>NC_090440.1:1597330927-1598655210 GCF_031143425.1 Pleurodeles waltl | reverse complement strand
GGCGTCTAAAAATGGGGCAAGTCAGGCTGAGGCAAAAAAAACGTCTTAACCCGATTTGCGCCTTTTTTTACGACGCCCATCCCCCATTGAATGACTCCTGTCTTAGCAAAGACAGGAGTCATGCCCCCTTGCCCAATGGCCATGCCCAGGGGACTTCTGTCCCCTGGGCATGGTCATTGGGCATAGTGGCATGTAGGGGGGCACAAATCAGGCCACAAAATGTTTTTAAAAAAAATACTTACCTGGACTTACCTTAATGTCCCTGGGGTGGGTCCCTCCATCCGTGGGTGTCCTCCTGGGGTGGGCAAGGGTGGCAGGGGGTGTCCCTGGGGGCAGGGGAGGGCACCTCTGGGCTCATTCTGAGCCCACAGGTCCCTTAACGCCTGCCCTGACCCAGGCGCTAAAATCCGGCGCAAATGCGGGTTTTTTTTAGACCCGCCCACTCCCGGGCGTCATTTTTGCCCGGGAGTATAAATCCGACGCAATAGCATCGGAGTCATTTTTTAAGAAGGGAGACCTTGCATATCATTAACGCAAGGAAGGTGTTGACACAAAAAAATGACGCTAATTCCAGGAACTTTGGCGCTAGACGCGTCTAACGCCAAAGTATAAATATGGAGTTAGTTTTGCGTCGAATTTGCGTCGAAAAAAACGACGCAAATTCAGCGCAAACGGAGTATAAATATGCCCCAAAGTCTGCAACGTGGTCAGCAGGATACCATTCTTTTGAGTTTGGATGAACCATTAGGAAAGGATCAAACAAGGGTTCACCAGAATGGTCGACCAAAATTTGAGACACCGGGTGAACGTCACCACCGTCACTGGGAGAAATTCTACGCCTTTTCTCCGGAGGCCCATAACAAAAAGGATCCGAAGATCCGTCCATATCATCTGTATGACTGGGAGAGTCATCATCGTCATCATCAGTGTCTTTTACATGAGTAATGTGGAGCGGAGAAAGAGGGTGTCCCGATTTGGATACCTCTCGGGTGGAAGGACCAGCAGAAACTCCTTTTGAGGGTCCCGGAAGGGAAGCCGCACGTTTCTTGCCTTTCGTAGAAGGCGTATAAGAAGCAGAAATAATCTTAGAAAGAGCGGCTTCTAAATTCTTTGATATGTCCAGCATAGAAACAGAAACTGCCTTTTGAACAGAATCTGTAATAAAGGATTTCAGAGATTCTTGAAGAAATTGGGAGTCTTCCTCTTCAGTCATTATGAAGAGCACTTAAAATATATATATGATATAAAAAACGAAAAATTTGGAGAAATTGAGGGCAATTAGTGAAATCCTTATTAAAAGTTATGCGAGGGCAGAAAGAAGGGGCTTTTCCTCAGGCGCCCGTAAGAAAATTTGTTTTAATTGATGCGCGATAAACGGCGCACTCTAAATCACCAAATAAACGCGTCTGGAGAAAGACACGAGCTGAAGCATGCGAGGAATGCAGCACACGAGCGTCTATAACGGTGAAGAAAAACCGCTACTAGACGCGCTCTGAATAAACAAATAAGCGCGTCTGGAGAAAGACGCTGAAGAATGTGAGGAATGCAGCCAGCTGTCAGAGGAAGACGGATGACACGCCGGCTGCGCGCGCGTACACGCGCGTCTATAACGGTGAAAAACAACTGTTATGAGACGCGCTGACAAAAGAGGAATAAAACAGTAAGATAAACGGTGCGCGCAGCAAACAAAGTGGGTCCTAGAGACATACATGCAAAATAAAATACCTAATTAATAAGCAATACATGCAAACATTTTATGAAGGACGAAAGAATGATGGTACTTATCTTGACTGCGAGCAGCAAGAAAAGAGGACTTGTTGTTCGCAGTCAGGATACTAATAATGGTATACGACGTCCTATTGGATGGTTTCCTTTATGATGTCACTTTGTAGTTCTTTTGTTGGGAAATGTAGTTTTCTTCTTGGCTGCTGTTGAAAATTAAAGCAAGAAAAGACTGCATAATATGAGCCTCCGGTCTTGTAATAAAATTATCAATTTGCATGGCAGTTGTTGTCTTGTGTTGTCTGTGACTCATCTGTGTTTGTGTTATTGTATGGAATCCTAGGCTTCTAGGATGTACCACCAGCATTGGGATGTTTCATTATCTGAACTGGTGTTTGCCTGATTGACAGGATGTCAGCGGTATTTTTGGAGACTTGCAGTACATTGTGTACTCCCATGTATTATGTCATGTGAAAGTGGTGTCCATGTGTCTTAACTGGGGGTAATGTGATACTTCCATACACAGAATCAATTCCACAGTGGTGGTAACACAGTTGCATCTATTTGGCCTGGACATCCCATCAAATTTAACATAAGCAATAGAATTTATTCAACATCAGTGAGGCCCTTTGATTTGGCTAGGTGACAATTTACAACACATCTCGATACGTTTGTAGCACTGAAGTGTTGACAATTGACAATGCACAAATATCTCATGTGTGACAAGTTCTATGAAAACCTATTTATCTGCCCTCACCGAGTTGGCTCATGTTCAAACGTGCACCTACACTACTGAACCTGGTCCAGGTAAGCTGGCTAACTTGGTTGTGGGGGTGAAGGTGTAAGTGTCAGAAGGTCCATATGTCTGTACATCGGTTGAGTATATGTGTAATTGTCTCAATCCGTATGTGTAGCAATGTGCACTTTGCAATATTGTCACATCATATGTGTTCTTAGCACAGTCCACTTACTTATTGGTAGTGGGCAATGTCAGACCAGGAGTGATGTGAGATGTTGGTACAGCCTCAATGATTCCTTGTCCCATTCATTGGAGTCATCATCATCATGCTATGTGTGTCATGGTGTTTGACTTGCAGCGAAACACATTGCATACCCCTTATACAGTACACATTGTTTGGAAGGGTGTGTGCTTGAGTGTTATTGATGTGATGTTGGAAGATTAATCTTCCAAGTTGTACTGCCAGTTAAGGCCATGTCATTGTCACTGTGTGGTTTTGAATTGTTCCCTTGTGGCCCTGGAGTGGCATCTGTTGTTATTTGCATCTGTCATTTGTCCATAGGTGTGTATCCCATTGGGTCAGGATATCAAACATGGCTAGCAGTGCCACAACCTCAGTGTCTTCCTGGCCACGTGTCAATGTAGTGGTGTATGTGTTGTCTGTCCTTGCTATAATGTGTATATAACTAGGTTTCTGTACTTACCAACAAGTAGGCCATTACCATATCGTCCATCCTGGAAGTGTTGATTGATGGTGCTGTGGCGGAAGAAGAATGAATCATGTACACTCCCAGGATACTTTGCCACGTTGTTGGTGATCAATCCCCGGTGATCCACAATGGCCTGCACATTGATGGAGTGTGTGTGCTTCCTGTTGAGGTATAGATGCTTGGTTGTAGCAGGTGGCACAATCCGTACATGTGTGCAGTCAATGGCATCAAGCACGTGTGGGAAGCCATTGATTTGATAGAAGCCCTGTTTGGTCTCCTGCTGCTTCTGCAGTGTGTTGGAGAAACTGATGTGGTGGGGTGTGAGGGAGATGATGGCATTCAGTACCTTTGGTAGGAATTTAGAGAATGACGGCTGTGAGATCCTGGCAACCAGGGCACCAGTGGTTTGAAAAGAGCCACTAGCCAACACGTGGAGGACAGCTAGCAGCTTGGTTTCTGGTGGAATGACGTGGGGTGTCTGCAAGCTGGGTGCCAACTGTGGCTCAATGTGGCGCAGCAGCTGCTGAATGGCTTGCCAGTTTAGTCTGTGCCTCTGGATGATGTCATGTTCCCTGAGGCCCAAAAGGGTTGCCCTGGTCCTGAATATCCTCTCCTGCCTTCTGCGTTGCCTTTGGGGTCTATGCTGGTGTGGTGGAAGCTGCTGCTGTTGGTCCTGTGCTCTGCGTCTTCGTGCATGCTGGATGAATAGCACAACCATGTCTTCCTTTTGGAGCTCTGATCTTGCTTCTGTGTGTTTTCCTTAAGTACTGGTGTGTTTTCCCCATTTTAACGCCTGGCATGACCCAGGCGTTATTTTTTTTACGCAAATCGGGCTGTGCGCCATTTTCCTCCTCCCAGCCGTGCAGCATTTTTGCACGGTAGGATAAATATGGCGCACAGGTGTTTAAGTAATTTTTGGGATGGGAACGCCTACCTTGCATGTCATTAGCATAAGGCGGTTTCACGCATCCAGAAAATGACGCACACAGCGGAATTTTGGCGTTTGCAGGCATCAAAGTATAAATATGGTCTTAGGTTTGCCCCGAATTTGTATCAAACTGTTTGACGCAAATTCGGCGCAGACACAGTATAAATATGCCCCCAAGTCTGGTCACCAGTCCTCTGCACTTTACTGCTTCTGTCTTGACTCTCAGGAAGTACCATTGAGTTGGACAGGCTCCATACTACACCCAATTGCGAAAAGGGGGATAGGCAAGACCCAGCTAATTACCGTCTTATCCCCTTTTTCGATATTGAATCAAAAGGTTTTGCCTCAGTCCTTTTAGAAGAACTACAAAGCTGGGCAGAGGCCAAGGGGATAGTGCCCCTTTATCAAAATGGCTTTAGGGCGAATTCCACGACCACAGAAAACCTTGTGGCCCTTTCTTTTTTGGCACGTAAGGCTGTCGTCAAAAAGACACTACCACTCTTTGCTAGCTTTGTGGACTATTCTGCAGCCTTTGATACAGTGGACTGGAACTTACTATGGCGCAAGCTCAAAAACTGAGATATCCCAAGTAAACTTCTGAGGGCAATAACCCTACTGTACACATTCACCTGGGTAAGGGTCAAGCTGTCGAACTCCACTGTCAGCAAGGAGATCCCCAGTACCAATGGGTTAAAACAAGGATTCGTACTAGCACTGCTATTATTCAATCCTTACACAACTGATATGTTGCTGGTGCTAAGACAAGCAAATCTGATTCCACCAAAAATCTGAAACCTTAAAGTCACCCTCCTGCAATATGCAGATGATAGAATTTTGCTGGCTCACTCTAAAATAGGGTTACAAAAAGCATTAACAGCCTTGCACAGCTACAACATGGCAAATAAAATTAAGGTAAACGCTTTCAAAACTACAGTTGTAATATTTGGAGTGTCATTGAAACACCAGCATTCTCGTTGGAAGCTGGGACCACTTATCATCAGCAGCATAGATGCGTACAACTACCTGGGCATTTGGTTATCAGCTAAGGGAAAGCCCAAAGCCCACCTACATCATCTGAGGGCAAAGGCTGATTATATAACAACCAGAATTTGTCAGTTAAATAATCTAATAGAAAGTCCTTCAGCAAGACTAATACTCCAAATTTTCAAAGCCGCTTTTCTTCCAGCATTGAACTATGGCCTTGAAGCCTTTCCTGGCCAATTCACCACCTTGATAAAAAAGCTCCAAGTTAAAATCTATAAAAGAGTGTTCAAGGTGCCACAATACATTAGGAGCCATCTGACACGGGTGGATTTGGATTGGAAGGACAGAACTGGGCCCAGATAGGGGCCTTCTGGAAATACTATCACAGGATAGTCATGGCCCCACCTAACACTTTGAAATCAGCCCTTTGCCACATTTTTGAAACCAAAATGAATCCCTGGTCACAATATCTAACTGTAGCACTAAACAAACTTCAAATTGACCAAGCAGAACTGATCAAATCGGCGTAGTCACATACCTCAATAAAATCTGTGCTGAGAAGACAGCCCCTCAAACGCTTTCCCAGGCAAGTGATTTGGAAAAACCTTAATTATTTTCAACACCGTGACAGTTGGGATGGTGGAGGCTGACAGCACCTCATCAATGACAGTGTATGGACGTGTGAGTGCTGCAGATTTTGAATTCAGATTATTCCCCGCACCTCTCCTTTCCCTTTTTGACATCCCCCTTCCCCTCCCGGAATTCACCTATTGTTTTTAGCGGCGTTCTTTGCTATTAGCCAAGAAAGCACTGAAGTTAATCCCTCCCTCGGACGCAGGGAGTGTGTTCTCTCCAGGTACTACTTTGTTCCGTAGAAAGGATGAAGTCCGCATTCTATTCTGGATTCCGCAACAATTTTTTGGAAAAGGAGAGATTCAAAATGGACCCTTATTCTGGCGACGCAGGACTGGCTACTGTCCTTGGGCCAGCATGATACTTACCATCAAGGCCATTTCACTCACGAACACAGGAAGTACCTAGGGTTTACAGGGGCGTTTGTTTGCTGACCTCCCTATTCAGGATAGGTTTTATATATTAACAAAAAGTTATGAATGTGGTGGCCCCTGATCTGAATTGCAAAGGAGGTGAAGATAACCCTTACCTAGATGACATTGTGAGGATACCTGCGTGATAATCGAAGCATTCTAACTGCATTCTAGTGATAACGCTTCCCTTTATGATAATTTATTACTCATCAGGACTCGTTTTCAGGCCAATTAATCTTTTGACCCAGTTGAGTGACACCTTAGAACGAGATAACTAATCAATATATCAATCAATACGTCAATAATGTCATCAATATTTATCATAATGATACATGTCACTTTAGTCAAAGTCATTAATCAATCCAAGACTCTACCATGACCTTGCAGTCATGAATAACCACACCAGTTTAGTAGAATTTCATGAGTTTTATTCCCTATTGTTTACAATTCTAAAAGTAGAAGGCGAGAATCACAAACATCAAAACGTAACACGGCGTGAACATAGATCAATTTAGCAGAGTGTCAATAACTCGTCAGTTCATCAAAGCATAGTTTCGGTCGTTTGTCTATTTGCGTCAGTTTAATGAACACCTGTCCTAACCACTGATTACATCAGCATGTTGGGCTTCATGCAAAACAATTTAGGACACCAATTTGGAAAACATCTAACTATGGTCTCTGTCAAAAGTAAGCAGTTGGTACCTAGAAAGGAAAAGCAAACAGACAAATCACAAATGCATTGTCATAATTACCCTCCAAGGTTTAAGTCAGCGCACAGGTTCAGTCTTCGTCTTCAGGACTTCAGTCAAATCGCCATCAGTCAGAACTCAGCTCCGGGGCAAAAGGGGCACTTCCCTCATAAGGAGGTAAAGTGTAAAATGGGCAATCTAAGGACGAGCATGGTTCTAAGCAAAAATAAGCAAAAGTCACCAAATAGAGTGACAAAGTTTCTGGATAAAATCAATAGCATCTCCCTAACCCACCTAAATGGTTCCCCGTGTCATGGGTTTTTATCCCTTTTTCGTTGTACATTCCCCTAATATTTGATTGGTCCGTGGTTATACCCCACTATCTTTAACCTATTAGAAAATACATTAGGTCATTAATCTTTCATCCCATATTATTTTACAAGTCTCTCATTGGTTCTCCTGTTCGATGTTTTCAGAGGTGGCACGTCCGCTATGATTTCATCTTTCTGTAATTCTTTGCACATCTTTTGGTCAGTAGCTCCATTGTCTTCACCGGTTTGAATTACCTTGTACATTACATTAATCTACACTGTTGCATTTTGTTTTAATAATTTCTACAAGCAATGAAGAATTCATGGAAAAGGATCTGCTATGGTTACATTCAGCTTCTAGTCTGAAGAAAACAAGAAGTCATGCCCTTTTGCGAGTCAGCACAATGCAAGATAGGAAAAATACATTTAATATGAGAGCCAAGCAGCTAAGCTTCGGCTCATACTAACTTAAGGCCTACAAGGATTTCAGCACAAATTCAATAGCGTAATCATTAAAAATTAGTATAAATCTTATTCAGTATAACATTTATAAACATTTTAGTCATCATTATTAGTCCAAGTATACATTGGCGGCCATTCCCCGTGGTCACATTTCAAGTGCACGTTTAAGCAAAATCACTACATCTGTTTCTAGGCAGCATTATCACACATTAATTCATAAACATTTCATGTTAATATAGATTATATAAGGTATGCTCTCTCACTAGCAATAACACTTTACCAGACCGGCAGTTTATGATTTTTAAAACCACAATAGCTTTATTATACTTCTACTGCCTAAAATTGCCTCCACTGGAAGGCAAGTCAAAGGGGAAAAAATCCCCGATTTATTTTAAAAATCTCCCTCTTTCCTGCTTCCAAATGTTTGCATTAGTCTGCATAAGTGGCTCAGTATTTAGTGGTACAATGAAGTGAAAGAGTAAATGAAAATTGCAAAGATTGGATCTCTTACAATGCTTTTTTAGGGCCATTCGATGCGTTCTTTGCTGCTTTGTGAGTGTTACCCTCATTTGTGTTGATGGGTGAGAGACATGCGAGTTTGGCTTGTGCACTGTGAATAGGAAATATGGTTATATATGGAACAGAATTGTAGTCTATTTTTCCACATACAGATGAAGCGCTTGTGTGGTGTTTCAGGTAGAAGCAAGCATGACTTCAATCTCCACTACACGGACTATTAATATATGACTTATTTTTTAAAATCTATTTCCATTAACAAGTATTAATGTTTTCTGTAATTTCTATGTATTATTCATTTCAACTAGTGTTTCATTTTTAAATTTAAACCAGAGTTATTCAAAACCTAACAGTATCCTATCCATGTGCACAGATCCCAGAGCATATTATAAAATCAAATCTATATATTTGCCTAGAAAAGCCAATATTTTTTTTTCAAGTCAAAATATATTTATAGTCTTTGAAGGCAACACTATCCACCAATTTATGTTTATTTTTCTTTAAAGAAAAAAGCCAATTTTAATTTAAACTGTTACATAAACAATAGTGACAAATACATTTTCTCAAACATTTCTTAAAAGCAAAGGGCAATGAAAATAGGGCAATGTAGCTAGACAGGCTGCAGCCTAAGAAGGATGGAAACATGTAACTGCTCCTTTAAGGGAGCACATACCACCAGTATTCCGTCGGGTCCTGAAATGATACAAACACGGTACAGTTCCTTCTGTGTGTTTATTTCGGAAGATAGACAACAGCTTCCATGTAAAAGGGGCACAGGTAAAATAACTGTCTCTGCGATGACACTTGGAACACCATGACATCATAAACACACAATGTCATGATGTTCCATGCGACTCCCATCAGTGCCACCTAGCAACATCACCACACTTCTCCCCTCCTTAAAACAAGTCGATGAACTAAACAAATAAACATTACATATAACATAAAATAATGAAGTTAACAAAATATACAACCCCATGTTAAACTAAATATTAAAAACATTTAAGATATGACATAATCTTGAATTTTTTTTGGTTTATGGTATACTCTTGTACTACTTCTCCTACACTTATACTTTTTATTTTCATCTGAAGTTCTGACAGTATTCTTGACAGGTCGAGTGTTATCTGACTGAACTTGCACACCCGGATCCAATGTAATGTGGGAAGTGATCCACCAACTACCATCTGACAGCTTCACAGCATTCTTACTTATATCACAAATTTGTTGTGAGTCCTTAAACTTAGACAAGCCTTTTCTTACTAACACAGGATTCTTCACTCTCACCCAATCACCCACCTTCAACCTGCCCCCTTCATCACAAACCCCGCTTAGCTTCCTTTTGCCCATATTATTGGAATTGTTTTTTGCCTCATGACAGATTTCTTTTAGCTTACTCCCTTCTTGAAATAATTTAACCATCCAAAAAGGACATAATTCAGTGGAAGCCATTCTGCCTCTCATAAGTTCAAAAGGACTTTTGCCTGTAGCTACATGTGGTGTGGTACGATATGACCAAATTAGTTAATTGATAGCTCGGTCCACAGACATATTATTTCTATATGTGGCTTGAATACAATCTACTAACACTCGATTAAATCGTTCCACAATTCCATTACTTTGTGGATGATACAGAGGTGTTCTAATATGTGTAATACCACACTTGACCAAAAACCAAAGCATTTCTGCTGAAACAAATTGTACTCCTTTGTCAGTTAATATCTGTTCTGGAAACCCTTCGCGGATGAAAATCTTCTTTAAACATTCAATTACACTTTGAGTAGTTGGGAACCTTACAGGTTCTACCTCAAGCCATCTTGACAAAAGATCAATGATCACCACAAAATATCTCATATTAGGTGGTTATATATGATATGGACCAAGAAAATCAAGACCAATTTTTTGCCAAGCTCTAGCTGGTGTAGGAACAAACGAGTCAGTGACACCCTCAGTGATCAAGACCTTATCGCTCCTACTGCAACTTGTACAATTCTTAACATACTCATCAATCTCTTTATCCATTCTAGGCCACCAAAAATCGGATCTCAACTTCCTTTTGGTAATAGTGGCACCCAAATGACCAGAATGAGCCTTAACAATCAAATTTCTCCTGAGACACTCTGGAGGAACAAGCTTGTTCCCTCTAACAAATGTATCTCCTTCAATGGATAATTCATCAGACACTTTTCAAAATGACTGCAACTCTGATGACAAATTCTTCTCTTTCGGCCAACCAGAGTTAACCAGACACATCACATCACATAACAAATTATGTTTTTGTACTGAATCAATCCATTTCTTTTCATTCACAATCACGTCACTCTCTGTAACACTCGCCACAAAACATTCTTGAATTTCTGTTTCCCATTCTTGTTCATCATCTTCAATGGGTAGTTTAGATAAACAATCCGCTTTGCAGTTTTTTCCACCAGGAATGTACTCAACAGAAAAATTCAATTCTAATAGCTTGGCTGACAATCTTGTAATACGAGCAGTTGACCGTTTTATTTTTTTACCTGATAACATTTCTACAAGAGGATGTGCTCAGTTTTCAGAACAAAATGTCTACCCCATAGATATTGTTTAAACTTTTCTACACTCCACACGCAAGCCAAAAGTTGTTTTTCAATCACTGAGTACTTACGTTCAGCCTGCTGCAAAGTTCTTGAAGCAAACCCTAAATTTCCCTTGCTTCCTTCATTCAGAAATTGTGACAACAAAGCACCTAAACCATACTTGCATGCATCCACTGTCACAACTGTGTTCTTCTCCTCTGAGAAGGGCTGTAATGCCGAAACTTTGACAATATCTCGTTTGATTCGTTCAAAGATCCTGTCACACTCATCTGACCATAAAAATGTAGCTTTTTTTAACACAGATGTAAAACATTCAGTGTTCTTTGCAAATTCTTTAAAAAATTTGGCATAAAATTCACATAAACCAAGAATGGACAATAATTGTTCTCTAGTTTGTGGAGCGGGAGCTTCCAAAATGCTTTTCACCAAACCTGGCCTCGGTTTAATGCCCTGTTTTGTTAAAACATGACCTAGCCCCCAGTAGATAAAACTCACAGTGTGAAGCAAAACGCTCACAAGCGACAGCCAAGACCTCCTGATCCACGAAAAACAGTTGATCCTCCTTATTGCAATGGCTGATCCACCTTATTCTCCTGAGAACAGAGTCTGATCTTCCTTTTCCTCGTTATTGATCCTCGTCCTCACTATGAAATGATACAAACACGGTACAGTTCCTTCTGTGTGTTTATTTCAGAAGATAGATGACAGCTTCCATGTAAAAGGGGCACAGGTAAAATAACTGTCTCTGCCTTGACACTTGGAACACCATGACATCATAAACACACAACGTCATGATGTTCCATGCGCCTCCCATCAGTGCCACCTAGCAACATCACCACAGGTCCTTTCAGCGACAGTCGCTTTATTTCTTTGTTCCAGGTGGTGCCTGACAACACGATACTGAATCATTAAGCTCAGCCTTTTTTTGACTGGTTTTGTGGAAAAATATTTTCAAACCTTCACTTGAAGTGTTTCAGTAAACGTTTTTTAATATGAGGAGTATTTATTTTCTGATCTCTGAAAGAAATGTGATCTTTCCTTCTGAAATGCTTTTCCCTTCCAGCTACAGTTATAGGAGAAAGGTGCACGACGTCTGCCTTTTTTGTGTCTGGTTTCCATCACCCAATGAAGTGTCCCCATGGTCGGAAAATGTCAAGTAGGACCCTCAAGAACAGGGAAAAGATTAGTCACAAAGGGGTTTAAGAGAACCAGTGAAGTTGACATTATGGAAGTCTGAGGGGCATGGAGAGGGCCTCCTTCAAACGTACCTCATGCCTCCTCCAATATGCACTCCTTCAGAGAGAAGTCGTGATTTGGAAAACGTTGGCGCTCCCAGTGAAGGACAGGGATATTTGCCACTTGTTTGCCATCTAGAGCAAGATAGACAGCGAGGCACTCAAGGCACTTGAAGACTAAGAGAAGGAGGCCCTTGATGTCAAAGATGCCAAAGGCCTTGTTGTTGAGACATTCAGCACCACTTAACTTCAAGCAAGCTGAACTGAGTGGAATTGGTCAGGAAACTTGAAAGGCAAAGGATTTAAATGCACAGTCCTGTCGCAGATATCAGATACCACAAGCCAAATACTTTCCCAGAAGTTCTTCTGCTTCCTCTCCGTCCTATGGAAACTATTCTCCAACCTTAACTGATTCTCTGCATTTTGATTCTCATGCAGGCGAAGTCCGAGAAGGAGAGAGCTGAGCATCTGAAAAAATAAAAATAAGTACAAAAAGCACTCCAGGCATTATGATTGCTGATTTGTCGCTCAGAGCCTTCAAACTCCTCATTGCTCCTAGCATCACCAGCTGCAACAGCGAAAAATAGTGCCAGCATAAAACATAGTCAAGAGATTGCGGTTGCCAGTAAACACTGGTGCCAGAGTACACAAGAGGGGACTTTTTATGTAGGTGTTGTATCATTTTCAAAATTTTCATAATCTGAAATAGCCTTCAAATGTGTTTGTAGCGATTGGCCTATTTTTGGTGTAACAGTAGTCTATAGCCCTGACAATTGGGCTGCAGTCTAGATACACCAAAAATTGAGTCCATGGTCCAATTGACTGTGCCATGGACTGCAAGAGTAATTTTATGAACATCAAGATCAAAGACTCTATACACAGGGACTTTAAAAAAAAAAACATTTATGGGGGTTTATTGAGGGTCCAGGCATTACGGCCTCACAGCCAGACTTTGCTTACTCTTCTCACTTATGTGGCCTTTGTAATTTGTTTGGATGCCGGAACTGTGCCCCACATCTTGTAACTGTGGCCATGAGTCATTTTACTCTTGCTCTCAGCCAGAGGTTCTTTTGGGCCCATATGTGCCCCTCAGCCAGTAATTGTGGCCATAAGAATAATTTTACTCTTGCTGTCAGCCAATCAGTTCTTTTGGGCGAACAGCCACAGATTTTCGTTCAGATATGAAGTGGTTGATAGTCACAGAGAGTCTCCTCAACCAATTGGTGTGCTTTATTTTTTTAATTTTAGTCCATAAATCGAGTCCTCAAACTTTGGAACTTACGCGTTTCCCCCCATACCATTTATTCCTCAGGTCCTGAGGAAGATTCACCAAGACAGGGCCCAAGTCATCTTGGTGGCACCGGATTGGCCGAGAATGGTGTGGTACACAGACCTTCTACAACTCTCAAAGTGCCCTCCACTCTGTCTCCCACTCAGGGCAGACCTCATCTCACAGTCGCAGGGGCAGGTTCTACACCCCCACCTCCAGAGCCTGCACCTTCATGCCAAGAGATTGAACGGGGCAACCTGAGTTCTTTTTCTCTCCCACTGGATGTAGTGGATGTTATTCTATCGTCCAGGCGACACTCCACTAAATCCATTTATGCCAGTAGGTGGGCTAAATTTGTTATTTGGTGTGGAGAGAAGCAGAAAGATCCCTTGAAAGCCTACCTTTCCAATGTTTTGTTATTTGCTCTTGATTTAGCAAAGAAAGGCTGTTCAGTAGCTACAGTGAAAGGTTATTTGGCCGCTCTATCGGGTTTTCTTTGTCTCCTGGATCAGCCCTCTTTATCTAAATCTCCGATTGTAAATAGGTTTATTAAAGGGTTGCTTAATAAGTTTCCCCCCACGCCCTTTCACATGCCTCAGTGGGATTTAAATCTTGTTTTAACATTTCTGATGGGTTCACTATTCGAGCCCATGCATTCATGTCCTTTAAGGTATTTGGGCCCGTATTTATACTTTTTGACGCTAAACTGCGCTAACGCAGTTTAGCGTCAAAAATGTTTGCGCCGGCTAACGCCATTCTGAAGCACCATGTGGGTGCCGTATTTATTGAATGGCGTTAGCCGGCGCTAGCAGACCGGCGCTGCCTGGTGTGCGTGGAAAAAAAACACGTACACCAGGCAGCGCCGGCGTAGGGAAAAATGGCGTTAGGGCGTCTTAAAAATGGTGCAAGTCAGGTTGACGCAAAAAAATCGCCTCCACCCGATTTGCGCCATTTTTAACGACGCCCAGACGCCATTTACATGACTCCTGTCTTAGTAAAGACAGGAGTCATGCCCCCTTGCCCAATGGCCATGCCCATGGGACTTATGTCCCCTGGGCATGGTCATTGGGCATTGTGGCATGTAGGGGGGCACAAATCAGGCCCCCCTATGCCAAAAAAAATATATAATTTTTTATTTTTTTATACTTACCTGAACTTACCTGAATGTCCCTGGGGTGGGTCCCTCCATCCTTGGGTGTCCTCCTGGGGTGGGCAAGGGTGGCAGGGGGGGTCCCTGGGGGCATGGGAGGGCAGCTGTGGGCTCATTTTGAGCCCACAGGTCCCTTAACGCCTGCCCTGACCCAGGTGTTAAAAAGAGGCGCAAATGCAGGGTTTTTTGCCCCGCCCACTCCCGGGCGTGATTTTTGCCCGGGAGTATAAATACGACGCATTTGCGTCGCAGTAATTTTTTTGGACGGGAACGCCTACCTTGCATCTCATTAACGCAAGGAAGGCGTTCACGCAAAAAAATGACGCTCTTTACTCATACTTTGGCGCTAGACGCGTCTAACGCCAAAGTATAAATATGGCTTTAGTTTTGCGCCGAATTTGCGTCGAAAAAAACGACGCAAATTTGGCGCAAACGGAGTATAAATATGCCCCTTGGTTCTTAAGACTGTATTCCTTATTGCTATAACCTCTGCTAGGAGGGTTGGGGAGCTTCAAGCCCTTTCCGTAAAACCCCCCTTTACCTTGTTTTTTCCTGATAAAGTGGTACTGAAAACCAGGGTGGCTTTCCTGCCAAAAGTTGTCACTCTTTTCAAATGGGGCAGACTATTACCCTTACCTCTTTCTACCCTCCTCCCCACCCCTCTAAAGAGGAAGAGAGACTCCATCGATTGGACCCTAGAAGGGCTCTCAGTTTTTATATTGAGAGGACGAAAGACTTTTGCCTAGAGGATCAGCTGTTCGTGGGGTATGTTGGTCAGCGGAAGGGCAGAGCAGTCCATAAAAGAACAATCTCCAGGTGGGTCATTCTTTGTATAAAAGTTTGCTACTCATTGGCAAAGAAAGTTCCTCCTGGGGGTATCAGGGCTCACTCCACCAGGGCTAAGTCGGCCACTTAGGCAAGGGGCGTCCCGGTGGTGGACATTTGTAAGGCGGCAACTTGGGCGTCCCTCCACACTTTCGCTGAGCATTACTGCTTGGATGTTGAGGTTCGGAGGGACAGCCATTTTGCACGATCTGTTTTACAGGATTTCTTGGTGTAATCAGACGGGCACCCACCTCTGAGTGCGGTACTGCTTTGGGACTCTATTCATAAGGTGAGGAATCCACAGGTAGTTTGTATCCATCAGAAGAACAAGTTACTTACCTTCGGTAACGCTTTTTCTGGTGGATACAATAGCTACCTGTGGATTCCTCACAGTCCCACCCGCCTCCTCGTTGCCTGACTGATTGCACTAGGATATGTGGTTGTATAGATATATGTGTATATTGATATTTTTTCCTGTATGTATAAATGATGGTTTTTGATTATGTTGCATCATGAGGGTTTTATGTATATATGTATTTATTGGATTTATTGTGGAAGTCGGTTCTCACCTGTTCGCCTCAAAGGCACGTAAAAAAATGGGTGAAACTGACATCAGCACGGCGAGGAAGAGCTAGGAAGATAACTTTCCGTCGGATGCTGGCGCAAGGATGAATTCATAAGGTGAGGAATCCACAGGTCGCTATTGTATCCACCAGAAAAAGTGTTACCGAAGGTAAGCAACTTGTTCTTCTCTGCCCTTACTGCCATCTGTGCCTTACAGCCTGTCTCCAATTCATTTCTGGTCTGTGCTGGTTGACAGCTCCCTTGTACATTCCACCCAGACAGCCATAAACATTGGAGATTCAGTCACATCTGCATTCATCTGCTTATTGAATGGGTCTCCCTGGGCAGGAAGGGTGGGGGGGCTATCTCCTATACTTCAAAGGCCTGTGTCCTGCCCTCACACAAAAGAATGATAACCCCCCCACAGGTATTCTGGCAGACAGGCCTGGGCTGAAAGGGTAACTTGTGCACTTCAAAACCACTCTTTGAAGTTTACCCTACTTCAAAGGCATTTTGGGGTATATAAACTGGGTCTCTAACCCCACCAAATCCGACATTTCTGGACCTACACCTGGACCGCCCAAAAGAATCATTTGGACTGCTTTGCTGAAGGATTGCTTTCCTGCTTGATGCCCTGCTGCCTGGTGCTCCTGACTCTGCTGGAAGGACTCTGCCTTCCTCCAAAAGTGCTCTCCAAAGGCTTGGATTGAGCTGTTTCTGAAGTCTCAGGGCCAAGAAAGAATTCACCCCTCCAGGAAATCCTTGTGTGTTGGAAAATCGATGCCACATCTGCAGACATCGACGCAATGTTTCTCTCGCGGCTGGAAAATCGTTGCACCAACGACTGTAATGACACATGGCCAGACCCGCAAACAGAAATCGACACATCACCTGTCTCACGGCTGAAATTTCTGCGAATTGCCTACTGGATCAACGCCTGCTCCTTCTACAAGAGCGTCAAGGATTTTCAACGCATCGTCCCTGGGCATCGAAATATCACTGCATTGCAGTAAGGAACCAAGGCTCGCTCCTGAGATTCGACACATCACCTTGCAGCGTGGAAAGAAACAACATATCGCCTGTGCTGCCCCGAAAAGGCCAACGCAATACCTTATGTTTCCACGCATCTCCTCCTCTGCGGCCCCTGTGCGTCATTAGTTTTGACACATCCCAGGTATTGTGTGATACAAAGATACAACCATTAATTCCTAAGGATTGAAACTCTTTTAAACCTTTAAAAAGTGATCTCTGAACTCAAGCATATTGGATTTATGTTGTTTTGATCTGATTTTATTCATATAAATATTATCTATCTTTCTAAACCTGTGTATTTTTGTGGTGTTTTCACTGTATTACTGTAGGAGTTATTGCACAAATACTTTACACATTGCATTCAAAGTTATGCCTGCCTGCTCTGTGCCAAGCTAGCAGAGGGTGAGCACATGATCATTTGGATTGTGTTGTTACTTACCCTGACGAGGATTGTGATCTCTACTTGGACACAGGTGTATACCTCTGCCAACTAGAGACACAATTTCCAACATTCCTCAAGAAATTCAAGCACAGTACTGGTACTAGTAATTCTCCACAAACATCACTTCGGGCCGCTTTCAGTGATCATCAGCCCAATAGCAAATTGTACATTAAGTTGTAAGGATTTGAAAGGGTTTACGATATCCACCCCAACTTTTTGCCATGCAAATTCTGGCTATTATGTGGGTTGCAAGGGAGGAATGTTGGCCTTACAGTTTTTGTCAGCTGCTGCACACACCTCATACATACAAACTAACTAATCAGCTTCAGCACCCAAGCCCAGTAACCAAGATAAACCTCATATTAGCCTCTTTAAGGCAGACATTCCCATGTGACCTTGTAACATAAATCAAGTAAATGTCCAAGGAGACTGGCGGGGGTGCACGCTTGTCATTGTGAAACATTAGCCCACCAGCCATAGACAACTCCAATGCAACTTGCAAAAAAGAATGTACAGAGCCTTCTAAACGCAGAGGCCACCGATCAATTAAGAATTTCTTTACATGATTCACTTCACTCTCCTTCTCATACTCAATCATCAATTGACTCTCACCACTTTGCATACAACTTACCATGCACATAACACTGTTGCTATCATATCATAGTCTTCATTACTCCGTTCATCCTCTTTGACCTTGTTGTATGGCAACCTAGAAAGTCAGCAGTTTGATTTTTCTGACCAGGTACAAATACTGTGCTGAAATTATACTGTTGGTGTTTGGAATTTAATACCCCAAAGCAAGCAGTAGAATTCCACACAACTAACAGGGACAAAATGGCAATTAAAGGCTTATGGTCTGGATGACAAATTTGTTATCCCAAAGAAAATGACAGAAATAATTGGTTGCCCATACACAAGCCAAGAGTACCAGTTCAGTGTAAGAATATTTCTGCTAGGTTTCAATTAGAGTTCTGGATGTGTAGTTCATAATCCCTCATGTCCCAGAAATTACACATTTTATGCCATTAGAAAATGGGTGTAAAGCAGGAGTATTCAAAGTCTGGGTTTAATGAAATCAAAACATGTTGTTGCTCTGATCCCTATTCAAATTGACATATCTTATATAGTAACTTTCTTAATGGTTCTGTAACTGACACAAAGGCCCTCATTATGTCCCTGGCGGTAATGTGGGGGTAGTGCCGCCAACAGGCTGGTGGTACATAACGCCATTTCATGAGATTGGTAGGTTGGCTGCAGCCAACCTGCCAATTTACCGTTCATACTGCCGCGGTATGAGCCGCCGGGCCGGGGATGTGAATCTCCAGCCCGGTGGCTAACAGAGTACCACCCTTGCATTCTGAGGCAGCTTACCGCCATGTTTTCCGTGGTGTTAGCAACTCCATGAAAATCATGGCGGTAGGCCCTACCCGTGACAGGGAATTCCTTCCCTGTCACCGGTAGACGGCTCCCCCACCCCCAACACTCATCTGACACCCCCCACTTCCCCTCCATCCAAACTCAGCCCCCACCCACCCCATACATATATTAAGCCCCCCACCCCCTGACATTCAGATACTCCCCCCACACCCCCATACACCCACTAAGCCCCCCACCCCCTTCGATTCATCCACACAGCCTCCCACCCCCATATATGCACACAGACACGCATCACACATACACCTGTTAACTTGCACTTACCAAACACGCATTCATATACACACACTGGCATACATGCATTCATACACACATTCTTCCAGACATACACACTTACAAGCAGAACACGCCCCGCCCCCCTATCACCCCCCCATACCTGTCGGCCGAGCGCCTTACCTGCTCAGGGGAGGTCCTCTGGCAGGGAACGGGAAGCGGTGCTGCTACCACCAGCACCGCCCCACAAGCTGAACACCGCCAGGCCGTATCACAGGTAATGATACGGCTGGCGGAATTCAAGTGACATGCCGTTGCTGGTGGTAGCAGTGCCAGCTTACCACTGTCCGTCAGTTTGATCACTGCCGGATTTCCCCCCTCCTTTCCAGCAGTGCTCATAGTCTAGCAGACGGATGGTAGCCATGGTGGCGGTCTTTTGGCAGCCGTCACCACAGCGGTAGGTGGCTTTTACCGCCAATGTCTAAATGACCACCAAAGCTTGGAACAAGCCTTCCATAAGATTCACACAGTCCTATGAATGACATGAGTTTTTCCCTTTCATTTGGTGCAGGTGCATTCATTATGGCATCAACCAGACTTGCTTTTAGCACCACTCCCTTGGCAGTTATGGTATGGCACAAATAACTGACTTGAGATTCAAAGAGTTTGCATTTCTCCAAACTCAACACCAAACTTTTTCTTCTGCACACTTCTGTCAGAATTTCCCTCGCATCCTTCGAGCACACCAAAAATGCTGTTTTGGAAGCATCTTACATTTTCTTCCATATCTCAGAACATTTGAAACATCACCCTTTGGAATTCCAATGAGGTGGATGCCAGACCATAGGCCATCCTTTCAAAACTGGAACACTACGAACGGTGTGACGAAGGCAGTCAAATGCCTTGAAGACTTGGATACAACAACCTGGTGATAAGCATTATGGCGATACAGGATGGAAAAAGTGGAAGGACCATTCACCAAAGCAAGTTCATTTTTGGTAGTGGGTGCCGGTCCACCATAATGTTATCATTGAGGCCCCTCAAATCAACACAGAGCCTGAGGCTTCTGTCTCCTTTCTTTGCCAGCATTACTGGAGAAATCCACTCAAATGATTCTGTCTCTTCAATGACATCATCATGCTGCAATTGAGCTAATACATCCTGTAATTCCCTTCCTGAAGTTAGACGACACACCTCTAAATTTTTGTCTCACTGATTCAGCATCAACTTTCAGTTTTATTTAAAGTACAAAACCTCGTAATTTTCCCCGTTTTTTACATAAAAAACCTAAGGAAGAGTTGAAATGATTTGGTCATTCGTATCAATGTCTTTAACCACTAAAACATCAGCACTGAGGTCTAATTTGATTTAGAGTCTTTTCTGATCAATCCACCCAAGTACCTTAACACCCTTATGCAATACATACATTTTAAAAAAGCAGCTTTCCCCTTAAACTTGGCATTTGTGCTAAAGTGACCTAGGAATTGGATGTATTTGCTGTCAAATGTAATAACCGGAATGTCTTGTGGTGACAACTGTTTTATTTGATTGCCAAGCTGTGTATCAAAATAGGTTTTTATAATAATGGTGAAAGGGTAACCAGAATTAGCCATTTACAACAGAACTTTAGCATATAAAGATATGGAACACATTGGAGGTTTGATAGCTTCATCAATATTTTCTCCACAATCTTCTCATAGCATAAGTACCATATTTTAGTCATAGCATCCTCCACCATGGACTCACCAATGTCACTAAATGAATCCTCCATCATTTGGGCATCACATAGTTTATTTTGATTCCTTGTTTCACATGAAATTTTTTCAAAATGTCCTTTCCTTTGACATACATTGCACTCTATTCACTGCAGGACATTTTTTAGAAGATGCCACGTGTGAAGGATCACCACATATTTAACATATTGTCTTACTTCCCTTCCTCCAATTTTTGAACATACCATTTTTACTGGGCTAACTGATAAGGTAATACACCTCATTTTTCTTTTGCCTGTGTGAGATGAGGTGACTTTTACACAATTCATAGATGGCTGAATAGCTTTTGTGGAGGTGCTGCAAACAGCCTTTCTTGCTGGGTTACCCCAAACATTTTGCCTTACTCCTTCTCTTATTCTCACCTTGTTTTTGTTGGCTTGAGGACTCTGAGCACTTTACCACTGCTAACCAGCCCTTAAGTGCACATGCTCTCTTCTCTAAACATGGTAATATTAATTTACACCCATTTGGCATATTTAATTTGCTTGTAAGTCCCTTGTAAAGTGTTATACCATATACTTAGGGTCTGTAGGTTAAATGCTAATAGTTAGCCTGCAGCACTTATTGTGCCAGCCACTTCAGTAGCCCTTAAACATGTCCCAGGCCAGCCATTAAAGGGCCTGTGTGTGTGGTTTCATTGCCACTTTGACTTGGTTTTACCTCTTGCCAAGCCTTAAACTCCCCTTTTATAACATACAAGTCACCCCTATGGTAGACCATAGGTAGCCCATTGGGCAGGGTGCCATGTGAGTAAAAGGCAGGACATATACTTTTACGTTTTACATGTCCTGGTAGTGAAAAACTCCCAACGTTATTCTTCGCTACTGTGTGGCCTACTCTTCTCATAGGCCAGCATTGGGAATTCCTTAATATACTTTTAAGCTGTAATTCCCGATCGTAAAGGAGTAGCAACATCATGTTTAATATCATTGGAATGATAATGACTTCTGTGCTGTAAGGACTGCCACTTTGCCTGGACTTACTGTTCCAAGGAACTGCTTCTCTGCTTTGCTGAGCTGCTGAGCTGCCCTGCTGCCTGCTGAACTCTGCCCTGCTGAAGACAAGGACTAGACCCATCCATCTGAATCCAGAGTGACTCTAAGGACTTGCTGGCTAGCCCCCTGTTCTTCTGCATTCTCAGGGACATCAAAGACTGCCTGCTGCCTCCTGGTGCTGCTGGACTCTGCCATCTGTGAGTCCTACCATTGCCTGGGGTGCCTCATCCAGTCCAGAGCCTCAGAGCTGTAGCCAGCCTACCCTCCATCACCGTCGGCATAAACTTTGGATTTGCGCTGGTCCCTTGTGACCTCAAGTAACCTTTTCACCGCTTGTGACTTTTAGGCACTATTTCACATTTAGGGCCACATGTACGAAAGCTTTTTCCCATAGACACAGAATGGGTAAAATCCTTTGGTACATCTGGCCCTTAATCTTTAAAAAACATATCTCAACGTCTACTGATCACATTTTTGTTGTTTTGGTCTTGCTTTACTCAGATAAATATTCTCTATTTTTCTAAACTGGTGTTGGGTCTTTTTTATGGTGTTTTCATTGTGTTACTGTGCGTGTGTGTGTGTTGCACAAATACTTTAAACATTGGGCCTGATTTAACAGGCCCTAGCACCACCTTAGCGCCGCCTTCTGTTATTATTTTTAAGCTAAGGCTGCGCTAAAGTGGCTTTTTACACGCACCATATTTACAAAGTGATGCAATGCATGCATTGCGCAACTTTCTAAACCTTTGTGCCACATTATGCCTATGCCGGGCATAATGTATGCAAAGGGGGCCGTTCTGCTGTTAGGGGGACCGTAAAAAATGGCTCAATGAAATTGCACCATTTTTTGGGCACTTTTAATGCCTGCTCAGAGCTGGCATTAAAAGGGGGCATTCCATTGAATATAATGGTCCCCCATGTACTCTGCACATGGTGCAGCGCCACATTTTTTAAAGCAGCACCATTGCCTCTTAAGTTAAGCGTGCCTGCTCTGTGCCAAGCTACCAAAGGATGAGCATAGGTTAATTTTGTGTGTGTGTCTGAATTATGCTGTTTAGGATTGTAGTCCCTACTTGGACAGGATGCATACCTCTGCCAACTAGAGAACCATTTTCTAACAGGAGGTGATCACTACATCTAAGGTTGGATCTCCCAATAGCCACAACCTTTCTTGTATTAATGTATTATCTCTATTAAGCATCAGTTGGTTATGAATCATTTTATTAGTTGAATTGCCAAAGTTGCATGTGTTGGACAAACTTCTGATAAATGTAAGAAATTAATCAAAGGTTTCTTTCTCCTTTAGCCTCTTCGTGTAAAAATTATACCACTCTAAGGTAGTGCTTCAAGGTTTTGCCATTCAGAGAGGGCTGCTCTGAATTTGTTGGAATAAGATATTACTGTTGAACGAGCTCAAGATATCCCATTAGTGAAAGTCTAAGGAAGCTAAGATTTATTGGACTCTCCTAGTTATGATGCTCCATTCTATGTTTACAAAGCTGAAATGCAGGGTAGAATGGTAGAAATCTCAAGGAAGGATGACATTAAGTACACTTTAAAGAAGAAATCTACTGCATTTTGTTGGGCGCCTTGGCAGAATAATACAGTATTACGTTATTTATCTGAATTGGCCAATTCTGTTATGAGGTAGGAATTGTTATGTTTTTGAATAGGGGTATACCCAATGTATCAAAGGTCGGGGTTGGCCATGAGATTAAAGACTAATGGAGGGCTATGTGTCTGTGGATTACATATGAAATCTAACAATGAGCACTTGCTACTGGATTGTATGTTTTTTTAGAAGGTAGCTTAGGACATCTGAAATACTAGTCCTAAGTAAATATAGAATAATGGATTAATGAGAAGCTTTGACATTTCTTTCACATGTGCAGTTTTTAGATGTTACTTGTGCAGCAGGTGGCTTTTTATTAGTAAGTAGGAAGGTATGGGAATCGTTTTAATGGTTTAGGGATACATGTGCAAGTAGTGAGCTCACCTTCTATAAAGCGGATTCAGGAGCTCTTTATTGTTCATTATTCATTGTATGCATTTTTATCATGTTCCTTTCAATGGCTAATGTTGGTTTTGTATGTATGTATGTTTCATGTCACAGATGGTAATGTATTTTATGATGGATTTTAAATGTAAATTATTGAGTGATGTTTCATCGGCTATTGTCTAAATAAACTTATTTATGATAATGATGATACCTGTCTAGGGTAGTGCTTATAGTAGGCTTAAACCGGGCATCCAATCTCAGAGTAACATCACCAAACACATCAAGTTCATCTTTCCCCTCAGGACCCTTAATTGTAGACAATGGACAAAATACATCTTGTCCTTCTGAGCCCTGATAGTGCAACAAAATACATTTCCTTCTCCCTGCTGGCATTTCGTCACCTTCAAGTGCTTTTAAATATATGCAAAATTCCACCTTCCATCTTTTTCATGGAATTGGTGGCTTTGGGCCTGATTTAGATATTGGCGGGCAGGTTACTGTCAGAACTGTGACAGATATCCCTTCAGCCAAAATCTAAACCCCAGAGGATTTCATGGGATTTAAATTTCGGCAGAAGGGATAACCGTCACCGGTGTGATGTAGTAACCCATCCTCCAATATCTAAATCAGGCCCTTTACTGGGTAAGAACTTAAATAGTGGATCTAATTGCATTTCTGTGAGGTGAGAACAAGACTATCTCAAAACCCCACAATGTATAATCGGATGCTGTCACTGTAAGATATCTCAATAGTCTTAGTGGGTAAAGTCATAATTGTTTCAAAACAGTATGGCCACACACAACTCAATTATTGCTTCACTCGGGGCTTGGCTTAAAATATCCGCACAAAATTGCCCCACATAAAGTGGCCTCTCCCTTGCTGGAATGCACAGTTTGCATAAGAATAATAATTAGTCACTGGTCATGCAAAATGACAGCTGCCTCAAAGTGAGGCATCCCCGGCGTGGAATCCTCAAAGCTTTAGTGAGCCTTTTTCAGATGACTCCACTTAGGGCCATACCTTTGGCAGGCGGCGCTCCAATGCTGATCTGCTCTCAAGAAGTGATGAGGCACATATGGATTCACCACGCAGATGCCTCGCGTCCTACGGCGTAGGAAAGACAATTTCTCCTGCACAAAGACTCCAATGAAGACGCAGTCTTTGGCAGCCAAAATCACTAAACTCATGATAGGGGTCCTCTCTAATCAATCAACTTCCTCGTTGCCAAATTTGTGGTGCATAGTAGAGAGAAGTTACTCCAACGCTAACGAGTTGTGAGAGGGAGTCTTTATTTATAGGTCAACCTTTTAGCTCTCACTTCCACGGAATGGCCACCCATCAACCTTTAGAACCCTCAGCCTTCTTGTGTTGTAAACGCAAGCCAGGCAAAACTAAAATATTGGAACGGGCAGTGCTTTAAGTGGTCTGGTACTCACAGATACTGAGCACCAGAACTTCTCAGTTTTCTCCACTTGAGTACTGGGACTTCTCCTTGTGACAAGACAGTACTGGCACCCACTGGTGAACTGGGGTCGGGGTACATGCAGCACAGGTGCTGCTGAATAGAACACTTTCAGATTAAGCGTGTCTGTGAGGTGTTCTGACAGTCAATGGTGAGTGTATTCCAGTGGTGGCTGCCACTCAACGGGGGTGACGGTGTGGGACGGAGGGGGGGAATACATTTTTTTTTTTTTTTAAAGCTTATTTTCGGGCCAGACGCTTTTGTCTTCCCTCCGTCTCCTCATGCTCTCCTCTTCCTGGTTCACACAGGCTCCCAGACAATCACGACGTTGCTGTCACCAGCATGACAGCAGCGTCGTGATTGGGCTGAGCGGCCTGATTCGCCACTCAGACTGGGAGTGGGAGCCTGGGCATGTCCTCCACTCAATTGTGCAATAGAGCTGGGAAGAGAACATGCAAAGTGTGCATGTCTGTTTGGCCCAACACAGCCGGCCATACAGACGTGCACTTTGTGCTGGAAAAGCCCTCCTCTGCCCCCTCTCTCCAGTCCAGTCCCACCCTTTACTCCCAGGAAAAATAAAATGATAATAATTCAATGTTGTAATCATTTTATTTTTCCTTTCCCCACAGTCCAGTGGGGTGGCGCTCCTGTGTCTTAGCGGAGGAGCCACCCCTGGTGTATTCCAGTGCTAGGCTGCTGCTGCAGCCTTACACTCTAACTGACAGTGCGAAAGGAATAAGGCGACGGGGCCTGATGGCTAGAGCTTCCGGCATAGGACTGATGTACTGTCAGTTAGCGTGTAAGGCTGCAGCGCTGGAAAAACTCGCCATTGACTGTCAGCATGCCTAACGCCTTTCGGACAAGTTTGGCTCATGTGTACAATATGTAATTGGAACATTTTTGCAGTTATATATAGTGTGAGCTTGGCACAAGGGCAATAACGCTCTTTAAATGAGAAGCACAAGTTCTACATGAAAGTATTCTTTTGTTTGTTTTTATGACACAGGTTGACGTAATCCCAGAGTTGGATCAACATCCTGTGATTATGGGCAAATCACTTAATTTCCCTGTACCATAAAAACAAAAACGTATGCTTTAATATAAAACTTCTGCCTCTCATGTAAAATGCTTTTGTGCATTTGTGCCAAGTTTGAGCTATATAAAAATGCAAAAAATACCAATTATACCCTGCACACATGAGAAACACTTGGCTGAAGGGCACTACAGTGCTTTACATGAAGAAGAAAATGCTGATATTGTTAAATACCTACCCTGCAGCCACACGCCCCCAGACACGCCCTCTACCAGATCTTCACGACCCACACTAACCAATTTGGTGAACACCGGAACTTGTCTTTTCCCATTTAAAGCACTGAGGCCGAGGGATGAAAATGGAATTTGAAATAAAGAAAACAAACGTTATGCACTATAGAACAGAATGCAACACAGAGCTTGCCTCACAAGAACGTGGATGATCAGCTTGCAAGTCAGTAAGAGGAGGTGTCACCCATACATTGGAGTCCCCCTCCAGAGATACAGCATTCAGGGAGAGACAAATATTGGAGCCATTGGGCACTAAGGGACTTATTTATGGGGAACTGGCGTACGGCAGCACCTCTAGTATTCTTGCTGCGCTGCCCTATGACAATGTGAAAGGGCAGGAATTCCCCTATATTTATGCAATACTGTGCATTCTTGTCCTTTCTCCCTGTGCTGGTGCACAATTGGCTGCCTTGCACCAACACAGGCTCCCTTGCACCATGGTGCAAGGGTGTCTGCATTGCATGCAGGATTGCTTTTGTGCAGGAAGGGGCATCTTCCTCCACAAAAACAAACCCAAGATGCATTTTCCTCTATGTGTGCTGCAAAATGCAATGCAAACTGTAGTCATGTGGCTTTGTCCACATTGCACATCATGTGGCAGAAAGGCCCTCATTTCAACCTTGGCGGTCGGACGGTCCTAATGGAGCCGGCGGCAATGTGGTGGTGTGGCGGGTGCAGCAGCACCCATCGCGCTTTTCACTGTCTGCCAGGCAGACAGTGAATATCAGGACAGGACTGTTCCTGGGGGCCCCTGCACTGCCCATGCCAAGGTGTCTACCGCCATGGACAGGCTGGGGGTAAGGGGAGTCAAAATCCCCAGGGCAGCCCTGCAAGCACTTTAGTTGCTAAGGTGTTTTTCATTTGATAGATTAGGTTTAGTATTTTATAGGTACTAGTTTGTATGTTTATAGTGATTTAGTGGGTGGGGGATAATGTTTAGGCTTTGTAATTAAAAAAACAACCAAAAACATATAAACAAGAAATACCAAAAAAAATATAGGGGCAAATTTATACTCAGTTTGCGCTGGATTTGCGTCATTTTGTTTTACGCAAATCCGGCGCAAACTCAACTCCATATTCATACTTTGCCACTAGACCCATCATGTGCCAAAATCCATGGAGTTTGAGTCATTTTTTAGCGTGGACACCTACCTTGTGCTAATGATTTGCAAGGTAGGCGTTCCCGTCCAAAAAATGACTCAAAGGCATTTGCGCCTTATTTATACTCCCGCGTCAAAATGACGCACAGGAAGAGGCGGGCCTTAAAAAATAGCACCCAGACGGACTTGCGCCGTTTTTTAACGCCTGGGTCAGAGCAGGCGTTAAGGGACCTGTGGGCTATTTCCATGGTCTCCGATCATGGAAGCAGTCCACAGGTGCCCTTCCCTGCACCCATTGACATCCCCTGCCACCCTAGCCCACCCCGGGAGGACACCCATGGATGTGGGGGACCCATCCATGGTTAGTGCAGGTAAGTATACATTTTTTTATTTTTTTTTTAAATGGCATAGGGGGGCCTAACTTGGGCTCCCTACATGCCACTTATGCCCAGGGGACATAAGTCCCTTGCCATTGGGCCGGGGGGCATGACTTCTGTCTTTGCTAAGACAGGAGTCATTTCCATGGGGGTTGTACATCAAAAAATGGTGCAAGTCAGGTTAGAGCCAATATTTTTTACTCTAACCTGACTTGCACCATTCTTTGACGCACCACCCCCAGTCTTCCCTATGCCTCCGCTGCCTGGTCAGTGTCATTTATTTTGACGCTGACCAGGCTGCAGGGCTGGCTACCGTCATTCAATAAATATGACGCCCAGCTGGCGCATTAAAGTGTCAGTAGCCGGCATTAAACTTTTTGATGCAAACCTGCGCTGGCGCAGGTTTGCGTCAAAAAGTATAAATATGGGCCATTTTTGTTTAGATATTAATTTTTAGCTAGTTTATGTATAGGTGTAGTTTATGTTTGTATTGTAAGACTATGTGTGTTAGGTGGGGGTGGGGTTGATGTTTAACATGCCCTTTCGGCTTATTAGTTAAGTTACAATAAGCTAAGTAAGACTTAGGTAGTGTTTAGTACAATAAATTTAGGATACATGGCTGCATCATTTGGACGTTTTTGTGACAACATATTACAGGACACTGGCTATGCTGCTACACACACTGGTTCATGTCGCTGACACACACACACCCTTACACAAATTAGGAAGTAGCTACTTGTTTGGTGCTTACACCTCATGTCCCCCACCTGCTTGGAAAACATCAATAGTCCATGGGATTGTGCACTTGTTAGGTGTGGCTCCTCATGCAAATAACTTGGTGCACCAACTTGCAATGATTTTAATACATGAGTCTCACAATTCCTCTTGTCTGGGGAGGATTTGCTTTGTTCCTGGGTCTGTGATCTGGCTACAAATCAATCATATGTGTGTATATTGTTTAATTGATGTCATATGTGGTTACACTCACAATCAATATGTGAAGCCTCTCAAGGACAGAGGGACACATAAATCCTACATATCCCAGTGGACATTTCAACAGCAGTTATCATTACTACATGGACCAGAAATGTATCTGAAGTTGTATTTCATGCATAATGACATCCAATGTGTTTGACTTATCTAGTACATTCCGAGGCAGCATACAATTGATGCTAAATCTTAAGGAGTGTGGCCCTATATATCTGCATGTTATCAGTGCTCGTATAATAACTTATGTTTAGGGTCTCTTAAGTGTAAGCGTTTAGGCTATCATATGTGCTTGTTGAAGTTTTCATGTTCCCAGAGCTCATCATTTGTGCATGAGTGAAACATATTCATTGGCTTACATGTCTCACAGTCCCCATTTGAACCATGTACACATTTGTGTGTTTAACCAGGCCTTTTCAATGTGTGGCAGTCCAGTAACTGAAACTTAGGGCCATATTTACAAGCCCCTTGTGCCACTGTAGCATCACTTTTTTAGATGTTCTGGTCGCGTTGTGCACTGCACCATACTTGCAAGGCAGTGTTAAGCCACTTTTTGTGGCTTAACGCCACCTTGTAAATACGGCCCCTTCACACGCAGCACTTTGTGAGCAAGGAGCGTGCAATGGGTGTTGCTGTGGGCGTTTCACAGCAACACCCATTGCATTTTGATGCTGGCCCAGATTTACAAATATTGTAAATCTGTAGCAGCAAAGAAATCTAACGCCACACAAAGGGTGGCGTCAGCATGGCACAAGAAGGAGAAATTCTTTCATTTCTCCTCTTTCTATGTATGCTGTATCCTGCAGCACACATTGAAAGAGTGAATCGCCATTGAAGATTGATTTTGTGCAGGAAGGTGTCCCTTCCTGCACAAAAACAACCTCTCCCACAACACAGCCATCCTTGCACCATGGCACAAGGGTGGCTGCATTGGCACTAGGCAGCTAATTTGGCACTGATGCAGGGGAAAACATAGGGATGCGCTGTATTTTTGTGAATTGGGTGCATCCCTGTGTTTCAGAACTGGAAGAAGGGGGTGAGTGGGGGTTACCCAGGTGGGTTTCTCCTTTGCCCTGACTAGAATGAGGGTCCTTGCTTAGACTAGGGGTAACCTGGCTACCAACCAAAGACCCCGTTTCTAACATTGGTGATCAACGTTGAGGATTGGACTTGTATTTTTACTTGACATACAGTGATTAAGTGCACACTACTGATTTCAATGCAGACTATTACGTGACCACATATTACTTGTTTTTGCTTTTGCTCTTTTTGGACTTTTTTCCTGCTTCCATATTTTTGGTGATCTTTTTATTGATTCTTGAACTTCTCATTGGGAACTCTTTTTCTGCCTTGGAACTTTGCACTTTTCATTTGCCATCATGTCTCAATCTGGAGATGCACCAGCTGGAGCTATTTTTGAGTTAGGGAATCTGGAAAATTACACAGTTGCTCAGTTGAAACAGTTTCGTAAGGATCTTGCCTGTCCCATTAGGAGCTCCACCAGGAAGGAGGAGCTGCAAAAGGCACCGAGGGCCTGGGTGACAGCCAAGGAGGCTAGGGGGAATACAGACGAGGAGGATGAGGAGGTGCAGAGTATACGCAATGGTGTAGTGAGCGGACCGGTTATGCCTGGGGGAAGGGTCTCCAGGACAGGTAGCAATGTGTCATCCAAGGGTCTGACTCCTGAAGAGTTACAGGACAGACAGGCAGAGAGGGCTCACAAGTTGGAGTCAGCGAAGTTTAGGATGCAAAGGGTGATGGAAGAGAGGAGACTGGCCATTGACGAGAAAAAGTTATTGCTCATGAGCTCTGCTCGAGGGAGCTGGACCATAGGAGCTATTCCAGTAAGGATGGTGGCTGCAGTACCTCAGTGCAGTCTAGGAGAAGGGTACACATTCCTAAAGACTTAGTGAAGGACTATAAGAGGGAGAATGACATATACTTGTGGTCCAGGGGTATGAGTCTGTTCTCCATATGAACCTGGTCCCTGAGGCACAATGGGGGGGCGGGTCTGTGGAAGCACTTTGAGGTAGCAAGCAGGGACACTCTGACATCCTTAGGGGATCCTCGGGGACTCACCTACACCATAATGAAGGACGCCCTACTCACAAGATATAGTCTGACTCCTGAGCAGTATAAGGACAAGTTTAGGTCCTACAAAAAGAAAGAGTCCCAACTTGGTTGGAGTGTGTAGATTCCTTTTGCAGGTCACCTGATGGTTGGGTGAAGGGCAGTAAGGTAACAACGTATGAGGGGCTTTACAATTGAATTGCTTTGGAGCACTTGTACAGTCTTTGTTTTTCAGAGCTATTCCAGCACCTGATTGACAGTAAGCTGACTGGCCCCAGGAAGCTTGCGCAGGAAGCAGACTGTTGGTAGAGCACCAAGGTCCTGAAGAGGTATGGGGGAGACCACGCCAAGGGTGGGCAGGGTCCCTCTCAGAATAAAGGGGGTGGTAAGGGTAAAGAGGGGGAGTTCTCTAAAGGGTCCCCAACCTAGTTCTCAGGTTAAAGATTCGAGCCCCCCCAGTGAGAAAAAGCCATGGTTCTCCAAAGGGAAACCTGTGGACGGGGGACCCTGCAAGTTTTATGCATCTGACCAGGTGGGTCATGTGAGAGGGGATACCAGATGTCCCAAGGGGACACCAGTACCCACTGGTGCTCAGTCGCACTGTTTGGCCAGTGTAGCTCTTGGGGAGGAGTTGGTTCCAGGTGGGTGGGAGCCAGCTGAGATGACCCTTGTCTCACTAGGAGACAGTAACATGGTCCAGAGAACACTGGTGCCTAAAAACACTAAGCCGTACAGGCAGTGGCTGAACATCAATGGACAGAGGGTGGAGGGTCTGAGAGACACAGGAGGCAGTGTGACAACAGTGAGGAGTCACCTGGTGTATGAAGAGCAGATAGATCCCCATGTACTTCACCAAGTATTTGCAGTGGACAACTCGGAATACCTGTGCAGAGTGACACAGGTTCCCTTGGAATGGGGGGGGGGGGGGGCTAAGGTTCCTTGAAAGTTGCTGTGAGTCCAACCATGCTGGTAGATTGTTTGCTTGGCAATGACCTGGAGGATTCCCCTTGGAAGAAGGAGGAACACAGGTCACACTTGGAGGTGTTGGGTCTGCCTGGGTGGGTGTGTGTGTCTACCTAGTCAATGGCAGCACGGCAGGGTGGTCAGAAGCCTCTGGAGCCTGAAACAGTGGCCCAGGGGTCCGCCAGTAAGAGGAAGGGCAAGGGGCATGGGAAACCAGCCCCAGATGTTCCCACTGTCCAGGAGGGAGCAGGTGGCTGAGCTGGGGGAGGTCCCCGAGCTGTCACAGTGGCAGCAGGAAGGGGGCCCACCAGGGAGGCATTCTGTGAGGCACAGAGAATATGCCCTACTCTGGAGGGTTTGCAGCAGCAGGCTGCAGACCAGGTGGCTAGCAAGGAGCCAGGATCATACCTGATCTATTCGGAGGACGACCTCCTATATAGTGAACCTAAGGTTGCTGAGCCTGGGTCAGCAGGTGTGCTGGTGGTACCCCAGTGTTCCAGAGCCTTCCTACTGGGTCTGGCTCATAATGTGCCTTTAGATGGACATTTGGGGTGGGACAAGACATTTGAATAGCTTGTCACCCACTTTCACTGACCCATAGTGCGCAGGCACTCAGATGCACATTGTAGGTCTTGCCAATCTTGTCAGGCAAGTGGCAAGAGTGGGGAGAAATGCAAGGCTCCCCTCCAACCTTTTCCTGTGGTTAGTACCCCCTGAAAGGGTTGGTATTGACATTGTGGGGCCTCTGGATCCCAAGACAGCCGTGGGCAACAGGTTTATCCTGGTCTTGGTGGACCATGTCACCTGGTGCCCAGAAGCTATTCCTCTGAGGTGAAGCACCTTCCCTGTGGTCGGACGTGCTTTGATGGGGGGTTTTACCCTCATTGGGTTCCCCAAAGAAGTGGTGTCTGATGGAGATACCAACTTCTTAGCTACTTATATGAAGTCTCTGTGGCAGGAATGTGGGGTAACGTATAAGTTCACCACTCCTTACTACCCCCAAAGCAATGGTCTGGTTCAAAAGTTCAACCGCATGGGCCTGCTAGAGCCCTTGAGGCGTAAGTGGGACATCCTCTTGCCATGCCTTCTGTTCGCCTGCAGGGAGGTGTCTCAAAAAGGGCTTTGATTTAGTTCTTTTGAGCTACTGTATGGCCACCCTGTTAAGAGACCTTTGAGTCTGGTTAGGGAAGGCTTGGAGAAAGCCTCCAGTAAGCCCCTCCAGGACATATTCAGTTACATGCTGGCTTTTAGGAACCAGACAGCTCACTTCAGGAAGCTCGCTCAAGAAAACCTTGGAAGCAAGCCAGGAAGATATGAAGTGCTGGTACGACCAGAATGCCACTCTGGTTGAGTACCAGCCTGGCCAGAAAGTGTGGGCCTTGGCGCCAATGGACAAGTGGACTGGGCCATTATAAGTGGTGGTGCGCAAGAATGAAGTCATCTACCTGTTGAACTTGTGAACTCCTAGGAACCCCTTGAGGGTCCTGCACGTGAAACGCCAGAAGTCGTACTTTGAGTGAACTGAATTGTCTATGCTCCTAGCAACAGATGATGGGGCAGAGGAAGAGAGTGAGCCTCTTCCTAACCTCCTGTCTGCTGGAGAGAAAGATGGGTCTGTGGAAGGTGTGAACCTCTCCCCGTCCCTGACCCCAGAACAACAGATGGACTGTCACCAAGTGCTGGTTCAGTTTGCCTCCCTGTTCTCCTTGGTCCCAGGGGTCACACGCTTATGTACACATGATGTGGACCCCAGGGATAGTCCACCTGTTAAACAGAAGGTTTACAGAGTGATTGATAAGGTCAGGGCTAGCATCAAAGATCAGGTATCAAAGATGGTAACTCTAGGGGTAATTGAGTTTTCCCGTAGTCCTTAGGCCAGCCCAGTGGTCTTGGTCCCAAAGGCTGCTTCTCCGGGTCCACACAAGAACTCTGGTTCTGTGTGGATTACTGGGGTCTCAATGCAGTCACTAAGACTGACGCGCACCTCATCCCCCAAGCTGATGACCTCGTTGATTGGTTGGGAGCTGCCAAATACCTTAGCACCTTTGACTTAATGTCTGGGTATTGGCAGATTGCCTTAACTGAGGGTGCCAAGGAAAGGTCAGCATTTTCTACCCCAGATGGGCACTACCTGTTTAAAGTAATGCCCTTTGGGATGAAAAATGCCCCTACCACCTTTCAGAGGTTGGTCAATGAGGTGTTGGCTAGACTGGATGGTTTCAGTGCAGCCTACATGGATGACATCGCTGAGTTCACTTCTAATTGGGAGGAACACTTGCAACAGTTCTGCAAAGTGTTGGAGGTCCTGCAAAAGGCAGACCTCACTATTAAGGCCAGTAAGTGCCAAATAGGGCAGGGTTTTGTGGTGTACTTGGGACACCAGGTGGGGAGTAGCCAGGTGGCACCCCGACAGCCAAACATTGACACTACTCTAGCTTGGGAGCCTCCCAAGGCCCAGACAGAAGTAAGGGCCTTTTTAGGTCTCACTGGCTATTATAGGAGGTTTGGAAAGGGGTATGGCACCATTGTTGCTCCCTTGAATGAGTGGACTTCCAAGAAGCAACCAAGAAGGTGATCTGGACGGAGTCTTGCCAGACAGCTTTTGATGCCCGGAAGGCAGCAATATGCACAGCACCTGTGCTGAAGGCACCTGATCTCCCCAAGGAGTTTGTTGTGCAAACTGATGCTTCAGAGCATGGCATAGGAGCAGTGTCATCACAGCTAAATGAAGAGGGCCTAGATCAACCTGCAGCCTTCAATAGCAGGAGGTTACTTCCCAGGGAACGTAGGTGGAGTGCAATAGAGCGTGAAGCTTTTGCTGTGGTCTGGGTGCTGAAGAAGCTAAGACCCTACTTGTTTGGGACTCACCCCCGGGTTCAGAAAGACCACAGGCCCCTCAGATGGTTAATGCAGATGAGGAGTGAGAACCCAAAACTGTTGAGGTGGTCCATCTCCCTACAGGGGATGGACTTTACGGCAGAACACCACTCTGGCACAGAACACGCCAATGCTGATGGTCTGTTCAGATTCTTCCGCTTTAGTGATGAGAACTCCCATGCGGTTGGGTAGTTTCTCCCCACTTTCATGGGGGGGGGGGGGGGGCATGTGTTAGACTTGGCATCCTTGGTGTGGTCTCCCCTAACTTTTTGTCTCTGCATCCCAGGTCGTTGATGTGTGCTGGACTCTGTTTTTGCTGTTTTTGATACACTGGGCATTTTACCTCTGCTAACTAGTGCTAAAGTGCAAGTGCTCCTATGTAAAAAGTATGTGTAAGTGGTTTATCCTTGATTGGTATATTTGATTTACTAGTAGGTCCCTAGTAAAGTGCACTAGAGGTGCCCAAGACCTATAAATAAAATGCTACTAGTGGGCCTGCAGCACTGGTTGTGCCACCAACAGGAGTAGCCCGGTAAACATGTCTCAGACTGGCCACTGCAGTGTCTGTGTATGCAGTTTTAAACTGCCAATTCGACTTGGCAAGTATAGCCACTTTCCAGGCCTAAACCTTCCCTTTTCATACATGTAAGGCACCTCTAAGGTAGGCCCCAGGCAGCCCCATGGCATGGTGCAGTGTATGTTAAAGGTGGGACACGTACTGATGTGTGTCACATGTCCTAATGGTGAAATACTGCTAAATTCAGTTTTCACTGATGCAAGGCCTATCAATCTCATAGATTAACATGGGGGCTGCCTTTAAACATTATTAAAGATTAGATTCCCTTTGAGAGAAGATAGAAGTCTGTTTGGAGTCTCTGAACTCACAATTTAAAAATACATCTTTTAGTGAAGTTGGTTTTTAGATTGTTAGTTTGAAAATGCCACTTTTAGAAAGTAGGCATTTTCTTGCTTAAACCATTCTGTGACTCTGCCAGTTTGTGGATTCCCTGTCTGGGTCAGTTTGACAGTTGAGCTGTTTGTGAATCCCCTCTAGACAGTGAGACAAAGGGAGCTGGGGTGTAGCCTGCATATCCTGATGAGCCATCTGAGCTAGAGTGGAGGGAGTAGTGGTCACTTACGGCTGAATGGGCTGTGACTGCCCTCTCACAATGCAGTTTCCAACACCCTGGAGTGTGTCTGGGGCCTGGCCTGGGCAAAGCATGATCTTGTGAACAACAGAGACTTTCCTTTGAGGTTTGTCTACTTCAAAGGCAGAAAGGGGTATACGTATTGGACCCCAAACCCCTGGCAATTAGATCACTTCTGGATTTAAGGGGAACCTCTGCCAAGGAGAAGAGCTGAGGAGAAGTGCTGCCCCTGCCTGTGCTTTGCTGGGCTATCCTGCATGTGCTGCTTCTGCCTGTGAAAGGGGTCAAAAACTGGACTTCTTAGTATGTTACTGCTGGTGAAGAATCTCCAAGGGCTTGAACTGAGCTGGCTTCCTGTTTTGAAGTATCAGGGCCATCAAAGACTTCCTCTGCCAGCACCTGGACTCTCTGCTGAGACTCCTGCCCTGCCATGCTGTTGATACAATCTGAGTTAAGATATATTTCTGTATCTCAGATAATTTAATTAATGATATGCATGATTCTTCTTGAATGTCCAATTGTGTTAATGCTAATTTATTTGAACTTGTTTCGCCGCTTTGGGCAGCCTATGGTAATTATATATGTACAATTTGATTTTATACATTGTCTTTATGACATGAACTTTGTGGTTGTAAATATAAATTTTTAACTTTATTCCTGTTTGGAGTTTTTCTTCCATGGCCAATTTGGTCATGGTGTCTAAATTGTTTGGGTGGTGTTCATGTAAATTTATGTATGGTTCCCCAAATTTCTTTCCGGGTCAAAAGATCTGTCGACCTCGGGGAAGCGTTTGATTCCTGCGAAGGATGAAAATACGCTTGCAGTTCCTATACCAAGAGCTCTTCCTTTTCATCAAATCAAAATGTCCTACTAGGAGTTGATCAAATAGGTACACAGTCAAAATCCTTGTGTATCCGGCACCCCATGTCTGGTCTGCTCTTCCAATTCAAGTGTCTCAAAAATTCTCAAAATCTTTAGGGCTTCTACTAAATGAAAAAACACTTACATTTCCATAATTATAAAGCACTTTACCAGGGATATCCTAGAACCCTATAATGCCACTTCAAATATCTGATGCTCATACTTGTGCTCCGTTATACAGTGCATGCACACACCTCCTAGCTGTTAAACTTTGTCTATAATCTTCTATTAGGTTCCAATGCCTGAAAAGGAGCCAAAATCCACACAACCATTTTTAAACCCCTCAAACTAAAGCACCTTAGAAGAGTATATTCCAATAGTCCGAAAAAACTAACCTATGCAATGCTAGACTGGAATGCACCTAAACTGTACTCAATTGCTGCATCACAATGGCAACCTCAAATTCACTTAGCTTACTCGCTCAATGTTGGAAAGTGGATTATTGGTAAGGGCAGGTAAATACCTCCACTTAGCAATAGGCCACTAACCCCCACTAGGTTCAGTTAAGTCTCAATAAATTAACCCCAGCTCAACCCTTGCTAGCTTGGCAACGAGCAACAAGGCTTACCTTAGGAGACAAAGGGGGTTATTACAACTTTGGAGGAGGTGTTAATCCATCCCAAAAGTGACGGTAAAGTGACGGATATACCACCAGCCGTATTACGAGTCCATTATATCCTATGGAACTCGTAATACGGCTGGTGGGATATCCGTCACTTTACCGTCACTTTTGGGACGGATTAACACCTCCTCCAAAGTTGTAATAACCCCCAAAGTGTGTAAAGCATTTAAGTATCACAAAATGGTAATAAAATAAAACACAGGAAACAGTTTAAAAATCTAAAATCAATTTATAACAATGGGAAATATTTTTATCTTTAATTTGACAAGAAAACAAATAAAATCGGATAAGGGGAACCGTAGATATGAATTTTTAAAGAATTTAATATTTTGTTGCGCATAGAAACTAAAAGCGCCAATCTGGTCATCTGGTCGCACCTCGACTGGGGCACAGTCAAAGTTTGAGGCTGACCTCGATGGAGCCCTGCTCGGCTACAGCAAGCTGGTGGCCTCGGTCAAAAGTTTACCTTCGGACTTAGTCGTTTTTTGAAGATTTTCTTCAGCGGGACAAAGTCACCAATCTGATCCGACCTCCCTGGAGCCCTCTTCGGATACGCATCGCATAAAACCTCGGTGAAGATTTCTACATTCGGACTTAGACGATGTTTTGGAATAAAAGTGTTCATCTGGGTTAAAGCTAAATCTTGATCTGACGTCCTCAAAGCCCTCCTTGGTCCCGGTCACCTTTTAAACTTCGGACTGTCAATTGTTTGGAGCTTTTTCTCTCCGACGTCAGACGACCCTCCACAGCAAGCCGATTTTGAGTCAACATTGTCAGATTGCCTTTCCAGGAGCTCCCAGTGAAATCCTGGAGGTCTGGGGCTCCGTCAGGTTGCAGTCGACGTAAGCCAGCTTGACTCTCGATGGCAGGTCGGTCCCTTTATGGAGCTTTTTTCCAAAAGTTCTCCAAACTTCTGGATCTTCTTCCAGAACGTCTTTGAAGGTCCTTTATGAGTCCACAGCTCTCCCCAAGGTTACCGAAGCTCTCAATTGCTCCTTGAGGGTTACGACTCCAACTCCCAGAATGCACCTGGCTAAACTCCAAAATGACCACTGGACATTGGTCAGATGGTTAGTTTCTTCAGGATTTGATGCAGGAGACTCTGGTTAGCTATTCTTCACCTCTAGCAAGCAGGGAGTCCCTTTTTGACAAGACCATGTCCACTCACCTGAATTCCAGGTTCCACGGGAGCGAAGAGAGAAAACCCTCACCCCTAAACACTATACTCTTGTATCTGAACTGAACAGGGAACGAGCAAATAGTCTCTGGGGGAAAGGGATAGGGGACATGGATTTGGGAAGGGAAGAGAAACAAAATCACTGGTTCACAAAGGAGTGTCACTGTTGTTCTAAGAAAGTTGCCTCAGGTTATGGTGCTGGAATTTCTAAGACCAAATACAAATCAAAAACAAAAGAACTACAAATATCACAGAGTCTTTCAGCAAAATAACAGTAATTATTATCATTCGATTGAGCAATCACCGAGTCCTTCAGCAAAATCACAATTATTATTAGCACTTGAATGCTCAACTATTAGATACGCTTTTGTAACTCACAACAAAATTGTTATAAAATCAAACTTATGAATTTGTCTTTTGTTATTCATTTTCACACAATAGACTCGCTCCAAAAATAATCAGAATAAACGTCTAATTTTGCATAGATATCGAGCAATGCTTTCAGGAGTTCCCAACACTTAACTTCAATGCTGCCGTTAAGAAATACTTCTCAAGCTGCCTTTGGAAAATAGTCTTGTATCATGGGCTTCTCAGCATCGACAAATGTTTTTCATAATGCACCAAAAGATCACTAACCTCAAAAAGGTTGAAAGCAGGGGACCGAGAGGGGGATTACTCATGAACCGACTTCTCCTGGAATGTTTTCGATTATTTGAGGGAGATGGAATACTGTTCGTAAATTCTCCAGCCACTGCAAAATTAATCCACTCCAGAGAGGGAAGCTCCAATGAAGCCTTGCACTAAAATTATGACTCCAGAAAGAATCAGGGAAACTCCACCTGAACCAAGAACACCTGCGAGCGAAGGAAGACTCGAAGCCAAGCATAGAAAACACCTTGGCAGTTCTATTTATAGACTAGTGATGAGTCATCAATCACTTCTGATGATTCATATGAAGGAGTTCTGGTGCTGAGTCAGCAGACACATGCTGCTGATGAGTCATCAAGCACTTATGATGATTCATATGAAGGAATTCGATGTCTCCATAAACCACTTGGCACACAGTTCACAAACGGAATAACACTTGCTTTTATCAATATAAACAAACATGCAATATAGTTTTCCTCACAAGTTACAAGGAAGTGCTGTGCTGTAAACATATTCATGATATGTTTTATCGTTCTCCATACATACTGATTTATTTTGTGAAGGTGCAGCAAGAAGCGTGCGTGTGTGAGTGTGAGTCCTAACACTTCTTGAACCAGTTAAAGCCAGGCAAAGTCCTTTTAGTTGTGAAGCCCAAGTGTGCAGCTGGTGCAGTCCTTCAGAGTGCAGTGTCCAGGTGAAGGTCCGGGGTCCAGCAGGGCAGTCCTTCTTCTCTTGATGTTCTTCCTTGTAGGGATCTGAGGTGTGGGTACAGCTCTGCCATATTTATCCTTGCTCTTAGGGTGAAAAGCAAGGGGGGTCCAACTGTCCAATCACAGGCAAACCTCTTCCCCCTTGGGTGACCACTTCCTGGAAAGTGTGGCAAAAATCAATCCCAGGGATCAACATTTTTCAAAAATCCAACATGGCTGAAACTGATTTTTGGAGGTTAGATCTAGCTGAGCCCACCCATTGGTGTGGCTACAAATACTAAACACACCCCTCTCCTAATCTAATCAAGAGGGAACCTAATTGTCTGGGGTTGCAGGAAATGGGGGAAGTCCTGAGCTGCTCCAAATGTCCTTGCCTGCCTTTGGAGACCAGTTTGGCTGCTCTTCCCCATCCCGTTTTACCACCTGCTGAGGCAGATCTCCTCCCCCAGGCACATCATTTGTGCTCAGCCCAGGCCACTTCACACCTCATCAAGGTAGCCTGGTCAGGCTGCCACAGGCTGGCCAATCAGTGAAGGGCACTACAGCGCTGAAGTTGGCACCTTTCAGTTAGAGTTTTAAAACTATTGATCTGAACTAGTTATATTAAATCCAACAATGGCATGTTGTGGGATTTATTATAACAATTAATTTGATACCAAACTCACATCTGTTTCTTATGGGGACTTTCCATTCGCTACAGTGAGGGAAAATCTAATTTGGCTATTTTACCTCACCAGGGCTTATAAAACAATTTTGACAAGGTCCCTGCTTATAGTTACAACTAAGGGCACTTAGGGCACACCTTAGGGGTGACATATGTAAAAATAAGGTAGTTTAGGACTTTGGAAGTACTTTTAATTCCAAAGCTGATTTTGCATATAACTTTAGTTTAAAAACAGCCAGCAAGGCAGGCCTGCCTTTAAAAGGACACTGGGCACCTCAGCAGTGTATATATGGGTGCTCTACCTATGCTGGGATCTGTAAACCTACATGCCCTACCCTATACTAGGGACTTATAGGTAGGTTCATACTGCCAATTATAATTAGCCTAATTTGCATATCCAGCAGTACCCAGGGCACAGCCAAGAGTCAGTAACCACCAGTATCTGTCTAAAGATTTTGGGGATGACCAGGACAAAAAGGAGAACTTTCCTACACTCAGACTGTCTCAGATGGTAAAAATCCTTCAGCCATTACGGTCCTAAAACAGGGATAACCTTGTATATCTTGCCTTATACTTTAGAAGCTGACAGCCTATGCATGGTCACCACTTAGGTAGTTTCTCCGTACCGATCCTGTTAAACACAGCAGCAATCTTTAAATGGCTATTTATTAAAAGCATATGCTTGAATTCCTTTGTACTCCCCCTCCTAAGCTACATTTAACCAGGTCATAAGGGCCATTACTTCATATCTACCTGGGGGTCACTTGGCATTACCAAGTTCCTAAATCACGCTAATGCCTTAACCCCCTCCTTGCCAACTGTTATTGTTAATCTTTTACCTCTTCGACTACGCACCCACCCTCATCATATTTCTTCCAAGACCAACAGGTAAATTACTTTAGGGTTAGCTAGGGATCATAAAGTTATGCAAAATTCCTCTGATGCAGCTGTACCCTGCCCCTTCTTACCTGTCGGTCGTGCTTGTCTTATTCTCCTATCCTATGGCCACACATGTGCCAGCTCTACCTTCCTACAGAGGACCACCAAAAGTAGGATATATTCTGACTTGCTCTTTAAATTCTGGAAATAACCTCACTGCCACTCCCCTGGACCAGTCCTCAACCTAAGCACTAAAAAGTACGGGAGCCATTTTCAAAATGCTTCCAATATGTGTAGACGACCACTCAAAAGTTACAAAGAACAGGTCTAAATGTATATACCTCATTCTCATCATTCTTTATTGCATTTTCCCAAGGGAGTGACCCAACACATGGGTCTTCAAGGTGAAAATCCAGTAAACTTCGCTCAACTTTTGCAGTTGCACTACATCCATGCCCCACCAGGCTACTATTTTCCCAAGGATTAGCCATTGAATTCTTTCTGACAGATGCTTTGTCTCAATACAGTGTTTCACCATAGGGACAGCTACTTTTTGTTGTCTAATGGCTGACTTATGTTGTTGGAGGCGAGTATAAAAACTTTGCCATGTCTCACACACTTATCCCTTACTACAAAGGCATACAAGTAGACAAACAACATTCCATGTCTTACAATTTGTTATAGTTCTAAAACACATAGTATACCCATTGTGGCTATAGTTACCCATTTCTATTACTGTCCACATTTGTAATTTCCTTTTACCAGATTACTCCCATCAACTGTTTTTTGGGCAAAGCCTCCCATATATGCCAACCAAGACCTCACTATTTTATTTCTTAAGTTTTGGTTTTGCCTCTATGTAAAGATCGGTTTAGGAATTATGCTGTTCGCAGGGTCACTATTTAGGATATGCTAATAAGAATTGAGGACATGTCTAATCTTCTTCTTAAGAATAGAATGTCTAGGTATTACCAGTTTGGGTTTTCTTTTTTCCTTTGCACCTAATAGTAGAACCTTACTCTCTTATAGGATTCATTAGTTAGTTTTTTTGGTATTTGTGCTTGACCAATGAGATTTTAGAACCGGAAGATAAGTTGAAAACAGTAAATGCCTTTGACGAGGCAAAGAAGATGGAGGAGATAGAGTGAACTAGCCCCCTTTAGTGAGTAGCTGATTGAAAAGATTAAAAAACAGATATCAGATATTTTACAGAGGAGACGTTATATCCCTATTTGAGCGAAAACTAGTATAGCCAGAACCAGACCAAGAAGTAGATTCGCCCAACCCATACTTCGAATACAAAGAAAGTGGTAACCTTTTCGGATACTTTACAATCGGATAATGAAGGTAGTTCAAATCAGTTTGAGGATGCAGTAATGAAATTAACTTACGATCAGGGTCCAATCAATAGTTCTCTTTTTTAGGCCAGAGAAGGAAACGCAGAGGACCCCCTGTTGGAAATTGGGTCACTAGTTGGCAAAGGTATGCACCCTGTCCAAGTAGGGACCACAATCCTAGTCAGGGTAAGTCAGATACACACCCTAAATTAACCTGTGCTCACCCTCTGATAGCTTGGCACAGAGCAGCCAGGCTTAACTTAATAGGCAATTTGTAAAGTATTTGAGAAACACCCTTAAAATACAGCACCTCGATGAAAACACCACAAAAAGACTCCACAGCATTTTGGAATAGAGAATATTTATCTGATTAAAACAAAATCAAAGTGACAAAAATCCAATCAGAAGACCAGATGTGAATTTTTAAATATTAAATGTGAAAACAGTGCTTAGAAGTCAATAGTAGTCAAAAGATTACTTGTGGTCACCAGTGACCGTACAAATCCAAAATCCAGACCGACAGTGATGGAGGGTAGGCCGGCTACTGAACCCACGAATAGTCCGCTGAAACAGTACCTTTGGTGGAGCAATGTGCCATCGGGGAGGGCACAATGCGTCAATATTTTCACAGCACTCTGGGCACAGCGTCACCATTGAGCCACACTAAGCATCATTTGCTGGGTCGCTCAGTCTGTGAATCTGATGTCATTGGGCACCTGCTGTGTCGCCATTGATGATCGATGTGCCGATATTTCTCCCGCACTCTGGGTGATGTGTTGCTTTTTGCAGGTTTTAGCTGCAGAACTCACTTCTGAGTCCCAGGACTGGAGAGGGGGCACCTCACGCAAGGGCAGGACTCACAGATGGCAGAGTCCAGCAGACTTTGATGTGCCTGAGACTGCAGAAGAAAAGTGGGCAAACCAACAAGCCCTTGGAGAGCCTTGGGTTCAATGATGTGGAAAGCAAGCCCAGTCCTTCTCACTGCAGGAAAGAAACAGCAGGCCAACACAACAAAACAAGTAGCAAAGTGACAGTCCCTTCTATAGCACAGCAAGCAGTAGGCCAACACAGCAATGCAGTTGTAGAGTGGCAGTCCCTTTTGGCAGCACAGCAGCCCTTCTTCCTGACAGAGTGTCTTTGGTTCCAGTAGAAGTCTGATCTGCTGGGATTTTGGGTCCAGCACTTATACTCAAATGTGCCTTTGAAGTGGGGGAGACTTCAAAGAGGCCTTTGAAGTTCACAAGGTCCATGCCCTTCCGTGACTCCAGATGCTCTACAGGGGGTTCTGCTGCCATTTGTGTGAGTAGAGGCACAGCCCTGTTCAGGTGTGTCAGATCCTCCCACCCATCAAGCCCAGGAAAGCCCATAAGCCTGGTGATGGGCCATTAAAATGCAAATGTCACACCCAAGTTCCCTTTGCGTATAACTGCCTCGAGGGAATGCACATAGCCCAGCTGCCAAAAACCCCAGACTTGCATTCAGAGACAGGCAGAGGCACAAAATGGTTAAAGTGAGAAAATGACAACTTTTTAACCCCTTCACTGCCAGGCCTTTTCCCCCTCCTGTGCCAGGCCTTTGTTTGCCTCTTTGGAATAGTTCTTGCTTAAGCCTTCATAACTTTTTGTCCACATAAGCTACCCACGCCAAATTTGCGTCAATTTGTTTCAACATCCTAGGGATTCTAGAGGTACCCAGACTTTGTGGGTTCCCCTGAAGGAGACCAAGAAATGAGCCAAAATACAGTGAAAATTTAGTTTTTTTTTAAAAAAAATTGAAAAAAGGGCTGCAGAAGAAGGCTTGTGGTTTTTTTCCCCTGAAAATGGCATCAACAAAGGCTCTGTGGTGCTAAAATCACCATCTTCCCAGCTTTCAGGAACAGGCAGACTTGAATCAGAAAACCCAATTTTTCTACACAATTTTGGCATTTTACTGGGACATACCCCATTTTTACGATTTTTTGTGCTTTCAGTCTCCCTCCAGTCAGTGACAGAAATGGGTGTGAAACCAATGCTGGATCCCAGAAAACTAAACATTTCTGAAAAGTAGACAATATTCTGAATTCAGCAATGGGTAATTTGTGTAGATCCTACACGGGTGACAGGGGTGGAAAGGGAAGCAATTACCCTTCCATCCCTGCCTAGGGAAGGAATGTGCCTGGCAGGACGAGGTGATCTCATCCAAGGCACCGAGGAACCGGCGCCTTGGACGAGATCACTTCGTCCTGGGAACACAAGTGGTTAAAAGGGGCATTTTCAGAATTAAAATTTAAAAATCACAATTTATGATGAAGTCAGATTTTAAATTACCATCCAGAGACACCAAACTCCACATTTCTATCTTTTCCTAATTGGAAATTAGACTTAAACGATGTTTTAAGGTAATATCCATGTTATCATATGGAGAGATAGTCCCTACATTAGTGAAAAACTAATTTAAGAGTGACTCGCGGGCCCGAGATGGTGATGGCCTAGAAATGTAGCGGGCCCGGCTGACGCACAAGCTTCATGGCAAGGCCCAGTAAAGGTGTGGGAGACCCAGCAGGGACTAGGGGACTAAGGTTGGGGCTGAGGCCTGCTGGTCCTCGCCAAAAATCTGCTGCAGGCCCTGAATGGTGGCAGCGGTCCTTGGTGATGCCCAACTAAAGCACAAACAACCCACTGGGGCCCCTGCTTCACTGGTGACAACAATGTGCCCTCCTGGAGGAGCAAGAAGCTCCAATTCAGGCCTTTAGACTTTTGTCTGAGATGGCCCGGGTCCCTGATGGCAGCGGTGGCCACGGCATGGGGGCCCCCGATAACCCCTGAGTAATGTGCTGGAGGAGGGGACTCCTGAGGGTCTGGCGGTAAGATGCCGTAGACTGGCCTAGATATAAACACTGCACAGTCCTTGGAATGGAACAACAGCTGAGGGGGGGTTTCCCCTGCATATATTGAAAACCACACTGGAGACCGGGAGGCTCTGCTTGGCTGCCTGCTGCTAGGAGCCTGGTGGTGCAGGGGGGCCCGAGGAGGGGGACCCTCATTGACTAAGCTGAACCTTGGAGACAACGTAATGGAGTTCTCAGGAGGAGCTGCTTGACTGAGCTCCTGTGGCTCGTTGTGTGGGACAAGCCAGGGCCCTACCTACCTGTTCCTGGAATTTCCCATCAGATGCTGATGAGTAGGGTATCATCGGGGCCCTCTTGTGATATGGGGCGCCTATGGTACTCAGACCTACATGATTCACCTTACTGGAAAAGGACTGCGCGGGGAACCTTTGATTTCCTATTTCTGGGGCCTCTGCCCGACTGGGCTGTAAGCCTAAATCCCATGCAACCTCTACAGCTGCGGTTATCTGAGTGAGGTGCCCCCTGTACTTCTAGTGGCGGGACACTATCCAGGGCATGGCTGTCATTGAGATGGGGAGTACTATACTGTGTGAGTCTACGATAGGTACTAGACTTGGCCTAGGATCCTGGCTGCTGCAGAAGGCCTTGCTGGACAAGGTGGCAGGAGCGTCAGGGACTCAGTTACAGAAGTGCTGCCAGACATCACACTGGCACAGATCCTTGAAGCCATCAATAAATCTAGAGACTTCCTGAAGCAAAAGATTGAGACACTTGTGGTAGACCATGAGATCCTGTGCGACAATCATCGTAAGCAGAGAGCCAGAGGGGTGGGAACTGAGACAGCAGTAACAGCAGTTCCCCCCCTTCTGGATACCTGGAGACGCAGGTGAGAGACCTTACAAGGAGGAGGGATACTCTTGAGAGAGGGTCAAAGCCGGCGGAACAGTGTGAGGATAGTAGGACTCCCGGAAAAGGTGGAAACTAAGGGCATGATCCACTTTCTGGAGACCTTGATTGTGTTGATGGTAGCTCCACAGGGGCTTTTTTTCTTATTCATCTTGGAGAGGACACACATGGTGTTCTAGGCCAGCCCCGGCCTCCAGGGGGCCTGGCACACCAGATTATGGCACAACTGCTACATTATCAAGACCAGGACCACATTTTACAATGCTCTTGTGAAGTAGGAAGGTTTCAGGTAGACAATCTGCCAGTGGCTATTTACCAGGATTACACCATGGAGGCGCAGGGCATCTTTCACTGAAGTTTAATGGGCACTCAGTGAGGCGACCGTTCGCTATATGATACTGTTTCTAGCCTGTCTCAAACTTTTGGTGGATGACAATGCATTCTTCTTCAACATCCCAGTGGCTGCGTGGAAATGGGGGGGGGGGGGAGGGGGGCCTTAGCAGACCTGTCCCTCCCGGAGTCCCAGACTATTAGGGTTGCTGCTGAGTTCCGTGTTTAGTGCTCCCGTGGGGATTAATGGTGCATTGGCGATGTGGAATGAACACCTGCAGGAATACACCTACTTCTCACCCGTCCATGGCCTCCATGTTTGTTTGGATGGTTGGTTGGTTGTGCAGCTCAGGTGTGGACAGGGGGATCTCTAGGGTAGAACACCTAACACGCAAACTTTCTGATCATAAACCGGTTCTGAATTGTCTGGCGTGGGGGAGGTGCACCTCGGTGATTCCTACCTGGAGTCTGGCGGAATCATCTTTGTTGGAGCCCACCTTTAAGGTGCTCCCGGCAACCCTTATCAGTAAGGAATTTATGGACAACATGGGTACAGCGGGGAGGGTAATGACTGCATGGGAGGCGTTTAACGTGGTAGTCAGGGGATTCTGCAATGTCCTGTATGTGGGACTGGAAGGTCACTGTCCGACAGGCTGACAACTCTGGAAAATAAGCTTAGAGATATTGAGTGCTCCCTCTGGCTGACATAGCAGCACATCTTCGACTGTTGGGAACACTGGGAGAAGATTGCGCTGGTCATTGAACAGCACCTGAAGAGAAGGGACTACGTAGACAACTTGCATGTGGAGGGAGTCAGTGTGGAGACTGCTGGCTTGGTCAATCCGGAAGGACCAGTGTGGCCATGCCATCACTCGTCTCAGAGACAGTTGTCCATCTAGTGCATTCCCAGGACAAGATACTGTATGCTTTTTCCTCCTACTACCGAGACCTGTACAGTGCCCACCTGGAACCCAGAACAGAGGTCCTGGACAGGTACATGGCTCAGCTCCTGTGTTTGGAGGTGAAAGACCAGCAGGCTCTGGGTGGCTCCTTAATGGAGGAGAAGATTAGGGTTGCCCTTAGGAACTTGGCTGGAGGGAAGACCCTGGCATGGATGGTTTACCAGCTGAATCTGATCACATCTACATCAGAGATCTGGCCGCCAGGCCTACTTCAGTCTAAGGCCACACACTGGAGGAGGGGCGCCTGCCAGACATGTCTAGGGAGGCTTTCAGTAGGTCTGTATCCAAATTGGGGGTGGGGACCCTGAGGAAGTAGAGGCATATAGGCCATTATCGATGCTAAACATTGATTATAAGATACTGAGTAAAATACTTTTGGGTTGGTTGCTCGATCATCTGCCTGCATTCACGCTTAGTGATAAGAACAGCTTTATCCTGCGACGCAACACTTCGTTTAATATCCACAGACTATTCCTCATCATATGAGAGATGCTGGAGAAAAAACCTGGTTGGCCCTGGCCCTCTCGAAAGGCATACATAAGGCCTTTGACACAGTGCGCTGGTCACACCTGCAGCAAGTGATGAGGTGAATGAATCTGGGCCCGCGCTGGTACAGATGGGTCACCCTTGTTTACGCTCAAGTCAGAATGGGAAGTGGAGTCTTTTGTGGTGCAGCGTGGCACGCGGCAGAGATGCCACCTCTCCCGGGTGATTTTTTTCATTGGAAGTAGAACCCTTTGCCAGCATACTGAGGGTGTGCCTTGGGGATACTACTATACAACAAAGTACATGTAGTGTCCCTGTATGCCTACTGACATGTTTCTTTCCTCCGACACCCTGACTTGGGAATGTAGTGATACATGTCCATGCTGGAGGATTTGGGTGAAGCTTCGGGACTTATCACCAACTGGGAGAAGACGTACGCTTTTTCTTTGTTCCTGGGTTGGGCTGATGTGCCCCGTTTTGTGACAGATCGCCATATCCAATTGGTGCCGACCCACATGATGAGGAGGACACAAGGGAAGACAGTCTGGGGTCTGTGCTCTGAGGACTCAGGGGAACTGTGAACTTCTGGTGGTCCCTTAAACTCCCCATTATGGCAAGTATAGCTCTTACTAAGATCCCTCAAGTTTTATAATATTTTGTCAACTTCCCGATTTGGATCCCTCCAAGTTGGTTTCAGGCCCTCAACTCCATGATCTGGGAATTAGTCTGGGATAGGGGATGGAACTGGGTGTCCCCTGGCACTTTACATTGGCCTACTAGAAGCAGAGGACTGGGTGTCCCTGACATGGAACTGTGCTTTCTGTCAGCACAGCTACAGTGGTTGGTGAAATGGCTGGCTGGCAGAGATGTGTAGGACCTGGGGGGTTTTCTGAGCCCGGCTTAGGGGTGCCCTTGTGACTTAGTTAGTGGGACGGGTCCCGAAGGGGAACGCTCACCTGTCGCGGCTCCTAACTTTTCCAGTGAGATGCTGGAGGGCCTTGGCAGTCAAACTGCATCACCACATACTCTATGCCCTGGCAATTCCACTGGTGGGACTCCCTACTTGTTCAGTGGGCTATTTCACGGAGCGTAGGATGCAACAGTGGCTAGAGGTGGACATAGAAACTGTGGGGGACATTTGTGCAGCGGACATGCTACGCACATTGGACTCACTAGTGGAGGAGTGGGGCCTACCTGGGAACCAGTTCCTCACATATGTGGCAACAGAGGAGCCCATAAGGGGTCTCTGAGCTGGGGGTCGGGCAGAGCCCTGGACCCATGAGTTTCTGCAGGTCCTCCTGAACTTTGGTCATGGGCGCAGGCTGATGGCTCTACAAATTGGCAGTGAAAATGACCATGGATGAACTTGCTCGTAGGTGCAAGTAGTGGGAAGTAGCACTGGGTAGGAAGCTTCAAGGAAGGAATTGGAGGATGGCCTTGTAACAGGCTCATAAGGTTTCAGGAAACACCTGCTACAAATAGACACAATTCAATTACATACACACCACTTACCTGACTCCCCACCAAATAAATGTTATGAGGCAGATAGAACACATGCAGTGTCCTAGTTGTGTGCTGGGTTCTTATACATGGTGTGGGAATGTACTGTGATCAGGTGCTTTTGACATTCAGTGGCCACTTATTTGGAGTGCACGCTGAACAAGAGGGATATTGGTATCCTGGAGGTCTGTCAGTTGTGTGTTTACCCATGGAATAAACTACGCGAAATGGGGGACTATGTTCTAGACTTAGCAAGGGTCCTGGCGAAGTGGGAAATTGCACCCCATTGGAGGTCGCTGGAGGGTCCTCTGCCTACTCTCTGGCAATCATCCCTGGACCTCTGGGCCAGGGTGGAGGCCGTGGCATTAAGGGATGAAAAGAGACATAGGGTGTTGCGGCAACCCTTGACTGGCCCATGGCTGGAGGTGCTAGAGATCTTCTGACAAATTATGAGGACAGGACTCCATCCGATAACTCCACTGACATGTAAGGAATGAAAGAAGGCAGGAACTAGGAGGTTAGAACCCATAGCTCCTTCTGTCACATCCTGGGTGGCAACACTGTGGCCATTCCCTGGAAGAATATTGGTGGTGCTCTCCGTATTGCCATACTTCTGGAGATTCCCTTTGAAGTGCACAAGTTATCTGCCTCCTCTGGCCCAGACTCACTACAGGGGTTATGTAATCCTTTCAGTGAAGAAATGGCACAGCCTATTCAGGTGTAACTGCGGCTCAGAGTAACTCTGCCCTCCCACCCAGCCAGTGATGGCCCATCAAGGCACAACTAACCTCTCTCTTGTGTGTGGCTGTATAGGAGGAATACACAAAAACCAACTGCACCCAGTCATGTGACCAAGAGACAGTCTGCAACCACTAAATGGCTACGGCAGGGAAATATCAACGTTCTAAAAGTGGCATTTTTACAACTGTAATTCAAAATCTGACTTTACCATAAAGGCGTGCTTTTCATTACAATTCCAAATACACCAAACACAAACTATTTACCTGCTCCCATTTAAGGTAACTATAATGTTATTCTATGGGAGAAGCAGGTCTTGCAGAAGTGAAACATATTGTAGATGTTTTTCACTACCACGACATTTATAACTTAAAATTACATGTCCTGCTTTTAAATACATTGCAACCTGCCCTGTGAGCTGTTTAGGGCCTACCCTAGAGGTGACATATGTATTAGGAAGGCAGGTTTGAAGCTGGCAAAAGGTTTATTTTGCCAGGTTGAAATGGCAGTTTAAAACTGCACACACAGTCGGCAATAGCAGGACTGAGAAAGGTTTGCAAGGCTACTTAAGTGGGTGGCTCACTACTAATATTTCATTTACAGGCCCTGGGTACATGTAATATGATTTTACTAAGGACTTTTAAGAAAATAAAATATGCCAACTGGGGATAAGCCCATTTGACCATAATCCAAGTAATTATTGTCTTATTGCTTTGTTGGACACTGAAGGGAAACGTTTCAAAATATTTTTATGCAATAGCTTATTACGATGGGTGGCTGATTTTAAACTATCTCCTATAGAGCAGTGGTTCCCAACCTGTGGTCCGGGGATCCCTGAGGGTCCGCAAAGCCTCCTGAGAGGGTCCGCAACTGCTTACTAATTTAAATATTAACAGATTAGGCCCTCAGCTTTCAATAATGACTCAGTGAGGGGATCCCTGGATTCCAATGATGATTCAGTGGGGGTCTCCATGTTGCACTAATAATAAAGTGGGGTCCACAGAAGTCAAAAGGGTGGGAACCACTGGTATAGAGCAATCTGGGTTCAGGCAAGGATGTTCGACTGTTGATAATCTCATTGCACTAAAATTAGTAGTTGACAAAACCTGAAAAAGAAACCTTATGTACTTTTGTTACACTGATTATTCATCACCATTCAATAACGTTAATTTACAAAAACTCTTGGAAAAAGTGCACATTTGTCCCTCCATGATGCAACTTGGCTACAGTTTAAGCTGACCAAAATCGTCTTGTCTCCAAAGATAACTAGAGCTAACAGATTAAAACAGGGATGCATTTTAGTGCCTCTGCTTTTTTCAATGTACATTGCGGCTTCATCCACATTTTTAAATACACCAGAGAAACTGGCCATATCCTGGCGGGGGGAAGCTAATTAGTTACTTGGCATATGCCGATGATATTATTTTATTTCCATTGACCACATCAGGACTTAAATTACAGTTACAGAATTTACAAAAATGTAATATTGAAAATAACTTAAAAGTTAATTCTAGTAATACAAAGTTTATGATCTTTGGAAAAACACACAATCAATTTAAAATAACAATCAACAGCGTCACTCTGGAAGAAGTATCGCCATACCAATATTTGAACCTAACAGTAGATAACAGACTAAGCTGGATAAATCATCGTTCCAATTTAAAAACAAAGGCCCGGACAGTGGCACTCTCAGTCAAAAAATGTAAGAGAATTCACAGAGGGCATACCACTGGTCAGTTTTTAAAGGTGCTTGAAACAAAACTAGTACCTACATTACCGCATAAAGCATTAGTCTTTCCTGACAAAATCATTAGAGATGGGGATAATTTATATGATCAGCTCAGATCCTTATTGGACCTTCGTTCACCAATTTCCCAGTGCAAAATGCGGTTGGAATTAATTTTGATTTCATTAACTGTCCATCAATCTGTAGCAATGCTGAACTACTTCTGCGACTGTGCAACAGCAAATAAAGATTCTCTGAGATCTCTGATCTATACTGAGAGAAATTATCAAAATTCTCTGGTTGAACGTGGCAGTGGTCAATAAAATAATTGTGGGAAATAATTTACCGCCTTCCGCAGATCTGATAAATTTGTCTCAAATGGAGCAGAAAAGGTTAACCAGACAGTGCCTTTGGAGGAACGCAAGAGCTGTGGATTTGATGACATTGCAGAAATATCAGAATGCTCATTATATGACGGAGTCATATTCTAGATTAAAGCAAGAATATTTTGCCTCCAACTTGAATCCGGGGTGCAAACAAAAATAAATGAGATTTTGATTCCTGTTGATACCAGTAGCACACATTGAGGGGTCGTGGAACACCAACTGCTTACCCCCAAAGGCCTGCTGCTTGTGCAACTATAAGGAGGAGTCAGTTGAGCATTTAATTAGCTTATGTTCTAGTCTGCTGGATCTACGAAAGAAATATCTGAAAAAAACATTTAGTGTAATTAACTGAAGATCTCTTAACGACTTCGCCCTCACGGATGTAACAGGTACGTCTGGTGGCGTGGCGCTGAGGCTCCACGGACGTAACAATTACATCCTCCCCTCAGGGCTGGAGGGGGAGACAGAAGCCACTACACACCAGTGATTTTGTTTTTGAAATTGGCATAAGGGGAGTGACCCCTTTGGCAAGGGTCACTCCCAAAGGCGGTGGTAATTTTTCTAAGGCCATTTCTGCCCCTCCCCCCCTCACCGGGGGCAGATCGGCCTATATCAATTAGGCCGATCTGCCCCCAGGTGGGGCAGAAACCACTAGACGCCAGAGATTTTTTAAAATTTTGTTTATTGATAAGGGGACTGACTTCTTAGGCAAGGGGAGCTCCCATGGGGGAAATTTGTTTATTGTGCCTTTTCTGTCCCGCCTGGGGGAAGATCGGCCTATATTAGTTAGGCTGATCTGCCTTTAGGGGGGGCAGAAACCACTAGACACCAGGGATTTGTTTTTTTACATTGATAAGGGGAGCGACCCCTCAGGCAAGGGTCGCACTCCAGGGGGCAATTTTATTTTACGCCATTTCTGCCCCCCTTGGGGACAGATCGGCCACTTTTTCTTATGCCAATCTGCCCCCAAGAGGGGCAGAAACCACTAGGCACTGTGCCACTTTCACGCAAGGGGGCAAATAATTTTTTAGGCCATTTCAGCCCCCCTTGGGGGCTGATCGGCCTATTTTTGTAAGGCTCATCTGCCCACAAGGGGGGCAGAAAGCCCACCAGAGACCAGGGAAGATTTGTTTTAAAAAAAAGGGTGGGGGATATGGCCATACCACCACCCCAAATAAATGGGGACAAAGTTGTTCTGGCCACCGGTGGGCAGATGGAGCAATTACCCCGATCCACTCCGGGTGGGGGGGGGGCAGTAGAAAGCCTACTAGATGCTTGGGAATTAAAAATATATATATATATAGTGGAGGAGTGGCTACCAACCAGGATGGGCATAGTTATGCCCCTATCCCAACTGAAGGGGGGGGGGTAACGATCTTTCAGCCCCCCCCCACACACTAAAACATCTTATCCCACGGCAAGCAAGAGGAAATTTGATTATTTGGGGTTTTGGTTTTACATTTGGGCCATGAGAGCATGTCAAACTCTTAAAATCGTCTCATTTGGAATGGTGAGGGCTGCACTTTTAGGACTTTGGGACGCTGCCACGTTGAAAAATCTATGAGACCTAGACACATCTGAAAACTAAACATCTGGGTGAGTCCAGGGTGGTGTGCTTTACATGCACCCTGCACCATTTTCTTACCCACAATGCCCTGCAAGCCTCCAACTTTGCTTGAAATCACAAATTTTTCCCACATTTTTATGATGGAACCCAGAATTGTTGCATATATACCGATAAAAATTCTGCCCTACTTGTCAGCCTAAAAATGTTTTTTTTTTTCAAATTGCCCTTTTGGACTCGCTTTGGTTACCATCATTTTCGACCTGTTTTGGCTCTTCCCTGTCATAGGCACTTGGCCCACCTACACAAGTGAGGTATCATTTTAACCGGGAGACTGAGGGGGAACGTTGGATGGTAGGAAATTTGTGCTGGTGCAGTGATCCCATACAGAAATGTGGGAAATTTAGATTTTTTAGATACATTTGAGATTTGCTGAGGATTCTGGGTAAGAAAACACTGGGGGATCCACACAAGTCACACCTACCTAGACTCCCTCGGATGTCTAGTTTTCAGAAATGTCTGGGTTTGGTAGGTTTCCCCAGATGGCTGCTGAGTCCAGGACCAAAAACACAGGCGTGTCCCCCGCAAATACAGGTAGTTTTGTATTTGATAATTTTGGGGCATTTCCTTTCACGGGCACTAGGCCTACCCACACAAGTGAGGTGCCATTTTAATAGGGAGACTGGGGGGGAACGCTGGATGGAAGAAAATGTGTGGCTTCTCTCAGATTCTAGAACTTTCCGTTACCGAAATGTGAGGAAAAGGTGTTTTTTCTTTTGCCAAATTTTGAGGTTTGCAAAGGATTCTGTGTAATAGAACCTGGTGAGAGCCCCACAAGTCACCCCATCTTGGATTTCCCTAGGCGTCCAGCTTTCAAAAAAGCAGATTTAGTAGTTTTCCCAAGGTGCCGGCTGAGCTAGAGACAAATTCCACAGCTAGGCAACTTTGCAAAAAACAGGTCTGTTTTCTTTGGGAAAATGTGATGTGTCCATGTTGTGTTTTGGGGCATTTCCTGCCGCGGGCACTAGGCCTACCCACACAAGTGTGGTACCACTTTCATCTGGAGACTAGGGGGAATGCTGGGTGGAAGGAAATATGTGGCTCCTCTCAGATTCCACAACTTTCTGTCACCAAAATGAGAGGAAAAAGTGTTTTTTTTTTTTTGACACAATTTTGAGGTTTGCTAAGTATTCTGGGTAACAAAACCTGGTGAGAGCCCCACAAGACACCCCATTCTAAATCCCCCTAGGTGTCTAGTTTTCACAAATCTATAGGATTGCTAGGCTTTCCCAGGTGCCGGCTGAGCTAAAGGCCAAAATCCACAGCTAGGCACTTTTTAAAAAAAAAAACACGTCAGATTTCAATGTAAAAATGTGATGTGTCCATGTTGCATTACCCGCAGCAGGCATTAGGCCTACTCATGCGAGTGAGGAACCATTTTTGTCTTCAGACTTTGGGGGAGCACAGAATAGAAGAACAAGTGTTATTGCCCTTTGTCTTTCTCTACATTTTTCCCTTCCAAATGTAAGGCACTGTGTAAAAAGCACGACTATTTGAGAAATGCTCTGTAATTCACATGCTAATATGGGAATCCCAGAATTCAGAGATGTGCAAATAACCACTGCTTCTCAACATCTTATCTTGTGGCCATTTTGGGAATACAAAGGTTTCCTTGATACCTATTTTTCACTCTTTATATTTCACAAAATGATTTGCTGTATACCCGGTATACAATAAAAACCCACTGCAAGGTGCAGCTCCTTTATTGGTTCTGGGTACCTAGAGTTCTTGATGAACCTACAAGTCCTGTATATCCCCACCAGAAGAGTCCAGCAGATGTAACGGTATATTGCTTTTGAAAATCTGACATTGCAGGAAAATGTTACAGAGTAAAACATGGAGAAAAATGGCTGTTTTTCCACCTTAATTTCAATATTTATTTCAGCTATTATTTTCTTTAGGATAACATTGTATGATCTACACAATGACCCCTTGCTGAATTCAGAATATTGTCTACCTTTTAGAAATGTTTAGCTGTCCGGGATCCAGCATTAGTTTCACAACCATTTCTGTCACTAACTGGAAGGAGGCTGAAAGAACAAAACAAAGTAAAAATGGGGTATATCCAAGTAAAATGCCAAAATTGTGTTGCAAAATGGGGTTTTCTTATTCAAGGCTGCCTGTTGTTGAAAGCTGGAAAGATGGTGATTTTAGCACCGCAAACCCTTTGTTGATGCCATCTTCAGGGAAAAAGCACAAGCGTTACTCTGCAGCACTTTTCCCCATTTTTTTTTTTTTTACAAAATTGTTGCTGTATTTTGGCTTATTTCTTGGTCTCCTCCAGGTGAACTCACCAACTCTGGTTACCTCTTGAATCTCTAGGATGTTGAAAAAAATAGTACACAAATTTGGCATTGGTAGCTTAAGTGGACAAAAAGTTGTAAGGGCCTAAGCGTGAACTGCCCCAAATAGCCAAAAAAGGCTTGGCACCTGAGGGGGAAAAGGCCTGGCAGCAAAGGGGGTTAAAGAGGCTGTTGTGTACTGTTTTTCTACAAAAAGATTGTCAATTTATTGGGAAATTAACTCAATTTTTAGATAATGCTTATTGATGTCTTGAGGAAGTGTGATTAATTTATTGTTATGAATATTTTAATGTTTTAATAAAATAAAGATATAATTCATTCATTCATTCATCTTACCATGTTCTACACACTTCAGAACTGGTTAACAGTGGTAAAGTGCAGAGTCCTAAGGCCAACAAAAACAAGATCAGACAAATATGGAGGAGTAAGGCAAAAGGTTGGGGGGGGGGGGGGCGGGGAAGATCGTCCTGAGACTTTTAGGACTAACAGTTTGACACTTGTCCAATGTGACCGCAAACAAACTGGGGCCAGGGCAGTGAGGCAGGAAAATTCCCAAACACCCCTGGGGGCAGAAATCTCCAGGGCCTTCTATTTAAAAATTGGCACCAGGTAAAAGTATTGAACCCTCAGACCCAACTCTTAGGTACACCTCTAAACCTGTGGAAGACTCAGAAGTACTGCTACTCTGGTGGTCTACTGCCTGAGTGAAGGACTGGACCTGCATCGTGAACCAAAGACCACCAGAGTGACTCCAAGGGCTAGTTGTCTGGCCTCCTATCCAGAGCCTCAGGGGCAGAAGCCTACAATCACCTTGAACTCAGCACTTGGAATCTGTCTACCATGAATCTTACCCGCCCAAGTGGTGCTACCCCAGTCCTGGACCCTTGGAAGTGGGCCTGAAGGTGCTCTGCCAGCCCAGCTGTGGGTCCAGTAGAACCAAAACAGAGCAATACCTTGCCTCACAAAACTCTGCATTGGAATCACTGCATGACCCACTGGACTTCCGCACTGCAGCCTCAACGGCACCACCGCTGCACAAGGCATCCTTAACTCAGGCCTTTGCATTGCAAACTCAGGCATTTCTACGGAACCAACCGGTGTGCAGCTCCTCTTTGCATCACAAGCCCCTCATCAATGGCATCCCCAACGATGATACTGGACCTCGCATTGTAGCTTCTCGGAACTGTTGCTGCCCAACCCAGGACCTTGCATTGCCTCTGCTGTGCGACACATCCTCGACAGGTGATCTTGCAACGCTCCGCAACCAGGTTTTAAGGTAGGCTTGATCAGAAGGCTTAACTGGGTAGCTGGATCTGACCCATGCTCCATCACAGTCTGAACTTGTGACTTCGTTCCGATGTGACCAGATAACCACAGTGGCGCTTTGTGCTTCTAGGCCAAAATATTTAAAATTGCATGTCTCCAGTTCTACTAATTGGATTTCTGTTTTTTTATGTCTGGCACCATTGGTAGCTTTGCTTCATCTTCAAGATAAAGGGCCTTATGCACAAATAATGCATCCAGTAAAAGTGGTTGCATATTGTGCACTGACATTTAACAAATGCATTGGTATTTAACAAACCAACATATGCACTAATGGGTCAGTTTGCAAAACACTGAATCATAGTTGCAATCTGACCTACCTCAGAAATATTAGTCAGTTCGGTCACAAATTTCGACCCACTATGATTTGCTGCCATCACAGGCATGGTGGCCTGCTGGGGTCAGCAGACCACCATGTCTGTGATTGCTTTTAAATAAATCACTCAGTTGTTTTAAATCCACCTGTTTTCCTTAGAGAGAAAATAATAAAATGAACATTTTCACAAACTTTTTTTTTTTTTTTTTTAGGAGTAAGTGATGGTCCAAAGGACAACTTCCTACTTCTAAAAAACAAAAATGTGTTTGTCACCTTTCAAAAAGAAAAAGGGGTACATTTGCAAATGAGTTCTCAGCTTCTTTGACCTGTAGGCAATGAATCAATGGTTTCTAACCACAACTATGGTCTCAAACCATTGGTACGGACCTTAAGGAGTTGCAAATAGGAAGGAATGTCCTAAACACACCACTTCAAATTTGCTATTCAGTATGAACTTCTGTTACCGAATCACCATTAGGGTTTTGTACAATTTACGTGCATCATCATATGCTTTCTTCCAGCCACCTTGCATGACTCTGTGGTTTAGTAAATTCAGAGAAATGTAAGGCAGCGCAAATTGCTGCTTTGCATTACTCAGCATTGAGAAGGCCTTCCATGGGTGGAGCATGAGCATCAAAACGGTAGGCCTTCTCAAGTGAGGCATAACGAGAAAAAATATATTTATTTCTCCTTGTTATCTCCTCTTTCAATGGGTGCTGCATTATGCAGCACACATAGGAGGAGGAAAATTCATCTGATTGTCTTTGTGCACAAAGATATCTCTGCCTGCAACAAACACAATCCAGCCAGTAATGCAGGCACCCTTGCAGCATGGCACAAGGGTGCCTGCATTGGTTTTAGGCAGCACACAGTGTGCCAGTGCAGGAAGAGTGTGGAAATGTGTTATAGCTTGACGTATGTGGAACATGACTGCTCTCTCCATGTCACGCAACACAGCAGAGCTACTTGTCTTGCTACATTTGCGTTACATGACTCTGTAGTAAATCTGCCCCCAAACGTGATTGTACAGAACACTGAGCAGGATACTACCACAAGTCCAATCTCTGTTTCTAGGATTATAGTCAGACATTTGTCTGAGACTGGGAGAACCATCACTGGATTTGTTTGCCAATCAATCCACTGTCAGGTCTACAACTTTTTTTCAAGAGCGTTGGTGAAAGGATGCTTAGTAAATAAAACGACCTCACAAAGTATGTTGTGTTTTTCCTCCTATACCATAGATCTTAAAAGTGCTGGCAACAGAATGATGATTTTGGTAGGATCCTTCTGACGAAGGAGATCATGGTTTTCACTGTTTCAAAGACTGGTGTTTGCAGGGCCTGGAGGATTCCAAATGGATCATAAAAACTCATAAGACACAATGGGGGTTATTCTAACTTTGGAGGAGGTGTTAATCCGTCCCAAAAGTGACGGAAAAGTGACGGATTTACCACCAGCCGTATTACGAGTCCATTATATCCTATGGAACTCGTAATACGGCTGGTGGTATATCCGTCACTTTACCGTCACTTTTGGGACGGATTAACACTCCTCCAAAGTTAGAATAACCCCCAATGTAATCAGTAGAGGGTGCTGGACTCAGTTGGCACCAGAAGTGACACCAGGCGATGCCTTTGAGGCCATAAAGTGTTATGCGGTTCCCATTCTGGTGATAGGACTGCATGATTAGGACAGCAGAACCACTGAGTAGGGGTGATCTAAGTACACCCCACACTGCTTGGCAGCTGTCTGCCTACCTCCTGGCTAGCTCGCAGTGCTTCACCCTCACCACCAAAACTGAAGGAGCAAACAATGATTACAGCAACCTAAACATGACACTCAGACTCCTCAGGGAAATTGTGAAAACAGATCATACCCCTTTCGCTTAAATACTCATGAACGTTACGGTGAAAGACAACATGTGAGATGGATTTCAAAGTATTTATTGAAGTAGTCACATTTGAGTATAAAAAGCACCTACTGCAATAAAGATGAAACAGAGAGCAGTAACTTACAAGTCAGCAAGAGTGAAGATGATAAGCAACTCCACCATATTGCGTGTTTCTAGAGAGCCTAGATGTGCCTACCGAAACCCTATGTCTAAATCTGAGAGCATAGTGGTTGTAACTCTCTGCCTGGTCCGACTTTAAGGATTCGCCCCAAACCCATACTTGAAAAGAATAGCAGCGCCAGATATCAGCACCAGCAAAGCGGACAGTCGAGAAGAACGTGTGGCAGGATGGTCATGACCAGAATGCCCTGTGACCCATTTGGGTCTAAGTGTAGTTTTTATAATGACCTATGCCTCATTTGGCCAGCAGCTCTGATGTAATGTTGTGTCTCGGAGATAGAAATTGTCTCCTGGGCAGGTAAATACAAGTTAGCATTACATGTTCTGAGCATCCTACCCTTGGACAAAGTACAGATTACATGTAGTACAAGCCTGATTAAACGTGCAGCATGAACTCTGCCTTCCTAGAAGAAACAGGTGATAAAATATGTAAAGCAAACAAAGACTTGCTAAAATATGAATAAAATTGTGTTTATAAAATTAAACAAAGGCACAAGCTGTTAAACTAAGCCAGGGAAGAGGGAGATTTAATTTGTGAGAAACTGCAATTAGAGCGGGCGAGACCTGACAAGATGGCCGCAAGGACGTGATCCCAGAGTTCTCTCCCTCAACATGGAGGATTTCCTCCATAAATCTTGATTAATACTGCCACCCAGCTAATCCTACCGAAGGCACGAGGCGTGTAGCTGTTGGGTTGACTGGTACCCCCAGGAAGGAGCTCCTTCCGGCTGCGGAGGGCAGCAGGAGATCTGCAGCGGCCAGCGCAGGCTGCGAAACTAGCGCCCGATGTTCGAGGCCTGGAGAGGGAGGAGGGCGACTGAGGGACCACCTCCTGCCCGGGGCGCTGGTGATCCTTCCAGTCGGGCTGTAGTGAGGCTGGCTTTGGCAGGAGTTGGGGGTCTCGGCGGGCCCCCTTGTACATCCTGGAGCGGTGGGGCCCTCGGCACGTAGGTGGACCTCTGTCGGAAGGTATACCAGGCAGCAAGGGACCCGATCAGACGTGAGGAGAGCGGCCTTAAACCACCATGGGCCGCTACAGAAGGCCTGGTGCCAGCGGCTGGCCTGTGGCGGCCTCTGCGAGCCACGCGGTCCACCTTCACTCGAAGGCTAAGTGGGCGAGTCGGGGGAGCTGACGGTGGTGGGCCCTGTAGAGGGCTGGCAGCTCTTGCGGGGAGCTGTGTGGAGGCCGAGATTGCAGAGGTGCTCTGCCTCGCCACAGATAGATGGAGCGCTGGATAGTGGCAGAGGGTCCTTTAGGAGGTGAGATCTGGTGGCATGGGACCAGGGAGGAGGTGTGAGGAAGACGCCGTGGGAGGACTGCAGACTGAGGTGGTGGAACCTACCCTAAAAGCCTTCGAGTGGGACACTTGTGGGCCCCTTAGGGTGCTTCATCGCAGGTTGAGCAGGCCTGGAGTGAGCAGAGTATATTTTGCCTAGTGGGTGGCCCTTGGCTGGAATGGCAGATGGTGGCAGTTGGGATCTGGGGCAAGGGGCGCCCCTTCACTTAAGACTGGTGGCATCGGGAGCGACCACTGGCCGGCTGGCGGAGGTCCTGTGGGCACCCAGAGAACTTGCTGCAGCCATGGGGGAGGGGCAGTGACTGCCTTCCACTCCCCCTCTCCCCCAAAGGAGGTGATACCTGGGGGGCGCGGACCAGTGGCTCAGCTGGGGTGGCTGCTGGGTTCCATCGAAACACATATCCTGTGGAGTGAGGAGCTTTCTTGCTCATGACTGACATCCTCCTGCCCCTCAGCAGGGACGCCTTGAGACTACTGGAGTACAGACGGAGTGAGCAGTTGGGGAAAGTTGGGGAAAGATTGAGCGGTGAAGGTGGCTGGATCGTACTCCATCACACAATATACTACCCCAAGACAACCTATACAGCGGCTCATGCGGCAGGCGGGGGCAGGGGGTGGGGGGGTTGGGAGAAGGGGGACAGTGGAACCCACAAGAGCAGATTTGATGCAAGCCATTCAGGGATTCCGCTCAGCATTGGAACAGTTAACCTTAACTTACTGAGGGCAGACCTCCTCAAAGTCTCTGAGAAAGTCAACACAGCAGAAACCAACATAGGGACCCTCCAGGGGGAAATAGCCAGACTGAAGAGGCAAATGACCACAGTAAGCGCCGAAGTGGCTGAGTTTGGCAGGAGGGCAGAGGATTCGGAAGGACGCTCCTGCCGCAGCAACATTCGGTGCTGGGGTTCCCGGAGAAATCAGAGGGGACCTCGGCGGAGTGATTCCTGGGGGATTAGATCAGGTCGTGACTGGGGCTCGTGGACTATTGTAGGTTTTAGTCATTGAAAGAGCGCATAGAGCCCTGCTCCCCCCTCCCCGAGGGCCATTATCATGAAATTCCTTAACTACAGAGACTGAGACTGTATCCTGAGAGCGGCCCGTAAGAAGCAGGCACCCCATATGGAAACTGCAGTATTGCCATATTACCCGACTATACCAAACAGGTGCAGGAACAGCGCAAATCTTTCTTGGCAGCAAAACAGAAACTAAAGGCCAAGGGACTGACAGATATGTTGTTGTATCCTGCCAAATTGAAAGTCCTCCACTATGGCAAAGCACACTTTTTTGATAAGCCACAGGAGGTATGGGACTGGCTTGTAATTGGGGTGCTGGAGACCGCGGGTCGGAGTCGAGAGATCAGGAGAGAGAAAAGGACACAGGATGATCGACCACGTAGAGCACCTACAGATCCTGGCGGTGAAGCCTGGGAGCGAGCCTTGTCGACCACTCAGAATCCGCAAGAGGAGTATGGCGCTATGCACATGTCGCAGTCGAGCTCCCAGGGGAAGGCTAGCCAGTCACCGGAGGGGGACCCTCCGGGGAGTCTGTTTCGCGCAGCCGGGGCTCCAGCCCAGTGACGGTGTCGGCTGTGGCGTCCTGCAAGATGGACCTGCAGGAGGGCCGAGGACCACAGCACGGGAGAGAAAATGTGGCGGTTGTCGGTTTGCATCCCTGGGGGGCCAAACATGCAGCAATGAACATGTGCTGGGACATCAAGCTGAGTTTCATACATGCTCAGGTCGTTATAGTAGGCAGATAGCAGGCTGTCTTGATGCTGTAAGAAGTTGATATTAGGGGAGTAGCCAATTCAGTGAACAGGTCCAGGTTGGACCGGTAAGAGGAGTGTCAACATCCAGACAATAGTGGGTGGGCTTGGATAGACTTACATTCATGCTATGGTTGTCCTTGTGAGGAGGGGGGGGGGGTTGTTGGAAAAGTTCTGGTTTCAGTTGTCTGTTATACATGTTGGTTTCTGTTGCACACTATGTCCGGGATGGTCCAAAGGCACCGCCATAGAGGAGACATTTAGAATATCAAAAACAATGGCAGTCCGAAACACCTATACACTTCTCACTTGGAATGTGACAGTGCTTGGTACTGCTACAAAAAGATACAGGGTGATGTCATTGCTTAGGCACCGGGGGGTCAGTATAGCTTGCCTTCAGGAAACTCATCTGACGGATGCAGAAGCTGACCAAGAAAAAATAGAGGGGGCAAACTTATTATGCTACTTTCTCATCCTTCGCTAGGGGGTTGCACATCTGTATAGCCCCGGGGTCCCTTTTGGCTTGCACTTTATGGAGGCAGATATAGAGGGCGGGTGCATCCTGCTTAGGGTGGCCTTGGATGGTCAGCAATTGGAAATACTCAACTCCTATGCCCCAAATACTGATGACCCCACATTCTACCCTGCCTTAGCTAGTGAACTGTCCATGCACATGGGGTCAGATACTGTATTACAGATGAGGACATGGACAGACACCCCCGCTACTCCCCACCCCAGACAGGGTATCGGCTCGATCGTATATTGCTCACTCAACATACCATCCCCAAAATAGAGGGTATCCCCACCTTACAAGATATTTATCAGACCACACCCCAATGATGTGTGTGTTTCAGTGGGGCTGTCCCTCCCGAACCCTGTATAGCTGGAGATTCCCATCAGAGATTCTTCAGGATCTGGTGGGCAGAGTCACAATTGCACAATCACTAACATCCTACATGGAACATAATTGGATGTCTACACACAGGCGGGCAACAGAATGGGAAGCATGTAAGACCGTACTCTGGGGGAGGAAGCATGAGGTTTACATGTGGAGTGCGGAAGGCATTACAGGCAAAACTGACTGACAGGGAGCATGTCCTGGCGGCGTGCCAGCAAAGTACAGTGCGGGTGCGCAATAGTCAACAGGAGGAAATTAACCTTCCTTGTCAAGTGACTGAAACCAGAGATAGACTTGAACGCCTCACTTTAAAATCCTATCAACAACTCCTACATCATGAGGGTGACAGCTCCGGGAGGCTTCTGGCATGGATCCTCTGACAGGAACAGCCACGCTCCATCTCACAAACCCCCCTGGGGGGGGGGGGGAGGTCACAGTATTCAGGGATCACCTCGTGGGAGTATGTGAGAACATGGGCGACCCAGACCCAGAAAGATTAGGGTAATACCTAACAGGGTGTGCCTCCCTCGACTAGTGAGACAGGGTGCAGGTGCTGGAGGCTAACCTTACACTTGAGGAGGTGAAGGTGGCCATTAAATCTCTCCCACTGGGGACAAGCACAGGAAGTGATGGCTTCACAGTCGAACTCTATCAGACATATGCGACTGCACTCGCTCTGCGGCTTTTGGCCGCAAACAATGAGGCGTTAACTGCTAATATATAGCCAGACTCGATGTGGGAAGGCCTCATTGCGATGATCCCCAAATCTGGGATTGCCTCATCTGACCTGGCGTCATATCGCCCTATCATGATGATTAACCTCAATGTAAAAATCCTATGTAAAATCCTTGCAACTCGACTTGCCCCTGAGGTGACCCACTTGGTGCATCCTGACCAATGTGGGTTTGTGCCGGGACGAAATACGACAATGAAATACGACTATGAACACCCATAGGCTCATGCATGTCCTTCATGGAGTTGAGGATAGCAAGAAGGACCTGGAGCTGGTCTCGATAGATATAGCGAGAGCGTTTGAATACATCAACTCAGTTTACCTCGTCTGGGTCTTAGACTAGATGCCTTTGGGTTTGGGCCACAATTTCGGGGGTGGGTCAAACCCCTCTACACGGAACTGTCAGTGGGGATCAGAATGGGGGGACATTGCTCAGACATACTGAAGATACAGAGGGGGACACGGCAGAGGTGTCCTTTGTCGCCATTGCTTTTTGCAATGGCCCTGGAACCGTTGGCGCGGAGACTTAGGCGTGACATGGAAGGGTGGGGCATTCTTCTGGGTGGGACATGCCACCTACTGTCACTGTATGCCGATGATACGCTCTTTTACCTGAGGGATCCCAGAGTCTCACTCCCTATATTGATGCAAGAGCTGGAGAACTTCGGGCATTTGTCTGGCCTACGCATTAATGTAAATAAATCTCTGATATTCCCACTGGGGGGACTAGCACAGCTCCCACCAGGTGCTCTGCCGATCATGCCCCTGCGTTGGGAGACTGACCATTTCCGATATCTCTGGATTATGGTGGCCCACACAGTCCAGCGCTGTAATCAACTCAACATTGAGAGGGTACTCTCAGGCCTGGAAAGCTCAGTGCGATTCTGGAACACCCTCCCATTGTCAATAATGGGGAGAGTAGCGGTCGCAAAGATTGCATTTTTGTCTCGATGCTTGTGTAGGTTGCAGAATTCGCTTGACACTCCGCTCGGTACTCAGGCGTCTGCATTCCCGACTGGTGTCCCTGGTATGGGAGGGGGCTGCTGCAGGGTGAAGCAGAAGACTTCAACTCCCACTCGCTAAGGGGGGACTGGCACTATCCAATTTGGAGTACTACTATTTAGCCTCCTAGTTACAATACGTGGCACTCTGGAAAGCAGAGGGTGACAATTGGGGGAAAAAAAAAACCTTCTTAGGGATGACACCCGGCACGAAACCCTTGCATAGCTGCTACATACGGGGGTTAGAGGGGAACAATCACTCCCATACATAATAAAACATACAGCAACACTGTGGATGGGCGGTGAAAGTGATCTTGTGCCGCACACATTTTGCGCAGGACTTTAAGTTTTGGGATCTTACAGCATTTTGACACTTGACCTCCACAGTGGATGCTTGACCCTGGCAAGAGGATGGGTGTTAACCCTTGTGGACCTCTACCCCAGTGAGACCTTTATAGCCCTTGAGGATGCACAGGATACCTTTGTGTTGAACCAGGGACCGTTCTTAACATATGCCAGTATACTTAATATAGCCCGAGAGATATGGCCCACTTACTTGGAGGCCCTGCCCTCCTCTGTACTGTTTAGGGTACTCCTGGAATACGGGGGTGGGGGCAAACATTGTATATCACACATATATAAGGCCATGGGGGCAGATACGCCTAGGCCTGTTCTGCTCGAGAGGCTTAGGACATCGAACTGAACGCCCTGTTAAAAAAGGCACAGTGGAAGGCAATATATGCCTTACTCCGCCAGGGGATCTGTAATGCTAGATTCAAACTAATGCATTTTAGTTACATACATCGCACATATGTCACCTCTGCCTTCCTCCATAGAATTGATCCTAGCAGGGATGATGGTTGCCAATGCTGTAGTGCGTGATCCACAACTTTCCTACACTTAGCATGGGATTGTCCCACAGTACAAAGCTTTTGGGAGGTTGTGGTCCAAACTTTAAGAGGCGTGGGGGGTGGGGGAATGAGACTCCAGCAGACCCCCGTTCAATGCCTTCTGGGGGGTGTCAAGAGAAAAAAAGGTTAAACAAAAATGGAATGGAAATTTATGCAGCTAGCCCTGGTGTAGGGTGGCGACTGTCTGGATTAATATGCGTGGACCCAGCCTACAGGGATGGTGTAAGGACATCAAGGAATGGACAGTGGCAGAAGAAATAAGGTTACGCCAGGTGAGAAGGGATGAACGCCCTGAGGAGGATATACAGACATGTCAGGGGATTCTTAAACAAATTGATAAGGTTGAAGAAACTGGGCAGGATGTCTCCCTGGGTACTCAGGAATAGCGGTTGTGCAGGCTATGTTACCAGGAACAGTACTTACATTGTTACAGGGACTATGTATGATGCACACCTTTTGTACCTTCTGAATTTGGTTCTAGGGACAAATTCTGAGATGGAATGTCATGAAGGAGTTTGTGGGGGACTGGCCTATATGTGCAAACGTGTTCATGGTGCAATGTTTAGAATGTACAAAAAAAAGTTTAAAAAATAAAAAAATGAAAAATTAAGTTTTAATTAAAAGAAATTGTGAGAATCTGCAATATCAATAAAATTGTAACTGGGTTCTTATTAACTTTCCTGATACGTCATCTATCAATTGGGAAGGCAGGCGTGTCTGGTGAGGAATCTGCAGGTAGATTAACCATTAAGATTGTTACTGCAGATAAATAACTTTTTTGCCTGATGGATACTTCTACCTGCCGATCCCTCGCCTGCACAACAGATTTCACAGCAATTCCCTGCCTAGGAGGAGAGTTGATGGAGGATTTTAGACCAAAAAATCCTGCAAGACAGAACAAATAAATTGTATGTCCCTGAACACCTCTGCATCAAAGCATGCCCCATCGCACTGCCGCATCAAGCAAAGGTATGCAAGGAAGCCCATTTGGCTGTCTTACAGATCTCTGCAATCGAGACAGTCCAAGCTAGTGCAGACGAAGTGGACTTGGCCCTGATCTCTTTAGGTAACTCCTTCTTGGCTAAAGAGTAACAAGTCTTTATGCATATGAAGATGCAGCGGGATAGAGTCATCTTCTGAACTGCCTTTTTGTTTTTGATTCCACAATAGCCCACGAAGAGCTGGTCAGCTGACCAATAGTCTTTGGAGCGGTCTAGACAGTAATTAACTGCCCACTTAGGGTCCAACTGATGTAACCGTTCCACCTCCTTGGTAGAGTGTGGGTGGGGGGGTTAGAAGGTTGACGGATTGAGCAAGGTGGAAGGGAGTAACCACCCTATGGAGGAAAGTACCCCTGTTTCGCAACAGCAAGCTGTCTGGAGAGAAGGCAGCGAATGGAGGACAAATGCTAGGGGCCTGCAATTCCCTGACCCTTTCAGCAGACGTGACGGTAACCGTAAGCACAGTTTTAAGGATCAACATACAAAGGGTGTAACTGCGCAGGCGCTCAAAATGGAATCCCCATAAAAAACATGAGAACTAAATTCACATCCCATTGAGGCACGACAAAGTGAGTGGAAGGAAAAAGTTTATTAAGGCCCGTAAGAAAACGCATGACAACAGGGGATTTAAACAGAGATGACTGATCTGGCAGACAGAGCAGCTAAATTTCCCTTTAGAATGCTAACAGCACATCTCCTCTGAGCCAAGGGAAGCACAAATTGAAGCACTTGGCCTGCAAGAGATCCACACCATTGTCCACACACCATGCAACAAAGTTGTCCCATCTGCTGGAATAGGCAGACCTAATGGAGGGGCGACATCCAGATTCAACGGTATCTACCATCTCCGGTGGCAGCTGAAAAGTGCTCAGTTCTCTCTACTCAATCTCCAAGCATGTAGGTGGAGGCCTCAGAGATTGGGATGAAAAACCATTTTCCCCTATTGGGAGAGAACATCCAGCATGAATGGCAGGAAGAGCGGAGGACACATGGAGAAGCGCAAAAGATCTGAATACCACACTGTTCTAGGCCAATCCGTGGCTATGAGCTTGCCTTTGGCCCAGCCATGGTGAATCTTCCTCAGAACCCAAGGAATCAAGGGTAAGAAAGAAAGACGCAATGCAGCTAAAAGTTCCACTTCAACTGAAACGTGTCCTCCAAGACTCCCCTTAATGGATGCTGGAGGGCACAGAGCTTCTGGTATTAAGCATTCTCCGGGGAGGTGAATAAGTCCACCTAGGATGTACCCTAATGGGAAAAGATATTCTGGACTACCTCCAGTAGAAGATGCCACTCGTGATCGACACACTAATGCGGACTCTAACATTGAGATACCTTGCTAGGTGATTGTGGTCTTTAGCACATTGCCAGGAAATCTGGCTTACCACCAGTCTGAAAAGCTTCCAGGCAAAGAAGGTGAGATCCTAGACCCCCTTGATTGTTGACATACCAGATCGCAGTCGTGTTGTCCATCAAGATGTAGATGGATCAACCTTCACTGGAGAGGAGGAAGGCCTTGAGCGCCAGCTCAATTGCCTGCATTTCCAGCAGGCTGAAGTAAAAAACCTACTTTTTCAAGGACCAGAGGCATCTGCCATCCAGATCCTCCAGGTGAGCTCCCCATCTCAGGGTAGAGTCATCCATCACTACAGTCATCACGGCTGGAGCAGAAGTGAAGGCCACCCTGTATGTCAGGTTCACCTTGTTCCCCCACCAAGCCACATCTGCCACAGCACTGGGGGAGCTTTCAATGGAGTCTGATAGATACCCTGTGTACTGGAGCCACTGCCTGCAACGGCACTACTGCATGGCCATCATGTTCCAACATGCAAGTGTGGCCAAGAGAATGCTTGAAAGCTAGCATACCTAGGATCGGAAGATTCTCAGGACTGGAACTCTTGTGTCTGATTGATAGAACAGACTCATCTCCTGGATGTCTGCCGTTCTCTCTGGAGGAGGAAAGGTACAGAGAAGGGTGGTTCCAATATAAACCGGAGTCATTGGGAGGGCTACTAGTAAGATAAGAACTCAATCAAAAAGCCCACATTGAGGAGCAAAGATGCTGTTGACTACAGATGATGTAACTCTATATATAGCGAGCTGGCTTTAATGAGCCAGTCATCAAGGTATGGGAAAATGGGCACACCTGACCAGAAGTAACATGCATAGCAACCTTTGCAAAATGCTGTGTTTGGTGCCAATTCCACTGCACCTTTCAGAGGGAGAGCTGCCACCTCTTGCTGCAAGATGGTTAAAGGATCGAGAGGAGGGGAAACCGGAGGACGTGGGATAGGGGGCAGAACCTCAAGAAAGGGAAGGATGTACCCTTTTGCTATGTTTTGAAGGACCCACTGGTCTGTAGTACTGGCCTTGCAGGCTGGAAGAAAATGATACACCTTCCCTACTACTGCTCTGTGTGATGTTGGAGAAACACACTAGGTCTGTTTTCCTGGAGGTGCAGGGAGGAGGAAGGCAAGGAGGAGCAAGGTTGCAATGCGGATCCACTGCCCCATTCTTTGGAGGAGCCCCTCTCCAGGCAAATTAATGGGTTAGGTTTCTGGTGGAGTGTCTTGTCCCGTCAGAGATGAAAGTAGGAAATTCTGCGTAACCCACAAAAATGATAAAATGACCGGAAGTGTTTTGATGGTGGCGGAAGCTGAAGGCTGAGTAAGCATGTCAATGCTCTGGAAGACTTAAATCTCTCCAGCACAGAATCCACTTTATCCCTGAAGATGTGTACTCAGTCACAGGAAAGGTCCATTAGATTTGATTGGAATTCTGAGATGTTGGAGGTCCATAGCTAGGTGTGGTGAAAAATGGAAATGGAAGTCCCCATGCACAGGCAACAGAGTGAGATGTGTTGAGCCCGGATTTAATCATGCTATAAGAAGCATTTTGACAGTTAATGATGATTTCTTGAAAATGCTCCTTCATGTCCACAGGAATGTGTTGCATCATCACTTGGGCTCTGTCCCATAAGGTTGGAATACACCAAACAAGAAGGCAGCTAGTATTTAAGGATTTAAGAGCTATACTCCCTTCCAGTACATCTTTCTTGCCCCAAGCCTCAAGGCTTTTAGACTCCCGGTCTGAAGGCATAGTATGGAAAAGACCACCCAATTACGTATTGGAGCAAGAAGCTTGAATAACCAGGCTCTTTCGCAATGGGTGCTTGGAGAGGAATGGCAGGTCGCTAGTGCCAAATGGTAGCAGCGGGCTCCAAGTCTGTCTACTGGTGGCGTACATGAGGGCTTCTCCCAAGCTGCCAGGACAGGTGTCAGTAAGGCCTCACTGAATGGCAGCAAGGGTTCTGTGGCTAATGAAGACAAGAGAACCTCAGTAATAACGCGGGCCTTTGTCTCTTCTGAAAGAGTTCCAAATATGAGCTTCCGCAGCCTATAGCATTATTTTATGGAGGAATTCAATGGCCATTTCTGGTGACGTATCCAGGACACTTACCAATGATAAGCCTTGAAACTAATGCAGGATATCCAGGTCTTGGTTATCATAGGGCAGATGCGCCACAGTGTTGGAGTCTGTGTCATGGAGGCATGTACTATAAGCCTCACCTTTAAGCATTGGGCTTACCTACATGAATAGAGTCTAGGACTGACGTCGGTCTGAGGTGTCAGTGGCTCCGTAATTGGAAGTGGTGGAGGAAGGGATGGTGGAAGTGAAGGTGATGCTGTCCACTGAGTTGGTTGCGGCACTGGATCAAAGCAGGGAAACACAGCCATTGAATCTTAAGGCACGGCATCAACTAGAAAGGCACAAAAAGTGGAATCCATGCTGGAGTTTATGGGCCTGAAGGGGGTCCAGAGGAGTTAATGCCTTGGTAACAATACTATACATGGCATTGAGGAAGGACACTAAATTTGAGCTTGAGTCGAGAATTTGGGACATTGCGATGCTGGACGGTGAGGTATGGCCGGCGTTGAGGGTGTAGGCCTTTGTGCAGGTTGACCCAGAGTCGGGCTCAAAGGAGAAGCAGGGATTCATGTAATGTATGGTGGTATTTCCACTTACTCCACCTCAGAGGACGAAGGTCCTGTGGGTGTCAGAGATTATTTGGGAGACTTACCTCGTGAGTGGCTCTTTGGTTTCCTATGCTGCTTTTGTCGCTGAGTGGTCAAGGAAGATGGAGAACGGAAATGACATTAGGAAAGCTTCCAATGCCTGCAGGTGCCCTTTGCCATAAAGCGTTTGGCATCCCTCACCTTGATTACGTTGGGGTTCATGCTGAGGCATGAGGAGCAGACCTTCGAGCCATGGTCAGACCCCAGACACCACAACAAATTTCTACGAATCATTAAACTTTGTTCACACACACACATATATATATGCCATCCTGATAGAGTACCTGTTTGAAACTAATGCTTCTTCCATAATAAAAATAGGCAAACGGGTGATACACAAACAGTCAAACTGGCAGTCAATTTGTAATGACAGAAAAAACATTTTAATAAAAAATAAATTATTTTATCTGAAATTTTCAATTTTTTTTCTTTTTAATGTAATTATCATATATGGTTAACTTATTGAGGAAGTTGCCCATTGTCTGACGTCAGTGGGGCAATTTGGGTACTTCTGTAAAGCTTCCATAATTTGAGAATTATCCAAAAGCAGTTTCATAAGTCGGTATTCTTTTTGGGTACGCACAGACAGACCTTCCATTGGTTTTATTAATTCAAGCTGGTGCAAGTGTTCAAAAGCCTGCAGGGAGAATAAGAATCGTTTTAATTAACGTTTTATACAATCAACATATGTTTAGTTTTTTTTTAAACTATGTTTTTGACTGTTTACCCATTTTTCACATTAGAGTACTCTAGCTTTTGACAAAATAAATTTATACCAGATTGAAATTATCTTTTTAGGTGTTGCCTAGAGACAGCCTATGCCCCCTCAAAGTCTTCATATTTAAAAATATATATATATTATGCATACATAAACAGGCTTTCAGTCAGCTATCTTCAGCCACTGATCTCTTCAAATGCCATTTGCATTTTGCTCTGCTCAACACTACATAGAGCCTGTGGCAATAGGTCAGCCCACTGCCTCTCTTCACTGGAAGTGGTGGCGTTTTCTTCTGCACATGTGCACAGCATCCACATTGAACATACTGGAAATTCATGATCAAAACGTAGTGTTAAAATTGATCAAGGAGTTATTATACAGAGGGATGCAATTTGCATTAGAATACACATCCACCGGAGCGAGCCTGTCCCTGCTGTGACAAAAGAACATGTAAAAGAGCCAAAGTTACAAACAAAATGACACCGAGCGTGCGCATGGACTAACAAGCAAACTGCACCGCTAGACCAAACATAAACGAGTATTTAAAAACTTGGTCACACAAACATGCATGGAAGTAGAAAATAAAGCGTGCACTATGGGAATACAATTATGGCTCATTGTGGGAGAATTATCATAATCATCACAAGTAAATTTTCAAAGGGGCGGAAAATGATAACAATATTAACTCGTGTTGCAATGCGGGTCGTTAGAAACGAACATATCTAAACAATCAGCTCCTGCACACCAGAAGAAAGAAGTTGGACAGACGCCCTTCTCTATTCAAACCCCGAAATCTCTGCTCAAAGATAAAATATGGACCTCAAAGAAGTGCGTGCAGGTACCCTGCACTTAAGCAAAACGAAGTGCCAGGCAGGAGGGGGCGCCACTCAGAGTGTCAGCGACTATTATTTCATCAAATGTCCTAGGCTGGTCTATCAGGCCTGACACTAGCCTGTGGGGCTGGGGTTGGTGCACATCAAAGCTGCAAGAGTCTCTATGGCAGTGGACACTACAAAGAGTGTTGAGGGTCATTAACTCATAAGACATGCGCCAGGACACGAAGCAGTTGCTAGCAGAACAGCCCTCTCCCTGAGAGCCAAGAGTACAAAGCAGGAAGGCTAACTGAGACGGATATGGATCTCCAAAGAGCCTGTACTGCATTCCCACGAAGCACTTCAATTGTGCAGGAAGAGAACAGCAAAGAAAACCGAAGTCGGCTTGCAGCACAGGCTCCCCACCCTTAAGTAGCCTGAAACCCAAATTAGGCGGACTATGACAATAGAGACAGGAATAAGCAGATCATAAATTAGGGGCAATAATGTTGTAGCACAGAGGTGGAATGAGTACTGATACTTGCAAGGCAGCACAAGAGGAAATGAGGACACAATGAGGTTTGGGGGCAGAGGTGGCGGTGATCACATGAAGATAGTTGCTGCACTTCCGACCATTTTTCCCAACTCGAGACCCCAGATACATGAAGATGCCAGATGGAAATTGGTAGAAACCGAAAAGGCAACCTCATTTTAAAAAGATAGCGAAGGTGACAAATTAAATGTCCCCTCCCTTAAGTCCGCAATACTAAGAGGCGAACTGGGCATTCACTATCTTCTGAGTAGGGTCAAAGTGAAAACAGCTCAGATCATGTCCCTGTTTAATCTGGATCCTTGAAGTTTTTAGGTTGGACCTACAAGACAGCACATGCACTGTCTGTTGCAAGACATATTGTGGCTTAATAAGAACATAGAGGTGCTTGGAGACCGCACATATTTAACGTTGTGTTGTGAGTTAGAATTTTTCTTTCGGAGCGGCAAAGCTCGTGTTCAGAGGCTTCCGGCCGCTCCGTTTTCCCTCTCTTCCGGGCTGGGACATCTCAGACCGCCATCTTTGTGAGCGGTCTAGCTGCTCAGTTCTTTGAGCCGGGTCGCTCCGCACGGCTGTATTTAATGCCGGACGGACGCCGGCCGTGCAGCGGGCGCGCCAAAGGCAAGCCCGTCCGCGCCCTGAAGTGCCCAGAGATGCTGCCCTTTCCACCTCCAATAGGTTAGTCTACACTTCTTTGCAGCTACAGGAACTCAGAAATACTGGACCATGTCCACCCGCCTATATTGCGGGGCATCTCGCTCCCCTCCCATGCTCATATTGCTCATGGACTGCCCTGCCATCTACACTCCCTGACGCCCCCTCTTTTCAATCTGGCAGAATGCTGCTGCTTAACTGCCGCTCCTTACCAGCTCACTCTACACATTTATACTCTTTAAGAAGAACTCCTGCCCGATGCCCTGTTTCTTACTGAAACTTGGTTGGACGAGGATTCCACAGTGGATATTTGTAACGCTTTGCCTTCTACATATTCTATGCTACATTTGGATAGACCGGTTATTAGAGGTGGGGGCATAGCCATTATTCATAAAACCACCATTAAGTGTGCTATTTCACCCTCTGATATCCCTGATTGTGAGAGCTTGTTGTTCTCACTATATCTAGCCTCTACTTCTACCTTTTCTGGAATCTTGCTTTACCGGCCCCCGGGATCTGGTACCTGCTTTCTGGATGCTTCGCCTGAGGTTGCAGCAGCCATATTTGTAAATTCTCAAACCTAACTATCTTGGGAGACTTTAATATCCATTCTGATAACGTAGACTGTTCCTTGGCTAAACTGCTATTAACCTCTCTCCCTGCACTTGAATTAACCCAACACGTAACTGGCCCCACTCACCTTAAAGGCCATACTTTGGACCTTATTTTCAGTAATGTTGTCGACCTCATTGCTGCACCCCCTCTGCCGCTAGCATGGACTGATCACTTCCTTCTATCTTGTACTTTCCCCTACGATGTTGTGCATGATTTGCATCCCAGTCCCTTAACGTCTGCACGTATTTGGTCTAAGTTGGTGCTTGATGAGTGGTTTAATGCCCTCCAGGCCCTCCCTATGACCAACAATCTCTTCGCCCCAGAATCTGCAGATTCATTTGACAAATGGGTTTCTTCTTCCCTGGGTGCCATTCTGCCTGTCAAACTCAGAGCGAAAAAATCATCTCATAAGCCCAAACCTTGGTTTTCCCCTTCCCTTCTTGAACTCTGGAAGAACTGCAAAAAGTTAGAAAGGTTATGGCATAAGAACTACAGTCTCCCTGCTAGAGAAATTTATAGACAATCTATTAGATTATACCACCATAATAATAAAATTGCTCAGTCCATCTATTATGGTGCTAAAATAGAGAATTCCTCTTGTCCTCAGAAATACATTTTTCAAATCTTTAAAGACCTCACCACAACTCCCATGCCCGCCTCTATGATACAGGCCTCTATTAATCACAGTAACTTACTGGCACTACATTTTCAGGATAAAGTCACTAACATATATTCTGGGTTCCCCTTTTCTTTTCAGGAGTCCCCAGATGGTGAGGTCCCGGATCCCCTTTCTGCAGGGATCTCACTAACCACTTTTTCTCCTCTCACAGATACGATAACTGCCAACTTTCTTTCTATAAGTCTGTCTCTCCTTTGGACCCTGCACCTCCATCTGCTCTCCTACAGGTATCGGATATTATTGTCCCTCCGCTTACTTCAATTTTGAACCACTCTCTATCCTCTGGCTCCCTCCCTCAGTCCTTTAAGCACGCTATTATCAAGCCTCTTTTAAAAGAAGCCTAAATTAAATCCTTTTTTTATTCGAAAACTACAGACCCATCGCTCTTCTTCCCATTTCGGCCAAGATCTTCAATTAACCTGCTATCTTGAGAGCCATGAGCTCCTACATCCCACCCAAATGGGCTTTAGAGCTTAACACAGCACCGAGTCGGCCCTTCTTACGGAAACTGAGTCGACTCGCCAGCTTTTGGATCAAGGGGCTCATGTGCCTATTTTACTCGATCTAAGCACAGCTTTTGATACGGTGGAGCACAATCTTCTCTGCTGCAGACTCTCAGAAATAGGGATAAGAGGCTTAGCCCTGTCCTGGCTCTCCTCTTTTCTTAAAGATAGATCCTTTCAAGTCCTGGATCGTACCTTTTTCTCCAAAATTCTCCCACTGACTTGTGGAGTCCCTCAGGGCTCTTCCCTAACTCCAACTCTTTTTAATGTCTATTTATCCCCGCTGGCCAAAGTGATTGCTCCCTACAACCTTTCTTTGGTTACTTATGCGGATGACACTCAATTAGTGGTGCCCCTTTCTAGCCTTGGAGATTCATCCGCAGCTAATCTCTCTTGTTGCATGAAGGATATTAGCGACTGGATGATTAAATCTAAACTTAAATTCAATGATGGGAAGTCATGGTCCTAGGCAATGGCCCCCTTGCTTCTCACCTCTCATTATTCTCAGAGGCGTTTAACAATCTCCCCTCTCCTTTGGATCCTCGACTCACTATGGATTTTCAAGCTAATAAAGTCTCCTCCACTTGTTTTGGTTTCCTAAGAGCTCTCAGGAAGATCCTTATTCTTCTACCCTTTACGGCCAGAAGAATTCTTATCCAATCCTTAATTCTTTCCTGGCTTGACTACGGGAACTCTGTTTCTTAGCTCCCCGCTCTATGTGATAAAGAAGCTGCAGAGAGTGAAAAACGCAGCAGCCAGGCTTCACATTCAGCTACCTAAACATTGTTCTGCAAAGCCGGCTATTTCGACTCTTCATTGGCTCCCTATTAAGGAGCGGATTTATTTTAAAGCACTCTGTATTGCTCATAGGGCCCTACATGGTGGGGGTCCGACTTTTTTCAGAAAACTGATTTTTTTCTATACTCCATCTAGAAGCTTGAGATCATCTTCTCTCCGGAATGCTCATATCTCCCAGTCTAAGAGAGCCTGGGGAAGTAACTCCTTTTCCAGCAAGGCCGCCCGCCTCTGGAATGCTCTCCCCTCTGAGCTCCGCCATGAACCTTCAGAGCGACTTTTCAGGAAAAAACTAAAAACTATTCTTTTCTGCAACTAATTCACTCCTTTCCTTTCCTCATGTAGTTATGTGTTGTTAGCGCTGGGATGCCCCTGGGTAACTACGCGCTCTGTAAATCTATAAAACTAAAAATCGCTTATTATTGTTTGACTTTCCATGTCGCTGTCATTTGCCTGCTTCTTATTGGTGTACCAGCTTATCAATCTTGTGTTTGTCCCTCCAACAGAAAATTGCCTCTGTATGAATCTCCTTGTTGGGCTGGCATTCCTGCTTCCACTACTTGCTTTTCAAGCGTTACTATTCTTCTTTTGAGTGAAGTACTCCATTAAGAATGAATGTCTTTTCAAACCGTCTCTCTCATGAACATCTCTCCCTGTGGACTCTGTGTTGCTCTCTGTTTACCGACTGTCTTGCATTGCCTTTCACCCCATTGCTTCCCTCACCTACGCCATGCTTTCCCCCCAAAACCCTGTGTTGCTTTCACTCCTGCCCTCCTCTGTTGCGTTTACACACCTTCCAGCTGTCTCCCCATTACTTTCTTGTCTCCTCCCGTGTTGCTTTGGCCTAACTCCTTAACCTCCCTGTGTTGCTTCCCCATCGCCCCCACCTTCCCTCCTGTTGCTTCTACTCTTCCGCCCTCTTTAGAAAGAAGAAAGAAAAAAAAAAAAGCTTTTCACATTTTATTTTATTTTAGTTACAGATCCAACTTGGATCTGTAACAAATTAATGAAATGGAGCACAGCTAAAAACCATCTGCAATGCCAGTAGGTCAAAAGGCGGGACAATTATTTTAAATGAGGAGGGGAAGAGCAGGGCATCACTGGTTATAGGGAGATGTACCACAGCGTTGTGCGGATAGGACGGCCCTGGTCTGGCAGAGTTGATATTACCGAAGTTTCATGAGAAACGCCCTATTGTTGGCATCACTCAGATAGGGATGCTAGATCAGGCTTCCCCACCAAGTATCTTGTGTTGCCTGTATGTAGTTCTCCTATGTGCATCTCAGTCTACTAAATTAGAGGCTATTGCTTGGTTTAATAAATATACGTGTACTATATTTGAAAAGTATGTGTTCGAGATGAACACATGCATATATACCCAACTTTTTTCAGAAGCTTATGTTTTGAGAAAAATGGCTGGAGTTTCAATATATATATTTCAAGCTGATACGAGTGATAAATCATGCAGTGTTGGGGACATTGGTTACTCATTATTACTTTTTGAGTCAGGGTGCTGGCAACCCTTCCTGACGCACTGAGGTGTTCACAGCTGACAGTGTTGCACGGAGTGGCCACTAAAGCAATAGTGTCTGATATGGTCATTATTACAACACCAATGTCTGTAGCTCTGAATGATTTTCTCTGAACATAAGTAGCTCTTATTGGAGAAAATGTTGGAGGCATCTGCGCTAGATCATGCATACCACTGAGGTACCCTTGGGTGAACACAGAACACAACCACACTAAAATGAGAAACTTCCACAGCAGTAGGAGCTGGCATATAAAAGGCTTAAATTGATATAGGTCAGAGAAGGGCGAATTTCACCACACAAGGACGCCCATTAAGTAGCAAGCTAACCGTACCTTGAAAACAAAACTGGACTTGCCCTATGATTATTGCCTGCAGGAGTGGTCTCTTTGTATACCCTGCTTCTTGTGGTGAACTGGGATAACTGGACATAAAATAGAAACCTTATCCTGAAGAGAGTACATGAATTGTCAGTGAAAGCATCAGTGTTTCATAGACCAAAGCAGATTAATGGAAGAAACCTGGTAGGCATTATAGTCAACATCTGAGCCTTGAGAGGCACCAAAACATCACCTCAACAAAACGATATGTCAATGGCTAATGGCTTAAGGAATGGCATAGGGGCCAAGGGTCCAGAGAAAGCTGGTTCTGTGTAGGACTCTAAAAACAGAGCAGAACATCTGGGGTCATATTATACAGAGTGCCCTGGGGACACAACGGGCATGTGTGCCCACTCTGCGCTCCCCCAGGGCACTTCTGTAATACTGAAAGGGCTACAGACGCTTGAGCGGCCCTTTCTGTAATAGAGATCAATCAATCAGTACACTTGCAGAGCGTGCTACACACCTGTGAGGGTCTCAAGGCTCTGGGGGTGGCAGGAGTGCTTTCTGCTGCTCGAACAGCCAGGTTTTGTGGAGCCTCCTGAATGTCAGCAGGTCTTTGGTCTGTCGTAGGAGCAATGGCAGGGTGTTCCAGGTCTTGGCGGCGAGGTGGGAGAAGGATCTGCCTCCGGTGGTTGCTCTTCGGATGCGGGGGACGGTGGCGAGGGTGAGGTCGGCTGAGCGGAGCTGGCGGTTTGGGGTGTAGAAGGTGAGTAGTCTGTTGAGGTAGGCTGGACCGGTGTTGTGGAGTGCCTTCTGTGCATGGGTGAGGAGCTTGAAGGTTATTCTTTTGTTGACAGGGAGCCAGTGTAGGTCTCTCAGGTAGGCGTTTTGTATATGTTACAGTTGATTGAGGAATTTGGCCGGGGCTCCCTCGTAGAGGGCATTTCCGTAGTCCAGTCTGCTGCTGATGAGGGCCTGGGTGACTATTCTTGTTTATGTGGGGATCCACCTGTAGATCTTACGGAGCATGCAGAGGGTGTTGAAGTAGGAGGAGGAGACGGCGTTGACCTGCTTGGTCATGGAGTGTGTTGAGTAGAGGATGACGCACAGGCTGCGTGTGTGGTTGGTGGGTGTCGTGGCTCCTCCCAGTGTGGTTGGCCACCAGGAGTCATCCCAGGCTGAGGGGTTGGCGCCGAGGATGAGCGGACACCCTCTGGCAATAGCTCTGGCGCACATATAGCACCAGTGCTATTGCCAGAGAGTGTCCCCTCATTTACATGGGGGTGTGGCCTCATGCAACTTAGGGAACTCCTTTGCCTCTGTGCCCCAGCCGTATTATAAACGTGGGCACAGAGGCCAAGAAGCTGTTAGGAGGCGCACTGGTAGTGCGCCACCTAAAATGTGTCACACTGTCAGTACGTCCCTTGATGGCAGCCCTTGGAAGGGGGGGGGGGGCGCGGAAGAGGAACATCCCCTTGCAGGAGAGAGCAGTCACACACTACACCCGCCTGCAAGGGGATCTCTAACTCTCCTTAAAAGTGCAGGCAGACTGCTGCCTGCACAGTAAAACATGAAGTGGCTTTAAAGCAGCCGCTCTGTTTTTCACTTAAATGTAACACCCCAGTGCAGCACGAGTTCATGGCGCATTAAATGTAATAGGGCACACTTCCTCTGTTTTCGCCCAGCACACCTGTTTTCAGTTGCGCCTTGGTGCAAACAGAGTAGGTGCACCCTATGTATAATAGGGCCCCTGAAAGATAAAGTGCACAGGGGCGTATATATCAATATTGTAACAAGTACAGAGGCAGAGAGCTACAAACAGTGGCGTGGGTGCAGAGGCCCAGGGGTGTCAAGTCCCAGTGCACCTCAACTATAGCTGTTGTTTACTACCAACCCAAAGGATTGGGTGCCCGTTTCTTTGCTTGCATTAGTACTCATGGCAATATTCTTACAATGCTGAACGGGGGGACTATGAAGTGTGCACAGGCAGTCGCTAGTGATCTGGGGACACAAGGTACAGCATCAGAAAGAAGATAAGAACAAGCAGAAGAGCTGGAGTAACAATGGAACCAACACCTTAATCTCCACATCCTGAAAGTCCCAGAGCCAGAAAATGAGAATAACAAAGAGGTCACCTAATTAGTGAAAGATGTTGTGAACAACATTTTCAAACATTAAATCTGCATCAAAGTGACACTGGACAAGTCTCGATTTCATTACTGTGCAGAAACAAAAGATGCATTTAGTAGTAAGTGAGAGACAAGGAAATAATCTCCAAAAAGCTACAAGCGCTCCAAACTGAAGCTCTTCCCGGATCTGTCAGAATTCAGGATGGCTAAGCATTGAGGATGCAAGGAGCTCACCCAGAGGCTTGGCTTTACACAAGTCAAGTACAGGAGGATTTTTCCATTGCGTAATTATTTTAATATGCCAGCAGGGCACATTATATAATGTGGTTGCATATTGCAGAGACTGAGCCTGATAACCAAGAAACTTATCACCCTGAGCAGTGCACAGTTGGCAAACCATGAAATGTATTTATAAATGTTATCCTGTCGAATAGAGTGAGGAGTTTATCTGGAATGAAAATCATGAGAAGAAAAGGTGAAGACACAATGTACGTGGTTTTCGTTGTGGTAACTCATTATGTGAGAAGCTTTATCTACTTGTTTTAAATTATATTTGACATGGCAAAAACCCATGCTGTGAAACTATAATATACAGTTCTTTTCCATTAAAATCAAACCATCTTACTACAAGAGGAGGATGCCTATTTGTGGTTTATGTAAGGAAATTGCTGACTTTGTAGGTGTAGAGCCGAGGTTTGATTTGGAGTACTGCTTGAAAGAGTGCCCTGACAATGTTCTGAACTATTTACCACTGCAGCTTGAAAAGAGCTCGAGCTTAGGCTTCGGGCAGTGATCGAAAGCTACAAGAGAGCCCTCTGGCTTAGTGTTTTGACATGATGATTATGCTTGCTGTTGAATTTTAAAAAATAAAAATAAAAAAAAAGACAATCTTGATGCCTGAGCCCAACAATACATTGTAATGGGTGTATTAGTAAATGACTGTGGCTTTCGTAAGGAAATCGAGCTTAATGTTCAGCTCAGGATTGGAGTTTTTTTTAATGTCAGGTATTGCCAGGAGGAATGCCCTACTAATGTTAAAAATAATAGAGTAATGTGGTTTGTATTTTAAGTTGCAATGGGTTTATGAATTTTCTCCTGTCGACAAATATAGTGGATAGTTTTTTGTGGCACGAAAATCACGGGACAGAAAGGTGAGGACACAATGTACGTAGGGATCGTTATTGTTACTCATCATGCCAGACTTTCAGAATTTGATCCCGAGCAACAACATAAAGCTGAGAGGAACGTATAAAGAAACTATTTGTTTTACATTTATTATTTTTTACATGACTAGTATATCTGCTTTAAAAATAATACAATGTGAGTTTCTGATTGAGTCCATTTATTCACAGAAATATATGTACCACTATGCAGCATTTCTTTATTTTGAATTTGATGCATGGATAACAACAAAACTATGCTGATGTTTGTTTGTCCGTTTTTAGAATGTCAGTTTAAGCGCCTTTGCTATTCAAGAAACGTCAGACACTGTTCACTTAGGAGCATTATATAAGAGGCAGTTAAATATGGATAAGATTTCCACAAATTAACTGATATGATGCAAGACACAAAGTGAATTATTGAAATGGGTAAAATCTTGTGAATTGAGTAGGTTTTGTGGAGATGTGCCACGGATCTTGATTTGAGCTTTTTGTCCAAATCAATTTATAGTCAATCTTCGAGTGTGGATCGGAAGGTTATGGATTGCTTAACTTAGGCAGCTGTTCTAAGAAATATCCCTTGAATGTTACCACAAATACAAATGTGCTCAAACGTATATAAAGAAATTTTCAGAAAGCACACCAAAAACCAATAACTACATTGTTGCAATAGGAGTTAAGGGAATCACATACTCTATCCCTGACAAAGTGGTATTAGTACAGTGAAACACGGGTTGGCTGTACCCTGTGAAAGAAAAACTTTGAAATATGGAGTTGAGAATATGAAAGATCTCTTCATTTCCTCAATGGTCAATATGATGTCAACTTGAAATGACCTAACAGTGAACTAACTGGAGGTTAACAACGTTTTATAAGTGTACAAATGTGATAAAGGGTCTCTATTTATGTTTAGATGATTTTCCGTATGAAATAATTCAATAAAGTGCATGAATATTACAAACTATGGAATAGGAATTATTGTATGTGCTATTAGTGCTCCTCACACCCATTTGTTACCTGTTGGTGAAACAGTTTGAAGACAATGGTGATGAATTTGTCATTGTAGCATGGTTTTGTTTTCCGAATTGAGGATTGCAGGATATGAGGTTTGTATTTTTTGAAGGCATGGATTTTTAAACTTTTCCTAGGAATTATACTGCGAGCATTGTTGGATCTGTATACAAAGTGGGCAGCTTCTGTCATTGTAGGACTCTCCACCAGTTTTTCATGGTCAGTGCCAGGAGTTGGTGTATATGTATTTGTTGCCTGATAGTCCTACTAACTGGCATAGCTAAGTGCTGCCTTAACCCTGAAGGTATCGTTGACCTCAGAAGAGGCCAAATGGTAAATCAGTTGTCCCGGTGGAATTTTTTCTTCCGTATATACTTATGGAAAGAAAAACTGCTAGAACGTCAATGTGTTTCTCTTGGTCTTCTTTTTTAAAGGAGTAGAATTTAAGTGTGTTTTTGATATCTGGTACTCACGTTTGAAGGCACACCTATCCAAGCATCCTAGCTGGGTGTGAAAGGACTAACATTTTTTTAAACTTTTACATAAATTAATGGAAGAACTCCACTGACTGATACAAACAAACGTGTCATTTGCTATATCTTTTGACACCACAGTTTTGTCAGTAACAGCTTTACTTGAGTAACAAAAGTAATTCTGTGTCCACTGCGGCTTCTGCAGGCCTTTGCCCCTCTTCTCAAGTGCATTCATCAGAGTAGATAGTTCAGGCAAGTGGTGGAGGTTGCGGGTCACGATGGTGCACTCCCCTGCACGAACAGACAAGATTAGAAGGATGTGGCCCTCCAGCACTGGTTTTATTACAGCATTGCTCTCTACACTGGGACACTGAGATATGATTTTCCTCCCTACGGGTATGCACACAAAGAAGCGTCCCCTCTGCTCTGCGTCTTAATGATGTGGCAACATGGGCCGTCGCACAGTGAGGCTCCACTAGGGCACAAGACTGTCAGCAATACAGACAGGTACACGATGAAGCAGCACAGCCCTGGTGGGGCATAGCAATGTCAACAGCCTGGGCAGGTACAGAATGAACTGGCACAGCCATGCCTCAACTGAGTCAGCAGCACAGGCATCAGCCATGAGCAGTCCGGCAACTGTAGATCTCCATTCTTCCTCAGTAAGCTACCGCATGGGGCAGAAACTCACTGGCACAGTTCTTCTGCAGTCAGCCACTGTATACCTCAGCACCTGTGGGCAGACTCCTTGTGTCGAACCTCCACCACATAGAACCGCCTGCTTTTGGGCTTGCCCGTGAGCTATCTGGGGTTCTCTTCTGGGCAGATGCTTTCAGGGCACACTTAGAGTGCTGCTCTCTCAGCTCAGTCTTCCCTATGCAGATGCAAAGGAGCAGTTTGCAGTCTTCTGGGGTGATGTTCCTTAGCTTCTTTATAAAATTGAAAGAGGCCTCAATCCTGGATCACAGAAATCCTTTTACACCTTGTTGAGTGCAGCCTTTGTTCGTCATTAGTGATAAAGGAATGATTGGAAGCTCCAGCCGTTCTTTCCAAACATCCTTTGTTAATGCTAGGTGTCTGCTCAAAAAACAAGATTCCACCATTTGGGTATCGGCTCTAGCCAAAGTAGACAGTCTTTATCCTGCAGGTGATAGTGGAAGGAGTGTGGACCGGGGACGTTTCTTTCCAGGGCTACTAAAAACACTGACAAGTGAGGGGGCCGTCTTTACACTTACTAATAAGGTAGCTTTTGTTTGAAGCATCCCTCGAGGGTGGGGGGTGGGTGGGAAGGATGGCAGGTCATGCTCAAGGCTCACCTTTATACTTCACAGGCACCATTGGGTCATGTTCTCTCACACACTGTGATTTCATTAACTCCAAAAAGACTGGGTCTGAGTCAGGGTTCTGCAGTTCACATAGCCTGTCTGGAGTGTGACCCACTTAAAAAAAAAAAAAAATGCCCACAAAGTGCAATCAAAATGGATTCCACTATTTCCATAGGCTAAAAAAGCACATATACCCCTTGCACACTTTTGCCATATAATGGGGAAAGCACACATGCAACCACTCACGCAGTAGAAGTACGCAGGCAGGAATATAGTTTGACTCAACTGTACTGAACAGAACAGGCAATTTACACAGGAAGGCCGGCAGTCAACTCACGTGCATAGGTAACCGCAAATAAGCCTGTCCTGCGATAAACAATTCACAATGCTACCATTGTCAGTACTTTATAATGTGGTCGGAGGACAGTAGTCCCCCTCTATATGGAAGGTGCATCTGATGTGCGTCTCCAGACCACTGAATACCCGATGGGTAGTAGCACTTCATAGTACCTACTGCAGCTCTCAAAGCACACACCATTGCCATGAGTGCGGAGACCAACAAAAATGCAAAAACTGGACTGAAACTTACCTGTGGGTTCACTCAGATCAAGCATGGGAAATTCCTGTCCCAACACCCTGGTTTTAAGAGGTTGGTCAAAGGATTACCCAGGAGTAAACTGGAAGAATGTTGTAGTGGTGTGGAAAGAAGGATATGGAAAAAACAGATGTGTGTGGATCTATGGGAGGTTAGTAAGGAAAAGTAAATGGCTGTTACGCATCAATGCAGTGGTTGGAGGGTAAGAGCAGTGGATTTGAAAGCTTTCCATTATGTTGCATGACTGGCTGGTAAGAACAGTTTCACGAGCCCCATATCCTTTTGTACAGGAGAGATACTTTTCTGGGTTTAAATAATAATCATGGAAAGCTTCCCAGACCAAACAGATCTACTCTACTTCAGGACATGTAAAGGTGGTGGTGGTAACACCTGTGGGCCCTTCTTAACATCTGCATCAAACATGGGTTGGAAGACCTGATGAGTCCCTTACAGGACTCTGAATGGCACATACTCCTAGAGTCCTCAAAGCATCGCTTGGGATGCACGATACAAGAACATCCAGTATATGATGCTACATAGGGCATATATTATGCCTTAACAATTTAAACCGTATCTTCCCACAGCACAGCTAACAAGCCCCAGATGCCAGTCCCAAACAACTGACATTCAACACATACTATGCTCATACCCTACTATAGCCCACTATTGGTACACCATACACAACACCCTAGCAACTGTAACAGAGCTCTCTAAACTGAACACTTGGGATGCAACTGCCCTGGGAATCTTTAAACGGCAAAATATTGGGAAAATAAATTATATATATAAATATATATGGTGCGGTTTTAAAGGATGTATATTTGTATTTGAAATAAAAACCTTTCTGCACGGCATACAGGCTCTCCAACCACTAACCTGAAAAATGCTACCCACCCAACACTGCATAATATGGTCCTTACTGCACAGGGTTCTATAAGAGGCGCGTATGCCAGGTACAAATTAATGTGTACACAAACACGCCAAAATGCACATCCATCCACACGTCTCAGCTTAAAGCCACAATTCCAACATCGCTGTCTTCCCATGTAGGTCGTTCTAAAAGCGCGCAGTCTTCTAGCCATTCATGGTGGCTTCGGCTTGCAACGGAGTACAAGACTACAGTCTCCAACCAACTAGGCAAGCATAGAGCGCTGTAAGGGGACGGAATCGGCACGCTATACAAATGCCGGGAAACCATAACAGACGGATCCACTACCAGATGTGTTTAGGAAAATAAATGACAAACTACATTGGGACAACTCTATCACAAAGATAACCTACGATTTTAATGTTAAAATAAGGCGATAAATATTTAATGCACGTAAAAGGAGCTACTTTTACACCAGAGATTAAAAACAAAGTATTCGTTTGTTACCCTCAAAGCTAACGTATTCCTCATGGCCTGCAAAATAGTTTAATAAATTATTCCTAAATACAGGTGATACCATGCAAAAGAGGGCTCCATGACTGAAGATCAGTGACTGACAGATTTATTTAAACACCGAGGACATCTGTAATCGCCACAGAAAGATATTTGACAAGTTACCCTTAAACCCGTGCAAAAAAAAAAAAAAAAAAAAAAAAAAAACAACTGACACAAAATCAACAGCAGATGGCAGTCAAACACCATATAATAGTCTCGAAGCAAGGCTTTTTAACTCAATTTGTTTAACTGTACAAAAATAAGGTGCATTCGTTATAAAAACGATTCTCAAGCATTTTTTTCCAGAAAACTAGCGCTCAATTTATACTGGTTCTTCGTAAAAGATGGCAATTTTAAGATCGATCTTCAAAGTTCTACCGGTCATATGCACTGAATGATAGAGTGAACGAACGCACACTGTAATACCGGAGACTGTAAAGGACGCAGTTGACTGCAATAGGATGGGATCCTGTTATGTCACCGACACAGACGTCACACTGCAATAATTATCACACCAATGACGGAGTGCCGGGGTTCCTCCAGATTTTTTTTGTAACCTGTAACCTACCCATGATTCCTGGCTTAGGCTAGCCATGTAAAACGTATGTGAATATCCACAAACCCACTTGGTTAGCACCACTGATAAAACCCCTTTGTTGCCCATAACCTTAGACCTACGTCAGCCAAAACATACAAATCTTGAACATTTTCCGCTCTCATAAATGTACTGCGCAATGCAAAAATGTAAACGTAAGCCGATTCTGTGATTAGGAAAGCATAAGAGAAATAAATGATTTTGGAGCAGCTAAGAATAGGGCACGTAGTGTCCTAGAGCACGACAGTGAAAAGGTTATATTATTCATCCTAATTTCGGCTTTCAAATGATAGTGAGATAGTGAGTGAGTGGAGTGAGTGAGTGAGTGTGTGTGTGTGTGTGTGTGTGATTTCATCAAATCTGTGGAAATGGTCTCTAAATTGCATCCAAGGCCCTCTTATTACTCCGCTCTTCCTCCCAACTGTCACACTAAACGTTTGCTCGCTTGGTTCTTTCAGAAGCACTCAGATTTTTACAACCCCTACACCTTTACAGAGATTACATCAAAGACCAGCACACCGGCCTACTGAAAACCGTCCCACCACTGTGTAGGTAAATGTAGACAGACGCTCAACTTGGCTGTCCGAATTAATTAAAAGGGCTATAAAGCGTAGGTTACCGTTGCCTGCTTGGGAGATCACAAACGTCTTTTCAAAGCACATGGCTATTGTCCGTTTTCTCCAATGTCGGGACACACCCTTGAAGCGGGGTAAAAATGCACTGAGGTCTAGATTGAACGCTTTTACATCCAGAAAGCTGATGCGCAACGAAGTACCAGTGGTCACCAGTTGAGAGTAAATGCACCAATTTAGGCCCATATTTATACTTTTAGCGCCGCATTTGCGTCATTTTTTAGACGCAAAAGCAGCGTAAACTTGCAAAATACAATTGTAGTTTATAAGTTTGCGCCTTTTGTGCGTCAAAAAGCGGCGCTAACAAAGTATAAATATGGGCCTTAGAGGCATCTGTGTCTGGGAGACTCCAGACACCGCCTCAGCAGAGCAGTACTTCCTCATTTTGACTTTGTTATCCTGGTTATCACCTATTTGTGCTTATGTTTGTGCCTGCCTTGTGCAGCTAGCTGGCTATGCGGAATCGGAGGAATTTAGTAGGACTTAGTTCGGGGAAGTAACTTGTGAAATTGGACGGTGCATTAGCTTCTATTTTTGTGAAGAGGGTTACCAGCGTTTTTAGTACTTCAACTCTTTCAAACTGAGTAAGTGTTTCAGTCCACTTTACAGTATGACTAACAGGGAAACGATGGTCTCAAATTACACAGAAATAGCACCAGAAAAACAGATCTAAAACTATACATTATTTTGAGAGAGTTGGCCTGGCACAGATAAAAGCAGATACCTGCAGTGTTTTGGTAAAATGGCCACATGGAGAGAGGATGCTTGAAAGCTCTTAGTAATCAGATAGGTCTCTTCCTTCAGCATGGTTAGAATACCTTAAAGGGTGGTTATACAAAAATACTGTCCTACTGGGTTTCTGTTGAGAGCTCTGTAGTCGAGAACGGGCCTCCAGTCTTCCATATTTCTCTTTTTTTTTTTTAGGAAATACCTGGGGGGAAACTTATGTTCCTTTAAAAAAGAAAATAATAATAAAAAAAAATAATTCCGTACACCACCCTTTGTGTCATCGTTACTCGTATTTGACCACTTCCAGGCGCTCCTGCATCTACATGATCGGAGGATTCTGTGGAGGTTTAAAAAAAAAAAAAACATCTAAATATGCCTTCCACCACCCATTTGTCTGAGGTAGTTCTTTTGCACAAGTGAATCTTGTGTGGTTTTATATTATGCATCATGTGCAGATGATGGTTACCATCGTCTGTTAGATGGAAAAAAATAGTACCTGGGAAGGAATGTTGAGATTGACTGAGCTACATACAATACATATCTGTTAGGCAAAAATAGATAGATAGGTAGATAGTGCAACTGGCATTGTTGTGCATATACAGTCTGGCATTTAGAGCTGTTAACTGCCCATCCCCTAAAGAGGTGTCTTTGCACAATCAATTTACGGTAAGGTAGACAATTTACAGTAGTTAACCCCTCTATGGAGAGGGCAATAACTCAGTTTGGATAGTAGTGAAACAACATAACCAACCAGAATGCTCACAGCAAGTGGTCTTACATATATGAAAGGCTTTCTATCTACAACTCTGAAACCTGTGATGAGGTAATTCTGCAACCTGAACGGGAGTCACATAGCAATATATTTTGCTTAGCTCTTCTCAACATAATCATGTAGCGGTTCAACAATGCCTGTCAACCATCATTGCTAGGCAAGTACAGTAAGTAGGAGATACTGTCCAGGTAAGGTACTAAAGCTAAGCTATCAAAGGGTTCTTTACTACAGTTTTTGTCACTACCTGCATTTGTTTATGAGACCAAGGTTGTTTAGTCAGTGTTGTGGGTACAATCCAGATTTTTAATTTAGTCCTCGTTAGTACCCGGGTTTGTGGGGTTAGTCATGAAGGAAGCTCTGGCAGCTGCCTATTTCTGATTGTGTCCAGTGGCATACCTGCATGCACAAACGTTTTTTAAATGGTGCTGTGGCACAGCAGAACTTAAGTAATATTGAAAATAGCCATTACCTGTATGTAGCCCATCGACCTCATTGTGTGGCCCAGTTCCTGGCCAATGAGGAGGAGAGAAACAGTGCTCCAACTATATTAAGAGGCTGAACAGCTCAGACAGTCATGCCGAGTAACACGCATCAGAGGTTAGACTGACGAATTCTAGCTTGGTGGTCCACACCAATGCACTAAAATGGATAGTCACGCATTAGCACCCCTTCCACACCACCAGCTTGCTGCCTGCAGCAGCTGGCCGGGTGGCTCGATGGACGATACCCAGGAAAGCCAGAGGAGAGCATAACAATGCAGTGACTGTGTGCTTCATCAAATGACCTTGGCCTTGTTGAAAGCAGTCTGTCTACCGCTGCAAGTAATTTTAAAGACGCCCTAGCTCTAAGCGGAGACTCGGCACAGTGCAGCCCCATCATGTGGTGTCACGTACACCTACCTGGCCCATCATCAGGGAGTCGGACTCTGCACAGCTGTCACTTTTGTTGAAAAGTAACCGGGGTACAGGAGTATTCTGCTTACTTGTAGAAAATCAACAGCAAGCACAGCAATGTGTTTTCCTTTTATTTAGCAGAAAGGAAAAGCAGGTTTGCATGCAGAAAGGAGAGACGTAAACGCCTCAGTTTACTGTGACTTTCTTTAAAAGTGTCCGGCTCAATTGAACTTTTCTGTAAACTAAGGCAGTGACACATTTTCTTTGAAGTTTTGCTGTGCTTTAGGTAGACTCTCATTACAAAGATAAAACATGCCTCTCTGTCACAGTAAAAGGTGCTTCTATGCCACCTGTTAGAAATGGGGTCTCTTAGCAGTCAGTTTGCACTCTGTCCAGACAGGGACCCTCTCTAGTCAAGGTAAGGGAGTTACAGTCCTCAGACAGCCCCTGCTCCCCCCTTGGTAGCTTGGCACAAGCAGTCAGGCTTATCCCAGAGGCAATGTGTAAAGTATTTGTACCAACACACACAGTAATACAGTGAAAACATTACAAAAGGGACACATCAGTTGATAAAAATAGCCAATATTTATCTAAATCAAACAAGACCAAAACGACAAAAATCCAACATACACATGCAAAGACATGAATTTTTAAATTAAAAAGAGTCTTAATCTACAGAAATCGAAAATGCATTGTTTTAACACAAAGAACCTGGTATGTGTCAAAAATAACGCTGTACCGGCGAGAGTGCATCGAAAAAGCAGCAGTGCGTCGATTCCTGACTCACAAGTGAGGCCGTGCGTCAATTCATCTCTGGTCGGGTAGACGAGGAATTGTTTTTCTCTCCCGCAGAATAGTGATGCGTCGATTTCCAGACAAGCAGCCTCAGGTCCGTGCAGGTTCACTGTGTTTTTGACACCCAGCAATGATGCGTGCGAAATCCTCACTCACAATGGCAAAGCGCCGCACTGCGTCTGTAATGCGTCAATTTGGGCAGCCGCAAGTGGGTGTTGTGTCGATTTTCCAGCCGCGATGCCGATGGCCCCTCAATTTTTCAGTCACGAGGCAGGTGCTGTGCCGATTTTTCTCCCGCTCAGCTGCGGTGTGTGGATTCTAGCCTTGGTGCCAACAGCTTCTCGTTTCAAGGGCCCAGGAACTGGATAGGGCACCACTTGGCAAGGTAGGAGACTCAGCAAGAGAGTCCAGGTGCTGGCAGAGGAAGTCTTTGATGACCCTGAGACTTCAGAACAGGGGGCAAGCAAGCTCAGTCCAAGCCCTTGGAGACACTTCACAAGCAAGAAAACACAGCAAAGTCCAGTCTTTGTCATCTCTAAGGTAGAAGCAGCAACTGCAGGCCAACCCAGCAAAACACACTCACAGGCAAAGGGGCAGTAACCCCCCTCCAGTTCCTCTTGATCCAGAAATAATCTAAAAGTCTGGGGTTTTGGGTCCAGAACTTATACCAATTTCTGCCTTTGAAGTAGGCAAACTTCAAAGAAAAGTCTTTGTTGTTGACAAAATACTGCCTTGCCCAGGCCTGGCCCCAGACATACATTACGGGGTTGGATACTGCATTGTGTGAGGACAGGCACAGCCCTTTCAGATGTGTCAGCTCCTCCCTCCCCACTCTAGCCTGGGAGACTCATCAGCATATGCTGTTCACTCCTCAGCTCCCTTTGTGTCACTGTCTAGAGGAAATTCACAAACAGCCCAACTGTCAGTCTGACGCAGACGTGAATTCCACAGACAGGCACAGAATGGTTAAGCAAGAAAATGCCCACTTTCTAAACGTGGCATTTTCAAAATGACAATCTAAAACTAACTTTATGAAAAGATGCATTTTTAAATTGTGAGTTCAGAGACCCCAAACGCTCTCTGCTCCCACTTGGAGACTGCACAAAAGATATTTTAAGACAGCCCCCATGTTAACCTATGGGCCAGATAGGCCTTGCAATAGTGAAAAACGAATTTGGCAGTATTTCACTATCAGGACATTTAAAACACACACGTACATGTCCTACCTTTTTAATACAGTGCACACTGCCAAAGGGTCTACCTTACGGGTGCCTTACATGTACCAAAAGGGACGTTTTTCGGTCTGGCAAGTGGGTACACTTGCCAGGTCGAAGTGATAGTTTAAAACTGCACACACTGACACTGCAATGGTAGGTCTGAGCCACGTTTCCAGGGCTACTCGTGGGTGGCACATTCAGTGCTGAAGGCTCACAAGTAGCATTTGATTTACAGGCCCTGGGCACCCCTAGTGCTCTTTTCTAGGGACTTACTAGTAAATCAAATATGCCAATCATGGAAAAGCCAATTACAAATACAGTTTACACAGAGAACACTTGCACTTTGGCAATGGTCAGCAGAGTACCAACACCACCAAAAACAAAGACAAGCAGAGGCAAAAAGACAGGGAAAATCATGCCAAGGATGCCAGGTCTAACACCACCTATTCTCATGCTTTTCTGATAACAACCCTTATGTCATTTTCAGACACTAGTGTGTCAGTGTGAAAGTGATTTGTGTTGTGCTGCTTGTGGGGCAGGGGTGGGGGAGTGAGCTTTAGCCTGGTACTCAAAAGGCACACACAGACACGTTGTGACAGCACAGGATGTCAAGGCATCTGAGCTCTCTCACTGGCAGAGTCGACTTGAGCATGCACAGGAGGAGGGGATAACTGAAGGCTGGAGCTGAGTCCCAAGATCTCTCTCACTGTTGCAGTTTAATGTTGGTAAGTGCTCATGAAAGTCAGTCAACTTTACTGGACAGAGACTAGTTCAAACTGCAGAACGGTGGCCGTGGGGCAAGACATCACTATTAGTGTTGTGCAAGGGTCGGCTTTAAAGGGCGATCAAATATGACAGTCGGTATTGCAGCTGCACCTGGCTTTGAGCTCGGGGTGCGCTGCGGAAAGCACTCAGCAGATTTCTGTTGAACGTTCAGCAGCTTTCAGGCAAAAATAAAAATGTCAAGGGAAGAATGAGGTAACGATCGTGAATAATGTTTCCACTAGAGAGATCAAAGTTTTAGTGGCAGTTTTGACTCACAATATACTAGCACAGACAGTTTAATTAAATGCCTGCTGCAGAATACGTACCAAGCAGATGGAACTGTATTTTATGTGGAAAGCAGAGGTTTACTACTTTTGTCACAGAGATGTTTTTGATACGTGCAGTTCATTAGTTGCAATAAACTGTCAAAGCTCAACTGCTTGTAAATTGCATGGAATTGGTTAGAATGTTATTTGTTTTCACAGTCTTTCATTATCCTAATGTTGCTAAAATGGGTTTGTTTGGGTAGAAATGCAGTCCTATTAGCAAAGCCAACCCCAACCACTGTGGTTGGTATTAAATCCGGTGTTTGTGCTTCTCCAGTCAAAAACCCCTAATACAATACCAGTATGGATGACATGTGATTCCTACGTCTTGTAATACTCTTTGTGCTATATATAATTTCCTAGATGATTTAGACATGTATGATTCATTGTCTCTGCATAATGTGTGTGTTAAGTAAAGTGCTCTGACACCCTACACTGGTATGCGTAGCGCTATTAAACAAATGAAACGGATGTGAGAGAGGGGCTGTAGAGAGCTGAGGGGCACTGGCGGAGCGTGATAGTCAGGGAATCTGTGGAGAAGGTGGTAATTGTAGCACCGGGCACCACCAGTGCTATTGCCAGCCCTGAGAGAGTGAGTCAGTGATGTCTGTCATTGTGCTGTTTGAGATTGATAGCATACTAATGTGGTAGTACTATACCTTCTAAGTTGCGACAAAATGTGCTTATATAGCCAAGTTACAATGGCCTGACAATTTTACAATGACTGTTTGGAGAAACCAATGAATGTTTTAAACTGCCCATAGTACTGCAAGCAGCTCATCTGTAGTGTTCAAAGGAGGTGTAAAATTGTGTGTGATGATGTGAGGAGGATGTGCAATGGACTTCACTCCTTAGTTTTGCTCATGAGAAAGTGTCACTCTAAGTGTCACACATTTGGTTGTTGAACGTCACACATAAGTACACTAAAACCTTGAAAATGTCACACATATGCATTCTCAAAGCTTGGCAGCTATGATCCTATTTCTTACCATACATCAAGAGAGTAAATGTGAATCCTATGATCTGTGCCCTTTTGTCTTGACATTTTTATTTTTTCTGTTAGGCATCTTTGGAATTTCCGTTTACTCACAGCACTTCACTGCAAAAAAGGTAAGCCTTTTTTGATTCTTTTCTGGGTAAGCCTGGAAGTGACTTAAGTAACCTCACAGCTGACACGCCTTCTAAAAATAAGTTCCTTTTCATGCCCTGTAACTCCTTTAGGGTTAATGGTGCTATACTAGCAAACCCACACTATATCTATTTACTGCCTTCATCAGTTGGGCATTCTGCTAAAAAGGAAGTATCTAAAAGACCTTCAGCAACAAGATTCTCAAAAACAGAACATCTTGTTGCACTTAAAAATGCCTTGTCAGGCCAGACATCACTTAATGCTGCCCCATCCAGTCTCTTCTTTCAAGGCCAAAAGGTGGAACCTGAAATAAGCCAAGTTGGCCTGGTTAACGTCTCTGCCTTTTAAGCTCTTTTGACATTCTCAAAAAACATATCTACTCCTGCCTCTAACAGGCACAATGCTGGTGGCAAGTCCTAGGACAAGGGCAGTACATAGAAATCTTCAACAGAATCAACTATTCCAAAATCATCCAAGCACACATGTACTCCTTCTGCGATAATGACAATGTTGTTGATGGCCCCACTGTCAACTCTCAAGTTCAACCAAAGCTTGTCAATTGCTACCTCGTCTGCAGCATCTTCATCATAATCAGCGAAGATCTTCTAGTCAAACGGCCACTCATCTCCAATGGTGCACTTGTTAGCAGTCATCTACAAACACTCTGTCAACAGCTAACTTGTCAGCCGCTGCCATGTTAGCAGCCTTTTAGACCAGGTAGTCCTCAACAAGTGGGTTGTTGTCAATGACCTCACTCTCAACATCCACTCTATCAGCGACACTTACGCTGGAACTGCTTCCAAGTCTTGTATCTGCCACATGTTCTCTCAAGGCCTTCCACACAGGAAGACAAGAAGTATAGCAAGGAAGGGGACAACAATGTTTGTGGAGAAGACCTCCGTATGCTCTAAAGACTATGGCCACCAGAACAACTTGGGGGCAGAGGGTCTATCACTGAAGCCACTGTTAGGTGCCCATTACCAGCAGTGGACTGGCATGGGTGGTAGAAGAGGACAGTGCAAGCAGTGGGTTGCACACTGCAGAAAACCCTTGGGTACTGCCACTTATTCACTTTAGAATGTAAGCACCTCAATACAATTCAGGGTAAACAAAGTCATGTTTTGAGACAAAGCACTTCCTTGCCCCAGCCATGTTCTGGTTCATCAAGTTATCCTAAACTGGAGGGTAAAATTAGGAATGTGTTCGAGATGGCCCATGAATCAAAGGTTATATAATTGATGATTATAATAATATTGAGAGAGCGTAGTTTAAATATTACATATGCTAAACGTGAAACGTTATATAAATGCCTAACAATGCTGCATAGAAAACGACAATAAATAGTAGTTGCTTAACGTGTATTTGAATCATGTCAATGAAACATAGAAATACCATTGTGTGTGAACTAATGTTAGTCATAAAAAGGATTGCTTGCATCATAATTAATCGAGCTTATATTGGCGTTTATAATATTGCATTTAAAACTCATAGGCCTTAAGTTAGCGTGAGCTGCGGATTTAGCTGCCTAGCTCTCATATTAAAGCATTTTTCTCTGTTTTTCAGTGTGCTGATTCGTAAAGGGCCATGACCCTGCATTTGTTCTTTTCCTTCGTCTCATGTAGCCAATTTCATCCTATTCTCATCCGCATATTAGTTGCCTTAGTATAAGTTTTATACAGATTTTGAAACAAAAGTATACGAAAGAATGTACAAGGACATTTAACCGTGGATAAAGAAGCTCATGACCCGAGAAACGTGCCAAGACGGTGATGACACCCCCCGGATGTGCCCCCTACGAAGACGTCAATTATGAAGACCAATCAAAGTGTTATAATTTATCGTGGGGTGACAATTGGGATTACCTAATGTATAATTTGATAGGTCAAAGATATTGAGGTATAGTGAATATCCAATAGAATTTTGGGGGAAGGGATTACGAAAAAGGGATAAAAACTCATGTCACAAAGGGACGGAAGGAATTAGGTAGGGAATGCTATCGATTTTATCCAGAAACTCTGTCACTCTGTTTGGTGATTTAAGGCTTAAATAAACCATCCTTAACCTTAGACTGCCCTTACACTTCTCCTCCTTAAGAGGGAAGTGTCCCCTGCCTTTAGTCGAAGTATACTGACGGCGATCCAACAGATGTCCTGAAGACGAAGACTGATCCTGTGTGCTGACCTAATCCTTGGAGGGTAATTATGACAATGCTACTGTAATTTGTCTGTTTGCTTTTCCTTTCTAGGTACCAACTGCCGTATTTTTTAATAGAGACCATAGTTAGATGTTTTCTAAATTGATGTTCTAAATTATTTTTTGCATGAAGCCCAACATGCTGATGCTAATTAGCGGTTAGGTTAGGTGATTACCCTGACTGACAAATAGACGAGACTGACATGGTGCTATGCTGAACTGAGGCTTACGATATTCTTGTATTCTGATCTATGTTTACTCTGTGTTACATTCTTATGTTTATAATTCTCGCATTAATGAAATCTTATTACGGTTGCCATGTTGTGATGATGTTCTTATGCTTCTTGGTTTTGAGATTAACACTCCTGCTAGTAGATTGTAATCAATAGGGAATAAAATTCATAAAATTCTATCAAAGGGTGTGGTTATTCATGGCTGAAAGGTCATGGTTGCGCCGACAGTTTAATCAATGTCTTTATCCGAAGTAAAATATATTGTGGTGATAAATATTGATGACGTCATTGATATATTGCTTGACATACTTATCAGTTATCTTGTCCTGCGGTGTCTCACCACTGGGTCCAAAGATGCATTGGCCTAAAACGAGTCCTAATGTGTATAAAACTGACATAAAGGGACGCGTTAACAGTTCTGGTAGCAGAGCGATGGTTTGGCCCTTGTGGGCCCTAGGACGGAGAATTATTGTTTAACTTGTTTTTCTGTGTTAATGCAAATTGGAGGTATGAAGGGTTTCTAAGTTCACCATGACTTTCCCGGGATCTCGGAGCCCGCCTAAGTGAGTTGGGAATGTTCTCGGCGCCATAATGTATGTGGATTAGGGATTTTGCGCTTGCTTAGCTTATGCCTTTTGCAGAAGATTGTGAGGATGTGTGTGTATCTAGGTCAAATTAAGTGTTGTTTAGTAGGAGTGGGCGTACTCCGCGGTATGAGAGTAGGGAAGTCGGCGTACTTCATGTGAGTGTGGCACTTAATACTCAAAAAAAATTATCCACGTGGTTGGTAGTTGTGTACAGACCTGTCGAGGTCTAAGACTCCGGAGTACGAAGACAAGTGTGGTTTATGTTGTAATCTGTGCGGTTTAATACGTCAATCGGGCGTGGTTGACAAGTCAAGTTTGGGTTGTATGGTGTGTATGAAACCTTCAATGGAGATTTGACAAATTCTAAAGTGCACTAGAAGGAGTCAATGACAAGTCGAGAGTAGGATTTGCGGGTCGAATTCTGCTTGCGTATGCGGGAACTAATAAGGAGAAAGTAGCGGCCGAGGCTTCAAGTGAAATCTCTGTAAAGTTCTGAAGCGAATGTGTTACCCTTCCTGTAGTAAACCGCCAGATTTGTGTTGTCATTTAAGGTGCTCGCAATAATCTGCATTAGTTTGTGTGAGTTTTTATGGGTTCAGTGAGGAGCAGACAAGCCGCAAGACTTTGTCAGCTGCAGTGTGTATGTGAGTGTGACGTCAGTGGTGCAGCGCTGAGATAGGTCAGTTGCCGAGAGGGGTCGCGCACGGATTGGCTGCCGTCCGTGAGAGGCAATAGGTTGAGAAAGGCTGGTGAAGAGTGTCCTGGGAACTAAGTCACTTCTGATTAAGTAAAAAACTAACAGAGAATCGCAAAAATGAATTTTGTTAAAGCATTCAAGAGTGCTCTAAAAGGAGACGTGTATATTGTAGCGACTGATGGGGAGCCTACACCACCTGAGGGGACTCCGGCTTATATAGTCATGGAAGAGAAAGGTGTTGCTCCTTGTTTATGGATGAGACAGTGGCGCAAACTAACCGAGAAAGAGGGATGTCTAGCGTTCCCAGAACATGGGACATTCAATCCAAAAGGTACTAGAGAATTTGAGGTGGATGTTAAGTACACAGAAACCACCTCCGAGACCAGCTCAGTATGAGGCATTAGCAATCTGGGACTTGATGGCACTTAAACATAGACAAGAAAGGTTTCAGAGAAGATTGCGAAGGGCAGAAAAATCTTATGCAGAGGCTATGTGGGATAACGAGAACAAAATGTGGAGACAGGGAATTGTAGACGGATTAAAATTGTTTCCAGCAATAGCACAGGGAGAAGAGACGCCAGGAAAGAAAGCTTCTTGTAAAACAGATAAAGATTCGAACAAATCGAAAGAAAATAAAAGATCTTGGGAGGAGGAAGATGATTCAGACGATGAGGAATTTATGGACAGATTATTACATGATCGTCTGCCACCTTATGCAGTAAGCGACAATGCTCAGAGTTCTAGCATGGATCCTGGGAACCAGATGCAGGAAAAGGGAGTTACTGATACGGTGCAGACTAGTGATACTGCTTCGATACAGAATGGTGTCAGTGTACCCACTGCACCAGACATACCGATACAGTTGCTGCCTCCACCGCAGATACAGAGAATCTACCCAGATGTCCCAGTACTTGAGATTACTACAAACCTGATAGTGCCGCCAGACCCAATTTACACAAAGCCAAAGCTAATACAGATTGAATCAACTCCGAAATTGCTATCCCAACCACAGCCACAGCTGATACCAGGGTACAACCCTGTAGCTGGTCCGCCATTAGTGCCAATTCCAGGTACTTTAGAACAGACCTATGGAGTCACTGCTCCACGGAGTTTGGGTCCGGGCCAAACACCTGCCGCCATATCGTTACCAATTACTGTTGGTCCACTGGTACCATTGTATGCACAGGGCAAAACAGACATGTGTGATCAGGGAGTAATGACTCAAGATGTGATAAGAGGAGGGTCTATGGGAACTCCACAGATTATGGCTTCAGGAGAGCAAACAGTTGAACAGCCGAGGTCTTTAATGGACCTTAGTCCGGTGGGAGCACCCCTCGAAGCCATGCGTCAAGCAGGGTTGGGAGTTCTAACTCCACAAACAATGAGTACAAATACCTCACATACCCCAATGATGCATGCAGGGAACATTTTGTTGCAGGGTTTTACAGTCCAACAGTTAAACGAATGGTTAGAAAAGACTTATACTTCACAGAAGACTGCAGTAGTTACAGTCAAGCCAGAAAAAGAAAAACAAGACGAATACCTGAACTTTGTAAGATTAGGGGCAGAAGCTACTGAGTTAGGGGAAGATACAATGGGAGTAAACAGATTTGAGTCTTACACTGAGGCAGAACTGAGATACCTATGCCCTAAGATTACCAAAGAAGTGGGCAAGGTGCATCAGAGATTAGCAAATCTGGCAGATAAATACAATATTGATATTGGAAACACTAAACATTTGAAAAGAAGTTACAGATTAGACTTTGATTCAAAAGATTTTGAACACATGAGGTCTGCGGGAATGAAGGCACATTTGAGAGAATTGTTGCAAAGCGCACAAATGTGGGGGCACTGGAAAAATTGGAAGGCAGATGGGCAAAGAAAAGAGACAAGGGAAAAGGAGATAGTCCAGGGTCTAATCAAGCTAAGGTTTCACCTGATTTGGAATCAGTAAAAATATTACCTATGAGAGAAACAGCTGGTGGTGACCTAGTTCATGTGCCATGGACCAGAGGAGATATTCTATCCTTTACTAACGATTATCCCAGATTAAGAGAGAAACCGATCGAGTGGTACCAGAAAACAGACAGGTTCGTGAAACTTGCAAAGTGTCTTTGGGAAGACTTGAATACCTTATTTGAAATCATTGTTCCGCCTGATTTGTGGCTTGAGTGTAAGAGGGGAGTTGATTGGCCGACGAAGGAGCCGGCAAGGGACAAGGTGACCGGGGCACCCTCTGAAGAAGTGATGAAGTATTATCATAAGGTGATCGAGTTTTTGAAACAAAAGGTGTTGCCAAAAGTGACTGATGGGCAGAAAATCGACCGGACCTCTCAAGAGGTTAAAGAGTCAATACATGCGTATTATGAAAGATTGTTAAAGGCGTTCAAACACTATAGTGGTACTGAGACAATTGAACCAAAGGATATGAACCCTCTCGTGTTTAGATTTGTTGAAGGGTTGCGACCGGAAGTCAGTCAGATGTTTAAGAATCATTTGATTTGTTGGCAAGCAAAACCGATTGATGAGGTGTTGCAGTATGCAAAATACTGTAGTGACGAGACTGAGTTGAAGCAGAAAAAGGTGAAAGAAAAGGTGATGGTGATGCAGATAAGGGCTGCACAGGCAGGAATACAGGGAAATTGAGTCCAACAGATAATACAGCAGCAACCGCAAATGAACGGTGTGTTTCAGACCCAACCGAGGGGTCGAGGGTTTGTGAACCGTGGTTCAGACATGAATACTGTTGTAATTCAAAATGACGCACAAGGGGTATAGAAGATGTCACTGTGTCACGCGTGCGGGGGCGTGGGGCACTGGAAACGGGAGTGCCAAAATATGGTGCAGGATGGTGCTGTTCAGCAAAGTAGTAATGTCAGTACATTACAAAATTCACGATGTCCAAAAATAAGACATCTAAACCCGAACTTTCAGAACAATCTGGTACAATTGCAAGGGGTACAGCCCATGCAGCAGATGCAAATTCCGCGTTTTCAGTCAATACAAATGCAACCAGTGCAGCAGCAGATTCCTAAGGTGCCTAGACAGCAAATGCAATTACCAATAGCTCAGATGGGACAGCAACAGGTGATGCTTCCTCAGCAGGTCACAGGCCAGGTAACAAGTCAAAATAACACTGTACAACAGTTCCCATTACGAGGTGAAAATGGCATGAATGAGGATTGGTCAGATGACAGTTCAGAAAGTGAGGAATGCAGACTTGCAGCGTCCTTAGAGGTGGATCAAAGAGGCCCATATGTAGAAGGAAAGGTGATGGGTTACAAGGTTTCATTCCTGGTCGACACAGGAGCCACACGTTCCACATTTAGAAGTGCAGAGGTTCCAAGATTGCCCCTCTCAGGGCGTACCATAAGAGTGGTTGGCGTAGCAAATCAGTATCTGACTAACCCGATTACAGATCCAGTGCAGGTTGAGATTGGTAACTTCCAGGGGCTACATAGATTTGTAGTTTGCGACTCGAGTCCAGTATCCCTACTGGGAAGAGACTTACTGTGTAAAACAAAATGTTCAATTACCTGTTCCAATGACGGAATTGAACTACAGACAAATAGTGATGATGAGGGAGATGAAAGTCAGTTTTTTGAGGAAGAGACAGGAACAAATGAAGACTACCCTCTGATTACTTTATTCCCGATGCATACCTTGATTGATTTGCCTGTCGAACTACAGGGAACGGTAACGGAGAAGGTGTGGGACCTGACTGGAAAAGAAGTAGGACTAATAAAAGGGGTAGAACCAGTTAAAGTCCAGATAAAGCCAGATGCAGTATTCCCTCAAGTACCACAGTACCACATGACACAGGACGTTCTCATCGAAGTATCACAAATAATTGCAGATTTTGTCAGACAAGGGATTTTGAAGGAGGTTTTGAGCAGTCCATGTAAATCTCCAATAATGGGTTTGAAGAAACCCTGTGGAAAGGTCCGAATTGTACAAGATTTGAGAAAAATAAATGAAATTGTGGTAAAATGTTGCCCTGTGGTACCCAACCCAGCAGTAATAATGTTTCAGGTCCCCTGTGATGCTGAATGGTTCACCGTAGTAGACCTATCACAAGCCTTCTTTTCGATACCTCTTCATGAGGACAGCCAGTTTTTGTTCAGTTTCAAATTCTTGGATAAGGTGTACAGTTGGTGCAGAATTCCTCAAGGGTTCTCGGAGTCACCGTCCATCTTCAATCAGATATTGAAGAAGGATTTGGAGCCACTGGTGCTGCCTTTTAATTCAACTCTTGTGCAGTACATTGATGATTTGCTCATTGCATCCAAAACCAGAGACAGTTGTAAATACGATACCATTGTATTACTGAATCATCTGGGAAAGAATGGGCATAAGGTGTCACCCAGAAAGCTACAATACTGTCAGAAGGAGGTGAAATATTTAGGGCATTTGATTGAAAAGGGTTCCAGGAGAATATCAAAGGAAAGAATAACAGCTGTTTTGCAAATGAAACCTCCACCAACAAAAATAGATGTCAGGATGTTTTTGGGAATGGTGGGCTACTGTCGCCAGTGGATACCCAACTTCTCGATCATTTCAAAACCATTGATAAAGCTAACAGGCAAAGAAATCAAGGATGAGCCATATACTATAACTTTGTCTAAGGAAGAACTTGAGACCTTTATGGAGCTAAGAGAATGTATGTGCAGGGCATCAGCGTTAGGAATGCCAGACTATGAGAAACCTTTTCTGTTTTGTCATGAACGTGATGCTTGTTCTTTGTCTGTCTTAACACAGGTCCATGGAGATGCGAATCGCTTTGTAGCATATTTTTCAGCTACCTTGGACCCTGTCGCAGCAGCCTTACCGGGTTGCTTGCGCGCAGTTGCAGCAGTTGGTCAGAGCTCACACAATGTGAAGGCATTGTCATGGGATATCCCCTAACAGTAATGTTCCACATTCAGTTGAAATTCTGTTGGCTCGAACTAAAACTCAACACATGACAAATGCACGTCCCACTAGGTATGAGACGATCATACTGGGGTCACCAAATGTCACGCTCAAGCGGTGCAGTGTATTGAACCCGGCAACTTTACTTCCTGTTGAAAACACTGAGATAAAAAATTAGGAAGAATTTGAACAAGATTGTCTTGAAGTAACTGAACTGTGTACCAAACCTCGTCCAGATATTCAGGACACCCAACTGAAAGAAAATGACTGCATCATGTTTGTTGATGGGTCCTGTCTAGGAGATTCTGCGGGAACGCTGAGAGCTGGTTACGCGGTATGTACTATAACTGGCATTGTTGAAGCTTCCTGGCTTGAAAAAGTGTTTTCCCCACATGTGGCAGAACTAATTGCCCTTACTAAGGCATGCCACGCAGCTGTAAATCTGAAAGTCACTATCTATACCGACAGCAGATATGGATTTGGAATTGTGCATGATTTTGGCCAACTTTGGTCCCAGAGAGGTTTCATGACCTCATCTGGTTCACCTGTGAAAAATGGTGAATACATAAAAGATTTGTTACATGCAATTCAGTTACCTCTTGAAATTGCCGTGGTGAAATGCAGTGCTCATACCAGATCACAAGACTTTGTGTCAATGGGAAACGGTTATGCAGATCAAGTCGCAAGGTTTTGTGCATTGAACTGTGTATCGTTCAAAGAGCAATGGGAACTATTACCGCAGACTGAAAGTGACACATGTTTGAATCTTGCATTGAGAGTAGTTGATACCTTAGATGAGTTAAAGACATTACAGAGTTGTGCAAGTAAAGAAGAAAAACGTTCTTGGCAAAAAATGCAATGTACCCAGAGAGCTGGTGATATATGGGTTTCAGAGGAAGGAAAATTAGTTCTACCAAATTGCCTTTTGTCACAATTTGCCCGATTGTACCATGGACAGGCTCACCTTGGGAGGGACGCAATGATCAGGTCATTTAAAATGGATTGGTTCAATCCAAAATTCAGACATGCGGCTGAGGTCATTTGTCACAGGTGCATCATCTGTCAGCAGATGAATGCGGGAAAAGGGACAGTGGTAACTTTGAGCCACATTGGGAGAGCTGGAGGTCCATTTAGCAAGATGCAAATGGATTTCATTGAGATGCCTGTTTGCGGAGGATTGAAATATGTGTTGGTGATTGTGTGCGTTTTCAGTCACTGGATTGAAGCATACCCTACACGAAGAAATGACAGTCTCACAGTTGCAAAATTACTACTCGGGGAACTAATACCAAGATTCGGGTTTCCGGTCTCTATAGAGTCAGATAGGGGCAGACACTTCGACAATGAGGTGATCAAACTTCTGTGTGCTGCACTTAACATCGAACAGAAGCTGCATTGTAGCTATCGCCCTGAAGCATCAGGACTAGTAGAACAAATGAATGGTACCCTGAAATCGAGAATGGCAAAAATGTGTGCAGCTACCAATATGAAGTGGCCAGATGCATTACCCCTAGTGTTGATGTCAATGAGAAACACCCCAGATAAGAAAACGGGATTGTCCCCCCATGAAATCCTCATGGGTAGAGCTATGAGGTTACCAGCAGTACCTGCAAATGCTCTAGTGAATATTACAGATGATATGGTGTTGGATTACTGCAAAGGTTTGGCTGATGTGATTCGCTCTTTCTCTCACCAGGTGGAAGCTAACACTTTGCCACCGATTGGGGATCCAGGCCACTCTCTGCAAGCTGGTGACTGGGTGGTTGTCAAAAAGCATGTAAGAAAGTCGTGCCTGGAGCAATGCTGGAAAGGGCCCTATCAAGTGATCTTGACAACTACCACTGCTGTAAAGTGTGCCGGAATTCCAAACTGGATACATGCCAGCCACACCAAAAGGGTAACGTGTCCAGATGAAGAAGAGTTCGGAGTTACCAGCACGCCTGTTTCAGAAGGAGAAGTCTCAGGTTTAGAAAACAGTCAAGAAAGAACTGAGACTGCTGGGGAACTCACTGAGAACAGCCTCGTCCCTCAAACAGTCAATGAGTTCGAGAGAGGTGACAGAGAGCCTATCTCAGTAGAAACGATAAGATAAGAGGACAAAATCAAGAAGAAGTTCTCCCAGAAATAGACAGATATGGGCTAGAACTTGAACCTGGTACAGACCCAGAAGAAGAAGAAGAGGAAGGAGAAATAGTAGAGAGAAGTCAGAGTGAGCCGAAATCTCCTGAGCCAATTGCAGGTCCATCAAGCAAAAACGCCATAGTACAAGAGGAGGGTGCTGTCCAAAGTCCTGAAAAGACACATCAGACGCATAAGGGTGATGACAGACCAAACAAACCGCTTTCTAGAATAAGAGGTGTACCAAGAGACACAGAAATAGAGGAAAGTGATACATCTCGAGTAGAAGACTTAAGCGAAGGAGAACAGCAAGGTGAACGAAAGTTGAAAAGAAAAAGAATTGCAAACAGGAGATATACAGGTCCTGAATGGGCGTATGCTACAACATCTGAATGGCAACAAGAATTCCTGGCATTTTGTTTTGATCGAGAAGTACCAGGCCAATACTACGGTACTTGAGCGAATCTGAGAAAAGCTTGGTTAAAATCGGAAACTGAAAAATTGAAAGAAAATAGAGGCTTTATGAATTACCTAAAGTGACACTGGAACCGGATTTGACTATTGAGAAACTCTATTACTAAACAAGCTGCTAACCTGATTTGACAAAAGGGGTCCTGGAGTGAGTGAAGACGCTGTAAATACACGCAGAAAGCCAGAGAATTTGAACCATCCTCTAGTTGATTGTTGCTCTACTATCTGATTCTATACAGACAAGGCTAATAATAAAAGTAGTAGCAAGGGAAGTAAAGTGTGTGGTTGGCTAGGACTTATAATAGGTGTTTTGTGTGCAGTGATAATTGTGGGAGTGATCGTAGGAATGCCATGGATAGAGAAAGAAACCATTAATGCTACTTTAAAACCTGAAACTACCACACTAACACCTTGGGAAAGATTTGAGCAGGATGCAAGACACATGTATGAGGGAACTAATGCAAAAGGTGAACTTTCTACTAATGTCTATCGCTTACTAAATGAGTATGTGGAAACTATGGATGGGAAAGATTGTTATGTGTGTACTAAAATTCCTTCTTCTGTACAGGAGGGAGTTACTTACCATAGTCTCCCTCTTACTTACAGAATTAGCTGCAGCTTGCTACTAACAAGGTTCTACAATCAAGAGCATGTGCAATACTTTTATTCAAACCTAGACGCTGTGTTTTCTTTTGTGCCTGTGACTGAATTTTTAAATAAATTAGCTAAAGAACATGATATAAAAATAGTTAGAGGATTCTTTGAGCCAACGCTTACATTTGGGACAGCCTATGCACATCGCAATAACTTGACTTGCTTATTATCGCCCGTTGAGAAAAGCTTTTTGGATCACATTGATGATAGACTCAAAGCATTGAAAGAAAGGTTAGAAAAAGGGTTAGAGAAACGCACATATGCAAATGATTATGCTTACACCGCAATCAAGACACAAGGCTTTGTATATATATAGGCCAAAATCCGAGCAAGACAACCTGTTTGTGGGAACGAGTGAGTGCAGTCATGTGTTTTTGTTTCAGAGTAAATGGACCTTTATGCTGAATGGACACGATCCAGCGATCCCTGGGATCTATTACATCTGTGGGCTAAATGCATATTACTGTCTCCCTAAGGGATGGTATGGGACATGTTATTTGGGAATAGTATTCCCAAAGATTTACCAGATTGATGACTTAAAACAGATACCTAAGACGTCTGAATTACAACTTCCTAGACAAAAACGAGAATCAGTGGCGGCTGTCATTGGTGATATATTTGGAGCTATAATCCCTTCAATAGGGGTTATCTTAAATTCTATGAAGATACAGAAGTTGTCTACTATTGTGGATAACATGTTGACAAATTTTACAGGGGCTATACTCCTGATGGATACTGAACTTGCTGCAGAAAGAGCCATGACTCTTCAAAAATCGGCTTGCTTTAGACATTCTTTTAGCAAAGAGTGGAGGGGTCTGCAAGATGCTCAACGAGCGTCATTGTTGTTCATTCATTCCAGATAACAGTAAAAAGATTAGAAGTATGCTTACTAACCTTACTAGAGATAGTACAGATTTGAAGGATTTGAAAGAACTTGGTGTTTGGGAGAAAGTTGGAAAGGGGATTGCCAGAGTTGGGAGCTGGTTTACCAACATTTGGAATGGGGTACTTGCAAAAATTTTGATGGGTCTATTAATTGTTCTGATTTGTCTATTAGGATTATGGGGGGCATGCAAAATTAATGACAAAATAAAGAGACATTGGACTAAAAGAACCAGGAGAAACGAGGAAAGTGAAAGAGAAAAAATGTTCAACAAAATTTGGGAAAGTTCACATACAGGGCAAGATGTCGAAATGTGTATTATGCGTAAGGTGAAAAATTAAAAGTGAAAGGTTTGTGTGATGACGAGCGTCATCAGAGGAGGGACTGAGAGAGCGTAGTTTAAATATTACATATGCTAAACGTGAAACGTTATATAAATGCCTAACAATGCTGCATAGAAAATTACAATAAATAGTTGTTGCTTAACGTGTATTCGAATCATGTCAATGAAACATAGAAATACCATCGTGTGTGAACTAATGTTAGTCATAAAAATGATTGCTTGCATCATAATTAATCTAGCTTATATTGCCGTTTATAATATTGCATTTAAAACCCATAGGCCTTAAGTTAGCTTGAGCTGCGGATTTAGCTGCCTAGCTCTCATATTAAAGCATTTTCTCTGTTTTTCAGTGTGCTGATTCGTAAAGGGCCATGACCCTGCATTTGTTCTTTTCCTTCGTCTCATGTAGCCAATTTCATCCTGTTCTCATCCGCATATTAGCTGCCTTAGTATAAGTTTTATACAGAGTTTGAAACAAAAGTATACGAAAGAATGTACAAGGACATTTAACCGTGGATAAAGAAGCTCATGACCCGAGAAACGTGCCAAGACGGTGATGACACCCCCCGGATGTGCCACCTACGAAGACGTTAATTATGAAGACCAATCAAAGTGTTACAACTTATTGTGGGGTGACAATTGGGATTACCTAATGTATAATTTGATAGGTCAAAGATATTGAGGTATAGTGAATATCCAATAGAATTTTGGGGGAAGGGATTATGAAAAAGGGATAAAAACTCATGTCACAAAGGGACGGAAGGAATTGGGTAGGGAATGCTATCGATTTTATCCAGAAACTCTGTCACTCTGTTTGGTGATTTAAGGCTTAAATAAACCATCCTTATCCTTAGACTGCCCTTACACTTCTCCTCCTTAAGAGGGAAGTGTCCCCTGCCTTTAGTCGAAGTATACTGACGGCGATCCAACTGATGTCCTGAAGACGAAGACTGATCCTGTGTGCTGACCTAATCCTTGGAGGGTAATTATGACAATGCTACTGTAATTTGTCTGTTTGCTTTTCCTTTCTAGGCACCAACTGCTGTATTTTTGAATAGAGACCATAGTTAGAGGTTTTCTAAATTGATGTTCTAAATTATTTTTTGCATGAAGCCCAACATGCTGATGATAATTAGCGGTTAGGTTAGGTGATTAACCTGACTGACAAATAGACAAGACTGACATGGTGCTATGCTGAACTGAGGCTTACGATATTCTTGTATTCTGATCTATGTTTACTCTGTGTTACATTCTTATGTTTATAATTCTCGCATTAATGAAATCTTATTACGGTTGCCATGTTGTGATGATGTTCTTATGCTTCTTGGTTTTGAGATTAACATTCCTGCTAGTAGATTGTAATCAATAGGGAATAAAATTCATAAAATTCTATCAAAGGGTGTGGTTATTCATGGCTGAAAGGTCATGGTTGCGCCGACAGTTTGATCAATGTCTTTATCCAAAGTAAAATATATTGTGGTGATAAATATTGATGACGTCATTGATATATTGCTTGACATACTGATCAGTTATCTTGTCCTGTGGTGTCTCACCACTGGGTCCAAAGATTCATTGGCCTAAAACGAATCCTAATGTGTATAAAACTGACATAAAGGGACACGTTAACAATATCATCAGTCTAATGTTGAAGAGCTGAAACAGGGTGGACATTCAGGAGTGGAGGGAAAAGGAAGCTTATTGTGTTAATCTTTATAATTTCAATTACAACTGCCAATTCCTTTCCGTTACAAAAAATTTCAGTATTTTCCATGCTTTAAGCCATTGAAAACCTTACCTTCATGACCACGGGTGTCTCAAAGTTATATGCCGAGTGAGCCTTCCTCTGAATAAACTTCTGAAACTCTGCATTGGCAATAAATATTGTCATAATCAATGCAAAAATACAGGAGGCAAATGTTCAAGAACATTAATCATGCATTAAATTAGTACTTTACCATTTTGGACCATCTGAAAATTAAAGGGCTCGCCATCATAAATATCATGCAGGTGTTTCATGGCTATAATTAAACAGATTTCCAGCACAGAGAGACCTAAAGCAAAGGAAAGGCAAAAGGTTTAATTTGATCATCTTTTTGTCAAGAAAACGAAACAGATTACAAACTGTTCTACATTAAATCGGATTTTTAAAGTTACTAATAACAGTTGGGCAAATTTAATGAAATGATTATTAGAATAATGAAAGGAAAGCAACAAATTACATTGGATCGGCACTTTAGTCTATGGTCCACACTGAACAGGAACCCAGACCGACAATGAGCATTCAGAATGCTAAGATAAACAGGTTGTTTAGAAACCTAAAGTGTTGATGGGCCCTTGTGTTTTGTGAGATAAGGTGGGGTGGAGGTTGCATGTCAAAAAATAGGAACTATTTACTGTGAAATCCCACACTGGAGTGGAGGTCTCACCTTTTCATGAGACAATTGCATGCTTACACCTTTTCCCACCATCTAGCATTCAATATCATCCCTGTCTGTACAACTGATGGAGGTAAAAGATAGGCATTTTCTCCTTGCTACTATCATCTATAAGGAATAGTAAGGAGCTCTGCCCTCAAGTCATCACTACATACAGGCAGAATTTATTCTGGCGCAAAACTAAAAGCTAAGACAAACCTAAAAAAGTGACATTCTCTTCATCACACAGTCCGGAAGAGTGCAAGAACCTTATCACTTGTGTTTGAGACAACAAAACAATGAAATTAAGCCCAATTCAACCCGGTCAGCTGCAAAGACAGGGATAGGTGGTCAGTAGAACACACATTTTAAAACTATTTCAAAGTTGTAGCATCACGAGCTAGTAGCTCTGCTCCAAATAAAGCAAGAGGCACTACTTTATCCCTAAAGGCCTTCAACCTGGGTCCCACTGTCAGTCCAAAGAGATTGTCAAACGTAACTAACCCAGAGGCGGACAAAATAGGAAACTTTGTGATGTTCAAATGTGATGAACTTAAAAAGCTCAACATTTTAATTTCCATAAACTTTTAAAAGCTAACTTCTTCTCAATTATTGGCAGAAAGCCACCATGTTGCGAGACTTGTCCCCAAAGAGAGAGTTTTAGATCTATTGCTTAACTTGAAGTTTTTTCTCCCCAGGGGAATACTGTTGAAGGGCTTCCAATTTACATTTGGGTATACTCCATAAAATAAAATAAAAATACGTATAGGAAGCATTCAATGTGGACATCCTCCAACGCTGGAGAGCCACAAATGATTTTTCTGCGAAGCACTGGGGCAAGTCAGCCAAATACAGACCAAGTAAGAAGGGGCAGGTATGCACCCCTACTTTAACCCATACATTAGCCATGCCTAACAACACACTCTTGATAGTCTTATTAATAAGCGCAGGAGTAAGAATCTAGAAAACCTTCATTGACCACATGTTGCAAAACATTATTTGCTTGGTTACTATTATCAGGCAGCTCTGAAAGATACTCTGAATATTTATAATGTTCAGTCCCTGAAGTTTTCTGTACAGAGTCAGCTGTAAAAATATTTACCGTACATCAAACGTTTATGAATCACCTAAATCAATAACCTCTTAAATTTTAGTCCAATTTTTCTAGAAGGCACATATTTTTTCATTAGATTTTGATATTCTGACTTGAATTGATCATCTCTATTTAGGAGAAGAGCACCCCTACATTTTCATTAGATGAGCAGCAGCTTTATTAGTTCTTATTTTATGTCCTAACTGCAGCCTTAACTCTCATTCTAAAGCCTCCCAATGTGTAGGCAAACTGCTATCCCATAAACACAATTTTAAGACGAGTCTGATACATCCATTTCAAGTCACTGATCTCCAAATAGAAAGGAACTCATTCTTGCTAAAACATTTTTAAGTATAACGTACAACGTCACTGACGTTATACCATATAAAACTAGCATTTGCAATAGGTCTAGCATTTTCTTGAGTTAGAGCTCCTGGCATTATAAATTCATAACAGGACTTTTCTTGCTGCATAAATTGGTCACCCTACCATATAATTCCAGTGGCCCTGCATTAAACTAAAGCACTTCCATTTACCTTCTTCCTCTAGCTGCTGCAAAAAATAAAAATGTTGCTATTTAGCAGCGTTTAATTGGGCGACGCTTAATTGAAGCACGCTAACGCTGTGTTTATTGAAAGCAAATATGCCCTTACAAAATACACGATTTCCACTTTAAAACTATAGTCGAACCACGGAACACACTGGCCACACGGAAAATAAATATTTTTTAAAAAGCTCATGCCTGCATATTCATACAATTGTGTCTTTTAATATTTATGTTTACGTGTTGTTTTACTGGTGTGTCCCACATGGTGTTTGGCTGCAATTTACACTGTTTAGGTGTGATTCCCTCCCCAAAGTTTTATAGCATTTGATAACATCACTGCTGTCTACAGAGCAAGCCAGCCAGCCACTTATTTACACTCTTTCATCTGGGTGATGCTGCCCATTCACAAACACATGCTAATGTTTCTGTTCTGTGTTGAACTTTCGTCTCCCCAGCAGTCGTTTTTATGTTAATTTGCTGTATTTCAGTGTTTACGAGTAAAGAATGAATCATATCCTTGTGTTCGAAAACGTTTTCTACAACATAACATCTTGCTGTTTAAACTTCCAGCCTTGCAGCTTGTTTATAGTTTGGAGCGGAAGGACATTTTCACATGTTAGAATTTGCATGTCTAATAAATTCTTCTTTATTTTGCCCATAGTAAATTGGTGAGACAGAAAAATAACTGGTGGCCCTTTAACAAAAATTGTTTGTGCCCTGTATCGGAACACACAGGCTCAAATTAAGCACCGCGAACATAATAAGTGTGCCTTCCTAGATACAGCTGTTACTCTACACAGAAGGCTGATTTATTTTTCCTTGATAGGGAAGCCATAAGCTTTATGTTTTTAGCTTACAAGACCCACAATTGCCTTGTTAGCATACACAAAAAGTATGTTTTTTCTAGGTTCAGCTGTCACTTTACATTGCACGCTAATAACTGCTACATATACTTTCACGAGTACTGAATACTAAAGCAGGCTAATTTGAAATTGCAAAGAAGCATATTTCAGTTGTTTGTGTTGCACTTTCGTTTTGGTTTTGTTATGAATTTCCCCAAGTGTCTCTTTTGGTCATACTATATGCAGCACTGTAAGCAAGAGATGAAGCTTGGAATTATTATAAGGCAGTGCAGAGGGTTAATGTGGCTGCTGCAAAGAATGTGTTGTAGGCAGATCAAAGATTGCATTCAATCTTTGAATGTTAAAATAACTCTGGTGATTAATGTTACTTCTGGAGAGAGAACGTACTTTTCTCTGGTGGAAGCTTGGACTAATTATAAGGTAGCACAGAAGGTTAATGTGCCTGCTGTGAGGAACATGAACTACACAGATCAGAACTAGCAACTAATGTAACAAGCTCACACGAAAGGCGTTTATTATGAGCTGCTGGCAAGCAGCGGAAACTTCACTGAAAAGACAGATGGGGATTGTTTTTCTTAAAGCTCTTTCCCCCTTTGGAAGTGTTTCTGAAAGTGACTGAAACCAGGGGCGGCTGTTCCCCTACACTCCTGATTGCCAGGGAGAATTTTGGTTTGTGCGCTGTTTCTAAGCAGTACCATAGTACCCCCATAGTTAAAAACAAAAACATGAGCTGCTCAGAATGAAATATTCCCAAAACACAGGCTGATCAGCCCTTGCCCTTAAAACCAAGGTTGTTGTGAGATGAAGAAAGGGCATAAAAGAGAAATAAGTACAACACACACTAAAGACATGATCAGTAAACAACTAATACAAAAAAATAAAGTATTACAGTTTCACATAAGCAAGCTGACGGCCGTGAAGAGATACAAAAGGAAAAAGAAGTTTGCTCGCATTCAAACATATTGGCAAAAGTGCAATTAGCCATGTAACGGGGCGATGGCCAAGGCAGTAACAAAACCGCCCTACGGAGGGACAAACGTAAAGCATTTACCAACGAAAAGAAAGGATTTTTTAAAGGCAAGCCCATGAACGAGTGATGGACATGCGGTGGGCATGGTTAAAAGCCCAGATACATACCAACACGTCAGAAAAGCAGCGCTTGAGCTCTGCTTTGCTCGACCTAAAAAAAGAGTAATGGTAGTGGTGCTGAGTGGAGTTTCCATGGAGGGGAAAATGGACACTAACTTCCTTTTCGATGACAGCTATGAAAATCCTTAACAGGTACAAAAGTATAATCGATAGGATAAGTACTTGAACCCGTTTGAAACGTGTGTCTAGAAGGAACATCTAAGGATGAATGTCCATTTAATAATACTAAACTAAAATGAGACAACATTTAATCAAAACACAGCATTTTTCAACAAAAGAAGGAAACGTCCTATTTGTCATGCTGAAAGTGAGCAAAAGAATGAGTTCTCCTGGCAGCACATTGGTTTCTATTCAATACGTAGTATATGGTTTTCCAACATTTTTGAGTGATCTAATTACATCAGAACATTTAAGTTGCTTAAAAAAGATCTTACTATCAACACCAACATAACCTCTTCACTGTCACTGCTTTAGTCCCACAAAAGCTAAGCCCTTTTTTAGCATTTGGGGCACATTGCTTTTAAACCCCAATTACTATTTTCCACAAATATTATCCAAGCAAAATGCCTATTCTTTTTTCTTCCTAGATGTTGGGGATTGAAATGTATCTAAGATTTGAGTAGAATGAGAATGTAGCCAAAAGTGGTAAGAGACTGGGGTTTTCGGTTATTAAATAGCATCAACAAAATGTTTTTGCATTTAAATCGCCTTTCAAAAAAAGATGAGGTGAAAATAAGACCAGCATTTTTGTAACTGGTTGAAATTTCATAACATTGCTGTCTCTACAATTTTTTTATTGGTTTTGCCAAACGGATTAGAAAATCATGTGTGAACCTCAAAAGGTACACATATCTAAAGCAGAAACACATTACTTTTGACTTGTTCTATTGAAAGCAGATTATCAAAAGTATTTTAACTGCCCCCCACAACCTCCCAAAAAAACATCTACAGGCAGACCTGGGGTTACCGATACAAAATTGGAGGAACAGGTCTGGTCTGGCTGAGTTCTACAGAGCTGTGGCGAGTGTGAGAGTGTATGTGGTGAGTGGGGTGTTGGGTCTGGGCCTTACTTGAGACCAGTTGGAAAAAAAACAAGCGTACAAGAGGGAGAGAGATGACTGGAATAATACTCAGAGTCTGACTTACAAGTCGGTTTTAGTTGTTGGGTTGGCATGCGTATTAGAAATGCCCAAAATGCCTTGTGACAGTGAGGGAGTTTTAGCACATAGGATTTTGACACTCAAATGGGAAACTCAAAAATGCATAAATCAAGTAAAAACACAATTCTAGCCACTCTGCATTCTAGCCAACCTCCAGATAAAAAGCTGTACCACATATGTGGAAGAGAGTAGCCTAGGGAAAGAAATAGGCAAAAACCATGGTCATTTTGAATGCATTTTTTACTTGACATTTCAACAGAAATTTGCCCCATGGGATGGCTAAGGAGACTGCCTGCGACACGCCCTTTGCCTAATCCACATTGTCGTAGAAAAGTCAACCTATTGCTACAAAATATTTCTCACATTCATAGTCTAAAAAAAAGAAACTAAACAATACTGTACCCCACATGGTATTCCACATATGTGGATGGCCATATTGTACAGGAAAGGACTGGTCAAAAGACCAACCGTGGCAGTGGATTTAATTAAGGAAAACTTTTTTTCACAAATTTCTCATGCAAGTTCCTTGAAAACTTGAGTTACCAAAATGTCCAGCATTTGGAAGAAACCTATCAAGTCAGAACAGAACTACGAACATGGGATGATTCAGGAAGGATTGACTTGCATGGATCGCACCAGTTTTTCTTAAGCAGAGTGCCAAGCCAATGTAAAACTGTTTCAGTAAACCCTTTAACCCTTTTTTCCATACATTTATGTACTCTGAAACATAGAAATGTACTGCAAGCGGAAAAACAATATCCAACATGTGAATGGACACACAACACAAGAGAAACAAGTGAAAACTGCAAGTCAGGCAACTTGCTTCATTAGTTCTTTTTTTTTTTACAGAAATGTGATAAATGTAATGTTGGCAGTATTTGAACCCTGGTGCCTCCCACCAAGCTTGGAAACCTACTAAAACCAAACATTTCCCAGAAAGTAGACGCCACGGGGAATCCAGGGAGACATGGCTTGTGTTACTGCCGCACCTTTTCTCACCGAGAATGACCTACAAGCCTCAAAACAGGGCTAAAAAAAAAATACTTTGTCCTCCCAGTTCTGGGTGTACGACAGGGAAATGTGCAACCGGTGCAAGAGTTCCACCACGCTACATCGCTCTACTTCTCCCACTAAAAGAAGGTTCCATGGGCACATCTTGCGCGAGCAAACTGGGCCTAAACCACAAACATAGCAACTGACTTTCGAAGTCTTTCTTTTTCCTGAAGTTTAGGCTGCCCACAATCTTTGGATCCAGCATTTTTTAGTAACAGGGAAACCGTGCCAGCAGACAGCCGAGTATTCCACTTCTTGATGCAGTATGCCTTTGGTGTTGGGCCGAACAGCTCACAGAACTCCTAACAGAAAAACAGTTGAATATTAACAGAATGAAGACTGGTGGAGACTTGTGACCGCCATTTGTGTTTGAATTATCTTACAAAAAATCACAAAGCGACGGAGGAAATGGTTGAATTAATCAAGCCAAATTCCAGTCTACTGTTTATGCTCAGTGCAGGGCCGGCCTTAACCTGGTGGCGCCCTGTGCGACACTGTTTGTTGACACCGCCCCCCTGGCCTCCAAATCCCAATAACCACCTCCACCACGGATTGCAGCACTAAAACCCTTTAACAGTGCTCCTCTAAATTCCGATCTCTCTTCTGGCAGAACATTAATCACCAGAGTTATCTTGACATTTTAATTGTTGCCTGAAAATTTCTAGAGGCAAGTAAACGCTACAACAGGTGCTTTTAAATTCATAATATACTTGCAAACAGGGCGCCTCCACCCGAAGTCAGCATCCGGTGCGGTGGCACCGGTCGCCACGCCCTAGACCCGGCCCTGGCTCACTGTATCAAACAGAGACCATCCAGAGGCAAATTAGCCTTGGCCATGCTCCAAAAGTAACAGTTAAGCCCAAACTGACAGGTCAGGTCACCTCCAAAAGGGGCACACAAAACTTTCGTATTAGTTTAATCCAGTGGTTCCCAACCTTTTGACTTCTGTGGACACCACTCTCTCAGTATGGGGACACAGGGACCCCCACTGAAAAATTATTAGAATCCAGGGTCCCCCCAATGAGTCATTAAATGCTTGAATTATTCCCAGTCTCTGGCATTTGCTTGCATATGTGTCCTGTGGCAAGCATGAATGGGATACTGGTGAGTGAACATCTGAAGCAGAACGGCCGTGGAAGCAGCTTAGAGTCGTACCTTTGAGTGACACGGATACCCATTGGTTACATACGGCAAACAGCCAGGATACAAAGCTATGAATTATGCTCCAACAGTGTTATATAGCCTATATCTGCCATAAGCACATTTTCCCTTATGACATTTCAGATAAAACTATATTCTGTTTAGTTTACCTCCGTTGTAAAAGTGAAAGTATTTATCTCTAGCTTTCAGTCGGAGGTCTCACAGTGCTAGACATTAAAACCTGTTTTTTAATGGAGTCATCTCCCATACTGAAGTGAACCCATAACAGAGGCAGTTACTTTTATTATACGAAGTCCTCTTCTGCAGATGATTCCAAAAAGGACGAGTCGGTTAGCTCCTCTTTCATTGTGTAACCCTGGCATATAATTAGTGACTATTTATACAAAAATACTTTTCAGTAAGCATTTCAGTATGGGAATTCTCCCTATCTTTGGCTTGGAGTCATAAAGTGTGCTTCGTAAAGGAAGTCAACAGCAGAATAGGGACTCATCATTCTTAAGCAGGTGAACTTTCGAAAAACATCTCAAAGTTTGCAGTATATTCCTATATTTGGACTCCTGCTTGGGGAAACGGAGCATTTTAATGATTTAATCTTAATGTTGTCATAACTAAATCTGTCATTATGACTTCTTTGAATAATGGCATCAAGTTCACCTTATTCACCCTAAAAGCACCTGTTTGCCTACTTCTCCCAATAAAAGAAGCCTAGATGGACACCTCTAACTTAAGCAAAGTGGACTGAAATCACTGACATGGCAATTGGCCCGTCTATACAGCCTAAAGGCAGTTACTATTCAGTTGGTGGCATGTTGGTTTCATTGTCACCCTCAACACATCCTCTCGCACTCTGAACATTTCAACATTTATCAAACTGAAGTAGTTTGCCACAAGCGGGGGGTACCTTGGGGCTTATCTGACTGGGGCACATTAGCCAAGGCATTCACATGTCCTTTTAGACCTTGTAAAAACAGCCAGTGTCTCCATTGTAAAAACTGTCCTGACATTCGATTAAGGATTTCTCACTCGCAAGACTTTACGTTAATTTGTAATTCAGCCTGCCTCTGCCCACATTGCCATGAAAAATGGCCACAACACAGGACATGGTGGACGAGTGAGTTTCACCTAAAAAAGACGAAACCAATAACGGACAAAGGAATTTCACAAAAACCTACCACATCCAACAAGTGCAAAGGTTTTGGGGAACAGAAGAGAGATGTTCCAGGTGCTGCACCCAATAGATCTGGAAGATGACTCTCGCCCCAGAGTATGAGGCCTGAAGTGTGTGTAAAACATTCTTATGTATGTGCCTGTATCAATCTCAAGCTGGACTAAAAGTCCACCTCCTTGTCACACACAGGTGTCAACTCCCAGTCCATCATTAAGAGTAACAGGGTCAGCCTTCCATTTATTTCAAAGTAAAGTTTGCATGTCTGGCATGTTACTCTTGATGATTTCATACATTTTAGACATTGTCGTCACAAAGTTCATTGATACGCACCTTACTAACCAGCTGGAAGTAGTTCAGCAACTCAAGCCAGTTGATTCTTTCTGTATGTTCATAGACTCTCTCATAGATGCAAACAATAAAAACATTCACTTTTTTAGAGGCTGTATGCAGTCTAAGTTCCCTGATCATTTTCATGTCATTCCTTCCAGCCATGTCCACCTAACTCTAATTCAGCCATTTTCTTCAACACTTCTGATAGACCTGGTATCACTGGTGTTGTTTTCCCCCTAACTTTTTGCCTTCAACCCTCCTGTTTTGCGGACTTCTTTTTTGCTGGCTTTAGGACTCTAGCACTGGTTAGTAGTGGTAAAGTGTGCAAAGTGCTTGTGTTCTATCTTTAAACCTAGTAGAATTGGCGGATCCCCATTTGGTATATTCAATTTACCTAAAGGTGCCTAGTAAAGTGGTACATGATGTACCCAGGGCCTGTAAAATAAATGCTACAAGTGGACCTGCAGCAGATTGTGCCACCCACTTGAGTAGCCCTTTAAACTGGTCTCAGGCCTCCATTTGCAGCCTGTGTGCGCAGTTTTAAACTGCCATTCCGACCTGGCAAAAGAAACATTTTGCCAAGCCCAAACCTTCCTTCTTAATATGTATAAGTTACCCACAGGCTAGGTCCTGGACAGCCCAGAGGACATGGTTTACATGTCCTGGTACTGAAAAACTACCAAATTCATTACTATTAGGGTTACCCTTCTCATAGGGTAACATTGGACTAACCTTATTAGATTTAATAAGCTATAACTTCCAAATGGGAAGAGGTAAGCAGTTCATGTTTAGTGATTCTGGAATTGTAATGAAAAGTCCTCTCTTATGGTAAAGTCAGATTTTAAATTACAATTTTGAAAATGCCTCTTTTAGAAAGTTGGCATTTTCCTATCTTAGCCATTTAGTGTTCTGTAGTCTGTCTCTGCGTCACAGGACTGTAAGTTCCTGACAATTGGGCTTTGCCTATTCCTCCTAGACTGCCACACACAATAGAAAGCTTAGGCGTGCTTGAATGGGCCACCACTGACAAGATGGGAGGGCGGAGCTGGGCACAGGCCTAATTACACTTGAATAGGCTGCGTCCTGCCTCCAAACAAAGGGCTGCATATCACCTGTAGTTAATCTGAAGACAGGAAACGTGCACTTCAAAGGGAAAAAAAACACTAGAAGCTTCTCCCACTTCAAAGGAGGCACCTGCTATAATTATTGCACCTCAGACATCAACTCGTCAGTAGACTTCAGGACCTGTGGAGACTCTGCCTGGAAGGACTGCTGTGCTGCTGAAAGAAATGCCACTCTGCAGGACTGCTGCCCTATTGCACTCCTGCATGAGACCGAGGGATTGGACCTGACCTTGAACCCAGGACTCACAGAGTGACTCCAAGGGCTAGTCTACTGGCTTCCTGTTCAGAGCCACAGGGACATAACAGGTTCCCAACCACCTACACCAGCATCCAGATCCAGCTGGAGTAAGCCCCTAACTCCAAAGTGGTGCCCCTTGGGTCCTGGACCCTTGATGCGGCCTCAGTGGGGCTAAAGTGATGTCTTTGAGACCACAAACGGGTCAACTGACACCAAAACCTTGTCGCTCTCACTGCTAGCCATTGTGAAGTTCTGTCAATCTGACCCTTTGCGCTACAGCATTGACCTCTCGCCGAAGGCGCCACCACGAAGCTCCAGCCTGACAATTCACAACGACAACAGGATGTTTGTGCTACAGTGACGATCACCTGCGATGCCAGGCCTGCTCTTCACGCTAAATCGATGGCTGTCTGCGACACTCTTCCTGCTCCTCGTGGCATCCTCCAATACAAACGGACCTCTTTGCAATGGACTAAGAATGTAGTTTTTCAGCGGGACTAACCTGGTCTTGTATCTGACTCGTGGTCTATTGCAGTCCGCTTGAACTTGTGGCTTTCTCTCGATCTTGCATGACCAGATAGCCGCGAGTTGCACTTTAGGCTTTTTGGCTTTTTTTTTTTCATTTAAATCTTTAAAACTGCATATCGCTGGTTCTACTGATTGGAGTTTTGTTGGTATCAAATTCTTTATTCCATTTTGCTGTATTTTACTATATTTCTGTGGGATTTTTCTGTTGTTATGTTTTCACGTTGTTACTGTCTGCAGAGGCTCCAAGTTAAACCTGACTGCTCTGTGCCAAGCTAAAAGGTTAATTTGGGGTTTTCTTGTGCCTCACCCTGACCAGGATTGTAGCTAGTACTTGAGTAGGGTTTCACCCCCCCCACAACCAGTAACCTAATTTCTCACAACTTCCTTAGCAATTGAGGAGACACTATTATCCGTTTCCCTTTATACCTAAACATAAACTTAGCTCACATCCAGACCTTCATGACAGAAAAAGTGGCCTGTGGTAGGTACCAATGACCCTTTTTCGCACATACTTAATGTAATTAGGAAACGCCACTCATGGGCAAACTCTAAAGTCAGAGTGAAGGTTCAGTAATTGTAGAATGCACCATTTCCTTTATCACCATCAGGAGGATGCCAAGTAGTAAAGTTTGTTTGGAAAGAAGAGCCCCCCTCAAATTTAGATCTCTTTGAGGTGAGCAAAGAAATGCTGGACAAATTAACATCCCAGAACAGGGTTCAAGCACCCGATACAGTTTTGAAGAACACTCACAAACTAGAAACATAATTATTTTAAACACTGCTGCACTACAGAAGCAGGAGTTGTAGTCTCCATCTATGCTGTATGTTGTCCTTGAATCTGGCAAGCAACCATGTTGAATTCCACAAAAAGCAGTGAGGTTGTAGTGGTTCAGATTCCTTAATAGTGAATTCCATTGCATCTCATCTGCAAATCATAGCTAGCCAGAGGCCTAAGCGATCACCATTGAAGATTGAAAAGATTAGGTTTGGTGTAGTTTATAAAGAAGGACACAACAATGTACAAAATCACAGAACGCAAGGTGTAATCAGGGTATTATGACCCTGGATCGGCAAATGGGATGAGAATCTTTAACCGCAGAATCTTCATTTTCAAAAGATGTACTAAATAAATGTGATTAAAATTGTCAATTTCTTACCATGCAGAAGGTTTGCTTTAGAGTCCATACTTCGTAGCCTGCTGGCTTCTACAAGGTCTGCTGCATCAATTACAGGGTGTGAAACGGTTATACGACTTAAGGCGAGCATCTGAAAGTGAATGAAAAAGTGTCATGAAAGTAATTTACTTGAATGTGTATAGAAAAGTTTAAGTGGGCCTAAATTATTCAACACTAATCTACTAGGCATGTAAGGTACAATACAGATCATCTTAAGCACAGTTTTATTTCAAGAGAAAACACAATTCCCTTTCATAACACTTTCTGGTGGATACCTAGATTCCAGTAGATTTCTTTTATGAACCCCCGGGGGCATAAGACTGGTTATGGAAATGTTTCCATAGCAGTAGCTGATCACGAGCAGCAGGTAGTGGTGAGTGCCTGCAGTCATAGATAGACGAGATTCCACAGGAAGTAAAAGAGTGGGCTCAATGTAAGCAGTCACAGGCAACAGTGACCTTAGGCCTGTCAAAATATTCTCCTGCCAAAAAGGTGAAGAATGTAAAGTGGGAGAGCCATTACAGACAGTAACCTAGAATATTCATTCCAGCAGAATCTTTTCGACAACCGATCCCAGACTGGCAGACATAGCAGCTGGAATCAGTTAACAATACAAAACTCTGAAGTACAGCTCCACTATAATCTGATTTGGTCCTGTTAGAAACGGCTCTCTAAAGGTTCACCCCCAAACCTTGTGCCTTCCTCCTCCTACTTTTTGCAGGATTTTAGCATTTTGGTTGTAGGACTGTGCACTTCACCACTGCTAACCAGTGCTAAAGTGCTTGTGCTCTCTCCCTAAAACATGGATTGATTAGCATATACCGGACTGGCATATTTAATTAACATGTATGTCCCTTGTGAAGTGCTATACCATATACCTGTAAACTAAATGCTGTCAGTAGGCCTGCAGCATTTATTGTGCCATCCACTTAAGTAGCACCTCAAAATTTATCCCAGGCCTGCCATTGCAGCCTGAAGGCAGTGCCCCACTGCCATGTCGACTTGGCATTTAAAACCCTTGCCAAGCCTTAAAGCCCCCTTTTATTACATACAAGTCACTCTTAATGTAGGCCCTAGGTAACACATAGGGCAGGCTGCTGTGTATTTAAAAGGTAGCACATTTAGAGTTTAGTTTTAAATGTCCTAGAAGTGAAAAAACTCCCCAATTCATTTTTTCATTACTGTGAGACCTACCCCCATAGGATAACATTGTGGATTTCCTATTATATTTAATATGCTGTAAATCCTAAACCGTCTCTACAAACTTTTAATGGTAAATCCTCTTTAATGGTAAAGTCGGATTTATCATTACAAGTTTGAAAATTACAATTTTAGAAAGTTGGCATTTTCCTGCCTTTAGCCCCATGTGCCTGTAGCCTACCTTAGGTCACATGACTGGGTGTAAGCGACAGTTGAGACTTTGTGAATTCACCCCAGACAGTGACACAATAGTTGGATTAGCAGAGTCTGAATGGGCTATTAAATGACTTCATGGGGGGGGGGGATGGGGGGGGGACAAAGTTAAGCACAGCACCACTTACACCTCACTAGGCTGAACTTTGCTGCCACACAATAAGCTTAATGACAATGTATTGTCAGTGCAGCCAGCTGCGAGCTAGGGCAGGGGAGGAAGGAAACTCCTGGAACTTCAGAAAGCCCATCTAGAAACTTCTCCCAACTTCTACGAGCAGGGCAACAGGGTATAAAAATAAGGCTCTCAGAACCACTCTTCAGTTCACTATTGGATCTGTGGAAGGACTCGGAGGACTGCCTGCTGCTGTGACCTGCTGTGCATTCTACCAGACTGCTGCTGTACCTGGAAGGACTGCTTTGCTGCCAGAAGCCTGTCTTGAACTTTCATAGCCCAGCCCTGCTGTGAAGCCCTGCATCTTCAACTACACCCAGGTTTTCAGAAGTAACTCCAAGGTCTAGTTTAGCTGGTCTTTTGTTCGGAGCCACAGGGACATAACAGGCTCCCATCTTCTTGAACCCGTAGCTGGACCCAGCCTGAGTGAGTCTTGAACCCCCAAGAGGTCTCCATCCACTCCTGTACCCTTGGTTGCGTGATCTAAAAGTGATCACGTGGCCATGTTCTAAGACTGAGGACTTGCTATTTTGGACCTTAAACAATCATAACTCCAATTCTACTGATTGGATTTTTGTCATCTTTGTGTCAAATCATTTATTAAAATGGTCTCTGTTTTTCTAAATTGGTTTAGGATTTCGTATTGTGCTGTGGTTTCACTGTATTGCTTTGTGTTCTGCATAAATACTTAACACATTGCCTTCAAGTTTAGCCGACTGCTTTTTGTGTCAAGTTACCCGGGGTTAAGCACAGGTTAAATTAGTGACTTTTTGCAGTTCACCCAGCAAGGGCTTGTGGCTGCTGCTTGTCCAGGGCTCACAACCCAGTCAACCAACAACCCAATTTCTCACAGATCCTCACATTAGGAACTAACCAAGAGTGTTTGTTGGAGGAATGCAGAGACAGACCTAGCTTACTGGCAAATCAACACTGGCAGTACATTCTAGAACATACCCTGGAAAACGCATCAGGGACATTCTATGTGAGGCATTAGGTCTTCGAACTGCTGTAGATTAAGTGCAACTCACTAAACATCCTTTCCTTTTATTTGCCCATTGTGAACCACTTTTTTCCTTACACCCACAAAGATTTATAGAAAATAGACTCGACTGCAGGCCCTTTAAGAAGGGACGAATTGCAGTTTTGTACACAGGGATTGGGGCTGAAAAAAAAGTCTTCCAAGGAGTCCTCCTCCCCCCCCCCCCCCCCCCCCCCCCCCAAGTTCATACCAATGTTTGACAAATGGAGACAACCACCAGGAAAGTATTTTTTATTTATTTTGGATCCTTAATAATATTAATGACCTAAAAAGAGTTTCTCATCTATTCTCTCTCTCTTATCAGGGTCCTCAGCCTTCCAAGAATGAAGAAAGGGTACACAGATTAAACCCAGTGTGGTCCCAAGTTGTTATATATATAGCAACCCTTTAAAGAACCACTTTTAGCTAAGAAAAGGACAAATATGCATTTGTTCAAAAATGGGTCTCTTGAGAAAATCTGCATTGTATGCAAATTGAGGGGAAAACCCTAAATGTGAGAGGTGCAAAACTAGTCTGAAACCCCTTTACATATCTAGCCAAAACAAGAGTTTAAACAAGAAACCTTGAAAAGGTGGATAGATGCATACTGAAATCACAGAAAAGTAATTCCTTTGCACTACCATTTGCATCCCCTTTTCCGTTTAACAAACCACAAATATAAGCAAATTAAATATGTCCAAATACTGGGCTGCACAAATAGTTATTGGAAAGGTATGAAACCATTCATCTGCTTGAACATATTGCCATTGGGAAAGATTTCCTAGCCATAGTAACAAGTTAAGAATAAATGCACAAAACTAACCTTTCAAACTGTAGGAACACAGATTAGGGAGTGCAGACAGGGAATGTATGACCATTCACTGGGCTGCGAGAAGAGGTTCTACACTTACTCAGTGGGCAGTGACTGTGTGCGACTGAAATAAATCCACAGTTTAGGGTAATCAAGACTCTGTGTTGTATTGTTTTCTGCAGGACTGTCAGAATTAATAAGATCATAGGGAACACACCATGAAGAGTGAACGTCAACTTCATAGAAAGAGCTATTCTCAACATGCCTCTCAAAGGGTCATGTTTTTCAGGCATGTGGCAAAACACAAAGGCCCTCATTTTGAGTTTGGCGGGCAGCCCAAACTCGTACCGCCATCTGACCACCAAAGCGGCCAGAACACCACCGGCCCTATTACAAGTTTCCTGCTGGGCTGGCAGGTGGAAACAGCATTTCTATTTCTTTTATACTGCGTTTCTATTTTGTGGCCAAGATTCTGCGAGCATTTAGTGGTCATTTTGTGATATGCATCTTATTGCAGTAAGACTATAACCAGTCTTGGGTTGTAGTGTACTCGTAAAAGCTTTAAACAAAGACAATTAAAACATGTTTGCAATTTGAAGTCGGAAGGTCCAAGGCATGTGAAAAGGATTTTCCAAGATTCCCATCAAAAATGATATTCAGCAGTGATTATATGTAGTAGTCTATATTTTAACAAATATTACCCAGCGTACCAGTTCAGAGAGATTTAAATAATGCTAGATTTAAGAAATTGGGTTCCTGGTTGAGGGAGGTGAAACCCTACTCAAGACAAAACCACAATAATTGTCAGGGTGAAGTCACAAGCAACCCCCAAATTCACCTTCTTCAAACAGTAATAAAGTAAAACACAACACAAGAAGAATGCCACACCAGATTAAAAACACAGTAAATGTTAATAAATAAAACAAGACCAAGACAACAACAAACCAATCAGTAGAACCGGAGATATGCAATTTTAAATAATTAAGTGAAAATAGTGCAAAAAAGCACAACGCCAACTGTGGTTATCTGGCTGCACAGGATCGCAACAGTCAGAGGTTCAGGATGAACGCGAAGGTGCACAGGCCAGCTACAAGGCCCCTTTAGGTCCACTGAAGAAGACTAACAAACCTGTTTTCGGACCGGTGTAAAGTCCTAACGAGGATGTGTCGCGCATCTGAGGTAATGTGACATCCAAGTTGGGGATGCTTCATGCAGCGTAGGTCCTGGAGAGCTGCTATGTGAGGTCCTGCATCGTTGTTGGGGAGGCAGTCGATGACAGGGCTTACGATTTGAAGTCCTGCATCGAGGATGCTTTGTGCACTGACTGATTCTGAAAAATCTGCAGGAAGTGCAATTTGAAGTCCTGCATTGTTGCTGAGGCTGCCACCAACAATGGCTTGAGATGCAAAGGTCTACGTTGGGTGCTGCCCAGTGCAGGTTCCGATGAGAGTGAGCTGGGAGGTAGATGAGCAGTCTTTGCGCTTGGAAAGTTCTCGTAGTAGAGGCGATGCACCGGTTCTGCATGGGGTTGCGCCGCGCAGCAGAGGAGATGTGTAAGTTCTGCTGAATCCACGGATGGGCTGGCAGAGCAGCTTCAGGCCAATTTTAAGGGTTCAGAATTGGAGTAGTACCGATTGGCAGGGTAGGACTCATGACTGCGGAGTCCAGGTGCTGGTTACAAGAGACTACCCCCTGGAGTCTCTCTAGAGTTCTGGGTACAGGGTGTTGGTCCAGTCCTTCTCACCCAGGCAAAAGGGCAGTAGGTCAACATAGCAGGGAAGCAGTCCAGTAGAGTGGCAGTCATTTCAGCAGCACAACAGTCCTCCTTCCTGGTAGAATCATCCACAGGTCCATAAGTGTACTGAAGAGTCTGTGCCTGAGGTTCAATATTTATACCTTGTGCCTTCTTTGAAGTGGGAGAAACTTCAAGAGGACTCCCTTTGAAGTACTAAGGATTCCTGCCTCCCCTGCCCTGGCTCCAAACTAACTACAGGGGGTATGCAGACCTCTTTGTGAAGACAGGAAAGACTTTTGAGGTATAATTAGGGCTGTGTCCAGCTCCAGCCTCTCATCCTGCCAGTGATGGCCCATCCAGGCACACCTAAGCTCTCTATTGTATGCAGCTCTCTACAAGGAATACACAAAGACCAACTCCCAACTACACCTAGTCATGTGACCCAAAGATGGACTGCAAGCACTCAATGGCTAAGACAGGAAAATGCAAACTTTCTATAAGTGTCAATTTCAAAATTGTAATTCGAAACCAACGTCACCATAAAACAGGATTTCTCATTACAATTCCAAAGACAACAAACGTGAACTGTTTACCTGCTCTCATTTGAAAGATATCCTTAGTAAGTGTGATAAGGTAACTCCAATGTTACCCTATTGGAGGTAGGCCTTGCAATAGTGAAAAACGAATTTAAGATTTTTTTTCACTACCAGAACACATAAAACTTAAAAAGTACATGTCCACTTTATAAATACATTGCACCCTGTCCTGTGGGCCCCTATGGGTGACTTACATATATCAAAAAGGTTTGGGACTGGCAAAAGTTTTACTTTGCCAGGTCGAAATGTCAATTTAAAACTGCACACACAGGCTGCAAAGGCAGGCCTGACATATGTTTCAAGGGCTACTTAAGTGGGTGGCACAATAAGTGCTGAGGGGCCACTCATAGTCTTTAATTTACAGGCCCTAACTACATGTAGTACCACTTTATTAGGGACATATCAGTAAATTAAGTATGACAACTGGGGATAAGCCAATGTTACCATGTTTTAAGGAGAGAGCACATGCACTTTAGGACTGGTTTGCAGTGGTAAAGTGCACTCAAGGCCAACAAAACTGAGATGAGAAAAATATGGAGGAGTAAGTCAAAAAGTTTTGGGGAAGACCAATTTAAAGCTGACAGGTCTAGCACTAGGGCTACAAAGTGCCATGGCAGGAAGCAACATATGCACTTACATACTGGCATTCTAGAACAGTACTTTTCCTGTCAAAGATGACATGTTATTTGGTTGCCAGTTGCTTTAATACTGGGACTTCTTGGCATATCCTGAGGACAACATTATTGGTAAACCAGAAGTGTGCAAGGCATTCCAAGCTGCATACAGAACACATTTGTATAATAGTCTATGAGAGATTTTCAAGTGGAGAGGAGAAAGCAAGTCCCATTTCAGTGGCTACCATGAATGCGTACATTCCCTGCTGCAGTCATGAATGTATGGCCGTATCCATCAACCACTGCTGCATGCTTTTCCTGCATATGTTAAACTACTACATGCTCTCCCTTTAATACAGGTGCACAAACATACTGCCCAAATACCTCCTACAGCCTGAGATAGGTTTGTTAGGCTTGAATGAACAGTGTGAGTGATCTCGGGGCAGGTCAATGCTTAGTTGTAAGAGGCTGGCCTGGCTTGTAGTGGGTATCAGAGGTACTTACTCCTTGTGCCAGGTTCAGTTATCCCTTATTAGTGTAGAAGAGGTGTTACCAGCAGCTTAGACTGATAGAAGGTAGCTATGGCAAAGCAGCTTAGGCTGAACTAGGAGACATGTAAAGCTCCTACTATGCCACTAGGGTCATATGCACAATATCATAAGAAAACACAATACACAGAGTTACTAAAAATAAAGGTACTTTATTTTTATGACAACATGCCAAAAGTATCTCAGTGAGTACCCTCAGTATGAGGATAAGATATATACACAAGATATATGTACACAAACCAAAATTAGGTGAGCAATAGCAAGAAAAGTAATGCAAACAGTGTAGAATTACAATAGATTACAGTAGGAGCACATAGGTATAGGGGCAACACAAACCATATACTCCAAAAGTGGAATGCGAACTATGAATGGACCCCAGACCTATGTGAGCTTGTAGACTGGGACTGTAAGAAAACAGTGAGGGTTAGAAAAATAGCCCACCCCAAGACCCTGAAAGGTAGGTGTAAAGTGCACCTACTACCCCCAGAGAGCACAGAAGTCGTGATAGGGGGATTCTGCAGGAAGAACAAACACCAGCAATGCAACAACAGTGGATTTCCGGACCTGAGTACCTGTAAGACAAGGGGACCAAGTCCAATAGTTGCGACAGTGTCGAGAGTGGGCAGGAGCCCAGGAAATGCCAGCTGACGGTGCAAGGAAGCTGCCACCTGTTGGAAGAAGCTTGGAGTTCTGTTAGAAAGAAGAAGACTAGGAACTTCTCCTTTGGAGGATGGATGTCCCACGTCGCGATGAAGCTTGCAGAGGTGTTCCCACGCAGAAAGACCGTAAACAAGCCTTGCTAGCTGCAAGGGTCGCGGTAGAGGTTTCTGGGTGCTGCTGTGGCCCAGGAGGGACCAGGATGTCTCCACTTGGAGGAGGAGACAGAGGGGGCGCCCAGCAACTCAGGGAGCCCTCACAGAAGCAGGCAGCACACACAAAAGTACCTGAACAGGCACTTGGAAGGAAAGTGAACTGGAGTCCACGCGAAGTCACAAAAGGGAGTCCCACGACGCCAGAGGACAACTCAGAAGGTTGTGCACTGCAGGATAGAGTGTCGGGGACCCAGGCTTGACTGTGCACAAAGAAAATCTTGGAAGAGTGAACAGGAGCCGGAGCAGCTGAAAATCACGCGGTACCCAGCAATGCAGTCTAGCGTGGGGAGGCAAGGACTTACCTCCACCAAACTTGGGCTGAAGAGTCACTGGACTGTGGGAGTCACTTGGACAGAGTTGCTGAGTTCCAGGGACCACGTTCGTCAAGATGAGGGGACCCAGAGGACCAGGGTTGCAGTCTTTTGGTGCCTGCGTTAGCAGGGGGAAGATTCCGCCGACCCACAGGAGATTTCTTTGGAGCTTCTGGTGCAGGGTGAAGGCAGGCTACCCCTAGAGCATGCACCACCTGGAAACAGTCGAGAAAGCCGGCAGGATGTGGTGCTACAATGTTAATAGTAGTCATCTTGCTACTTTGTTGCGGTTTTGCAGGAGTCCTGAGTAGTCAGCGGTCGATCCTTTGGTAGAAGGTGAAGAGGGAGATGCAGAGGAACTCTGGTGAGCTCTTGCATTCGTTATCTAAAGAATTCCCCAAAGACCCTAAATCGCCAGAAAAGGAGGTTTGGCCACCAACAAAGGAGGATTGGCTACCAAGACAGGTAAGAGCCTATCAGGAGTCTCTGACGTCACCTGTTGGCACTGGCCACTCAGAGCCGTCCAGTGTGCCCCCAGCACCTCTAAATCCAAGATGGCGGAGGTCTGGGACACACTGGAGGAGCTCTGGCCACCTCCCCTGGGAGGTGCAGGGGAGTGGTCACTCCCCTTTCCTTTGTCCAGTTTCGCACCAGAGCAGGGCTGGGGGATCCCTGAACAGGTGTAGACTGGCTTATGCAGAGATGGGCACCATCTGTGCCCATCAAAGCATTTCCAGAGGCTGGGGGAGGCTACTCATCCCCAGCCTTCACACCTATTTCCAAAGGGAGAGGGTGTAACACCCTCTCTCAGAGGAAATCCTTTGTTCTGCCTTCCTGGGCCAGGGCTGCCTGGACCCCAGGAGGGCAGAAACCTGTCTGAGGGGTTGGCAGCAGAAGCAGCTGCAATGGAGACCCCGGAAAGGCAGTTTGGAAGTACCCGGGTACTGTGCTAGAGACCCGGGGGATCATGGAATTGTACCCCCAATGCCCAATGGCATTGGGGTGACAATTCCATGATCTTAGACATGTTACATGGCCATGTTCGGAGTTACCACTGTGACGCTATACATAGGTAGTGACCTATGTATAGTGCACGCGTGTAATGGTGTCCCCACACTCACAAAGTCCAGGGAATTTGCCCTGAACGATGTGGGGGCACCTTGGCTAGTGCCAGGGTGCCCACACACTAAGTAACTTTGCACCAAACCTTCACCAGGTTAAGGTTAGACATAAAGGTGACTAATATGTTACTTATGTGCAGTGGTAAATGGCTGTGAAATAATGTGGGCATTATTTCCCTCAGGCTGCAGTGGCAGGCCTGTGTAAGAATGGTCAGAGCTCCCTATGGGTGGCAAAAGAAATGCTGCAGCCCATAGGGATCTCCTGGAACCTCAGTACCATATACTAGGGAATTATATGGGTGTACCAGTATGCCAATGTGAATTGGTAAATGTAATCACTAGCCTGTTAGTGACAAATTTGGAAGTAAAGAGAGAGCATAACCACTGAGGTACTAGTTAGCAGAGCCTCAGTGAGACAGTTAGGCACCACACAGGCAAAACATATAGGCCACAAACATATGAGCACTGGGGTCCTGGCTAGCAGGATCCCAGTGACACATAACAAACATACTGACAACATAGGGTCTTCACTATGAGCACTGGGCCCTGGCTAGCAGGATCCCAGTGAGACAGTGAAAACACCCTGACATATACTCACAAACAGGCCAAAAGTGGGGGTAACAAGGCTAGAAAGAGGCTACTTTCTCACATTAGTATAAGCAGGATGAGGTTGTCACCCAACCAGTAATTTCTTGACCACCATCCCGGTGTAGTGCATCAGGTGAAACTCTGTAGGTGTAGGAGGTATACACTAATACATTATGTATTTTTTCAGTATTTGTTTGTTTAGGGTAGACGTGTGTAGATGTACGCTTTAAATTCTTTAATTCATTTTACAGAAGACTAATTTTGGGGTGTCTGTTTTCAGTATGATAGAAATACTAAAGCTTTCAAAAAAATGAAATATATAAAAACTGACATTGCCGCTACTCCTCAAAAATGGAGCCTTGAGGTTTTTATTCAGTTTTTGGAATAGGGTTAGACAGCATGTTTCATATTATTTTATACTGTGAGAGGGGATCCTCATTAGGATAGGTTTTCTAATTAAAGACGTGGTCACATCTCTACCAAAAGAGCCCAATATCGGAAACTCTGCCCACTCCACATTAAGCTTAGGGGGGCAAAAACATGATTTTCATACAGAGAAACAGTGACACTGAACACTGGAAACTTACTGAAAGTGATTTTCCCCTTCTAAAATGCAGCTAACCTCTGTCATAGCAACATTCTATTCTGTAGCACTTAGAAAAAACAGTGATATTCCCATAAGCAAAAGTTCAGAAACTAAAATTCAAGTTTTTTTCCCCACTTATTTTGTTACTTTTTTGGATTTTCAAACTGGCACATCAGTTCTCTTCAGGATTCTTTTACATTCTTGTGTTACAGGCATATATAAAACTATTTAGTATCACAATTCATGTATTAAATACATTATTCATCTTGGGCTGACACCTATTAACTGGCTTTCCTTCACTAACATACTATATTTTAAACAGTAATCGGATCTTTGACATACTATATCAAACAGGCAGCTTACTTGGTTTTATAACACTCTACCTTTATCCAACAAAGCACAGACATACATTTAGTGTGCTTTAACATTACCATATGAAGTATTTACCACCAAGGAAGACCACACAAACATACAAAGGCACCCATTAGAAGGAACACTGCATACACATTCCACACAGCTCAGATGTGCCCTAAAGTTGTACATCATGGGGATCCCAATAGTATGCATCTTAAAGACAGAACAATTAACAGCACCAAAAAAATTATAACCGGAACAGCATACTTTCAACACAGCCTGATTGCACGCTCAATGATTCAAATCACCTTCGAACAATTCAACTGACCAAGGAACTATCCTGTATATATGAATCCACAGATCCACCACATACCAAGACACCACAGCGCCCAAGGATTACAACACACTAAACTTATCACAAGGAATTTACAGACTTTGGTCAGTATGAAATTGTAATAATGTCTTGGGTGGCACCTGGATCAACTTTATCAAAGGCAGACTATGCAATACATAATATGACATATCTACAATAATCTCAAATTAAAGCCTTAAGTATAAGTGGCAAGGCACTATGGTGATTGATTTTAAACACACAATTATGAGCAAATACCCTTGGAATGTAGAATTACCATGTGGAACGTGCCATTCAATGTTTTTATTTATTGAAGGTGGTACATGTCTGTCGGGGTCGGTACATGTGCTGGAGGTGAGGTGTGGGGGTGTGGTTGGAGGAGGGGAGGGAAGGTGAAGTTCATAAAACATGCATTAATTTTGCACTGCCTCGGTTATAATAACTGTCTTACTGTGTTAACCTATCTAAAAACACACAAGGAGTGGGAAGTTTTCGCTTAAGCCTTTGTAACTTTTCTGTCCACATATGGCATCCAGGTCAAACTTGTGTACTTATTTCCCCTACACGCTGGGGAATGTAAATATGCCCATGGTTTGCGAGTTACATTTGATGGGCATGAAAAATTCATCAAAATATGACAACTGTTTTTTTTTTTTCTTCTTCAAGAAATGAGGAGGTGCTGTACTCCAATAAGGAGAAAAATGGGTGTAAAATCCACAGCTATGCAAAGAGTGTAATGCCTATCTGAAAAGTAGATGCAATTCTGAATTCAGCAAACGGTCATTTGTGCAGATCACCAAGGTTTTTCCAAAGAAACTAATCAAAATAAAACATATTTGAAGTTATAAAGTAAAGAAATTGGCTATGTGATGTACTGTACTGCTGGATTTAACTCTGCACACTGAGTCACTGATGTCAAGTCACCAGTTTATACACATGGACCCATAAAACAAGGTAAATGCTAACCAACAGGCATATACACCAATCTAATAAAGCTTTCAAACCTGGAGGTGAACCTGTTAAAAAACAAATTAAAAAACAAATTTCAACCGCGGTATTCCATTGGCGGTACACACCGCCGCGGTCAAAATACACACACAGCTCCAAAACACAGCCACATTGGACAATTTGAAATACACACACCTGAGACACATACAAACAACACTCCCACACATCCAATCAACTATAAAACACACACCCACATCACCCACAAACCCCCACTAGTTGGAAATCGGAGAGAAGGCGATAGAGATAGAGAGAGCGAGCACAGCAATCGAAAACCCCAACACACACAGGAACCCAACTTCATCACCCACACCACATCTACGCACACATCACCACACATCACCACGCACATCATCACAAACACCACCCCACACCTCATCCACACCACCCCATGGCACCCCAAAGACACCCCAGGTTCTCGGACCAAGAACTCAGGGTCATGGTGGAGGAAATTATAAGGGTTGAGCCCCAGCTCTTCGGCACACAGGTGCAGCACACCACTATAGCAAGGAAGGCTGAGCTATGGCAAAGGATCGTAGACAGGGTCAACGCTGTGGGACAGCATCCCAGAAATCGGGAAGATATCCGAAAGCGATGGAACGACCTACGGGGGAAGGTGCGCTCGATGGTGTCGCGACACAACATCGCTGTGCAGAAGACTGGCGGCGGACCCCCACCCACTCCACCCCAATTCACAGCATGGGAGCAAGAGGTAGTAAACATCCTGCATCCTGATGGCCTCGCTGGAGTACACGGAGGAATGGACTCTGGTAAGTCGAATCTCAACTACTTCACCCCCCCCAACCACCAGCATGCCAACCCCCCCCCCCTCACCCCCAATCTCAACCCCCCAGCACACAACCTCCCTGCCAATGTCTCACCAGCACAACCCACCCTAAACAACACCAACCCCTGAATGCCAACACAAACCATAGACAGCCACCACCAAAGAATGACCATTGCACATACCCATACCACCCCCCCCCCCCACCACCCTCACAACACCTCCCACAAGGGAATGCCAGCACTGGGGGACAAGGGCACTCAAAATGCACTCCATGGCACACACAGAAACAATAACCATACTCTTTTACCCCTGCAGGGCCCGAACGCCAACACACCGCCACGGAGGGTCCAGATTTGTCCATCCCACCCCCAGAACAGGCCCCCATTGAGGACAGCAGCTCTGTCGACCTAGAACCTGATGACCAGCCCGGACCATCGGGGACCTCGGGACAGTCGGTTCCCCACACACAGACACAGGCCACAGCAGACCCAACCCCCTCTGGGAACACCAGCACAGCTCCCACCCAGCGGGCCCATGCCTCTGTCTCCAGGACGCGTCAAGCAGCGGTGTGTCCGCCACTACAGGGCACCCAGGCTGACCCAACACCCCAACAACAACAGGGACCTGGGGGCAGTGGTAGTGGGCACACCGTCCAGGGGACAGAGGCCCGGGGAAACAGGGCAACTGGGAGGGCTGCTGTGCGAGAGGGGGGGGGAGGACAGGCCCAGGGAACCGACTCTCCAAGAGGCCCTCACCACCATCATGGGAGCATACCATCACTCCCAGGAGTCGATGGCGACGGTACTGGCCAGGTTCACCGAGATCCAGGCACAGCAGGAGGAACGGTACATGGGGTTCAGCAATGAACTCAGGAACATCGCTACCGCTATGGGGACCATAGTCCAGGCCCTCAACCGGATAGAAACCACATTGCGGGACCATGTGGCACCACAAAGGGCCCCTGTCACTAGCCAGCACCACCTCCGCCGGCGCTAGTGGTCAGGAGGCCCCCACAGAACGACGGGCCACCAGAACCCCACCTCCTGCTGAAGAACAACCACCCCGCAAGAGGAACCTGAGATCACAAAGGAAGACAGAGTAGGATGCCAAGACCCCCGCCAGCCTAAGATCCCCCCCAGATGTCATTCCACTGTCTCACATCGTCACCCTGTCCAACCTTGAACTGCCCCTGCTCCATCCTTCCACAGGCATATGGAAAATGCACCTGTGAAACTGAGAACTGGACTCTGCCATGGACATAACTCCACCCTCACCCATCACCGTTTTAATATCACGTACCAATATCTAGCACTAAAAATAAATCACTCATTGCACTGAAATCATTCAGGAGTCAGCCTGTATTATTTACAAATGTATAACACATTAATGATCAATAATGTTCAGTTAATTTTGTGATGACAACATACCGATGTCAATAAGCATTAGTCATGGGCTAACCAAGCAGAAGTCACGCAGTGGGTCATACAGCACTGAAGAGGGAAGGGAAAATCAAACATCAGTTTAAAAGAACTGGGGGGAAATACACAAAGTAAAGATGCAGGGGGCTTTCAGTAAATGTTAAATGGCGTGGGTGATTCTTACCTGTGTGCTACTGAAAATACTGTTGGATAACTGTCCCTGTTGTCTGTGTCGTCCTCTTCGTCTTCCTCCTCTTCACTCTCCGCAGGCTCCACAGCTACCACAACACCACCATCTGGACCATCCTCCTGCAGGAAAGGCACCTGAAGTCGCAATGCCAGATTGTGAAGCATACAGCAGGCCACGATGATCTGGCACACCTTCTTTGGTGAGTACATCAGGGATCCCCCTGTCATATGCAGGCACCTAAACCTGGCCTTCAGGAGGCCAAAGGTTCTTTCTATGATCCTCCTAGTTCGCCCATGGGCCTCATTGTACCGTTCCTCTGCCCTGGTCCGGGGATTCCTCACTGGGGTCAACAGCCAAGGCAGGTTGGGGTAACCAGAGTCACCAATTAGCCACACACGTTGTCTCTGTAGCTGTTCCATCACATAAGGGATGCTGCTATTTTGCATCACATACGCGTCATGCACTGACCCAGGGAACTTGGCATTTACATGGGAGATGTACTGGTCAGCCAAACAGACCACCTGGACGTTCATAGAATGGTAACTTTTCCTGTTTCTGTACACCTGCTCATCGTCTTTTGGGGGTACTAAAGCCACATGGGTCCCATCAATGGCACCAATTATGTTGGGGATATGTCCAAGGGCATAAAAATCACCCTTCACAGTGGCCAAATCAACCTCCTCAGGGAATACAATGTAGCTCCGCATGTGTTTCGTCAGGGCAGACAACACTCTAGACAACATTTTTGAAAACATAGGCTGAGACATTCCAGATGACATGGCCACTGTTGTTTGGAATGAGCCACTTGCCAAAAAATGGAGGACTGACAGAACCTGCACTAGAGGGGGAATTCCTGTGGGTTGGCGGATGGGGGACATCAGGGCTGGCTCCAGCTGGGCACACAGTTCATGTATAGTGGCTCGGTCAAGTCGGTATCGTAGTATGATATGGCGTTCTTCCATTGTCGACAGGTCCACCAGCGGTCGGTACACGCGAGGATTCATCCTTCTCCTCGCAAGTCCCAGCGGACGGTGCCTAGGAAGGACAACATGGAGCACAGAGTCAAGCAACCCTCAGGTTCGTTCCCACAGCTTGCACATTACACGATTCGCTATGCATTGAATGGCTTGTATGAGTGGCAATGCAAGGCCTAGGCCTGTGTGACGCAGTAGAAATCAGGCCATGTGGGCCCTTGAAATGGCGGCTGCCTGACCTGTGAAGTGTGACAGTGGGATGTGAGGTCACTGCACTGGCGTGGCTCACCGTGGCGGTAGGCGGTCGAAGACCGCGGCACAAAGCAGAATTGGGACAACATGGAGCACAGAGTCAAGCAAATCACAGGTACGTTCACCACAGCATGCATAGCACACGATTATCTATGTATTGAAAGGCGTGTATGTGTGGCAATGCAAGGCCTAGGCCTGCGTGACGCAGTACAAATTATGCCATGTGGGCCCTTGAAATGGCGGCTGCCTGACCTGTGAAGTGGGACAATGGGATGTGAGGTCAATGCGCTGGCGTGGCACACCGTGGCGGTCGAAGACCGCTATACGAAGCCGCATTGGTTAACATTGAAGCCTATGGGTTTCTGGAGCCAATGACGAGGTGCGCCGGCGGTCGCGGTACGCACCGCCGCGGGCGTGACTGCCATTTTCTATCTGCTTAATCACTCGAGACCTGATCATCCACAGGAGAGGACCTATACTGCAAGTGCTGCTGTGACCTCGGTCTGGAAGATACAATGGCTGCTGCGACTGGGGAAACGGCCCCTGCCTTCACGTCTGAAGAGTTGGAGAAACTAGTGGATGGGGTCCTCCCCCAGTATGCGTTACTCTACGGTCCTCCAGACCAACAGGTAAGTACACTGGGTGCACATGGAATGGGCTATGCCTGTGTTGAGTGGGGTGGATGTATGATGGTGGGGTGGGGAGCGAATGAGGAGTGCAACGCACGACAGATGAGAGCATGTGCCACATGGCAAATTTGGGGAGGGGGGGGCAATCACATCTAACATGCAGATAAATGATGAATTTTCCTTTCCCAGCCTGTACATGTCAAATAGATCAGCGCCCATCAGAAAGTCGACATTTGGCGTGCCATCGCCAAGGAAGTCCGGGCCCTGGGGATCCACGTCAGACGGGGCACCCACTGCCGCAAGAGGTGGGAGGACATCCGCCGCGGGACCAGGAAGACTGCCGAGTCACTGCTGGGGATGGCCTCCAAACCTAGGAGGGGTGCCAGTCGTACCCTGACCCCCCTGATGTCCCGGATCCTGGCGGTGGCCTACCCTGATTTGGATGGGCGCTTGAGGACATCACAGCAGACACAAGGGGGTGAGTATCAGCACATTCTGCTATCTTTCTGCGCAGTGGAGGCGTCTGGGTGGGGTAGGAGGGTTGTGGGTGACATTAGGCCAGGGCGTTTTCTGTAGTGTAGTCCTCTCCTTTAGGCATGGCCCTGTGCCCCCGCCCCCCACCTCTGTAGGGTGCCAAGTACAGCTATCCATGGTCCTGCATCATCCATGTGTGTATTTGTTGTCCATAGACCTGTAGGCCTGGTCACAAGTACTGAGTAGTATACCCCGATTGCGCAGCGTAGTGCATGAGGCCCCTGTGTCTGTCCTCTCCGCCAACGGTGTTGACATTGCATGCACTCAACCTGTTTTATTATTTCTCCCCCCACCCTTTTTCTTGATCATCTTGTGCATGTGTGCATTAGCATCATCAGGCGGAGGAGATTTGGCATCGGAGCACGAGGGAGCTGCAAGTCACAAGGCCCCGGTGGGCCGTGGTACAGACACCGAGGGCACCAGTGATCCGGAGGGCGAGGGGAGCACCACAACGGGGACCGGTGGTGACACCAGCGACACCGACACGTCTTCGGATGGGAGCTCCCTAGCGCACCAGCCCCGCCCTCCCAGCAGCCCCTCAGCCTACGCTCCGTGCCCGCTCGCCCAAGAAGGCGGGCATCTCCTTCGCCCCAGGCACCTCAGGCCCTGCCCCTGTCACCCCTGCTGCCCTCAGTGAGGAGGTCATTGACCTCCTTCAGACCATCATTGTTGGGCAGACTACCCTTTTGAATGCCATCCAGGGGGTAGAAAGGGAGGTGCATCGGAGCAATGCCTACCTGGAGGGCATTCATTCGGGTCAGGCTGCCCATCAACGATCGTTCAATACTCTGGCCTCAGCACTGACGGCAGCCATTGTCCCTGTTTCCAGCCTCCCTCTTCTAACTGCCTCCAGCCTGTCTCTGTCTCCTGTTCCTCTGCCTATCCCATCCACACCATCAGACCAGCCTGCACACACCTCAACACCCAAGGGCAGCTCATCCAGACACAAGCACCACAGATCCCACAAACAGTCACCCAAGCAACATCCAGATGCAGACATGGCAACAGTCACTACCACCTCTGTGTCCCCCTCCTCCTCGTCTCCCTCCTCCCTCCCTGTGACGTCTACACTCACACCTGCATGCACACCACCATCAGCCAGTGCTTCCATCACCAGCACACCCTCCAGTACAGTCCGCACACGTGCAGTCACCACCCCCACTGCCATTTACACGTCCCCTGTGTCCTCTCCCACTGTGTCTGTCACCCCCTCTTCCAAGACACACAAACGCAGGCAGCCACCCACCCAACAGTCATCCACCTCACGACAGCCTACGTCACAATCACCTGCACCCAAAGACAGCACACCTGACTCTCCTACAACCACATCCTCTTCCTCCACTCCCATCACCACTACTCCCACCCTTTACTTTGGTCCTAAAAAAGTTTACCTCTCCAATCTTAACCTCTTTCCCTACCCTGACCCACCCCCTCCATCTGCTAAGAGTCGCAAGAGCACCTCTGCCACCACCAGCCCAGCTTCGAGTGTCACTGAGGTGCATGGGTTCTGGAGTCCACCCTTTGGCAACAGTGACACTTCTATCAGCAGCAAGGGGACAGCCAGCCCCCCCCCCCCAGGCAAGAGGACCCGGAAACTCAAGGGCCGCCGTGAGAGGACTGACACGGCTGCCCCCAAGGACCAGAGTTCGGCCACTTCACCTGCCACAACATCCAGGGGAGGCAAGGGCCAGAGAGCCTCTTCTAAGGAGCGAAAGGGCAGCAGGGCGGAGAAGTCAGCCAGCAGGAGCGCGGAGCAGGAGGGCCCCACAAGACCCATCCCGGCTGTAAGGAAGGACACCAAAGGGCCCAGGACTCCATCCCCGAAGGGTCCTGCGACTGCACGGTCGGAGGGCGACTGAGCAGGGAGTCCAGGCCAGGTCTGGCTCCCTTGAATTACTGGACAAGCACTGCTGAACAGGGCCCCGCCGTGCAGAAGAGCACCGCTGAACAGGGCCCCGCCGTGCAGAAGAGCACCGCTGAACAGGGTCCCGCCGTGCAGAAGAGCACCGCTGAACAGGGTCCCGCCGTGCAGAAGAGCACCGCTGAACAGGGCCCCGCCGTCTCAAGCACCGCTGAACAGGGCCCCGCCGTCTCAAGCACCGCTCCGCTGGGCCCTTCCTGTCAAGCACCGCTCCGCTGGGCCCCTTCATGTCAAGCACCGCTCCGCTGGGCCCCGCCGTCTCAAGCACCGCTCCGCTGGGCCCCGCCGTCTCAAGCACCGCTCCGCTGGGCCCCGCCGTCTCAAGCACCGCTCCGCTGGGCCCCGCCGTCTCAAGCACCGCTCCGCTGGGCCCCGCCGTCTCAAGCACCGCTCCGCTGGGCCCTTCCTGTCAAGCACCGCTCCGCTGGGCCCCTTCCTGTCAAGCACCGCTCCGCTGGGCCCTGCCGTCTCAAGCACCGCTCCGCTGGGCCCTTCCTGTCAAGCACCGCTCCGCTGGGCCCCTTCCTGTCAAGCACCGCTCCGCTGGGCCCTGCCGTCTCAAGCACCGCTCCGCTGGGCCCTGCCGTCTCAAGCACCGCTCCGCTGGGCCCTTCCTGTCAAGCACCGCTCCGCTGGGCCCCGCCGTCTCAAGCACCGCTCCGCTGGGCCCCGCCGTGTCAAGCACCGCTCCGCTGGGCCCCTTCCTGTCAAGCACCGCTCCGCTGGGCCCCTTCCTGTCAAGCACCGCTCCGCTGGGCCCCTTCCTGTCAAGCACCGCTCCGCTGGGCCCCTTCCTGTCAAGCACCGCTCCGCTGGGCCCCTTCCTGTCAAGCACCGCTCCGCTGGGCCCCTTCCTGTCAAGCACCGCTCCGCTAGGCCCCTTCCTGTCAAGCACCGCTCCGCTGGGCCCCTTCCTGTCAAGCACCGCTCCGCTGGGCCCCTTCCTGTCAAGCATCGCTCCGCTGGGCCCCTTCCTGTCAAGCATCGCTCCGCTGGGCCCCGCCGTCTCAAGCATCGCTCCGCTGGGCCCCGCCGTCTCAAGCATCGCTCCGCTGGGCCCCGCCGTCTCAAGCACCGCTCCGCTGGGCCCCGCCGTCTCAAGCACCGCTCCGCTGGGCCCCGCCGTCTCAAGCACCGCTCCGCTGGGCCCCGCCGTCTCAAGCACCGCTCCGCTGGGCCCTTCCTGTCAAGCACCGCTCCGCTGGGCCCCGCCGTCTCAAGCACCGCTCCGCTGGGCCCCTTCCTGTCAAGCACCGCTCCGCTGGGCCCCGCCGTCTCAAGCACCGCTCCGCTGGGCCCCGCCGTCTCAAGCACCGCTCCGCTGGGCCCCGCCGTCTCAAGCACCGCTCCGCTGGGCCCCGCCGTCTCAAGCACCACTCCGCTGGGCCCTTCCTGTCAAGCACCGCTCCGCTGGGCCCCGCCGGGCCCCGCCGTCTCAAGCACCGCTGGGCCCTTCCTGTCAAGCACCGCTCCGCTGGGCCCGCCGTCTCAAGCACCGCTCCGCTGGGCCCCGCCGTCTCAAGCACCGCTCCGCTGGGCCCCGCCGTCTCAAGCACCGCTCCGCTGGGCCCCGCCGTCTCAAGCACCGCTCCGCTGGGCCCCGCCGTCTCAAGCACCGCTCCGCTGGGCCCCGCCGTCTCAAGCACCGCTCCGCTGGGCCCCTTCCTGTCAAGCACCGCTCCGCTGGGCCCCGCCGTCTCATGCACCACTGGCACAATGACAGTGCCGGATCTGTCTCGAGCTACTGTTCACGGTTCACTGTGCCCACCATGCCTCCTCCTTGACCGGTGGAGACTGTTATCCACCTGATGGACTGTGGCTTTGCACTCCCCAGGATGGCACAGTGGGCAAGCCACCCACTGTAGAGACTTGAGAGACTGTGGCTTTGCACTCCCCAGGATGGCACAGTGGGCATGGTGGCCCCTTCGTGGATCTGGCGTCGTGGACTCATGTGGCTGTGGTGTCCCCCCCCCTTCCCTTCCCCCTGAGGTGCCTGTAGTTTTGTCATCAGATGCCCCCGCAGTGTTCTCTCCAAAGGACTCAGGTCTCCTGTGTGGGCTTTGCCCTTGTGTTGATACACTTTGGCCCACGGACACTTGGAATTTCGTTAGATGTGCAGGACTAATTGCCTCAGTTTATCGTATGCACTAAATATTGAATTGATTTTTTTGAATTGTTATTGCTATTTGACCATGACTTATCAGTGGGTTTTTTTCCCATAAATTTCGATTCACAATTTAATTATGTCCTTGCTTTTTTCACGGTGGTTTGGGTGGTGTCACTGTGACTTGTTGCTCTGCATTGGTGTGTACATAGTTTGGGGGGGGGGGGGGGGGTTCGCATATGTGTGTGCCGTAACCTTTCGTCCTCCCCCCTCCCCTGTGTCGTAGGTGCAGTACTCACCGTTGTCGTCTGCGCCGGCGTTCGTACTCGTGGTAGATGAGCAGGTAGATGAGCAGGTAGACGAGAGCAGGTAGGATGTTTAATTCGGGTTCCATGCTGTCCTCCTTCCTCGTGGAGTGCGTAGAGGTGCGCGTTTTCCCGTTCGTAGTCTGTTTCCGCCGTGTTTTTATCGGCGGTGCTCCCGCCCCGGAAAAGGTGGCGGATTGGCCTCTCATAATAGTGTGGGCGGTACATTGTCTGCCGCCTGTCTGTTGGCGGTGACCGCCGCGCTGTTTGTTTGTACCGCCGTGGCGGTCGGAGTGTTAATGTGGCGGGCTGTGTTGGCGGTTCCCGCCAGGGTCAGAATTCAATTTTTTGGACCGCCGGGCTGTTGGCGGGTTGGTGGCCGCTTTATCACCGACCGCCAGGGTTAGGATCACCTCCAAAGTCTTTAAATATTTACAACTCAAGATTTAATAGTAGATATGTTAACCAATCTGGAAAATATGATCTTGTTACACCTACTTGAGAACCAGTCAGAACTAGAGCAAGAGGTTAACCTGCTGGCAGACCATTACATTACTACCATGATAACAAATCCAGATGAGCTTACTGTAATCAAACTAAAATGTCTTAAAACTAAAAAGTAATTGCAATGGTTCTCAAAAAAGCCTCTGCAAGGAGCATAAATGCAGGAGCTGCTGAACGAGCATGCCACCAACAACCATCCAAAGCGAGCTAAGAGTCTATGTCTGTACTGCAAATGTAAGAAATTCTAGGTACAAAATCAAGATTCTTCATAAATGAGATCAACATGGTCAATCACCTTAAGAAGCTCTCAATATTATTGGAAATGCAACAAAGTATTTGTGCACCATTGATTTCCCGAATACTGAGGAAAACTCATACCCTCCTACATAAATGTCTCATTTTGCAAATATTTTATCTCTATGTCCAAGATTGATGTATAGCTATTTTAGCCATATTTTAGACATGTTATTTTAGCAAACTAGGCCTGCCTCTGTGCACTTTAGCCCAGTTACATTTTATTCAACATTGCTTTATTTTTCTAGCAATAGCCACATTTGCAGTGTTGTTTTTTTTCTCTATTTGTTCCGTTACCTAGGAAAGCATCATGTTCTTAGCATTGCACTCTGTGCTTTCCTCAAGGCTGCGGTCAGATAGGATTGCTGGGAAAAGTGGTATGCTGTGTCTCCAACATTACCAGAAACACACACATCTTTACATGGGGACATTTTCTCAGAACATCAGCTGTTTTATTATAAAAACACTTCTCTGTCCAATAGACGTTAGAGAGCGATTTCAGCCAGACGGTAATGACTGCATGCGGATTGCTGAATGTCTTTGCTACAGCTGCCTTCTTAGACTTCCAAATCCCTGGTCCACATTGGGACAGTGTCTCTTTAGACAACAGGCTTCCTTGCTCAGGTATGGGGGGGATGTCGTCTCAGGAGGGACACTTGAAGGGCGGATTAGGCTTATCACGTTTTGCTGTACCATAGCTTAGGTAGGAAAGATATATATAACTACTAGTGACGATATGGTGGGACTGTTTTTGAGTTTCACTCACCTTGTCACAATTTGGCTTCTATTGTGTTTTATCATCCTAGTTATTGCAATACATGCCATTTCATCTAAGATGCAGTTACTTCAATAAACCCTTATTGAACTATATTCTGCCTCTGTCTGACTAATGTAACCGAAAGAAAGAGGTGAGGTCTGATCGACCACGATTCGCCTAAGGGGTCTGTCATGTGACCAGTTGCCACAATCACTCCTGCTCTTGGGCAGAGATGAGGCGTTGCTAGTTAACCGGAAAACTTGGATTAGGCCGACAGGTGTCACATGGTGTGGGATTATACTCAGTACCCTACAATTCAAGTGATTCTGCCGCTCAAATCCAGTAACCTCATTAGGATAATGAGAACCTATATAACATGGCGCAACAATGTTTCGTCAGGCACTATTTTTCGGATCCTCCTAAGTATCTCGGTCTCACTAAAGGCTAAAGACACCTCGATACTACATGGGGAGACTTCTGTGGTATTGAGGATTTCCTCCTCAGCTAATTAGGTAGTACCTAATGCTGTAGGTTGTTCAAGCTTGAACCTTAAAAGGATTAATCCCCACCTGGTGTTGTTATCGTTGAACAAATACCTTTGCCATAACCATGGCGAACCCGCAACGGGTAGTAATCGCAGTAAACATGCGACCACCCCTTACTGCACATTTATTGGCGAATGGCCTGACAGGTAAGGGGGTCCAGTCACATTTGTTGTTCAGGCTCATCCAGCCTTTAGAACAGAAACATTCTATTCTATTCATGGGTCACTTTTCCAGCAGTTGATGGGAACACAAATACATTTCATCGCTATACACATGCTAACATACCAGCACAATACAGAGCACATGCATATTTAGAAATACCACTAACTAGCTAGACCATAATAAGTGGCCGGAGGGTGCCCTACCATACATAAAATTACACATTAGGTTAGGTCCTCTAAGCAACATTAAATACAAACCCAGCACGTGCTCCCCCAGACACACAGTTACGCCAGGCATTAACCCTGCAATTGTACATTCGATTATGGCTAACACACACGCCAAGTAGGAGGAAATTCTATTTTAGCTAGCTCAAAAAGTTAATGTGCTGGGAGCAGTCTTTCCCCCATAGTGGTCCTCAGGATAAACATAGAATTCACACTATGTGTGCTTGCCATTTGGGATGGTTACTATAGTAGATAACTGCAACACTTGTGGCATGGTATTTGCCACGCTCTATACCACCACACACAGTACACCAACACTTGCCAATCTTCTGGAAGTGTTAAAAAAAAAAAAACAAGATAAATACAGGGCTGCCCCAGCCCTGGACTTGGGGAAGCAATTAATGGGCAATTTTGCCAATGTGTCTTCAATCGTATTAAGTAACCTTAAAAGGGAAGCAGTTGCACTAGCAGCACGCATGCAGCTCCGGGACCTACCTGTACAGGATCAGGAACGTGAGCTGCCAAAGATTAATCGCCGAGACCTACTCTAGTATTGGTCCAGATAGCCTGGCGGCCAGACCCAATAAACAACAATTACAAGGTAGATCCAATGAAGATTCTACTAAGCAAGCAGCTGAAGGATCTAAAAAGTGCTGCGATAAAAAACAACAAACACCTAAAAAAGAAAGAGGAGAATCTCTGCATTCAGAGACCCCTCAAATCGCTATAATCTTAGGAATAGAGATAGTATAAAAACGCCAATCTTGTTCCTTTCAGGACTCGTAGGAAAAATGCAGTGAGAGAGGTCGGCTGTCAAAGTAGCAAACAGAGTATGTGAAACTGAGAAAGTACTCACAACACTCGTCTGCGTCTGAAGTTTCAGTTATTAAAAAAAATTTTTTACAAAAAAAAGAGAACCTTTCCCAGCACAAAAACCAAGTTTAAAAAGACAAATGTGGCAGCAGTTGCAACACGACATGTCACTCAGGAAGGGAGCTTTGCTGAACAACAGTAAATGGACACTAGCACTGCATTGCTAGACAGTGCAGCATAGGTCACAATAGTTGACCGAGATCTTCAAGAGCATCTGGAGGTGAAAGCAACTGATGACTTCTTAAAAGCTGAGACTGCAGACATGCGTGTCTCCACACCTGACACACTGTGTAAAGTAACTATATAGTTAGAGGGAGACATGGAACGCATAAGTGACGCTATTTTTTGGGACTGCGTCATCACCATTTATGATATTTTACTGGCCGAAAAGGATTGATCACCAGACTTTGTCCGTGATCTCCCCAATAGAGAAGAGATTATTGAAAAATCTTTTTAGTCCATTGTTACCAGAAAGCTCGTAGAAATTCATGCTATTGATTGGGCAGTTGCACAGGCATGTGCGTTATATCGTAACCACGTAGAGTGGGATGAAGATTCACCCCATCATATAATACCAATTAAATCCCAACCTCAACCCCAATATCCAAGAAAGCATGAAGCTAAAGCACCCGTGAGGGAAATCCTCACACAGAGTAGCAACTGTTCTACTTTCCGTCACTCAATGTAAATGTTAACAGCACTTATCTTATTGTTTGATTGGGTCCTCATATGCTTTGTCTTTTCTAATTATACATGTAACTAAGACTTATGAGTATCCCCATCAAATTCCTTGGTTCTATTTTATCCCACATTTCTTGTAGAGTACTACACTTTATCTAATACTCCTCTGTACAGCGATTTGCTGCCCAACTGTGTCTGACTCGCACTGTACGAAACAGTAAATAAATAAAAACATGAATTGGCACGGTAGGGAAAGAAAATAGTGGTGGGAAGGATAGTTACTGTGATCAGAAAGGGGCATATATTTTTTCTTTGAGCATCCCAGAGATGTTTTCCTTGCAGTGTATGTTCTAAAATTTGGACAGCCAAATCTTTCTATGGTACATCTAGAGATTTCCATGGACTCTTCATATCAAGCACCAGAAGCATTTGAAGTACACTGACCGAACAACCCACGGTGAATGTATGTTCACCAACATCCCCCTAGCCGGACAACTAATTTATATATTGCCAGTCCAACCCCCTTCATCTTCTCTAACTTGCTTACAACATACTTCTAGAAAGGCTTTGCCTAGTCTTTTGACCACCATATGCTAATCCTCATTCTTGAATATCATGAACATCAAGTCACTAAAATGCCAGGGATAGCAGAAGTGACATCACATACTGTTATACCTTAATGGCATCAAAAGGAACAACATCATGACTCTTGACCCTGGTTCCTTTCAGGAAATCATGTCACACAACCTTAAATCTGATGACATCACAATAATTGATATTGTGAAGTTGTATTAGGACTGTATAAATGAACAATACAACTCAGACAATTGTCCATTCAAATGTCCATTTCAGATACCATCTATGTTATAGTGCCGACTTGAAATTTTATAGAGATTTAGCATGAAATATGGCCAGAGTGGCCTCCAAACACATAACAGATTGTCATGCAAACCCCTGCTTATCGGCAACTATAACATAGTAACTTGAAAAATCTGTATCACACCACCCGCCCACAGTCTCCACAGCACTGAAAGTTCATACTATTACAGTAAGAAATGTTCCTCTATTCCAATCACCTGTGTTGTGCATCCATAGCTCTATATCTACACGCCCAGCAGGGAGGTAGAGGTGCAGACCGGAGCCAAAAGTATGCCCCTATACTCGGGCCAACTCTGCTAAATTGTGGAGTGTTTTGGGGGACAGCATCTTGCCTGAAACACTGCAACTTCTAGGCTCATACAATGATCCATCCTCCCTCTTCTAGACCCCAACGGATGGAGGAGAATCTGCTTTCTAGATTTTGTCTATATCTCTTCTGGCTACTGAGAGTCCCAAAAACAGCAGCAGTCATTTATATCAGTTCCCGCCAAAATCCCTGTGCTGTGCAGAAGGATCACCTTGGGGTCTAGTAGGACGATCCATGAAAGGTCCTCTGCCCACAGCATAGGCACACTGGAGAATCAATCCCACCCATGCACCAGAGGAGACGGTGTATGAAATATGATTTATGTAGGCATTTAAATTGTATCAATCTGAGACGGCCAGGTATCGCTGCTGCGTGGGGAGCCCCCAGCACCTCCGTCCAATTATCGTCATCCATATTATCTATATCCTTCTCCCATGCCATCTGCAGTGTCTGAAGGGTGGTGGGACTGTGCATAACCAGGGATTGGTATATTTTAGGGATCTTATAGGCACTGTTAGAAATGGGACTTCTTGTTGGCGGGCAGTTTACACCCTGTCCAAGTAGGGACCCTGGCTCTAGTCAGGGTAAGGGAGACACTCCTAAGATACTCCCTGCTCACCCCCTAGTAGCTTGGCACAAGCAGTCAAGGCTTATTTCAGAGGTAATGTGTTAAGTATTTGTACCCACACACAGTAACACAGGGAAACACTACAAATTGACACCACAGCAGTTTACAAAAATAGCCAATATTTATCTAAGTAAAACGAGACCAAAACAACAAAAATCCAACAGACACAAGACATGAATTTTTAAAGATTAAATCTCAGTACAGCGCTTAGAAGCACAATAGCTCCAAATGGGGCTATCACGACGCCGTTGACATAGTTAATCTCAACAGTCCGACGCCAAACGCATGACTTGTGGCACCGGTCATGGAGTTGCAGACCCCCAGGTACAGTACCCTTGAAAACAATGAAACAAAGATGTTGCATAGAGTCTGGGAGGTTAGGCATCGCTGCAGCTGGTGTAGAATCAGTTCCTTACTGCTACTGGGGAGGTGAGGCATATGTTCCTTACTGCAAGGCAGGGGAGGTGAGGCAGCGGTTTCTTGTAGTTGCAGAGGAGGTGACGAAACGTCAGTGGCGAGGCATCAATTCCTTATGATCCAGGGGGGTCAATGAATCTAGCAGGTCAAGACGTGTGGCATCGATTTCACGGTGTCTCAATCACACCATAGGGCCACAGTTGCTGCAGCAGAGTCTGGTGTCCTGGACATCAAGGACACAGCACTCAGGACTCATGCTGTGGAGGGACTTTGGAGGCGCTGCAGCGGTCGCGGATGTTGCACTCAGCAGCGAACACAGCTCCGGGTGCAGTCAGCGGAGCGGAATTGAGTTCTGAAGTTGCTCTGGAGTCCATGCACTTTGTTTCTTCTTGATTTCATCAGAAGTCACTTCCAAGGGCCCAGGAACTGGATTTGGCACCATTTAGCAAGGCAGGACTCTCAGCAAGAAAACCCAGGTGCTGGAAGATAAAGTCTTTGATGGCCCTGAGGCTTCTAACAAGAGGCAAGCTCAGTTCAGGCCCTTGGAGAACCCTGGAAAGCAGGAAGTAGAAAGCAAAGTTCCATCCTTTCACGCCCGGGACAGAAGTAGCAGCCGCAGGCCAGCACAGCAAAGCAACAGGCAGTTTGGCAGGTCCTCCTCAAGCATCTACCTCTTCTCCTAGGCAGAATGTCCTCAGTCCAGAAGTGCTCTAAAAAGTCTGGGGTTATGGGTCCAATACTTATACTCATTACTGCCTTTGAAGTGGGCAAACTTCAAAGGAAAGTCTTTGTCATGCACAAGACCCTACCTTTCCTGCCCTGGTCCCAGACACACTCTAGGGGATGGGAGACTGTATTGTGTAAGGACAGGCACAACCCTATTCAGGTGCAAGAGTCCGCTCCTCCCACCACTCTAGCATAGGAAGACCCATCAGGATATGCAGGGCACACCTCAGCTCCCTTTGTGTTACTGTCTAGAGTGCATTCACAACCAGCGCAACTGTCATCCCTGACTCAGGAGTGTATTTCACAGCCAGGCAGAGGTCAGAATGGTTAAGCAAGAAAATGCCCACTTTATAAAAGTGACATATCAAAACACACAATTTAAAATCCACCTTCACTAAAAGATGCATTTTTAAATTGTGAGTTCAGAGACCCCAAACTCCATTTCAGAGACCCCAAACTCCATAGCTCTATCTGCTTCCAATGGGGAATTACACTTAAAAAATATTTCAAGGCAATCCCTATGTTAACATATGGGAGAGATAGGCCTTGTAATAATGAAAAACGAATTTGGCAGTATTTCTCTATCAGGACATGTAAAACACACCAGTACATGTCCTATCTTAAATACACTGCACTCTGTCCATGGGGCTACTTTTGGCCTAGCTTAAGGGGGCCTTCATGTACAATAAGGGATGGCTTGGGCCTGGCAAGTGGGTGCACTTGTGAGGTCGACATGGCAGTTAAAAAATGCACACACAGACACTGCAACGGCAGATCTGAGACATGTTTACAGGGCTACTCATGTGGGTGGCGCAATCTGTGCTGCAGGCCCACGAGTAGCATTTGGTTTATAGGCCCTGGGCACATACAGTGAACTTTACTAGGGCCTTACTGGTAAATCAAATATGCCAATCATGGTTAAACCAATTACCAATACAATTTACACACAAAGCATATGCACTTTAACACTGGTTAGCAGTGCTAAAGTGCCCAGAGTCCTATGGCCAACATAAACAGGTCAGAAAAAATAGAAGGAAGGAGGCAAAAGATTTGGGGATGACCCTGCAAGAAGGACCAGGTACCAGAGGCACCCAGGTCTCCCTTCCAATGGGCTCAACTCTAGTAGTTCCTGCTGGTCCCAGATATATGGGGATAGGGCGTGTTGAAACTGTAGATATTGATATAATTGGCTATGGTGCATCTGAAATTCACTTTGTAGCTCCTGGAATAATCTTAGAACCGTACCCCACATGACGTCCTCCAGTGTGGATAGTCCTCTGTTATCCTATCTCTGAAAGCCTGTAAAGAGGGCTACCTGGTGCAAGGTAGCCCTCCCCTCCCCAGTGCCCTGCCTTTTGGGGGGGGAGGGGGAGGGTTGTCCAAGGTGTCAATTTCCCCCACCACCCCATCTGTCACAGGTACTGTCTCCATGTGTCAAGGGCTACCTGAGTTGCAGGAGGTAGAGACCATATCTTTTTTTTGTTGTACAAGTAGCCTAGTGGGGAGGTGTCTCCCACTGCCCAGCACTCAGATGCATAAGCTGGATCTAACTGAGGATTATACCAGCAGTGATTAATAACCTGCAGGTGGGAGGCAGATTACTAGGAACCCACATGTGAGGCTGCAATGCCTCCACAATGTGTGGACTGAAAGCATGTTCGATAGTGCCAAGGTTAGATTGTGTGTCCACCACGGGGGTCGAGTAAAGAGAGATATACTCCTACTCCTGGTGGCTAAGGTCAAACCCGATGCCATTTCAGGGCTCCCGCGCTACCTTCGGTTGGGAACACTACGGTTTTCGCTGTGTGAGTATAACCGAACTGTGGCTGTCAAATCTGTATATAACAAGCAGGTATATGAAAGGAATCTGGGGACAACGTTCAGGTTTTCTAGAAGGGTGGAAAAAGTACTCCCAACTGAGTGAACCAAAAGTTTTATCTATATTGCCCAGGAGCGCCACTGTGGCCCTCGTCCACCCAAAATTGGCCAGCCTATGAATTGTAAACATGCCTGATGTTGTGACGCATGGCGTGTTCAGGCATAAGGCCTGCTTTGTTGGGGGAGGACCAGGTCTGACACGTATTTCATTAGTCTATTGGTTAAGGTTTTGGCGAGGAGCTTCGCCTCCAGATATAAAAGAGGGATTGGGTGGTACAAGTAATATTCCCCAGGAGGGATAGCCCCGCTTGAGAAAGACCACAATCTCAGCATGTCTACAATCTGGTGGGAGTATTAATTATTCTAGCATGGTGTGTATTACACCCAGGATATTTTCCTTCAGCTCAGGCATAAGAGCTTTGAAGAATTTACTGGGGAACCCACTGGGGCCTTTCCTACCTGCAGCTTCGCATTTGCCAAAGAGAGCTGATCGTCAGTAATAGCCTCATCCAGCAGAGTCCTGCCATTTTCTGTCAGAGACCATAGGTTTAGGGCCTCAATAAAGTCTATGATTTGGTCTGTATCTACCTTCTTCCCTGGAGCGTTCACTGCCCTATAGTAGGCAGCAAAACTGAGCCACCGCACGGGGTCCAGACAGCAGTCTGCCGTGGTCACCTGGGATCACAGGGGAAATGTCACAAGCGGGTTGGCATAGCCTATTTAGTATTTTACTTGATTTATCACCTCACAGATGTATGCAACTTAGCCACATCCGTTTGCCATCATCTAGAAGTAGCTGATGATACTGCTGCTGGGCCAAGCCCAACTGACATTGTACATCACAGGCATCCATCCTACATCTACGGTTGTATAGCATCTGTATTTGTGTTTTGAGGTCAACTAGAGTACTGGTTCAATTCCTACGATCTCCTGTACAGTAGCTACTATTCACGCCTCGGATCGCTGATTTGAACGCCTGCCACAGTATTGTCACAGAGTTCACTGATACAACATTAAGAGAAAAGTAATCAGCGACTGAGCTGTGTAATTATGTCTTGTTGGAAGGGTTTTGCAGATGCCACAGGGACAAGGGCCAGTGGAAGGCAGGGCATTTTGGTCCGACGTGAAGCTTCAGACACTGGGGCATGGTCAGACAGCCCTCTAGGCAGTATAGCTATCTCTGACACTATGTTGGAAACAGCTGGGAACCAGCATGTAGTCCAGTCTAGAGAAAGAGCTGTGGACTGTTGAATAATATGTGTATCCCAAGACCTGCAGATGATATGTCATCCAGGTGTCTATCCAGCCCAGTGTGGCCACCAGGGAACTCAGTGTGGACCCTCCAACCCCGGCACCCACCCGCAAGGTGCACCATCTATCCATCTCCAAATGCATCACATTATTACAGTCTCCACCTATCACAGAGAGGCCAGGGGGCAAATCTCCCCATAGCCTCACTACTTGATCAATGAATGGCAACCCAAGCCGCAGAGGGAGAGGGGGCAAATGTACAGAGGAATTGTTAGAGTGTCTCCATAAAGCGTGCCAGTCCCAAACGTGTATTTAACATACTTGTCCAATCATGCATGGGTGAGCCAGAAGTAGACCCTGCGGTGAATCAGGCAACATGTGCCCCATGAGCCCCTCCTGAACCCCGAGTGGTATACTTGTGAATAGCTATACCTGGCCAAACAGGGAGTCCTAGAGCCCATAAGATAAGTCTCCTGTAAAAGTAATATATCCTCCCCCCATCGCCTGCTTCAGAACTGCACCCAGTTTTATTTTGCCTACAACACGCCGCACGTTCCACATGATGATACGGACATGACAAAGAGGGCTCATGGAGCACGTCACACGTCATCCGCGGGTGTGCAATTATACGTGTTATAGTGTGTGAACCAGAGTTGGTGTGTATACAGAATCATGCATAACAAACAAAAGAATTCAACCAAACCCACTCTCTATACTTCAATGAACAAGAAGTACCTGTCGGAGAGATTGCCCCCAGGAACTCCAACAGGGGCCCCTAGGGGACCCTCACCATTGGATCCCCCATAACCCTACCTCAAAGAACTGATCTAGAGACGTTAGACTTTGATCTCTAGGAGTGCAGGCAACCTGCATGTACACACTACAAGGTGTCTAAGTAAGCATTTCAACAGCTGCTCGTAAGACAACTGTGAATTTACATCATACAATGCTTCGTGAAGCGGGCAAGTCGCAGGTCCTTCCCTTAGGCGACTATTTATTATGTATCATCTTGATGTCTGCTCCTCCAGGAAGAGTAACAAGGACTGACGTTTCCCAGTGGGTTTGGCCAGGCCCACTTGTTGGCCGCTCTGGGACGAGTTAGAGTCCACGCTGGGAGGTGTATGGCGCTTCACCATCACACATTCATCTGCCCGGGGAAATCCTTCCTCCGGCATAATTGAAAAACAGCTTCTGTGAGTTAAAGACCAGTCGCAGGTGTGCCCTGTATAGCAGCATGTATTGAATTTTAAGAACTCTTATATGCTGTTTTGCTGCTGTAAAGTATTGGGTCTGTTGTTGTACCATTTTCATATAGTCCCGGAATATCGTTATATGGTGCGATTCATAGAGAATCTTGTATATGCTCCAGGTAAATTTGAGGATCACGTCCCTGTCTATTAAGTGGAGGATTCTTGCGATTACTAGATGTGGTCTCGCCCCATGAGGGGGACTTCCTTACCAGTGTCCTACAGGTCCTCTCCACCACGAAATAGGCTGAACAGGAGTCCGCCAGGAACATCAACTGGAACCAGGATGGGCCCTTGCATCCCTTTGGGAAGCAAGCACATCTTAAGCTATTGCAACGGGTGCATCCCTATGCATAATCTACTCGTGCTCCCAGTTCCTTTGTTATGACCATCTGGGTGTCAACCTTTTGCTGTAGGGTCTTGACGGAGTCCTCGACGACCGATACCCATGATCTCCACTTCAGTAATCTGCTATACAGCCTTCCAGAGGTCTAGATGAAGCAGAGTGACAACTGAGCCAACAGCTCTGACCTTAGTGTCCAGTATGTCTGTGTAATTGCTGCCAGCAGAGCGGTATTATCAGGTATGGTGCCAGGCCCACTCATGTCTGGCGTTGCAGTGCCTACATTAGCATATTTGTCTGGGGTACTTTGTTTGGCCATTCCTGAGGCTGGTTTGTCTTTGGTCATGGTGGGCAAATTTATGTGGGGTTGTTCCACACCACCGGTATGCACGACCTGCCGGAGCTATCCCCCGCCCCCAGACAGAGGACACAGGGAGCGGCACAAGCAGTCGTCAAATTTGTAGCCACAACAAGCGGAGGGAAGGCATCAGTTCCAGTGAGGGCCTACAGGATGTATTTATTATTTAACTTAGTCTCTGCCTATAGCCTGTCGCAAGCAGCAGCAGGACCTAGCCTGGTTGCCTCCGCGGTATGGGTATCAGCCTTCAGCGTGGCCCCATAGTGGAGCTGCATGCTGGGTAGGCCCAAAGGTGCCTCTCAGGCATCATGTAGGAATATGCTGAACCAGGTAGGATCAATCCTAATACTGTAGCAGGTTTTGTGTTTGGCAATACCTCCTTGGGCTCTTGCCGCCTCCGCTGTGTCGCCACCCTATGCAGGATAATGCAGGTAGAGGGGCGATCTAGGCCCTTGCCGTCCCGCGAAGACTCCACAGGGCGGGGGCCCTCCACTGCAGAACATTAAGGTAGGTGTGCTGGGGATATTTCGTGACAATGGGGCGATTGCGACACTTCAATGGGCCACGCACATAAATGGAGGCATCAGGGATGTGCCGGGACATCTTGTTTGGGGTCAAGGGCAACAACTTTTTATGTTTACTTTGTCCTTGGGACAAGTAGGCCCAACCCTCTGCAGGCACAAACCCTTTGGCTGCCTGTTTACAGAGAGTGGAACTCTCTGCAGTTGAGGTAACGTGTTTCCAAAAGATAATGCTATTCGAACTTGTATTTATGGTTCATTATTTGAAATCCTTCATTATTAGGGTGAGTGCTGTAAATAAATGTTTTAAGGTCACACTTCACTACTGACGTTGGTTCCAGTACAAAAAGAAAAAACGTGTATACACATGTTTGAAAAGTTTAGGCTATGAGGTTAAGTATAATGCTCCCAGAATGCTCTCTGATGAGATGCAAATGAAGTGTCATTTAGTAAAATGTGTTGGTGCATGCTAGTATTTCCCAAAAATATTTCTAATGGAAAATCAGTGTAACCATTTTCAACACGATTATGGGAAGTATGAAAATAAACAAACACTGACAAAGCCAACTGATCTGACATATTTTTATAAGTCTTTTAGTTTCATCAATGCGTGTCTTGTTTTGACATGGCTTTTGTAACACTTTATTGTTGTGGGAGCTATCAGGCCCTCAACACTGTAACAAACACTGGCAAAAAAAAAAAAAAAAAACATTTTTTAACTCTAAAAGCACATGTTGCCACCAGTGTCATAACAAAGGCCCAGCAGCCGCCCTCCTGGGGGCCCCTTCAGCACAGCACCTGGCCTGAGTGAGTCTGGAGAGGGGGCTCCTCCATGTTCTTAGCAAAGGGGCACCCTCCAGTTTCGTTACGTCACTGATTGCCACTGTAGTTCCTGACACTGAACAAAACTACTTTGTGTGCCAATATGCTCCTTGTGGAAGAGCAGAATGCGATCGCTCACAGTAAAGCCAGCCGAAAGAGAGAGAAATAGAAGTTTAATAAAAACAAAATGTTTTGTTAACACCAGACCTAATTAGGGACCAAGACCCACATGTATGTAGCTTTTTGCATGTCGCAAACAGCGACTTTCGCTGTTTGCGGCGTGCAAAAAGCACACTGCGATGCACAAACCCAGTTTTGCGATTCGGTAACCTGGTTACCGAATCGCAAAACAGGTTTGCGACTTGCAATTAGGAAGGGGTGTTCCCTTCCTAATTGCGACTCGCAGTGCAATGTAGGATTGTTTTGTGACCGCGAGCGCGGGTGCAAACCAATCGCAGTTTGCACCCATTTCAAATGGGTGCTAACACTTTCACTAAAGGGAAGGGGTCCCCGTGGGACCCCTTCCCCATTGTGAATGTCACTGTAAACATTTTTTCAGAGCAGGCAGTGGTCCTGCGGAACACTGCCTGCTCTGAAAAAATGAAACGAAAACGTTTCATTTTTCGTTTTTGTAATGCATCTCGTTTTCCTTTAAGGAAAACGGACTGCATTACAAAAAAAAAAAAAAAAAAAAAACTGCTTTATTAAAAAGCAGTCACAGACATGGTGGTCTGCTGTCTCCAGCAGGCCACCATCCCTGTGAGGGCCGCCATTCGCAAGGGGGTCGCAAATTGCGACCCACCTAATGATTATTCATGAGGTGGGTTTTTGCGAAGCCCTTGCGAATCACAGATGGTGTCAGGGACACCATCCTACATTCGGATTTGCGACTCGCAAATTGCGAGTCTCTCTGACTCGCAATTTGCGGGTCGCAAATCTGAACCTTCTGACATGTGGCCCCAAATTCTTAAAGAAAGTCACAAAAGTGCACCCATGGTATATGTCGTACCCCTATAAAATATTTGTGAACTGTATTTTAGCATGGTTAAATACGATGTGTAGATTTGCTCATGTGAAAATCTATTGAGCATTTGCAAGTTCATTTTCCCTCCAGCCACTTTCTTCCCAACCCTGGAAGAAGTTCTAATTCTGCTATTGTCAGGAGTAAATGTCCAACCTTTCTTATTATGGGAAAATATTAGAGAGAAGCTGGTGATATTTTTTAAAACATGCAGGTTAGTAGGTTTGCAGACTCAAAGGCATTCCAGCCCTGGAACTATTGCTTACTGCATCCTCCAGCCCCAGTATGCAGATCTGCAGAAAGGTGGAAACATAAGGAAATTGCTACAGTAGGGATTGAAACTGCAAGTATTCAAGCCCTACTATGGTAGTAGCCCTGGCATAATCAGAGAGGCTATTATCAGAGCTCTTACATAAGGAGACTGCTGCCATAATTTGTCACCACACTACATGGCACCAGAGGGACAAGTAGATCTGTTTACAGGACAAGTAGATTTGAGAAGCAACCTGTCCCCTGGACAAGTAGATATTTTAATAAATTCCACACTCCTGGGCATGAAGTGATCCGCGGCCCGTCTTCCTAGCTCTCTAAATGCCATGGGTTTGCTCGGGCGTGATGTTTATCATTTTCAGTCCCCAGGTCCTCAATGCCAAGAATTTCCTTGAGTATTCCTGCATTTTTCCATGAGTGCCCCATATGCTACGAATTACCATTAGTATGCAGGTACCATTATTTTACTATTGGTGTCCATTATGCCAAGAATTACTCCAGTATACCAATTTCCTCAAGTGTGCCAGTACTTTGCAACGGGAAACTCTGTAAGACAAGAATTACTTTCAGATTCCCAGGGACAAAAACAGACTCACAACCATAACACCAGCGTTTCCACTTGTACTTATATTCAGTCACTTAAAGACTTTAACACTCGATACAGTCATTCTTATTCATTCCCACTTGCATTCACTCAATCTCACTTGTACTACTGCCATTCCGGCCAAGAGTTACTGTAACATTTGAACCAGGTCTGCATTACTTGTTTGTGGTGGTATTTACTTTCTAAAGCAGATCAAGGTTGTTTTGGAAATTTAGCCAAAGTAACAGAAAGTCGAGCTATCTGGTGAGGAGGTGTTCCATATGTAGTACATGGATAATCTCATGCAAATTACCATGGGTTTTGCCGCAAATCCTTATCTACTACCAATTGCAGACATGAATTTGCAACAAATGTTACGCCTCCTCTAGTCAGGCATAATGGAGGACAAATATTTTTATTTCTTCCTACTTTTCAAACTTTGCATTTATATTGCATTGTACAGCATGCATAAAACATGGTAAAAGTAATAAAGCATGGTTTTTGTACTGTAAGAGTTTCTTTCAGTACAAAATCTATCCTTGACAGAAAGGAAACACACAGGCACTATGGTGCACAAGTGTATGTGTGTGTTGAGAACCCTACCGCTGGGGGAGAGAAAAGCAGCACAATATCCTTGCAAATAAGGAAATGTTTTAAAATCTCCTTGGGACACAATGCAGAAAAGCAACTTTGCTGCGCTGCGCAACATTTTAGTAACTTCCCCTCAATATCGCACATTCTTGGTTTAAAAAAAAAAAAAAAAAAAAAAAGAATTTAATACTTACCTGTAACTCCCGTTCTCCGGTATTGGTACCTTTCATAGATTCACATGCTTGAATCATTCCCAGTCGTTGAAATGGGAGTCCTACAGTGTCATCGTAAGCAGTATATATCAGTATAATAGGCTCAAAGGAACTGCTGAGTTCAGCTCTATAGCCTATGTCCTTTTTTTAAAAACAGGACCAACTTTGAACAATGACCAGTCAGTCAACAGCACCCTTGGAACACCTTCAACAGAGGCAACTTCCCTCAGATTTTCCAAGCACTAGTGGGATAAACACGACTGGCCAAGAAGGAGAGCCTCCAAGGGGAGGTGGGTGGATCGCATGTGAATCTATGCAAGATACCAATACTGGAGAACGAGAGTTACAGGTATTGGGGTATCTTTCATAGATTCACATGCTTGAATCAGAATAGTTGGAGTGCAGTATATATCAATCAAATACTTATGTACATGATAGCGGATGAAGGGTACAACATTATAGATTATATTTGTAAAAAGGCTCATCTTATTGAAAAAAGATGCTGAAGTACTGCTTGACCCACAGTTGTATCAGTGGTTTGTGCTGCATCCAGACAGTAGTGCTGGGTAAAAGTGTGCTTGCTCGTCCCGGCTGCAGCACAGCATATATTTTCAGTGGACACCCCAGCAAATAGGGCAGCTGTTGTGGCAACTGCTCTCGTAGAGTGTGCTCACATCTTCTGTTCTTCTGTCTGAAAGGCCTGCAGGCCGCAGTGGCAGAACTAAATGGCCGATGAAATCCATCTCGCTATGGTGGATTGGGAGACTGGTCCATCTTTATTATTGTTAACACAGGCCACAAACAGTTGATCAGTAGTACCAATATGCTCTGTTCGATGTAAGTAATGTAATATCTCGATGTCAAATGTATTAAGACTTTGTTCTGCTGGTATTTGCAGACTGAAGAAGAAAGTCTTAAACAAAACCGGTTGATTTAGATGAAAAACAAACAGAATCTTTGGTATGAGCTTGGGATTAGTTCGTAGAATTACCATGGTATCTTTGAATTGTAAGAAAGGCTCTTTAATAGCGAACGCTTGTAGTTCGCTTACTCTCCTGGCAGAGGTGAGGGCAAGTAACAAAGCCACCTTCCAGATTAGGAACTTTATTTCAGCCCTGTGGACCGGTTCAAATTGACTTTTCATCAACTAAGATAATATGGTGTTTGGTTACCATGCAAGAGACAATGAATTTATTGGAGGATATGCTTTGAAGAACCCTTTAAGGAATTGGATGAGTAATCTGTGCGACCACAAGGAAGGAGATCCATAATTCCACCTGGACCTGGAAATAGCAGCCAAATGCACATTGACAGATGAATGTGCTAGGTTTTGCTAGAGACAGTAGATATGGTAACACCTGTTTAGTAGAAGATGTTATAGGATGCAAGTTAGATTATTTGCACCAAAGACGAAATCATTTCCATTTATTTAAGGGGAAATGTTTTGTTGCTAGAATCAGCTATAGCCTTCACAAGAGTATTCCAAAAGTCTTCTGGAATATCTAGGTAGTGTAGCTCATGGTGCTCAGGATTCAGGCTAATAATGGTAGAGAACTCTGATCTGGATGAAGGACCTGCTGATTATTCATTGACAACAAGTCTACTTGGGGCGCGAGTTGAATGTGTGTCAACTGACAACATGAGAGGCTCTGTAAACCAATGTTGTCTGGGCCATCATTGAGCAATGAGTATTAGCCAGCATGGTTCCAGTTTGATTTTTTGGGAGAATCCTGGGAATAAGAGGGATAGGGGTAAAAGCATAGGCATAGCCATTGCATCGAAAGCACATTCCCCAGGAACCCTTTTGAGGGTACCTGCTGGCGTAAAACCAGCACTTCCTGTTCTCTTTTGATGCAAATAGATCCATGTTGGGGGTTGCCCCATTTGTGAAATATGGCACCCAGGACCAGTTGGTTCAATTCCCATTCATGAATATCCTTGGTAATTTTGCTCAAAGTGTCTACTTGAGAGTTGTGCACTCCTGGGAGATGTCTTGCCCTTATGGTTAGTGCCCACCTCAACATAGTTTGGGCTTCTTGAGACAGAATCTTGGATCTTGTACTTGTTTGTTGAGGTAATGAATGCTTGTTGTGTTGTCCGTTCTTGTCAACATGGAGGAACCTTCAATTCTTGGTAGGAAAGCTTGAAGAACTGGGGGACTGCGCTGAGCGTGAGGAAGCGGATATGCAGTTTCGACCGGTCTGAGGTCCATTTGCCCTGAATCTGCGGATCTTGCAAATGAGCTCCCCATCCTTCTAGAAAAGTATCTGTTGTAATGACGCATTCTGAAAAGGAAGGCAGGAATGTTTGACCCGCAGACAGATTCTTGGAGTTACTCCACCAGGGAAAAGCTGCTTACATGACATGTGTAATCTGTACAATGTCATCGAATTGTACTTCCGACTGGAGCCATTGCACCTCCAGTTGTTCCTGGAAGGGTTGCATTTTGAGGCGAGCATGAGGTATTAAGATAATGGCTGAGAACATCATGCTAAGTAGTGATTTGATCAGGCGAACTGAAGCACACTTTCTTTTTGAAAGGGAGTGGGCCAAAAAAGAAAGTTTCTGTTGCTGGTCTTTGGGCAAGAATGTATTGTTAAGTAATGTGTCTAGAGTTGATCCCAGAAATCTTATTCTTGATGAAGGAGAAAGGGGAGACTCCTGAAAATTTACTGTGAGCTTTAAGTTTTGAAAGAGGCAAAGACACCTCACAGTATCCCTCCATCGCTTGTTGGGAAGATAGAGCCTTTATAAGCCAGTCGTCGAGGTAAGGAACAACTTGAATGCCTTGTTGACGGAGGTGGGTCAACAATAGAGCAAGACATTTCGTAAATATTCGGGGAGCAGATCGGAGACCGAAAGGTAGAACTTTGAACTTGTAATGTATACCGGCTACTGGAAATCGGAGGAATCTGTGATTGTTGGGATGGATGACAATGTGAAAATAGGCATCCTGGCAATAGAGGCTGGTAAGAAAATCTCCACGATTGAGAAGTTGCAGAATTTCCTGGAGGGAAACCATACAAAAAGAAGGCTTCTTCAGGTACTTGTTGAGTTTCCTGAGGTCGAGAATGGAACGCCACTCCCCTGACTTTTTAGTCACAAGGTAAAAACACAGGAGTAAAATCCCTTTCCTTTTTGGGGAAACTGAACCACTTCTATGGCCCCTTGGATAAAATGGCCAAAACCTCCTTCTGAAGAAGAAACCAAGGTGAGAAGGGACAAATGTTGTTGGTGGAGTCTGAGGTGGGATTTGAGTGAATTCCAAGGTGTGGCCATGATCGATGAGATCTAGGACCCATTTGTCCATAGTTATCTTGGTCCAGTGATGTAGGTACTGGGAAATGTTGGCACCCACTGGACGGTAGGGGTTGTAGCCAGCACAATGAAGTTATCACTTTTTTCTAGTGATGATTCTGGCAGAAGTAGCCGGTCTCCTTCTTGGCTGCTGTTTAGGATGCCGAAGTTAGCGTTCCATGTGGCTAAAGTTGATAAGTGGGTCGAAAGGGTTGTTGGTAGGATTGTGGTTGGTATCTCTGGTATACCCCACAATAGGAATAAGTTCCACGGCCATATATTCCACAAAAAGGTGTTTTACGAAACTGAAGGGTTTTAAGAGATCAGGATGTCTCTGTGTCAGTCTTTATTGCCTGCAGAGCATCGTCAACATGTTTCTCAAATAAGGAATCATCGTTGAAAGATGTATCAAGTATTTTTGTCTGCACTTCAAGGTGAAACGATGAAGTCTTACGCTAACCCTGACACTGAAGAGTAGTAGATCCTACCGATTGTTGAAAGCCTATGGGTGCTACATCCACTGCGGAGTCAATGATTTCAGATGCTGATTTTTCAGTTTCCTGTGAGATGTGAGCAGCCTCTGTTTTCTTGTGATCTGGCAGGAAATTCAGGTATGTGGTAATGTCTGACCACATTTGGCGATCATAGCGCCATAAATGGCCAGAGAGTTTGTGGCTCAGACAGTGGTACCTGACATGAGTGTGAATCTTTTACCAATATTGTCCAATCGCCTACCCTCCTTATCAGGCGGAGTAGTGATAGGAATGTAAGTATTTTTAGATCTGTGTTGTGCAGCCTGAGAAACGACAATCAGTTTGTGGATGCCCGATTAATTCTGGGAAGAACAGGAGTGGTCTGTGCTTGTGTTTTCATTATTTTAACCACTTCTTCCCATATGTAGTCGACAAATGGTATTGCTCTGACTGTTCTCTTGGATTGGTCTTTAAAGTCATATAAAAACAGTCAGTCTGTGTAATTGCAACGGGGAGTTGAAAAAGTTTGGCTGCTCTCTCCATTAGCGTATGAAAACATCCACTATCTCCCGGTGGAGAATCTACTGGTTGTGACACCAGAGGTGAAGATGGAGGGGGGATAAGGTAATCATCCCACTTGTTAGTGAGGGTACGACTATCTGTGATTTCACCTTTTTCCATGTCTTCATCATCGACATCCTTATCAGTAGAGGAAGGATTGTCTTGAGGAGGCATGGCAATACTGGATTGCAGAGTCATCCTTGGGTAGGAGGTGGAGGCAGATGTTCTGTAGATTTAGGTGCAAGCGTGGCTGTTACTGCAGATGACTAATGCGCTTCAGCTGGTGTTGGGAAGAATTTGTAATAGTCTTTAAGCATGCTTTGCATGTCTTGTACGAGGGTAGCTGTAACCTGAACCATGTCTAGTGATGGTGGAGGAGGCTCATAAGGATGATACTGTTTTTCATATTGATGAGAGTGATAGACGTTGATAATAGCCTTGCTTCTCGTCTTCATCCTGATATTTCACATGCAATTCAGAGGGGCGGTGAGCTGCACCAAACATTTTGTGATCGTCATCCTCCAAGTCTTGAACATCAAGTAAGTGGCTGGGTATTAGTGGGGATAGATCAGAAGGAGACATGAAAGAAAGATGCATACTGTGAGGATATGGCAAGACATTCATCGAAGAGGTTGTGAACGGATAGGGCAATAATAATGTGGGTGGCTTCTTGTGTTTGGACTTTGCCGATGAGGAGGAGGTCTTTTCAAAAGGCTACATTGTCAACAATGCCGTTGATGACGGTGGTAGTGACGCCGATGCGGTCGTGGACGGTGTGAGTACAGTCTTTATCAACGTTAGTGTTATTGACATGACTGTTTTCGTTGACGGTGTGGTGGTCATCAAGGTAGTCTTCGCCGATGTGGAAACCGTTGTCCATGTCGGCGGGATGGGTGACAATGATAAAGTAATCGTCTGGCTTCTGTCACTTCCGACTGCCATCTACTGCGATTTTTATGTCTTTGGTATTACCGACGATGTCTTTGAAGGCAATTTTTTGCAGGCTCAGATAAAGATCTAGTCCACTGGTTACCAACCTGTGGTCCAGGGACCCTTAGGGGTCCACAAAGCCTCCTCAGGGGGTCCGTGACTACTTAGAAAATGTAATAAAATTAACAAATTAGGTCTCCAGCTTTCAGTAATGACTCATTAGGGGGGGGGTCCCCCGATTCCAATAATGATTCAGTGGGGGTCCACGAAGTCAAAATGTTAGGAACCACTGATCTAGTTGTTATAGAAATGGCTATAGCAGGAGCAGATCGCTCGGAGTCTGAGCAGCCCTTCGTTTTGCTTGACGAAAAGGGCCTTCCATAGAGGGTCTTTTTAAGGCTCTTTTACTGCGTTGAAGGGACTTATGGTGAGACCTTTCCCTCTGTTTGGAAGTCGGTAAGGAAATGGAGCACTCACTACTTTCCTCCTCAGAAAGTACAATAGATTTGGATTTAATTTTTTGTAGTCATAATAAAAGTCTTCCCTCACAGTCTTTGGGGTTTTTGTAGAAAAAGTTCTGCAAATCTTGCAGTCCCTCACCTTGTGGGATGGATAAAGGCAATGTGTACATCCCTTGAGAGGATTTTCCTAAGGAAGCCTTTTCTTACCACAGGTGGCACAAGGCCTGAAGAGTCCTTTCTTGACCAGTTTTGACATACTGGAACAGAGAATACTTGTATGAAAATGGGAAAATCAGGAAAAAGTGAGCAGAGCTCAGGGAGACTCCCTCGCACATGACTTGCAGTGAAAATATGAGGTATGTCTCTGTTGAGAATTTTCTAAGGGTGCTGCTGCCCGATACTCATTGTTCAACTTTGGACCTTTTTGTGTTAAAAAGGACATAGATAGGGTATTAAGCTGAACTATGCATTCCCTTGACAGCCTATCATACTAATTTATACTAGTTACTATGCTACAGTGAGACTCCCACTTCGACGACGGGGAATGATTCAAGCATGTGTATCTATGAAAGGTATCCTAATACTGGAGAAGCAGTTTTTCTCCATTTTAAATCTCATAGGAAACTTAGCTCTCAGCTACAGAAAATAACACTGAACAGAATGAAAATGTGGCATGAAACTAGAACTTTCCTCAGGAGTGCAGATGAATAGTGCCTTTGCTTCAGTAGTCTGGGAAACCAGGAGAACCAAAAATGTGTCAGGTGGGCTTGACAAGGTTGACATTACAGATATATGGACTGTTAGTACATGCATTGTTTTTGAATGCATGTTTCAAAACAGCTCATAAAACCAAATTTAAAAAAATAAAAGTAACACAAACGCAAGTATATTTCAGTGGCTGGGGGAGCTTTTTTTCCTCATTTGTCTAGTTTGGGTACACGGACCAAAGGACCCATAGTAAGGCCTGCAGACCCAAAGGATGTGATCGGCTGGCTGGGGACACATAAGAGAAATGGTAAATAAATTCATCCCTGCAGGCCTATGTGGGCCCCCATATCTCCAAAAATAATAAACTAAGTACATTTTGCTGGGGGATTGGGACCCCAGGGCAAGGTCCATGTCCCAGAAAAAGGCTCTTGAGTTCACAAACCCGGTTGTTGGGTCTGCAAAACCCAAAGTAGGACCCTAGGGCTTTTCGTGGTTGCCATTCCAAGTCCATGGACCCAGGAGCTGAATCTGTCAACCTGAGAGAACTCGGGTACCTATACTGGTCTTCCTTCTTGGATACGGGGACAAAAAAGGGGCATTTAGCATTCTAGTCCGGAAGCGAAGGTTATTGATTATTCCAGTGGTTGCTTATTTCTGGGATTAGTCTTGTGCTTTCAATGAAACCATTATAAATATTTAAACCAGTTTCTTTGTAACAAATTAATTTAATGGGAGAGAGGTTGATATTTTGTAGGCGTTATGAGTACATGCAAGTTGTTGGTAGCATGAATGGATAGGTTAGAGGTGACTGATATTGTTAGGCTGTGACCTATGAGATGAGGGGTGGGCAATTTTCAAAAATACAATAATAGAGATGAAGGCAGGCATGCAACTTAGAGCAGTTCTCCAGAAAGAGGAGGAATAATGCAGATTTGGAAAGTAAGGAGCACTGGTGTCAAATTCTGCAGGGCTTTCGCACGGAGGTCGCACCAATATTTTAGCTGAAAGGCTCCACTCAGCAGCACTTCCAGTGGCACTAAAGTCTTTGCTCTGCTCAGAACCTGAGGTCCCAGCAGAGTTTGTTTTATCTGCTGATCAGTTCAGCTGCCACGTATGTACAGCATAACCACAGGGTAGGGTTTGCAGGTAGTACTGTAATATAGGACCCACACCCCACTAGGGCTTTATTTGTGGTGGACAGTAAGGTTTTTATGAAGTCCTACTGTTTTAAAGGAGTGTGAGAGTATGCCTATTCACACTAGAATGCTAACATTTGTATTAGAAGTACAATCTCCACCCCAGCATTGATAACCTTTGACTGCCTCCAATAATAAAGACCTAAAGTCACAGACTGTTGCCACAGGACCTACTGTAATACGTGACACCATCAGACAGCCCTGGCCTTTCAGGCATTAGCATGATGAACTCTCCAACTTGTGATTTTTTTAACAATGAAAATAGGGGCGCAAAATCCCAACAAGCATAGTGCTGGTTGCTCGTGGTAGAAGGTCAGGTCCTCCTGAAGTGGCACACAGAATCGCTTGAAGGCTATTTTTAAAATGTTTACAAATCAAGCCAGTTCTCTGTGAATATTATTACTGTGTTTGTCTTGCCAGCCAAATCAAATATGAAAACATGTTCACCTATTTTTAGAATTGGATTATTTCATTCACATCATGCCTGAAAACATGCATTGACACGGCCATTCGTTCTGACTTTACCATAGGGAAAATATTTCTGCCAACCTTCGTTAACAGGAATGACAGATGTAGCAGGGAAGCGGTACTGCAAGCTTTTGTAACACAACCTAAAGAAAACAAGCATTTGCAATGTAATGGGTCTCGCATTTGCTCGAGTTAGAGCTATTAGCGTTGGAAACTCCTAACCTGACTTTTCTTGACACATAAATTGAAAAAGTAAAACAGTTTCACATAAGCGAGTCCATTCACAGCGCCACGACTGCCATGAGCATCAGCGTGAAGAGACACAAGGATAAAAGTTTGCTCGCAGTCAAACTTATCGGCAAAAGTGCAATTAGCCATGTAACTGGGCAATAGCCAAGGCGGTAACAAAACCTACCCAATGAGGAACAGACGTAAAGCAGTTACCAATGTCAAAGGATTATTGAAGGGCAAGCCCACGAAGGAGTGGTAGTGAGGGGCATGAGGTGGCGCTGTTAAAAGCCCAGATACATACCAACACTTTGGAAAAGCAGCACTTGCGCGCTGCTATGCTCAACCTAAAAATAAGTGGCTTAGACTGGGAAATTCTCTTCAATCCGTGGTGACCGTAAGTGGATTTTTGTGCATACCCTTGAAATTTAATTCATCCACTGCCACCTATCACAATGAAAATGAACAATGAAGATAAGTGTGAAGATAATCTAAATAGTTCATATTTGAACAACAGCAACAAAACTGGCATATTGGTCACAAAATAAACAATAAAAAGCAATAAACTACAGACAACACAACATCATGGCCCATAACAAGTGCACACAAAAAGATATAAAGTGACCAATATTCAGGTATTTTAGATTAAGCATGATGTAGCTCTACCTCTCTGCCACTAGCTGCAACAGATACATGTTGTGAAGCCAGAAACAAATGGAGCTGTGAGCCGCTACCACATTAATCTCTTTTACCATGCATTTCTTAGTGGTCATGAGCCCAGAAGTTAACTGGAAAACTGTCTCCTGAAGACAATGGCCTGTGTAAATTAGATTTACAGCTAAGGATTTACCACTAAGGGATGCACAGCAATGGTGAAGACATTTGCTAGTGGCATGAAACACTGATTTTCTCAAGTCTTCTTTCTAACAGGCATTCCACTACAATGTGCACAAGGCTACCACTTCACTTTGTAAGATGCTGACAAACACCATTCCATTCTAGGCCAAAAGTCAACAACTGTGCATATGTGCTCACTTACCAGACAGAAGCCTCAATCCATGAACCCATCCTAATGTTACCTTTCCCCCATTCCAATCGCACCTAGATTCCTCATATCTTGCTGTCTCTCGTTTTCACACCATCTAGCACTCTTTGCAATCATTTGAAGACCCTTATTCTCTTCCATCCTCCTTTTCTTTGCTGGCTATCCCCCACCCTCAAATCCAATCCATCACTTTATTTTACACCAGAATTGCCATTAGACACACACTGCATGCGCCTCTTCCAGCTCCAAAGAGCAATTAAGACATGGCTGTTTCCTCAGTAACACCTCACATCACCACTCCAGACAAGACCTGCAGTCATTTAGGTTCATGAACGTACAAACAACTGGTTAATCAACTCCCATATGCAGACTAGGAGTCTATCACAGAATGCCCATGACCCAAATAGTGGAGGTGTGCATTATTAAAGTGGTCCTCTATCAATCAGATACTCCTCCGCATCACAGATCTGCCTACACACAGTGCCAACCATGCAAGCCCATGACTGATGCACATCTTCAGCTCTACTCTGCAACTCCAACCGTTTCAAACAGGTCACACTACAAACATACATTCTGTCAAGCATGTGTTCAAGCACTCTGGAGGCAACAGCGGTAGTAGCAATTAACTATATAACTACTCATGCGGTACAATCCAACACAAGGTGATGACCTACTCTGTCAAGGCAGCCAAAGATTAATTTAAAAAGGACAACGTTGAAAGTGATACTACAGGCCCGAGAATACAGTGGGCTGTTGGCTAACAACTTGAAAATGTCTGAAGGTGTCACATGGGGCAGTCAGGAATACTTGGTAGCAGTAAAAAAGAGCTTACTAAAACTGACAGGAAAATTACAGGCATCGACTGAAAATATTTAAATTTGCATTAGCTACTAACCAGCAACATATGGAGAGACCGCAAATCTTTTGTGGAATTGAAGTGTTTTTGCAGCACATCTTCCACCGTCTTATTTTTCAACAGAGCCTGCATCAATGAAATAAGAAGGATATAAGGCGTATGGTGAATTACATTTTTTTCAGTTTCATGATTACTTTCAGACAAAAGCAAAAATAAAAAAATTGCTGGTGATGGTCTTGGCTTCCGTTTAAAAGTAGAATGCTACAACTGACACATGTAGATTCTATATGTAACTAACGACTGAGAACATAGGCACTGGATCAAGAGCGGACTCTACGAAGATCAATGTTCACCATATCGCTCATTCCACATTTAATACTTACAAGTCCTAAGCAGTTAACACAGGTTTTAGTGCTATTTCTGTAGTACTTAACACATGGTCTCTTCCCGATTAACTCTTCCATTTTATACTGTTTATGCACTTTGATGATGGAGTGCACAATGCAGATACAGGAGGGCCAGTGCCAACGCAGAAGACACATTTACAAACAATGAATCTAAATGGGAATGATTTACATAATTATTGATAGCCTGGAAATAGAGCATGGTTGCACTTCCTGCAGATCTGAGCTGGACACCCCTTATACGTTGCAATGATTCATAATCGTCGTGGTTTAAAACTGCAGGTCGATGGTTCGAACTTCTGAGTTTTTACAAAAGTGGATATGTCTTTCTCGGTCCCCTCAAGACGATGTGTATTTATCTCCACTGGGCTCCAAACCTATGTTGTACTAAGGACAGTCGCAAAAGACAGCTCCTTGAAACCGTGATCAACTTCATCACAGAAGAAGCATGAAAAGAAAGACAACTAAAAAAATAAATACACTTTCCAATTTGTGGACAAAAAATCTAAAGCTACGGATACGAGTACAAGAAACTCTGCTTAATGCCCAGAACATAATTTTTTTAAATGAATAAACTAGCCAATATTCATTGACTAGCTCCGATTGCAGTGTTTTAAACACATAGATACAGGTAGTCTAATATATAGTAAGCATTTTTCTTTTCTATTAAAACACTTTCAATTTTACATCCACTTGAGGCCCTCGTTCCCACCACTAACGCTCCGAATTTCACAACCATTGAAGCTATTTAATCAGCCTTTAAGAATAAAAAAAACTACAGTTTGAATTATAAACATAGGAGACCAAGGTAAGAAGTAATGCCAAAATAACACTCCTTGAAAATAAGTCAAACATATCTCATCTTGCAGATAGAAGACTGCCTTGTGGTATTAACTTGCATAACGTGCCTAGAAAAGGATGATTTTATTCACGCTAACATTTAAAACAAAGAAAAGCATCTCACGAGAACGTTTGGTTCTGGAAACAGCCTCTCAGGTGTTGTACATGCCCGCACTTACCAAACAGAAAAGAGGTGGTGTCAATAACGAAAGTCAATTCATGCTCCGATCATATTTAACCAACATGAGGCAGTTTGAAACTCAAATACCCGAATTCCAATATAATACATTTGATCAAAAGCTGCAAAAGCAATTCAACTAAACTTTTCATATTTAAGGGACAAAATGATGCGCAATATTCGATCCTCAAAATGGAGACTACCTGTGGCAGTTGTTAACTGTGACAACAAGATACACAAGAGGACCCTACTCCCTCAACGATGGAGGTGCCTGCAGCACAGAAATAGGGTGACTCACGCCACATATTTCTATAGTGACGTGTGGAACTTAAAGGCCAGTGGAGACCAGAGGAGAGGAAGGGGGGGGGGGTAACTAAAAGCGGAAGATCAAAGGGTAACATGAGGGTAAAAGGAGCACCCTGGAGGAAGTCCCATGCCAACATAAATGGGGGGGGAGGAGAGGGGTGTGCGGTCTAGAGTTGTGAAGTGTGGCAAAGAGAGACACTGGATAGAGTTATGTCAATGGGTGGCGGGGAGGTGGGTTGGAGGGGGGAGAGAAGGGGATCAAGACTGTAAAGGAAAAAAGTTTACGAGCAGATATTAAGCTGCTCAAGGATGAGATACCACGAGAAATACCTTTGCTTAAGAATTTTCAATGTGTTATTTTTTGTTCTTGGTGTGGATAAAGTTTTAATTGTTTGGTAGCCTCTCATACTCAGCGTGCAGAGTTTCTCAATTCATTCTAGTCAAGCTCTCTGCCATAATTGGTGTTTCCTGTTGCTACACAAGATAATGCATAGTATTTTCTATTGAGCTTCCTTGTGCTCTTTTGTTGTATTTCCTGGTGACACATGTATCTCTCTAAGTTATCCTCCAAACTCTGTGCTCCCACCTCATTGTGTGTCTCCCTCGCTCTGTTGCCCCTTTCAAATTGCTCCTGCATTGGGCGAAAGGTAATCCCTTGTGTGGCATTTCAGTGAGGACTTATTGTTTTAAAGTTTGCTATGCACTGACAAGTGGAATCAGCTTCATACTGAGGCATTACCTCTCATCCTACAATCCAAGGAATTTAAAAAAAGTATCCAGAAAATTCTCATGCTTCAACAGTTGTCTTGTTCTCAAATTAACTCTCTGCAATATCTCAAGGAGAGAAGCTCCATGCTTCACACAGATCAGGTTATAAAATACTGCCTTACAGATGAATGGTAGCCATTTACAAAAGCAAGCGAGAATCATAGTTTAATTTGCACTAGGGAACTTGTACAATAAAAGTACAATGTGAAATTACATTATTGGAGCAAAGATGGGAGAGTTTGAGATCAATGCGAGTCAACCATCTACACTGTGCAGTTTGGACAAAATGCCTTTTTGTGCTGTTCGGCATGCTGGCAGGTACACAGAGAAAAGGAATGTCTATCCATGTGAACAGGATAAAAACAAAAGGATGAAAGGATTTTTTGTAGGTGTCTTTGCTCTCTAAAACAGCAGCATTAACACATTCTTAAGGGGAAACAAAGCACCTGCAATGGTATTGGTTAACTGTGTAGAATATGAGCACAGTTTATTACAATCCATCTTCCACCACTGCCTGAGACGAATTAGGCCAATGCATTTCTATCTGGTGGATAAACTCTGGATTTTTTAGTGGTACCATTTAGGGAGAGAAAGCGAGTTACAACTATTAATACAATAAAGGAGTCGGTTACACTATTGATCAGGCCTCGAACACTCTCAACCGCCTTGTAAAATTGTACAGACAGCTACATGATCGTGAATTACTAGAACTTGAAAAGGAGACCATCTTTTATAATGCTAAAATATTTGTGTTTCCTAAAAAGGGAAAACCCACCAATCTTCCAGGTCTGACGACCCGATTACCCTTTTAAATTGAGACACCAAATTCTATGCTAACCTACTCGCTAGTTGTTTGCACGAAATGTTTGGTACCTTGGAGCTGGAAAACCAGCAGGGCCTTGTATTGGGCAAAAGCACTCTAAGGCATACCAATACTCTCCATACATTGATACAGTATGCTGATGAAACGTAGCCCCTTGCACTACTCGGGTGACAAAGATAAAGCATTGAACCTTTTTTATGGGACTTCTGCAGGAGTGATGGATTTCAAAGCCACTGTTTGAGCACTTACAGGTTAGGCACAAGCTTTGTACTGCTGTCCTAAGGCCACAGTCTGGATTAAGGGTCAATCATCTCACAGTGTGAGTTAAAGGACAATTGTCAGCACAGTTTGCGATCAGCTGGAGTACTCTCCATTGGTGATGTATTGCCATTTGTACCAGAGTGGCCTTTCCACTACCCCCCGAACCCCCCACCCCACAGTCAGGACAAGAGGCCCCAGAAGAGCAAACCTTCAGCTCTTTGCATCCAAACATTTGGTCAGTTTACATTCTACAGGACCAGGGTTTGAGGCTTCTGAGAAGCAAATTGCGGATATACACACACTTTGGGAACATTTAACTTGGGTTTCTTTCAAAATCACTAGACATCAAGCCAAAGCAAACGTTTGAGAGATGGCACAATACATTCTATCTTCATGCCAAGTTGGTAGTGTCCCATTACAGCTTTTGGGATACCCCTAAAATACTGCCCAGCCCCCACTCACTAACATATACAAAGCTTATCAGAAAACACATGAGGACAAAAACCTTTGTTGAAAGATTTGTATACCTTGCTTAAATGTGGCCAAAGGTATAAGTAATTCAATAACACCTTTCCTATGCTCTGATGTACTGAACCACAACTTCATCTGTCTTACACCAGATACCTCTTGATTTACAGCCACAAAACTGTTTTATTTCAAACGAAGTTGATGAAGCAACACACTGTGTAGCAGTGAAACCCGTGAATAAAAAAGGTGTACATGGGTTTCTTCTTGATGGCAGAGCTTCATGACATGCTGCAACCGAGTGGAAACTGTTAAAGAAACGTATTACTGGGGTTAACTTACCGGTGAGTTTTTATTTTTATTTTTTTTAAACATTAGCAGTGATAGAATTCAAAGGTGATTTCAGATTCGAAAACCGATACAAACGTAAACTTTTCTTTTCCAAGAAAAAAAAAAAAAAAACTATGGTTCTTATCCACAACACAGAATAATTCAAACAGAACTCCGAGACATCCTTACAGATGCTCATAAAAGATGCACAAAAATCAGAATTGCGACAAATATAAACCTAAAACTGAAATGAAATGAGTTTACTTTTGATGTGATTAGTAAATAGTTACTTTAAGCAATTGAAACACGGGGGTACAAGTCAAAAACGCCCACCAATTTACCAGTGTATTCTGGTTCCATTTTTCTGCAAAGTTTGTGTCTGGAAATTCTGCTGATAAACTCAGCTGTTCTTGAAATATGTTTAGAAATTGTGAAAAATTAAAAGCATTTAGAAGATGAATCTGCCGGTGGGAGAACCTAGACTTCACCCGCTTTTCCAAGAGCTCCAGAACATCCTATAATAAAATTAATAAATAAATAAAATTAAAACTTGTGCAAACATGAAGCATCAAAAAGTGTACATGCAAGAGTTTCAAAGGGGAAGAAAGTCTTAAATATTTCCCTTTTTTTTTTTTTTTTTAACATCAAGGGACATTTATGCTACTGCGAGTAAGATCTCGGATCACATGGGTACTACTGACATTAAGGCTATGGCAAACAAAAGAGGCTCAATAAAAATAAAACAAAATTGCTATGACTTTGATTTGTCGTCGTTTTTAACCATGCTCGTAGTAAAACAATGTTTTTCAATACGGTAATCTTAAAGCAGATCTTCAAGAAAAATTTCTATCACCCTAAGCATCAAACTACTGGCACAAAATAAGAATGCTGTGGTGTGGAATCTCCACAAATATCGTTAACTGTTTGCCTTGTATTTTACATGGCACAGTCTCCCAATGACAGGTTTAAAATAGATGCATGAAAAAAGTGCAGCTGACATGTAGATATAAAAAGGTGTGAGCAGTGAACACAGATTTGAGCATCATCTACCCTGTGCAGGCCCTAAACAATGCAAAGCTGATAATGACTCCCCTCGAGGCTCACCGTTGACAACTGTGCTTTAAAGAAAATGGGGAATTACATTTATCAAAACAAGACTAGATTGCCCATTAAGTACTTGTGCTAATGAGCCACAAGTGTTGCAGAACTCTATGGCAAATCCAGATTTCAAACCCTGCAATAAATTAGGCCTCTATCCTCATACTGTGCTTGGACCTTTCCAGAAATTAACCTATTCAAGAACAAAGGAAACATCTGGCATTTTTTTTCAAATACATGGTAGGACCCCAATACTCCTTAATAAATGTGATCATCAGACACCAAAGAAAAACAGATAAAACGTTTTACGCAGTAAAAGGCTGTCAAATTAATATCAGCACGGGTTATGCTCTGCAACACAGGTATGTTTCGCTAAAGCAGCATATTCCATAAAATTATGTTTTGTTTTATGAGAAGGCTGTTGCATGTGGTCTGTTTCCACAATACTTAAAAATAACAGGAGTTTTAAGACAAAAAGTTCCGCTTTTCTCATTACTTATTGCCACTTGAAGGTACAAGGTCACTTTTTGGGAAAAAGCTTTTGTTAACTTTGGCGTGGCGTCCAGCTTCCGTGCTACTGATTTTGTTTGCAACATTACCTACGCTTTCCAATGCTTCAAATGAAAACACTGCTCTGTCAATTGTTGCTACTCTTGTATATGCTCGGAGTGAGGGCTTGCCCCACCAGCTCCAGAGGAAAGCTATGGTGCAAAAGGCAAGAAGTTCCTCTCACTTAGCGAGGCGAGAGAAAACCAGAAGGCCGCTAGCCGAAATGATGCTCCACGGATGACAAACCCGGTAGGCAGCAGGTATGCGGTGCGGTACTCCATGGCTGGACAATAACACAGCGTAACAGCCTACTGCCACAAGGACAAATAGTGAGATTAGACAACTATATTAAGGGTATTTTGGGAAGTACTGTTTGGGGGTACATATTTGTTGGGTTCTGTATTATCTGAGTGCTGGGAGAGGCAGCTCATGCAAAATGTATTATAATGTAACTGGAATACAGGCGGCGGGGGAGGTTCTTGGGGTGAGCAGTTACGAGGGCTGCAGGGGACCTGGCGAGATGTGAGCGGTTAAAGTCCTGATCTTTTTAAATAAAATAAATACATAGTTCGTACTTACAGAGAAGGGACTTATTAATAATATACAGGTTATCCTTGCCGTACTTCATTAACTGTTATTATTGTGAAATTTCTAATGCATACCACTAACAGAACAGCCAGTAAACACCAATGATTTTATAATACAAAAAGCGTGTACTGCGGTTCAACTATACCTAGAAAGGGCTTCTCTCTCAGGCATGTTAAGTATTTTACATACTTAATTTTCCTGTGCGTATCACACGAATGAGTGAGTCGCAGGTGTGCTTTCGCCAGAGTGGCTAAGTTATTATATGCATACCCAGTATGACCTTTAAAAAGCAGGGGTACACAATATATTTCCTTCCCACTCTGGCAGGGGATTTATAGCAGATCTGTTGGGATCAAATCTCTGACCACTTCCGAGATCTGAAAGGAGTTCCAATGGGTGAATCACAACCTCTCAAGGCAAACCAAGCCTTTATCCACACTGGTTTACTGTGCAAGTTATGCAGTTGCTCCGTACAATTATACAGTTTTAAAAGAAAACATTTATTACTCCTTGGAATCTTTTTGCCAATAGCTAGGAGCTGTGAATGCAATTATTTTCGCCTGTAACCTTCTAGCTGTTCTTAAGTATCTGATTCCAAGTTTTGCCCTGATTCCAACCGTTCAGTCCACTGTGAATGAGTTAGCTCACCTAAGAAACCCTTTTTTCGTGTCTAACCCTCTAAGGTTGCTGTGTTGGGTGCATCTGAGGTCCATTCTGCTTCTGAGTTACCCCGGGCCAGGAGGGTGTTTTGCAGTAGCACAGACATCTCAAAAGTACACAATGCTTTCGCAACACAGTCCACTCTGTCAGTGGGCATGGAGCAGAAAATAATTGAAACACAATCTGGCCCTCTTTCGCGTCCCTCTTGGCATGGATATCAACACAAAAAGATTTTGTGAAATTATCACCTAGGAGGTGGAGCTTGGAGAAAACCAAAATGACAGCTCCCTGACTCAGCTCAGAGCCAGCCCTCTGGCCTCATCTAGCCAGCTCTGGAGCTTACCGCCTGATATCCACCAGAAGCAAAGGGTCATTCTACCAGCACTGTCAGGCTGGACTGAGCAGTCTGTGGCCTGTGGACCGAGACCTGCAGAGGACGGCAGGCCATGGCTCTCCAAGCCCTTGCCAGCCACCTCCCTTCCGGAATGCAGCCTAGGGGCACCCATTAGCTTCACTGAGTCCCCCAGGAAGAACAGAGGAGACTGCTGGCTGACCACCCTACATGGACCCGCCCACTTGGCGGCCTGGCTCCTAGACCCTGGCCGGCTACTTATCTCGTGCAGCACGGCCCCAGAATTTTGCCAGCATTGTGGTGGCCCCCAGGAAAGAACATTGTGTGCCATGTTATATGGTTCTTACAATTTAAGTAAGACGGTGTATTAGGTCAACAACTTCAGGATGTAGGGAATCAGTCGGTCTGTACCATCAAGAAACACTGACGATTCCTAGCCAGCTCATAGTGCCCCATTGAGCACTTAAACTTACCAGGGTACCAAATGGTACTTGCAACCTCCCACATGACTACTTAGATTCCTAAGGAAATCGTTGAAACAGATCTTCCCTTTAGTTGTCACTCTGCGTACCCAAGATAGGACTCAAGAAGGATATAAAAATGTATTTTCAAACATTTATTACAACAATCGTGTTCTTGCATAGAAGCATGAAGTGCAATTATTATGCAGATGAAACAAAGCAAGGTAACCAGCATTACGAAGGTGGTGAAAAAGAAACAGTTCAACCATGATAATGTTACTGTATTGGTATACTGAGATTTGTTACTACCTACACTATCAAGAGCATAGTAGGAGTACTCTTTGCCAGATCAATTGGGATCACCTAACTCCCCATACCAGAGTGAGATGTACTGGGAAGTTGGTATAGTGTAGTGTAGGCCATCATCCTTTGCAGGATGGAGTCCAGAGTCAGCAGGGCTGCATTTCGGTCACAGTGCACCGCATTCCAGATAATACCAGCAGTAGTGCTCCTCTGTTGAATGTAGCAGAGGCAGTTTTTATGTTGAAAATATTGCTCGTATACCACGGTGTGCAGAGCTGATGCGATTATCGGTCTGCTAGTACAGAGTTGTGCCCAATGGACAATCACTATACAAGGGCATTGTGCTCTGTGTGCCTAGCCTTGGATGGAGTGTACAGACTGCATGGCAGTAACATTTACAAGGAATAGGCTGCATGTACAGTGAATTCTCAGTACATTATTGCATGAGTAAAAAATGCCAAATGTCTCCTTCAAAAAGAAATGCTATGAAATGTGTGATGTAAAATGGAGACTCTGGTTGGCCCTGTCTTGCTTAACCAAAAAGAACCCGATCACGGGGTGATAAGCAGTACTGTGACCATGCTGGAGTCCCAACTTTGTCTTGGCGGTTGTGGAGGATCAGATGCCAGAGGCCTGAACAGGCACAACCAGGGGAACTAGGCCCAGCATGACAACGCCCTAGTACAGGGTGAGCACCCTCTCTGCCGACACCACTCTTCCTCCCACCCCCTCTATTGGCCCAGTGCACCACACAGGGGAGGCGGAGCGCAGAGAATACCCGTAAGTCCACCCCCCAGAGAGGAACCCCTCCTGCCTGCCTCCACACTAGCCTGGGTCAATGAACAGGCTGTCACCCGCCTTGCTTGTGATCATGACTGTTTGTGAGGGAACCTGCCTCATGACCCTTTCCTTGCTTTTTGACATTGGGGCTTGAACACTAGTCACCACCTTGTTCTGGGGGTTCTAACTCTGCCCAGGGGGCCCCCAGGTGTACCAGCCTCCACCTGCTGGCACTTCAGTGCCATGGGGCGCATGTGAAATTCCAACCAGCTTGACCACCCCCGCCGGGACCTCCGGCCCATAAGGGCTCTGCCTACTGATACTTGGGTAGTTTATTCTCTTAACTGCCACTGGGGTGGATTCATCCACCCTCCCCTACTAGTACGGGAGATGCCTTTCTGGGCCTGTCGTTGAGGAATTTGTCTCCTTTCCTTGCTTACTTTTCCAGCCCGTGAACTGCTATAGGTCCTGAGACTTGGGATCTTGTTGCCCTATTCATATCAGTTCTCTTCCTTATGTTGATCCACCAACAGCATTCTCATCAGCTTTTGTTCTTAGTAGTAGTGTGAGGCGCCTAGCATTCCTTGTAGGAGACTCCCCAGGCCCCAGCAGCCCCATTAAGGTCGGATATGGAGGCGCTCCCTAAAGAGATGTCATCCTTTGGGACCACTCTTCCTGCAGTGGACACTAGAATGTCTGATCTCACATCAGAGGTTAAATTGATACCAGAAGACATGCCTGCTACTCATGTCTGCCAGAATCAGAATGTGACATCAAGCTTCTGTAACAGAAAGTAACACGTTTGGAGGACAGAGCGCAGAGATATAACTTTTGGCTCTATGAAGTCCCATACGGCACAGAAAAAAAAAAAAAAATCAGACTTGATTCCTTATTTGACCATCCATGCTTCCTAACCTCTTCCATATGCACCCACAGAGGCTCTCGAATTCTAGTGGACACATCAAGTTCAGTCTTGCTGTGCCTCTGATACAAACACCCGTGCCCAGCCAGCAAGAAGGTGAATGTAGACAGGCAGACCTAGGAATTCTTCAACCCTGGCAACTTAGCTGTATTCCTGGACTCCCTAGAGGAGTCCACAATGGATATAGCCTCATTGACCCCCAGGGAAAGCACCCACAAGGACTTCCCTCCTTGGAAGCCCCCTTGTACCAGCCCGACACCTATGCATGGGTGCAACTTTCCCAGGAGTGAATTGGATAGAGCTGGTCTTCACGTTGAAATAACTGATCAGGGCAGCCACAGAGGTTGTAGAGAACGGAATGTATCTTCTGCTTAGTGTTGAGTATTCATTTGTAGGAGGCCATTTGTAATTTGAGCCACAGATGAGAGTGGTATTGTTACTCGGTTACCTAGACCATTGCCTCACTATCCTGGTGCACCCCTCAGCTGCTTTCTGTGGTTTCTGGCGTTAGCCTCGACTCTTCATGTGCTGCCCACAAGGTTCATCCACCTACCCCCAATTTGGTCGCTTAGGAACGCATTTGAGTGCAGAGTTTAAGCCAGCAGACTACTAGCTGCTCAAATGGAGTAGCAGGAATCCCAGCTCCCCATACCAGTGATCTGGGATGCTACAGGTGTAATCTTGGTGCACCCTAGGGACACAGTGGGCCACTTTGAACGCCAATGCCACAACCTTATACTCCTTGGAAAGGGGTGTCATTCCAGTCAGGATCAGACGGTTCGTAGACACTCTACACTTTGCAACTTTGAATGACTGGTGACAAGCGGTTCTTGAGGGGGCGTTCACAGAGGAAGAAGTGGCTGATGCCATATCAGGAATGCCTATTTGCGAGTACCCAGGAGTAAACAGATTCCCCAGTGAGTTTTGTAACTGAGGGAAATTCTCACACCCCATCTTACCAGGGCCTTTAATGACGTGATGGATACTGGCTCACTGAGAAGCCAAATCCAACAAAGCAGTAACCATCCTTCGCCTCATGGACAATAAAGCCCCCTATATTGTGCCAGCTACTTTCAGAACTCCCTCATTAATGCTGACCTCAAACTGATAGCCAAGTTCCTGGCGACTCAGCTGGGAAAAAGGTGATCCCGCAACTTGTTTATGAGACCCAGGTGGGTTCTGTACTGCAGTGTAGCTCCCATAATCAACCCTGGTATTAAGCATCAGCGATATTAATGCTCTTCCTAGATGCCAAAAAGGCCTCTAAGCCAAATGGCCATATCTCTTACAGCTTTTGTCCCGAGACTGAGGGATGATTTAATTCAAAAAATGTATTTTCTGCACGGTTTCTGACTCTTTTGAAATGTCCTCTTCTGGGTTCCTTTCAGACGTGATTCAGGTAGGCAGTGGCACCCTTTCCCTGATTTTCCTTCTGGCGATTAAAACAGTCTGCTGAGATCCATGGATCGCAAGAGGTGCTCGGAATCCTCACAGGAGGATATGCTCTATGCAAACGACATCCTGCTCCTTTTATAAGAACGTCAACCTTCTATAGCAGCAGTAATGTCCATCACCGAGGACTACTCCTCACTGTCAGGCTATAGTCAATTGGTCAAAAAATGAGGCCCTCCCATTGACTAGAACCACCACCACTGCATACATCCAAGGCTACAATATGACATGGGTACCCAAAAGAGTCTGTTATTTGACTTCTCGGGTCAAAAGGGGCCTATCCCATATGGTAGGGGACGATCTCTCTCAGGAACAGACTCAACAGGGATTCCGGAAGTGGTCTCACTTCAATTTATCTATGTGAGTGAGTATAAACAATGAAAATGATCATGGCCCTCACACTTTGGATAGGTTTTCGGCATTAAGACCCTCCGGTTACATCTGGAGTGGATATAGTCACATATCCAAGCACAATGACTTAGGGCTTTAGGCATCCCCATCTTGCTTCCTTTAGCCTGGCCTTTCAACTCTCCCAGGTTATGGTTCCTTTATACTATGACCAGGAATTTCCGGATTGGGCACGAAATTATCACTTCCTTTCACCTGAGACCATGACAATGCCCATGTTTCTCTCAGCTAAGGACCCGAGAGTGGCCTTGAATCACATTATGACAATGACAGCCTGTGCAACATCTTCTGGGAGTGCCCCCCTATTTGTATCTCAAGGCCCCTTTGTGGCATAATTCTGCTGTCTGCCTTGGTATATGTACATTTCACTGGGCAGCCAGGAATAATAGCGGCTCAAGGTGTCTCGATCATGTCCTAGATGATGGTAGGATCAAATCCTTTGATCTCCTGCAGACAGGATTCTGGCTATGACCCATGGAGCTATTTCCAATTGTCCCACTGCCTTTGTACATCCTGCAGCCCACAACCAGAGGAGCTGCCTCTGTCACCTCTCCTTCCACTACAGTACCTTCAGCCATTATAGGGGGTTGGTGTCTGGCCTAAACGTGCTCCTTATCAAAGGGCAACACTTCTTATCTGTCTCTTTCAGCAACAAGACTTGGACGGCAAACTCTTCTGGGGAAGTTCGATTCCCCCAAAGATGGGATGCTGTTTCTCCTTGATCACAACAGGGGCCCTCAGGGAATCCCAGGTGAAATTCCTCTAGACAGGATTAATACTGGACTTCCTGGAAACTACATAAGTTGAAACTTGTACCCCATCACCTTTGTTGGAGGTGCAGTGTCACCTGCTGTGACTTACACTATATCTTATTATCTTGCCTAGCCATCGCACCCTACTAGACACTTGTATGGTACCAGCTACAGAAGTATAGTGCGCTCCTGGTTACTCCCTTACCCACCTCCAGGACCTTTCTACTGACCCGATATAACTTCCCATGATGGCAGATGGCTTGCCACCTGGCTCGCCACAACGAAATTATGTATACTCAACCACCCGTGACTAACCATCTACCCCTCATTCACTAAATGGCTACTTATCGCACAGTGTGCTAGGAGAACATAACTTATATACTGAGTAGTCCGTCACACATTTTTTAAGCTACATGGGGCCCTTTTGTGGCAGGTTATGCAGCATGGCTTGATTGAAATATCCCTGCTTAGCGAGGGTGAGGTAGGGGGAGGGGGTATTGAGGTTTGGGAGTTTCATGAAAGGTATTGCAGCATCACATTTGTTTGAACCCCCTGCCTAGCGGGAGGTGGCCAGGTACACCATTCAGGGAGACAAGGTGTGGGGCCACATGGACCGGGAGGAGAATCATCGATTCTTTGAAGCATGTGCACCACTGCTGGCGCCTGTATGACTTCACGCTCTGCCTTGTGCCGCCCCTCTTTATTTCACACCCCACGCCTTCCACCTATTCTGACCCTTGAAATACCTCTGTAGCTCTCAAAGGGCGTAACTGTTGGAGAGTGGATACTCTTCACGCCGTGGATTCAGTCATCTTGCTGCACTATGCTGATCCTTGTTGTAATTTCTATGCCTTTCAGATTCTCTCATTGGCAATGTCTTGTTAAATTTTAAATAAATAAATGTTGAAAAAAAGATGTGAACTCAAGACCATGTCTATCTTATAACTGTGCTTTACAAATGTTAGCTAGCAGTGAGTTTCCTAAGAAAGTCACTTTTCCTTTCTTATGTGTTGAATGTGGTTCAGACATTGTCAGAAACAGTGTATGAATACAATGGACATGCTGCATATGGCTGTAAAAAACACTCAGTGGTTGTACAATGGCATTAAAGTGTTGATTCGAAGTTTGAAAAGATTTAATGTGATCAATCCCCTATTGTACCCCAGGGTCTATAATGGAGGTCTAAGGAGACCCTACCCACTTCTGTAGCACTCCTTATCTGGGGCCTAAAGATCTATAATCACATCGCTCCATTCTGATGGAGCTCCACTGGCTCACCTTGCCAGTCTGCACCATCATCAAAAGCTGCATCATTTACAAAGCCATCAACATCTAGCATCCCATGTCTATCTGAGTTACCACCTCGCCATCTCTCGTGACTCTTGCAATACCTGCAGCCAGGGCACTTTCAGACTGCTGCAACCCTCATCCAATTTAGGAAAGATTTAAAAGTGCACCTCTTCAAAGAACACTGAGCATAGAGACATTACACATCAGCTCCCAGAAAGCAGCTACCTCTCCACACATTATCGGACTGCATACTTGCTTTTGACCCTGTACAGTCATTCTCTATGTACTGACAAGACTTGCTTTAGGTTGAAAATAGCACATGTTTTCATAAATAAGCAGAGAATCGTTGAGAAGCCTGTGAATCCACAATTGCACTGATAAGGTCTAAATCTTGCATTTGCATGAAGTGTGACTTTGGCACATTTATACTCAACCCTAATTTCTGCAGCAAGTGAATTGTCTCATGTTGTTGTTCTATCTTCCACTTTATTAGCTGGCTGTCCACGCCTGGGTAGAGCAATATGAACTAGCAGTGCAGTTGTGCTACCACCACTAACATACTTTTTGAAAAGGCTCTTGCAGCAGACTTAATTTACAACTCGGTTGTTTAGCATCAAGAGTGTTTGTCACTCACCACAAAAGTAAGGAAGGAGGTCAAGAGTAGTAGCTAAGTCACCCTCATTTAGCAGTCATTTGTCCTCATGCAGATTTGGGTTCTTCAAGTGGAGGGTCCTCACATAATGGCTGGGTGTTGTAGAATCTTAAAATTTGCCAGTGCCCTGTGTCCTAGAGATAAGAACGTCTATCTCCCACTTTGTACTAGAGAAACTTCCCACCTGACCCACTTCTGTAGTAGCAGTGTCATCACTATTTTCCCTAATGCTTAAGGTAAATTATCTAGTCTTCTGTTCATTTGGCTTAGCAGGCAGTGACTTTAACTTTGAGAAAATAGTCACTGACAACATTGCTGCCACTGGTGCTAGTGCTTCTGGGTGAAGGTGAAGGTTTGGTTCCCCTTACAAAGCAGCATGAGACCTGATGCTGAATAGCTTCTCTGGGGTTCTGCAGTAAACTCTCCCATCGATTTCTCCACATGGGTATCCTTTTTTTTTTTTTTTTTTAACTCTGTAGTTAACTTTAAAGTGAAAATGTACCCTTGCTGAAGCCTGGGCATGTGCAGCATTATATGGTGGGGTGAACTGGGGTTTGTGGAGATTGCAACGTAGTATAATGTGATACATTCAGGAGTGTTCTAATGCAGATGTTGAGCTGGTCTTCCCATCTGTACTGTTTCATTTCCCTTCTTGTACTGTGCCTTCTAAAGACTTTGTATTACCTCCATCGATTTCCATTTAAGAAGCCCATTACAACTTAAAACTTGCAAGTTAGATGCCTCAGCTCATAGCTTTGCATATGTCCACCTATCGCATTGTGGTATTGGAAGTAAATGGCTCCTTGTTGCAGTTACCCCCCACTTTTTGCCCGATACTGATGCCGACTTCACTGAGACGTGTGCTGGGACCCTGCTAACCAGGCCCCAGCACCAGTGTTCTTTCACCTAAAATGTACCATTGTTTCCACAATTGGCACACCCCTGGCACACAGATAAGTCCCTTGTAAAAGGTACCAGTGGTACCAAGGGCCCTGTGACAAGGGAAGGTCCCTAAGGGCTGCAGCATATGTTGTTCCACCCTAAGGGACCCCTCACTTAACACATGCACACTGCCATTGCAGATTGCCTTTTTCTCCCCACCAACACACACAAAGTCGACATGGCATCCCCCTCAGGATGCCATGCACAAAAAATGCTGCCTGTGGCACAGGTAAGTCACCCCTCTAGCAGGGCCTTACAGCCCTAAGGCAGGGTGCGCTATACCACAGGTGAGGGCATAGCTACATGAGCAATATGCCCCTATAGTGTCTAAGTCTATTCTTAAACATTGTAAGTACAGTTGTGGCCATATTAAGTATATGGTCTGGGAGTTTGTCAAAAACGAACTCCACAGCTCCTTAATGGCTACTCTGAATACTGGGAAGTTTGGTATCAGACTTCACAGAATAATAAACCCACACTGATGCCAGTGTTGGATTTATTACAAAATTCACACAGAGGGCATCTTAGAGATGCCCCCTGTATTTTACCCAATTGTTCAGTGCAGGACTGACTGGTCTGTGCCAGCCTGCTGCTGAGAGATGAGTTTCTGACCCCCTGGGGTGAGAGTCTTTGTGCTCTCTGAGGCTAGAAACCAAGCCTGCACTGGGTGGAGATGCTTAACACCTCCCCCCTGCAGGAACTGTAACACCTAGCAGTGAGCCTCAAAGGCTCAAGCTTCGTATTACAATGCCCCAGGGCACTCCAGCTGGTGGAGATCCCCGCCTCCTGGACACAGCCCCCACTTTTGGCAGCAAGTCCAGAGGAGATAACGAGAAAAAAAAGGAGTCACCCACCAGTCAGGACAGCCCCTAAGGTGTCCTGAGCGGAGGTGACCCCTGCCTTTAGAAATCCTCCATCTTGGTTTTGGAGGATTACCCCACTAGGATTAGGGATGTGTCCCCCGTCCCCACAGGGAGGAGGCACAAAGAGGGTGTAGCCACCCTCCGGGACAGTAGCCATTGGCTACTGCCCTCCCATACCTAAACACACCACTAAATTCAGTATTTAGGGGCTCCCCAGAACCTAGGAAACTAGATTCCTGCAACCTGAAGAAAGAAGGACTGCTGACCTACAAGCCTGCAGAGAAGGAGGAAGACGACAACTGCTTTGGCCCCAGCCCTACCGGCCTGTCTCCAACTTCGAAAACCTGCTCCAGCAACGCATTCGACAGGGACCAGCGACCTCTGAAGCCTCAGAGGACTGCCCTGGACTAAAGGACCAAGAAACTTCTGTGAACAGCGGCCCTGTTCAAAATCTGCAACTTCTTTGCAACAAAGAAGCAACTTCCAAGGACTTCACGTTTCCCGCCAGAAGAGTGAGACTCTACACTCTGCACCCGACGCCCCCGGCTCGACCTGCAGAAAACCAACACCACAGGGAGGACTCCCCGGCGACTGTGAGTAGCCAGAGACGACCCCCCCTTGACCCCTGCAGCAACACCTGCAGAGAGAATCCAGAGGCTCCCCCCTGACCTCGACTGCCTGTAACAAGAGACCGACGCCTGGAACCAGCACTGCACCCGCAGCCCCCAGGACCTGAAGGAACTGAACCTCAGCGCAGGAGTGACCGCCAGGTGACCCTCTGCCTAGCCCAGGTGTTGGCTGTCCCGAGAAGCCCCCCTTGTGCCTGCCTGCACCGCTAGAGTGACCCCGGGTCCCTCCATTGTTTCCTACCTAAAACCCGACGCCTGCTTTGTACACTGCACCCGGCTGCCCCTGTGCTGCTGAGGGTGTGTTTTGTGGGCCTACTTGTGTGTCCCCCAGTGCTCTACAAAACACCCCTAGTCTGCCCCCGAGGACACAGGTACTTACCTGCTGGCAGACTGGAACCAGAGCACCCCTGTTCTCCATAGGCGCCTATGTGTTTTGGGCACCTCTTTGACCTCTGCACCTGACCGGCCCCGAGCTGCCGGTGTGGAAACTTTTGGGTTGCCTTGAACCCCCAACGGTGGGCTGCCTATGCCCCAGGACTGAGACTTGTAAGTGTTTTACTTACCTTCAAAACTAACCTTTACTTACCTCCCCCAGTAACTGTTTATTTTTGCACTGTGTCCACTTTCTAAAAATGGCAATAAGCTATTTTCAAAGACTGTACATGATATTGTTTTCATTCAAAGTTCCTAAAGTATCTAAGTGAAGTACCTTACATTTAAAGTGGTTAATGTAAATCATGAACCTGTGGTTCTTAAAATAAACTAAGAAAAGATATTTACCAATATAAAAACCTATTGGCCTGGAGTAAGTCTTGGAGTGTGTGTTCCTCATGTATTGCCTGTGTGTGTACAACAAATGCTGAACACTACCCTCTGATAAGCCTACTGCTCGACCACACTACCACAAAATAGAGCATTAGAATTATCTACTTTTGCCACTATCTTACCTCTAACAGGAACCCTTGGACTCTGTGCACACTATTTCTTACTTTGAAATAGTATATACAGAGCCACCTTCCTACAGGTATCTAGGTGATTACTTATCCAGTGATTATTTAATATTGTGGCACAGGAATTGTTTGTGTGCTGCTTTCACATGGTACATTTATGTATAAAGAGCACAATGTTAATTTGGCGTAAACATCCTAGAGAAGTAAACAAAAGACACTAATGATGCCATGGATTCTTCATCAGATTTCAGCAAGTGAAATGAGGGAATGATGCAAAAAACATAAAATACATTGAAAATAATTTAAGACAAGACTTTCCTTACCAATCTGCATGTCAATCCTATAACTGCAACTGGGGTTTGGGCTGATTGGGAGATGTCAAAGAGGTTGTATAAGAGAGTTTGGTTCTTGTGATGCGCAAAAAGGTCAAATTCATCCAATACAAATATGACTGGACAGCTGCTTGTACGGTCACCTGAGAAAGAAATTCAGTTGCATTACTTGCATACCTTACTCTCTTTGTACCCTGGTGTTCATTTTTTTTTTTTTCAAATAATATGCCATCGAAGATGTATATAGACATAAACTGATCGACAGATTCTTTCAATCAAGCCTCAGGTATATTGATGTTTTGTAGCAGGTCTTTATTCTTTTCTGTAATAACAGCTACTTATGTTCAATGAAAATCCTCACAAGCTTCTAATATTAGAATTGGTTTAGTTACATCAGACAAGATTACATTAGTGGCCCAGCATATGCCAGAGGACAGTAGTGAACCCCTCAGTGCCTCAGGCAAGGTAGCCAACAGAACTGTAAAAAAAATGCTTTATCAATGTGAAATGCCTATCCATGGACAATAGATTCCCCTGCACCGAGATAATGTCAATAGTAAGTCACCCCAACACTGTGATTTATCAGTCAAATATCAGCTTTAAATAGATTTTAGAAAGCCACATTTTTTCTCCAGACATCAGCTTATGAGTTCTGAAAATACACACGTCCATCTGAAATATACACTTTTCAAATCAGTTATACAAGCTTCTAATTTAGTCGGCTGGGCTGCATACAGAAGAAACACTTCTAGTTAAGTGGACAGTTACCAGTAGTTTATGACCTACTTGTTGGAGTAGCTGCATTTATAGCATACACTGGAGTCCGCCAACTGAAATCTGGGGTTCATTAAATATTTTTTAATAATTGTGCTAGTTTCTGTTGCAACCTTGTGAGACACTACCATGGGCACTTACATGATTACTAACTTCCACTGCCATAGTTAATTATCCACTTCTCCTTTACAACACAAACTGGAATTCCTTCTCTTGAACCCACACCACAGTACCGTACTCTGGCTCACAACTGGTGATCTAGAGGGATAGCCCGGTTTTATGCCCTCTCTTATAAGCTTTATCAGTAAATGGATTTGCAACTTCTGCCCCAGAGACTACACAGGGCTGTCTTTTCCCTATTGATGTTAGGTGACTTTGCAGGTTGCACCTCTCATAAAAGATACGTATTAATCTCCTGGCAATTCTCAGCGCTTACCACCCAAACCAGACTCCCTCAATACAAACTCCCTTCCAATTTGGTGATGTTTTCATCCCACAGATAAATTGCTGTAGTGCACATGGTGGTTAGTTTGATCTGAAATTCATGTTGCGTCCATCAGAGTTTAATGGTCAATACCTCCTCTGAACAATTACACTGAATGCTTTTTCTACTTTTCTAAGTCCTGCTTACACAGGTTTTGTGCCGGCGTGAGAAAACCTCGACCAACTCAGAATGGGGGTAAGTGGTTTAATTCTGCAGTGTTTCCCAATATTAAAGTGACCATCATCCAGGTTTAGAGCTAACAGATTAGAGACCCACTCTGCAAACATTCTGGGGTCTTTTCCTTCTGCCATAGTCAATAGTTTGATTACTTTTCCACTAGTTTTCATCCATTTAAATGAAAAATTATAATTTTATCCATACCCATAATGTTGATCAATTTTTAAGCTTATTTGTATGTCTGTGTACTGTCTTTTCAAGACAAAGGATACATCTTTTTGAGGAATGCTGCTCTATATAAAACTGGACACAACATATATAAGAACAATGAGAAAGTGATAGAAAGCAACAAGGTGATGAAAGATATGCCTAAATTAATCCCAGTCATTGATGTTAGCCTGGATCGCTTTCCAGACCACCATTTTTCACCCTCAACGTCACTTTAGACAGAGAACTGCTATATCTATATCACTACTGATCTTGCTTCAAAAAGTTGCCATCCTCAGTCTGTTTTTGGGCCTTGCAAGTGAGGTGTGGCTTGAGTTAGTGGTACAGTGAGAACAAATAGGTTACTTACCTGCACCTGCAGTTCTCCAGAATTGGAAACGCTCATATATTCACATGCTTGAATCCTTCCCCGTCAACGAGATGGGAGTCCCTGGTGTTATACAAAAGCAATGCTCTAATGTACATATACATTACAGGCATTAGGCCTTTAGATTAATAACATAATGGGAAGATCACACTGAGAAAATGAAGGTGAGCTCCTCAGGAAAGGTGGGTGGGTCGCATGTGAATCTATGAAAGTTTCCAATAGTGGAGAACTACAGTTATAGGTAAGTAACTTATTTGTTACTCTAGTATTGGAACTTTCATAGATTCACATGCTGCTTCAGAACAGCAAGCAGTAACTAGCACATTTTCTGTAGTCAGACTTATAAACATTCTAGCATTATAAGACAGTATGAGCACTTTTATAGTTATGTTTGGCTCTAAATATGGTAACATAAGAATTGTAAAATTACTGAAAATGTGCATTTGTACAGTAAAAAAAGAAAAAGTGGATGGTGGGAAATACCAAATGGCTCACCTTCATTGGAACAGATGTCTGAGTACTGCCTGCCCAACTGCTGCTTCCTTGAGTGTTTCAGTATCTAGGCAGTAATGTCTTGTGCAGGTATGTGCCGTCTTCCACGTTCCAACTCGGCTGATGTCCGGCAATGACACTCCTGAAAATAGCGCAAAGGATATGGAAACGGCTCTAGTTGAATGTTCGTGCACCTTAGATTCCAAAGGTAGACCAGCTTCCTGATGGCAATGAACAATTGCACTTGTAATCCATTGAGAAATGGTCTGTTTAGTCACTGGAAACCCTTTTCTAAGTTGGTTTGTCTTTCTAAAAACGTTCGTCCTGTCCAAATAAAACTTGAGACATCTCTTCGGATCTAGTGAGTGGAGGGATCTTTCCACCGCCGTTTGAGGCCTAGAGAAGAATGTCTTCAATACCACAGATTTGTTAAGATGAAAGTCTGAGAGGACCTTGGGAATGAATTTAGGATTTGTGCGTAACATAACTCTGTTCCTCTTTGAATTGTAAAAAAGGTTCCTGTATTGTGAATGCTTGTATTTCACTAACCTTACGCGCAGACATAAGCACAAGCGCAAGGATGAGTACTACCTTAAATGTAAGATATTTGATGTCCACCCTATGAATGGGCTCAAATCGTTTCTTCATCAGCTGGCCAAGAACTCTGTTCAACTGCCATGTCATAGGAGGGGCTCTGTCTGGAGGATAGGACCTAAAAAGACCCTTTGAGGATTGCTCTATAAGCCTCTGAGACCTAAGAGATGGTTTACCGGACATTTTCCTAAACTGAGAAATGGCTGCCAGATGAACTTTAATGGATGCATGTTGCAATCCTAAGCGTGCTAGATTCAACAGGTAAGGTAAGATCTTGTTCAGAGAGGAAGACGAAGGATGTGCATTAGCAGACCTGCACCACAAACAGAATTGTTTCCACTTTAGGCGGTATGTCTTGTTTGTGCTATACGCGCCGGCCTTGGCTAGTACTTCTTTGCAATATTAGGAATGTTTAAATGGCTGAATTCATTGAACTCAGGAACCATGCAGATAAGCTCAGAGATTTGGGATCCAGATGTCTCACTTGGCCCTAGTTCATGGTCAGCAATGACTGAATTGGCTTTATCCTTATGGGTGGACGTAGAGACATTAGTAGTAGCTCCATGTACCAATGTTGATGGCAGGGCACTGACTTGATCTTGCTGACCACTCTTGGGAGGAGAGGGATTGGAGGGAAGGCGTAAGCATAGATTCCTGACCATGCAATGGTAAAGGCATCCCCCCACGACCCCTTTTGGTGATGCCAGCTTGCGTAAAACTGGCATTTGGCATTCTGGGAGGTTGCAAGGAGATCCAAGTTCGGTTTGCCCCACTGAAGGAATATTCCGTACAGTGTTCCTTCGTCTAATTCCCATTCGTGGGTAGATGTTGTCAGTCTGCTCAGAGAATCTGCAATGGCATTTTGATGGTCTGGGATGTGTTCTGCCATTATGTGCACAGAATGTTGAATGCACGAATTCCAAATGGTTTGTGCTTCCTGGAATAGGAGATGGGAGTGAGTTCCTCCTTGCTTATTGATGTAGTGCATTGTTGGTTGTGACAAGCACTGCTGATCCACGAATTCTTGGAAGAAAGCCTTGTAATGCAAATATACTGCCCTAAGTTCGAGGAGAGTGCGGTGAGAGGTGGGCGATTTGCCGCTCCCTCGAAGATTCTGCAGGTATGCACCCCATCCCTCCATTGACGCATCTGTTGTTATTGTTAACGGTGGAATTTGAGCTAAGAAATGTAGTCCTCTCAAAAAATGTGCATGAACTGTCCACCAGTTGAGAGATGTTATCATGAGTGGAGTTACATGTATTATGTCTTTGAAAGATCCTTGAGTCTGTTTCCATTGCTTGTGCAGCTCCTCTTGCAGTGGGAACATATGAAGTCGACAATAGGGGATCAGACTGATACAAGATGTCATCATTCCCATCAAAGATCTGTATTGTCAAACTGAAAGAGACTTTTTTGTCTCTTTCGTTAGTGCTATCAACTTTACTCACCTGTCCGATGTTGAGTATGCTTTGGCCTGCTGTGTGTCTAATATAGCCCCCAGATATGCTATCTTTTTTGACGGCTGGAGCCCTGATTTCTTTTAATTAAGAGTGAGGCCCAAGTGTTTGAAAAGATGCAAGGTTGCCCCAAATGGATTTATGTGCTGACTGGATATTGGGTGGTTTTACTAGCCAGTCGTCCAAGTATGGGAAAATTTGGTGTCCGTTTCACCTGAGGTAAGATGCGACTGGAGCTAGGCATTTGAGGCCAAAGGGAAGGCCCTTGAAATGAAAGTGCTTGCCTACTACCGTGAATCTGAAGAATCTTGTGTGACTTGAGTGAATAGGTATTAGAAAGCACGTGTCCTGAAAGTCTAGGGAAACCATGTAGTCCGCTCTGTTGAGAAGTTGCAAGATGTCCTGCAATGTGGCCATGCGGAATGTTTGCTTCTTCAGGTACTTGTTTAGCCCCCCTAAATGTGGAATCAGTCTTCATAAGCAAGACTTTTTTTTTTTTTTTTTTATCAAGAAGAAGCAGGAGTAAAAGCCCTTCTCCCTTTGGGAATAGGGCACAATTTCTATTGCACCTTTTCTTAACATAATCTCATAATCTCAGCTGCTAAATTTAGCAAACGCAGGTGCTGTTGTTGCATCCGAGAAGGTGGTGTTAATGGAGGTATATCCTCCAGAGGAGATTTTACTATAGGCTCCACAGAAGACGCAGGTACTGGTATGAAATATTCATCCCATTCATCTTGATGGGTGCGAATCTCACCCTCTTCCCCTTCTTCATCCGAAGAAGTTGTGACTTGTGAAGGTACCGCCTGAGGGGAACTTCGTGGGTAAGGTGGAGGACACATCTGAGGCTGTTGGGGTTGTTGTCGTGTTGCTGGAATTGCTGCAGTTTGTGGTTGCTGTACAGATGTGGGTCCTAGAGGGAAGTGTTTCCTCTAGTCTGTCAACATAGGTTGTAGATCCGATACCAATGTGGAAGGGAGACATACTAATTCCTGCTGTAGCTGGGATGGTTTGTGATAATACTGTTGGTCATAATAAGAGTCTGAATATTCCTTACACTTGACGTGTAACTGGGAAGGGCTTCTAGCTACTCCATATAAGCCATCTTCGTCTGAATCATCCTTATCCAAAAAGTGGGACAGTAATAGCCGTGAGACTAAAAGATGTGAGGGATGGTGTCAAGCTATGTTTTGTAAGTGGTGTATGTGTAGTCAATGAGAAAAGAGGCAGTGTTGATGGTCTCTGTCTCTTTTCCAGTGTTTCAATGATAGTCGAAGGTAGGTGAACCGTCGGTGGTGCATCAAGATGATAGTCGATGGGTGTGCAGTCGACGGCAGAGGCGTCGTCGGTGGAAGTGTCAACGATGTGGATGACCGTTCACAAGGTGCACATCGTCGATGGTGATTGTAACAGATTGTAACAGTGACGGAATGGGGCGCACCGTCGAAGATGACAAGACCGTCGACAAGGACTCTGTCGATGCAGCGGTCGACATAGAAAAAGTTACAAAGGTAGACGTTATCGTCGATGCTTGTGCTGTGGTCGGTAATATCGTCGACGTTGCAGAAGATGTTTTTTTAAATTTGTGCTTAACCTGCAGAGGTGGCGTTGGGGGCTCGGAATGACATTCCTTTTCAGATTTTGACAAGGAATCTGACTTTGTTTTCACCATCTTGGAAGAATATTTCTTTGAAGGGCTTTGAGACTTAGAGGAACGCTCAGATGATTTTTTTAAGTGCCATTTTTGGCGGTTCGTTAGTGGTATCCTCTTCTGTGTCTCTTCACAGGGTTTTACTGACTGACACAGAAGAGGAGGCACTGTCAATGTCGGAAACAGGGTTGCTCCTAGTCTTTAACTTCTATAGCCATAGGAGAAGACAACCCTCCCTATCTTTCAAGGTTTTAGTAGAAACCTTTCAACATACCCTGCGGTCTCTTGTCTTATGGTTCAGGTAGAGGCAGTATATGCAGTCGTTATGTGGGTCATCAACATGAAGCCTCTTTTTCATGCAGGTAGCACAAGATCTGAATAGCCCCTTTTTAGGGGTCTCTGACGTAATGGCCGGTTTGAAGCACCTACTTGAAGAAAATTCAGGTTTTGTGAAGAAGATGAATAGTTCAAATCTGAAAAACACCTCAGGACAGGATTTCTGAGAAAGAACTGAGCAGAACTCAAAGGAGACTCCTTAAGTACGATGTGCGTGGAAAATATGCGGGAATACATCTCCTAACATGAGTGATGTAACCTGATTGATGGATTCTGGAGTTTAGTAATATATCAGTCATTTTGTAAAAAGAGACCAATCTAGAGGCCTAATACCTGTAATGTATATGTACATTAGAGTATTGCTTTTGTTTCACACAGGGGACTCCTATCTCGATGACAGGGATTCAAGCAAGTGAATCTATGAAAGTTCCAATACTGGACTATCAGAACTCCTCCCCCGTTAAATCTACCCTGTTGACAGCAACTAACAAAATCGGATAATAGCTTCTTCATGTAATGAGTGCCACTGATGGGGTGTGGCTTGAGGAGCCATCATGGCGGTCACTCACTAGAGGAGCTCCCCGGCGCCACAGAGTTATTCTGCGGAGCGCCGCGGACCTGTGAGGAAGGCAACTGGTTTCCGCCCCCCTCTGGAGACCGTAAATAACCAGAGGGGCCGACGGCGGTAGCGCGGCCTGGTACACCAAAATGGCGTGCTGAGGGCCAGCCCAGCGGCGCGATGGAGCGCAATAGGTGCCGTCCATGCGACTCGGATCGCCCTGAGATGGAGACGCTCCAGACTACAACTCCAAATCAATTAGGAGATGAGCTGGTCCCGGGGACTGCCTGGCAACAGCCACATTCCCGAACGTGGAGGGGCGGGGACGCACAGGAAGCCAAGGTGCGCTGCTGCAGTGGCAAGAGACTGGGGACCTCCTGGAGTATTTGGACTGCGTGCAGCGGACATGGAGGTTGGAGGAGGAACGTGGATGAGGCCTACCACCGGCATTTTTGCTGGAACTCCCCGATGCTGGGCCCGTGCTTTCGCCCTGCATACTGGAATTCTTTTGATGTGTCCTGACTACGCGGATGCTCAGAGCTTACTGCGTGTTACCGATGGAACTGTACCGCGAGGTGCAGTGCAGCGGCTCTCAACAGTACCTACCGGGTGGCCACGACTTGCAGTGATTACTTGCGTTGTACCTATTTGAGCCTGTTGGGCTAACATTGTCTATGTGATGTGTGCTGGGACTGTGCCCTATCGAGGACTCCACTGTTCCCATACCTGGCTGGTGGTGCTCACTGACAACAGCTCAGTCTACTACTTTTTTTGAAAATACCTCTTTTGAAAATATATCCCACAACGCGAGCCACTAACGGGCTGACGCGGATTGCGCGGTGCCATCTCCTTGCACCCCACATTCCACTGACCTGCTGGTCATGGGCCCGCAGCGACCTGGGGGACAGCCCCCTACATCTCAATGCTGGGGGGCCTCAATGAACCTACCATCTGCTATGATGACCACAAAGCAGACCGGCGCACTAGTGGACAAGCTGGATGCCGTATTTTGGCTATCTACGGCAGTCTGACCTCACTAGAGTCCAAGATAGACGCGGTCTCCTCAGATTTGAGTCTCCTTCATGAGGACCATAGAAAATTGGCAGACAGGGTGACACTAATGGAGCAAACTGTCACAACTTTGCCACCCAGAACAACCCACTTGGAGACCACACTTATGGAACTTTCAGAAAGAATACGAATATTGGAACAAAAACAACAAGTGATGGACGGAATGCTGAACATTGTCAAACACTCACCCCCAGTCACAGATCTGGGTTTAATCCATCGTTCTTTTGCTCACCATGCCACCCCAGTTTGGACCCAGCCATATGCAAATCAGTCTTGACCCTGTTCCTCATGGGAACAGTCCAGCCCGAACTGCCAAGCCAGGTCCTCACTGGACCGGAAACAAGCATCCTGGGACCGGTTTCGGAACAGCGTGCTGAGGATGCAGAGGGCAGATACCGTAAGAACAATGCTCGCTTGGTGGGCTTGCTGGAGGGAACCGAGGGGGCTGACCCCATGCAGTATACGGAGGACTGGCTGTGCACGGTTCTCCCACAGGATGCCCTCACTCCTTTCTTCTACAAACCGGCACATAGGGTCCCAACCTGACGACCCCCGGAGGGTGCCAACCTGCGGCCGATGGTCATACGATTCCTTCACTACTGTGATAGAGACATAGTGTGAACGGAAACCCACCGCCTTGAAAGTGGTGGCCAATGTAGTTACATATTGCGGGTCCTCACCCGGTTCCCCTCAATTGTAAGACCGACTGTCCTTTTGTTTTAGTTACTATCATCCAGTCTGGGTGGCCACTTGTTTCGGTGGGCTGCTCTTTTGGTATTTGCAATGTTAATGTTACAATATGTTGTCCTGTGTTACCTGCCCAACAACCTACCCATCACTAGGCGATTCATGAAGTTACTTAACACGCACTACTCTACTCCCTCACATGCACTAGGGGCACGGCCCACCATGAAGCTGCCATACATGGCGCCCTTGTTCAATCCTATTCCATATAATGGCGCACATTACTGTGGTGACATGGAATGTTCGTGGCATGCACACCCTGCTCGTCTCTACGCCATATACTCCTACCTGAAGCGCTGCAACGCTAACATATCTATGCTACAAGAATCACACCTAATAGGCTCAGAGGTAGAGGCGCTTAAACAGAGGTGGCAAGGTCAGGGGTATTCTACAAACTACTCTGCTTATGCACGGGGTGTGTTAGTGTGGATTAGACCGGGGGTCCCATTCGATCTGATAGAACAAACCACGGACACAGAGGGCCGGTATGTGTTTGTTCAAGGGCGACTGAGTGGCCACCACATTCTCCTGGGCAACATTTACACTCCAAATGTAGACCAGGCCTCATTTTTAAGCACACTGAATAGATTACTGGTGCGATGGCATGATGTTACCTGGCTGACTGGCAGGGACTTTAATTGTGCACTCGATTCACATATAGACCAGTCCTTTCCAGCATTACAACACACCACAGCCACCTCTAATGCATGTTATTTAGCATCCTGGCTACACCACTGGCAATTGACATGTCTGGCGTCATTATAAAGCAACAACCTGAGTGTACTCCGTCTAATCGGCCCCTCATGATCTGCAGGTCAGACTCCACAAACTATTATGCACGGCCAATCTGGTCCCAGCAGTTGTACGGACCGATTATCTGGGCCATACTCACTCCGACCACAACCCCCAGTATCCCCAGCTTGACTGGGATGGGGCCACCCACCCCTCTGCCCTCGTGTGGAGGTTACAGCCTGCATCGTTAGAGGACCCATCATTTTGTGAGTCGATTAGCCAACAGATAAATAGTTACTTTGAACTCAATGTAGCCACGTCCAGCTCAATGGAGTGGGATGCGTTCAAAGCCACGCTACGGGGTTACTGCATGGCACTTAGCTGTAGTATACGCTGGCAACTGGACCAGAAAGTGTCCGCTGTGGAGCGCCGCGTGTTACGGCATCAATCAGAAGCGATCCAGAACCCAGACACCCTATCTGAACTACAAGCCATCCGTAAAACTCTTTCGGAACTTCAAGCGCTTGAGGTGCTGTAACTATGCAGCACATTCGGTAAATACACATGCCAGGGCGGACAGAGCGGGAACTCTACTTGCCCGACTGATACGTCAAGACACTCCCCACAACACAGTGATGTCTATTCAGACATCGACAGATGGCTTGCTATGCACGCAGGATTCCATTCATGCAGCATTTCACGTGCATTATGAGTACAACGCAGTCTCTCATCATCCTTTGAAAGAGATTAACCAATTCCTCGCAGTTACCCCTGCCCAGGATCACTGCTGAGCAGTGTTCAGATGTAGATGGCCCTCTCCTACTATCCGAGGTGCGGGATGCCATTTGTTCCCTTGCCAATGGTAAAACACTGGGCCCGGATGGGCTACTGGCAGACTTCTATGAGGTCTACTCAGCCCATCTAGTGCCCAAATTACTCACTTTATATGAGGAAGCATTGGTGCAGACACGCTTGCCCCAAATATTGAGAGGCCACACTGGTTTCCCTCCTGAAACTGCATAAGGACCCTACCAATCTGCACTACTATAGGCCGCTGGCGCTCCTCAATACGGACTATAAAATATTAGCCAAAATTGTTGCAATGCGACTGGCCCCATTGGTGCCTGCACTAGTGCACGAAGACCAGAATGGCTTTGTGCCATGACGCACGACCGCCCTCAACCTGCGTAGATTTTTACGAGTGATGCGCTATGCTCCCACCTGCTGGCCACATGCAGGCTGCCTGGTGATAGACCTAGAAAAAGCATTCGACTCGCTGGAATGGCCTTACCTCTTTGCAGTTTTGCCCAAATATGGTTTAGGCCCATGTTTTATACAATTAGTGAAATTGCTCAACACACTCCCATCGGCTCGTACCAAAACGGGCCGCCTAGTGTCACCCTTCATCTGTATTAGCAGGGGCACACGCCAAGGGTGCCCTTTGTCCCCATTACTTTTTGCTATAGCGGTGGAGCCACTGGCAGTGGCTCTCCGCAGAGCAGGGCGATTTTGGGGCATACCACTGGGAGATGGGAAGCATGCGGTCTCTTTGTAGGCGGACGATCTTCTGGTGTACATTAGAGATATAGTAGAGTTTCCCAGTGACATGTGAAGCTTTCTGGCTTACGAGTGAACCGGGCCAGGTCTTGTGCTTTTCCGCTGTCAACTGCGGTGCCTGAGCCGAACCTCACCTTAATGGCCCCTGATCTAGCATGGCAGCCCAGTACCTTCAGGTACCTTGGCATACAGGTATATCAAGCAGATGTTGATCTGTTTGATGGAAATCTGACATATGCTGTGTTGAAATTGCACCGACAGATGACATTCTGGCAGACGCTGCCTCTAACAGTCAAGACCAGAGTAGCCCTTGTCAAAATGGTAGTGATCCCGAGGCTCCTATATTATTTTGGAAATTTACCATAATATGTCCCGGCTTCCTTTTTCGATCTCTGGAGCGGGAACTCCGTAATCTAATCTGGAGCAACTCCCGACATAGGGTAGCCCTCTCTAAACTTTACCGTTCACTGCATCTGGGAGGTCTGTCATTAACAAATCTGGAACATTACTACCTAGCAGCACAGATGCAGTGGATAGCTTGTTGGTTCTCATAGCAACACTTGGTAGACACGGCCACTGAACATCCAGCATGGTCGCGTAGTAAATTACTCCAGTTATTTCACCCCTGTGCCAAATCCGCCACACCGGTGCCTCTGTTGCTGAAGCTAGCTTACCGGTGCTACAACGGATGTTGTGACCTAACCAGAGACATCACGCCCTATGCGCCAGCTATACCATTATTGGGGATACCACGGGGCACATGCGTAAAGACAACTATGGAAGTGAACGCCAGGCACGAAGCAGGAATATATACTCTACAGGATCTCTATTCCGAAGCCACCTTCCACACTCACGATACACTGATGGAGGATAACTTATTTAACTCCTATGCTCATATAGTAACTATGATAATTATGCTTTGTAGATACATGGACATGTACTGCCTATGCCCTTCCCTTCCCGTATGTTTGTTGTTCTGACTTGAAGTTGCATTTAACGCGTGGATCACACATACCTTTATGCTATATAATGTCAACGTACCATTATAAATGCAATAAAAAAAATATTTGAAAAAATAAATAAATGAGGACCACTGATGATAGGCAGTATTGCCAATTCTTAAAGGGCACTGACATATTAGCCCATGAGAAGGGAAAGACCAAAGACAAAGACATTTTTGCCCATGAAGTCCAGAGGTTTATACTCTTGGCTGGAGCAACAGTGGAAATAGCCTTCACTATAATTTTGCTGAGGAGGTATTGACCATTAGTATCTCTGATGAAGAATGCAACAGCATGAATTTTGGAGCACACAGGCAAACCTATGTCCAATAGTGATTTGTATGTGGATTGCATGGCCTGAGAAAGGTTTCTCCCAGGCAGTCAAGTAAAGGACAGGAGTAATGTCAACAGAAGTTCAGAAACTGCAGAGGACTACAAAATTACTGTTAAAACATCAGATTTGGCCTCAGAGTACAGCAAATGCCAATGTGTTTCATTCCACAAAAGTAAATGAAGAAACGTCCTCCGCAGGAGGATTAGAAAGGTAAGGGATAGCCCCTTCTGATGAAGTGTCCAAACCACTTGCATTATGAAAATTCAGGTAAAGACCAGCAACTGTGTTGTAAGACAGGATGGGCTATCATCATGCCAACAGCTTTAGAGTAAAACCAGAAATGCCTTTCATACAGGCACATCTTGGTGCTCAGGTAAGGGATGAGCCAAGGGCTTGCCTGCTAGACAGGCCTTTAACTTTCCTTTTGCCACTCGGATGAGGTAATGCGACTTATGGCTTCAAAAGTAGTGCTTTTGTCAACATTACAAGTTGCAGACGTCTTGGAGGGCACTGACTTTGCTGGAGGCACCAAAGGCAGACCTGTGGAGGTGTAAAGTTGAAAAGCATCAGTGTTTGAGCTGCTGGGGTCCGTATAATCGGGCCAACCCTTAGGAAGTGTCCCAGAGGGTAACCGATACAACCTGAAAAATAGCTAGCTGTCAGTGAGAAGGGACTGATAATTGAAAGAGCTTACAAACTAAAGGTAACCTAGTCACTATGAATGTATCTTTATCCCACACACTTATGTTCTGCCCCTTACCCATTATCAACCACATGGTTAGATATCAAAGCAATTGAGAATGAGAAAGCAACGAGGAAAAGGCAGCATCAGGCAGCTGATGTCTAGCCAACTATGCATCATTGAACTTCCTGACAAACTAAGAATCACTCCAAGAGTGGAGCCTGAAGAGCTGGAATCAGCAGAATGCATACAGAAAAGCTCTCTTAGCCGGCTCGCAAGTGTCTCAGCCAAGAGCATATATGATCAATGCGACTTATGAGGACTTCGCCTAAATACAGTGTGCTCAGAAATCCAAAGGAGACTAGATTGCTTATAGACTGTAGCAGTGATTATTGAAAGATCTGATCCAGCGGGTAAAACTGGCTTATCATAGTAAATTACATCCAACATCCTGACTGTGAAGTGCCTCCTATGACAAGGAGGCATGTGAATGTGGAAAGAATATTATGAAGAACTTCCTCAATCAAAAGTAATTCACAGAAAATTCTGGGACAATTGCATTTTACTTTGGCACCTTGGGCTGTATTAGACATAGGATGCATTGCTCCTGTTTACGCTGTGGCGTACCTAAAACTGAGTGCAGACAGAACAGTATGCCCTATTATGGTCAAAACACTCGTGCCTGCACTCTGAATTGTGCATTGATGAATGGGAGACTGGTTGTATGAAACTTCCACCTTTCAATGAATGTTATAACCAGGCGTGCAAGTACAGTGAGTCACTTCACAGGCATACGGGGGGATGCCTGATAGGTCCCAACGGACCACTACTATGCAGCAGACAGCTAGTGTGCCGTCCAACATCATTCACCTCTGTTCTTGTATCTAATGTGGCAAAGGCATAAAGGGAAAGGATTCTCTAATTTGCATGGGGCTACATCCTCATGCAAATGAGAGTGAGCCCCTTTGGGATCTTGTCGCCACAGATTCAGTGCTGAGAGGGGTAATAAGGTGTTGGTTGTAGCTAGGCCTGTTTGGGAGGGGCTGAGTAAGATGCATGGGCATATGGCGAAAATAAAAAAGTGTGAGTTCTGTCAAATTCCTTAATTTCTTACGCCTTAAAGAGTAAATTTGTGTGGGATTGTGCCATTCAAAATCAAATGAACAATCATTATATAAAAAAAAAACATGCAAACAAAATAAATGTTGTGCTCATTTCTGTGCCAATTAAGTATTTCCAGTCAATTCCCATTGCAGTATTGTATCTATAATCTGGTTTCAAAATATTTTCTTATGTTTGCAGGATTAACATTGTTCTAGAACTTTCGTTAGTGCTTTATCGAAAAACTAAAATAAAGACTATCAAGCATAGAAAAATATATTACAAACTTCATTCAAAACATTAATATCATTATTGAGTTTTACTTTCTTACATAGATTAATTTTGCACAGCTATTTACCTTTCTTTAACGCTTCAAGGAGAAAAGCAAGGTTTTCAGCAAAGCTTCCCTAGAATGAAAAAAGGTTAGTGTTGAAATATATTCTTCATGTATGGTGTCCTAATCCCCAAAGTAATACAAAACTATAGAATCCTCTGCATTATATTTTGAAAAATGTTCATTTTGTAAGACAGAAACGAAGAACGCGGGTAAGCCACTAAAATTCCAAAATAGACCATCAAGTGATCAAACAAGATATCAAATAAACGAGCGGGCAGGCATTTATTAGAGCAACAAAAAGGTGCACTCGTGGGTTTTTTTTCTGGTAAGGTTCAAATGATTTATAAGACCATTTTTCAATTTTGTCTTTAAGAAGTCAATATAAAACGAACACTAGAAAAAAATTGTAGTTGCACTGCAGACAAGAGTACAGGCTTTAATATTCAAGAAAGTGGAGCAATAAAGTGGAAGGAGAAGGGGCTTGGAATGTGGGAGTGAGGATATGTTACTATTGCTTCGCAGGCCCTACATCGGGTGTCATTACATCCCAGGATTTACATCAGGAGGCTTGACATCACAAGTTAGTTTCAGTATTTCACTTCACAGTTAAGTTAGTTTTAAAAATGTCTTAAACTTTAACAGTATATATATATTAAACATGACATGAATAAATCTTTATTTTGTTCTAAAAAATATAAAAGATAAACCCACATAAAACCATGTGCATTAAAATACAATAAAAGACCACCAAAGTCATGTAAATTACATCTACTCTTACTCTGGGTAAAAAGAATAAAACATTTTAGTCTTAAAAATAATCTGGCCAGCCCTGTGGTCGAAAGGACACTAAGGCAGATTAAAATTTCATTATTTACTAGTGAAATCCCCTGGACTTTAAAATTGCTAATAGATACCTTTGGTGTAAAAATTCGTAATGCCTAGAAAATATTTATAAATGCTCCAAGGTCTGAAAAGAGCAACTGCCATAGGAGTACACTAGCATCGTTTTAGGGTCAAAATGACCGGGAGGTAAGCAGATACGAGGACAAATTGTACCCAGGTGAAATTTGGTTAAAAGCGATCTTAACCAAGGGTGTCTGACAGAACAAAGGTAAGGATTTGGGACAACAGTGGTTTTCAGGAGTAAAAGAGATCTTGTACAAGTTTTTCAAGCGCCTTGGCTTCTCTATTTTTCTTTGTACAATTTAAAAACAATTTCCTGATTAGCCTCCTGTCCCACCCCCTTTTTAGAAGGTGGGATCTTTTAAACAAATCAGGGTGGGCTGAAAATTGGACAACAGACAATATAATTTAGCCACAGTATCCTATGGTGATGCACACAAACACAAGTCCATCTTCAATCACGTCCCTATTAAATGTGGTATGCTCCCCGCACCACACTGTGATCCACAATAACGGTGGGGCCAGTTTCACATGATCCTCCACATTGTCAAGGCCCAACTCCTCATGCACAAGTTACGACAGACTGTTTGCACCCAAGCCCAGTAGTTTCCTGAAAAATTGGTTCTCTTCTCAGTGGATGGCCTTACAATTGCCCTACTCGCAAATGGCACCACCATTCAACAACACAGGGAGACATATCATTTTGTATATTTGTAATAGGGACAGTATAGATTTACTCTCCGTCAAGCATGAGAACCTAAAGAGAGCACTACAAGCTTGGCTAAAGCGTGTGGAGCGGTTGGAAAGGCAAGTCTGCCAATTGTTCAGCTGGCCGAATGTGGAATTACTGGTGCATCTGATGAGAGATGTCCAATAAACCAGGTAGTAGGGAGGAAAATGGGGCACTTGTAGACCAGAGAGCTCAGTAGCGAATGTTCAATGTCAAAGGAATATTGGACTTTGCCTTGCTGTGCACAGACACAAGTGCTAGACCCAGATCAAAGTTAGCAGTTAAAGGTTAGGTGAAAAGACATCTATGTGGTCAGTAATGAGGTCACATGATCAAAGGCATGGGATAACAGTCTCCTTTGATCTATAAAAAAAAAACAGCTATTGGTCTTATATGGTATATGGAATAAAATAAAATAACATTTGCTACTATTTAATGGAGGTCTTTAATAACTCTGGTGGTAAGCAGACCCTCTCAGACTATGTTCTGTTATGTTATAAAATTAATAAAAACTCCATGTGCCATCAAGACTCAGGCACCCTCGACATACTACAGGGTCAATGTTTTAATACATCATTAATGGTTTTCGTTTTGACAAAGTCAAATTAAAGTCTCACAATGTATAAAAGCTGTAAGAGAGAGGGGGGACCACAATAACATTTTGTGGGTTTCTGGACTTGTGTCCGAGTGAGTGAGTTTTCCATGCTGGAATGCTTCAGCACACAAGAACAATTTGTCCACAATGTCAAGAATTAAACACGAAGAGTGCACAACCTGACCTCGCTAACGCAGGCATGCGTTTTTCATCAGGTGTGAACATTAGTATGTATTTAAATTTAATTTGAAGCTAATAAAGTTAGTAATAATCATGAATTCTTCATTAGCAACACAGCGGCTATAACACTCTGCAATTATACTTATCGTTATGGATAAGACAATGGATAGTGGAAGGGGCGAGAGTGCGATGGTGACTGAGATTTATTTTTTCGAGTGTTTTTGGTTTTTTAAAGCTAAGCATTAGCCAGTGGAACCAAAGTCCTTTACATGACTGTGGTTAACACACTGAATTTCCTTTCAGAAATAAAGTTAAGGTTTATCATTGATTAAGTACAATATAACACAATCTTCCTATCCGCAGGCCTCATGGCAAGCTCCATGATACTGCATTTACTATATGTACCCCACAGTCCGGTCGAAAGGAGAGTCGAATCTACAAAGGCCTGTACGGTACAGTGACTGTCTGATGAGCCTTGGGAATTGGGATACCTTTCATCTGCTCTGACTTTTCTTTACTGAACCATGAACTGTATCACTAATTGTATCTGGTCGCCAGTTATTATGGATTTGCACAGGCTGGAAGCTTCAGGAATGACCTAAAATTCTTGAATGGTGTGCATTTATGCAAGCAACTCCCTTTCCTCTCCCCAAGTACTAACATCTCAGTCTGAATAATCGCAGATAGAAAAAAAGTTCGCGGAAGAAAAAAAGATGTAGTTGGAGCATACTTTAGGATGGGAGCTTCTAACCAGTCTGGCTGCTGCAGTGGTATTACCTACTTATGCAGAGACCAATGGGTGGACTTGCATAGCTCCACCTCCAACTCTAACCTTCCACATCTGTCATGGCAACGAGGAAGCAATAGGAGGAAGTGGGCAGGGCCTCTGAGCAGAGATGACAACCATCCTGGTTGACAGTTCTATTGACTTTAGGTGGGGAGAAAGGGAAAGGCATTGTGCGGCTGCCCAAGCAACTTTATACTGAAGGGAGGAAATTTTGGAGTTGCACTGAGCACACTAATTAAATACCAATCAATATAGTGCCACCTATTTAGTCTTGACACACTGAAACAGTAAATAAGATGTTGAAAATATGCAGAATAAACTGTAAGAAGAGGTAAAAACAAAAACCATAAAGAGGCAGCACAAAAAGAAAATAAAGTCAAACATAAGACATCAAGAGACAAAAACTGGTACATCCAAAGTTGAGTCCACATGCAGAACTGGCCAAATAAACTGATAACTGGCGGTGTTCTTTTAATATCAAGATTCCGTGCTAGTGGCTGTGAAATAGTGGTAAGCTTGGTGTTTTGTAGACTGTGGCTGTTTCCTTTACAAAACTGTAGGTCAAGAATTCCATTTGAAACAGGGCAGCAAAGTTCACAGATTCATTATTTGTTAGGCCTAATTACTAGTGGACAGTTTCAATATTTTATTTAATTACAGATGCCTCCTCACACAACGCATTTCAGCCGTAGCCTTGTTAAAGTGTGTGCTGGCTGTTCACTACACATTAAATACCGTTCAAAATAAAAACAAACCGCGGACTACCCAAATCATATACATACAGTCCACAGGGAAAACAGGTACCATTTTTGAATGTCCAAATTGTAAATGTTGTCTTACCAAGATCTTACATAGAAGTACAAATAGCAATAATAATTACAAATAGAATTGCTACACCTCTTAATTCAAATTAAACAATACTGTTAATACATACATTGCCTCAATTATATAATCATAATATTAATGACCTGATTTGTATTTCATATCCAGACAACAATCAAGTTCCAGTGAACATATTATTGAATGTCATTGCTGCGTCAAATCCCGGTTTCACAATGACATGTGAACAAACCAAAAACCATAACCCACAAATCCATAAATTGATAATTACACCACCATAATGTGCACACAACAAATCAAAAAAGTTCAAAACGATCCCTCCTAGAGGTTCTAGCCAGCAACCAATTTTATATATATATATATATATTTTTTTTTTTTTCAACAAGGGAAAGGGCTCTGATTTTTTGGGGGGAATGCAGGTTTTGATGGTGAAAGTACTGAAATCTTCAGGTTGTTCTCCAAAAAGGAGGACTATGCTACCGCACTCAAATTATTAACACCTGTGTCGGTGATGTTTCTATTGTGATGACAAGTCCTCAAGTGCATCCGAGCGCTGCACTTACAGTAAAAAAAAAAGAATGACAAAAAAAAAAACACAGGTACACACAAAAACTAACAGCTTCCACAAAGAACACTCAACGGGGTAAAAATGACGAACCAAATTTAACACTAATCTGCCAATGGACTGACAGTGTGGCACACACAAGAAATTTTATTTTACAACAGAGAATACAGAATAACAGGCAGCCAAAAATACAACATACAACTCAGAGCTCAGCATTGAAAGACACTGAATAAAGCAGAGAGGATACAATGAAACAAAACAAATTATGAAAAAAACAGCACGCATTAGGGGTAAGAGTACAGAGATGAGGAAACAGAAAGCACACCAAGACTAACGCTGGGGAACTGGAAATAATTCTATGCCCATTTTCTTGTAGTAAAAAACAGAGCTAGGCACGAACCTTGGGTGTAGCTTGAAGAAAATGAGTAACGAGGTAGTAGTGAGAAGCCATTTTTAACTTAAGATAAATTAAGTAAAAAACTATAGCGTCACTGGTTCTCTGAGTAGGCAAGTCTTAGTTGGGCTTCATAGATAGTTGTTGCAACAACTCTGCTTTATTTGCAATTAATCAACAAAGCAAGAATGATGTGCAATTCGGAGATGAACAAAAAGCAAGCAGAAAAAAAACAAAAAAAAAACACCTGGCACTTTCACACATTAGCACTTAGTCAGAACTGTGGAGCAAAATCTCGGGATATACTGGTAAATTTAGGACCCTCTTAAGCAGATGCTGGTTTACCGAAGGCCAACAATGAAACGTATGGGAGGTTCCACACACTGAAAACTGTATTTTCACAAACTAGACCAGAGTGGCGGCGACAAAATGAGCAGAAATTTGGTATCCTGAGAACTCAGTTTATCAATTATAATCTACAATAAACAGAAGGGAAATGTTACTAACACAAGAGAAAGGAATGAGAAATTGGAAAGCAGACTATCTATCCCTTATTTTCAAATCGATACATAGATCCATTGGCCCTCAAACTAACACTGAAACATCCCAAGAGATAGATCAGAGCTTGTATGCTCACTCATAGGGACGCAGTTAGGACCTCCTATACTCTTGTCAGGTCACCCTCATAGCCCCTAAATAAAGTACAAGTACTCTTTTCCTTCAATGGTTTGATAAAGACGAGGATACGTACACAGCAATACCATCATAAAGATCTTTTGTGATACAAACAATTGCATTTGTGTAAGTGCAGAGTGCCAAGCGTGTGCTCATCTTGCGTTTCTCCGAACATAACAGGTGGTGCAGACATGAGACTGAGTATCCATTTTCGTGGGAGCTGTTGCAAGCCTACTCAGTATGAGAGGAGGTGCCGCCACAAGACCGACACCAGAACCTGATATTTCTAGATCTCATCTATGAAGTAGTTGGAAAAGTGTTACTTTCTCCCAAAGAGTAGGCCTCTTCGTACTGATATTACTGTTACTGAAACAATGAAAGGCTATGCATATTCAGGTTTACTTCTGCATGTTAAGATGTATAGCTGGCATCAAAGTTATCATAATATCCATTTGGACACATCCATTCATGTCTGTGGTAGGGTTAAGAGGACCTTCCAATCCAGCGCAACATGGTCCTTAGTTCTCCAAGGGGCTGGTCTACTTCTCATCTAATAACCGAGAAACACTGAAGAACACCTAAATCAGTACCTGATTGTTTTTATGGTGAGTTTGGCATTTTATAGCGTTGCATGCACCACTTATAGGTACCCCGGTGTTCTTTCTGGATTTTACTGGAGCGAGCTATGTTACCACAGAAGAATACATAAAATGTTTAGGACCAGAAGGCATTTAGTTCAGCTACCTGTGGAATGTGCTAGATGTGTTCTTCTATCCAAAGTATGAACTTAAACTGATGAGAGGTCTTCCATCGCCTCAGGGGGCAGCGTGAATTGCTAATATCTGCCCACAGAACAAAAGTACTTGGGAACTGTGCTGCAGAGAACTTGTGCACACGTTTGTCAACTTTTAGAATGTCATACCATAGCTTTTGGTAACAAGACTTTAATAGGTCATGCATAAGTACAGCTACATTGATAAATGACTGCCTACACCAGTGGCTGATCGACAGAGAAGAGTGCAGATTTAATTCTGGGTCAAGCTTGAGGCATCCCTTGACCGCGTTTGACATCTTGCTTGTGCTGCTCTTCATTAAATAGTAGTGAGTGTCCTCATTACCAATACTGTATCTACAAACATAGGTCAATCCATCAGTTAGACAACGTGAACAAAGCTGCTGCAAAACTTTCCTTCACTTGGCACCAATTGTGTTAAAATTGCCTGGTATTACTGGATTCCATTGATCCTTGGCAAATGCCATTTCTGTGCTCCAGGGTATCGATCAACTCACTCGTGGGTGGAGCACCCCAAAGCAGAAAGAGGGGTTTATTGGGAATCCATGATTTTAGTTATCCCACTTTGTGTTTAGTGTAGGGCAGCGTTTCCCACACTGTGGGTTGGAGCCAATTTTGATGGGTTGCGAAACTTTAAGTAATGAATAAAGATGCCTTTAAATTCTGCATTTATCTTATCACATTTGCTTCAAAGACAGGTCAACAGTCAGGTTAAGTGTTCTGACAAATTTCTGTTTTTTAAACATGTGGGTTGGAGTTTACAAGCTCCTGACTTTGAAGTACGAAAGAAAAGTAAAGTGAATTATGTGATAATCTTGCTGGGGTACAGGTGTTCAAAAGGGAAGGCTGGAGGGTACCATTTTTTTTATTTTTTTTTATAAACACATCAAAATGTAAATACCTGGAAATGATTGTAAACATTCAGCAGTTAGGAAAGCAAAAATGAAACTTTTTTGTTAATTTCTGAAGTGTGATGGAAACGAAGATTTTAATAAGATAAAAACAAATCACAATACTTTACTTGGTGGTGCGCAAACAATACATATTCACTGACACCTGATTTGCACACATCATATGTATACAATATAGTTTTATTAGTAAAATTGTATGTCTTTGCAAATCTAGTGGTCCTTTCATGGAAAATGTGTTGTCTGTAAGTGACAGTGCACTACCACATGATGCTTTCGTTACATTAAAAAAAAAACTGCCCACCTCATGTCAATTAAAGCTAGGTGAGTCATGAAAGTTTGCAGCTTTAAAAAAGTAGGCCGTGGTTCTAAAAGATTGGGAACCACTTGTGTAGGGTGCTGTGGTATGCGGTCTTCTGTACTCCTGGTGGTCCTGGGACCATGCTGGGCCTATTTTGCATTGTGCAAATTGGGTTGGAAGGAGCATTTGCTCTGTGCTGTCCGATGTGCCAGGGTGTTTGTGGGTAGGGGACTTTGACTTCCTTTCCCATTCTGTGACCCTTCCTATCCACTCCCTTTTGTGTTAGGTGCAGAGGGTTGTTGACAGGGTACCTTATACATCATGTTCTATATTGGGCTGTAGTTTGGCTTTCTCTGGAAATTCTTCACTGCTGACCTGTTTTGAGGTGCTTGGCTTGCCACTACTTTTATTTTCATGCTGAGGTTTCCTGAGGTGTCCCTCATCCTATTCTGTGCAGGGTTGTTGCTTTCCACCATGGTTTTTTTCCATTCCTTTGTTCTTTGGATTTAGTGGAATACAGGGCTATTTTCTAGGCTTTTGTTCTGACGTAAGCTGGGACTGTACACGCGCTAAGTGTGAAGAGTAGCCTTACTGTGGGGTCTCCACTCACTCTCTATTGAGCTTGAAGCCTATGGTTTACGTCCCTGATTTTTCACATGTGGTTTCGACTTGGGATTAACTCTCCCACCCTCACTGATGTAATTGTTGCATTGTTGTTTGGGATTTTGTCCACAACACCCCTTTATAGAGCTTTGGGGTTTTACCACTAGTCTGCACAATTCCCCCACTCTCATCTCACTTTGCCAAAACACATGGCATTCATCTTCTGTGGTGTACATTTCATCTCTCCAAGGGAGGACCATTTCTGTCCTTCTGGACACCATGGTTTGTCTAGCTGCAGGTAGTGGCTTTCTTTGCTGGACCACATATCTGTAAGGTTGTTTGTGTGAATTCCATCTGTGATTCTGTGTTTTTATGTCAAATGGTTTCATGTGGGTTTTAGGTGCTTCATCTCCCCCTTCTTATTAGGTGCCTTCCCACCGCCACTTTTCTGGGAAAGGGTCAGTGCTTAAACCTGATCACGGATGGGATCATTTAATTTCTTGCTTCAGGTTCTCTAACTATCCACAACCAAGGGTTAATGGGGGTCCTGCACTTGACTGGCTAAGTCCTTCCTTCAATGTGGGTAACCTCTGGAATTAATTTGTCTCACACAATCTGGGCTTGTCTCCTTCATTGGCTTAAAATATCCTGGTATTGGTGTGAGGTTGTCAATTTCCTGTGGAGCCTTCTTCAAGTTTTCCTCCTGGAGTGCTTGATCAACTGAGCAGTCTTACCTCTTTGTGGGATAGGACACTGTTCTGCTCCCTTACAAGTGACTGTATTCCTTGCTTCTGGCCTACCCAGTCAACTGCCCTTTAGTATCTAGCCCAGGTAGGTGTATTTGCTCTCAGCATTTTGGATATGACATGATGCCACCAAGTGTTCTTTGCCTTATACTCCCCAGGAAACAAAAATTCGAGTTTGCTTTGTGGCCTTGTGTGTCAGCTCTCTCCTGGACTTTCCATTTTGACCTTTCTCCCCCACCCAGGTTTGTTTAATTGATTGTCAGCAGGGCTTGTGATGGTGAATCCTGGCTCCAATTGGTACCTGGTGGGAGAAGAGTCAGACTAGGCATGTTCCCTGATCCTCGAGGGTGACAGAGCCCGCAGCCCTGGACAGCAGAGGCTGTGCAGCATGTGCAGTGTGGTTGCTGGATGGGAGGGGACATGGCGGGACACCCCTTCTGTAGCCACGAAAGGGGCGAAAAGCAGACTGAGGGAGTGAGGGACAGATGCGAGGCCCAAGGACCTGGCCGTGGTATGAGAATACTTGAAGTGCTCAAGCGCCAAGTCTGCTTTGTCCCCGAAGAGATGACTGCCATAAAGGGCATGTCCATAAGGTTAGATTGGACATCCCCTGAACAATCAGGTGTACTCAACTAGGCGTGGCGGCTCAGGGCCACTGTCGATGCAACTGCTTTGCCCGATGAGTCGGTCTTGTCCAGTCCCCATCGGATCATGAGCTTTGCTACGCCTCTCCCGTCAGCAACTGCTTGACAGAGTACAGCCCGGTGTTTCTCCAGGACCTGTGGCAGCATGTGCGCACCTGTACCCCACAGCGTGTGGGAATAACAGCCGAAAAGGCATGAGGTGTTTATGAACCACAATTCCAGGCTGGCGGGAGAAAACATCTTCTTCCCAAGTTGATCTAGCCTCCTGGATTCCCTATCCGGAGGTGCAGAACGGAACGGGTACTGGGATGCAGAGGCTTGGATAACCCAGCTCTCAGGGGTGTGATGCTGCATCAGGAACACTTGGTCAGTTGGAGAAGGTCGATGGCAGCAGGCAATAGTCCTGTTCCAAGGAGCCCCTATGCTGGATTTGAACCAGGTACAAATCAGGACATCAGTAAGGGCTTCATTAAAGGAAAATAAGGGTTCATAAGCTGAAGCCCCAGGGTGAAGCACCTCTGTCAGGAGGTTAGTCCTGACTGCCACCGAAGGCAGCTCGAGGCCCAGGACCTCTGCCACTCTTCCCACCACCACAGAATAGAATGCTCTCTTCTCCGTAGCCACAGTAAAAGGAGAAAGCAAGGCAGTTTCAGGGGAAGCAACCAGACCACTGGTTTTTCCCAGGTCCGTATGCCAGACCATGGGGTCTGCAGGGTCCAGCGACCACTCCCATTCCTCACTGTACCCTAACCCATAAGAATAAGAATCAGGATCCGACAGAGGGGGCAGGGTCCCTGTTGGAGAAGGAATTGCATGTCACCGATCCGATTTTGTGTCAGAGTCAGCAGTGAGGATGGGGTCAACACCGCCCAGGGGCACAGTGGCGTGGGGGCTTCTATGGCGGAACCAGCATCAGGGTAAATTGAGGTGATATGACTGACGCCATTTCGGATATAGGAACAGATCGATGGATGCCCCCCCTGGAGCAGAAGCTGAAGTCGTAGGTGCGAAACCTGAGGGGCCCCTTCTGACCCCAAGGGACCCCAGTGCGCTCCAGCAGGGTTAGACGGCCCAAAAATCGTAGTTGGGCATGGGTTCCTCCAAATCCCAGAAACTTGGGGAGGTGCAGAGCCAACCCAGAAACAGGCTCTGCGGACGGAGGCCTAGAACAATAATGCTCCTTTACCCTTGCCTCCTCGGCCGACAGATGGCGTGAAGTAGAATAACATTTTCTCTTCTTCAACTTCTTCTTGTGCCACGAGTTGCCCTATTGCCCCGAGGACTTGGAGTGGGATGACAAACTGGGGTGGGGGGGGGGTGGGGGGGTTGATGGAGGAGTGTGGGTTAGTGTTTCCTTGCAACCGATCCCTTCCTCTTGCAGAGCAGAGTGCCAGGCGGCAAGGACCTTCAGGGACCGCTACCTCAAAGCTTTTGGATTAATGGCCCAGCATTCTGGGCACAACTTTGGGTCGTGCTCGAGACACCACAGGCACACAAGTTGCAGATTTGCCACCACACCCATGAAAACTGCCACAGAGAAGACACTATTTGATCACAAAAATGAAGGCATCATCAGCATTTAAAAATCCTCTAGGTAGTTTATTCCATATTTGGCCCCTTATGTATTTATTACTTATTCCAATCCAGTGCTCTCGGAGGATAGAATTTACAGTTAAGATATGTTTTTCAGTGAAGCACCATAAAAGCAGGTTACCTGATCAATGAACAGGCTATTATAGCCAATACAGACAAAAGGGAGCCCCAAATATTCTTTAATGTGGATGGAAACATTAAATAATTAGGAATAGCTAAACAGGAGATTAGTTGACACATGAAGAGGAGAATTGTTTGCTCCACTGCCTGGGTGAGTTGGGGAAATTAAAGAGATAGAGAAGAGAAAAGATATATTGATCATGCACAAGGTTAAAAATAGACAAAAGCTTGAATAAGTGAAAGTGCAACAAAAACCCCACATAATACGAAAATCATATGTATGACTATATGTTTTATATATTACTGACATTTTTAATTGCTAGGCCTAAGTCTTTATGCTCAAATAATGAACTGCAAACATTATATACTCACAAACACTTTATCACCAACCACATTTTCAAGACAGAGTTGCCTTGTGATTTCCTTGAGAGCTACTTTGTCATTTGTCTGCAACAGACCTTAATGAAAAAAGGAAAGTGTAAAATTATCACAAGTGGATCAAGCGTCCTATTACTTTTGTTTTCATACTGGCCCAGCTTAATTCACTTCCAAACGAATACATTCAGTTAACCTATGCCAGTTTTAGGAACTTAAAGAAATGTAATAAATGTAGTGGTAAAGTACTGAACAGTTATATTTTTGGTACAGGAAATATGACTTCATACAAAACAGAAGAAAACTCTGTATTCCTCAAAGTAAACTAAGTGACATCAGAATATCTAATAGTGTTCAGAAAAGCTAGGTCACAAGCTTTAACCAGCTGTCATCACAGCTGTACGACTAAGCAGAAGCGTCAACAAAATCATGGCATTGGCTTGTCTACAGACCTGAGCCAAGGGGAGCAATATTGCACACAAGATTAATGAAACCATACCATCTGTTCTATTTTTTCATAGGTCTTCTTTAGAATGACAACTCAAATACTGTTGGCGAAATGGGAGGGTAGTTATTGCATGTCATGTGCAAACAGGAAGGCCTAAAGCTACTTCACTGTTTACTAATCAGAGTGGATTAAGTTTAAAGTTCTACTAATCACATTCAAGGTAATCCAGAAAAAAGGCCAGCCTATTTTAGGAACTGGTTCCGCATATACAAACCGTCAAGAGTTCTTCATTCATCTGGTCAGTGCCTTTTCATGTTCCAGTATTCAACAAAAGGCAGAATAAGTGGTTGTTTCTTTTCAATACTTGTCACCAGGTTACGGAATGAGCTGCCAGTTTATCTTAGAATGCTCAATTCAGAAGCATTATTTAAAAATAAAAAAAATAAAAAGAGAAGACTAAAGAGTTAGCTTCCTCTTTGTAGGCAAGTAGGATTCCTTTAATTATTTTTTCCTGCTGGCCAGCACCATGACGCTTTCTTGTTGAAGCTGCTCTAGTACTGTTCAAATGGGCAATTCAATTCAACATTGTAATTTGACACTAGCAGCTGTTACCGCTAGCGTAGGAATTAAACATTGCCAGAGGTACGAGCTCCAAGGCTCTTTTAGTGTGAAAGACCACCACAATTGAAGTCACCAGCTCTCTGAAATAGAGAGTAGTGTACACACTGAACTAACACTCGGGTAGGTGGCAACAGTTCAAGAAGTGTGAAGTTTCACTGTGACCGATCCTTGGCTCTACACAGGACCCAAAGTTCATAAATATTTTTAATTTCTTTTATTAACCTGTCCCATGCGTCGGACGGCTGGGAGCTGTCCGATGCCAAGGTGCTTGTTTGCATCGGATAGCTCTGGGACGTCTGCGCACATGGCACTCCTAGTGCGGGTACCAGAAGGATTCCCTGCTGAAAGAAACAACCTTGGGAGAAGGGGAAAAGCTTCCCCATCTCCTGAGGCAGTTTCTTTTGTGTCAGTGAAATGAGTAGGTTGGCTCATTTCACTTTCTCTGCATCGGTGCTTGCAGGTCTATTTCAGCCCAATGATCCATACTAGAGAGGTATTGTTGAAAAGGGTAGAGTCTCCCCTATCAAACAGTACCTTTCCCAAATGGATCCCTGCTTCGGGATCATCTAAGGAGGGCAATCCCCAAGCAGGGATCCACTCCACTAAACACCAGGGAGGGGGAGTGGCCCCTTTGGCAAGGGCTTTCATTCCCCCAATATGTTCATGACAATTCAGTCTTTCTGCACCCCCACCCCACAAGCAAGCACTCTTATTGTCCTTGGTTTGATCAATTCCAATCGTGGCACTAAGCCCAGCCACACCAGTGAGGTAGCGCTTGTATTGGCACACAGGCCTAAAAAATTATAAAAATGTTATTAGACCTGCAGGTCGAGTAACTTGAATAATCCACTCAACCAAACTGTAATATACTTGACCCGTAAATGGGTCTCAAATTGGGTGATCCTAGGAAATTAGTTTACAGAGTCGCCTTTTTCTTCATTCTCACATACAAGTGCACCTTCAAATATGTGAGCTCAGTATTTTGGCTGCACAAAAAAAAAAAAAAACTCTTGTTTAAATAGACAAAATGTTTGCTCCATGTATATTAAGCATCTAGCCCACACGTAGGGAACAACTGATCCATGGCTTGCCTCTCGGTTTACTAAAAGCATTCCCAACAAGGCAGGAGTGTTTCTCAGTTTATGTTTAAACACTCACCTTTGATAAATATATTACTAAAGCATGGTGTGGTAGCACACTATCATTTACAGACAGTAAATTTCTAATAAATGTCCAAAAACCTTCCCACTGGTTTCAGAAAGCATATTTATCTTTTGCACATTACTAAGTAAAGAGTTCTGATTTGTTTTCGTCTTTATGATTTTTTTTTTTCCCCAATCACACAAGTACAAAAAATGGGCTTTCTCAACTAATGAAATATATTTTGAAATGTTTGTACGGTTGATTTACTGTGACATTAAAGACTGTATAGTGTCAGGTTTTTCCTTAATTGCAAGACAAACTGAATTTTGACCTCTGACTCAACACAGCTATTAGACCCGACAGCCTTAGGGTGGTCGTCCCCCAACTTTTTGCATGCCTCCCTCCACTTTTCTAACACTGTTTTCGCTGGTTTTAGGACTCTGCGCACTTTATCACTGCTGAACCAGTGCTAAAGTGCATATGCTGTCTCCCTTAAACATGGTAACATTAGTTCATTCCCAATTGGCCTACTTGATTTACTTGTAAGTCCCTTGTAAAGTGCACTATATGTGCCCAGGGCCTGTAAAATGAATGCTTTTAGTGGGCCTACAGCAATGTTGTGCCACCCACATAAGTAGCCCCTTACACACGTCCCAGGCCTGCCATTGCAAGGCCTGGGTGTGCGGATTCACTGCCACTTCGACTTGGCATTTAAAAGTACTTTTCCCAGCCTTAAACTGCCCTTTTTCTACATATAAGTCACCCCTAAGGTAGGCCCTAGGTAACCCAAAGGGCAGGGTGCTATGCAGGTAAAAGTCAGGACAAGTACCTGTGTGTTTTATATGTCCTGGTAGAGGAAAACTCCTAAATTATTTTTCCACTACTGTGAGGCCTGCTCCTTTCATAGGATAGCCTTAAGACTACCCTCATTATACTGCCTGAGTGGTAGATTCGGATCAGAAAGTGGTTACCAGGTCATATTTAGTATGGCCAGAATGGTAATAGAAAATCCTGCTGATTGGTGAGGTTGGATTTTATATTACTATTTTAGAAATGTCACTTTTAGAAAGTGAGCATTTCTCTGCACTTAAAATCCATCTGTGCCTCACAGCCCATGTCCAATCAACGTTCGGGTTGGGCTGGTTGACAGCTCCTTGTGCATTTTACCCAGACAACCATAAACACAGGATACTCAGTCACACCTGCACGCATCTGCATACTGAATGGGTCTTCCTGGGATGGCAGGATGGAGGGCCTGAAACTTACATTTTAAATGCTAGTGGTCTGCCCTCACACAATGGACTGCCAAACCCTCTACTGGGACCCTGGCAGACAGACCTGTATTGAAAGGGGAACTTGTGCACTTCAAAACCACTCTTTGAAATCTCCCCCATTTCAGAGGCATTTTGGGGTATATAAATAGGGCCTCTGACCCCACCATCTCAGACACTTCTGGTCCTGACCCCACAACCTGTCAAGAGTAACTGCCTAGCTGCCTAAAGGACTCATCTGGACTGCTTTGCTGAGAAGGACTGCTGCCCTGTTGGCCACTGACTTTGCTGAGAAGTGCTCTCCAAGGGATTGGATTGAGCTTGCCTCCTGTTTTCTGAAGTCTCAGGGCCAAAAAGGCTACGCACAGCCTGCCTTGCGACCAAGAAGTCGCCGCACAGCCAAACCGGAACGACGCAGCCCAACTTCCCCAGTGGCAATTAGATGCAGCACCTGCCTTGCGACAGAAAATTCGACACACCCCGATCGATGCACAGCCGAACTGGAACGATTCAGTCATTTCCTCGAGTGGAAAATTGATGCAGTGGCTGCTGTGCAACAGAACATTCAATGCGTAAGGAAATGCCTCCTTGGCATGGTTGCCCCCTGACGTTTTGCCTAGTGTTGATGCCAGTTATGATTGAAAGTGTTCTGGGACCCTGCTAACCAGGCCCCAGCACCAGTGTTCTTTCCCTAAACTGTACCTTTGTTCCCACAATTGGCTCAGCCTGGCACACAGATAAGTCCCTTGTAAATGGTACCCCTGGTAACAAGGGCCCTGATGCCAGGAAAGGTCTCTAAGGGCTGCAGCATGTCTTATGCCACTATGGGGACCCCTCACTCAGCACATGCACACTGCCTCACAGCTTGTGTGTGCTGGTGGAGAGAAAATGACTAATGCTCACCTCTCACTGCCTGTGCCATAGGTAAGTCACCCCTCTAGAAGGCCTTACAGCCCTAAGGCAGGGTGCACTATTCCACAGGTGAGGGCATATGTGCATGAGCACTATGCCCGTACAGTGTCTAAGCAAAACCTTAGACATTGTAAGTGCAGAGTAGCCATAAATAGTATATGGTCTGGGAGTTTGTCAAACACAAACTCTACAGTTCCATAATGGCTACACTGAAATCTGGGATGTTTGGTATCAAATGTCTCAGCACAATAAATGCACACTGATGGCAGTGTGGGATTTATTGTAAAATGCACCCAGAGGGCATCAAATACATAAGGTTCCTTGATATCCATTATTTCAGTCTGCCTTTTTCGCTATACAAATTGGTCTATATTTGGTACTCAATCAAAAACCATTGTACGGTGCAGCTCAGTTGTTGGCTCTGGGTATGTTGGGTTCTTAGAGAACCTACAAACCCTGTATATCCCCATAAACAGAAGGGTCTAGCAAACGTAGTAGTATATTGCTTTTGTCAATTGGCCATTGTGACAATAAGTTACAGATGAACATGTGGTCACAATGCCGGTTTTTCCCACTCATTTTTAGTATTTCTTTATTTCAACAGTTTTTTTTCCTTGGGAAAACCTTGAGGGATCTGAAAATATGAAAGAAATGTGGTCCACTTTTTAGAAATGTACAGCTTTTCTGGATCACCCAGGGGTTTCCCATGATTTTCACCACAAACTGGAAGCAGGTTGAGAGCATTAAAATAGGGCAACTAGGCTATCTCTTACAAACATGCTAAAACTGTGGTACAAAATTATTTTTTGGGGATTCAGCTCTGCATGTTCCTGAAAGCTGGGAGGATCTTGACTTTAGTACATCAAACCTTTCGTGGATGCCATTTTTAGGGAAAAACAGACACTTATTCCCTATTTTAAATAAAATAAAATAAAATAAAAAAAATCACCTCTAAATGTTGCTATATTTTGCCCATTTTCCCATTCTCCTCAAGGGAAATCCACAAAAACTGGGTTTTTTAGAATCCCCACGATGTTGGAAAAAGGATGCAACATTCAAAACAAAAAGGTATGGAGGCCTAAGTGCAAACTACCCCAAATAGCCAAAAAACTTGCTCAGCACTGGGGGGCAGCGCAGGTTTGGGGGTAGAAGGCCTAGCAGCGAAAGGGGTAAGCACATTGCTGTCACAAAGAGATAATTAGTACTGGTATAGGTTATTAGTTGCAGATCACCATTCGCAGCTGAAAAAGAGACCAAGGTTTCCCCAAAAACACAATTGTACTTGTCTGCACTAGAATTTAGATGACAAACTGAACCAAAAGGAAGTTATCCCAAACACCATCAATAAAACGTACTACAAAGCACAAAAAGTAGTCATAGGTATGCTAGCTTAAGTCCTCACAAACAGCCTCCTTACCAACTTCAACTAGGAAGCAATGCTCACAGCTAAGTAACTTACATTTAGGAATTAAATATTTAGGAGACATAGTTCTACAACACATGGATGGCTGACAATCTGTGTAACCATGCAAAGAGGGTTCAGAACAAAGACACATAAAGGGGCAGAATCATGAAACATCCCTCTTCCAAGAAAGCTTTACAGCCAATTTGGGAAGCACTGTATTACCAAATGGATGACAAGTTAAACAGAGCCCAGATAAATGGAAGTTTGGACTATAACATGGTTGCTGATGTCATCTAATGATCACTGAACAATAAGGTGCTAACCATTCCCCCAAAGGAAAACTTTGAAGGCAAGTCTAGCAAACATATTTGGCTCAGAGGAAGAAGGTACACAAGTCTACAGCATGTAAGCTGAAATTTCTGTTGAGCCTGCTCTGACCCTACAGCTTGTCACTACCTTTAGGCATATCAGTTATAAATTACTGCTAAAGCACTGTACAATTTAAATTGGGCTACCTGCTGGAGCTGATAGAAAGATGATTCAGAGAGGCCAGTACTAAGCTGTCCAGGCTGCTATCTTTCATTGATTAAGTATCTCTATGGGTTGCAGAGCAGAGCATGTTTTATTCTCTGATGAAATTTCGTGTTTCATTGAGAAGCTTGTATACATATCTGCTCATTCAGAAGCCATTTATTAGATCATGAAGTGCCCTCTCATAAAAATGGCATCCACAAATGTTCCAGACACATTTTACAGCAGAAAACAGTGAAACCCACAATGACTGCCATGTACAACTGTGAGTGAAACTTTTGCCTAGCATGGGACAAAGTTTTATCTCTACTTCTGGTGGCAGAGTAGCAGAGAAGGCTTTTGCAGCCACACTAATGCAGTACAGCGTTGGAAGGTGTAAGGCAACAGAAGAATTCATCTGCTTCTAATAGGAATTTGGAGACCACTGTATTTCAACAGGACATCTTCCAAAAGAGTTTAGACTGGTCTAAGATGTACAATTAGATGTGTAAAAAATGTTCCGGTAGGTATCTAGCCCAATAGGACAGGAGATTGTGCTCCTTCTCTTAATAAGGACTTCTCCTAACATGTCTTTTTACAAGTTGGTATTATGGCAACTTTTCTCAGGCCCTTGCGAAAGACATGTGCCAATGTGGAAGTATATGCCTCTGCCTCCACAGAATTGTACTCACAATAACTCTAAAGATAGGTGCTACAAAGGCATCTGATCCCAAATCCAAGTACATAACAGGCTACCACAGCTGTATAAGACTTTAGCTAGACATTTGATAAAAACTTTGAGCCCATCTCAGAAAAATCAAACATAATGATGAAGTCACAACCCTGCTATGTAACCTAGAGTACTGCCTATAAACAACCCACTGCTTGCACAATGTCAATTGGCTTAATATGTATGAGTTTGAATGAGCTCTGCCTCTTACAAAAGACATACCAAGTATAGACCAAAAAGACTTCCAAGTGATAGGTGAAGTACACTAAGCTGCTTGGTCAATGATTTGCTGTTTAGCTTAGAACTTGTGTACCCTTAGCGGACAGACTTTCTCAGGATAATGGGCTGTTAGTGCGGATAGGATGCATTTTCATAAGTGAAAGTTGTTTAAATTGTGGTCTAGATAGGTGCAGCAATGTGAATTTCAGAAATTCAAAGCGCATTTCTGAAGAAAAAAAAAAACAGATTAATGCTTTATGTGAGTTTAGAGCTATTTTAGCAGGTGGGTCCATGGATCCAGAGATCATATTGAAATTGAAACCTAGGATACCCCATGACTGGCTCAAAGCTGCTGTGAACTGTCTTAAAACCACCAAGTTGAAGCAACAAATCTGGGACCAGGAAGAACAAAGTGAAGCAAAACAAGTTTTGCTTAAGATCACATATTTCAGTACAATATAGGCGAGAAAGTACACTATTATATATATATATATATATATTCCAATAAATATTGTCTAGAATATTATAGCATTAAAAGGGTTACTTACCATTAAGGTGAACTTGCAAAACATTTTCTTTTACTTGCTTTATTTCCACAAGTTCCTTCAAGGCATCACTCAATAACTAAATGGAACAAAAAAAAAAAGCTAAGCTTTCCAAAAGAACAATTATTTACAACATCTATTATTATTATTTATTGCCTTATTTTTAAGCAGGTTGAGTAGTCAATACAGTTGTTTATCCACATAACTCACAAAAATATATATTATCAACCTGGACGACCAATGAGAAGCTCTCACTACAGGCTATAACTAAAGATTCAGGCCTGCACAGGGGTCTTTGTTGGCTGCCAACTTCTTGTGCCTGTGGGGTGCTAGCATCCCAATGACTGCAATCCTGCTCTACCTGTAACACACACAAACCTGGTGCTAAGGAAAACAGAGTGGTTCACCTAAGCAAGGAATGGAGCCCAGACAGTCAAATCTAAAATAGCTTCTGCGGAGAAGCAGCAGAAGTGTTTTAAGGCATGGGCAAGGTGGGCAACAGCACAGGGCTCCCAGTTTCCAAAATGTCACCTGGGAAAGTGACTTTTCTCTCTGTTTCACTGCTGTCTATCCTATTTCTCTATCAAATCCTCTCTCTGGGCCACATGTACAAAGGTCCGGTTTTGAGACTCGCAAACTGCGAGTCTTAGCGACTCACGAAACCGGTTGTACAACAGTGTACTTTACACTGTGTGCGATTCCCAATGGGGTCGCAAATGACCTACCTCGAATACTCATGAGGTAGGTCGCAATTTGCGATCCCATTGGGAATGGCCGCCCTCACAGGGATGGTGGCCTGCTGGAGACAGCAGACCACCACGTCTGTGACTGCTTTTACATTTAATTTTTTTTTTTTTTGCAGCCTGTTTTCTTTAGAGGAAAACGAGATGCATTTCAAAATCAAAAATTAAAAGTTTTCTTTTCATTTTTTCAGAGCAGGCAGTGTTCCATGGGACCACTGCCTGCTCTGAAAAAAATATTTTTGCTGCCATTCACAAAGGGGAAGGGGGTCCCAGTTTGAAACTGGTGCAAACTGCGATTGTTTTGCGACTGCATTCGCAGTCACAAAACAATCATACATATCATTTGGATATGGTATTAGGAAGGTAAGCCCTTGACACGCCCCTTCCTAATACTAAATTGCAAAACCCAAACTGTGATTCAGTAACAAGTTACCGAATCGCAGTTTAGGCTCTGTACATCCCAAAAAAGCATTTTTCAAGTCACAAACGGGCCTATTCTGCGAATCGGCCCCTTTGCGACTTGAAAAATGCTTTGTACATCTGACCCATTGTCTCTTCCTGATGGTGTCTCTCTAGCCTGTGTCATTTTAAGAGATGTTGGAGTCCCATATTTCAACTCTGTGTGCCTTTTGGAGCATGCAGACTCACTTGTTCAGTAAGACATGTAATGTGGTCTTACTCAGATAGACTTATACAAGGTGTACAATATGTTCAGGATTTGAACCTTTCAAACAGTGTGCGTTTTTCAGCTGTTTCCCGAATGTGCTTTTTTAACCCTCTCTGTGTTGCTCTCCTTCACCCATTTGGTTATACCTGTGGCACTTAGGTTCTGAAACTGATGGTAATGTGCAAGCATTTTGAAATTACTCAGTGTCATACCCTATGTTTCGATGTAGTGAAAAGAATGAGGATATGTTATGTTGCAGCTCCTCACAACGTCATGTAGGGTCGGCCTTATTCAGATGGACTTGTATAGAAGAGGGACATATATTTAGGACTAAGACATTTCTGGCAGCATGCCTACCCCTGACAAATAAACCTTTATTATTGCCAGGACTAAAAATTAGATTCTCTCCTTCTTGTAACCTTTGTTTCCAGAAGCTGAAACTGTGGATAGTGCAATGACTAAAAAGTCAAGTGTGGGATGGTTAAGTATTTACTGACTTTGATTAAGAAACTGTCTGGTCTGGTTCCTTCGCCCACGCTGAACACAAGGGTTAAACAGTTGATGATAGAAGTAGGTATTGACATCTCATGCTTTGGAACTCCTTCTGAGAGGGTTGCGATGACCACTAAAAAGAGTGCATTGTTGAAAGCTATCTGAAGGAATAATGGGGTTGCCAGTTTGGATGACAAAAATTCCCCTTCAAGAGGTTTTACTCCTAAAGTCAAGTCAAGTGTGGTTATCGGTATGCATTTAACTTGCATAACCCTCGCTTTTGGGTGCATCACAGTATGTAGAACTTCCTAGTTATGAAGGAGGTGAGGATAATTCTGCCGATCAGCAATCACGTTGCTCATCCGATGAAGAGTGACAGGTCGATGTTAATAATTTCTGTGGATGATTTGGGAAATATTTTCTCTTTAAAAGGCAGCTAAAATGTCCAGTGATTTTCAAGTAAGCTAGTCAGTTATCCTTGCTTTTTTTCTGGTAAAGATGTTTTGGTTGACATTAAGAAATATATTGGTAATTAAATGGTTTGATTATGTCCTGAGCTGCTTGTGTAATTTCGAACCTGTTTCAGTTTCAGGTGGACAACAGAAGCAGAAATAAACTATGCCACTAGAGTGGAAGAGGTTAGTGATCTAAATAATGCAAGGAAGAAGAAAGTACCAGCTTGGATTCAAGAGTGCAATTTTTTATGCTGCTCATTAGCTCGGAAAAAAGTAATAACATGTTTTATGTTCTGTGGTTATGGGAAATGTAGTTTTGATGTTTTCCTCAACAGAGAAGTTGCTGAGTGGTAATACAGTTAGACAGCACGATGAGCACAATTCTCAGTTTCAGGCCCCAAATAGAATTTTACTGCTCCTGTTGCAATAGCTAGGGAATTATGCATTCCTTCTAGCTATATGAGTGTTAGGATTAAATGGACAATACCGCTAACTTAAAACTTTGATAGATTCAGGTGTCCATAATAATTTAATTAATTAAACAAACATTTGGTCAATACCACTGCAGTCCTACAGTACAGAACCTGAAGTCCAATTATATTTCAGTAGTGAATTCTCCCCAATATTGTCAGTTCTGCACGTTTTCAAACATCCAGGTTTCTGGGTTGAAGATTCTAAGGAAATACAGCTGAACATGGCTGTTCACCTAATTGCAAAATCATCCTTGATATTCCACGGCTTACACAACATGAGCTGTATATTTAATGTAAAGAGAAGGCTATCGTCTTCTGCTCCCCTTCATGTGAACAGAATTGTCACTCTTCATCTTGTGGACATCACAATCGAGTAGGACATGGATAAGAGGCTGGATCAGACTCTTCCCATCATTTAACATTAACATTAACATAAATTTAAGTTTACTCAAACAACCACCTAATACTGTGCATAGTAAGATGGTTTTGGTTGAATGGAAACCAGAATACTTCAATCAGCTTCAAGCTTACGACTGCCACATAAGTGTTGTCAGGCTCCATCCATCTTATGAATTCCATGCTTCTTTCACCCACATGTACCTGCCAGGTCTTAAGGAAGAGTGTAACAAGCTGAAAGATCAGGCTGGGTCGCTAATGCCTGTGGCATCAGATGGTGCAAGCGGGCAGCTCAGCCTGATAGCAGATGTTTCTTCAGATTGTGCATGTGCCTTGTACAACTGCAAGTTTGTCTACAGGGACTACTTCTTGATTACTGCAGTTAAGTGTGAAAGTGGTTGGTGCCCAGCAAATTTTGGAATGGCCGCTGACAGGTAGAGGTGGTCCACGATCAGGAAAGGATTCTGCTTCCAAAAGGATTCACATTAGATGGAACACAAAACCAAGAAATTTCAATGAGAGGAGCTCAGCTGGTGAGCTCCACCTCATCTCTAAACTGACTGAGGACCTCATGACGAGGCTGGGGGTCATGAGACTGTCAGCCTTGCCGTGGCAGTCCTACCGCCGTGGAGCCAGCGGTAAGGACCACCACATTATGAGTTGTGAGGCTTGGCAGATGCCAAGCCCCCACAACTCCGCCTAGCCCGCCGGTGCGGTCGCACAGCCGTGGCCGGCGGTGAGCACCACCAATCCGGCGGCAGGCACCAGCCTGACGACCGGATTACGACACTGCAAACCACCATGCTTCACCATGTTCACCCCGCCACGAAAACCCTGGTGGTCACTCAACAGACGACAGGAAGCATCATTCCATACATACACATGTCCGCACACATGCATACATTACCCGCCCACACACACACCTCTTCACATATGCATGCATACACAGACACCCATTCATCATACGCATACATGCACTCAGACACTCCCACTCACTCACATCAACAGACACCCCCATTCACACGTACATACACGCACACATTCAGCACCCCCTCCGCAAACATGCACACACACACTCCAGCACATAGACCTGCTCCCCCTCCCTTTGTTCGCCCACTTACCTCCTCAGTTGAGGGGGACATCCAGGAGGGGATGGGTCCTAGCGGTCTTCCCTCGCTGCCACGACCACGCCAGCAGGACTCCGCCAAGCCGTATTACAGCTTGTAATACTGCAGGGGGAAGTCCTGCTGCCGTGGCGGTGCCGGCGGGGGACCTGCCTCTGCAGCGCATGCCTCCAGCATGACTGCTGGCTGCTTTCCACCTAAATGATGGTGGAAAGCAGCCAGCAGTCATAATATGGCGGTCTGCTGACCGCCAGCACTGGTGGTCGTCTGGCGGGTTGGGCTTTGGATGTCAATTTCCCTGACTGTCAAAGTCCAAATGAGGCCTTGAGTGGCAGGAAGATCGGCATTAAGAAAACACACAGCAGGGAGGAGTTCCTCCATATTACTACATGGGATGCTGATCACAATCATTAATGTAGCCTAAAAGTAGCTGAGTTTAGCACATCACTGCCTCACACATATGTTAGCTGTAGCTGCATTCAGCATCCCTGCCTTACCTCCTCCAGGACTTTAACAACTATGTTTACTAAGGGTCTCTTCAGGGATCCGTTGGAGGTTACTGGATTCAGTATTTTACAATATGGACTTTGCATACAATTTGGGTGGGTTTGCCATTCATATTCTTTGGGTGAAGAATTTCTTATGACCAGGTAGAGTAGTACCTTAATAAGTGAGTTTGCTGCCCTTTTAGGTTTGACCCATTTTTACACTCTATTGATCTTAACTTCTCCTTAACTTTTGTTCAGGGAATACAAATGACACATGTATTCAACTGGACTGCAATTGGTCACTTCAAAATCCTAACTTCCTCAGTCTGTTGAAAAGAGATAGTGAATCCGAATCCTCAGGTGATATCTACATTGTTTTGTAGTCAAGAACCAGATTAGTGATTATCTTTGTTAGCTACTGCAGATTTTGTGTATATACACACACTTCTCCCCTTTACTCTGCACCCATGGTTTCAATCCACATTACTGCAGCTAGAACTGTCAGAGAGTACAGCAACCCTGCTCTTTTCCCTCTTCTCTACGTCTGGCCTAAACCATGCATGCATCCATCTCAGCCATACCAAAATCCACTGTAAGTGGACAAAAATGTTCTTGATCTCTACCAAGAAACAATAACATCAGTAGTTATCAGCTCAATACTGCGCTGTCACAGGTAAAATGAATTTTTTTTCTTCAAATAAATAGGGTCCTTTATTGTACTTCAGGTCATCACTCAAGTTGTATTATGCCTAGCACCCCCTTGTCGCGCCGCTGCGCGCAACACAAGCCGAACATTCGGCTCGGGCCGCAGCACGCAGTCCTAAGACCTGCCGCGCCCCCAGCCTGCTCTGTACCTTACGAGGCCCCAAACTGGGCATGGGGCCTCGTTCTTTTTTAGCACACTGCGTGTCTGGGCATGTCTGACCCCCCCACTCACCTGTTCTTTTCTTTTCTTCTTTTCTCTGGACATCTGGTTGTGCCTTCCTTTATGTTTTTCCCCCCTTCCCATATTATCCTTCTCTTCCCAGCATTCCTTGTTACCTACTCTCTATGGTTCCTAGTCCATTCTGTTCTATGTGCTTTTCCCTATCTAAGATGGTGTCCTTTTACTTCCTGTTGGTCGTTTCCTGTTTGTTGGTATTTAAGGGCTGTGATTTCTTCTCTCCTTGCGCTGCAACACTTTCTGTTCGGATGGTGTCTTCGCGCCTGCTTCCTTGTATTCCTGTGCTGGTTCTTGTCGGTTCCAGTGTATTTTCCTGTATTTGCTCCTGCTGTTACCTCTTCTTTTTGTTCCTGTCGCAGGAAGCTATCTTTTTGGAGGTTTTTTTCCTCCTCTGGCACTACTTCTGAGGGACACGGCCTGCTCTTGGCGTACCCATTGCCTGCAGCACCGTGGCTACCAGAAAGAGTCGCCCCTACTTGGGCCACGGCCGAATATTCAAGAACAGGATCCATGCCACTCGCTCATCGGCCTCCAGGGTAAAGCAGCACGTAAACCCCTTCCAATTTGTGAATATAGATTGCCTTCTGTGTTTCTTAGTAAAACTGGCACTGAAACTGAGAAATTGGGTTGTTGGTTGACTGGGGTGTGGGGCCTGGTCAAGCAACAGCCACAATCCCTTGCAGGGTGACCCACAAAAAGAAGCTATTTTAACCAGTGCTAAACCCTGGGTAGATTGGCACAAAAAGCAGTCAGGTTGAACTTAGAGCCAATGTGTTAAGTATGTATGCAGCACACAAACAGCAAATGTAGTGAAAAGACAACACACTACAGCTCCCAAACCAATTTAGAAACAGTACTTTTTAATACTTTGACACCAAACCATCAAAACCCAATTAGTAGAACTGGTTATGAATTTTTAAAGTTTAAGGCTCAAAATAGCAAGTCCTCGGTTTTAGAAAACGGCCACCTGTGCACTTTTAGCACCACAACTAAGGGTCCAGGAGTGGATGGAGAGGTCTTGGGGGTTCAAGTCTTAATCAGGCTGGGTTCAGGTGCAGGGTCTAGATGGTGGGAGCCTGTGATATCCATGTGGCTCTGAGCAGGAGACCAGCTAAACTATCCCTTGGAGTCACTTCTGAAGTCCTGAGTGCAGGTAAAGATGCACTGCTCTAGGTTCAAGGCAGGCTCCAGGCAGCAACGCAGTCCTTCCAGTTACAGCGCAAGTCGGGTAGAAAACACAGCAGGTCACAGCAGCAGGCAGTGAAAAGAGGAGCAGGTTGGATAACCCTATTTTTATACTCTGGTGTACTGCTCCTAGAAATTGGGTGACATTTCCAGAAGGTTTCTCTGAAGTTCCAGGAATTTCCTGCCTCCCCTGCCCTGGCTCCTAGCTTGCTGCATTGACAATACAGGGTCGCTAAGCCTATTGTGTGGTGGAAGAGCCCAGCCTATTCAGCTGCAAGTGGGGCTGTGCTTAGCTCTGCCCACATCAATGCAGTTAATGGACAATTCAGGCTCTGCTAATCCCACCACTGTGTGATTGTTCGGGGTGAATTCACAAAGTCTCAACTGTCAGTTACATCCAGTCATGAGACCTTAGACAGGCTGCAGGCACAGAGGATTAAGGGCAGGAAAATCCCAACTTTCTAAAAGGTGGCATTTTCAAACTTGTAATAATAAACCAGATTTTACCAATAAAGACTGTTTATGATTACAAGTTCATAGATACCAAACACAACATATCTACCACCTCTGATTTCGGAATTACAGCTTATCAAATATATAAGGAATCCAGAATGCTATCCCATGGGAGGGGTAGACCTCACAGTAGTGAACAAAATTAATTGGAGAGTTTTTCACTACTAGGACATGTAAATCTAAAACGTACATGTTGTACGGTCACGTAGGCTCATTATCCTAATGAGGCTACTGGATTTTGAGCGGCAAGATCGTTCACAGTGCGGGGGACTAAGTCTGACCCCCGGTGAAGGACCCTTGTCAACCTAAATCCGGGTTTTGCTCCGGCTAACTAGCAGTGCCTCATCTCTCCCAAAGGGAAGAGACAATTGGGCAGCCGAGCGCATGACATTTTAATACCTCTCAGGGAAGTCGTGGTCACTCAGGTTTCAACCGGTTCTCTCAGTCACATATGGTTTCACATAGAAATGACAAAGGCAGTTTAAGTTTTAAAGAATGGTTTAATAAAACGTCTGCATTTTAGATAGCAAAGCATGAGCTGCAATAACCAGAACTACACAACATAGTAGGATTAAAATAGTAACGATGAGAGTGAAGCACAAGAATAAGGCTATCATAGTGCAACTAGATTATGTTCTCTCTAAGTTATATTCTGAGCACAGCATGTGAAGCTCTAAGCCTGCCTTTCAGGTTCCCCCGGGAGGACATCAACCCTCATACCTGAGCAAACGCCTGTAATCTGCATCAGCATCTGCAACGGGGCAGTCAACATCTAGTTGTAGGTTCCTGGTCGGAATATCCCTCTGACCTGTACTAGGACTAGAAAGTGGTTTTATAACTAACAAGCAGATGTTCTAAGAAAATGTCCCTACGTAAGGATGCGTATTGTCTACGAACACTAGAGACTAAACTTCTACCACGTTTACCGGCAATGTACCAGACTGCAGCCTTGACTGAAGCACAGGGTGAGCAAGAATGCATTGTTTGAGAACACAGTGCTGAACTAAGCTAAACAGTGTGATAGAAATAAATAAAACAAGACCGTAAAACTGGTTATTGTAAAATAACAGTGCAAGGCTAAATAAAATGTATCTAGAGCAAAGTGCACAAAGGCCTAATATGTTAACCTAACATGCATGAAGCTATATTAAAAATGGCTACACTACAGTACCTTTTAATTACAGAGCACCCTGCCCTATGGGCTACCTAGGGCCTACCTTAGGGGTGACTTATATGTAATAAAAGGTGAATTTAAGGCTTGGTAATGAGTTTTAAATACCAAGTTGAAGTGGCAGTGGGACACTGCCTTCAGGCTGCAATGGCAGTCCTGTGGCAAGTTTTAAGGTGCTACTTAAGTGGGTGGCACAATAAGTGCTGCAGGCCCACTGGAAGCATTTAATGTAGATGCCCTGGGTATATGGTATACCATGCTACAAGGGACTTCCATGTAAATTAAATATGCCAATCAGGTCTATGCCAATCAAAACATGACTAGGGGACTGAGCATATGCACTGGTTAGTAGAGGTAGAGGTAAAGAGCACAGAGTCCTAAGGCCAACAGAGCCAAAACCCAAACAAGGTGGACGCAAAGGTGGAGGCAAAAGGTTTGGGGGAAGGCCACCCTAAGGCTGGCAGGTCTAACATTTGTAAGCAGAAAGTGGAGGAGAACTACCCAACCTCCTGGGAGTTCTGATGACTGAGGGAAAAAGAATCTGGATATATCATCAGCTCTGGCCTGGCCTGACCCAGGTGTGTGCTCCACTGTCCATTCCCTGTAGGGAGATGGGCCACCTCAACAATTTTGGATTCTCACCCTTTATTTGCATTAGCCACCTGAGGGGCCTGTCATCTGTCTGAACCTTGAAGTGAGCCCCAAACAGGTATGGTCTCAGCTTTCAGTGCCCATACCACAGCAAAGGCTTCTCACTCAATATCACTCCACCTCTGTTCCCTGGAAAGTAGCCTCGGAGAGATGAAAGCTATAGGTTGGTCTAGGCCCTCATCATTAAGCTGTGAAAGTACTGCCACATGCCATGCTCTGAAGCATCTGTTTGGACTATAAATGCTTTGGAAAAGTGAGGGCGCCTTGAGAACAGGGGCTGTGAACATTGCCTGTTTTAAGGAGTCTAAGGCTTTCTGGTAGGCCTCTGTCCAGATCACCTTTCTTAGCCGCTTTTTGGAAGTCAGCTCATTCAAGATGGCAACAATGTTGCCATACACCTTAAAAAACCGTAGCTGTAGCAACCTGTAAGACCCAAGAAGACCCTCACCTCAGTCAGTTTTTGGGAGGTTCTAGGCCAGAATAGTCTCTATTTTGGCCTGGAGGGGCTGCATCTTGCCCCCACCCACCAGCAGTCCTAGGTACACCACTGACCCCTGCTCTACCGGACACTTACTGGCCCTGACAGTCAGGCATGCATTCTGCAGGGCCTGAAGCACTTCCCGGAGAAGGGAGAGGTGGTCCTTCCAGCTACTATTAAAGGCAGCTATATCATCTAGGTAGGCAGCACAGAAGGCCTCTATGCCAGGCAGTACCTGGTTTACCAGCCTCTGGCAGGGGCATTTAACCCAAAGGGCAGCACCTTAAATTGAAAGGGGCCCTCGAGTGGAGAAGGCTGACCTCCCCTTAGCCCTTTCAGTTAGGGCAATCTGCCAGTAGCCTGAGGTTCGATTAAAAGTGCTTAGGAACTTGGCAGCCCCTAACCTATCAACTCTAGGTATGGGGTGAGCATCAGTCTTGGTGACTGACTTGAGCCCCCTATAGTCAACACAGAACCTGAGTTCTCTGGTGCTGCCTGGTGGGGCAGCTTTTGGTACCGGCACCACAAGACTGGATCTGGGGCTACTTGAGGGTTCAATCACCCCAAACCACAACATCTTAGAGACTTCCTCTTGGATGCTGGCTCTCACTTTGTCAGACAGCCCGTAAACATTGTTTTTGACAGGGGGGCAGTCTCCTGTATCAATGGCATGGGTACACAGATGTTTAAGCCCAGGAGTGAGGAAAAACAGAGAGGCAAACTGTGGCAACAGTCCCTTTGCTGCTCTGGGGTGAGGGTAGCGGAGACGTTTACACCCTCCACTTACCAATCTTTCTTTTCTGATGACAGAAGGTCAGGGAGAGGTTCACTCTCCTACTCATCATCTGTCACCAACAGTATGGTGACCTCAGACCTCTCACAGTGGGACTTGAGATGGCTGATGTGAAGGAACCTTGAGGGGTGCCTTGGGATCTTAAGGTCCACCTAGTACGTGGCATTTCCCTTTTTTTCAACTATCTCAAGAGGCCCAGTCCAATGGTCTTTGAAGGTCCTGGATTCCACTGGCTCCATCACCCACACTTTTTGTCCAGGCTGGAGTTCCACAGAGGTAGCCGTCTGATTACACCAGTGCTTTATCACCTCTTGGCTTGGCTCAAAGTTCCCAGAAGCCATCTTCCAGAACTTGGACATCTGGTTCCTGATGTTGTAGTTTAGCAGCGATTAGATTAAGCATTAGCAGAAGACATCTTGTATTTAGTAACTATTGTGAAAATTTCACGGAATCCATTTTGTATTCATGGCAGCCATTTTCTTTGCCACATGCTGCCATGTGCTCACCATGTGCTCTGTCCTACCTTTCTGTTAACTACTCTTGAAAATCTGCCTAGTGACAAGTTATATTTAACATCTCCCACTTTCGCACATGCTCAGTAAGGTCTGCAGCTGTTAGTCCTTAAAAACTGTTAGCTCCTCCTACCTGTCGACTGTGCATTTTCCACATGACCTTACATGTATGCAAGTCTTGTTTCTATAATTGTACCATCTCCTTTTAGCCCCTGCGTGGGTATAAAAGGACCATGCTCTCTCAGTTCAGTGTGCTACTTCAGACATTACCTAAGGGTGCTGTTTGAACTGTGGTACCACCTCATGAGGTTTAATAAACTTTGTCTTTTATTTCAGTTCCTGTGCCAACTTCTTCCTACATGGTCTGAGGACTTTGTGCAGAGAAAGGTGAACCCCTTGCACTAGTAGGCCTTGCTGAGGCTTACTTCAACACTGAGGGTTAGCATTTAGCGAACCACATACTGGGGTGGCTTCTTGGGAGCTTGCTCCCAACCCTACTTTCCCAGATGGAGATGTCCCCTTACAGGGTGACTATACAGAAGCTTAAAGGGGCTAAATCCAACCCACTTCTGTGGTACTTCCCTTTAAGTAAAGGTCAGGCATGGTAATAGGATGCCCCACTTCTGCCTCAGGGGGTCAGGCAGGCCCCCCCAACCATGCCCTTAGGGGTCCTGTTGAAGTTTTCAACAAGCACTTTGGTTTGTGAATGATAGGGTATAGAGAATGTATAGGTAACTCCACACTACTTCCACATGGATTGCATATATGCTGACAAAGTTGGTGCCGCTGTCAGACACCACTTCTGTGGAGAAACCCATTCTGGTAAAATTCCCCCGAGGGCCCTAGCTACTGCAGGTGCAGCTCTGAGGTATGTAGCATGGTCCACCAAGACCAGGATAAACCTGCTGCCAGAGGCTGTCTTGTGGTCCAGGAGCCCAATAATGTTGATGCCCACCCTTTCAAAGGTGGGGCCAATGACAGGAATGGGTTGCAGGGTAGCTTTCAGCTTCTTCCCTGACTTCCCACTGGCCTGGCAGGTCACACAAGTACTGCAGAATACATCTGAGAAACCTTCATCCTGGGCCAGAAAAAGTGGGGGACAAGCCTGACAAATGTCTTGCCCTGCCCAAGATGGCGTGCCCGGGGAATCTCATGGGCTAGCTTTAATACAAAAATAAAACAAAAAGCCCTGTAACACTAGGGAACAACTAGGGCTCTTGTTGTCCCATGTAAAGGTGCCTTGGGTTTACTGCACAGGTGGGGATTCTCCCAATAAATGCGGTGATCTCCAGAGGTTTCACTAGCTGCCTCGGCTTCAGCTTGTCGCCTCATGCCTTCCAGGGTTGGGCACTCCTTCGGTGCTTGGCAGAACTCCTTCCTGGCAGGTCTCGCTTCTGCTTGCCATCCATCAAGCTCAGGCAGGTCACCAACGGGGGCAATATCCGCCTGAGTGGGCCCGAGGGTGGTCTACTCTGGCGCCCCATCCACCTCCTCTAGGAGACAGAGGCTGGTTTCCCGTGCCCCCTGCCCTTCCCTCTCTTGGCAGCTGTCTGGGCCATTATTCCAGGCTCCAGACCTTCTTGACTCCCTTTCTCGGCAGCCATGGATCTGATGGTCACACAGACCCTCTCAGACAACCCCAACAGTCCCAGGTGGGACCGGAGCTCCACTTCCTTCCAGGCAGTGTGCTCCCGGTCATTTCCTAGTAGACAGTCTACAGACAAGACAGGGCTCATTGCAACTTTCAGAAGACCTGAGCCCCCTCGCCCACTCAAAGGGAACTAGAGCCACAGGGTAGTGGCTCTCCCGACTGTCTGCTAGTACCATCTGGTGGAATGCATTTGGAATGACTTGCTCTGAGGACACCAGATGACACCTTACAGCTGTCATACTGACTCCTCTGTCCCTCAGAGCCTCCACCCTCTCCCCACTGATGTGACCCACTGCCTATACTTTGCAGTATTTGAAGGCATGCAGGCTTTGGGGACCATCTCCTCATCAACAAGGGACACTAGGGTAAGCTCACTGACTTCCCTCCTACTAACTGGGGCCATCTCCTCCCCAAGCACTACACCTGACAACCCTGGGTGTTTACCTCCTGTGGGAGGCTGTGTCCTCCTGGGGCATATGGGATCACCCTTGCTGTGCCCATATTCATAACACTCATGGCACTTGTTCTCGTCTGAGAAGCCTTTAATCTGGTGGCCAGACTGAGATTGGGACTCTTTCCTTTGAGAACCATTCCCACCCCTCTTCTGGTGGGAACCCTGACCACCCTTTTAGGAGTCCCCCCAGATGCCTTTTTTGACACTCTGGTTCTGGCTGAGTGGTACGCCTCCTCAGCAAGCTTCCAGGGGGTCCGTCAGCTTGCTGTCCAACATGTTTTGGTGCAGCTCTGTAAAACAGCTATGGAGTACGTGCTCCCTCAGAATCAGATTTTACAGCTCATTAAAATCATCTACCTTGCTTCCCCTCACTCAGCCCTTCAAAGCCTTGCTGGCATAATCAATGCAGTCCGCCAAGGCTGGTTTGGAAGTTTGAGATTGTCCCTGAACCATTACCTGTATTTTTCAGGGGGTCAATTTAAATCTAGAAAGAAGAATGGTCTTCATGGGGACATACTTGCTCTGGTCCTCTACTTCTAGTGTCAGGAGTGTGTCCCTCCCCAGTGTGGGCATATACCTCAACAAGCAACCCCCCGTACTCTTCTGCAACTCTATATACCTTATGTATCCTCATGGCTACCTCACAGGCTGAAAACCATTTAACTAAATCATTCCCCCAGCTCATAATTGGGCACCAGGTCTTTGAGTATGCAGACTCTCACCTCTCCAGTAAACACTGCTGATTAGCTCCCACCAATGCTGCTTGACTCCACTTGCCGGGCTTTAAGGTTCAACTCCCTCATGATTTTCTCATGCTCCAACAGTAGCTTCTCTTCAGTCAGATTTGTCCTTCTCCAACTTCAGTTTGCTTTCAGCCAAAGCCCTTTCAGCATCAACTTTCTCCTTTTCAAGCTTTAGTTTGGCCAGTTCCAGCTTAAGCTTCTTTTCCTCCCGCCAGTCCTCCAACTCTAGTTGAGGCAGACCTCTGGCAGATACACTGCTCCTTGCCCCATCCCAGACATCCCGATTCAACTCCTGGAGGCAGCTCTGGGTTCTCCTCTGGATCCTCTTCCTCATCTGATCCTAGACCCCTTCAGGATCATCCTCCTCTGTCGCTGCTTGCAGCCTCTTGACTTCCTCATAGGTTCACAGGGCTATCTGCAGGTCCACCTTGGAAGTTTACTTGCCAATATTCAGCCCCATCTCCTTGCAGAGCTTTTGCAGCATATCCTTGGTGAAGTTGTCAACATTTATCACCTCCATCTCACTGGTAGTAAAGGAAGGTAGGGTTACTTAAATTTGGGGGAAAAACGTCCAATGGAGACTAAGAAGAATTTAAAAAGATTCAGTTTCGATGCCAAATTATTTATCTGGGATTTCTGTGTAAAACAGATCACTGTATAGCACTGCAGAAACAAGTCCTGATCCCACCGCTGCCACCATTGTGAGAAATTAGGTTACTGATTGACTGGGGTGTGAGCCCTGGCCAAGCAACAGCCACAATCCCTTGCAGGGTGAACCACAAAAAGTCACTGATTTAACCTGTGCTTCCCTGGGTAGCTTGGCACAAAAAGCAGTCAGGTTAAACGTAGAGGCAATGTGTTAAGTATTTATGCAGCACACAAACAGCAATATAGTACTAACACAATAAAAATCCAAAACCAATTTAGAAAAATAAAGTACATTTTAATACACCAAAACCATCAAAATCCAATTAGTAAGGGGCGCTAGAGAGCCGGCAAGCAAGATGGCCGCACCGGAGTGAGGCTCCTGCCGTCCAGGGCAATAATCCAACAATATCCTTCTCCAAGTGCCAGTTAGGTGACAAATCGAGCCAACTAATGAGATAAACATAAGGAGGGTAGCCGATCGCTGTCGCAACTGAAAGAGAACTGAGGCTAAATATGCTCTGAAGGGACCACCAGCCTGGAGGTGCATTCCTCGACATACTAAGCCTGCAGGGAAAGCCAAGCGCCACACTGCCCGCTGCAGCTCCAGGCCTGCAGCTTACCTGAGTGGGGGTTGAGGGCTGTGTTTTGGAATTAAATGTACGACTCGTGACATGAAGAGTGTTGGCAGCTGTCCTGGTGCAGGCTGGCTGAGATCCATGTTGAAGATGGGGCCTCCCTGTGTTTCCTTCGGCCTGGTGTGAGAAGAGGTGGCAGGGCAGCTTGGGCACCTCTTGCAGCTAAGGCCCTGTTGGGGTTGCGATGTGGTGTGGCTACTCGTCCCTCCCCGACACTGGATAACGACCCTGCTAGAGGCCGGTGTGATTTTCTAGCTAAGATATAAGGAGAGGTGGGAAGGGAGGGAAATAAGTTCAGGACCTCCGAGCTGGTGCTGCGGGCGCTGGCGGACTGCCTGAGACACAGCATCAAACAGAAGCAATTGAATGTGTGAGGCCCAGGCAGCATGAATGGCACCCTTCCCTGTTGGGAGGCGCGTTTCCAATCATCAGCCCGAAATTGCACACAGATCTGCATTACATCGGTGGACTGGTGGTGACCCTGCTGATTACTGCCTGGTGATACTGTCTAACCCTAGACTATGACTGCAGCCTACTGAGATACCCCCACAGTCCAACTACAATTAACGGACGCCAGAAACAACTGAAATGCAGCCTGGCCACCCCGGAGGCTTCAAGTATTCCTTCTTAACTGCTGCGGCTATCACACAGGGGTGCCCCTCCGTAGCATCTGCATTGCACAATACTTTTTTAAGGTTCGTGCTGCATTGGCACTAAGAACGTTGGCCTTCGTGCAGTGCTTTTTTTGTGCTGCAAGTAAGGAAAGGCTACGTCTCTGCATGAACCATCCTTAGAGGCCCGAGGACTGGCCACTGTGTGCTGGTTGAGCCTGCTTGTGCCATACAGGTGTGTTGTGGAGGAGGTGTGGGGGGGCTGTGAGGGCGCTGACACCACTTGAGACTCTTATCTGCTTGAACCCGAGATGAGTGCTGCCTCTCCTCTATTGGGGTGCCCGGATTTCAAACCCCTCCGACAATATAGAGTACACTGAGAAGCGTAGTGGGCACAGTATTCACTAACATTACAGCACTTGCCAACAAGGGAAAAGCTGACACCAAGAAAACTAAGCTCCACTTTGATGCCCACAGATCTGCTTGTGCCGTGGTGGATGATTACCAAAGCAGTGCAGTGAACTCCCCTACTGGCAAGCGAATGATTACGCGGTCATCCCTTCTTTTAACCATGCAGCAGAGCCTGTTCTCAACTGAATCCAAAATGGATACTATGTGCTCCAGGATGGATGCCATCATGCACAGGCTGGAGAAACATGACAGCCCCCTTGCCGAGGCTGAACAGTGGATCTCCACAATGGAAGACACGGGTACACACAGAAGTGTGACATGGAAAGATTCCTCAAAAGAATATCTATCAAGGGCGAAGAGTTTGAGGCTCGCTCCCACAGGAACAATGTGCACATCATGGGGATTCCTGAGACAACCGAAACAGGCAAGATGGAGGAATTTGTGGAGCATCTCATCACTGCGCTGTTCAAAGCACAGGCATTTTCTAAGCTGTTGGTGGTAGCGAGAGCCCATTGGGCACTGATGGCACATCCTCCCTGGGCACCCCTGCCAGACCCATTATCATCCGCTTACTGAACTATCGCCACAGGGATACTGTTCCAAGACTTGCCAGGGAGCAACGTTTGCTGCAATACAAAGGCAACATTGTGCCCATTTTCCCTGACTTCACCATAGGCGCACAAGAGGCTCGACGGAAATACGGGTCCATCAAACAGAAGTTGCAGAAAGCCAATGTCCAGTATGCAATGCTGTACCAGACTCAACTGTGCATAACCTGCAAGGGTGGGACTCACATTTTCAACAGTCCGCAGCAGGCTGGGGAATTCATGAAGGGCAAATTACACCATGCTCCCTCTGCTGGGTGAAAATCACAGTCTTTCAGGCCCTTGTCACCACTCCCTGAGGTGGGATAGTCCAATTGCAGAAGTAAGACAATTCGCGTGTATGACGGACCTCTAAGACATTAACTGTGCCTAAATAACGGTCTGGCTCAAACAAGCCCTCATCTTCTTGTACATCTATTGGTGTGCTAAAACACATGGCCTCTGGCCCCCTTAAGGGGTAGCTTATGACTCCACTACTTTTAATTAGTACCTTTGTCTCTTTCTGATTTGCCGCTGTGATGTGAGGTACTTGAGGATTAGACCTTAGTACCCCGGACACCCTTGTTCAATTGAGGTGGAACTGCCTGGCTCCTTGGCCGATCACCCTGAAGGATAACCCTTACTTGACCTTCTTTTCTCCATCTCCCTTCTCATCAACTCAACTGAATATCTCATTCATGCATTTCCTTCTACTGGATACACCCCTGCCTCTGCTTGCTGCCACTTGGTTGTCAGCTCTTATATATTCCTTTACTTTCTTATATCCCATCTTTTGCTAGTGATATCACACAAGTTATCCTATAGCGCTAACTATTTTAGAGCAATTACTATTGATAAACCAGGGATGGATGGGCTTTTCCTGTGAATGTTATATTCTTTTGGGGTTCTTGGGGGAGGGGGGTTGGTAAGAGGGAGTTATGTTTGTCTTACTGTGCTTACTCATATGTTCATTCTCCATAATACATGCCTGCCATACTGTCAATCTTTGGGTGGACACATACCAATCACACTCAAGAGCAACACTCCATTGGACATGGTTGGCCCGGCTCAGGCGAAACGTGCCAATGCGCAAATTAGACATAATTGCTGGACATGGAATATTAGGGGACTAGGTGACCCACGCAAGCACTGCCATATACTGGCTTACCTAGAACAGCATAATATTAGCATTGCTGTATTACAGGAGACCCATCTGGGAGATTCAGTGTACACTACGTTCACGGCACGATGGGCGTCCTCTCAATACTCTGACTTACCCCACATATAGGAGGGGTACCATGACACTTGTATGCAGTGGTATACCATTTGTTCCAAAGGGCACGTGTAGCGATCTCCAGGGAAGTTACACTTTGGTGTGGGGTAGGCAGACCTCAACATCCATCACCTTTGTGAACTGCTATGGTCCTAATACAGATGACCCTGAATTATTTTATAGGCTCTGGGGACTGATTGCAGACACCGGCTCCATGCACCTTACTTAGGGGGATTTTAATGTCACACTGAATTTGGAAAAAGACACATCACACACTTCCTCCCACCATCATGTTAACGCAGGCTGACACATCCAAGTCATTGTGGAGGAAAAATTGGAAGCATGGAGAACTATCCAACCACAGGCAATGGAGGGTACTTTCTACCCCGCAGCCCATGATAGTTGGTCCAGAATAGATTTTTGGGCTTATTTCCAGGAGGCTGGGATCAGGGTTGAAGGAGGCGACCCACCTGGCATGTACCTACTCAGACCATTCCCCAGTGCGGATGGTGCTATCTCCACTTGATGTCATTTCCATGATTGCTTCCTGGAGACTCTCCCCACCATTGCTTTCAGATGTGGCATTTCAGGAAGAACTCAGACAGGAGGTGGTGGATTTTTTGACAAAAATAAGGACTCAGTCCCACAGATCAGCATGGTGTGGGAGGCATTCAAGGTCATAAACTGAGGGCTTTGCCAGGCCTAGGCCGGATGGATTCTAAGCTTGACCAGGGATAATTTTAGGAAAATTGAAATAGACATTAAAACTTTAGAGGAGAGCCTGGGGGATCTCACCAACCCTAGAATTGCAGTAAGCTTAGAGAGACCATTACTAACTAACTATCAGGAAACAGCTGAGCGTGAATGTCTGTTCTGCTGGAAATACTTTGAAGCGAGGGAGTACAGTGAGGGAGAACGGCAGGGGAACGTACTGGCAACTATGAATCCCAACCCCTGAGGCACCAACTCCGCCCTCGAAATACAGGACAAGTATGGCAACATATACCGGGATACCCCAGACATGCTCAGAATATTCTTGAAGTTCTACCAGCATCTTTTTTCTTCACGTAAGCTGCAAACAATGGATATAGATGCATATCTGGAGGATGTGGCCTTGGGCTGCCTGAGTGATGCACAGAGTGAGTTCCTATCAGCTGATATAGAGGAAGATGAAATAAGGGAAGCCATCACGCAATTAAGCCGAGACAGGGCTCCTGGCCCTGATGAGCTGCCAGCTGACTTTTATAAAACAGATGCTGGGCTCCTTGGTTCCCATCCTAAAAAAATGTCTATCACAAGGCAAGGGATGTTTGCCTCCTGCCACCTACGCAAGAGGTGATGATCATTACCTTGCTTAAGCCAGCTGAGCAGTGTGATTCATACAGACCGCTCTCCCTCATCAATTGCGATCCTAAATCTTAGCTAAAGTCCTTGCAAATTGGCTCAGTCTGTTGTTCACTTTTCTGGCATGTCCAGATCAGTCTGGTTTTAAAACCGGGGCGCCCTAAATCATTTTGTGGCGTGGGACTACCTGATGGTGGTATTGGGCAGCATGGGTTTCCCGCTCCCCTTTTTGGCCTGGATCGCCCTGCTATACTCCCAACCAATGGCTACAATACACAAAGAGGACCTGCTTGGACCCATTTCATGTTCAACGTGGCACCCGGCAGAGATGCCCCTTGTCGCCATTACTTTTCATGATGTCGATTGAGCCCCTAGCAACTAAACTCCGTCAACATCATTGTTATTATGCTATCCGATACCCCACTAGACAAATATTGATTTAATTATATGCTGATAATTTCACGTTATACCTCAGGGAGCCACAGGTCGGTCTTAATGCAGTGTTGCGTGAGCTTGTGCATTTAGGTGGCATGTCGGGCATCCAAATTAATTGGGACAAATCGTTCCATTTCCCAATCACCCCAGTCCAATTGGACTTTCCGCTTCAGGGGTGCGATTCTGATCTCAGATACCAAGGTATAGGAATATCTAAGTACGGAGGAGAGCTGATTCGTGCTAATTATGGTCCCGCTCTATACTCGATTACTGACAGTCACACACTGGATATCACTGCCTCTTTCGCTGGCAGGCAACATCTCTCTTACAAAGATGGTTATTCTGCCAAAGCTGCTTTGTTTGTTCCTCAATATCTCCTACTCGCCTGGGCAGCATTTTTTTAAATTACTCAAAACACAATTGATGAGATTAGCTTGGGCGAGTAAGCAGCTGTGCACACAATGGGATATACTTACACAACCATTTTCAGAGGGTGGCTTTGAGGCTCCAGACATGGAACTCTATTTTCTGTGTGCCCAAGCACACTAAGCCATATATTGGTATAGGCCTCCCCCACTACATGCCGCATTTGGTGATGAAACCGGGTTACATGGTGCAGATTCCTATGTCTGCCTACACAGGAGCGCAAGGCAAACCGATGAGTGCTCCGGAATCCACTGTAGCATGCACCACTTCGGCATGGTAGAGAATGACTACGATGATGTAGCATGTAGGGCCGTACTCCTTAAGGCTGGACTACACATTTGGAGGAGGGGTTAAGGGGTGGGGGGAATCTTTGTGGACAGCTTATCAGCCACAAAGATTTCTTTGCTGGGGAAGTACCGACCCCACTAGATATATTTAATTACATCAGGCTTAGGCATAATGCAAAGCAGTCACTCCTGACTTGCCCCGCTATCCTCCCACATTTAATACATTACATACACTGCTTGACTCCACCAGTCCTAGGAATATGATCTTGATTCTATACCACTTGAAACAGACTGAGTCATCAGACATTATAGGGGATGCAGGGACTGGGTGGGAATCGGATTTAGGCACAGAACTTACAGATAAAAAGTGGCTATATTGCTGTCAACAGACCGGGCAAATATCCTGAAGCTGCAGACTCCGAATCATTCACTTTAAGTCCTTGTACTATATGTATTACACACCTGCTGGATTGTACAGGTATCTCTTGCGCCCTGATGACAAGTATGAGAGATGTGGTGCAGGGGTGTGGATTTTTTCAATTTGGCCTGGGCATGCAGCTTGTTCCAGGCATACTGGTGGGAGATTGCGGATGCACTAGCTATCATGATAGGGCAAGCTTTCCCCCTACCACCACTACTTGCCTTATTGGGACACACTAAAGATATAGAGGGGGGCTTCAGGAAATACATAGAACTCTCACTCCTCCTGGTCAAGTGTTGAATAACATGCAGATGGGGCAAGGGCTGAGCGCCTAAATTCAAGGAGTGGCTACAAAACCACATGCATTGTAAAGATTAACTCACCACATACGCCAAGCTGCTTCCCCCTAGTTCGCGACCCTGGGATATCTGGGATCCTTTACAGACATACTTAGTGACACAGGCATCAGGCAGATAAGGGAAGGCACCCAGCAAGATAAAGACTGAACACAATTTGGAGAGTACCTCCAGGCAGCCTATTGTCCAGTAGGGGAAGAACAGCCAATTCTGACGCTCCATCCACGATTCTTAATCACTGTTGGGATGACATACCGGGGCTGGGGACATTACCTGGGCCACTCACTCATTACTGTGTAGAGACTCACTTCCTTTCTCCTGAGCATTCATCAGATATGTAGATCCTCACGCAGGCAACTCATCTACTGGCCAGTGCTATGATAGGTGGCGTTAGGTGAGACAAACCCACAATGCACCACTTACTTCGATGGGTGTTCAGTTTATAGAGTTTGTGTACAAGGTCTTATCCTGATATACGACTGCAACATGAAAAGCCTGTAACGCTATTTGTATGACAAAATACTCAAATATGGGGGAAAAAGAAAATGGACCACCATGTTAAGGCTGTGTACACAATCAGTCAAGGGGTCTCCTGAAGTGTATTGCGAGAACTATTATGCTGTACTGCCTAAACAGTGTTGAAAATTAATACTACTCAGTCTCCACCATCTAAAAATTTTCCTCACTAGCTCCAGTACACCGTCAGTCCCTATACAATGAGATCTGATTCTATACAGGCGCATGTTTATTGTTTGAGATTCTAATTGCTATTACACTGGACTTAAGGCCTTTTTATGTTTGTTAATATAATTTTCTGAAAATCTAAGAAATGTTCAAAAAAATTCAATTAGTAGAAAGGGCATATGATTTTTTCAAGTCTAAAGGTTCATAATAGCCAAGTCCTCAGATTTGGAAAATGCACCTGGGCAATTTGAGCACCACAAAAAAGGGCCCAGGATGAAATGGAGACATCATGGGGGTACAAATCTCACTCAGACTAAGTCCAGGTGCGGGGTCAAGAAGGTAGGTACCCGTTATGTCCCTGAACAGGAGACCTGATAAACTAGCCCTTGGAGTCACTTCTGAAGTCCTGGGTGCAGGTTAAGATGCTGGGTGCCACAGCAGGGCTGGCCTCTGAAGGTTCAAGGCAGGCTCCAGACAGCAAAGTAGACACCTTACCACCCCAATAAAGTCAGGTAATGGCCCATTCAGGCTCTAATAATCCCACTATTGTGTGACTGGTTTGGGTAAATTCACAAAGTCTCTACTGTTCGTTACACCTAGTCATGTGCCCTAAGGCAGGCTTCAGACACAGAGGGCTAAGGGCAAGAACATGCCAACTTTCTAAAAGTGGCATTTTCATACTTGTAATGATGAGTCCAATTTTACCATAAAACACTGTTTATCATTACAAGTTCATAGATACCAAATATTACATCTACTACCTCAGATTTAGGAATCACAGCTTATTAAATATAAGGTATCCCCAATGCTATCCTATGGCAGGAGCAGGCCTCACAGTAGTGAAAAAAGCAAATGTGGGAGTTTTTCAATAGTAGGACATGTAAAACAAAAATGTACATGTCTTACCTTTTGATCACACAACACCCTGTGCTATGGGCTTCCTAGGACCTACCTTTGGGGTGACATATGTTACAAAAAGGGAGTTTAAGGCTTGGCAAGCAGTTTTAAATTCCAAGGCGACATGGCAGTGGTACACTGGCTGCAATGACAGTCCTAGGACAAGTTTGATGGTGCTAGTTAAGTGGGTGGCACAATAAGTGCTGCAGGCCCACTGGTAGAATGTAATTTTCAAGCCCTGGGTATATGAAATACCACTCTACAAGGGACTTACATATACATTAAATATGGTAATCTGTGTATGCCAAACAAACCATGTTTAGGGGAGTGAGCACATGCATTTTAGCACTGGTTAGCAGTGGTAAAGTGCACAGAGTCCTAAGGCCAGCAGAGGAAAATTCCAGACCAGGTGGAGGCAAGCAGGCAAAAAGGTTTGGGGGGGGGAAGACCACCCTAAGGGTGACAGGTCTAACATTAACCAAACTAAGACATACACCATCTCCTCCTGTTGTGTCATTTGGAAATCTAGATTATTCCACTTCATAGCAAAATCAAAGGTTGTATCTAACCTTTTGTCTAATATTGCAACGAAGAGAGATAGCCTTGACCCGAAGAACACTCTTGAAACCCAATAGAAAAGAATTACACTCCACCTCACTTAGTGAGCATCACCTCAGATAGCTACACACCATCTCAACTTTCCCCTAGTGCAGTTTCCCCCTTGTAGAGTGTTTTTGGGGGGTGGTGTGGAGGCCCAGGTCTATCAGAGCCTGTGCTCTTCCTAACCAGTTGCAGAAGACCAGCAGATCTACCAGTGACCTTGGGGAAAGCAGACCACATCTGTAGGTCTCAGTGGTCATGCTGCACCACCAGTTTTGACTGGGCAACCATGGATTTGGTGACTGCACAGACAATAAGAAAAAGTAGATTCATGGCCACCTCAATCTTATGATGGATGGTTTTGAACCACTGGTTGGCTTTATTGACAATTTCAGTAACCTGCTCTGACTCAATGGCTTGATTTGTTCATCTTGCGTCTGTCCTTCCACGGCTGCACTGCCAACTTACTTGTGTCCTTTAACTGCTAACGTTTAGGGAACTATTTTTGGTCTTAAACACTCCACAGGACCGCATGTGTGCTTCTATTTTCCCCTCCACACTCTGTGTTGCTCTCTCACGTCCGTTTATTTCTACCCTTCACACTGAGTGTGTCACACTAAGAAATACAAAATGGTTTACAAGCTGCTATCAGTTCCAGAACCAATGTTTCGATGTAGCCAGAAGAATGATAATCTGTCATGTTGATGTTCCTCACAAAGTCAGCCACAGTATGTGTGACCAGGCCAGGAAAAGAAGACTATCAATAGTAACCTAGGCTGTGCAGTGTGAGATTGCAGAAGCCCAAGGTGAAGAGTCGGAGTTGGGTGGTAGCATCTCAGGAGCTGAAAAGCACAGTTCAGAGTGGCAGCAGAGACAGATGATGTGCATCACTTGTTTTGTGAGGAGGGCTAATGGGAAAGTCAGAAATGGCCTTAGGCAAGAACGATGATTGAGTTCTCAGGCATATTATGATTGCACACAGCATAAGGATCATCACAGCATACAGCTAGCAGCTCACTCATCCTGAGAATAGAAGTTCTAGTGCCTGAAACTCAACTAGGAAACACAAATGCTAGAAATCACCTTGTGTGAATGGAGGACCCCATCAAACGTGAGAACAATATTCAACTCACAAGAAGGGCATTTTCTCTAAAGTGGGGTCCTAAGACTAGGTCAGTTATTTTTTCAGTCATGGAGATGGTGGGAAAGTACGGCTTGGAAGGACATGTAACTTAGCTGAGTTATTTGTCGAAGGTCCATTCTTACAGTGAGGGCCTGCATTACCATTGCATTGTAAGTTTGCCTTGACCGAGCAACCAATAGTTTAGGACACTTGAAAACCTCCTTGAGACAAAAATATGGCACCACTATCACTCCTTTGGTAAGGGACAATAGGGCGTTTCAGGGCTGAAAGACAGATTCAAACTAACACTGTGGAAATCTGGAAAGACACTTATGTAACCTTCAAATTCACAGTTCCAGGATATGCTTCAACCACATGAAAGGAATCTGTTGAAACAAGGCAGCATGCTGCCTGGAAAAGAGCAAGTGAGACAAAGACGACAACAACAGAAGAAAGGGAACAACTAAACCTACCTTCATACAATGGTTGAAATGTCAGACGTCCCAAGATGTGGAGTAAACAGAGTTTAAAAAAAAAAAAAAAAACGTTTCACACAAAAAAAGTAAATCAAAAAGAAACAGTTGAAAAGGCTGGATCTATCTGAAACCTTTGTCAACTAGAAGAAACAAGCACTAGCAAAATCTATAGGTCTGGTTTCCATGTGGTAAAGTAGTACGGCAATACGTGTGTGTGTGTGTGTGTGTGTGTGTGTGTGTGTGTGTGTGTGTGTGTGTGTGTGTGTATATACACACACACACACACACATACATGTATATACAAATTATGTGGTAAGGTAGTGGTGGCAGTAACATGGATTATAGTGATTATAGCAATGGTGTTGGTGGTAATGATGGCTATCATATTGGTAGTAAAGGTGATGGTGGCAATGGCTTGCAGTCTGGTTCTGATAAATACAATAAAAAAGCCTAGTGCAGTAAAAAGAATTACAAAAAATGATTGCATTCTGCATTCTATCATGTATAAATTAAAATTAATTGAATGGCTGATGATCAAGTGAATTTTCCAGATGTAAGAGTCCCTCAAGCATTACAATGAAAGCACTCCATAGCAGTAGGAACAATACAGGATTTACTGAAGACAGAGAGGGTAATACTCCTTTGGGTGTAGCCAAATCTCACACTAAGTGCATTTTAAAGAATATGCAGACAGCTGCACTGTCAAGCCAAATGAAAATGAAATAATAATAAAAACAAAAATACTTAAATGAACTTGATTAACAAGATAAAAACGTCCAAGCTACTAGAATCCATCTAGTAGCAATATCAGGTTTCTCACATGCTGAAGTTACATACAGGTGCATCATTATGCGCTTTGTTTCCTTTTTAAAATACTTTTCTTGAGCAATGTTTTTGATCAAATATACTTAGTTATGATGTATTAGGCTTATTAAGCCCCAATTAAAAATGTGTAATGTCTCTTATGGGCTTATTGTTCTTTGCAAACTTAATTACTTTAAACAGTGGAATAGGTCCATTTTAAAACACGTTTCAGTATCTGCATATGTGCCGAGAACTTATACTGTTTAGTGATATCAAAGAAAACCTGGTATGGAGGATTATGTGGCTTTCAATCTTCATTCATAATGACTGAAAACGTCTAGGCTAAGACCAAATACTCTACATATGTAGAAATCTAGTCACCTTATTTTCTCCCCTTCAGTACTATGCAAGGCACACTGCAACATACATTTGCCTCACCTGAATAAATGACTAAGGATGGAATTTCCAAAGAACTCTCTCATTGTGAGGCCTGCTAGTTTACCCAATGCTTAACAACTGCTTATTGGTGCTCCCTGTATACTCCTTATTGGCATGGAGTTAATGTACATTTAATTCATCCCTGGGAACTCTGTCACCAGAACCACAGGGGCTCACACTGAGTTTTTTTCACAATTTCATATTTATTACTCCAATAAATCACACTGTTTATTCTACCACATGCGTTTGTTTTTTTACTTCAATTAATATATTTTTTTAAAGTTATTTCAATCAGTATTTTCTGAACAATGTCAGCTTTGTCTCTTCCACTGAGTTTTCAGATATTGACCTCACCTTCAGGGGAGTTCAATCATTTGGAAACACTCGGATAAAAGAAAACATTTATTTCGTAACTCATCTGTCTAGGGTACTTACTTTCAGCTCTAAAGCACTGCATTGTGCCTTGTCAAGGGCATGGTGGTGCCATGTGTCTCTCTCTAAAAGAGGTTTTCAAGTGTACTAAATCAACCATTGCTAGGTCAAATACTTGAATTGACATTTTGCCATTTTTTGCACTTTTAAATATCTGTACATATTAAATTTCCTTCAGATACGGCATGCCTTCCACCGATCAATAAACATCTCCTGTTCTTCTCCAAGTTGGTTGCAGCGCAACCCGCATAATAGCATGTTGTGCCGTTATTACCGGACTCCACCAAAAAAAAAAAACATAATTTTGTTATAGCCTCTTGCCCTCTTTTTACTGGTCCTGTGGCTTATAACAGATATACCTCTATCGTAGGACTCTTACCTTGGGAATAAGACTACATAGTTTAGGGCAGCAGCACTGCTGAATGTGGGTGACTCAGTCAGCCCCACACCTTCTGGAAGCTGCTGACCAGGCTTCTTTGGCTACCTAGCAGCACCTCATCCAAACCTAGAAAGTAAGGGCGATATATGGCAGTCTTAAACATGAAACTCTGACCCCTCAGGGAAGTCATGGTGAACAGATCGTACCCCTTTCTCTCAGTTATACAAAGTCTCCAACATGCTAAAGAAGACTGGGAAATGTAAAATAGGGTTCAATATATTTATTAAAGAAATTGCATCAGATTATAAAAAGCATGTGCTGCAATGTTTAGGCAGATGAAGGATAATACAGTGATTAGTGTTACCATTAGATTGAAGAAAATTAACAATGCCACCATTCTGGTAGGATTAAACAATCCCACTATCCTGGTAGGATTATACACCCTAGTGATTCATACCTCCACCCTAAAGCCTAAACACCTGAGAGCATAGTGTTGTTAACCCTTCTGCTTATTATGATCTGTGGGAAGACCCACAACCCCATACGTTAAAGACGGGCAACGGTCTGCTTGTTGTCTGCTAGCAATTCTACCAGTTGGCTGAAGAGTCTGTGCCAGGACCAGCAAATCTGTCAATGAAATGGTGCACGTCTCTGGATGGCCCTGACTGGAATGCCCTCTACTCTCCTTAGGCCTATACAGTGTTTATATAACAAAGGCTGTTGTGTTCTAAGAGTAGGCCTGATGTGATAATACGTCTAGAACCGAGGTTTGTCTCTATAACCCCTGGAGCAGCAATACTAGGTAGAAGATAATGTACTGAGCCTTCAGCAGGGCACAGGGTGAAATGTGTGCGAAGTGCTGATAAAATGTGCAACGCAAACAACTATGCCTGCTCAGAAAAGGCTGCTAATTAAAATATATAAAACAAATTGAAAACAAGCTGTGCTAAAAATACTGAAAGGAATACAATGAATAAAACTTGTATATCTGTGAAGGGGAACAAGCTACCGGTCTAAAGCTAAAATAAGGCTGTCCAGCCTAGATACTAAGGAGAACCCATAACACCAACCAGATTGTCAGTGCAGGAGCGTAGGGTCCAGACCATACACAAGAGAGCAACGACTAACTACCTAAAAGCATCCTAAAAATATACATTAAAGATATAAAATGTCGAAGTCAACAAGCAGACCAGCAATGTTCCCTCTAATTTTTTTCCACTGTGTGCGGCAGTGTGCGGTCTCTGTGCGCTGCAGCCAAGGATACGTGCGCCAAGAAATTGACCGTTCACGCGCGCGCATCGCATAACTAGCCAAGATCTTTGGCATTAGCCTCTCCATACCACTAAAGCAAAAAAGGGATATCATTGCTCCATGCAATAGGGCATCAAGGCAGTTTTGCGACCTGGTTGCACACCCCAAGGACATGACCTGTTAGGGGAGCACGTATATTGCTCTAAAAGGCTTATTTAGGCTTAGAAAGTGATAACGCATATAAACTACCACAAAGTATAGGAATGGTGGAACATTTGATAACAGCACATTTTCTACTGTTCTGAAGCATTTCCTAGATCGTTAACCATTAATTTCCAAGACAAATATCACTTGCTCGCTTGTATGCTAAAGTATGCCAAATGATGTTTAAAACACTCCCCGCGGCATTTAAACGCTGTTTTCATTGACTTCAATCCAGATTCAAATATGAGCATTATCTGCCTTGGGGGAGCACGTATATCGCTCTAAAAGGCTTATTTAGGCTTAGAAAGTGATAACGCATATAAACTACCACAAAGTATAGGAATGGTGGAACATTTGTGCGCGCTTGCCAAAGGGGCCTGCGCGATGGGGGAAGGAAAGGTGCGCGCGCGCTCCTTACAGGGAACATTGCAGACCAGGCCCAAGCATACAGCCAAATTAAAACAGGTCAATTTAAAAGATGCCAATTTAAGAGTCATCAGAATCCCGCAGGAGGTCACCAAGCACATCAGTGGAGATGGAATCCAAGCTAGACCCCACTTCGGCAGATAATAAAACAGCTTGTCAGTCAAAAGGTGGAAGGAGCATATTTGATTTGTTGCCTCAGCCCTAGTCCCGGACGAGGGGGAAGCATTCCATGTAGTGGCAGATGCTGAGTCACCAGAAGCCACTAGATCCACAAGTGGTAGCTCATAGAAGCTGTTGTGTAACAACCGCAATCTCATGGGACCCCTCTGGCAATGAACCCTCATCAACAACATTGGGATTCACATTCACAGAAAGCACACAAAAAAAAAGCTCGAAAGAGAAACATAGGCAGAGAAAGACAGACTGCACCCAGTTGAGAACTGCTCGAAATGACAGTGACCAATTCTTGTCAAGTTCCTCCAATATTGATGCTCCAAAACACTGCATCATGCGTTCACAACACAGTTAGGCTGGTGGGAGCTCAATTATTTCTCCTAGTCGAGATGAGGCAGCCACTGCCAATCAAAAATAGCGAGAGCAGGATACTGCCAATTTATGCCAAAACTATCAGGAAACCCCCAAAAACAGATGAAAAAAAGTGAATGAATAGCTGAAGGTATAACTCCAAATACAGTCTGGAAGGTGCTTACAAATCCAGAACCCGCAGCCTTAAAAAAAAGTGTTCAATCCCGGCGGTGTTGGACGCATTGAAGGTGTAACTGACTAATTCACCAAAGTGTTTTGAAAAGTTTGTATTTAAAATTGACTGTATTTCTGCAGACGACTTTGCCACTCCAAGGTCATGGGTTTCACGGGTTGATGTAAGCGCCACGTGTTTTTTTAAATAGTCCTTTTAGCCTGCTCAGCTTGTCAAAATTGATATTAGAAGTAGCAACAGGAGGCCAAAAATCCACTACTTTTATCTCACGCCTAGGGGGAAAATAATGTTCCCACAGCAAGTCACTGTTTGAGAAACAGAAATCACATAAGCAACACCTGCACTCATCCAATGGAAACCTTTATCACTTAGCATCATTTAACTTTCATTCGAAAGTAAGTGAAATACTAGGTGAATCAAACAGACGGGAATACCCATTAAAAAGCAAGCTAAATTTGCAACAGGTGCATTCCATGCGCCGTGCAAAACCATCTACTTACAAACCATAGAATGGCTTTCAGACGTTTCACATTCGCTAATGAATGTAAGTGTCCCTTTATTGCTCGAACCTGCAAAAAGGAAAATGTTTTAAAGACAAAGTGAATTGGAATGTTGATATTGGCAGAGAAATTTACTCCATGTATTAACCACATTGAAGATGGTGTTTCAGCTACAGTGAAAGACAACTTTTCTAACTTCTCAATGTTGAGCCTAATGTACCTAGCCTCCTTTACCACTCTCTGTTGTTTACGTGTAAGGTTAAGTGCAGCAAATAACTCTTAAGAGTTAATGTGCTTCCAGGGCACACAGACGTTTTTAGAACTTGTAAAGCTCAAGGGCAAAAAGGACCTCAGCTGACTTTGTTCGTGGTGCAAATAAGACCTGTTCTTTTGAACGATGTCAACAGCAGAAGCAACAATGTTGTTTAATATGTAAATGTGGCTGGACAATGTGTTCCTGACATTATCAACAATGGCTAAAGCTTTCTCTAGTTTTTCCTTATCTATTTGCCTTAAAAGTGCAGCAGCTTCCATTTGCATAAGCTTCCATATTTCGTTATATATTGCATATAGGAAACATTTTGAGAGCTGTTTTCTAGGACCTAAGAAGAAATCTTGTAAGTCAACATCTTCAGAGAGTAGACTAAGGTGTACTTTTAAAGCTGTTGATGTGGAAGATTGCAACCACTGCTGACAAAGTTTACCCACTCTGTATATGGTAACGATATCAGAGTGCTGTGTGATGACGTAACGAAGGTCCAATCTGCTTGCTCTAAAACGCTGTGTAGAGTTAAGAAAATGTAACTGACAGCAATTTGTGTCCACTGCCCACAATAACCACCCACTGGGACCTGAAAGTAATGAATTAAGGCACTGTTTTTAACAAAACCATTGAGCTGTTCTTTTCTAACATTTAGAATATTCTGGCAATTCTCAAATTTTTGCTACAAAGGGAATACTGGGCATATTAAATTATTTTATTTTTGCTAACTGTAGGTACGTTGTTTGCTGTATCCTGTCATTTAAAAATATCATTTGCAACAGAATTAACCATGCTTTAAATAAACCCACCATGCCTTGAATTTGCCAATCTTTTGCTCTCCAAACACTTTTCATATCTATTGATTTCTTCCAATATTCATAACCTTATATAGCCAACTGGGAAACAAAGGAATCCAAATAAATTAATTTAGTGTCAGTTAGCAACATGTTTCTCACTTTCGAATGAGGTAATTTTAAATAACAGGACTCAGCAATTTCATGCCTGTAAAATAAGTAAACGTTTCTACATATGTTTTAGAACTTCCCACTGTTGGAATCGGACAATGTTACCACTGTGTGTAATTAAAAACTATGCTTGGAGTATTAGCTTGATGTAAGTAATAGTGTCCATAATGATGATGGCAGAACATGTCCCCATTATCTGCAGTATTCATACGTACATCATCTCTCTCAAATACAGTGTAATATTCAAGCTCAGAAAACAGAGACAGAGTTTTCATCCCAGAAACAACCCCAGGTGTAATAGTATCAGTCATTGATACTTTAAATACATATGTAATCTGAATCATTTCAGTAGGACCAAATATGTTTATTTTGGGGTCCTGTATGGGTAAACACTGCTTTCAGCTCATTTATTTTATGTTATCGGGAATGGAATGTCATCACGTTTTGAGGGAACTTTACCTATTATTGAATGCACAATTGCAGAGTTTATCCAGCAGTTCTTGCTGGGGATGTATTTTAGGTTTGCATTACAAATTGTATTAAGTCTACATCTATTATTTAAGTGGCACAAATATGCTGCCAGCATATTTTGTACATTGGGATGTGGTGTGTAAGTGGCCATTTCTGACCCTATAGGACTGCTGTTACTTAAAGGACCTAATCTAACATTGTGAATAACGTGTGAAAGGGCGACTTGAAACCAGTGGTGGTGTTCTTGATAAGAGAGAGGTATTTTTTTATTTTGCAAAAGCGCAGTGCTGTGCAGGTGTGTGTAGTATAGTGTAATTATGAAAGTGGTGTGTATCTGCATTTACTCCCAGAAAGGTAACCCATGAATAGAATATTTCTGTTCTGTATGCTGTGTGCGCCTCTACCATGAACGTAACATCCCCACCCTCATCAGGGAGCACATGAGCTAATAAATGTTGTGTGAGAGGAAGTCTCATATTTACCGGAATTACCACCCGTTGTTGCTCCATCACATTTCAAATACGTATATTCAGAGAAAGAACCACCAATTCAGGGATTCCTTTTAAGGTGTAAGTTTGAACAACCTACACGCTAAGATAGGTAATATCTATTTAGCTGAGGCGGATTTTCCCTAACACCATGGGCATCTCTGTATAAAGATAATTAGGGTACCTCTGGTACGTGAGAGAGGGGTACTTAGGAGATCTGTTGCATTTGTGCCTGACCAAAAACGTTGGTGGTGCCATGTCCTAGTACTCTTAACATTTGGGATAAAACTGCGTAGTTTAGGGCAGCAGCACCACCGAGTGTGGGTGACTTAGCCCCACACCATCTGGACGCCATCGGTCGGACTTATTCGGCTAGCTAACAGCACAAAAGCCTACAAAGTAAAGGTGATTTGTGGAAGCCTTAAACATGACACTGACTCTTCAGGGAAGTCATGGTGAACAGATCTTACCCATTTCTCTCAGCTATACAAAGTCTCATACATGCTAAGGAAGATGAGGAAATGTAAAATAAGTTTCAGTATATTTATTGAAGCAATTGCATCTGAATATAAAAAGCATAAGCTGCTATGACTAGGCCAATTAAGCACAATACAGTGATTATTGTTAACACTAGAGTGAAGAAAATGAACAATCCCAAAATCTTGTAATGATTATAAACCACAGTGATCGTTACCTATACCCTAATGTCTAAAACCTGAGAGCACAGTGGTGTTAGCCCTTCTGCCTATCCCGGTCTTTGAGAAGAGCCCTGACATCATACTTGAAAGACAGGCAAGAGTCTGCCTGTTGTCTGCTGGAAATCCTCCTGGTTGGATGAAGAGTCAGTGCCAGAATCAGCGAAGCTGTCAATGAAATGGTATAGGTCTCTGGACGACCATGATTGCAATGCCTTCTAACCTCCTTAGGCCTACATGGTGTTTATATAACAAATATGGCAGTGTTATAATAACAGGCCTGATGTGAAAATAAGTCTAGAACTGACGGTTATCTCCGTAACTCCTGGAGTGGCAACACTCAGTAGAAGATCATGTACCAGGCATGACAGCCTTGAGAAGGGCACAGAGTGAAATGCATGCATAGTGCTGATAAAATGTGCAACATAAACAACTAAGCCTTCTCAGAAACGGCAGCTGATTAAAATATAAAAACAAAGAGCTAAAAGTAAGCTGTGCTGAAAAATATTAAGAGGAATAAAATTAATAAAACTTGTAGATGCAAGAAAAGGCACAAGCTATGGGCCTAAAGCTAAAATAAGAATGTCCAGCCTAGATAGTAATGGGAGTCCACAACACCTCTGTGTTAATCTAATCAGATATGATTATACACCCAACAAAAAAAAGAAAATAAAAATACAGCATTGTGCGACCTGATTATCAAAGAATGTGATCTATCTATTAAAAGGCCCATGTAGAAAAGCATATGTGGGTCAAACCACGAGGACAATAAAAAAAAGGGCTTATAACATAAATCAGACATACAAAACATGTAATGAAAAATTACTAGTGGCTAGAAATTTTAATCAAGAAAGACATGATAGTACTTAAAGCAAAAAAACTTTCAAAATGTGAAATATGCTGAAGAGAATATTTGGGCAGATAATACTGTGAAAGAAATCCATGAATTCTTACTTATGGACAATTGGGATGTGTGGGGTGGTGATTCACTCAAATTGAACAGACTATTGTATATGTTCATAAGGATAAGGAAATAAGCTCAACCCATGGAAAAGAATCAACATATGGGATACTTATATATGTTATCTATTTCAACTCTGATTAGTTAAGAAAATATTTGAAAGGATAATTGAAGGATTTGGCCAAATTGAGAGAATAGGCTTAGATAGAATATGCTTTTCAATATAAATTAACTAGAATAGTAGTTGTCTTCTGTTTAGATGTAGAGTAATACTGATGTGACTTATTAAGTTAAAAACTGGTTATATTCAAAATATGCCAGCTCCAACACACACAGAAAACCTAGTTAGCAACCAGTGTAACATAGTATGCTTGAACTACAATAGAAACAGAAAACCTACTTAGCAGCAAATTGGAATAGTAATCATAGCGAAACTTACTGTAATCAAATAATGATGTGAAACATTAACTTGAAATGAATAGGTCTGTAAATTAAAAGGGAATGAAAAGATTATAAACTAATACCATCAGTTGTGTCAGGGGTCTGTGGTGCAGCATGGTTTTACACCTGTTACGCAGCAGCTGCCTTAAATACAGAGAAGGAGAGGAGAGACATGCTTACCAGTAGCAGGCATGCCGGGGATGTTGGAAAATATAGAAGAATGGACATTCTAAGGGTATTAACCTGGGGGAAATAAAAGCAAAGATATGCAAACATTTGAACTATGAAATTAAATGTATAAGAGCTTCTATGCTTTAGAGGTTCCTTATGATTAGGATGTAGATGTCAAGACTTACACTATTAGATTAACCAGGAGGTATATCAGTTAGAAACCAAGGGGCCATCATGGTAACAAAATGACGTGTTTGGGCAGTGTCAGGTGAATAAGGGGCAACATGCATTTATGCATGTTACACAGCGGCCATCTTGTAGACAGAGAAGGAGAGGGGAGATATTGATTGACAGCAAGCATACAGTGTCAGAAGCAAATTTCTTATGTGAATAGGTAATCAAAAGGTCAAAAATAGAGAGAAACTCATTAAATGACAATCCAAGCATTAGATTCGGGAGTTATAATGAAAAATATTTCCTTGCATCCTAGTGTTTCCAAATGATTGGACTCCCCTGATGTGTTTAGTACTTCGAAATGTGTTGGGAGAGGTGAAAACGTACACTGTACAGAAAAATCTTGAAATCATGTTTCTAATGAAGTAGAACAACTTGCTTGATGTGATATGGCAAACAATACAATTGACTGGAAACCAAACTACAGAAAAGCATCACAAATATAAATATTGTGAAAAAACTCAACAGTCCCCTGTGATTGTGGTGAGAATTCACCAGGATGAATGAAAAATCAAATAGAAAATGTACTCTTCTTTTCACTCAACACATTCACCAGATTGCTTCTCCTTATACCGGAAATTCTGGATGTCAATCAATCATGTGGCTACTGAAGTGGTACATGAGAAATTTCAGTCTGCTATTCTAGCAAATGTTTGGCGATGGAAATCAGACATTCAGGCTAACCCTCAACGAAATTCATTGATGCATTCTTGGGACAACAGCCTCCACTGAAATGCATCACAAGGAGCTAGAGTCACAGGGCAGTCCTACTGCATTCCCACTAAACTGCAACCAAAAGTCACCACAAGCTTACCTACACCTTGAAGTCCTCCCCCAAACTATTATTTAATAAAGGATAGTAAGATCCCACAATTCCAATCCACCAACCGGAGAGACTCACTAATGGAAGCCAACAACCAATCCAGACTACACAATAGTAACACCCTTAAAATTATGCAATATTGTAACAGTTTCTGTTGGTATTACTTGCAGAGCATTTAGCTTTTGGTATCATTCACTGAAGATGGGAATGCTATATAGAGAGTTAATATTTTGCAACAGATCGTGAGACAAATGTTTCTACAAAAGTTTACCATATTCTTTCCAGACCCCCTAGGTCCAATAATTAGTGCAGAGTTGCTCTCTCCATGAATCACAGTTCGTTTCAATAGCTCAAGTAAGTGCCTGCAAATAAAACAACAGGAAGTCAATCAAGCATAAATTTAGATGTTTAACGAAAAAGATTTAAAAAAATTGTCTTAGCCCCAAATATTTCTATAGATTGGTATGTGAATGATTTAGGCAAGTGGGGTCCCTACTGTCTATGGGCACCAAAGGGCTTGCCCTATTATGCCATCTCGTCCACATCAAGTCCCAAATGCACTATGGAAGATTACAAGAGAAGTATCCAAGCAGTAAGCACTCTGAAAGACAGAAGACGTGACATAAGAAGTAAGAGAAGACAAAGAAAAATGAAGGATAAGAGGTTCACCTAAATACAGAAATATAAAAGAAAGCAAATGAGACATAAGAATCAAAGACACTATGGAGCTAGGCACTTTCTCTAAGAATACAAAGAAATTAAAACAGAGAAAGCCATCTTAATTTACTTGTGCAAAAATGCAACCGCTGATCTGGAAAACCTCAAATGCAAACACAGAAATTAACTGTTACAGATTAAAATTGACTTCAGATAGCATTGCACATCAGCCTTTACGCAGTAATCCTGAATCAAATGTGAAACCAGTGTCCTTCTAAATCCTTGTTGTATTCAAACCAAAAGACTGAGGGGGGGGGGGGGGGGAGGAGCCTCTTTGGACATGCCTTACCAGTTTAGGTCATTAATTATCGATGGTGCAGGCAATCTCAAAAACATCAATGAAGAATATAATATAAGACCTCCTTTGATGATTTAGTGGCTGATTGTCCTGTCACGTCTCAGTTCAACATCAACCACCTCCACAAATACCAGGCTCTAACTGTATTCAGAAATAATATCCAGCATATTCCTAAACCAATTTTTCTGGTTTGATTTTCACCCCAACGGCCTTTACTGTATTTGCTTCAGGGGTGAACAGCTACTATTTTTGAGGTGATGATGCATCCAACATTGAACGAATTGGGATACAGATGAACAGACCCCCTTGACCATTCATCCAATACAATATAAAGAGGGTTGGCCTACCATGTGAGACATTCATTTTTTGTGACATTTCAAACAATTTCACTTACTGGTACTGAGACTCCACACCAAAACGTTTTCCATGACAGTTGTGGAAGCAATATCTTCCCCGTAGAATACTTTGCACCTGTTTGTTAGAGAAGTATTTCAGTAGACAATCACTCAATAAAGAGAGCAATAATGACATTAACTTTGAGTATTATTATATGTAATGTACAAGTTACATTAACTTCGGTAACAAAATATCTGGTAGAGACATATTCTAGTTGCAGATTCTTTACCTTAGAATAGATACTCAAGCAATGCCATCCTCAGTGGTGGGCTGCGAACCAAGATTATACTATGAAGTCCTGCAGGACCGAACGACCAAAGAAGCAGTCCTGACGGACCCGACTGTCCAGACAGTAGTGTTTAGCAAATGTGTGCAGAGACGCCCACGTAGCTGCCTGGCAGAAATCCATGACAGGAACTCCGCGTGCTAAAGCAGTGGAAGCAGCAGTTGCTTTGGTGGAATGAGCATGCAAGCCCTCTTGAGGTTGCTTCTTGGCCAAAGCGTAGCACATTTTGATGCAAAGAAGCACCCATCGAGAGATGGTATGCTTCTGCACCGCCTTCCCTTTTTTCACACCCACATAGCAAACAAAGAGTTGATCGTCCACCCGGAAATCTTTAGTACGATTGAGGTAGAACACCAACACTCTTTTTGGGTCCAGACGGTGGAGTCTCTCCTCCTCATGGGAACGGGGTGGGGGTGCGTAGAAAGTGGGCAGAGTGATGGACTGACCTTTATGAAAAGGTGTAAACACCTTAGGAAGAAAGGAAGCCTCAGTGTGCAACACTACTTTGTCAGGGTGCACAGACAAGTATGGAGGTTTTGAGGAAAGGGCCTGAAGCTCACTCACCCTGCGAGCGGAGGTGATAGCAACAAGAAAGACAGTTTTGAAGGTGAGGAGCCGCAAGGAACAATTATGCATTGGCTCAAAGGCAGTACACATCAAATAAGTAAGGACAAGATTGAGGTCCCACTGAAGCATGATAAATGGAGTGGGTGGAAATAAATGGGTGAGGCCTTTTAGGAATCCACTCACAATAGGAGATTTAAAACGTGAGGGCTGATCAGGTAACCTAAGGAAGGCCGAAATGGCAGATAAATACCCTTTAAAGGGTGCCCAAAGCAGAGCCTTGCTGAGCCAAAGAAAGAATAAACAGAAGAACTTCGGATAGAGGGGCAAAAAGGGGATCAACAGATTTGTTGGTACACCATGCCACAAATGTATTCCAACAACAGGCTTATACAGTTTTGGTTGAGGGACGCTTGGCTGCCAAGATAACATCGCAGACTTCGGGTAGAAGATCAAAAGTCGTCAACTGTCACTGCTCAATCCCCACGCATGAAGGCGGAGGTTGGACAGGTTCGGGTGAAGAACAGTCCCCTGGTGCTGCAACAGAAGATCTGCCCGGCAGTCTGAGCGGAGGATCGATGGACATGCTCAATAGCTCTGGATACCATACTATCCGTGCCCAGTCCGGAGCCACCAAGATGACTTGGGACCAGTTGTTCCTAATCTTCTTGAGAACTCTGGGCAGAAGTGGTATAGGTGGAAAGGCGGCCAAAGTTCCACTCGAGACGAAAGGCGTCTCCAAAAAATAATTAAAACGATGATCCATATGAGATCAAAACAGTGCACCACTGCCCACCCCTTCCAGCTAAATGATGAACCATACACCCAGCATTTGAAAGTTAGAGGGACAGTGGCTTGATTTAAAAAAAAGAACCAGAAGAGCATATGGTTTAATTACGCTGCTGAACTTAATTGAGGGTGAAAAACATCACTGAGCTTAGTAAATTATGCGTATCTGAGGCAATAAGCAATGGGAAAGTGCAGAAACGGACTTGCGGGGAAACCACTTTAAATCATTCAGTGAAGCAGGTTTGTTCTTCCTGCAAGACTATATGATGGAATTACAGATTTAAACTATTATGTTATAAATGTTAACTTAAGACTTACATAACACTATGAATAAGGTTTTTTCTTTTTAATTAATTCTGTATAGCAATGAAATAACAAGAACAGCGCTCCGACAGAGCCAGTACAACCATCTGTTAACATCATACAAAGTACAATTCTGCATTTTAGGCTCATACAGTAATCCCTACCCATGCACCCAATCTACCTTCCTCCAAATCCTGGCTCTGGCAGGCTGAGTAGACCCTGCACTTCAGGAAGTCCATTCCTCCAGGGCACAGTGTGCCTCCTACAGCGTATTTGGATATTTTCCTGGGATCTATTGTTTGTCTGCACCGTGGTAAGTCTCATCTTCTCAGAAAACAACCATCCCTGGCCGTCAGCAAACCATCTTGCTACGGATGGACACCCTCCAAAGACATCCCAAGCCCCAAATGCCTCAACACCCCCCAAACACAACAACCATCCCACCCCAACCCCCACCCTCATCCCAACGCAACTGAAAAGCCTCATTAATATCAGCCTGAGTGTAGTATATCTGGCCTGTAGCACCAGTCACTGTGGTGATCCAAGGTCTGTCAACTTTTCTCCTAAGGAGCCAGGTCAATAGGGCTCCTGTTTTGTCCCCTTCCCTGTGTAATCACTTTTGCAACGTTTGCAAGTATATTGGTCAACTCTGTCATATGCTTCGTTCAGCTAGTGGTTTATGCCCACCACAGCTTTTGCGTCCTCTTCCTTTAAAGCTTGATGGGTCTGCAATTCCCACAACCAGCATTCTCCTTCGCAAATATCTGGGTCCAATTGACCAGCCACTCCAACTTTGTGGCAGACAGAGGCTACCCATATTACCTCCTTCATGGCCTCCCACTCTTTAGCGCCGAAGGAAGTTGTCTCCCTCAGTTCTCTTCAAAATACATTGTGAGAGTGTGACAGAGATAAGCAGCAAACTGTGTGTCTAAGTGCCCGCAGCCTCCAGATTGGCACTCGTGGCCATATCCTCCCACTCTGGACCTTCAAGATCACAGGGGAGTGTAAAGTTAGGATTAATCCTTATAACAGTGAAAAATACCCTAGAAGATGTAGATCTGTGTTCTTTCATTCACAAGTGGTGGTCTTGTACAGTAATTAATTCTTTCTAGATCAATCTGGTGAATTTCCTTTCTGAAGCACTGGGCTTGACATTAATACAAATTCCAAAGCTCTGTCTTCAAGGGATATGATTAAAACAGAGTAGGATGACCACTAAGTTCTTATCCCTTGGGTCAGTTTTGTTGTTTTTAATTTGTAGAGGGCTCAGCTACAGGATACATCCTGGCTATGAGTAGAGTCAGACAAAGAAGGGGTAGGTGGGTTGGGAGAAGACTAAAACTTCCATTGAAGCAACCATGTTTTTAACATTTTTCCTAAAACTCACGTTATTGATCATTTTTCGCATGCTGAGAGACATCTAATTCCACTTTTTAGGGGAAGGTTGTTCTGCCTCCCAGTTGTGACAAGGACATTTTTGTTACTTGAAGAAAGTTTTGGGTGGATGGAATGACCATTTCTGGCCAGGCTGTAATTCACTAATTTTTTTGCCATGTTTGATGTTGTAGTCCCGTATAAAGTTTTATGGGTGATACAATGGGTTTTAAATAGAATTTTTATCTCATTGAAAGCCAATGTAAAGAGTATAGTGACCTTTAATTGACGATGTTTTTAGAATGTCAAGAATACATCTGGCTGCAGCATTCTGTTTGACCTGATGTCAATTTATAATGTACTTGGGGGTGTTTGGTTCAATGAGTTGCCATAATCTATTCTTGAAACTACAACAGCCTGAAAAACGACACAGCAAGAGTAATAAGAGGTAGGAGTTTACTTAGTGTTTTGAGAGTGGGAAAGCAAGTACTGGTAATACTGTTAACGTGTTTAGTGAAAGTTAGCAGGGTATATGTCTGGCTGCAGCATTCTGTGTGACCTGATGTTCATTTATAATGTACTTGGTGGTGCTTAGATACAGTGAGTTGCCATAATTTATTCTTGAAACTACAACAGCCTGAAAAACGACACAGCGAGAGTAATAAGAGCTAGGAGTTTACTCAGTGTTTTGAGAGTGGGAAAGCAAGTACTGGTAATAGTGTAAATGTGTTTAGTGAATGTTTGCTGGGTATCGATGATGACTCCAATATTTTGGCGTGGATAGCGGGGAGTTCCATTTTGTCTGCCCATCATTTTATGGACCAAGACCAGGAACAAATGCTGATGGCTAAAATCACAGTTTTGTCATTAATAAGTGTAAGGCATTTAGCTGTATGAACATCATTACACAATTGATGAATACTAACAAAGTTGGTTTTGGTGTCAGCGACATTCTGAGATGAAAATAATTATTTCTGTATAAGTGTCATAATAGAAGATTTCAGCCAACAAACATTTACCAAAGGTGTCAGCCATACTGATAGTGAATAATGTCGGGCTCATTTGCAAATTCCAAATGTAGTGAGGTGGGTAATCAACAACGGATGGAACAAAGTGCCAAAGGCTGCTGTGAGGTCAAAGATGGTTAGGGCAGCAGAGCTTCCCTGATCTCGAATCGAACCTCAAATATGGTACATACAGCGGTCTCTATGCTTTGTTGCGTTCTGAAGCCATATTGACTGGAGCCTACCAGATCATAAAGTTCTATGTAGTTGCAACATTGGTTATGAAATGTGTTTCAATTCTTTTGCCCACAAGAGTTTTTCTCAAGGGGTGGTGGTGGCGGTGAAGGAAGTACTTACCAGATAGGTTTTGATCAACCAAGCAATACAGTAATGGATAGGATAAAGGATAAGCCAGATTATTATTATTATTTTTTTTTTTTAATCAGTGGTAGAAGCAGAGTGTGGAAGTGAGAAATTAGAGAGCTGCCTAAGCTGAGATACAGGAAGACAAAACTGCTCAGGGCTAAAAACAGGACACTGTACTAAATGCACAAGATTTTCTCTCTGACCCTCTACAACTCTGAACAAGCACTGTTTGCCTTAATATACTCTCTCTCTTGTAGTTGTCCCTTAATAACCCATATTAATTTGCCTATATTTGACACACGTCACTTTGAGGTACTTGCATACATTATTACTATATAAATAAATGTAACACTCAATTAAATGTGTATTTCCAATCTAAATGAACCCAGATTGGTGTGTCTCATGTTTATTGAATGTACTCTCCTTCTGATGCCTTTGAGTCTCATTCATTTATAAGCTTCATTGTTAATATTTATGAAAAGCAATACAGGTTTAAAAAATACAAATACATAGTGGGATAGAGCAGGGGTGTGGAATTCCTATAGCCCGACACCCAGGACATATTGTTATGGGGTCTAGGACAACATGTTTTCAGGTTTATTTTGTCCTTAAGACAACATGCAGCAGAAACCCTTTGAGGGTCACAGTACAGTACCACATTACAGAGCAGAGAAAGGAATTGTCTGCAGCTGAGGTAATATTTGTGTCCTTATATTAATGCTGTTCGAACTTGTATTTATGGTTCATTAGCTCAAAGCCTTCATTATTAGGGTGAGTGTTCTAAATACATGTTGTAAGCTCGGACTGCACTATTGACAGTGTTTCCAGTAAAAAAACAAAATGTGTACACACATTTGCAAAGTGTAAAAATTATTTTTGCTTTCAAAATAAAAATGTTCAAAACAAATGCAACTAGAAAAGAAAGTTCTGCTAAATTACTGAGAAATTTTAGGTACCATTTTTTTACCCAAAAATATTCATATTTGGACGTCAGTGTTACCAGTTTCAGCAAGATTTTGGGAAACATGAATATAAACAGGCATTGTCAAATCCAGTAAGTCTGACAATGGTGAGCAGTCTTTTAGTTTTGTCAATGCATGTCGCTTTGACATGGCTTTTGTAAAACGTTATTGTTGTGGGACCTGCTGGGTTCTGACCATTGTAACGCATTTTAGCAAAAAGCAAAAGTATTTTTTGGTCGCAAAAAGCACACATTGCCACACTAGTTCCTGGCACTGAACAAAACTACTTTGTGTGCCAATATGCTCTTGTGAAAGGGCAGACTGTGATCACTAATGTAAGATAACATGGATTTGTACAGTGCGGAACTTGTCACCCATGAGGGTATCCAGGGTTCTGCAAGTAGGATCAGTCAAAGTGAAGCCAGCCGATAAATGGAGAGAGAAATAGACAATTGTAATAAAAAAAAAGGTTTTGGTTAACACCAGACCTAATTAGGAGCCCAATTCTTAAAGAAAGTCACAAAAGTGCATCCATGGTGTATGTCTTTGCATTAGTGTAGATTTGCCTATTTCCTGAATTCACAGAAGTAGACCAGGAAATCATACTACTAGAAAATATTTGTGAACTGTATTTTGGCACAAGCAAATTTTATGCAGGTGTAGGCTTGCTCATGCAAAATTTTGTTGAGCATTAAAAGGTCACTTTCCCTTTCACCACTTTATTCCCAACCCGGGAGGACTTTTACTTCTGACCCTTTTCAGGAGTAAATTTCCAACTTTTCTCAGTATGGGAAATGATTAGTGAAGGCCTTATGGAAACCCTTAAAACATGAAAACATTAGTAGGCTTTCACAGACTCAAAAGGGTATTCCAACTCTTGAACTATTGCATACTGCAACCTCCAGCCCCAGTATGTAGATCTGTGGAAAGGTGGCAAAATAAGGAAACTGCTAGCATTCAAGCCCTACTATAGTATTAGTCCTGGCATAATCACAGAGGATATTGTCAGAGCTCATATAAGGAGATTAATTCCATAACTTTTTTTTATTATTTATTTTTACAGAACAAGTAGGTTTATGAAGAAACCTGTCCTGTGGACAAGTAGATATTTTATTAAATTCCACACCCCTGACAGACCAAACTAAATCATCGAAAGAAAATGTAGTTCCTTTGTAATGGTGCACACAGATTATCCCTACACTACCTTCCTGGTGCGGGTTACGACCAGTGGACGACACCAGGGAGGGGGTTAGAAAAAAAATACCCTGGAAGGCACAGAAGATCTTCCGTGTCTCCCCCGCCCACCCCACCCGCCCTTTTGTGAGGTCAGCGCACCTCGCTGTTTTGTTTTCTCCATCGAAGCAGGAAGTGACCTTGTGGCCCTTCCTGCTCCGATGGTGAAAACAGTTCGGGAAGGCCTCATTTGAAAGGGGAGACTCTCCCCTTTCAAATGAGGCCTTCCTGAACCAGTTTCCTGGCCTGCGATTGAGGGCCGGGAAACCCCACTAGACACTGGGGGGGGGGGGGGGGAGGGGCAATAATTATTTTTTTTAGTTGTATGGTGTCTATTATTATTAATATATACATATATATATATATATATGAGAGAGAGAGATACACATGTATCTGTATATGTAGACAGATGATATATATATAGATATATATATATATATATATATATAGAGAGAGAGAGAGACAGAGGGATCACTTTTGTCAATGCGTATGTGGTTTCCCTGAACCGGACCCACATATAAAAGTGATATATATATATATATATATATATATATTCTCGCCACCAGTTGTCTTGCAGTTGCAGCTTGTGTCTTCATAGCAATGCACATACTTCAACTGACGCGTTTCAACTGTAGCTTTTAGGCAGCAATAAAAAAGTCAAGTAAGTCTTGTAAGGATCAGACTTTTGTCTAGTGCCAGTTTTGATGCCATAAAGTAGCACAGAAGGTTTATATGCCTACTGCAAAGATCAAATCTGTATTTTATGTAAATAGCTGAGTACATTAGTAAAGTCAGCCATTACCTGTGCTATAATAGAAATGAAAAGTATGCGCAGGGGTTATGGAGAGATGAAGGGCACTTTTGCTGGATGGTAGTGAGGGAATCAGAGTAGGAGGTCATGGAGTGGGAGCACCAATAATGATTGTTGGACTGGGCGCTAGAGGTGCTAAAGACTGACGATTGGTATGTGACAAGGTGAAATGATAATGTGTCTTTTCTGGAGTGTCTTGAAAGAACTTGCTGATTGAGGGAAGAAGCTAAGGCACGTATCACACTCACACACCCACCAGTAATTTTGTGACTGTCTATGTAGGCTATTGTTTTAGAGCAGCAGTTTAACCAGTAGCAGACATGGCATCTCGTTGGATGACTGCTGCTCAAGCCCTCACTCGAGTTATAAAGAACAGCTCTGACGTAGGATCAGAGACTGAGACAGCAGATACCGAGACAGCATCTGAGGGATAGGACAAAGGCGCAGACTCTGGGAGTGATTTTTCAGTCTGAGGAGTCCCATTCAATAACTCCTCTTCCAGTGATTATGAGGGAGGGGATGAGGACAGTCCTGCAGTCCCTTGGCAAGCACAGTCTGTGCAACGAGACAATAGCGGGTTAGCCCAACCCAGAGAGCAGGTGCATGCGGCGGCAAGCACAGAGAGAGTGCTCTGTTGGGAGCTCCCCAATTTAGTTCAGCCCAAAATTCCAGCACCCAAATCGTATTGTGGAGACATCAAAATTATCTATCACAAAACTAACTGGTTTTGTAAGGCAGATACCTGTGTTTTTGGTCCTGGGCTCGGCGGCCATATAGGGAAACAGACCAAACCCAGACATTTCTGGAAACTAGACATCCGGGGGAGTCCACAGAGGTGTGACTTGTGTGGATTCCCCAAAGTTTTCCTACCCAGAATACCCTGCAAAGCTGAAATGTTGAATAAAAACTATTTTTTTTTCTTGCATTTCTGTCAAACAAACTACAGGAATATGCTGGGATCCACAAAATTCCTACCACCCAGTGTTTCCCCACCTGTCCTGAAATAAACACTATCCCACTTGAGTGCCTGTACCTAGTGCCTGCGTCGGGAATGGATCAACCCAGGGTCAACAGTTGCCCTCATGTGAGGACCAACATGGACCGTTGTGTGATCTATTCCTGTTGCGGGCACTAGGCCTACCCACACAAGTAAGGTACTCTCAGATTCCAGAACTTTCTATCACTGAAATGTGAGGAAAAAGTGTTTTTTGGGCAAATTTTGAGGTTTGCAAAGGATTCTGGGTAACAGAACCTGGTGAGAGTCCCACAAGTCACCTAATCTTGGATTCCCCTAGGTGTCAAGTTTTCAAAAATGCACAGGTTTGGTAGGTTTCCTTAGGTACCAGCTGAGCTAGAGGTCAAAATCCACAGCTAGGCACTTTCCAAAAAACAGCTCTGTTTTCTTTGGGGAAAATGTGATGTGTCCATGTTATGTCTTGGGGCATTTCTTGTCGCGGGCGCCACGCCTACCCACACATGAGGTACCATTTTTAACGGAAGACTTGGGGGAACGCTGGGTGGAAGGAAATTTGTGGCTCCTCTCAGATTCCAGAACTTTCTGTCACCGAAATGTGAGGAAAAAGTGTTTTTGGGCCACATTTTGAGGTTTGCAAAGGATTCCGGGTAACAGAACCTGGTCAGAGCCCCACAAGTCAACCCATCTTGGATTCCTCTAGGTGTCTAGTTTAAAAAAATGCACAGGTTTGGTAGGTTTTCTTAGGTGACAGCTGAGCTAGAGGCCAAAATCCACAGCTAGGCACTTAAAATAAAAAAAAAAACACGTCAGTTTTCAATGTAAGAATGTGATGTGTCCATGTTGCGTTTCCTGTCGCGGGCACTAGGCCTACCCACACTAGATACCATTTTTAATCAGGAGACTTGGTGGAACACAGAATAGAAGAACAAGTGTTATTGACCCCTGTCTTTCTCTACATTTTTTCCTTCCAAATGTAAGCCAGTGTGAAAAAAGACGTCTATTTGAGAAATGCCCTATAATTTACATGCTAGTATGGGCATACCGGAATTCAGAGATGTGCAAATAACCACTGCTTCTCAACACCTTATCTGGTGCCAATTTTGGAAATGCAAAGGTTTTCTTGATAACTATTTTTCACTCTTTATGTTTCACCAAATTAATTGCTGTGTACCCAGTATAGAATGAAAACCCATTGCAGGGTGCAGCTCATTTATTGGCTCTGCGTACCTCGGGATCTTGATGAAGCTCCAAGCTCTATATATCCCCGCAACCAGAAGAGTCCAGCAGATGTAACGGTATACTGCTTTAAAAAATCTGGCATTGCAGGAAAAAGTTACAGAATAAAACATGGAGAAAATGGCTAATTTGTTGGTCTCCTCCAGGGGAACCCACAAACTCTGGGTACCTTTAGAATCCCTAGGATGTTGGAATAAAAAGATGCAAATTTGGCGTGGATAGCTCATGTGGATGAAAAGTTATGAAGGCCTAAGCGCAAACTACCCCAAATAGCCAAAAAAAAGCTCAGCACTTTGGGGGGAGGGGAGGGGAGGGGTGGGGAGGAGGGGGAGGCCCAGTAGCTAAGGGGTTAAAAGGAGTACGCTAGTGTAAGGTTATAAGGAAAAATGTTGAGGTAGTGCAGTCTTTTGCACACATAATATTGATCAAACTTTAAAAAGTAGTTTGTGTTACAGAGAATGTATTTTCTAAGGTTACAGACAATTTTAGAGACTATTAAAAAAACATTAATGAAGTCACCTTGGAAATGCATTCCCCAATTGTCAGGCAGTTGTCCTTTGATTTGCGTTTGCTCATTGCTGTTGCTTCTTACCTTTAATATAAAAGCAACATTGTAAACAGTAACCACAATTATGGTATGAAATACATTTATGAGAACTAGAAAAAACATTTATTAGCACAACAGTTAAAACATTCTTAAATACAGGATATGTAATGTATGATAAATGTGGCTAACCAGACAAACGTGGCTAACCTAAACCTCTGGTTATTGATAGGGCAGTGTCCAGGGGAGGCATTTTTACACCTGGAATTTAAGATCCTGGCCAGTAAATCAAACTGCAAGACCCGCTATTACAAAATCGGGTTTATCTAGTGTCTTAAAGCACCCGAGGTGTTGCTATCTGGAGTTTGTATCTGGTAATGCAGATGTGGAATAACCAATTGGTATTTCATACATGCTTCAAGAGGCATCCAGACACAGGAAGTGCATGAAAGAAACAGGAATGGGTGTATTGTTCCTCACACACAATCCCTTTCCATGCATAGAAGATGCCAGAGTTATCATTGTGTACTGAAGGCAACCACACTACAGCAACAGTCCTGCTTTGTGGAGATCGATCTCCCTGCCAAAGGGACAGCAGACAACTTGGATTCTACAATACACATCTGCTATAAAGAAAAATCATCCACTGCTATAAGCGCTCCAAACCATCAATATGACCTCTGAACCTATGAGGCGAGTGTGAACTGCAAGCCCCTTCTGAGAAAATGGTGAAGGAGGACCGAGGCTTATAGGCTAACTCCGTCTAGAGACAAGCATTAAGTTGAGGAGGAAGCTGATAAGTGATTAGCAATAAGGGGAATGCTGCGTCATCACATCCCCGTACAGCTAAGCACAAAAAAAAGCTATGAGCCCGAGAACTGGTCTCCAAGCACCACAGTGAGCCTATGGCAATTATAGGTGGACCGGAATGTTACTTCCAACCCAGCTGGAAGGAAGAGGTGCACTCAACCATAGGCCAGATGTATGAAAAAGGCCTTTTGTGATTCAGAAATAGCAATTTTTAAGAAATCGCTATTTCTGATTCGCAAAATGCAATGTATTATATTTGCGATTCGGTAATAGCGATTTCTTAAAAATCACAAATGCTATTACCAAATTGCAAATTGCGATACAGCCCCCATTCGCATCTATGGGCCTGTCAGCCCATATTTGCGAATATTTTGCATGTCACAAATTGCGAATTCCTAACTGGAATTCGCAATTTTAGGAAATGCAAAGTCCAGGGTGCTGGGGCCTAAGGCCCCCTCTGCTGCACCCCAAAACATTTTTTATTCACATGTAAGGTGCACACATGCCAAAAGGGCATGTGCGCTTTACATGTAAATTTTAAACATGCCCATGACGCATTACCAACCACATTTCTGAGGGATGTATAGCCATGTTAGGTGCCGTAGAGGCTCATAACCTGTGCTTTACTGTTCCGCTACTAAGGAAGCATACCACCTTCACAGATATTTGCATTTTGTCAATTAAACTGTACCACCAACCATTCCACCTCTTCATCATGCCACACTTCACAAGTGCTGCTACTCAAGACATTGCAAGAGACCTGATTAGAGATTGCAATTCATCTATTCGAAGCAGGACACGCTCCTCCAAATAGAACTGAACTGTGACCTCCAAAGGCTTTGTATGTAAATAGTTGGTTTTTATGGAGGGGAGTGTGGTGTACAGTGTTAGTTAATTAGTCATAAATGAGGTATAGGTGTACAGGCATTACAATAGGGTAACTGGCATTGAGTATACAGGTGGATGTCATTTAGGAATTATTTGGGAGGAGGGTCAGATGGGAATTAGCGAGGAGGGCAGCTGAGCTATTGTACAGTGATAGTCAATATTTAGAGGTTAGCTCAGGAGTAGGCGGAGGTTTAAGTGAGTGAAAATGGAGGGTTAGGAATCACTATATTTTGAACACTAACCTTTGAATGGACCTCCCTTTTAAAAGGATTTAGGCAGTTTTTCAACGTTCACTAAATCTGCAGGTGCAGATGTTATCAGTACTGGCAAATGGGAGACCTGGATATGTGCAGTGCGTCTTTTGCAGCAACCCTTACGCCGTCAGCAGGATGGCACTGTGAATCGTCTGAGCGTGTCATATCTGTAAATATTTGTCTAATTACAACATTGCAGTTCCTTCTGTATTCCATGCAGTTATTAGATGGATGTGGACATGACCGTGTACATTTTACAAATGTGAACTGCATGGGAGAGGATTTAGCTAAAACACTTTTCCAGTACTGTGTAAAGGGCCCTATGTTACACAGGCCCGTTCAAGCTCTCATCTCCATGTTGATATACAATTTCACATATGGAAATCTTTGCTTTTTGTTAAAGGTTTGAATTGCGCACAGGATGTGCAAATTAAGAAGTCTTACATTTAGGCCAAAACCAGTGATTGTAGGGGATTTGCTTCAGATTCCAAAAGGATGGGTTTGCGGGAATAAAAAATTATTTGCAGTAGGAGGGTTGATTTGCAGAATGTAAAGATTCTTTAACATATTATATGGGCCTCTCTCATTACTGGGGTTAAAAGTTAGGGAATATACCAAAAAATCCTATTTTTTAATAAGGTGTTGACTCATCATGCCATAGTACAAAGTACAAATGCAAAGCTTTAGTAATAATTTGTTTAGATGTTCAGGGGCATAAGGAATTGAATGCTGCCCCTTCACCATATAGAGAGAGCTGCTTTGTAAACTTAAAACAGTTTGAATTCAGCGGGTCTTGCATCTTCCTGCAGAGAGGAGAAAATGTGTATTATTCTGCCTATTATGAAGCTTTGGTCCATTCTGAAAGTATCTTTATTCTTCCAGATTTTGGTCATCATCTTCATTCGATCCGATTGTACAACAAGTGTGGCAGCTCATTTCCACATGGAAATGTCTTGGATGTTATTGAATATTGTCTTATTTTTTTTAAAGCCAGCCACGGTTTCTGTAGTGCCTATTTCGTTTCATATTGGAAAACAAAGACAACAGTATAGATTGGATGATTCCTCCTTTGAACATCACTCATACCAGTGCTTGAGGTTATTCCGTCGGCCAACGGGGACCAAATGTTTTCTTGTTCCAACTTAAAAGACTGGTGATATATCTCTTGAAGCCTGCAAAGTTTACACCCCTTTGAGCTTGGTAGCCAGCAGTTTCTGTAGGCAGATGCATGCATGATTAAATCTTTAAAAAAAAGTGGACCACAGTCACATTTCAGAAATTGTTTCCAATTACAAAACTCAATAATACTTCCACTTTTAGTACTAGTTGGATACACTGTCTCAATATATAACATGTGAGGCAAAAACCAAACTAGGATTTTATGTATGTGACAAATGTTAAGTCTTTATTTTTGTGTTTGCTTGTGGGGCTTTTGCCACTAAAGAGTTTGTGACTAGCTGGGAAGATACCAGTTTCTCATTAATACATCTGTACAGGTCAAAGGCAGGGAACTCCACTGTTGATGAGCTCTTAGAGTTCAAGTCAGTTGAAGTGACAGCTAAAACTCGTAAGCCAAAAGGACCTCTCTAGAGCAGCCGGTCCCTTCTGTATTCTTTTTTTTTAATATTTGTTTAAACTGGAAAAATCCAAATTGGTGGTTACAACATTTATATCTGCTTTACAGATGGATCATTTCCAATAGAATTATTGTTGGAAGGCGGCCAACATTCAACCCCCTTTTCAAAAATAGTAGGAGAGATAATCATGCACATTAATGCTTCATTGCATTTAAGAATGTTTTTCCCCACAAACGCTGTTTGAGCAGTCAACTAAAAAAATGTTTGAGCTTTCGGGGTCAAGTCAGATTCCAACAGGGAAAATCCACTATGGGTCAAAGGTTTCTACTTCAGATGTGGTTGGAAATTTATATTGATCCAAAAGCTTTTTATATTGTTTTTTGTGTGGAGATTTAAAGATTGGGTTGATCCTTCACAAGTATGGTCCAAACAACAAAGTTGGGCGACATTAACTGTGCTCTTGGTATATCTTGTTACATTCTGTTAATTGGGTGAGAGTGGAGGTACTGATCAATGCAAGTCTAACAGAAGAAATACCAATCAGAAAAAGTCTGAAATAAGTTTCTTTTGGGCTTCAGCTTTCTTCCACTATTGTTGGCTGACCTTCCAGCCTCAGCGGCAAGCTCACATTCATTTCCACGTAAAGTTAGCTGTTAAAACATTGGGCCCATTGCCGTTTACTGATGAGTTTGTTGCACTGGCTCAAACCGCATTAGAATTACATAGAGTATCACTTTTCCTAAGTGCAGTGTGACATCAAGAAACTGAGAATAAACACATTATTTTGGCTTTGGCAAATAAAATACTGTGCACTCTTGGTGGCTAGAAGGAACCTGGGGCCAGAAGTATCAAAGGATTTTACCCATTCTGTGTCTATGGGAAAATGCTTTAGTACATATGGCCCCAAACTGGAAGTGGTTAAAGTGTCAGTATGTGGGTGTGACTTTCAATACTAACCTATCCAAGTATTCACGTTGGAGAAAAACAAAGATAAATGTTTCTAGTTACTTGGTAGGCTTATTCCACTTTGGGATTATGTATGATTTTCTAGGGGAAAATAACAAATCAGCATTAATGGAGTGTTTTTGTCAAGGCCTATACTGGTCTGAGAAACCCTCTGGTGTTTTAACATGAGAATATCAGGGTTCTTCAAATACTATAACATAGGATGCTTTTCGGAAAACCTTAAATTAGAAATGCCCCTTATAGATGGCAAATATACTTATTTTAAATAGTCTTTTATGTTGACTCATACCTTGCTGGAACGTGGCCTGTTTTTAAATACATATCACATGATTTTATGCCCTATATGTTTCAAATATAAAATTGTTTAATCTGCACATCAGCTATTGGACTTACGGGTAAATAGAAACATATTGACCGAGCTCATGTTTTAGGGCATACTGTAAGTGGAACATATTTTAGAATGCTTTTTATGATGTTTACATTTTAAGAATTTGCTCTGTCAACTAATTTGATTTTCTTTGTCCTCTTGATGTGATGGCAAGGAACACTCGACCAGTACATTTTTTAATTCCAAAGTCTTTTTTAACATTTTTAAAACAAACAATAGTCCAGTGTAAAGGTTTTATACATTCTCAGTAAACAGGTCTATAGCCCAGCTTAGTAGCTGTAATGCCCCTAGAGATGGGGGGTGCAAAACATCTTTAGTCCATAAGTTAGCTGAAGGTGGCTATCATACTGTAAATCTCTGTTGGGATTGTTAGAAATTTTGCATCAGTTCCATAACAATTGGCCATGTTCTATTGAATTAAAAAGCAAAGGAGGTGAGCCTTTTTTCCCCCTCAGTGTAGAGTAATGAATTATTTCAATTCACTTGTGATGTGCCTTACTAAAGCCCAGACACGAGTTGCCATTCCTTCTAGGTAGATAGGCCGTAACCGGAGTACTGTTTGTTTCATGGTGATCGTAATTGGGTAGACCAGTGTCCTCCTTATATATCTCATGATTTCATTTTAGAAAGTATGGATTATTGCATTGGGGCATCATTTATGTAGAAACGTTTGCCTATTTCACAGGCAACCTCATGCCTGACAGAAATTTAAACCTAAGGCAAGCAGGGATAATAAACCATTAGTACATTTGTTTACAGGCTGATTTCCTATGTGAGATGCTAGGAAAGACATTTGTGAACTCTATCCAGAGCCTTTCTATTTGTCAGAAAGACTTGCCACAAGGTTTAATTCCCACCTGTGTTGGAAGACATATTTTCATGTTTTTTTTTTTTTTTTTTACTATTTTTGATCGCCTGCTTTGTCTTAAAGATTAGACCTCTGTAGCCCGAGTAATTGCAAATGAGTTGATCTAAGTATGTGAGGGATGAGAGGCAGCTGTTGCATAAAGTGGGAGAAAAGCCCATTGTATCAGTTGATAATACTGAAGTCTAGTCGACTCTTGGATATTAAATTCTTCTTTCCACTGCTCAAAGGTTTTGATGTTTTCTTGACTGAACAAGTTGCTTCATGTTCTACATTCTCCGCGTACCCAGTTAAAAACAGGGTTATTCCTCCACAGCAAGAGTGAAGTCTGGATTGTATAGGAGCGCAGTGTTTGGAGAGGGAAAGGTGGAGAGTCCCCTCTGCCTCCAAAGTTGCCACCTGGCCCTTCTAGTACCACCTCTGCAGTAGTGGATAAATTAGCAAACAGTAGTGGGGTTGGGAAGGGTAAGGATCAGGGGGTGGAGGGGGCGATATTTTCACTTAAGCCACTATGGGTTAGGTCCCACACTTATTGCCCAATTACTGGCATGTCTATTTATAGCTACTTATTTTCACTAATCCTCACTGCTCATCCTGATACAAGTATTAGGTTTTTACAGGACTGCAGACTTGCTAAGTCTGGACATGCTAAACCACACGTTTCCTTTGGTCCCAGTTTGAGCTCTATTGCGATTAAAGGTTTTTTTACCACCCTGTAATAATTTCATCAATCTCTTTTATAATGCTATTAGTTCGCTAAGGAGTATGAGAGCGAGAGAGCGTATTTGTAATTATTTACTAGAAATCTGGAAAATGCATCAAAGATCTAGTAATTAAATAGCAGCTGGGAGGGATTGTCCTGGGTCTGTCTGGGTGAAGAGTAAATCATGTGCAAAGAAACACGCTTTTTGTACCTCTTATTGTGATGACTTCTATCTTTCTTGAGGCACTAATCTGCATAACAAGCAGTTCTGTCACTAGAGCTTAAAGTAAAGGGAGAACAGACAGGAATGCCATTAACTCAAACAGAGGCTGTTGAAGCTTTATATGATCCAATCCTTCACTCTATTACCCTCTTTTATTTTATCTAGCACTGCTTTCCAAGACTTTCCATCTTATCAGCGTCCGGCGATAGGATGACTAATGGTATTTCCTTCCTGCATTCTTTATCTATTAAATGGGCCAGGCATCTAATGGGATCACTCCCCTTCCTGTTGTATATAAACCTTACTTAGTCAGGGTTATTAACTAGGGTGTTAGTGACTGGAGACTCGTTGCCAATATTTTTGAGTTCGTTATTTGAGTGCTATTGGTCTCCAAGTTATTCCAGACTTTGCCAGGTTTCTGGATTGGTGTTTTTGTGCAGTTATCCAAATCTTTCACATTTGGGGATTAGTTCTATTTCTATCTCACACTTAGTGGGGGTGAGACATTTTTTAATGCTACCCATGATCAGAGAACTTTGACTTAATGACAACTGACCAATTACATTTATTTTACTGAGGAGTGCAGACATCTATTTCTTTGATATTTCATGTACATCTGATCACAGATGGCAACATCCAAGCATTAACATGTTGTATGAAGAAATTTCAAATTTGACGGAGAACAGAGTTAGTATCCATGCCTTTTCAGCAGAAGCACAAAGGATATAATCACTGATTGGTGAAATGGAGACTGCATCCACCAGCACAGCGTCCATAAAAAGCAACATTAAACAATTATTATATGTCACTAAGAGAGAGAGAGAGAGAGAGAGATCAAAGATTACATGCTAGTACCCTTATTAAATATCACAGGGCCCAAAGAATACCCAGAGGCTTAAGAAATTCACTGAAACCCACACTGTGTAAAAATAATACCAAGTTCACTGAACAATGGTATGCTGTCTTAAATAAGTAGCTTACTCGACCCTATCCTTCTTATTGGAGAAGAACTATCCAGGTTACTGAAGGACTTAAATAAGTAAATTAACCAATTGAAACATGAACTTTCTAGTAAAATCAGAGAGTGACCCAGGCTTCAGAGCGAGAAGCTCTAATGAAAGAAACAACCTGAATACACAAACACCAGACACTGGGGCTCCATCTACTTCTGGTGTATATTTTTTAAGAACATGTCCTGGATATCAACATAGAACCATGAGGGGACACGGCAGGAAAAGGAAAGACCCAACTAATTATGAAAAACAAAGGAAGACTACCAGAAGTGAAAAAACGTAGGTTCTGACTAATTGGTCATTAACATTTCTAAAATGCCAGTTGACAGCAATACAGGTCAACGCTTCACAGAAGGGTACATCCCTCGAGCCCACATATTCTACTAAACTTGAATAAGAGATGAGCCTGTTTAAGTTTATGAGGAATCTAAGATTACACCATTTCTTTCAAAACATATCAGAGAAAAGGTCTAGTAAGGATAAAGGGACATTAATGGGCTTAAGAAACAAGAGCGCTTTTTTAGGGCCTGTAAGTCACAAGGTGTTGCATTAATTTGAAGTAATTGTCCAGAAAGAATTTCAGAACGTCTTCAAATCTAAGATTCCCAAAATTTCTAAGTTGATCATGAAAGAGAAGAATGCCATAAGAAATAAAAACCACCAATAATGCAGACATAAAGTGCTGCAATGCAGATGAAGGTGGAGCCCTAATCATCATGAACAGTTCTTTCTACATTGAAAGCACCAACAGTCATGTAAATGATGATTCTACATACATTAGAGTCAAACCCCATAAGTGAATTTTCTAAAGTGTTATCTGACATTCTCAACAGAGTCACTAACATGGGTATCATTACTGAGGACAAGAGATACCTCACACAAAGTAACCTCAAATCTCCAAGCACACACATGCTACCCAAAATTCATAAGAATCTTCACAATTCACCATTTGAACCTATTGTATCGACACAGAGCTCCATACATGAATTATTTGGGAAATACTTGAACCGCCACTTACGGTACTCAGCATGAGCATGTTTCTAAAAGACACGACTGACTTTTTGAATAAGACTGCTTTTATTCAGTTTGAAGAAAATGACAGCCTTACTTTGTGTACTTTGGACGTAAAATCTTTATACACCTCCAATTCACATAATTTGGGATTAGAGGCGGTTGAGTCATTTCTACTGAGCTCTGACATGAATGAAGAGATCAAAGTTTTTTTTTACTGACCAGGTTACATTTCAGACTATGCCACAGCTATTTTACATGGAACAATGAGTACTACCTATAAAAGACTGGGACATCCACGGGAAACTGTGTGGCCCCTTGCTACGCAAATTTGTTTATGTACAGGTCTGAACTGGATAACATCATGAGCAATCCAAAATGGCAGCATCATTTACTTACATATTGGAGATATATTGATGATATTTTTCTAATATGGAGGGGTTCCAAAGTTAAATTGACAGCAGCCATTGACAAACTCAACACCATCAATGACCACATAGGTTTCACTGAAACCATCAGTGAGAGCAAGATCACTTTTTTGGACATGAATGTGCCCAGAAATGGTTGTTTCTTAGAAAACAACATATATGTCAAACCCACAGATCGCAATAATTTGTTACACTTCAGTAGTTTTCATGAGAACTAACTGAAAGAAAATAACTTCCTTATTCTCAGTTATTAAGACTGAAGTGCATTACATCTATCCTCCGGCATTACGAACAGGAAAGGACACGACAGTGACCAAATTCAAGCAATGAGGTTACCCCAATAGAGTCATCCAGGAAGCCATTGAACGGGTTGACACCAAGGCTAGAACTCAGCTTCTTACATCTTATAGTACTCGCAAGGATTCAGAAATAAATTTTATTTATGTCAAAGTATTCAACCAGGCGTGCTAGATTAAAAAGCATAATACTGAAATATTGGCCCATGCTCCAGACGGAGAACGATTTCCGCAGAATTTTCAACTTAGCGCCATTATTTGCAGTTGTAATAATATCATAAAAAGGTACCATGATATCCCCTCCGCCCAAAGGAACCAACATTAAGTTGTGTTTCACTGCTACTTGTGACTCCAAGAATTTCATCTATCTCATTAAATGCCCATGTGGGCTATCTTATGTGGGAGGAACGGAAGATTAAGACTAGGTTGATAGAACACAAGAGTAATATTTGTAACAAAAATCACAAGTCCACAGTAGCCACACATTTTAATACTTATGGCCATAACGTCAGCCAATTGAGTTTTCTAGTCCTAGAAAACGTACCCCTTATAGATGAATGTGACAATAGAAAGAACTTACTAAGGAGAGAACTTTACAGGATCAAAAGACTTGACACTGTCATTCCCAAAGGTTTAGATGACTACATGGAGTTTGTTTGTTATATTTGAAGATCTCTTATTTATGTTGCTTTACATTTGCTTTGTATAGTCAGATTAGTGATTCACAGGTTAACGTCTGTACATGTCAACAGATGCCTTGTTCTATCATGTGGCAGATCGATGCTTAGGACAACATGCTCTGAACTTTTTTTTGGTTGGTTTTCCGAGGCTGTGAATACGTTGTTTGATTTGTGAACGTAGGGTCAGCCTAGTATTGCAAATGGGGTAAGGCAACATTTTGGTACCATTCAGCACCATACACTTGTTAGGCGTGATAAGCAGAGACAAAGCACAACTCATACAGTTTACAGAAGGTGTATCCTTGTTTTTGTAATGTTTTGGATACATGGGCCGTATATAAGGGTACATCTATGCCGTTTAAAGATGGCGTGCATGACAACTTAGGATGGTCTGGTCTTTATGTTTACCATCTGGGTCAATAACTAGGACAAGATGGTGACCATCATGGACGCAAAGAGGGATTACACGCAAGCGGACACACGTTTCCTTGAGGTAAGGGAAACTGATGTTAAGTTAAATACGTCAGATTAGGCAGTGGGGAACAATAATATGCTCGGTCGTTGACATGTCACAAACTGCACGAAGGCAATACAGGCTTATTCCAGTCCGCAAACAAGTTTATTAATAGTATTAAAGTTATGTTCACTACCTTAATGTACTTTACGCTGGTTGCAGCTTCCCAATCGTTAAGTATAATGGGTTATTTTAACAGCAGGATAGTCTTGTGGGTATTTTTATACCACCTATCCTGATACTTTGCAATTGTGATTGTCAACGGCATGATAGTTATGTTCACTATCTTAACATGATGTACATTGGTGGTGATCGTTTAGCTGTTTGAAATGATTTTTAGATATACAGATAAACGTCAGGTCGTAAAGTGTAAATCAGTAAGTGCAATAAACAGAAGATGGCCGTTTTTATCACTCGTCTCATGTTGTATGTGACTGCACGAAATGTAGGCAAATGGCTGATTCCACATGGCATGTTTCACATTGGGTTTGAACTAGGTACAATTAGAGGCATCGTTTACATCTTAATATGTTGACATTCACATAGCATGCTTTCACAGGCATGATTAACAACGTGCTCCCTGGAATATAGGCAATATTTTCAAAAGATATAATTTTGTATGGTGGGGACGTGCTCTTATTTCTATAAACCCGATGGTTATGGATTATTTTTCAGGAAACTATTCCCCTGATGAAGGGCTAGGTCCTAAATGCATTGGGACAAGGTAATGCATGAAAAGATTTGATTAGAAGCTTTGACCAGACCAATGTAATGCTTTCATATTGCAATGTCTCAAAGACGGCGGGTGATGGTACCATAATCAAGGAATAAATATAATCTTTATTTGTAGCTCAGAGTTGAGATGTGGAGTACTGATTTGAAGAATTACATAAGTATTTAGGATATCATGTGTGACTTATTGCCACTTATCTTATATCAAAGAGAGTGCATTTAGGGGACGTCTATCCCGACCAGGAGGAACACTACTGACATATAAAAAGAGCAGCCACAGGTTCGCCCGAAAGTGAAAAGAATATTTATAGAACTTTACTGGGAATCCTTATGGAGTTTTCCCAGTCGGCATTTCCTTTATTGTTTGTCAAACCTTGGAAAGCACTAAGGTAGCCTCCGATGAATATCTATGTTCGGGGGTAGAGATGCCCAGTGGCATTTTTCCAAAAAGGTTTCTAGGTTGTCAACATTCTCCATTCCTCTTATGTAAAGTGCTTGGAAGCATTCTCTAGAGGTTTCCTGTTTGTCCCTTTCTTTGGTTGCCAGTGCACCATCTCGATCTTGGTTGATATCCAGGCTCTTCTTTATTGACCTTCTGGTGAGTTCATGGGAGATGAAAGGGACCAAAGTGCAGTGAGGAGGTGAAGGGGGTTTGCTACCTAGCACTGGGGAGTGGTATCCCTTCTTGCCCCCAATGGAGAGATAGATTTAATTTGCTTTTGGCCAATTACAACGTGTGCTCTTTTCATCTTTTCAGATTCAGGAAATGTCCTTTACTTGGCAGATATGACTGGGGATTTGAGATGTATCTATTTGCTCTCCTTGTTTACCTGGCTGCCTAGGAGTTGTATTTCATGAGCTGAGACTTACAGGACAGCTTATTTCCCATCCCTATAGATATGGTCCCTCCAGGTGGCTTTTGGACACCCCTTCATGTGCTCCATCCTTTAATCTGAATTGAATATAAGGAAGTGTAGGGGTTCCCTTTCAACATGTAGTCAGGCCCTTGCATGTGCACATCACCTCTCTGGCATCCAGTGTTTCACTCTAATTGAGTTTGTCAGAGAGGTACAGTGTAAGAAAACAGGCATTTGCATCTTTCCCCACACTTTTTGCCCCCATTTGGACTATTAGCTGCTGTTTTCACGACTCGGAGTTTACTTAGGCCTGCTGTCCAGACTTAAGTTACAGTATTCAGTTCCTTTACAAAAGTTATATTGAATTGGATGTCTCCAATTAGCAAGTACAGACTGACTTATAAGTCTCTAGTATATGGTACCCAGATACCAGGGGCATGCAAAGCAGAGTGTCCACAAAACTGCAGCAATTGTTGAGCCACCCTGTGTGTGACAAAGTGGAAAAAATGCCTCCCAGCCTGCTACTGCAGACTGGAAAGCCAGCATCACACTGCAAGTTCGACTTCGCCATTGCCATTAATGACAAAGTCCCCATGTCCCTTAGTAATATATAGACGTCACCTCTAAAGAAGGCCTATCGAGCCCCATGGCAAGGCGTTGTATATTATTAAGCAAGACATTAAGTTTCACATATATCTTAGAGGCAAAACCTTAAAAGTTGCTGTTTTACTGATGAAAGTTAGTCGTCCCATTGGCTAACGTAGGGTTACCGGCTGGCATCCCATCCTGGCTAACTTCTGCTATAGGATTACCTAACTGGGTACTGTAATGTATAAAATTAATTGTGGCATTAAATACAATGTGGTGGTCAAGCCGACATCTATGTCATGTTTAAAGTCAAGCAACTTTTTAAAAGTTGAGACTCCGTGCCTCAGCTAGTCGGGTGGCCTCACAAAAGGCCTGGTTTACAGTGTTCTGCTCGTCTAGGTAGACATGTGAGCAACTTGCAGGCTCAGGAACAAAACGAGTTGCCAGACACCGAGGTGTGACCTCCTCCCCCAGGACAGACCCTCGGGTGTTAGCCCAAAAGGCAAGCTTCAAGGGGAAGCTGCCTTTGAATAGCAAATGGTGGTGATAACCCCAAGCAGGCTGCCTTTTGTTCCTGTAGACTAGTTGGTTATAGGGACAGAGAGGGAAAATCAGTGCCATAACCGTTTTTCTAGTGCGTTTGTAGCCCTTAGGTAGTCTCACCTTTGGGGTGGGCTACCATGCTCCTGACGAAGGGTAGTGCCATCTTGGAAGGGGCTAGAATGTTTCACTCTGGGACACCCAGACGCCACACCAGACAGGAATTTTGTCACCCGAGAGGAGGTGACCTACTAGCCTACTGGCTAGTGACTGCGCTGTCCCCTGAGGTTCTATTTCCAGGGACAAATATGGCGCCCCATGCACTCGAGACTTCAGTACACTGCTACAACATCCCGGCATGCCTTCACTCGCTTGACACGGAGAAGGCTTTTGACAAGGTGAATTGTTTTTTCCTCCGAGCGGTCCTGGGCAACACAATTAGACATTTGGGCCTTAACCGAATTCCCATGCTGTCCTCTTGGACGCAGAGCAATGGGCCCAACTCCGGATGTCTATCCTAGCAGATCTCCGTCACTGAAGGCCCTCCACATCTCTTGGCTGGGCACAACCTAGCTTAGACAGAGGCTACATTTCAACATGTATGGTGCCCTTTGATACACTATCCAACCCACTTCGAGTTCACCTGCTTCAGTCCTCTGAAGCTCAGGGCACTACAGCTTTTTTTCTCATCTCTCTTCGGACTCTTAGCTTCAATGGTAAGCCTTTATCTCCCCACTCCCTAAAAGTAGCCCTCACACATGCACTGTCACATGACATTGCTTATGCTTGTGAATTTCATGTTGACAATCATGACCTCGACTTGTTGTACCCTGACGTCTTATTTTTCAGCTCCCTCGGTTTTTAAAATGTCATGCTGTAGGAGATTCTTTTCTGTGTATCCATGATGTTTGTTTTGCCTACTGTGGCATATAGTTATTGGCTTCATGCTTTGCTTATCTAATTTACAATGACTTGTCTCCTGTCATTACAATTGCTTCTGGAGGTCATGTCACATTTTGTTTGACTGTGTTCTAAAACCTCAATAAAGAGATATCAAGCCAAAAAAAAGAAATACAACCAACCAAAAACACTGAATGCAATGACAGGCCATCCTTCTCAGAATTAGAATCAGTAGGCAGTGAGGATGGTACCACTTAGGAAACAGTTCACTAGAAGTGTAAATGACACTGCCAGTACAAAAACTAAAGCAGGGGAAAACATAAGAGAACAAAGAAGCACTGAACAACTACAAGTGGGGTTCACAACTAATATCAAAGTTGTGCAAACATTTCTTCAAACCAGATCCGCTCACTTTAAAGCAACTAAAGAAACATGATCATTGAAATGTCAGACCTCTGCCTCACTGACAACTTTTTTGCTTTCAGTCATACTATTTTTAATGTTATGTGCATTGCATCATTAATATGAAGTTGCAGCATCATTGGGATCTAGTACCTTCTCAACCGGTTTCAAGGACAATTTTAAGGAGTCAGACAGGGCTGTGACTGAATTCATGAGCAATAACAGGAGTAGTGCATTTGTACACCGACTTACATCTTAACTAAGTAATAGTATTAGTCCGGCGCTCAAGGTAATCAATAATATACTTATGAGTCTATATTTTTTGTTTATGATTAGTGTTTATCTCAATGTTTTCAAAATCAGTATCAAATAACATAAGAGAGAGAGGCAAAATGACATTGTTATAACATGTTATGATACATGAACAGAGAAATTAAATAGTCTCTTCCATAGCTGGCTTCACATTTAGCAACTTTCAGCCAACATATGTTCTGTGGCAAGCTAGGCTACATCTTCAGTGTTGAAACAAAATAAGTATCTATATTTCTTTCTCCAAATCAAAATCAATTACAGTTTTAACTTGATAAGTTTATACAATAACATACTACAATCCAAGATCAATTCACAGATCCTCTGTTTCATACTATGGCAAGACCGTTTTACTTTAATAGTAAATTCCACTTCAATTATTTAATTATACTTTGAGCGCCCGACAAATGCTACTACTATGTTTTAAATACATGGGCCAGATTCGGCAACTGGCTTTTGTTGTGTCAGCTTGTGCAGGGCCATCTCATTTTACTGTTTAAACTGATTGATTTGCTACATCTTAACAAAATAATAGTGGCAACAATTTGCTAATCAGTCCATAAACTCCTACATTTTTAGTGGCGAACCCAACATTAGAGGGGGACTTCATTTTGATTAATATAGTTTGAGAGAACTTTAGCTAGCCCTGCCTTTTTACACAGCTGCACTTTGATTTGTGGGACTTGTAGTTCTACTTTTACTATGATGGGTATTGTCACTTAAGTCTCAACACAAAAAAGTGTGGTTTGTTAACTATCAAGCAGTTGTAGAGAGTGTGCCACTAAGGGCTTCTGGCTGCTATGTTACGGACTGTTCCCCAGCCTTACCAACATTTCCGATGCGGACTACGGAGAAGGAGACCAATATGAAATAGAAAAACAATTATGTTATTGCAAGGCAGGCAAGTATTTTCTTAATGATGATTAAATTATCCTTTTGCACCTATTGTGATCTTGTTGATCTGTTTCCTTCTTAACACAAGTACAATAAGTGCACAGAAGAGGGAGGTCAAAGCCAGTTTATGAGCCTGTAGATCAATCAGAACTGAGCCTGGTAGGAAAAGGTACTCTAATTCGAGGAAGAGTACACAAAGCACCACTGGCTAAAAAAATATAAATTGAGGATATCCCAGCAGCTCAAGGTTCCCCCAGAAACAAGATTCCTAAAACCCGAACAACCAAGAAAATCAGAACTGCTAAAGAGCATCATCTTCTTTGTGGAAGTGCAATACCACCGGTCATTATTTAGCTGGTGTAACTAACTGCACAACTGGGGGCACGTCCAGCACCACTAAAGTTGTGACACCATTCTCTGACGTGCCAGGAGACAATCCACCTTCACAAGCCAAGTATGGGAAGTGCTTCATGTACAGTTTTTTTTTTTTTTTTTTTAGCAACTGCTCAAGTCGAAATTCTGAAGTCTAATTCCTAAAAGGAACGTGAAAAGCCATCAAATGCAGAGGCTGCCCCAACCATGGGAAAAGCTTGACTGAAATTCAATCCAAAGATTCCTTCACTATGGATCCCATGTTCTCTTCTGGTTTCTCTTTAATTTGAATGTGCCTGGGCCTTTCCATTACCATCTTATCAACATGTATTGGGAGATTAGAGAATCTTTAAAATGGCATTACCGATTGACCATTAACCACGATCTTAGCTACTGTCCATCATTTTAACTTAACATAACCAGGTTTAGTTGGAAATTATTTACTCTGCCTTTAGTTACAGGGAACAAGTCATCATACAATAAATGCTTCCATAAACCTACAATATTCAAATTAGTTTTTATGATATTGGGCAGGGGGATTGTTTTTTTCAAGAATCAGTGATGTAAATATTTTGTGATTTTTGGAAAGAGTGTTTTCAAATTATTTGTGGCACACCCACTGTATCACCAGATTAACTACTAACCTTTGGATAACACGTACCATGCTTCCTGCATAAAAAGCTTCCATGTCTCACCAGGAGTAGTGCTATTACGTATACACACATACACCTATATTTACACACACTCACACAATTACAATCAGTGTATGAAATAATAGGGATCCGGGCTGACCCCAGTGACATATGTTAAATTTTATTCTGGTGTAATTGGTAAACACTGGGACACATTCAGCAGCAGACACGTTGTTGGATTTTTGTTCAGAGTAGCAACCTGTAGGTGGTGAGTGGCCTTTCTGATTTTCGCTTGTACCTGGACCCAAACAAAGGCCTCATTTAAAAGGCCACCAGCCCTCCTTTTATTTGAGTGTACTCCTGCATGGGAATATCTTGAGCTTAACAACAAGATGGAAATGTAATGGAGGGAAAAAAAGGCACACAGCTTGTTAAAACGTTAAAGTACTTAAGAGAAACTACGATTTGGAAGGGGATAGGTTGACTATAACACCTATATGTAAACATACACATGCACTGTATGAAGGTCAGCTACATCAGTAATTACACAAACAATTTAAATAGCACTTACCAATTAGATTTTTATTTAATTTATTTTATAGTGCTACTCATCCCGATCACACACACATCACACAGAGCTAATAAACCTTCAAAGTGTGTAAATCAATTAAATGAGAAATGTTGCATATGACAATGAGGGTTAAAGGTGTAAGAGTCACATATTGCCCCTACTGGTAGCCACAGCATGGTCAAGAGTAACATAAAGCCAGGAGTTAAAATATAACGGAGCGGTTGCAGTTATCTTTACTAATGAGACTTTATTACTATACATAGAAACCATTTGAGGTCCTCTTTCAATAATTAAAGTATTGAGGAAAAAACAATATTGATCTAAATCCATGCCTTGTAGCTTGCAAAAAGTCTGATGCCGGTTCATGGACCGCCATACTATATTTAGAATAACTGCAACTTCTGAACGGCAAATACTAAAAGGGACACTGCAACAAAAGCAGAAACCCACTGACCTCTCTACATAAAATATAAATATGTGATCTGCATGTTACACAACGTGCTTTGACAGTGCACACATTAACACTCTATGCTACTTCGAGTCAAAACTGCGACTAAACACAGCTCTCTTCACTTAACGTGCCAACCATCATTATCTTACCTTTTCCCTGAAAACTGCTGGACACACAAAGATATCTGTGGCAGATGCCTTAACACTGAAAAATATTTTTTAAACGCAGCCTCTTTGTGGCCAATTAAGTCAGCAACAAATGTACTATCTCATGTGCACTTGATGACAATTTCTTTGCAGCTGCTTCAATTATGGGTTGTCAGAGAATAGATTTTTTTCATGTAAGCACTGATTACAATATTATACAATGGTCGTGTTAGGAAGCACTGGTACGGTCTAATAAAGTTTCGAAAACCTACTGAAAAAACGGTCTGACATGTGCAAATACCAACAGAATAGTGAAATAGGAAGTTCTTTGAAGCAGATTTCCAAACCCTTCCACTCATCCTCGTGTTACTAGTCAGCCTCTTTGCAAACCTCCATCGCCCACCAAAAAGGCTTTCTCTTAATTTTAACGGGGTCCACCACTTAAACATCTGGCCCCTCCTCATCCGAGTACCTCGAAGCTAACAGACATGATCCGAACTCAACAGAGAAGTGACAGCACAATTCCCAAAGTACATTTTTACAAGACTATGCGTTTTTCCAGTATTACCTAAATTGAAAATAAGAATTACCTTTCCTGAATTTCACAAAAACCCAGTTATTTAGGAAGGACTCCCGCTACCCTTCCTTACTAGTAGTATAAAAGCGGTTTTCTTTCTCGTATTGACAACGCGCCGATTAGTAGCGTGAGGCAAAATATACATGTACTTCAAGCAAATCAAATCAGTGGACACATATTTCACCCGTTAAAAGAACTCTGTAGTGACCGCTGATTCGTCCTTTTTAGCCGTGGGCTTGGCTGGCGGAATTTGCACTACTTATTCATTGGGTTTGTGACAGCGGACCCTGTGCCGTAGCATTCGATTGGTTGGCGAGGCGATTGCTAGTTGCTTATTAGCTGTGAGACCTGGGAAGTACATATGCCCTAGGTGCAGTTATTTAGCTGCTGCACTACCCCAGCATTCCGTCAGCTGACGGGCTTCCTTATGCTTTCCTGAATGAGTCTACTTGTCCGTTCAAATGACTTGATGTCCGTGGCTGTAGCAGTCAAGAAAATCGATGAACCACGTGGCTGGAAACGGTGCAGCAATCAGACTGTCACCCACGGCGTCCTCAATCTGACTATCCCCGCCTCCTTGACAGCTTCTTTGGCACCATCCGCTCCCGAGAGCCACCCAGCCTACATCCGTGTTACGAGTACGTCATCTCCTGCGACCCCCCCAACCCCCGCCCCCATTCGCCCCTCCCTCCCGCTGTTCCTGAGCACCGCTGCTCCCCCCGGGCCCAGGCCCCAGCCTGAGCTGCTTTTGCAAACTGCTCCTTGCGGTACGAGGCTCAGCCCAACATTTGCGGCTTTTACTTGGACCAGCCTTGCCCTATCTCCACTATTCCACTTCAGCCCTGACCCGCTACGGTTGCGGTAAGTGCTTATCTGTTGAGAGGTACTGACTGGCGCTCCGCACCCTCCGTTCCACAGGGCTGGATTGCACTTTCATCCCCACCCACTGCTTCGCGAGGGTGGGGCTATAGCTTGCCCCATACGGGTTCCTTGCGGCTGGGCGGCCCCTCCACACCCACCACTGCGCGGAACTTGATTCTCCTTGCACCCACAGCTGCGCGGGGGCGGGCCTGGGCTAACCCGTACCCACCCCCAACTCTGAGGTGGGGCTTGAATGACAGTGATTTTAGCCCATGGAAAGGTCAGGATAGGATCGCGCAGTGGACTGGCAGCTAAGTTAATACAATGACAATATAAAATGCAGTGTAGTAATGTTCTGGTAGTATGCTTTGACTTATGCGTATTGGCAGAACCTCGGAGTTTAAAGTATTTTTGTATATATTGAGGCCCCAGTAGAGAGAGAGAGGGGGGATCGACTTCCTCTTCCATCTGTATGTTTTTGGACGATTTTCTGAACTCCGTACTCTAAAGGCTTCATGTTTGCCCATGGCACTTCTGGTGTTTGTGTTTGGCAAGCTGCTGGGCATTTTGCGTCTTTTATACCTTTTGCGCCTTCTAGTTCCAAGTATTTGCAAATGTTCATTGCTTAGCTTTTGAAAGTCTATGATTTTCATTTCAAACTGCCTGAAGTCTCTTTTCTTTGCGTTGTTTGGTGCAGTGAATCACAGACGGTAGTTTCATTTTTTTTAAATAAGATTTGTGCTGCGTTACTTGCTGATCTGATGTCTGTGTGTTTCTGCGTCTCCCTTTCTTTGAGCACCACGTCCTACCAGGCCCGGTTCCAGGATTTTTTTTTATCTGGATGAGTCAAGGGTTGTGTTCGGGTGGGCCAATGCGGGCCCACTTTTTGTTAATTCTGGATGTAACATATACCCCCCAACATTTACATCATATCTTCTTCCTAACAGGCTAAACGAGAATATAGAGATTGATTGGAGAGTAGGAGCTGATGGTTATACTCGTCAGCCTCAACTTTCAAAATTTCCAGCAGGACAAATGTCAACACAAAAACCTGGATACCAGGTAGATTATATTAGTAGTGCAAGTTTAAGTAGGTTCCTGTTACTACACCCGGTCTTGACATCTTCACACTTGGAAGACTGGCTATTTATTCCTTGCAATTTTCCCAACACAAATTTCTTTGAGGTTGAGAGTGATTCTGGGCTCCAGGTTCGGGTTGTTCTTCAGCCTCCTGATTAGGTGCTTATTGATCCTACCAGAGGGTTTTCTTGTCGTCTAGTTTGCTGGTGGCGAGAGTTTGGGTGATGTTTTTCGGGGACATGACTGGGAGCCATTTGAAAAATGTCCTTCGCATCTCCAGGGTATGGAAGCATCAGTCATTGATGGTGTTGACTTTGGTTGTGCTGTCAAGTTTGCAGTTGATTCATAGGTTCTTAATGTGGGGGTTAGAGGGTGAGGGGAGTAAGCCGTAGCTCTGCCACTCACCAGGTAGAGTCACACAGAGTGGACATTTCCCCAATTATCACAACTATAGTCTTGTCGATGTTCGGTTTCAGACAGTTGGACTCCATTCATCTGACATTGTGATATAAATATATATACCCTGCTTGTAAATGGTGAAAGTTTCTGCTTGTATATCTCTTGTATGTGAGATCTACATATGCACATGTGCAGTTTGATTAAGTGTGTGTGTATATGGCCAGTGGTGTATTTTTTGTGTGTGTGGCATAGCTATTCTGGTGTGGGTGTTTTCGTGTGCAATGTTAGTTTCATCCTGGTATTTAGGCTTATGGTAGGTGCCTGTATGTGGTGTGGTTTGTGTTCATTGATGGGTTTACAATATTATATTGATAAAATGACACAATAACATGTTTTAGACAAGCAAACAGCATGTATTTTCTGAATGTATGTGATGGAGCTTTGGGTCCTTAAGGCAGAGGAAAGCTCAAACTCTCCAGCTTCTTTGCAATACCACCTGTGTGACCTCTCACTGTAACAGCGAGCCTATCCAATCTAGTCCTATGTAGTGAAATGTTAAAAGTAAACGAGTGATTAAGGAAATATGAATAGATGAAATCTTGTCCTAAAAAGTGTATATATTTGGTTTTGATATTTCTCTGAAATAAATATATATATATATATATATATATATATATATATATATATATATATATATACACACACACACACAATAACATCTGTGGAATTAGTTCTGAGGTAAATTTGGATAACTAGAATCAATGCGACCGTGGGGATATTATGCCAGGTTGCATAACCTGTGATAGTCCTTTATTGAAGTGACTTTCGATCAGTCCAATTGTGAGTACATGTGATAAGACAAAGAGTAAGATCAATATAACCAGGGCCACTGAACTTGTACTGTAAGTGAAAACCAAATTATGTGGCAGAGTTGACTAAATTATGAGGCAGGAAAGGACACATTATACAGCATATTATGGCACAATTTGTGATAGTATTCCTTTATTATTCTGTCTTTTTTACACTTGTTAGCACTGTTTTGGCATATATTGCACCTCATTAGTGCGAGTTTATCACCCAAGTATGGCAATAAGCTACACAAAGCTGACCAGTCAACCTTTGCGATGGACCTTCAACTGCACTCTAACACATGTTGCAGCATTTTTAGTAATATTTGATCCGTTTGAGCTAGAAACATTTTATACAATTTGCAGACTATGCTGTAAATGATTAATTATATGGCAAATTCATAATTACCTGGAGAACACCAAAGCCACAATTACATAATTTCAGTGGCCTTGACTATAACCTGGGAATGTAGTGGAACAGGATATCAGAATATGAAATGCTAATATGTATCACTCTGCCCTACTGGTGTAAATAAATTCAGCCCAGCACAGTATTTTACTTGAGATAAGTTATTTATTTTACTAATGCATCTGGAAGAGAACAGACCCTTGTAGGCATTGTAACTCCATAATAAAAAACAGATTTAGGGTTGGATGGACCTATTGGTCCTTCACAAATGTGACCAATACTCCATATATATATTATATACAATTGCACTTGAAATACAGTGGACGGGGATATCAGTCACGGTTGTGATGGAGCAACCCATCTTTTGAACACTAAATCAGGACCTAATTTTTAGGTAATGGGCGGACATTTATAATTCTGCTAGAACCGGGTCTGCATCCTGTTCTTGCTGATTCCCGAGAAGCAGGAGACCATTTACATTGAATACATATGTGCTTTTGCCTGTTTCATTCTATACAATTTTTTTCTTATTACAAATATGTAAGAACAGATGTTTTTCTCATGTGGTTGAAAATATAAACATTCTCAAGTTGTTTGAAATAATTACATTTGTCTTTCCCACAGGTAGGTTGAGGTAGAAAACCTTTCAAAACTACAGACGTTTTTTCGGGTAAAACCTCAAAAAGACCATACCAAAAAAGTTACAGTGGGATTAGAGCCCTTCAGTAGTTTACAGTTGGTTGGCTTTGCAGTCATTCTTATTTGCTTGCTTCTTATCTGATGGCTCACCTTCCTATTCTTGTGTTTGTCCTTTACCTGGAGGATAGCCTCTTTACCATCCTTTTGATTGGTTTTGTATCGTTCTACTGTGCACATTTAGGAACTACTTTTCCTGTTTCTTTAAGCACTCCATGAGGGTGCATGGGTTTGCTTACTCTCTCCCAGGTATAATATGCTTCAGCCCCCACCCTCCCGAAATACTCGTTTCCCCGTGCTGCTGTCCACTCCTCCTAGCTTTTCTGTAAAAGTAAAGCAGCAGATACATTTTTGAAAAGAGTATGACAAAAGAACAGAATTTAAGGGTTGCTTTTTTCTCATCTCCTGCATTCTACCAATTGCACATAAGTTCAGGCCTTGGTACACAAAGGCTTTTATTACATTGGGGAATGGACAGCTGCTCCACTCAGCTGGCGTTTTAGGTAGAATGTGTAAGCAGCATGACTGAAAAGGAGTTGTCTCTTCTGGACTAATACAGAGGACCTAATGGCTTGATCGTGTTTAAATTTTGAGCCGTGGGAAGTAAATTAGTCTTTGGCAAGCATTTTTCTTTAGACTTCCTTATTAATTATGTTAAAAGTGTAACATTTGAATACAAAATTAAGAATGCAAATAATTAATTCAGTGTGCACTTTTGAGATACCGTTAATATGTTTGCTTTTTCCTCCTAATATTTTGAATATTTGTTTGATGATTTTTTTTTTTTTAACACTTCTTTACCAACGAGCATCATCAATGTTGCTAATTTTTTATACCCAAGGATTGCCTTGTGTTGGATTGCCTGGCATTGTATTGCCTGTCGAGTTGTATAAAACCTATATAGATTAGCTTGTACCACTGCTTGTCAAGTAGGCCACAGTTAGCTATTGCAACTTAGTGGTAAGTTATGATTTGTAGAAGTCCCCAAACAGGGAAAGAATCCCCAGAATACAATTCCAATAATTCCTTGTCTTTTACTAACTTAGTCATTAAGATCATTTTGAGAATATTAGCTGGGGACATTTCCTGGGTATTGTGGACCTTGGTGACATAAGAGAAAATCGGTGAATACGTTAAGCACAGTGGTCAGTCTATCATGTCCTTACACAGTTTCCCCCAACTGTTGTATAAGTACTTTTCTAGGGAACTAATAACTTCTTCTCTTCAGTGAGCTGCAAAAATTGAGTTATGTGGTAATGGAAGGGTTGGCAAATGCATCATGTCCAGACCAACTTGCTGGCTGGCATTTGTCCCACATCCAACAGGCAGACTCCACGATCTGTACTTTTCTGCGTCGGTGCAGTAGTCCCTGAAGTACCTTTTCCAATTTTATCCGTCTTCAAAATTAAATGAGGCATTCCCAGTGTTGGATGAAAGAAGTTTCATAGGTTTTGACCTAGTAGAATTCTATATCTGGTACATCAGAACTCCGCCCTTCTTGTTGTAGGGTAATGTACAAGCCTCACCAGATTAAGACCTGCTTTCTCTCATATTAATGTGGTCAGTAGTGGTCTAAGCAATCGTAGAAATGTTTGTTCAGAGAGATTTGGATATTGGCAAATAAGTAAAGCAATTTAGGCAGAAAAAACGTTTTGATCAGAAAAATCCTCCCGTCCGCAGACAGAGGTAACTTAATTTAGACATCAGTATTGTGTTTAAGTTGCTCAATAACCACAAGCTAGTGTGTACAGATTATGTTTTCAGTCTCTGTATATAAATGCACAGATATTTCACAATTTTCTTCCTCCAACTCGGGGAGAATTCTATATCGAGTTTCATTATAGAGCATTTTAGGATGAATAGTAAATATTTTTCCTAATTTATTGCAATACCCGAATATTACTTATAGCTATATGTCATCTGCATAAATGTATATCAGTATGTGCTGAGCCCCCTCTTCCTATGCCTCTCCTGCAGCCAGGAGGCCAATAGTTCCATGGCTGTTAAGGATTTAGGCGGCGTCCCTGCTGTATAAACTTGCCAATAAATTAATGTAGCTGATACTGCGACCTCTATGACTGACATTCAGTGCCATCCTTACTTGACCTTGGAAACTTGCTATCTTTGTAATAGTGCCATATAGTGTTTTCCCTGGTCTTTCGCCTTCACCATGTTTTCTAGTAAGAACATATCTCCCTAACTTTCTCCTCTCAATTAACTACATCTCTGAATTCGTTGTTCTTCACATAGTTTTCAGCTAGCAGTTTCTCGCCTTTTGTTGCATTAAGTAGTGAGGCAGGTTGGTATTTTTGACACTCTAGTAGTTCAAGCAGACTGAGTATGCTCTTTAATGATACTTGATTGTTTGGTTATTCCCCCAGTATTTACTTTGAAAGGCTCTCAAAGGGAGCAGAGGTATATAGTACGCCTGTTAGGTTCAAAGAATTTGATTACTATGCAAATTCATATATTGAATGGAGAGTCAAGAAAGGTCGTGGCTGGGAACTGCCAACTGCCCCTTTGGGGTTTATGTGAACTAGTTAGATCAGGTAGTTTAGGAGAGTAATAGAAGACCATATGTGATAGATACAGTACCCCATTTAGATCCATAGAACGATCTCCTTTAATGCGATCCAATAATCTGTGAGTGATAATGCATTATAGATGGTGTAATAGTAAGAAGATGTTCTCGCTGACACATTCCATATTCTCCAGGCATCCTCAAGTTGCAATTGGTTTAGTATCTGCAGCAATGTGCATGGCCTGAGTTTGATGGCTGACTCCGGTCTAGACATTTCTAATTGCTGGTTTGTAGTTAAATTCATATTCCTTCCCACAAAATGTCAGCCTCTGACATGCAAAATGTATCCAGAATTTGGCCGATTAGACTCTGACCATATGTGTTCATGTGTGTAACAAACTGCCCTTGTAGAGCTATATTTACCTTGTATCTATATAATCTATTTTCTGGATCTACGTATTTCTTCTTTAGTCTGAAGTCTAAGCATTTTTCGATGAGCATACACATTCCCCTAGAATAAGAGCTAAATTAGTCAAAGTATCAGTCTTAGCCTCACTTAGTAGCAATATTGGTTAGGCGCCTAGGGTCTAGGTGCATTTATAGGAGGATTGCCAGGCGCACTGTGTGTCTTTCTAAAAAGTCACCACATGCCTTTTGTCAATTGTAGAGACCACGTATGTTCCAGGATAGAAACATGATTTGTCTTGTGTTATTCCTTAGCTCTTCCTTGTGGCACGAATGCGGGGAGTGTGCAGATTGCAGACTGAAAGTTTGTTAGTGTGAATTGTTAAAGTCAATTTCCTACTTTGTTCATTTAACAGTTCTAATTCCTAATGAGTTTTTTGCCTTATGAACATATAGTTATCAACTTGAAGGGTCATAATATCACACATTTCCAGATCGTATCTGTCATTCCACATCACCTAGCGTACCTGTTTACCATTTTCTTTTTTGTCAGATTTTTTGAGTGACCCATGTTGTTCTTAGGTTGTATTTCCTTTTTCACAAATTTGATTGTGACATTTGCATCCATATTGTATAGAGTATTTTATGTGCACATCAATCTCTATGCTTCTCTGAATTTTCATCAGGCTTCTTTCACTACCACAGTGAAGTCTGGGTAGATGACAGTACTGGAGGCCTGATATTGCACTGGACCTTTTTCTGAAATGAGGCATAGCACTGTGTGGTTATAATTAACCCTCAGTCAATGGTGGATCTAAGTATATCACCAGGTACTGGTTGTGCTGGTAGAGATCAATGCACTCTTTACTCTACAAAAATATTGGAGAAGTTAGCATGTACCAAGGTATCTGAGAGATTTTATCGATGAGCAGTTCAGGTCTGCCCCTATTGGTCGCCACTTTCATGCTTGTAGTACAAATGATAGAAAGGAACATGCCACTAAAACTTCGTTTTTCGCTACTGCTAAGGTTTTCTCTATTTCGAGGATCTTTCTGTTGGAGGTAATCAAATCATCTTCTAGAACAGAGTTGCAGCACTGCCTGTCCAGTCTCTTGGTTCAGTGATCCAGTCTGGTAGCCTCCACATCTAATTTGCTATCGATTGTCTTAAGGCTCCACTTCAATTCCAGGAAAATTGTATTAGCTTTATGATCTGCTAATCATCGCACCTGTAGCCTTGGGGGTCAGGATTGCTAGTTGGGTTTCTAGTGCTTCTGCGCTGCTTGATGCCCAATTTACATTGTCTTTGTTTATTTTTACCCATCTTTGTTTCTCTGTCTGCCTAACAACAAGGTGGTGCTACTGTCTGGTGTTGGTTCTGTTAGCGTCAAATTCATATGTGAACAGAGAAACACAATGTAATAAGCACTGACAATCAGTCCAGTCTATTAGTCCGTACAATGTAATAAGCACTGACAATCAGTCCAGTCTATTAGTCCGTGCTACGGTTTGTCATCTTTGCCGTGCTTGTAGCAGGAGCCCCTGTATTTGACAGCTCTCTGCTGCCTGTATAAGTATGCTATCTCTGTTTTTAGGAGGTATTTGGGCTGTTAGTGAGACTTGGCTCCCCTGCACTGCTCATGCAGTTGAAGACGTACTGTCAGGGGTGTGGCATTTAATAAAATATCTTCTTGCCCATGGGGCAGGCAGGTTGCTTCTTAAATATTCCTATCCTGTAAAAAAATCTACTTGCCCCTTTGGTGCCATGTGGTACACCGACAAATTATTAAGGCAGCAATCTCATTATGTGTGAGCTCTGATAATAGCCTATCTGATCATGCCAGGACTACTACTATAGTAGGGCTTGAATACTTTCAGTTTTAATCCCTACTATAGCAATTTCCTTATTTTGCCACCTTTCCGCAGATCTACTTACTGGGGCTGGAGAAAGCAGTATGCAGTAGTTCCAAGGCTTGAATGCTTTGAATCTGAACACCTACTGACGTGCCTGTTTTAAGGATTTTCACCAGCTCCTCTCTAATCTTTTCCTATAATAATGACAAAGGTTGGAAAATTTCTCCCAACAATGGCAGAAGTAGAAGTTCTTGCAGGGATGGGAGAAAAAGTGGTTGGAGGGAAAGTGAACTTGTAAACACTCAAATATTAATGTGAGCAAATCTACACATGCATATGTGCTTGTGTAAAATACCGTTCACAAATATTTTCTAGGAGTACGATTTCCTGGTCTACTTCTGTAAGTTCTTGTGAATTCATGAAAGCCACTAATTCAGGCATATATCATTGGTGCACTTTTTTGACTTTCTTTAAGAATTGGTTCCCTAATTAGGTCTGGCATTAACAAAGACATTTTGCTTTTATTAAACTTCTATTTCTCTCTCTGTTGGCTGGCTTTACTGTGAGTGATCGCATTCTGCTCTTCCACAAGGAGCATATTGGGACACAAAGTAGTTTTGTTCAATGGAACTACTGTGGCAGTCAGGCGTACCAAAACTGGAGGGGGACCACCTACAAAGAACATGGAGCCCACCCCTCCTTAAAAGGCATCCACAAACCCTCAGGCAGAGGATTGCCACTTTAGAATATAAGTGAGAAGGAGAAGTGAGAAGGAGCAGCAGCCAGGAGCAAGAGAGGAAACAGACCCAGGTGAGAGACTCTTCAAGCCTGTAGCTGTGGGCTTCATAAGGCATCTTCTGAGGCCCCAGAACTGTGGGACTCAGCAAAATACCATTGTTCTCGGGCACACAGGTGGCAGAGAAACTGCGGATGTAAGATCAGTGATAGTAGCTTATTGAATTTTGCTGACTTCTGTAGACATTGGGGAATCTGTAGCAATAATTGTCTTACATATGCATGGATTACATCTGGAATAAGAAGACATGGTCTAACTTCCTGAATGAACCTGGGGTCAACGTTTTCAGCTAGAATTTGTTTCACTAGCGGGAGAATCAATCAGTTAAAGCATGTATGCCGGCCAATTTCTCACATTTAGTATAGCTGGAGGGAGCTTGGGAAACTGATCCAAGCAAGCTACTTGAGCAATTTGAAGAAATGAAGATTTTATTTATATTTTTATATATATATATATATATATATATTAGTGTTTGCGGGATTGCAACATGCAATGCCAGCATAAAGATTTTACATTATAAATGTGTGGACTGAGCATATGACTCCACACACAAAGCACAGGGTTTATCTGAGCAGTAGCAATAAAGATCCACAATGTGTCAATGACGTTAGTACATTTATACCTGTGAGGTAATTCGAAAATTCTGGAGATGGGTGGTTGGAAAATTAAATGACCTAACAGGATAGAGGGTGACTGACTCACTGCATGCATTTCCTGGGGAAATATGCAAAAAAAAAAAGAGAAACCGATAACAAAAAGTATTGCATTTGTGTTGGCTCATTTCGGAGGGTTGGAAACTGTTAATAAGTTGATCTTTTGTATTCAAGCTAAATATAAAGTGCAAAAAGACGTAGCATGTCACTCTTAGTACAGGACAAGAGTTAGTTATATACGTCATTGTGGTGACCACCAGGTGGTACCCATTGGATGAGATGCTTCCATGAAAAGTTGGAAATGAGACATTCTGTATAATTTTGCGAATTGATAATCAAGGTTTTCTGGGAACTAATGCTTATATAATTGAATTATGTAAAAGTTCTACAATATAAGGAATTATCAAGTGACTGGAAAAGCTTAATAGAAAAACTAAGATTGTTTTTGCCTATTACACTGTGGTGGTGTTACACATGCCCATAGGATGGGGAGGAGGGTGAATTTATTTTGCCACTCCTGTATTGTTTTGTGTGTTGGTATTTAATAAAGGTTCACATAAAAAAAGTATCACCCCCCGCTCACCAATGTCTTTATCGTACCAGGAGCTCTGCTGGCATGTTTGACAGCTTCCATGCACTCTCGCTCCCAGGCCATAGATCCCTTGTAACATGAATGCTGCTCCCTTCTGGCCAGGCAACCTGGTCCAAGAGAAAAAAAGAATAACATCACCAGTTGACAATGGCAAACTGCTGTACCTTTCCCAACTACCACTGACACAAACCTGCGGTTCTGAGTTTCTACGTGTAATGGTATTGTAATTGATGAAGAATGGTTGGAAGCTTGCAAGGATGATACAATTTTGAAGGAAGGCAAAGATTTTGGATTAGTGGCTGGTAAAATGATGAGGTATTACTCGATTACAGTTCTGCACAGGTTTCTTCAGAATTTCCTTTACAAGGGGATGTTTTGTTGTGTCAAAATGTATTTGTTCCTCCCTTGGCTAGCTTTGTGTGAAACAGTTATGCATTAGCACATAGTTGACTTCCTGGTGTTAGTGCTACATAGAAGTTATTGCTGGAGTTACATTGGTGGCTCGGTATTGATGATCAGGTTGAATTATTTGTTAATTAATTTTAAAGTTTAACATCGGAAACCTAAAGATAAACTTTTGCATTGTATAGCATTTCCTAGTTGCAGCGGACTTCATGGGTCATTTTGCACTTTCACCTAGTAATTACTTTTTTGATAATCTTGTATGAGTACTTTCCAGAGTGGATTTACTACTGATTTGTTCCTCAGACAACAACTGAAGTAGTTTGAGACTTATTTTGTAAGGGGTTCTGAGATTTTTGATATTGGACAATGACACATTTACTTTGGATAAGATGTGTAAGCTTTTAAAATATTATGGTATTTTTTCATAAAATACAGCTCTTTATATTCCTCCAACCAGTGTTTTTTATTTGAAAGTGCAAATAGTTTTTTAAAGGTAAGGGTGCAAATGGCATTGACGACAAATCATTTGTATGTAAAACAATATTTGGAAGAACAAATTACTACCCATTTTACCACACCTCACCTCACTACTACAGTATCACCATTTCTGTTATTGAGAGGCAGGAAGGCTAGTACTAATTTAATGCCTTCTTTACTTGTGGGCAGTGAATTTCCTGTTTTATCCAAGTTAGTTAAGGAAATTAAAGAGTCCAAGATAAGCAAGTCAAGACTAGGCAGTATTATGACAATCAGAAAAGCTAAACTCGATTTTTTGGTTAGTGATTTTTGTACTGATTAGGATAGCTAGAGTGTTTAACCAGTATTTGAGGTGCAGCACTCAATTCGAAGTGGCTAGAGTAGCACTTGATTCGTTACTATTGAAAACGGAAGATGGTGGAACAATCATAGTGTGTTTTAAGTAGTGTGCAGGCAAGAACGTTGTTTGAAGTACAGTATGAGTACAATGAGCAGTTTGGGACTTCGGATGTACCAATCAGTATTGATGAAACAGCATTTGGCAATGATTTGTGGTTGTAATTATACCGGTTCTGACAGTGTTGTAGCCAGTGATTCAAACTTGTGTTGTTCTATTATGCAATCTAGCAGATATGTTTGGAGGCTTTGTTGTGTATTAGTTATCTTTGTATCTGTGTTTATACTATACTTCTCTTTGCCTTTCTAAAAGGGTATGTGTGTTGCATGGAAATGTTGTATTGGTTTTATAGTACTTTGAGGTAGGAGATGTGTTGTATATAAGTATTTCATTTATTCAGAACATTTGCCTATGCCAAATTAGTTAAGTGGTACACAATACAGCTGCTGGGCTGGTATTCATGGTATGCCATTTGTAACATTAAGTGCTGCATATTATAGTGTGCTTAGAGATTGTCAGTTGGTACTTAACTCTCCAGTATCTAGCAGCTGCATATGCTCTCTGTGGACACATTTATTCCTATGCTAAAATAAAGCCTCCAAAAAGAAAAAGGGAGCACACTGCCTTGCATTCAAGCGGAAAATAGCCCCAAGGCATCATGGTAAATGCAGTCATTTAAATAGAAATAGCGAGAATCTTTCAAAAAATTATTCACCCTAAGTAGGTGCAGCAAGTGCCGTATCGCTGTAGAAAGTTCTTCACCTAAGGTAGGTGCAGCGAGTGCCGTATCTCTGGACACGTGTTTCTGGCTTTTGGCCTTCATCAGCAGAGAGCGTATGTAACTGAAGGGGTCGCTTGAAATGCCGCCAAACGTCTTCACAGGTTTTTGTACCACTCAGTAGGCGCACAGGTGCATCGCCAGTGCTCGTCAGCAAGAGACTCACGGGAGCCGTCATTTAGACATCCAAAAAGAAAAAGGGAGCACACTGCCTTGCATTCAAGCGGAAAATAGCCCCAAGGCATCATGGTAAATGCAGTCATTTAAATATAAATAGCGATAATCTTTCAAAAAATTATTCACCCTAAGTAGGTGCAGCAAGTGCCGTATCGCTGTAGAAAGTTCTTCACCTAAGGTAGGTGCAGCGAGTGCCGTATCTCAGCGATACGGCACTTGCTGCACCTACTTAGGGTGAATAATTTTTTGAAAGATTCTCGCTATTTATATTTAAATGCCTGCATTTACCATGATGCCTTGGGGCTATTTTCCGCTTGAATGCAAGGCAGTGTGCTCCCTTTTTCTTTTTGGATGTCTAAATGACGGCTCCCGTCAGCCTCTTGCTTACGAGCACTGGCGATGCACCTGTGCGCCTACTGAGTGGTACAAAAACCTGTGAAGACGTTTGGCGGCATTTCAAGCGACCCCTTCAGTTACATACGCTCTCTGCTGATGAAGGCCGAAAGCCAGAAACACGTGTCCAGAGATACGGCACTCGCTGCACCTACCTTAGGTGAAGAACTTTCTACAGCGATACGGCACTTGCTGCACCTACTTAGGGTGAATAATTTTTTGAAAGATTCTCGCTATTTATACTTAAATGACTGCATTTACCATGATGCCTTGGGGCTATTTTCCGCTTGAATGCAAGGCAGTGTGCTCCCTTTTTCTTTCTAAAATAAAGCCTTACTGCATCTTATTACTTGGTGAGTTAAGAGATAATTTACTTCAGCACCCCTCTCCCCTAGTGGAGCTTCGAGAAAATGATGTATTTTTGAAGCTTGAACCTCGCCGAACGACATCAGAACAGTATACAGCAACAGAGGCAAAGATACAAGCAGCAATTAGTTAGAGGAGTAGCTGGGTTCTCAGGACAGAAGTTGACTGTTATTGCTCTAGTGGTGTAGTCATCTTTAACGAGGTGTACATTTTCTCTTTTCTAAATTGTAGCAAATTGAAGTTTTTTTTAACCTCCTGTCTGATGGTGTCCTGGTGGCTGTTCCAAGAGCCGCCAAATTAATGAGTTTCTCATCCGGATAGGCTGGGTGCTGGTCATGTGAGTTTTGTAGATGATGTAGCTGGTTTGAAGATGATGTTGACTGGCAGAGGGAGCCAGTGGCATTTCTTCAGGCTATGTTGGTGTGATTATATTTCTTGTTGCCCAGGTGGAGTCTTGCTTTGGCATGTAGGATGCCCTTAAGTTGGCCCATTGTGGATTTTGGAAGACCGTGGAGCAGGAGTACAACAGCTTGACTGACAGCACTGAAATCACTTTTTGACAGGATTGGTTTCACTTTCTTTAATAGTGTGTGCCAGTACAAGGCTGTCCTGCTAGGTCTCACCTACAGACAGCTTTATCTGTCTGCCTTCAAAGATGTATTAATTTGCGTTAGCACTTTATTCTTCATTGGACGTTTTTCTTGTTCATCCTCATTTCCCTGCTTTTCATTGATGGCTTGCCTCCTCATCTTTTTTGTTTGTACCACCTCTGAAGCATCTGCATCTCTAATTTGCTATGTTATAATAGGGTGAGACGTTTCCTTCCACTACTAACATTTGGAGCCTATTATGTTCTTTCAGTTTTATCACTCTGTGTGAGTGCATATATTTCCTTTCTCTCTTGCCCATTGCTTCCCACACCACTCCTTCCCACTTCATAGTATATACTTTTTTGTCAAATTGAAGCATTGGTTAGCTGTGTTTATAACACCTTAACATGTGTTTAAAAAAACAGTCTTAGAGACACAAAGAATCAAGGTGGCGGCATGACTGAGCATTGTTTCCTGGCCCTCTGCTACTCGGGGTCCTCCTGAGCTATAATATGTGACTCGGGAGGACCCTCGTAAACAAAACAGACACGTGGGGAAGGCCATCTAAAGTAGTAGGTGCTTCCCCAGTGTGGATCAATGCGGATTACCCTAACGGCCTGCTCTGCATGTCTGGTCTGAAATGGCACCTGAGGAAAGACTAGTGTCCACAAGCAACCCAAAATGGTCACAGCAGACTGCCTTCAGGCATACTTGTATGAAGAATTGAGTGCTTAGAACACCACAGCCCTGCGAAGATACAGACAGCGCTACCAGTCTTAGCTGTGCCCAAGGTGTGCACATAGGGTACTCTAGCACCAATAGAGACTTTGATGCAGAGGGCTGTGCAGTGAGGGCTGTGCAGTGAGGGCTGTGCAGTGAGGGGTGTGGTGGGCACATGCATGGAAGCTCATTGCTGCAAATAGAGGAGATGCAATAAACAAAAATTGTGGTGTAAGGCGTAGAAGATTATGCTAGCAAGTATGTCTTGTGCAGGTAAAAGAACTAAAGAGAATCCACAAAAGATCAGGCTATCAAAAACCATGGCCTCCACTCGCAGCTATAAGGCGACAGGTGAGTGCACTGGGCATCGTCAAAGCAGAATATGCACTTCTAAGGACTAAACAAAAGCAGTTTATGAGAAGGGACAACTTGGCCAGATTACTAGTAGGTAAGCTGAGAACAGCAAATGGCAAGTGAATGATGGAATACTTTGTGGACGAACAGGGCGAAACGTAGATCAAACAGTGCAATAGTATAGACCTTCATGTCATTCTATGAAAGCCTCTACTTAGCAGAAAAAACCCTTCGGAGAATTAGATAAGAACTCTGTGTTAACCCCAAAGTACAGCCTCTATCAAAGCCCAGTTTGATAACTTGGAAAACACTTCAGACCAGAGAAGATAATCACCTGCATATATCTGTTACACATGGGACATGTTTTATGAGACCTTACTGCATGTTACTAGTCCCAATACTGACAAGGTTGTTCAGCGCCTTCAGCCAGTTATCAGCTCTATGGTGGAGGGCACAGTTTTATAGTAATTCCAGATATAAGGAAAAACCCAGCAAAATGTTGTTTCTAGGCCCCATTTACATGATGAAAAAATACACACATACTTCCTCAAGAGTGATGGCCACCAGAGTGCATCACATGCTGCCAGGTTTAACAGATCCAGACCAATCCAGATTTTATTCCCGGTTGCACCTGTGGAGGTACCACCAACAAATCCTACATCTTGATCACGTCCACTGAAAGTGAAAGAATGTCTTTCTGCTCTCACTTGTTGCAGAGAAGGTGTTTGATTGGGCAGCGCCAAGTCCTAAGCCCTAAATGTAACACTTCCCAAGGAGAAAATAAAGAAACTTGCAGCTGTGTTTCCCTTTGCCTGGGCAAAAAAAACACATTCACTGTGGGCATCAAAATTAGCCGCTAAACAGCGTGCTAGAGACCAGCTGCTCCCATCTAATACAGGAAATCGGCGAGGACCATCAGACCTGTGTCACATTGCAGCAATTAAAAGGACAACCTTGCCTAGGGTTGTATTTCTATTGCAGGCCATATCACTCCCACTTTACTTCACAACACTAGCAAAACTCAAGAGTGGCATCGGCAAATTTATATGGGAAGGGAAGTGACCCAACATATCTGGATGGAGGCAACAAAGGCCCATGAGGCTGATGGTGGGGCTGTTGTTAGGTGTCCCATATATCACACAATACTATCAAATCTCCCAGATGTGGTTCATGCTATAATGGAGCCAATCAAAAAAAGCAATGGTGTTTCATAGATCAGATAATTTCGGGATCACACCTGTAAGGTATCTTGGATGGAGAAAACAGCGAACACAGGGGGAACTACTCATTACCTATAATCAGTGCGCCCCTAGCAGTTTGGTTCAAGATAGTAGGAGAGAAGGTTCCGACCTCCTTCCCTTCACCATTCACACTGGTAACTGGCAACTCACTGTTTTCCACAGAGCGAGACATACAAGAGCTTCAAGGAAGGATAGAGGCAAGATGTACCAGAAGAGGGGACTTATTCAAGAAAGCAAATGTACGAACGTGCCTCTTTTGAAATGGTTACCTCCCACTTTTGACCTGGTATCTAATGTAATTTTGACTGAAAGATCTGCTAACCAGATCCTTTGTGCCAGATCTCTTTCCCAAAACTACACAGTTGTTTCCCCAATTAGCAAAACCTTTGGCACCCTCTGTAAGTCCGTAGTAAATGCTACCCCTGTTACCTAGGTGCAACAGGGGTACCACGCAGGATGCAGGGAGCCAGCTAGGACCGCGGGGACCTTCAGACTCCCCCCATTGACCTATCACTCTCTCTTTTTCTCTTCCATCCCATAATGGGATGAAAGAGTGAGAGAGATTGTCATTACAGTGGTCTCTCCATACAGTGACTTCAAAGAGTAAGACTAGCAGGATGTTTGGTATGAATATTATAGTTACTTTTGAATGCAGAACGGAACAGTCGCTTCTGGCTTAATGGTCAGAGTCTTGTGCTGTCACTCAGTAACTTCAAATCCTAGTTTCGCGTGGCAGTGTGTTTGTTTATTTACCAGTGTTTTGACTGTTAACCCCTTCACTGCCAGGTCTTTTCCCCCTCGGGTGCCAGGCGTTTTTCTTTTGCTGTTTGGGGCAGTTCACGCTGAGGCCCTCATAAGTTTGTCAACATAAGCTACCCACACCAAATGTGCGCCCTTTTTTTTTCTTTTTTTTTCCCCAACATCCTAGGGATTCTAGAGGTACCCAGAGTTTGTGGGTTGCCCTGGAGGAGAACAAGAAATTTGTCAAAATACAGCAATTTTTTCTTTCTTCATAAAATTTGAAAAAAAAGGCAGCAGATGAAAGCTTGTGTTTTTTTTTTTCCCCTCCGAAAATGGCATTCACAAAGGGTTTGCGGTGCTAAAATCGCTATCTTCCCAGCTTTAAGGAACAGGCAGACTTGAATCAGAAAACCACATTTTTCAACACAATTGTGGCATTTTACTGGGACATACCCCATTTTTACTAATTTTTTTGTGCTTTAGCCTCCTTCCAGTTAGTGACAGAAATGAGTATGAAACCAGTGCTGGATCCCGGACAGCTAAACATTTCTGAAAAGTAGAAACAATTCTGAATTGAGCAAGGGGTCATTTGTGTTGATCCTACAAGGTTTCCTACAGAAAATAACAGCTGAAATGAAAACAAAATACTGAAATTGAGGTGAAAAAAACAGCAATTTTTCTCCACGTTTTACTCTGTAACTTTTCCCTGTGATGCCAGATTTTCAAAAGCGATAGAGGTTACGTCTGCTGGCCTCTTCTAGTTGCAGGTATATATAGGGCCTGTAGGTTCATCAAGAACCCTAGGTACCCAGAGCCAATAAAGGAGCTGCGCCTTTCAGTGGTTTCTCATTGTATACTGGGTATACAGCAATTCATTTGGTGAAACATAAAGAGTGAAAAATAGGTATCAAAGAATTCTTTGTATTTCCAGAATGGGCACAAGATAAGGTGTTGGGAAGCAGTGGTTATTTGCACATCTTTGAATTCCGGTGTCCCCTTACTGGCATGTGATTTACAGGGCATTTCTCAAATAGATGTCTTTTTTTACACACTGTCTTACATTTGGAAGAAAAAATGTTAGAGAAAGACAAGGGGCAATAACACTTGTTCTGCTGTCCTGTGTTCCCCCAAGTCTTCCGATAAAAATGGTATCTCACTTGTGTGGTTAGGCCTAAGGCCCGCACCAGGAAACGCAACATGGACACATCACATTTTTATATTGAAATCTGGCGTGTTTTTTGGAACGTGCCTAGCGGGATTTTGGCCTCTAGCTCAGCCAGCACCTAGGGAAACCTACCAAACCTGTGCATTTTTTTTAAAACTAGACACCTAGGGGAACCACACACACACCAATCCCTGGTGCCTAAGTGGTTTCTGCCCCCCTGGTGGTAGATTGGCCTAATAGGAATAGTCCGATCTGCTCCCAAGAGGGACAGAAATGGCCTAAAATAAATGTTCCCTCCCCAGGGGAGCAACCCTTGCCTAAGGGGTCGCTCCCCATCCGTAATTTTTTTTTTTTTTTTTTTAAATCCCTCGTACCTAGTGGTTTCTACTCCGCTTAGGGGCTAATTAAAATAGGCTGATCTGCCCCCTGAAATGGTCTAAAATAAATCTGCCCCCCAGGGGAGCGACCCTTGTCTAAGGGGTCGCTCCCGTTGCGTGTAACTGACCTGAAAAAAAAAATCCTTTGTGTCTAGTGGTTTCTACCCCTGTTGGGGGCAGATTGGCCTAATAGAAATAGGCCGATCTGCCCGAAGGGGGGGCAGAAAAGGCCTTAAAAAAAATTGCCTCACTGGGGAGCGACCCTTGCCCAAGGTGTCACTCCCCTTATATGTAAACATTAAAAAAATATATATAACTCCCTGGTGTCTGGTGGGAATTTCTGCAGCCCGATCGCTTCACGATCGGGCTGCAGAAATGCTCAAAGAGACCTGAAAGAAAAGGCCTTTCCTTTCCTTTCATGCCTCTGTCCGCCTCCCACCCCCAATCGATGGGGGGGGGCGATGGGCACGATAGGGGAGGGGGTGGAAGGGGAAGCGATTATCCTTCCATCCCTGATGAGGGTGTGTGGGTGGGAGGCCCTTGGAGGGGGAGTGCTAGTGCTCCCTCTGTGGGCCGGGTGCAGGACGAGCTGGTCTCGTCCTCGGCACACGGCAACCGTGGCCGAGACTAGCTTGCCCCTTGCACCCGAGGGGTTAAACCTTCCTAGTGATGGAACATTCACATTTCTTTCCAATCACATGCATGGGTTGACTGTCCTATGTCTGGAAGCATCATAGTAAGGAGTCCTCTACGGCCTAAAGGTGAAGGTCACAGACACTCGCACTGAAAGTTGAGGGTTCTGCTCCTGGTGTGCCCATCGTCATTTTCCTTCTTTAATTTATTTTAAACTTTAAAAGTTTCAGGTTCATACTGAAAGGTGATCTCACTCTTTTTTTAATTGACAAATACATGTTTCTTTTCAATCCAGAAACATCTCATTGTAAGTATATAATTCATCAAAGCCTAAAACACTCTCTCTCTCACTCTCAAATTCAATCTTGTTCACTCTCTCTCACACTCAGATACGCTCTCTCACACCTATTCTCACACCCAGAGAGACAGGCCGTGGCCAACTCTCACTGCGCATGGCCAAAGGCTCTGTGCAGCGTGGCGTTGGGTGGTTATGGGGGTTGGCCCCAGGATCTGGCCACAGGCCATGCCTTTCCGCCAAACCCTGCCGCGCGCCTTTGGTCGTGTGTGGCGTGGGGTTGGGTGGTTTTAGGGAATTGACTGCAGGGTCTGGCCCTTGTTTTGTGTTAAAAAATATAGAAATTCACTGAAGAAAACAAAGATTTCAGGGACATAATAGTTAGGAAATAGAATTTTAAAAAACAGAAATTACCCCACAAATCACAGCACTCATGACATTTTTGATAACATCATTGACAATATCAATGTAATATTTGCAGTAAAAAAAAAATAAAAAAAAAATATATATATATATATATATAAAAATATAAAATATAAATATAAAAAATATAAATAAAAATATTAAAAAAAATATAAATAAAAATATTAAAAAAAAAAAAAATATATATATATATTTTTTTTTTACAGTGCATGGCATGGATGTGAGTTATACTTACTTTAGGGCACAGGTTATAGTTACTTGAGATAACTAAGAGGGGAATTTCTATGGTATTGTATGTTCAAAATGTGAGACTAACTATAATGTCCCTGTAACCTTTAGTTTAAGTGTGTGTGTATGTGTGTAGATCTATCTATCTATCTGTCCTACTGGCCCATGCTAAAGGAAGGAGGGGAGTGGTGCAGCTCCCCTTTTAGAGCTATTTATGACCCTGGGAGCCGCCACCCACAGGGCCGGCGCCTGCTGTTTCCCGAGGTGACTGCCCTTGGTAGACAGCTTTTTGTTTCTGCTTGGAGGGAGCTGTGACAGCTCTCGCCGAGCAAAAGCAAGCACTCTGCTTCCAGTGAGTGGGAGCTGCCAAAATGCTTCTGCTTGCTGGAAGCAGAACATTCATCTTTTTCCCTCCCTGCAGGGAGCTGCATTTCCAGCCCTGCATGCAGGAGCAATGCTGGCTCCTGCAGGAAGCAAGGAGCGGGCTGTGACTGCTGGAGCCTTGAGGCTCCCCCTGCAGTCTGCAACAAAAAAGCGAGAGAAAAATACGAAGTGTGTTTTCATTGCACTTCATCCTCAAAGATATTTGATGAAAACGTCAGAGGAACCATTTCATTGCCAAAGTAACAGACGTTTACTGGATATGTTACCTCTGTGTACTTTAGTAGCTGTAGTGTAGGCGATACGCTATACATTTTCCTAACAAGGTAGCACTTTCTAATTAGCCAATAGAAAGTACTCCAGTTGGGTAGACATTCTGCCCAGACCTTTGGCCATGGATGGCAAGAGTTGGCCGCAGGGCCTGTCACTCTGGGTGTGACAATACGTGTGAAAGGGTGTCTCTGGGTGTGAGAGTGGCTGTGAGAGTGTCTGTTGGGGTGTGAGAGTACCTGATTGCGCTCCAATAGATGAATAATGCATTTCCCCTTCACAATGGATTTTAGATTGTTTTTCAATATGGAATTGTGGAGTAAACACACTTGCTTTGCATTCGCCAAGCACAGGAATTAGGATAATTTGTCCTTTCCAGAAGTGGAGCTTCAGTTGGGGCACCTGCTACGTTTATATTTGTAAGTGCTTCTTGTTTAGGTTCAATTTCTGTGAAATGACCATCATGGCCAGAAAGGAAGCTCACCTGCTCGTTTATCCATCAAAAGTCCACAGTTTTGCTCAAGATGTATATCCAACTGGGGTATTTCCTACTGGTTACTTAGTAAGTGCTTTGTCGTTTGGTGAATGGCCACTGTGGGGGAAGGGCCATACTTGGGCAGATCTTGGCCCCAGGAACCCCAACCCCTGGAGCCCACCACCATTCAATGGGGTGGGTGAATGGCCAGTGTGGGGAGGGGCCCCGGGGCCTAGACTTACGATATATTGATTTTTTTTGGGGGGGAGGGGGCGCACTGGTCGATATTTGGCCCAGGAGACCCCATATCTGGGCCATCCTCGGCCCCAGAGACCCCATCCCGCAGGACCCGGCCATGTCCTTGGATGCCCCCCATGGCATACAGTCACCGCCGTTTGGGACTGCGGGGGAGCCTGAATGCCCTCATGGTCCCACCCGCCTCTCCGCCTCCTGTGAGAGCTGGCTTGGCTGTCCCAGGCAGGGAGCTGCTAAACATGCAGCTCCCTGTCCGTGAGAGCAACAGTTTACTTTGGTTCCTACCCGCATGTCTGCGAGCAGGAAAAAGAGGAAACCTCTGCTCCCAACAAGCGAGAGCTGTTTGACAGCTCTCATGCTGGGAGGGGAGTTGTTTGCTTTGACTTTGCAGGAGCTGTCAAAGCTCCCGCAAAGTCAGAGCAAACAGCTGTGTCCCGGAGTGGGCACCCCAACACATATTAGGAGCCGATCCTAGAGGTTGGTGGTCCCCAGGGCCATTATTGGCTCCTTGAGGGAAGCTGCATGGCCCACCTCCATCCTTGAACCTTGCCCCGGGGAGGTGGTCCGCAACACCCCCCCTTCATTATCTTACTTAATTCCCAGGGAGGTGGCGGTCCCTGAGGTCTTGGGGCAGGGGGGTAGGAGGGTGGCTATGCTCCCCCCCCACCCCTTATTTTTAATAATTTGCCCCAGGGAGGTGGTGGTCCCTGGGGGTGCAAGGTGACAGCGCACCCCTCCTTATTTCCAATTAATTGCCCCAGGGTGGTGGTTGTGGTTTCCGAGTGGGTGTGGGGGGGGGCACGTGCCCCCCTCAGCATAAGTTTAATATTCAGCGCAGTGGAGGTGTGGGTCTCCAGGGCTGCAGGGGAGGGCGTATATGCCTCCCCCTTAAAACAACTGTTTTGTCACAGGAGGGCGGTGGTCCCTGGGGTTTAGGGAGCCTTAGGAGGGGGGCAATGTTCCCCCGGGACCTTTCCCACCTGCTGGCTCTATTCACAACAAGCACTGGTGTCCACCCTTGTGTTTTTTTTATTTTTTTGTTTTTAATTTTAGCCGCAAATTAGCAAGTTCGTCGCAAATTTGCTGCAAAATTTAAAACAAAAAAAAGGTGCTTATTTGCCCTGGCATCAGAGCAGAAGGATCAGGCTGTCCTTACCCTGGCCCCTATTTCTCTTTTAGGTTGAGCGTAAGCGTTGGAGCTCATGTATACTTTTAGTAGACTTATGGCTTAAAGCAATTTCATTTGTCCGTTGCAGTGTCCCTTGAAAATTCTTGCTCAGTAGTGGTCAGTTCTGCCTTTTTTCCCTCTTTTTCTTTTTTTTTCTTTTTGAGCAGTGAGCATCGACTATATTATTCCACTTTGGTTTCTATATCTATTGTTTTGACAGACTATTTTTGTTATTTCTTTAGTGGTCCCTTTTCACTTTCCACTCACTTCCTCCCATGTCACTGACACTTGTTTTGGCTTTATTCCAGTTCTGTCCTTATTTACCTCTGGCTGCAAAATCTGCTTATTTTACAAAATTAATACCTGGTTGTTTAGCTCACTGCCTAGGAAAGCCACAAAATGCCCTTTCTGGTAGAATGCAGCTAAACCTAGAAGCAATGATGTGAAACTTGCTGGAGTCCCTCTCCAGGGCCCGCCCTGTCTGCGCTCAGGGCATTGCTTAGCTCCTCTGCTTATTGAAATGCGAGGCAAGAATGCTTGGAAGACTTCTCATTCTGTTAAAAGAAAAATAAAATCTTTTTCCAGTTTCTGTTTAGACAGCAGGAGAAGATGAAATTATGAGACCGGGTTGACCAAATTGTGGCATGAAAAGTCCAGTTCTGAATTTACAATGCCAATAGCTCTAACTCAGGACCATACAAGACCTATTGCAGTGCAAATGCTTGTTATCTTTTGACAGGGACTCTGCTGAAACAGTCCCCCAAGATGGCTGCCACCACTTCCTGTTTGAATTGTTGACAGCCAATCAGATCTCTGCTCGAGATCTGGAGTATTTGCGAAGTCTTTGAACCTCCAGATATCTATATTTAGTTTTCTTTTAATATCTCAAAAACTACTGAACGGATTTACACCAAACAAGAAATAGGCTTTTTTTGCTGGACCAAGAGCTACCTTTCTGCCAAATTCAGGCTGTAGTAATGTTCAAAATCCCTTTCGGAATTAAAATGGGAAACAAACTTTTTTTTTTGCGTTTTCTCCCTCCCCCCAACCCCCTCCCCCCCCCTCTTATTTTTTTTTTTTTGTTTTTTTGTTTTTTAGTTTTTCTCGGCCCCTGCTTGACGGATCACCCTGAAACTTCCCATATACAACAAGATTCTCAGAAATACTTTTTTGAAAATTTTGTGAAGATTCGTCAAACGTCTCTAAAGATATAGACAAGTCAAAACCGCTTTATCTATGGAATCATGGTCCTACCTACTGGTAACCGCCAATAAGGGGGTATGTCATTTGTCCTGATCATTCTCTTAAATTTAAGCTTTGAGGAGAGCTGAATGTAAGGTTGTCTAATTTGTTAAGAATACCTTTATCAATATGTGATTTTCAAAGGGCTTGTCGAGCCTCCAGGCACTATCTGCCATTCAACCCTGGTTTCTTGAGCACCATATTGGCTAAGCAGAACAGAGGGATTTAGGATTAGAGGTCATCTGAATACAACTTAAGTGTATGTCCACAAAGGTTGCCATCACAAATTTCTCCTACAGGCCTGCAGGGGTGAAGTAACTTTGTAATGGAGTGTAGTATTTGTCCTCTTCAGTGTTTGATTTCCCATTTGAACAATCAATTTATATTTTGAAGTATTTCAAGAAAACTATTTGCTGCTGGAAGATCAAAATGTGTTTTGTAGATAAACATGAATGGAATGGATCATTTGCACTGTAAAATATTTGATCTTTGTGATCTGTAATGCTGATGGAAGTTTGGAACGATTATGAGCTCTTGATTGTTTGATTCAACAATGCCATTGCCATATAATTGGGCAAGCACACTTGAAAGCCACCAGATACTCCTTGTCATAAATTAACAATGTTAAATGTTGCATCATCTAACAAACACAGAGTGCTCCTTCTGTAGAGCTGTGTTTTTATCAAATGAATAAAAAGTCATTTACAAACTGATCGTCAAGATTGGGAGCATTTTTAATGTTTAGATGCAAAAAATATGGACACTAAATTGTTCTGTAATTATTACTGTAAGTTAAGTGGCACATGTATCCATTCATATTTCTGCTTCTGTTTGCTAGAGATTGTAACTGTGGCTCGCATTTCAACAAGAAGTGTATTAATTTTAAATTCTTACTACACACTGGAAAAAGCGAATACATTAATATACAATTTATGGCAGTTGTTTATAATTGAAAAAAGCAGAGAAACATTTGCTTTGTTTCCTTACTCAGGAATACTTGTAACCCCATTTGTATTGACCTATTTTTATGTATAATGTCCTATTTCCACGACATTATAGAAGATATTTTTAGAATGATTTAGTCAGGGGCAGAAATAAAGCTTTTAACCTTTTCATTGCTGTTTTCTAGTTCCGATTGCCTGAAAATATCTTATTAGAATTTATGAACCATGCATTTCAGCTCTGCAGTTGATCACAGAGGGCATTATTCAGTTAAGAGCAGTGTATCACATAAACTGCAACAATAACATTATTACATTCACCATGGTCTCGCTATACACTCCTTACCAATATACCATTACCAACATGCATGCTGCAGCTATTTTAATTTCTAATTTGATTGTGTTGCTATTGTTACTTATACTACCAGTATTAATATCACTACTACTAGTAGTAATTGGTTTGCTAGTATTACTGCTAGTACCTGCAATAGTAGTTGAGGTAGCACATATAGTGCTATTATATTTGGTAATACTAAAGGGGTTGTTTGTTGTAGTAATGGTAGAAGTAGTAGTTTTTTGGTCCTGCCTGCAGCATATGGCAGAGGAAAGCAGACAGGTGAGAGAGCAGCTTGGAGCTGGGGGAGAAGCACATAGGCAAGAAAGCAACAAAGGAGTGAGAAGCACACTAAGGTGAGTGCATCATAGGTGAAAGAGAGACTAACACAGAACACGCTAGGAGGTGGGAGGGTTTGGAGGAGTGGGAAAGGAGACAGCTGGTAAATCCATGAACTCTTGTGGAGTGCTTAACCAAAAAGAAAAGTGTAATACGTAAGAAGTGAGTAGTGGAATAAGACAAGAAATGCAGCTGTGCACCTGGGAAGGGACAAGCAGAAGACGAGCAAGTAAATCCCACACAAGCTAACATGTAAGAAGCAAACAAATGAGTGACAATAATTCCTAGCATTGATCAGTATTGGGCTGGCTGTAAGCCCACCATAAGCTGACAGTAGGTCTTTTCGTCGATAGGTGGCTTTCTCTGTCTGGTAGGTGAGACCTAAAACTCACTGGCACTAGTAGCAGAACCTCCTTAATTATCACTAGCTGTGCTAATAAATGTACTAGTAATAGCAGATGTGCAGGGATGAGAAGCAGGATAGGTTTGCAAGGTATGTAAAATCTGTGTGGAGGCAAGGAATGCAGAGTGTAGAATTATAGGGGGGATGATGGCGGGAAAAATAAATATGACCTTTTGAAAGGAAAAGAAAATGCAGGTCTCTACGTATATCTTTGGTAGTGTAATGGATCTGTAGTCAGAATTTCATCCCACCTCAGATATTTCTTTGTGTATGGGACCGTCAGTTCCATATAAAAATATGGGGGTGGGTTAGGGGTGTGGGGGTGTGGGGGTGTGTGTGTGTGTGTGTGGAGTGGGGGGAGCTGTGCGTATGTGTAAGTAAAGTAAGATAATTTTTCAAAAACTCATGTTCAGTGTAAATGATGATTTGTAAGTAAAAACTGGTACTTAAGTGGTGGGTCTATCCCATACACAATGTCCCACTCACCTCAGCCATGCCCCTTTGTTTAGAAAAAGTACTAAAGACTTTCATGTAGGCTATTTGTTTCTTTGTACAATATTCATCACCTGCTGGTTTGTTTGGGGGCATTCAGGTGTTGCAGGATTCACCAAAAAGCAAGATCATTTTTTAAAATCCAAGTACAGACTACTCATGCAGCCATATGAGTGGACTTTTCCATAGTCACATGGGCTCAGCAAATGGTATACCATTAGGCTATCATTGTAGCTGAACCTTTGATTAGCCTCTCTTTGTCAAACGTTTGCTCCTGGGGTCTTCATCCACCTGGTTAGAAAGTGAATGCAATGTGTTTCCAGTGTTTTGAGAGGTTTATCTCTGTGTTTTTTGTAAGTTTCAAATTAAAAAAACAACTGACTCATGCTTACTTATATAAACATTGAATTGCTGTTCTATTGCAGCTTGTCCTGTTATTTAAACACTTTCACCCCTTCAGAAAATATCCAAACGTGATATATTTATTAAGATCCATTTCTTTATCCTTAAGGAGATCTGGTTAAATGTCTTAAGAGAGGTTATGGTTCCATTGACCCATTTTACTACAAAATGGTCTTACTACCTTCCCAGTACGACAGTTGGCATTTTTGTCTTGGTCACTTTCCGAAATCAAATAGGTTTATCTGCTGTGCCTCCAACATGTATGTAATCCTCTGTCAACCCATCCATCTCTAGCTCTTGAACCCCTGTCACTCAGATGTTGGGATGAAGTCCAGATGGAGGGGGGACCCTTTCACAGGCTTCCAAAGCTTTTCTCTACCCTCTTGTTTGGCATTTTTGTCAATCGCAATTTGACAGCCCATGTATACCTCCGCGAATTCTTCTTGTCACAGCTTGTTGCATGAACGCCTGAGTTTCTCCTGTTGCAAATTATTCCTTTTACCTACAGCTTTTATTTGAGCTGCCAGAGCATCCCCTGCAGGCAGGCCAGATGGCCCCTTACTTCTAGGAAGGACTGGGACTACTCTATATCTTTGCCATGCACTCTGTGAAAAGTAAACTGCTCTGTTTTTCTGGAGCATGAGTACCTCCTTTTCAAAATTAACATAGGTTGTCTGTGCAAGAATTACTGGTATGTTTAGAGGGTGCGTTTACGATCTAATTTTTGTCCTAACGAGGCAGTGAACATGCTTTTCCAATATCTACTATTCAACTCTGTTTACTCAAATATCTCTGACTAACAGTGAACCGAGTTCCTTAGTAATGGTAACCTCTGGATAGTTGATACAGCCATAAGCTCATGGAATGTTTGTTGGTCTTTGTACTTTGCCGAGTCCATATAAGATGAAGGTAATCCCTTACAAGAACAGAGCGATTTAAGCATGGGAATGGAAAAGAAAAGAAATGTAGCAGTTATAGTTGTTCTGAAAGAGATCCCTTGATATTGAAACCAGACTGTACTGCGGGAGATATGGCATTGACAGCAGGCTTCTGGCTATGGTGAACAAGTATCAGCCACTTGTCAATGTATGTATGTGGTATTTGTAAAGCGCATTCCGACTCACCAGGAGCATCGAAGCGCTAAAAAGGAGTAGAAGGTGAGGGCAATAGATGAACTAACAAACCCACCCCTCATCCCACTGCCCTCATCCTGCCAGAATGCAACCAAGAGAAGAGTGCACCAAAAAAAAAAAGAAAAGAAAACAACAGACTATCGCGGAAAGAGCCAGGTCTTGACCAGTTTCCTAAACTTCAGATAGGCTGGTTCTTTCCTAATATTCATTGGCAATGAGTTCCAACCTTTAGCGGTTGCCACCGTGAAAGCTTTGTCCCCCCCCATCTTGCTCTCTTTGTGCGAGGAACATGAATTCTTAATACTTTAGCCGACCTCAGGTTTCTTTTGGGAGCATACCAGCAAAGCCTGGTGGTAAGATACCTGGGTCCTATTCCATGGATTGCTTTGTGGGTTAAACAGAGTGCTTTAAAAATTATCCGCTAGGACACAGGGAGCCAGTGTAGTTTCTTAAGACTGCTGCTAACTGATTTCCACTTTGGGAAATTTAAAATTGCTCTGGCTGCTGCATTTTGGACCATCTGCAGCTTATTGATCGATGCCTTATCCACATTCAGGAGAACGGCATTACAGTAATCAACTTTCAACATTAATAGTGCTAAAACCGCTGAGATTCTCCATTCCTGCGTAAGGTAAGGGAACATTTTGCGAAGCATTTTGATCAGCCAAAGGCATGTCTTCAGCGTATGATTTATGGGATTTCTGAAGGACAAGTGGTCGTCAAAGAAAACACCCAAATTCCTACTGACCGTGATCGGAGCTGGTGGACTCCCACAGTCTACTGGCCACCAAAGTGAATTCCATAATTCTTTTGCCGACCCAAAGCAAAGGATTTCCGTTTTAGTGACATTCATTTTCAGCCAGTTTGTCTTCATCCAATTGCTTACACTTAGCATGCAATTGCTGAACCGATTCGCAACCTCCTCCCAAGGTTGTGCTATCGGGATTGTCAAGGGATGGAGAAACTGCACAAATCTTTCCTTATACTTCTAAAAAATCAATCTTGGGGAAAAAACATGATCATGGTGTGAAGAAATTGAAAGAAACACTTGTCTGTCAATGTGACAGTATGGTACATCTGGAGGATTCAAGACTAAGAATCTGGCACACCAAGCACAAATGACCTATATTTTTATCCGTGTGTTGCTGCAGAGACTGGGGTTGAAGGATTTGTGCAGATGCACGTCAGACTTTTCAAGTGAGGAACACCGGCCCGCCAAAAAGCATCCATTAAAGTGGTTAAGCGTATCGTAGAGTAATGAATTAATCTATGATTGGACAGGCAAAGGTGAGGCTGTTAGCTTCCCACCAGAAAAAGTCTCTGAAAGTGAATACTTGGTGACAAGAAGAGGTGGTTTTTGCCTATGTTTCTCCCCCACATTTATGCCAGACATACACCTCAGAACCTTGGTGCCTCTCGGAAATAAAAAGAACCTCTTGATGACAACAAAGACGCTCCGGTTTACACTGTATAGGGCCCTCAAGAAGGCATGGAGGAAAAGTGATGGAACTCTGGGTTGTTTAATACTTGCCCAGTACCACACTTGGCAGTGTAGAAGTATTTTCATCTGGCGCTTTCTGATTTTCCCCAGGTCATTATGAATGTTACCCCGCTTACATGTTGGCAGACAAAAGCACAGGTTTAACAAAGTGAATATTAGGTGCTCAAACTCGTTTGTTCACATGTAAATCGGGCGTTCTTGTAAATTAGAGAGGGAGTTTCAGTTAAGATGAACAGTTCACTCTAATATTATTATAGATATGTTTGTGCATTCACTACATTGCACCCATTGTTTACTCTTTTGTATCATTCAAATTTTAATCTTTTTTTTTTTTAACAGATACTGAAATTCACTGTTTTAATACCACCGCGGTTGTTAGGAGTTTGTACTCCTGTTGGTCTAGATGAAAGTCGAACTGGTGTGGTTTTTTCCCCAGAAGCTGGATCTTCTGATTTACCCAGCCCGATCCCTGAAGAACCTTCATAACTTGAATCTTTCCGTCCGCAGATCAAAAGGTCAGTTTACGTATATGGAATATTTAATGGAATTGGCTATTGGCTGTAACAGCTCTGGGCAAACAAATGCAGTAAAGAACATATTTATACTTTAGAAAGACCAATAATTTTTTATGACAAAATAAGCAACATTCTCCATTGATGTACAACTATCAGCTTTTTCTTTGTTTTATTCTTTACTGTTTCCGTTCCCTGCCCCAAGGTTTCTTGTCTCATCTTTAGCTTCTATACGTTTCTGCCTTCAGAGTAAAAAAGTAAGTGTCTCAGTTTATTCTGGAATTCCAGTATAAATTTGCTGTCTCTGATGGGGAAACCTCGTTTACAACGATGCCATAACTACGAATATGCCTTCACTATGAATATACCTTTACCACGCATACCTTGACCAGGAATTTCGTTCAGAAGACATGAATGGTAAAGGTGTATGCGTGGTAAAGGTTTGCAAGCAAGTATTAGGTGGTTTAAGTGTTTTTTTTTTTTTTTTTTTTTTTTTTAAGTGTGTGTGTGTGTGTGTATGTATGTGTGTATATATATATGTACTGGGTGTGTTTTGTGGTGGGAAGGGCATTTTTAGGTTGGGTCTGGGTTTTGGAGTGGTAAGGGCATTTTTAGGGTTTAGTTTGGGTATTTGTTTCGGGGTATTTGTTTCAGGGCATTTTTAGGTTTTAAGGTGGGCATGGGTTTTGCTGTGGTAAGGGCATTTCTTGGGTTAGGGTGGCTATGGGTTTTAGGGGTGGTAAGGGCATTTTTAGGTTTTAGGGTGGGCATGGGTTTTAGGGGTGGTAAGGGCATTTTTAGGTTTTAGGGTGGGTATGGGATTAAGGATGTAAGGGAATTTTTAGGTTTTAGATTGGGTATGGGTTTTGGGGTGGTACGGGAATTTTTAGGGTTTAGGATGGGTATGGGTTTTGGAGTGGTAAGGGCATTTTTAGGTTTTAGGATGGGTATGGATTTTGGGATGGTAAGGGCTTTTTTAGGTTTTAGGGTGGGTATGGGTTTTGGGGTGGTACCTGTCTCTATATCGACCTTGAAGTTGGCTTGGCTTTAAAAGCCTTACTACTGTCCATCAATGAAGGCTGAGTGCAGAGTGGTGTCCTGGGCTATGAGACATTGCACCTTTAGAACTGGCTGAATCATTGGAGCATTTCCCTGTTTGTGCGCTACTAGTGATCTTTCAAAAAGCCAGAGCAGACAAACTTAGCCAGCAACACCTAATGGACCACCAATGACAGTTATATCCAAAGGTATCGCAGAACATCTTCTATCAATGGGAAGAACCCTGGCTTGATCTTAGTCACCACAGTGCACGCACAATGTCAACACATTTGCAACCTACAGTTCCTAAGATGGCTGTCTGTCAGAGACTCTTTCGACATAGGAGAGGAGGGTGGGCCTCCTATATGCCTTCCCCACTGCTACCTCCCCTGCCCATAGTTCTGAAAAAGATCAGGCACAACTGGGACCAAGTCACCTAAGTGATTCTGTATTGGGCTAGTAGAGTATTGCTGCCAGAACATCGAAGCCTTAACATTTGTCCTCCAATTAGGCCACCGCTGCTGCTGTTGCAGCAGTATATCTGGATCTTACATTCATACCTATGTGGTGGCAGTTGACCTCCTTTTATCTCCTTTTCAAAGTTTTTGATGTAATCCTGTAGCCTCTGCCCTTCTATGAAATCAGTGTATGTCGGGCGCTGGGATAAGTTTGTAGCTTAACAGTTGTAGGTCAACCTGTATGATGTTTTGTTTGTTTTGGCTTTGGCCCAGCAAGAACTTGCAGTGGTCACTTCTAAATGTTACTTGTCAGCCCTCTGGGCATTTTTACATTTGTGGGAACAGCTGATGTGATGCCACAGTTAGACTTAAAATTGTTTCCCACTTATCTCATGTGTACCTCTTTCAAGCCAATGCACATTTGTCCTTGTGCCTCTTGACGTTAAACCTGATCTTTCTAGTAGTGACAGCATCACCACACTGTGCAGGTAAACATCAGGTCCTCCAGGGCAAGCTGCCTTGTACGATTTTGTTTCCTGACTAACTAATGTTAAGAATTCAAGTTGTGTTCTTGCCAAAGATGGTGATGCTGTTTTATGCTGGGCAAGCCATTGCCCTTCTGAAAATGTTTGCTCCGCTTCATCCTTTGAAGTAGGATGAGAGGCTCCATATTTTGGACCCCAAAAGAATGCTGAGCTTTTACGTCAGTTGCAGCAATTAACATAGGATTGATGATCAGCCCTTTGTGGAGGTTTTTAGGGCAAAGAAGGGCAGACGCTACAGAAGCAGACCATCTCATGGTGGATAATCCTGTCAACATCTGGTATGCGCTGGCTAAGACACAGCTAAGAAAAGGCCTCAGGAGGTCCGGGGGGCTTATTCCACCAGAGGCAAGGCTGCTATAACGGTTACCTGGGCAGCTAGCCTGCCACTTGCCTGTGGCCTCCAATTCCTGCTTGTTCCAGCCTGATCCAATTGCCTGCCACTTGCAAAAAGAACAGATGATGGACTGAATGCTGAACAGTGTCAAACATTCATCCCCAGTCACAGATCTGGGCCAAAGTCGATTGTTTTTGTCCTTGCCTCACCATTCCAGTTTGGACCCAGCCATATGCAAATCAGTTCTTACATTGCCCCCTAATCCCCCAAAAGGAACAGTCTGGCCTGAACTGCGAGGCCAGGTCCTCCCTGGACTGGTAAACGGGCATCCTGGGACCTGTTTCGAGGTATCACCCCATTTCAGCCAGGCTAGCTTGAATCTGGTGGCATAGCAAGCACAAGACCCATGTCTGGGCATACCCTTCAAACCTAGAGAAACAAATGCAAAAGGAACAGATGATGGACAGAATGCTGAACAATGTCAAACATTCACCCTCAGGTCACAGATCCGGGCTCTAATCCATCGTTTTGCAGCATGAACGCTTTTCCGATTCACATGCTGTGCATCATTCTACCATCTAGTGGTCCTCTGCCCCCGCCCCCTTCTTTTTGTGTGTTGTCGACTGTTGTCAGATGATGCACCAGATGTTCATTGCATAGTCGCCATCTTCAATTTTTTTTTTCTGCTGTTTTGCCTAGAAGCAATGGAGGAGCTCAACGTTTTTAGGCAAATTCTGGAGTTTTTCAAGGAAAACATTGATTTCTGATGAAGACTGTTAAAAAAAAAAAAAAAAAAAAAAAAAAAAGCCAATCCAGAGCCAGAAGGCAACTAAAGCACGTACTGGCCCAGAGCATAAAACCTCTGAGAAAATGACACCAGAAGGCAGCCTCTCCATTGAGGAAAAACATCAATCGAAAGTCAGTCGAAATCAAAAGATGCCCACTTCTCCCAGACCAGGGATTGCCGATACAGGCAAGATGTTAGACATTTAAGGTCATAGATGCTCGAGACAGTGCAAATGAGAAGAGCAAGCCTTCAGAGCCTACAAAACCATTGATGCCAAAAAAGAGCCTATCATAAACGCTTGATTCTGAAAAAAGGGCACAGGAGGTTGAGAGGAAAAAGAGAAAGCTTGAGGCAGAAATGGCGGCACTGCTTCAGTGAAAGGAGGAGGTTGATGATCGAATTTAGCCAAAATCCTCAACGACAATGGAGGGCGAAGAAGAAGAATCTGTGCTGGAACCACCAGTAACCCCAGAGCCCCATCAGGATGAACTCAGAGGAGTTCTATAAGTCCGATTAGCACGCAACAGGAACAGGGTTTGACAATGAATCATGGGTCGACCTCAAAACAGACTCTCTTGAAGGGGAGGTGGAGAATTACCCATTGAGACTATCACCACCTGATGACCTCACGATGTGTAACATCATCAGGAGGGCTGCCAAAACCTACGTGGTACAGCTAGAAGAGTAGAAAGGAGAATTATGTTTCTTGTTGGAAACTCTGCCTTCCAACAAGGGGAACTTGTATCTACCAGTGCTGCCCAGCATCTTAGATCAAGACAGGGAAGCCTTCATAGAGCCAGCAACTACTAAAGCGGTAACTGCAAGTGTCGACAAGAAGTACAAGCCCTTGCACAGGACCCAAAGTACATTGAGGGTACATACCCACAGAGACTCCATTTCCATGGCTACAGCCAGAACTTGTAATAGCGCTCTTACCTCAACAGGACCACAACCTGAGAAAGAAAGCAATAGGCTGGATTTGGTGGGTAGGAAAATGGAGCAAGCGAGAAGCAGCGACACAGTGGCGGATTACCAACTCTAATACCCTTGAACAGATATGGTAATCAACAATGAGATCAGATGGAATCCCTCCCATAACATCTCCCTGAGGAATAGAAGAAAAGAGCAAAGGCAGTCATGCAGGATGGGCATAATGTGGCTAACACTTGCCCAAAGTCGGCCCTAGATCTGGCAGACACTGCCAGCAGGCTGATGAGCACTGGAACAGCCCTCAGGAGCTGTGCCTGGTTAAGAATAGCAGAAATGAAACCAGAAGTTCAGGTATCTATCATGAACGAACCCTTCACAGGAGATGCACTGTTCGGTAATGCGGTTAATAGTCCTTACAGTATATTAAGAAGGGCGATGAAACAGCTAAGCCTATGGGGACCCTGCAATACAGAGCATCTTTTCCAGTGAGGCAGAAACATATCCCGCAGACTAACAGACTGACCACTCCCAGCAAGACAGCCCTTTTGTGCACAAGGAAGGGGAAGAGGCCCCGATTTCCCCCCCCCCCCAGATCACGCCCATCGAGGATGGGAGACTCCAGCAAGTGACTTGCTCACAGAAGATGAACCCCCAACACAAAACACAAGTGGGAGAAAGGATAGGGAACTATCCACAAGAGTGGGAAAAGATCACTACCGACTATTGGATTTTAATGTGCAGCATCACGGATATTGCATAGAACTGGTCAAGAAACCACCCCTGATGCCTCCCAAAACGAAAGAAATTTCTAGGACACAAAATAACACAGCTCAGAAAAGAGGTCAAGGAACTCCTGCTAAAAAAGATACCCATAAAAGAGAGAAACCAAGAAAACTATTCACCATTCTTCCTAATACCAACACAAGATCTCACCCTAAGACCAGTTTTGGACCTCAGGTTTATAAACATGTTTATTTGCACACAACGCTTCAGAATGGCAACTCTGCAGGAAGTTATGCCATTCCTTAAAAAAGGGAGACTACATGGCCACCTTCGTCCTAAAGGATGCCTCCCCACACATCCCTATCAATCAGGCTCACAAAAATGCCTAAGATTTGTACTGGAAAAAGTACTCCACCAATCCAGAGTACTACGATTCGGAATCAATTCAGCACCAAGGGTGAATACAAGATGCCTCGCAGCAGTTGCAGCATAGCTACAAAGGAAGGGAGCACATGTATACTCATACCTAGACGACTGGCTGGCGAAGGCAGGGACCAAAACATGCATGAGGGACATTCAAACTGTAATCGCAACATTATAGTGCCTGGGTTTCTCCATAAACTACTAAGTCATCCTCATAGCCCCCACAGTGGGCTAGGCAGACCTGGTACCCAGACCTGTTGCAGATGTCCGAGGGTCAAATGATCACGATCAAAACAGAGTGAGATCTGCTGACAAAACAGGAGGGGAAAGTGTATCACCCAGATCCAGCAACCCTGAACCTAGTGGCATGGCTCTGGAATATCTAGATTTCGGGCATCTCAGTCTAATGCCCAGGACAATGGAGATCATTAAGAGAGGAAGGAAAGCTATCACCAGGAAGTGCTACGCTGCTAAATGGAAAATATATTTACATTGCTGCAGAACAAATGTTTATATGGATTCACGAACGAAACAAAAGACTGCTTTAACATACCTAACTCACCTACTGGCTAATGGGCTAAATCATTCATCTTTAAAGGTACATTAAGCAGCGATAGTAGTGTATACTTGGGGGTGAATCATACAGCAACTTCTGCACAACACCTGTTGTAAAAAGGTTCCTAGAGGGGACAAAAAAGATCACCCTACCAAGAGCAGTACCAGCCCCACTGTGAAACCTGAATACAGTACTTACGCAACTTGTGGCCTACCCTTAGATCCTATACACAAGTTGACCCTAAAATCACTCAGACTAAACATAGCAGTTCTGATAGCACTCGCATAGCTGCACAGAGTGAGCTGCAAGTTCTAACAATACAGGAACCATATCTACAAGTACACACAGTCAATGTAGTTCTCAGAACTAACCTACAGTTCTTACCTAAGATAGTTACCAACTTCATGTCAATCGGAACATTCAGTTGCCTACCTTTTTAAAGAACAAATGACTGAGACAGAAAGATCCCGCCACACTCTAGATGTCAGAAGGGCCTTGATGTACTACTTACAAGAATCAAAGGGGTTTCGCAAGGGAAACCAGTTTTTTGTCTTGTTTGCAAAAGGAACCAGAGGGAAACCAGTTACCAAGAGGACAACCTCAAGTTGTATTGCGGAGATGATACAAACTTGCTGTTCTACAGCGGGAATAGCATTACAGGTAATAGATGCTGTGCGCCTTGACACTGAGAGCAATTAGGGTTCAGGAAGTACGCACGATATATGTCTGTGCAAAAGGCAGTCCAAGAAAAAGTGGGATGTAAGTATCTCCCTTTGTTTTCACTGGGAAAGCATAATTAACACTGAGTGTTACTGTGCCTGGGACATGTCCCTTAATATGGTCGGAAAGGTCTTACCCACAACGGGTGTCCGGCTCCAAAGAGGCTCCGAATATTAATGTTAACGGTATTGAAAAAATGGACAGCTCTCACCAAGCATAGCGAAAATAAACCTTCCTGGCAGTTGCAGGCCGCGATCGCGGGTCAGTTTCAGTTCTTTCTGCACTTGAAACTGAGTTGGCGCAGCGCCGTATGCGAGGAATGCACGGAGCCCTCTAGCAGTCGGAAGACCACCCTGCGCTCGGAGCCAAGGTGCTTGCCACGAAGGAACGAGAAGTATTCCCGCAGCGGCGACTAAAAGACATAAGTACCTGAAAAGGAAAGACCAATATTGGTACCATATGCTGTTAAGCCAATTGCCGTACAATGAAAAAAGGGAGTGGTACTTATCTCGCAGCCGGAGCAGTACAGAAAGAGGAAGGAAGGACGTCTACCCAGGCTCTTCAAGGACTTGTCGACCATTGATTAGACATCGCTTGCTGATCTATTTGTTGTTGTTTTCCCATTATCTCATGTGAAATGTACTTTAATGAATGTTTTAGTGCTTGGTTAACACTGCTGTTGAATAAAGTGAGGAAAGGAAAAGCCTAATCCTCGTCTCGGGTCCTGACATAGAATTAGCAAAAAAGTCTTACCTATACCTACATATACCTTATGCTTTTGATATAGAAAACTCCTTTTTTCTGTGACAAATTATTGCATAGTGCTCAAAACAACTAACTATATCTAAGCCAAAGCCACAATAAATCCATTGTCAAGTCTAGGTCTGGCCTAAAAGAAAGGGGCTTCTACTAGAATCTAGCTAGTAGTATCATGCTGCAACAGAAGAATGCCATGCCAGACTGGAAAAAAGGTAAAGCCTCCTGACAGCGTAAGTAAAGTAGTTTTTGTGTAAAGGCTGATGGGCTTTGTTTATCCTTCAGCTCTGTGATGCAGAGTATCAGATAACATGTCTGTTCTTTTGCCACCTCTTCCTATGAGCATCTGCGTCTTTGAGGGTTTCCCCTTGATTAGTCCCGTACCCTGTTATCCGTTAAAAGACAACCTTTCTACCCTCCCTTCTGCAAGCTTACGTTCCTCAGCATAGATTCTCACGCCTCCCTTTTCCCTCTCTGTATTATGGCATTTGAAAGAGACCTGGTGGTTTGAATAATATAGTTGTTTTTGTAATTTAGAAAGTCATATTTTTCTTTTCAAGTTGTAGCTAAAGGTCCCTTAGAACTATGTTGTGGGTGTGTGTCTACGTGTTCCCATCATTGCTTTATTAGATATGCTGTTTTGTGAAGGCAATTCGGATTGACAAGGCATGGCTCTCATAGGACAGATTACTAACACTGAGCACTCTAAGGGCCCAACTCATCAAAGATCCAACATATTCCACACTTAGAGTTGATGCACCCCAAGTTTCTCAGGCCATCCGAGAGTCTACTGCAGGTAGAAGCCTTCAAAGAGGCAATGCTCCAATTCTTCCAAGCAGTTGTTGCCCCCCTGATCCCCAGAGCATTTTTGGGCCCAACAGATCACTCAGGAGCGATAATTGAACTCCTTCCGGCAGGCACTACCCACAGCATTAACTGCCTTTTGCCAGCATTTGGTCATGTTTACACTCCCTTACTGAAAGCTATGTCTGTACCTATGACACTGGCTGTATGCCTCAGTTATACTGGTTATTTATATGACTCAACACACATCTGTGATCCAGACCCATGTCTATGAAATCACCAGAGCTGTTAGCAATCCTTCAGGATCCTCTTCAAGTGCTTTTACCCGGTCACCAATATCACATTGTGCTGATGATAGACTTACAGGATAAAAGTGGTCCTTAGACCTTGCTTGAAACTGAATTGGAATCTACTGGGACTCCCTACCAAAGAAAGTACTTCCCTTGCTATGGTTATATGTAGATTTTACAGCTACATTTGCCCACTTTTGAGACTAAGGCTAATATACAGACTGCAATTTTGCAATCTTTAGCAAACTGATAACTAATTCATCAGAGCCTTTCATTGAAGCACTGACAGATGCCTTGACTGCAGCATTGACAAATCTCTACTCTACACCAGCAGTAAGTCACTCCATAGCTTGGTAATACAGGTCTACTTCGGGTGGCCTAGGCTTCTTAGGTATCACCTGCCAACGCTTGTGGAATCTCTTGTCAACAGCAAAAAAATATTTACCCTGCATATTTGTTTTTTAGCTGGAAAGACTTTCAGTGTAGGCTTTGGCCTGCAAGGTAGCGCTGAATCGCATTGATGTTCTTTACAAGAATGCATCTTTGTCTGCCAGCTTGGGCTTGCACTCCTAGAATGTGCTTTGCTTACACAGATATACCCAGGTGCTCCAGGATATGTCGAGCTAGATCTTGCCCGCTCTCCTAGAGGAGTTTCACAACATTTTGGCTGGAACAGTCCGTGATGGGCAGGATGCAGAGAAGTAAATATGTGCAAGCCTGTTTGGACCTCCCACAGATTGTGTAAGGAGCATTATGTGCACAATTGGGGTCATTTGTTGTCAAGAATGGATGCACAAGTTTACCCAGGAAAATGCAGTTGTCCCTCAAGGACATGCATTTATATGACTCCAAACTCTTTAGAGACGAGGCAGATTTAGCAGTGGAATAATTCAAAGAAAGCTATGCTATGACTAACACCTCGGCTTTGCTAGCTGTGGCTCACCAATGTCACCAGAAATGCCAGAAGTTTAGGACTTACTCCAAGGGCTTGGTATAGTGCTAAAGGTAGCCATCCAGCAGCCTGCTCAGGCCTTTTATGTCACCATGAGATGTAGTGGCAGTAGAGGATGGAGCCTAGCAGCATCACAGCCTGTCCTGGTTTTCCTCTTCCCCTACCCCTACCCCTACCCCCACCACCAACATCACTGGTAATGTAAACATTTTCTCCATTTAAGAATAGATCTTTTGTCTCCAATAATCTTTATAGCTACTTTTTTCTGTCGTGGATGTCACACTAAGCAGGTGTTCATGTAATAAATCACTCCGTTATATTTCTACCTTTTGGGCGCGTATGGGAGCTGCCCACTTGGATGTTCACTTGTTTCACTTCAAGTGCAATAAACGCCTTTTTACGAGTTTTATATACCTGTGATAGTAGATATGAAGAGCATATACCTATGTGTTTTGTTAGGAGAGTTTTTCCAAATGCCTCTCCCAGCTTAACCTTTTGATAGTGTAAACTACAAAATATGTTGAAATCAAGCCCATTTTCCTCTGTGACTTAGAACTGTCCCATATTCCTCAACATCCATGGAGTAGTCTTCCTTATATACTTACCAGATGGGTGAAAGATGCCCTTCCTCCCTCAGATTTCAAATATGGCACAATGCAGATAAGGAGCAAATTATGTATTTGAAACTGGGGATAACACGGTCCAAAAAACGAAATCTTGTATTTCAAATTACCCAGTAAAAATGGGATAAGCCATAGCAGGAATGAATGGTGCACAGTAGTAATAACAATCAGGAGGCCATAATAGATTTTGAATGGGAATATTTGTAACTACACTTGTTCACCCTTAGCAAGACATACTTGGGGCACTGGAAAGCAGAATATGTTTTTACATGTCCAACATGGCACAATTATTTAAGACATGTGGATTCTGCAGGCTGTCATAAAAGGTTACCCACTTTCCGTTTTTTTTCAGCCCCCTCTAGATTCTCCAGTTTTCACCATGGCTTGCGCAGAACATGCCTCCATTCATGCCAGAGAGGTACAGTCATTACTGACTAAAGGGGCAACGGCGAAGGTACTATCTAGTCCTCAGATCCACTATTTTTGGGGGGTGCTGCTTTAGTATCCATTCTAAAGGTGAGGAACCTACTGTTAGACGTATCTATCAGAAGAGCATATCCTGTTCTGTGCAGTTGGGTGGGGGGGGGACCTCTAGGTTCAGAAAGGTTACAATTTACATTGTGTACACTGTCACATAAAGTGATCTCTACTGATGATCCACATCTTAGCGTGCACAACGCTTTGTTGCCTGACTTAAGCACACAGGGGTGTCGCCTATAAACAGCTTTGTCACATCTCTTCCGGAGGCAGAACAAACCTGCTGCGGAGTTCGATGGCACCATCTATCGTCATGAAGGAGCAGTTGCTGGAAAAGCCTCTAGGTCCAGTCTGGCACCTTAGGGAATGCAGATTGTGAGGAACCTGTGGTAAGAGAAAGCACAAGAAGGAGCATTATTGTAGGCAAGTAATTTGTTTGTCTTGAACATTTAGATACAGTTCCTAATTTTCACCAAAAATCCTTTAATTGAGTAGCACTCAAGTTGTGTAGGTGTGGTACGTTCTGCTAACTGTGGCCATGTTGGTCCTGGAAGAATTACGAATAGCCAACATAACAGATGTCTGTATCCATAATAATTGCTAGGTACTTGTGTGTGGCCACTCAGGGTTTGATTTTCAGCAAGTCAATTGAGCACAATGTTTTGTTTTCACAGTGTTCTGTGAAAACTACCTGATACATCATTTCAGCACCTTAGGCAAGTGCAGCCTGAGCATAAAAAACAAACAAGTTATGGCGCACACATTTCTTTCTGACTTACCTGGAGAACGTATGTTTCTGATAGTTACGTCTAACTGCAGATCACTCACTTACAACATCCAGGTGCCTGAATGGAATCAGAGGATTTTATAGCAGTACTCTCATACTCCCCAGATATAATGGCAGCAGATCCGGTACTCACTCCCAAACTATTTGGGTTCCTATCAACTTCAAACTTCTATAATTTTTTCATAGGGAACTATGTTCCCACCAAAAAAGACATGATTCAATTCCGTGCCACGAATACAAGGAGAAGATGTCAGTCACTGACCTACTCAAGATGTGTCTTTGTTGCCTTGGCTCTGAACATAACTCTTAAATCGTGAGATACAGCTGCGCTAATGCAGCCAAAGTAGACACTGGCTACCTATATGCCTATTGCAACAACCTTGACAAGCGGGAGGGATGGCATATCAGACATTTCTATGTATTACATTGCTGAACAGTTAGGAGTAGTGACAGAATGGTCGAACTTCGACAACATATGGGCTCACATGGATCATACATTTGTAGGTAGACTTCTCTGGGATCTTGATTAGTAGGATAAAAAGCAAGAGACCAGCCAATGCATACTTGACAACAGCACTTAAATGGGACAAGCTAACTACTTTCCCATCACCTTAAATTCCAGAGTTTTCTTGCCCGGCTTGAAGGACCATTAGAAAATGGTGAACTTGAGGATTTAGGGTGATTTGAGATCTTTCAGTGACAAGAGACCGAGGGCAAAAGAGTTCCCACTAAACAAAATTGGGTTCTGTACTCACAGCTGAGAGAGGCAGTTACAAGATCTAACACACCATTTGACACTTCAATCTCAGAATTAAGGTAACCTGAAGAGCTAATTGTCTACAATGAACTGGGAACAGATTATAGTACAGCAGAGATATTAGTTACCATTGTCTATGCAATATGTGCTGTACTACAAAATGGGGACATGCATGTTAGCACCACAAGTGTTAGAAACAGGGAAACACACTAAAAGATTATGCTTGGCTGGCAGTATACCCCCAGATGCCTACACACCTGCATCTCAACACTAGTTACGCATGCTGGAGGAAATGTGGATTCTCCTTATTTTGCAGGATTCTCCAGAGTTAAAACAATTTGGAAGGAGATATCAAAAGTCCTACAAACTATGGAACTATGGTGTGATGCCCTCTTCCAAGGAATACAGAAACTAATATTCTGAGTGTTAAACTGACTGGTTCCAAAGGACTATCTAAACAAAATTGGTGTGTTATGATGCAGTGCCTGGAAGCTACGGACAGCACCATTGCACTTAATTGGAAAAATAAGGAACCACTGTTGTTAACACCATGATATCAAAGAGTATGGGCAATTCTTGTTTTTGAAAGTTTGAACCAAGTAAGGTACAAGGTACACATTCAAGATTTGAAACCATGGGTGAAAATTATGAGACAGGGTGTCCCACATACAATCTGTTCTCAGAAATAAAGTGCAATTGGTTTATATAGCTGAAGTGCATACAATTAATCGATATGACCAGTAACAAACAAGCTTTGAGGGAAACATTGACTATGCTGGATAATTGTATAGAAGTGTGTATAATGTAGTTTGTAGGTGAACCTGACCTTGTGGGTGGTAGTGGGAAAGGATTAAGAAATGAGGGTTTAAAAGAGTAAATATACTTCTCTTGTTTGAAGATAAATTTCCTCATTGTTTTGTCAAGGTTTAAAATTTCAATAAAAATTATTTTGACAAAAATGTCAGTTGAAAGTATACAGTTAACAGTCCAAAACCTAAAAACCACAACATTATATCACAATTTGTGCAATTTTTGGCTGTGTATTTTAATTGCAGCATCTTGTTGCTGGCTTGAAAGTGTCCGGCATGTCTTGAAAAAGCTCAACAATTCAAAGTCTTTTTTTCTGGGTAATCCTAATATTTTCTACATGCGCGTTCACTGTCGAGTCTCAGTCTGTTTTGTTTGTCATAAGAGCTGTACCAGAGTGCCATCAGAGCATGACCTCTTTCTGAGATTGAGTTCATATTGCCTCCTCAGTGCAGGCTATACCCTGACATATGGCTATAGCAGAAGTCTTGTAGTGTCAACGTCCATGCCTTTTTACCTGTTCTTTTCTGAGGAGACTGGCTCTCCTCCTCTAAAATTCCCTCAAGTCTTCTTGATTTTATTGTGCATGACACCTGTATGATGGCGTGTGCGTGGTTTTGATTTTCATGGATGACTTGGTGAATGGAGGATTGAATTTGGACTGTATTGCTGGCTCAACAATACAGCAAATTTGTTTTAGAAAGACTGGTGAACCCACTTTGGACATACTAACATATGTGCATTCCTCACTTGTTTCTGGGTTACTTCCTGAAGCCTGTTTTACCTTGTTGGTTGGGGTAGATCACCATCTATTATTTTATCCAGTGTAGATGCTTTCCCTGCTGGGGTAAACCTGCCCTTCACCCATTTGATCCACCCAAAGTGCTGCACTTTTTCTATATGAATCTTCTAGGTTTAGTCTCATTTACATTAATCCTTTTCTGGTTTGATTTAAAGTGTGGGAGTAGAGAGTGGGTGAGTAGGCACTTGCATGTGTCTACACCCTCCTATGGGGAAGACTCAAATAGACATCAAAGGGTATGCCATAAGCAATAAATGGGGTGGGGGGGGGAATTTCTATAGGAGGGCACAGGGCACAGGGTGGACGAGCAGCTCAAATAAAAAATAAAAAAAAGAGAAGACAAACATCCACATAGCCAGTTCAGCAGGTGTCAGTTTTACCGTATTTTATTAAACATACGCTATTTGTTTTTTCCCACTTATTTTGGACACTGGAATATCAGATCAGTCTCTTTCTACCTTCAGTTGATACTTATTGCCTGAGCTCTTTACTGGGGTTCTAGGTAGGTGTTGTAGTGAAGGACAGAAACCCCTAAGAAATAGGTAGAGGAGTGAGGGGTATAGGTATTCTAACCTGAAATGTGAATGGCCTCTGGACTAGGAAGAGACAAAAGTTAATTTGCCAGTATTTGCAGGATAGCATTGCCCATATTATAATCTTGCAGGAAATTTACCTGACTAATTCGTAGTGTGAGGCTCTTTTTAGCAGTCAGAGATGGTTGCGCCAGGCAGTACAATCATTGACAACTAAGGGAGTGACCCTAATTGTCTAAAGAAACAGATTGGTCTGGCAGATGGTTTACAGGTAATTTGAATTTTGAGCAGAGCAAGTTTACTTGTGCTGGGTATTATGGTCCCAAATGTTATGATTGGTCCTTATTAAGGCATTTTAGGTGAGAATTTGTTGCCATGGGAAGTGTGTGGGGGGGGGGGGAGAGTGGGAGTGATGTAAATGACCTGCTGGGTGAGGAACTTTATAGGTCCTCTAAGAGGAGAACAGTGGCCTTCACAAGAGTCAAGAAGGATGTGAAGAATCTGATACAGGATCTTTCTCTGTGTGATGTGTGGCGTGAAAAAGTTGGAATTCAAAAAGAGTACACTATTTTTTTCAGTGAAAGATACCGCAGTTCCTCTGGGATAGACTTTTCTTTGGTAGACAGATCAGTATTACACAATATCAAGAAGACTCTGCGCATTTCTGCACATTGTTGAGATCCTTCAGCTGTGTTTTTTGAGACAGACCAGAGGTTCAGGAAAAACCTAGGTGGATATTGATTAGAACACTACCTTAAGATGCAAATGGACGTTTGGTTTTAAGGGAGGAAAGTCTGCAGTATTTTGGAAGTAATCTGGATAAGGCTTCCCTGATATTGGTGTAGGGTGCATATAAGAGAGTTGCCCGAGGCATCCTGTGCAGCCAGGGGGCTTGTAAAGGAAGAAAAGTGTGAAAGGAAGACAAGAGGTTTGAGTAACAAAATTGGAATATTAAAAAAGGAGTTACAGGAGTCGGAGGAGGAGGTCGCGTTGGCTGATCATAGGTTGCTTGAGAAACATGAGGCTTTCAAGCAGGTAATAGAGAGGAGGAGTAGAGAAAAAAGTCAAGCAAGCTGACACACATTGCATACAGGGAGAAGAGTAGAAGACTGTTTACTTGGAATGCAGGAACAGATGGAAGGTGGAATTATATTGAGGCGCTAATAGTAGGTGAAGAGGGAATATTTCAGAAGATCCAGATCAGATAGAAGTGTGTATAGTAAAGTTGTTTGAATATCTTTACACAGAGGCAACTAGCTGTAAGCAGGTACCATTAAAGTGGTTGAGTGGGGCACTTTATCTGTAGAAGAACAACAGGCCTGCTTGACCCCCATCTCAGAGGAAAACAATCATTGCACAAATCAATAGACTTGGAAAACAGAAAGCCTGGATACACTCCAGGAGAGTTCTATAAAGCTATATAAAGCTTTGAAAGAGGTTATAGTTCCTTTATGTAGAGAGTGGTTGTCAGCGAGATCACCTATATACCTGACACCCCTCCTCCCCCCCCCCCCCCCCCCCCCACTCAAGTAAGCCAAGCCATTGTGGAATGTAGCCATAATCACCTTACTCTTGAAGCCCTATAAGAATCTGAAGAATGCAGATTTATATAGGACAATTTTCCTGTTGAACTTTGATTATAAGTTTTTTTTTTTTCTGGCATCTTATCAAGAAGACTATCCAAGGTAGCAGGTAAAATAATACATCCAGACCAGAATGGAATTTTGCCAGGAAGCCCTTTGCTTGACCTAACCTATTTGTTAATATCATCAATAGATATGGCTATCCAAAACTCAACCCTTTGGCTGTAGTCACAATAGATGTGGATAAAGAATGTGGATAAAGATTTTGATGGGGCCTTTTGGGCTTACTTGTGGAAAGTTTTAGTGGTGGTTGTCATTCCACCAGTATTTGCAACTGTAATTAAGACCTCATGCACAGCTTCATCTGCACAGATTTCGGTAATGGTAATCTGACTAGGAGAATTAACACCTGGAGGGGAACCCAACAAGGAGGCCCACTTTCCCCTTTACTCTTCAATCTATACATTGCGCCCCTAGCTCAGGCTATTAGAACAGACATTGACATTCTGCCCTTCAGGTCTCAGGGACTTCTGAATAAGATAGCTCTGTATTCAGACAACAATATTCTGTACACAAGAGATCTCAGCAGGGCAGTCACCTTAATAGAGGGAATTACTGATGCCTCTGTGCTTTTTCAGGCTATTCTTATAAATAAGAGTAAGGTGGAGGTGATGTTTTGGAAGCCCAGTTTCGATAGGATGACAAAGGAAATTGATGTAATATTAGCAATATGGGCTCATCTTCCACTAACGCTACATGCTAGAACAAATGTGGTTAAGATGATGATCATGCCCAGTTGAGAAACTTATTTGAAAACGTCCCTCTTCTTTCCTCTGAGTAATGCCTAGCTAGTGAATTTCATTTTGGGCTAAAGGTAAGTCACTTGCATGATTTATTGAAAGATCATACAGGAGAACACCTGGTACAAATATTTGCAGTTAGTTTCTCTGGGGGTCTAAGAGATGGGGCAGTCAAGAGGGTCGGGAATTTGATGAGAAGATGGTTGACTTTAAGCCCCCTAAAAATGATTTTTCCGTATGTGATTTAGTTAGGATTCTTCGTTGGTACATTGCCATTGTATTTTATATTTCTCCAATTTTGTCTTTTAATAAAACTGCTAAGTCTTGCTTTTGTGAACATTCTGCATGTTTACTCCAGCTGTATTGTCAGTTTTACATTAGTTTTGAGCTGAGTCACATGACTGTGTCGGTGTGATGGCTTGTTTCAGTTTTCTGGAGACCATCCTCCTATAGACTTTGTCGGAACTAAAATCTGTACTGTATCTGTGCAGTAGTTAAAAGGCATTCACTATATTTTAAAAAAACCTTGACTAAATCTTTCCCATTTGTACCAGTGATGTTGTGTGAAGAAATGTTTGAAGGACAAAGATAATTCTTAAAATATGATATAGCTATACTTTAGCAAAAGTTCTTAACCATGAATGTTTTGCATTTATTTTAGATTGTGCAGTTGGCACTTGAAAATCATGAGAAGAATACAGGAAAAGACAAGTTGGATTTTTGTCATGGATTGGAAGATAAAAAGAAAGCTAAAATAATGTGGTGTAAATACAAAGGGTGTGCAACCTGAACTTGTTAACATTATAAGCTGAGAAAATGAAGGTGCTTGGAAATGGTACATTAGTATCTTGCAGTCTTCAGTTTGGAGACTTGATTTTAATGTAGAAACATATTTCCCTCCTAGCACAAAACAAGGTATTATGTGTTTTTTGAGGGGCAAGCATTGGTTGTACCCCTGTTTTACCTTAAGGAAATGGTAAAATGGATTACCTGCTACAGTAAATGTGGATGATCGGGAGCATCTGGCTTGCCACAAAATCATGGCATGTTTCAAGGACATAATTTGGATTTGAGCTAAAGCCTCCTAATGCACTCTGTACAGTCAAGGTTTGGCTGTACTCTGTGGTCCACTTAATGGCCATGATGGCAACTAAAACAAAGATATCATTTTGTTGGTATCTTTGAATAGTCACAAGCAGTAACAGAAAAATGAATGGAGGAAAAGAGTGTGATGGAGGCGGTACAGATGGAAGGCTACCAGCAGTGCAAGTTCCATTTGGTTGGCAACGTAGGGTGGATCACAATGGAGTACTTTATATTAGGTAAGCATTGTATGATATATGTGATATGTATACATGTGTATATGCATGTTTGCCTGGTTTCCACAAGGTAGGGATCTCTGCTCCTGCCATGGCATAAACTGCATATATAAAAAAAATACTGCCAGAAAACTCTTTCAGAAACAACACCTTAGTCAGATTGTGTGTATTTACGTGTTACATCAGGTGTGAATAGTTAAAAAAAATGTCTTTGAACAAGTACTTAAAGTACATATTGTCTCAAAAAAATATTGCATGGGGAAACATTGACAGGAAAGGTGATTAGACAAACATAAAGAGGAGTTTACCCAACACAGTTGACCAGTTTCAGCTCTGAAAACAGATACATGTGGTTGTTTATTACATGTAAATGATATATACTTTGTCCAGAGGTGTTTGACCGCACTGTAAGAAACAAAGGGACAGTTAGCATTAAGGACACCTTTGGAGTGAATGCGGACTTCCACCCTAGCTATTACATTCAGACTTGTGTAGTAAACTTTCAGGAAAGAACTGATAAACAGCCAGTCGATCGATCAATCGGTGTTTGTAAAGCGCGGCTACTCACCCGTGGGGGTCTCAAGGTGCTGGGGGGAAGGGGAGGGGCCTCATCCGAAGAGCCACGTCTTGAGGTTCTTCTTGAAGATGGTGAGCGACGGGCTTTGTCTGAGGTGCAGGGGGAAGTTATTCTAGCTCCGTGCTGCAGTGTAGGTGAAGGATCGTCCTCCAGCGTTGTTTTTGCAGATGCGAGGGATGGTGGCCAGGGCCATCTGGGCGGAGCGGAGGGATCTGGCGGGGGTGTGGCTAGAGACGCTGTGGTTCAGGTTTGCTGGTCCTGTGTTGTGTATGGCCTTGTATGTGTGGGTGAGAAGCTTGAAGGTGATTCGCTTCTCGACAGGTAGCCAGTGGAGGATCCTCGGGTAATGAGTTCTCACTGAGGGAGGTCCAGAATGAGTCTGGCGACGGTGTTCTGGATGAGTTGTAGTTTTTTTATGTTCCTGGTTGAGGTGGCGGCATAGGGTGCATTGTCGTAGTCCAGCTTGCTAGTGACTAAGGCGTGGGTGACTGTCCTGTGACAGTCTGCTGGGATCCAGCTGAAGATCTTCCGAAGTTTGCGGAGTGTGAGCCCGCAGGAGGAGGCAACAGAGTTTACCTGGCGGGTCATGGATAGGGAGGAGTCGAGGATGATTCCTAAGTTGTGGGTGTGCTCAGCCGGTGCAGGGGGGGGGCCTCTTAGGGATGTTAGCCACTAGGAGTCGTCCCAAGCTGAGGTGGCGTTTCCAAAGATGATAAGCTAAGTCTTGTCCGAGTTGAGCTTGAGGCAGCTTTCTCTCATCCAGGTAGCTACAGCTTCCATTTCTGAGTGGAAGTTCCTTTTGGCTGTGTCTGGGTCTTTGGTGAGGGAAATGATGAGTTGTGTGTCATCGGCATATGACACGATGTTCATACCATGGCTTCTGATGATGGCACCTGGAGGGGTCCTATATACGTTGATCAGTGTGGGACTCAGTGAGGATCCTTGGGTGAATCCACAGTTGACTCCCGTGGGTCTGGAAGTGTAGGGCGAGAGTCTAACCCTCTGCATCCTCCCGGAGAGGAAGGAGTAGATCCATTCCAGGGCTCTTTGTCCAATTCCTATGTCATGGAGTCTGCTGCGCAGAGTGCTGTGTGAGACCGCGTTGAATGCTTCTGAGAGGTCGAGGAGTATGAGTGCTGCGGCGTGGTTGTGCTCTAAGAGTAATCTGATGTCATTGTTGGCTGCCAGGAGGGCTGTCTCCGTGTTGTCGTTGCTGCGGAAGCCGGACTGGGAGCTGTCCAGGGAGTTGTTGGCCTCAATGAAATTCCGTAGTTGTGCGTTGATTACTTTCTCCAGTACTTTGGCAGGGTAGGGTAGCAGTGAGATGGGCCGGAAATTCTTTAGTTCTGATGGGTTGGCTGAAGGTTTCTTCAAGAGAGGGCGTATTTCGGCGTGTTTCCAGTCCTCAGGGAAGGTGTCTGTGTTGATGGAGCAGTTGATTGTGTTCCAGAGCTCGGGCATGATGGATGTGCTGGCTCTGATGTATATGAGGTGGGGACAAGGGTCCGAGGGGGCTCCAGAGTGGGTGCTGTTCATGATGTTGACAGTTTCCTCTGTTCTGTACGTTGATCAGTAGTGGATGGTCTGAGGGGATGGGTTGGTCACAGGTTCCGGTGCCAGGATTTTCCGGGAGGAAGCTGTTGTAGATGTCCTGGATCTTGTAGTGGAAAAAGGAGGTGAGTTTGTCGCAGAGGACCTGTGATTGGGGGATGCTGGTGGCTAAACACCTGCGGGTGTGCTTTGATTCTTGGAGTTCGGTGGTGAATCAGCTGGCTTTCTTAGGTACGCGTTTGGCGATGTCAGCCAGAGAGAGGCTAGAGTGTTGTCGCATTTGGTGATCCATGCGTTGAGATTGCGTGTTGGTGTCGTCGGAGGGAGAAGGGAGGGATTTGGCGAGCGATGAGGTGAGTTGCTCATTGGTGATTTCGATTCATTCCCGGTGGGTGGGTGGGGTTGGGGTTGGGGTCCTGGAGGTGTGCGTGCGTCTGCTGGGCGCGATGATTGTGAAGTGTATGCAGTGGTGGTCGGTCCAGTCTGGGGTGGAGATAGTCTTGCTGGTGATCCGGTTGCTTTAGGTGAAGATAGGGTCCAGTGTGTGTCCTGCAATGTGTATGGGTGAGGAGACCAGCTGTCTGAGGCAGAGGGTGGCAAGGTTGTTGAGTAGAGCATTGATGTTTGGGTCAGTGCGGTCCTCGAGGTGGAAATTAAGGTCGCCGTGGAGGAGGTAGTCGACTGATGCCAGGGCCTAAGGGGATGGGGAAGGGTAGCGATGTCTACGACATTGTCTGTGAAAGCTGGGCAGGGGCCGGGTGGCCTGTACACTAGGGTGCTGCGGATGGAGGAGTTGTGGTTGGAGTGGACCAGGAAGTGAAGGTTTTCATGGTGGTGCAGTGTTCTTCTGGGACGGCCTTGACACGTAATGAAAACTTGTATGTATGATGGCAAGCCCTCTGCCTGGGCGGGAGGGCCAGTCCCTCGTTAGGATACTGTAACAGTCAGGAATGGCAATGTCTGGACCCAAGGTGGGGTTGGTCCACGTCTTGGTAAGGAAGGTGATGTCTGGTTGGGCTATGTCGATCAAGTCCCAGAGTTAGGTAGCGTGTTTGTGGAGGGAGCGAATGTTAAGAAGCAGGCAGTTGGTGGGGTTGTGGAGGTTGCTTGTATCTTCGTGTGCGGAGAGTACCGTCAGCTTGAGGCTGGCGCAAAAGTTGCAGTTCCTGCAGGTGAAAGGTCCGTAGGTGTCCTTGGGGAGGATGGTGCAGCAGTTTGCGGAGACCTCTGGTGTTGAGATGGAGGGTCTCGGAGTCGTAACGGACGCAGTCCAGAGGGTGGTTTGACGGAGATCCAGGGTTCCTGGCATTAGGTGCGGACGGGTGCAGACGGGCTTGCCATTGGCGTGCCAGCGGCGCACCTGCTGCGTGCGGCTGCCATTAAGAAGGGTGGGGGGAGCAGTCAGCTGGGAGGCGGGCGGGAAAGGTGCTTCACAGGAGGGGAGGGGGACAGATGAAAGAGGGGAGAAAGGAAAAAGGAATAAAAGAAAAATGAGAGAAAAGAAGAGAAAAAGGCAGAAAAAGCAAGAGTGAAAGAGCGACAGAGAGAAGGACATAGTTGTGATGGCCACTAGACCACCAGGGATGAGGCGCTGGGATGAGTCTGCGGGTAGAGGAGGGGCTCGAACTGAGAGTCAGGAGGCTCTCAGTTCGTCCCAGCAAGAGGCAGAGGGAGCAGCAGCCAGAGGAGATGGGGAGGGCAGCAGACGTCAGTAACATTAGAATCTCATAATTAGCAGACGGCGATTGGAAAACTGTCAGTTGTTGGTGTACTTTTGGTAGAGTGAAGAAATTGACAAAGAGGAAGTGATTTAAAGTGAACCAGTTCACGCAGAGGAACTTGACTAGAACAAAATGCAGTTTCCGTGGGGGGAAAAAAGGTGCATGTATCAAGTACAGTTGGGAACAAGATCTGGGGAAAGGGATACTTGCTTCATGCTGGGAGAACGGCTGGAAAAGCATACCCAAATGATTCAGAAGCCTGGATTATAGGGCGTTGGAATACAAATTCATCAAGTGTTGATATCTTACTCTGGAAAGATCGAAACTGATCTGCTGCTTACTGTGAGCCGGGGAATTAGGTGTGCAAGGGATTTGGCTCAGTGATTTACATATGGTTGAAACGTCACCTGATTCAAGCATATCAGTAAAACTCTTAAATATATCAATAAGGATATGGGATTTACAAGGTATCATGACCCTCAAAGCGATGCTACAGCCCCCAGAGGGTTGGAGACCGCTCCGAGGGATGAAGGGGACAGAAGATCCCACTATATTGCATGTTGAGGACATCCAAGAAGTTCATAGCTGCTCATTGAAAGGGTAAAGGAACGCCTCACAGCAGTACAGTGGATACATTCCCTTTGGTCCTTGAAAAACTCAAACAACATTCAGCACACAAGCAAGAGTTCTGATAAATGTTTGAGCCCATTGATTGACTACTAGCCCAACTAAGAGACTTCCGTCAAGAATAGCAGCAGTAGATGTCATTTATGGCCATGGTTAGGAAGGATTTCCTGTAAATGTTTACTAACAACTCATTATGAACAAACTTTCAGAGATTCTTCTGAAAGAGATCAGCTTGCTATTGCATACTATGTCAATGCCAAAAACATTGAGACTGATGCTGTAGTGTTCTGCCCGCAGTCTTTATTAACAAAACCCTTTTTCTGTATTAAAATCTTTTTTTTTATTTATTTTTTATCAATGACACCTCATTAGCACTGGTTAGTTTATACTTAGCACATTAGGAGGTGCACCACATGTACAACATCACTAACAAGGTTTTACATTGACAAGATCATCGTTTGGAAAATGAACAATCTTAATTAATTACTTAGGTTAATTTCCTGATTCTTCATTTCAGATTTAAACACAGATCTGCTAAATTACCAATCCTGTTCCTTGCGATAGACATTAATCCTCAGGAGGGGGGAAAAATATGCAGAAATACGAGGTAAACTAACTGAACCTAAAATGCAAATCCTGCCACCCTCTGATACAGCAGTGTTTTTTTTTTATTGTAACTAAACTGCTTACGGAATGAGAAACTAGCAGAGGTTCACTTGCACAAACTCAAGACAAAGGTTTTTCTGGCTGCGCTACCAAACGCGCATGGAAAGAGAGACATGTATAGGAATCTTAAACATGTACTGATTTAGAAAGGGGAAAAAGACACTGTTGACCACCAAATATGTCTGACATTGTCCACAGTTTACAATAAATGGATGTATTAAAGGGGGGAAGAACGCGCACTGCCAGAAGTCAGTACCTGTTCTCCTATTGCATTTTGGTAGATAGACTTCATAGTGTGATTTTCTGATGAGTAGAAGAGTGTTTGCCACAGTATCGCCGCGATCAGTGCTTGTATGCTTGGGCACCTCATTCTGGGTCTGGCTTTTCTTAAGAAGAAAGTACAACTATTTGGTGACTTGCTGGCAGTCTGCTGCCTCCCCTTCCTTGATTGTTAGACTCCTACAGGCAGCATTTGAAATACCCCTAACTTTGGTGGTAGGTAAACTTTGAAAGTACTGGATCATAATATTTGCTCGGAATTTCAGTAAGCGAGCAAAGCAAGTACGAGCCAGACTTCTTGTAGGTAGGTTTGGAGGCAAGGTCACCAATTCTCCAGTACTTTCATGGTATGCCAACTCTGAAAGCGCTGACCACATTTTAAATAATAATTTGCCACCTTGCAAGAATTACTTTCAGCATGCCAGGGCCATCGTTTAGCTCTGAGTTAATCCCTTATGCCAAGAATTGTGCACAATGTACCAGTGCCAGAATTTTGCCATGGACACCCCCACACCTCCAGAATACCCTGGGTGCCTCATATGTTAAAAATCAGTTATTGTATGCAAAGACCAGCATTCTGGTCATTGGTGCCACATAGCATGGGTTCTGTCTCTGATTTCAAGAGGTGCTTCCATTGTATCAGCACCAGCATTCTCCCACAGGCACCATCATCCATTTTGCCATGGGTAACACCCCCACACGTAAGACTTAGGAATACTTTCTTTTGAACCAAGCTTTACCTCCTGTACTCCAGAGCCACCAGCCCACACCCTTTCAGCATTCTTGACAAATGCTAATAGTAGCCTAGGGTCTTTTTTTTTTTATGAGATGGCAGCCCTAGCAGAAATTCCTGTTTCTGCTTGATCAATCTGCTAGCATGCCTGTTTTGAACATTTACTGAACCGCTATGAAGATAATTCATGTCTTGTTGATAATCTAGTAGTGTAGTGGCTTCAATTTGATTTTCATGTAACCTCTAGATTTGGTCTTTTGTCACAGGACTAATTCAGCAGGGTCCAAAATATAATTCTCTCCCTCCACACTCCTGTGTACAGTCAACTGGATGTTTCACTGTAAGGTAGAATGAGATGAAGCTCAGACACACTCCAGAGACTCTGCATTACCATACAAGCTACACAGATAAGCATAAGCTGCATACAACACAAGCTTGCAACCAGAAGAACATGCCTTGAGTTAAAATTCCTTACTCTACATAATAGAAACTAAATATAAACACACTTGTATTTGGGATATACATATTATATATTTACATCATGTACACACACATTGCAGAACACACTTCACCAAGAAAATGAAGAATGAATAATACATTTGAAGAGCACAATAGCAACCTTTTTGGTTATGCCTAGCACCACAAAGAACACAGATGTGGTGCAGATGCGCACTCAAGCAAACATGAATAAGATAATATTCTTCACCTTAATACTGCTCTGCAAACTACAAAACTGCTCCTATAACAAAAACATCCAATGTGGTTGCACATACATAATTCACACATCCATTGGAGACACAAATCCACACAATATAGACAAACCTATGCTTAGTGTTTCTAGTTTTCATTTAAACCTAATTATCACTGATAGAACGCCACCAAAGGGAATATTTACTTTTCAGTAAAAAATTGGAAAAGACTGGATTTTGCTTCACTTATTACTGCTTTGGTGCATTGTACTGTTTTTACATAACAAGTGCACCTACTGCCTCTAAGCACTTCTCTGTGGCGAATGCTCCTTCTTTAAGCCACCCTCATCATAGCATTACTTTTTGATCATCACAAGGTCCCTAGACCACTGGTAGCTACATCTACTCCCCTTTAGGGAACATGGTTATCCTCATATGGCTTAGACTAGCTGCATGTTGCTGTGTAGTGACTACAGGTTTACAGCTGAACTCTGAATAGGGTCTCAGTCGAGGGTAGATAGCACAATCACAATGTCATTTTCCTTCTTTGAGCGCAGGGTGGAACTTTACTTTCTAAAAGTTTAATTAGAAAGGGAGCGCAATTGAATCACCGCCAAAGTTCACTTTTACCGTTGCCAGTGCGAAAAAGGAAAGCAGCTGTAGGGAAATTACTAAGGTCACTACGTAAATGCCCAGATAATGTTTCAATACTGACTGCCCTGAGAGAGCAAAGGAAATTGTACAAAAGGGATCTATGGTCCTTTAAAAAAGGCCAACAGGAGGTCGTGTGGGCCAAACTACATTTTGCGACTAAAACATCTACTTAAAGTCCCATCTAAAAGAACGGATCATCGAAGAAGGCCCTCAAATTCAGTCGCATATGATTAGCTGGGAACCCAACATTCCGGAACCCTTGAAATTTACGGCATCAGAACTATTCAAAATCAATTGGAAAGTCACGAATGGACTGCGCCCCTGGCCCCAATGGCATACCGCAAGCACTATTTAAACAAGAAACGGAAAGATGGGCCAATTTCCTGGCAGCAATGTTTAATGACGTGATCACAACTGGCAACGTCCCGGCATCCTGGAAAGGCTCAATAATCCACCCCATATATAAGGGTGGGTGCGTGCTCTCCCCAAGCAACTACAGACTAATCACACTTTTAGACGTTGACCTCGAGTACTTTTCCTGCTGTGTGCTAAAACATCTAGAAGCCTGGATTACAGATAACAATATTCTACCCTTTAATCAAACCGGGTTCACCAAGCACCAAGGAACATTAACAAATCTTATGGGGCTAGGCTTGATCATAAACAGAGCAAAAGCAAAGGGGACTCCAACCTATTTATGTTTTGTTGACTTTAAAGCTGCTTTTGACTGTGTCTCCCGTGGCAAATTGTGGGCCAAATTACTACAGTGGGGGCTGCCACATTCTATTTTAAATGCCATCAACATAATATACTCTGATACTTGGGTGAAGGTCAAACTGGGGGAAGGCTCTCACCTATCCAGGCCAGTCAAAACAACAGTGGGGGTGAAGCAAGGCTGTGTATTGGCCCCAACACTCTTTAACCTGTACATAGCATACCTCCCCTCCAAGTTAAATGGTCACTCATCCCACTCTCCCTCACTGGGCGGTCAACAAGTATCCAACCTACTATATGCAGATGACCTACTGCTAATCAGTAATACCAGAATAGGCATGCAGAAATTGTTAAAGGCATTAGAAGAATACTCAGGCTCCAATGATTTAGAAATTAATCATAAAAAATCTAAAATGATTACCTTAAACCGCAGGCCATCCACCCAAGGTAAATGGCATATGAATGGGAAAACCCTAGAGGAAGTAACATCATACAGATACCTAGGATTGGTGGTGGATGCTAGAGGTAATTACACGGCACAAAAAGAAGCAATAAAAAACAAGACGCAGGCCCTTACTTACGCCTTTTGTAAGCTAGCAAATTCAATCTGTGGTCATGCTCTGAACCCATTAACAGCTGTAATGAGAGCGAAGCTACTTCCAACTATCACCTATGGGACCGAAATAATGAGGGGGATGGAAGTAGGTCTTCTGGAAAAGCTTCTGATAAAAACCTATAAACGCGTTTTTCGGCTACCTGGGCGTGCATCGCCAGCCCAGGTCAGACTGGAATTCACGCTGGTCAAACAGTCGTTAGCCCGACCGGCGGCATACATTAAATGCTGCTACAAATTGAGCCGCGCTACAAAGGGGTCTTTAGCCAATCTAGTCTGGCAGGAAATTATCCTAGAAAGAGGGAACTCCAACTATATAAAATATCTAGAAGAAAGTAAGAGTCTTTTGAAATTAGAGGAGGTATGGAACAGGTCCCTACCCATCCCCATTTTCAACAAAGCAGTGAATAAAGTGAGTAAATTACAGAGCTGGCTAGAAGATAAGATCTCACTGACCAAAAGGGAGCATAGTTGGTTGATCCTTAATTCCTACAAAACATTTAAAGAATCACCACTTATGGCGGGCTCGTACTCACGGAAAATCAAGCAATCCTTTCTCAGACTTAGGCTGGGTGAAGTCCCTACTTTAGACCTCTTGCCAAAATGGAAGAAGGAGCGGCAAGTAGACTCACAGGAGTGCCGTCTCTGCCATCTAGCAGATGAAAACCTGATGCATGTGGTCTGCATTTGTCCAGCCATGGCGGCCGACAGGAGACTCTTGCTGAAAAAATAATTTAACGGCTTAAGAATTAGATCCTGCAGACAAGCACTAATTGCAGCTTTTAACCCTCAAAATACAATATTGAACATAAGGCTGGTTCAATTTTTGGAAATTTTCACTCATAAAACCACAACCTCTCGAAATGACCAGATAGAGGGAGGGCGGAAACAATAGTGAAATCCCTATAACCCGCTTTTGAACATCCTAAAGAAGGGAAGGCCCCTATGTAGTCCACAGGGTTGCTCAGCTCGTGTCGTAATAAAGTCCGGTTTCAACAATCAGACGTAAGTAGGGGTAGATAAAACTGATAGAAGGCCTCTTCCCACTTTGTCCTATTTTTACCAATGCCTAATTTTTCTGCTACTGTTCTCCTTAAATATCTTGGGTGAAGGATATTTCATATAGCTTTTCATTTTAAACACAGGATTTTATCTGCCGTTGTATTTTTTACCCATAATAAGATTGTTCTGTTGTCCCAATATTAATACCTAAAGCACTAGTACGTTCCTTTCTTAAAATCTTTATATAGAAGAAAAACTCACTAACCACTTCACCTTAAGCTAAAGAACTGTAATTGCCTTTTTGCACTAAAATTGTTCTGTTAAATGTTTATGTGGAAGGAAAGTTTTATGGTTTTAATTAACTAATAAACTTGTGTTTTTACTACTAATTATCAGGATTGTGGAAACTAAAATCATTATGATGCGCTATGTCCTACCCTAAATTGATGCATCTAGCATTCTTCTTCTTAGTTTTACATCATTGCGGTATGAGAAGCACTCTTGTAAAAACCACATGGTTTCTGACAAAATGGTCAAGGGCCATATCATAAGCAAATTCAGTGCCTATTCACAATCCCAGAAGAGGTCAAAGAGGCAGTTTTACTGAAGATAAGCTGCCTACATAACATACATTAACTCAGTCTACAATTTAGTGTACAACCTATAAATAGTATGGGTCAGGCACGTGAAGAGACAACATCCACTTTGTTTTCTAGTGCATACTTCCGACAGTGAAATTTTAATTTAAATGGGTGTATTGACTCATTGTTCACCTTTGCACAGACAAATGAGTTCATGCATCTGCCCCAGCATCACCAAGTACATCCATTCATACCTCCTTCATGTCAAAGTCATAATGGGAACTTATGGTGCAGAAATAAGGGCTGGCCCTTGACATTTTCCCCGAAGACAGAAAAGGCACCAAAGGGCATACACAGCATATAACGCAATGATAACGTGTCTCTCTCCCACAAGGCCAGAAAGCGCACAATTCTTGCACAGCTTTTAAATAAGCAAGGCATGCATGCATGCCCGAAAACAATGCCTAGAAGTCCTTACGCTAGCTTTAAAAACAAAAAAACACAAAATCCAACTGCCACAATATAGCAATTTAAAACAAAAAACTTATGGTGTGAACTATACAAGTAAAAGATCCAAGGCATGCTGTCAGGTAATTTGGATTTTTTACTACCCACAGATACTGCTTGATGCAGAAGCACAGTTTGCTGTCACCAAAGGATTTATAATGCATGCAAATTAGTCACCTAGCAGGCTTCTACGATATAACAAGGTGCAATAGATATAGTCCCAGATGTGGCAGTAATTACGCATTTGTAGTCAATTCCCTGATGAAGGACAAAATCCAGAAACATATGCATGTTCCAAGAGATAAACAGAACTATCTGCACCTACTTTGGTGGAAAATCTACAGTCACATTTGAAGTAAGCACTAATTGTGTACTGCATTTACAATAATCTAAAGGGGCGAACTGTGCTAGGATGTGAGGCAGTGTGCTCTCAACCCACCTTCTGTAGGCTAGAAGGATAACATAATTTATTATAGGAATGAACAGGAGAACAAATTAAAAGCAGCGTTTTTATAATCACTGCAAAAGCAGTCAAGTGACTCTATGGATCAAAAGGAACAACCACTGATAACCACAGTTTTTTTTTTTTACAATTTTGGAATACTTCAGAAAACATTGGGAAAACTTTACTGCAAACAAAAAAGTCTACTTATACTGTGCCATAGCCAAGCTGGCAGAAAAACACACAAGCCCATAACATTGCACCAATAACATCACGTGCATATACCAAAAACCGATATAGACATATCTTTTCTAAACAAATTACTACGCATTAACTGGCTTCTGCTTCCCTACTGAGTGTACCACCGAAAGCAAAGAATGTAGATTGATTTTGTGCTAGATTATTGCAAGCACAGGCAGATTGTTTAAACAAGGCATGTGGAGGTAATTCTAAAGTATGAATCCGTAGGTTTATTTAACGTTTATTGAAAAAACTAATTATTATTTTACGTAATGCAGCTGGAAGAATAAGTAGATGTGCTGAACACAAAATAATTTTGAACATAGGTAGGTTCATCCAATAAACATAGAATTACATCCTAGACATATAGGGCACTATGTTTACTTTAAAAAAAAAAAAAAGAAAAAAGAAAATTGGTGCTAAAAATTAAATGTTCTGAAAAATATGTACTTGTATTCAAAATACGATTGTCTGGCATTTAATATTTTCTTATTCTCCTTCGGGTTCTGTTAGCACCCTTTTACCAGTGTCATCAGTTTTTCTGTCTCCCTTAATTTAAGCTTAAGAAGGTCAACCCCCTTTAAAAAAAAAAAAAAAAAAGACAAGTAGCATTGTGTGGAATTAATACCAATAAAAAAAAATACAACTAGTACCTTGCAGCGGAGACCTATTCATGATCCTACTCAAGAGGAGCACTTCAGTTGGGTCTCGAGGGGTAATGGAGAGGTTGCTGTATATTTCAGTTGTGTTGGACCAAGGGAGTACTTGCACAGCTCTAAAATGGCAACCATACATAACTGGAGACACTCGTACATGTTCACACACTCACCCACAAACACATGTATGCATTCATCAGTATCGGGGGGAAAAATGTTTTACTTACCCTGCTTTGTCTGTTTCAAGCAAAATGTATCACTTCTTCTGCATGGCAGGTGTCAAGACTGGAATCTGGCACTGCAGCCTGCAAATAAAAAGCCAGATAGAACAGAGAAGGTGGGGTCAAGTTGAGAAAAGCCAGTTCAGATACTTTCCCAGTTTCTGATAGAGTTGTAAATCCAGCACTCGCAGAAGTTAAGACAGGGCTGAGGATCTTGCCCCTGCTGTTATGTCTCACTTTGATTTCTCCTCTACCAGCACTTATTTTGACAGATGTACTGTGCGGAGACATGCGGAGTACATTAGTTACATTCATTAGATGTTTCCTGTATGAGGGAACATAACTGAATTATGCACTCACATGTGCATAAGCCTGACATCCATCACCAGTCTGCCATGATCACACATGGCAATATGGAAGTGACTCATCCTTCACCCCCTCCTCCCTCCCCCCCCGCCTCCCTCTCTTTCCCCTCGTCCTTTATTGGTCAAGAGCTAGAGAGATCTGGTCTGCTATGCACATTAAGCAGTTTGCTTGAAAACACAATCATGTTCTCATAATTGTGTATTCATAACATGTTGACTGCAGATACACATGCTATGCACACTCCTGCCATTTAGTGTTAGGCCATGACTTTACAAGTTGTTTTTCTCGAGGAAATCTTTTACTGTTGACGTTGTCTCCTCCTCCTCCTCGAGGTAATGCGCATGTTCCACGGCTCCCTTCTTAGATTGTTTTTTTCTCCCATTGGACTAGGACGGACTGCGTCAGAGCTCTATGCAGCTTCAACACCCTTGCAGCCTACGGACACCTACCGACTCAAACGAATCACAGTTCAGCAACGACAACATAGACACAACTCCTGCAATCGTTGGAACCATCTAAGATTCCATCAAAAGGACAGAATTCACCTGACTTCGACACCGTAGCCTCCCAAAAACCTGTTGAGAATGTTCTTCTCTAAGTAATGGATGGTAAAAAGGACTGTTTTTTTCGTAAGCGCCCTTGGTGTGGGGCGAAATACGCTTACTCCGATTCCCATAATGTGTGCAACCTTTCTCTGTTGCTGGAGCACTGAGAACTGGATTGCACTGCTTGCCACCTATTCAGAAATAAAAAGACCTTCAGAAGCAGACAGGGCAGCAGACTGGTCCATACCATGGAGATGGCAGCGGAGGCTTAGCTCTCCCCAAAAGAACACCACCACCTCTGAACCTTCGAGGGCGAAACGGGCATGACGTCACAGCAGGAGAGGGCTACAATACCGCCAGCCCTCACTTCATTGTCTCGGAGTCCTGTGCAGGAGAGGAGTCTGATGCGAGAGAAGAGTCTGACGTGCTTTTCCTAGACACTACGCACAAGGCTCCACCGCCAGTGTTGTTGCCCATGATGAAGACAACACTGCAGGCTGTGAGTGATATTGACCCACCACACACTTAAGACACCCTAACCCGCCAAGGTGCACCACAGCCCTCAGACTCTGGCCAACACCGAGAGCGAACATCAAATCAGAGTCAGGACAAGAGCATTCTTGTTCGGGCATTAGAGTATAGGGAGAAGCATGGAGTCTACACCAGACTGTTATCAATGGCGAAACAACCATCGACCCCAGCACATACATTGATGCCAGCAAAACCTCCATGCCACACCTCGGTGTCGGACAAACATTCAGAGCCACACAGGCAACTGGTGTTGGGCCATACTGAGCCGCAGCACTCCTCGACTCCAAAGAAGGGGAAAGAGCATGACCACTCCTCAATGCTGAAGAAGACCTCTGTTCCTGTGATGCTGAAAACAAAAGCGCTTTTCTCTGCAGCAAAACTGGCGACTGAGAAGCAGGTAAAAACACCACATAAGCCCATGCTTTCAGAAAAAGAAGGCGATCTGTTTGAAGGCCTTCAAGACATCATGCAGAAATGCTGTAAGGCTTCCAAGTGAAAAAATACAGGGTTTGGATAGACGTTTCCAAAAAAGGTGGCAACAGAGTATAGAGCCGCAGCCCCATGTCACAAAGCTGCCCACTGTCACCACACACTAGGTCACCCTCACCCACTCATGGGGAGAGGGAGGGGACAGCCCTGAAAATGAGTTTTACTAATCAGTTTCATAAGAGGCAACCCCATAAAGCCCAGACCCATGGAATGACTGATTTTGAATTTCCAGTCAAGGACGCAAAACCACCTATCCCAGTCAAGACATCTCCACCAGATGACAACTCTTTGTTTCACAGTGTAATACAGCGGGCAGCAGAGTATAATAAATTACCACTGCACTGCACAGAAGAGGAGATAGATTTCCTGTTCAAGACACTCTCCAGGACAGAGCGCTCAGTGCCGTAACTACCAACGATAGGCTCAATGATTAAAGTTTCCAATTACATTTTCAAAGACTCAGTGAAATCAAGCGTATGAGGTAATACAGACCTTCGCCCTCAGAACCTCTCTACATCAGAGTTAACCCCACTGCCAACTCCATGGTGATAAGTGACGTGAAAAAGAGATAGGTCAAAAAGCACTGTGGATGCCCTACCCCCGACAAGGAGAGTAAGCACATTGACGCAGGGGGCAAAAGGATTGCTATAGGTCATGCCAGTCATTGGAGGATTTACAACTCTGTGGGCCTTCTCTTGTGCTACAACAGGGCTACATGAGAGGAAATGGAAGACCTCGTACAGCTTCTCCCTGAGCAATATAAAAAGAAGGGGAGAGATTTAGTTGTAGAAGGAAGACAAATATTGAAATTAACAATCTGCTGTGCTCAAGACAGTGCAGACACTGCTACAAAAGGGAGTCATTCATTGGTAATGCTTTGCAGACATGCATGGCTTCGTATCTCAAGATTTAAGCTAGAGGTGCAATAACACATCTTAAATGTCCCATTCAATGGAGAGCTCCTCCATTGTTGCTGTTGGCGCTATTAATTTGGGTTCTTTGGGGTGTTGTTCTTTGAGACCCCTCTACCTTGGTACCTCTGAAAGGGCTGGTGTACAAGAGGCAAAGATAGAGGAACACCTGCAGATGGGGGCCTCTACCTCCTACCAGTTACTTACCAACCACCCCTCCCCTGATCACTCATCAACTGTTTGGGGAGGCTACAACAATTCCATCAGTTGTGGCCAGAAGTAGCATCATATCAGTGGGTGCTAGACATTCAGTCACGGTTATTGCCTAAAATTGAAAAGTCAACCACCAAATATTCCACTGCTCAAACACACCCTCAGTTATCACCTACACCTGCTTAAGGAAGAGGCAAAGGTGCTTCTCAAAAAAGGAGCCATAGAACCTGCCCAATTCCAACACCAAGGAAAGGGAGTGTACTCCTTACACTGCCTAATACCCAAAAAGGATGTAACACTGCATTCTGTATTAGACCTGTGCCCACTAAGTTCACACATCCCATCCAAACACTTCCACATAGTGACACTATAGTATGTAGTACCACTACTTCAGGAAGGTGACTTAATTACAGTATTAGATCTGAAGGACGCATAGTTTCATATACCAATCCACTCCGCACATCTCCAGTGCCTCTGGTTTATGGCAAGTGGACATCATTATCAGTTCAAGGTGCTGCCATTTGGGGGTAACAACAGCCCCACGTGTGTTCACCATATGTCTAGCTGTAGTGGCAGCTAGTCTAAGGAGGGAAGACTTTCATGTCTTCTCTTACCTTATAATGAGTTACAGCAAACAGAAATGTCTACAGGACACACAGACCACTATCAACCTATGGCACAAATTGGAATTCACAATAAATCCCATTTACTGCTGCTTCAAATACAGCCTTGAGCCATAGTTAGTTCAGTCACAGCAAAGGCTTACCCCTCTCCACAGAGGGTTCTAAGTCTCCAGAACCAACTGGCTCTTTTTCAGCCAGTCAGGATGGTCATGAGCCTCCTAGGAACGATGGCATCTTGCATAGCAATAGTTCCACATGCAAGGCTACATATTCACCCCTGCATGAGTGTCTAGCATCTCGGTAATCATAGGCAGGGGGCAATTTGGAGGATCTATTGTTGGTTTCACCTAGGGTCCTTCAGAGACTGAAGTGATGGAATACACAGAACACACTAAAGGGGAGAGCCTTCAGGGACCTATTCGTGCAAGTGACAGTCACTACAGATGCATCACTCATGAGTTGGGATGCTCACATGGAAGACATTAGAGTACAGGGTGTCATTGGTCTGCACATCAACATACAGTTCACCTCAGTGTTCTAGAGTTACTAGCCATACAGCTGGTGCTCAAAGCTTTGCTACTCAACATGGCAGGGACAAATGTCCTTCTATGCACAGACAATATGACAGCAAGGTACGGCATCCAAAAACTGGGACAGGCACATTAATTAAAGCTGTCTGACACCTGGAGATGGGCCATCAGTCACAGAATCTACCTCCTGGCATAATACCTAGCACAAGTGGACAACTCTGTGGTGGACAACTCAGTGGTGGACCTCCTAAGCAGGATGCAATAACACGCCCACAAATGGGAAGTCCATACTCCAGTCCTATACACATACTTTTAATGGTAGGGAACACAAAGTATAGATTTCTTCGCCTCCGCAGGAAACACAAGATGCCAAAACGTAGTACCCGGGTACCCACATCCACAGTCCTAGGGCAGTTGTCTGTGAATGAGCTGGTCAGGGATAGTTCCACACACTTCTCCTCTACGACTCATTCCATATCTGGTTAGAAAGCTCAGGCAAACATCACTCAAAATGATCCCCATAGTTCCAACATGGGCAAGCCAGCTTTGGTACACAACGCTACTAGAGCTGTCCCTAGTACATCCTGAGAAGCTACCAAACATTACAGATCGTCTTGCTCAGAGCAAGGGCAGAGTAAGGCACCCATATGGCACAGCAACTCAACCTTGCAATCTGGCTCCTGAGGTCGTAGAGTCTGGGTGCTTGCACTTAACACCAGAATGCATGGTCAGTCTAAAGGAAACCAGACAGCCAAACACAACAGCGTTTTTATGCTGCAAAATGTAAATGCTTTGTACACTACTGTGCTGCCCTTATCATAGACCCTTGCACTCCATCAGAACAACAACTAGTATATTTGTTACATTGTCAAAAATCACATCTAACATATACTTCAAGAAGACTGCATCGAGCAACAATCCCAATATATCTTCAAAACAGAAGTCATCAATCTCTTTTTCGGATACCAGGAGTAAAAGCTCTCATGGAGAGAGTAAAAAAGAGTAATTCCACCATGTACACCACCTTTGCTATCATGGAAGCTAAACATTGTTTTAACACAACTATTGTCTGCGCCGAAAGTGGCATTCCTTGTTACAGTTACATCGCTAAGGAGAGTTAGAGTAATTAATGCGCTAACTTTAGAGGAGCCTTACTTTCAGATTTCCAAGACAAAGTTCGACGATGCACAAACTCAAGGTTCCTACCAAAAGTAATGTCAACCATTCACTTAAATCGGACACCAGATCTGCTAGTTTTCTTCCTGAAACCAGACAGTGGCAGAAAGTGCACTACAAACACTTAATGTTAAAATGGCTCTCATGTACAATGTGAAAAGAGCCAAAATCTTAAGGAAAACACAACTGTTGTAGCTTTTTCAAACCTCAGGAAGGTTAATGTCATCTTGAAAGCAGGATTTGCAAGATGGATTGTTAACTGCATCAAAATTTGCTACATAAAAAACAAAGAGTCCAGCCCACGGCTCCAGGGGATCACTCCACAAGGAAAAAGAGAATATCATTGGCCTTCTTAGGGAATATCCCACTAACAGACATTTGAAAAGTGGCTACCTAGCCAACCCCCACACGTTCGCCAAGCACTACTGTTTGGATGTACACCCCAGACGATCTGTGGTGGGACAAACGGTTCTACGTACATTATTTCAAGCAAATATACCATCTAATGTCTAAAGCCACCATGAGAGGAGTACTACTTTATACTCTGTGCATATCATCTGTATCTGCAGCCAATATATGGTGCGAATTGAGTATGTTACTTACCCTGTAAGCATCCTTTTGTAGCATGTAGTGTTGCAGATTCACTTGCACCCCCTGCCTCCCAGGCAGGTATAGGATGGTGTCAAACACAAAAAGCTTGTTCAACAGCAAACACTAACCTGCCAGTCTATATCCTTTCTCCCTGGATGACAGGGAAAAAAATACTTTCTAACGAAGGAGCCATTAAACATGGGCATAACCTCGAGGAGTAGGAGACACAACGTCAAGAGTGAAAGACTTCCTTGAGGAAAACAATTTGCCGAGTCCAACTCTAGATGGCAAGAGTGTGCATAGTATGTGAATCTTATGCACTATACAGCATGAATAGATGCTTACAGAATAAGTAACCTAATCCTTTCATGTTCTGTGCTTGTAATGAGCTGACTGCCTCCTTTCGTTGTGAGTACATGAAACATATTTCTCCCGAGTGGTGGCAGGGCGCCTCCCAAGAGACTGTGAGGACAAGCTGCCCCTGGCTCCAAACCTCCATGCAACTTTCTTCCTAGCTCTGCTGATTTATCAAAGGCTAGGCACCCACACATTTTAAATGTGTCTCATTCCTTCTCCAGAAACCTTGGGATAAATATCCTCAGAGTAGTGGAGGCATTACAATCTCAACAGAAGTGGTAGAATCATAAACAGACCAGAGACTTGCACTCACTTGTGATATTTCAAGGGGTGCAGGACCCATTAAACTTACAGGGCAACACCATTGTAGCTATCAGAGGTTATGTAGATTACTTTAACCTCTGAAGTCCTGTCTCACCTACCAAACACCCCCAAAGAGATAACCAATGATCTATTTCCACACATAGAGGCTAGGTTGGAAAATGTGTCCCCTTTAACAAAAAAACAGCTTAGGGAACACTAAAACGAGGTTGCTCTTTTAATCAGCTATATCCAGACCTATTTTGTCTATCTGGACAGCAACATGAGAGACCTGTGACCTCTTGAGATTGCAAAACTCCTCTCTTTATTTGCCCATGTAAACTGTTAGGGCAGTTTCTTGTAAATAGTTCCAGAAATTTCAAAAGCTGATTATAAGGTTTAAACTGATATTAGCCATCTCTGACAGCAAAAAAATTATATTTCTCTCTCAGTCCCTAGATCTGACCTGTATGTATGGCACAGCATGTTCATAGGGTGCATTCTATACTTTTACGCACATGGGCTGTTGTTAGAAGTGGGGTCTCTAGTTGGCAGTCGGTTTGCACCCTGTCCAAGTAGGGACCCTCACTCTAGTCAGGATAAGGGAGATACCCGCTCAGTTAACCCCTGCTCACCCCCTTGGTAGCTTGGCACGAGCAGTCAGGCTTATCTCAGAAGCAATGTGTAAAGCATTTGCACATAACACATAGTAATAAGTGAAAACACTACAAAAGGACACCACACCAGTTTTAGAAAAATAGCCAATATTTATCTATATAAAACAAGACCAAATACGATAAAAAAAATCCAACATACAGTAATAAAAATATGAATGCTGCAAGATGTACTTAATACAGTTCTTTGAAGTCGATGACTCCACCTGGGGCTATCACGGCGTCGTGAACAACAAAACCAAAAGTTCAGGCTGGCCTCAGCGTCGTGGGCCAGCTGCGGTGTCGGGAAGACCCGCAAACAGTACCTTGGATTTGCAGGGGGTCGTGATCCTTGCGGTGATAAACACTACAGAAAATAAAGATAATCCCTAAGCTGTATGGCACATGTAATTGTTTTTGTTTGTCCTTAACATGGAACATCACTTGTTGAGAAGTGTATACAACAGAAACCTGCAGTTGGACAATCGTATAGTTTGAAGATCAAATCCAAAGAACAGACAGAATCCACAAAGAAATAAGAATGTATTTATTTCTCATGAAGATAAAATTTACCTTTGTTCTCCGCCTTCATCCAGTGATTTGTGATCTTATGAAAAAGCTATTTCATCCTATTCTCCTTTTTCCACTGAGTCGCACATATTTAACTCTTAGACTGATTGAGCTGAGGATTTTGAGACTATGGGATGAAAGGTGAGAACTGAGAGGAGGGTGTATGTGCAGCTCACTGACCATAGAAAAAGGACAGGTCATGTTGGCTTCTGCCATTAGTCTGGGCAAAGGGCATTAACAAAGGCCAGAACTTTTAAGTGCCAAATGAGTAGGTCTGGTACATTAACAAGAATATCATTACATTACATTAAATTGACTGTCAAACTTTGTTAAAGGTAAAGTACTGTTATTTACACACATCACAAAATTGTAAGGCCTGATTATGACCTTGGCAGATGGGATACTCTGTCACAAACGTGACAGATATCCAGCCCGCCGTTTTACAAATTCCATAGAATATAATAGAACTTGTAATACAGCGGGTGGGATATCAGTCACTTTTGTGATGGAGTATCACATCTGCTGAGGTGGTAATCAGGCCCTAAGTGCTTTATAAAAATATTTAAATAAGCTTTCAAAACATGATTTAACTGTATGTTACATTCAAAAGCTTAAAGATAAATAATCGGAAGGAATAGCTTCAGTAGAAGTACATAAGGTAATCTATCTCAGCAATATTTAAATTAATATTTGTTCTCAAATGCAAATGATCTTGCACACTTCCTGTTTCACATATCTCAAATAATTTAGTATTTTTATGTATATAACATAAAGCTAGATTAAAAACACCCCTACACCTCAAGCTACAGCCATTCCGTTACAGCTTGAGTACACATCATATGCTATGATTTTCATTGACAGATTACAGCTGCAAGAAAAAAGAAAATTAAAGCAAGTTTCTCTTAAAATTTTTATTTATTTAGTATTTCTTCAAAGAAGTTTAGACTTGGATGGCCATTGTGACCATTTGTCTTAATATTTCTTATAAGGCTTCGGCTGAATTATTGTTGCAATTTTGTAGAAATTTCTGCAGGGTTTGACAAGCTGAAATAATCGAAGCAAATTTCTTTCTGACAACATAAACTATTTATAACGATTTGCTGCTTAAGGCAAGCAGAAGTTGATGTTGCTGTACACATTTCCTTTGGGGGGGAAAAAAACTAAAGTCTCTCTTTTTCTGAAGATTTATTTTTTTAATCCAGCCACCATGACACAGTTAAAGGGCATTGAAAAGGTTTGAGACAGTTGAGGAGTATGCTCCCTCTTGTAAGCCCCTGGCCTTTTACATGATTCCAGAAAAGTAGAAAAGGGCTAACTGCATAAGTAGATTTACTTTTGACTGTTCTGCCTACCACATTTTAAAATACCTGGACAGCATTACATTTGTAAAGGTCTTGACGTGTCTGCATTGACACATGTCCCATTTGCTGTAGGTTTGCTTATTTTTGTATGGCTTATCATTGGTTTGAGTAATTTATTTACCAACATGCATTGAAAATTTGAAAGTCCCCAGTCAGAGGTTATTTTGGGGGATATGGAATGGTATCAGTGTTATGTCTATTTTTGCTTCAGAATGACTAAACTGCTTCCAAATGTGTTTAAAAAGTATTTAAAATACCTAAAGGTAGCATTAAAACAAAATGTTATATTATGTTGAATTACTCCAGGTTCTTCAAGACAATGTATTTTTGTAATTAATTGAGTAATGATATTTGTTTCCCTTTTAGTCCCAGTGGTTCTTTGTTGTCCTGCTTAGATCAGGTTAAAACCTACCTACTTTCCGATGGAACTTGCAAATGTGGCTTGGAATGTCCGCTTATTCTTCCTAAGGTAAAGTATTATCAATGCAATGTTGACTGTTTTAACATGATATGTTAGTAAGGCGTACACATTTAATCACTTAGAGCTAAAATGATTGTACATATTGACCCTGGGCTTATTCCATTCTCACTGGAAATTCAATAATGTGGATATGGGTATCAGTTATGTAGTTCTCCCCACCATTGTGCATCTCATTAAAGCTTATGAACATGCCTATAGGGATTTAAAAATTACTGTTTATCTTCACACTGGACTCTAGATTCACAAATACCACTTTTGCTATTTCACCTCTCATTTTGTGTAATGCCTGCTCCCTCATCCTGCTGTACTGATGCATATATAAACAAGCATTTGCAATGCAGTGGTTCTCGCATTTGCTTGAGTTAGAGCTATTAGCGTTGTAGACTCTTAACCGGACTTTTCTTTCCACATAAACCGAAAATGAAAAGTAAAACAGTGTCACATAAGCAAGCCATGAGCGTGAAGGGGACACACAAATGGAAACAGAAGTTTGCTCGCAGTCAAGCGTATCAGCAATAGTGCAATTATCCACGTAACCGGCAAAAGTGCAAATATCCATGTAAAAGGGGCGATATCATGCAAAGCGCTTGAATACTGCCCACCGAAATCGCGCTGCATAGGAAATAAAAAGAAAAGGTAGACCAGAAGCAATGTGGAACACACAACCTCTTATGTTTTCAATAGTTTACTGCTGCTCTTGAGGAGAGCTAAACACCGGAAAAGGCAAGACCTATGCATGCCTTTCACTAATGAAATCAAGCAAAGTTTTTAAAAGGCAAGCCCACGAACCAGTCAAACTGATGGACATGACATAGGCGTGGTTAAAAGCCCACAGAGAGATTATAACAGGAGCCAGTACGCCTGCGCACTCAACCCTAATAGCTCAGCATTGTGCTCTGAACCAGCCTTCCCCCATTCTCTTATGAAAAACACCCAGATTGTAAACTCAATTGGAATTTAAAGTTGTCCTGTGACTGTTAGGAGAGATGTGTAATGTGAAGTCTGTTTTTTGTGCTCTGGATTTTCTTTGCAGCTGGTTCCTTTGTGGATAGACTTCTAAATCCTGGCCTCAGATGTGTTGTTTGTGCAGTCTAGGTCATTGACTCCTGTCAGTTCTTGTCTGACATACTGAAAGTCTGTAGGTTGCCTCCTTTGAAAATTCTTTTATTTTAGGGTGGACTCTTCAAACATTACCTAGTACTCAACCACTGGAGACCTGAATTTGTGTAAAAGCTTCCTGCTGCCAGGCATGGTGCTATGGTTTGCACAGACTCTGTCCAAGCATAGTAGCAAGATTATGCCAATGGTAATAATTGGTTTGTTCTCTCTAGATGGATTTCAGAATTCCTGGTAATGAGGAAAGGCACTCATCCATCTAGATCCTCTTGAGTCTTATCTATAGGCAAACGTCAGCAGGTTTCTTACTTAGTCCCCTACAGAGATCATGACTGATAATTCCTTACCATGCTTCCTATACATAAAGTCTGATGCATTGAAGCTCCATTTCTGTCTCCTATCTTTCAGAGTTACATCCCTAGCAACCCTTTTCTCACCCCCTTCCCTCGCTCACCTGCATACAACCGGAAACATCACTGCGTTAGGTACATGATTAACTTACCCTTAAAGGCCTTCCAGTGTAACCCTCATATGGGAGGTAAGGCATTTCTCACTTGAGTTCATATTTGAAGTAGAATGTGAGATTGCTGCAGAATGGATGTGGTTACTTAGTTTGGTGAGTGCCACCAACCTTCCCCAGTATTTCAGGCCCTCTGCTGCCGTACAGACACACAGTTTTTTTTTCTAGGAATTCTCTGAGTGGTCTTGTGGGGTTGTAAGCCACAGCAGCTACATGTGTGATTCATAGGTGTTACGATGACACTGTGGAGATGGAGGACCTTGGACCGTGCACCCTTGCAGTTTCTGGCAGTGTTTACACAGAAGGAAGAGGAGAACTCTTGGAGGAGTAAAAGGATGAGACAATGTGATAGCTTTTCTGCATGATGTATGCATTACCCTACTCGGAAATGATATTACATCATTCTAGGATCAACCGGTGTGTGAAGGGCTCTGCATGCCCACAAAGCTGTCTTGCTTTATTTTGCTTGTTTGTTATTACATACAGTTATGATATTTTATTGTATGAGCAGTAAAAAAACATTAAATGTGATTATATATGTCAGTATACCAACACTGGTATTGAATTCATTCTTGCCTGGCCATACTAACACAAAACCTAAAAAAATATGTTGATTACTGCAGAGCATAGTGAGTAAAACTCCTTAATTATTTGCCCCTGTGATGTGTGTGGCAGCTTAAAAAGAACTAAGGCAAATAACCCAGTGAATTGCAATGGTTTTGATACAGCACGTTCACCATCACTATGGAGATAGGACTGTCTAAATACTTAAGATCATTTTGCTTGGTAGACCACCCATAAGATGGAGGTGATGGGTGACTTTTGCAGTCGTCATTAGAACTTGTGGAAAAAGCTACAGATAGCTGGACTTGCTCTAGTTGGTGCTACTGACTGTATGCATGTGTGGGATGTTTGGAGAGCTCTTAATCTTCTCTGATTATATCATTTCATTATGCCAGAATACATTTGTTACTTTCATCTCTTTTCTTGAGCCTGTTTACCGTCCAGAAACATCCAAAACATTTGTGCTTCCCAAATTTTTCAAAGTAGAAATCCATGCAAGCTAACAGAGAGCTAATGGGCATCAGGGCAGGTGGAGGTGATTCACCACAATAGATGCTGATGAGAATTTGCATAAATATTCCAAAATAATCCTTTGTAATTTTTTTGCCATTTTGTGATTACATTAAACCACAGTTTATCTTTTTTCCATGCTGTTCAATGCATTGTCACCCACTAGTAAGCTGTGCAGATATACCATAGAGGTGTTTATCACTTGAAGTGTCCTGTTTGTGGAACCTATTGTTGAGCTTTTGTGCGTTTTTTTTTTTCCTGTGCTGTTCGAAGTGGTTTAAAGTCACGTTAGAGTCAGGATGGATGTGTTTCCATTGCCTGACTCACTTTGTAAATTGTAAACAGTGTCCCACTGTGTTTTGCCCTAGGTTCTTAGGCACACCCCTTCCTTAACATTTCTAATTCTGGTCATGGAAACCCTTCAAATCCATGTTTAAGATAGCATTTGGACTCCAGAACATTACTGAGTAAATTACTCATGTTTAAGGCCTGGGAGACTTTTCAAAGGATTTCCTGGATAATGATGCAGGATAGTCCCAAAAAAATCTCTGTCAGGAAGACAGTGGACCATCACTGTCTCTGACTGGATTCCTCCACTTGAAGTGCAAGGATGGGAATTCAAAGATGGGTGAATTCCACTGCTAGACTTGGAATGCATGGGTATACTTCTAGTCAGTTTTGTCCCTCATATTAAAATGGGGATTATTTATCACTTAATCAATGATCGCACTAATAATCCATAATTTATAAGCATTTTTTTAATTGTTTTATTATTATTTTTATTAACATTTTGCTGTTGTACAAATTAAGTAATTTTAGACGTTGACAAACATTTATCGTGCTCATGGGTGTTAGTAATTAGTTCCCTGTACGTATTCTTAAATCTGGTATTTAACTTACTATATCTTAACAGTGTTAATGCACCTTATGTTCCCCGAAAGTTGCGTGTGTAAGTATATTTTAACATAATGGCTTCTGTCACACACCTTTACATTCATTTCCCTACATAACAGTCCTAATCTAATATCAAACAACATTAACATGATGGTGCATCGGGTCCTTACAAGTCTATTTGCTGGGGAATGTCGTGGTGCAACAGTTCTGAAGAGGGGTCCGGCCCGTCACCCGGACATCGACAATCCTTTCATGTGTGCAGGGTCACCTAGTTGACACCATGCTACTCTCTAGCTCCACTATATTTATCCCCTTCTGTGTTCTACATCTCCTGTCTGCTTCTTGGTAATCTCCTAGTCTCGTGTAATGTTATCAGTGCTATGTGATATGGCATTAGCTTCCGCACTCCCAATGACTCTTCTTCCTAATTAATATGTCAGTTCGTTTCCTCCGCGTCATTTCCTCCCTCCCTCCCTGATGGGTCACTACACGCCCCCACTCTGTCAGCATCTCCTCCCATGCCGGAGCAATGGGTGTCTGGCGTAGGCCCCTTGCTTCTTCACCCTTCAGGACCTGTAGTTCGGCCCCAGCCCATCTCGATACGTCCCGTCTCCATTCGGTCAAGGTAGGGTGTCTGGATGACTTCCAGCCCAAAGCGATTAGTCTCCTAAATAGCACTAGGGCAAGATCCAGGAAGCGCTTTTTTACCTTCCCAATTGTTAATCCTGTTTTCAGGCCTAATAGGCACATAGCCGGGGTCTGAGGTATTGCCACTCCCAACAGTCTCTTCAGGTCATTCGTCACTGTCTCCCATCCCCACTGGATCTCTGGGCAGTGCCAGACCATGTGATCAAGGTCTGCATCTACGTCATCGCATTTGGGACATACCTTAGGAACACCTCCATATATACGGGTTAAGCCGTGTGGGGTAAGGTATGTTCTATGTGTGTAATTAAACTGAATATATCTCAGCCGCGTGTTCCTCGAGTCTACCCACAGGTATGCTAACATCTTCTGCCACTCTGTGTCCAACAGCTCCCTAGCCAGTGTCCTTTCCCATCTTCCTCTCAGGGGTCGTAGCTGATCTATTGTGTCTTCAATTTGAGTTCTGTACAGTTTGGTGATTAGGTGGGTATCTTCTCCCGACGTCAACAGGAGGTGCAGTACCCGATGCGTGGCAGGCTCCGCATTAATTGTGTCCCAATGGTCCCTTAAGATGTGGATTAGCATCTGGTATACAAGAAACTGTCCCCGTGGGACCCCATTATTGTCCACTAGTTCAGCAAAGGATCTCAGCACCCCTTCACTAAATAGATCTCCTATCGTCTCCCCCCCAGCCTTTAACCATCCAGTGTCCACCCGGCTCCCCTCCAATGTCTTTATCTTGAGTAGGGACAGTGGTAAGGCAGGGGAGTAGGCCTTCCCCACCCCCACTCGCCGTGAGCACCTCTTCCAGCAGGCTAAGGCCACCTTCGCCAGCGCGCTCTTTTCCTGGGGCTCCATCCTCCGGCCCACCATGTGTGAAATGATCTCCTCCGTTCTCGTCTCGCTATTTGCGGTACACCTATCTAGGTGTCCCCCTCCTACGAACCATCTGGAGGTCCACTGTAACTGGCATGCTAAATAATAGAATTCGAAATCTGGGACACCAAGTCCTCCCTCAATGGTCGGCCTACATAAAATCGAGAGTGCTGTGCGTCGTTGGCCTCCATCCCATACTACGTCCCTGAGTAAGGAGTTCAACTCCCTGAACCATGACATGGGGATCTGGACCGGTAAATTAGTGAAGTGGTAAAGGAGGCAGGGCAACATAATCATTTTTGACAATTATATCCTGGCCATTATAGATAGTTTCAGTGACTGCTAGAACCCAACGGAGGCCCGAAGGGAGCCGAGCGCTCTGCCGATATTTCCGTCTTGTAAGTCCCTCAGGTCGTGGAATACGTGTATACCCAGGTACTTAAAAGTATTTGGTGCCCATACCACAGCCTCTGGGAACGTAGGGGGCTGGTCGCAGCCCGCTGTGATCGGGAAGACGAAAGTCTTGCCCCTGTTGAGGCATAATCCCGAAAGACCTCCTAAATGATCTAGAGCCTGCAGGGCCCACAAGAGCCCAGTCTCCCCGTCTCTGCGGTAGATTAGGATATCGTCAGCATAGAGTGAAATGATATGCTCGGTCTGTCCCCATACCACCCCCCTACCCACACCCTCCATCCGCAGGTGAGCCACTAAGGGTTCAATGGCCAGGGCAAATAATAGCGGCGACAGCAGGCCTCCCTGCCTAGTGCCCCTGTATATGGGGTAGGGGTTTGAGATCGTTCTTCCCGTCCTCACTCTCGCTAGCGGGGCTGCGTAGAGAAGATCCACCCACTTAACCCATCCGGCCCCCAAGCTCATCCTTAGCATCACTGTCCTCAGGTAATCCCAGCGGATCGAATCAAAGGTTTTCTCGAAGTCTATTGCAAGTAACATCCCGGTTGGGGGCTTCTCTGCACTTGGCATTTGTAAAATAGCGAAGAGGCATCTAAGATTCAGCGAGGTGCTACGGTTCGGAACAAACCCATTTTCATCCGCGTGTACTAGTGTGGATATATGTTGAAGCAGGCGGTTGGCCAGTATTTTGCTAAGAATTTTGAAATCACTGTTCAACATTGAGAGTGGTCGGAAATCGGTGACAGACGCTTCACCCGATTTCAACTTGGGCAAAGGAACCACTAGTGCTTCTCTTAGCAAGTCTGGGAGCAGGCCACGGTGTAATGCCTCCGTGTAAAGGTCCACCAGCTGGGGGGCCAGCAGCTTTGAATACCTCTTACAAAAGTCCATTGGTAGACCGTCAGTGCAGAGCGTTTTCCCTGAGGCCAGCTGCGAGATGCCCTCCAGTACTTCCTCCGTTGTCACTGGTCCCCCTAGCCCATCGCCATCCTCACTGGTCAGGGTCGGTAGCGGGAGCGGCCGTAGGAAACCCTGCAGGCGGTCCTCATCAAGGTTGCCCAGGTCCCTGTACAGGAAAGTGTAGTATTCTTTAAAAGCTCATTTATGGGGCCTGGTCTAAATCTACGTTCGCCTTTCATATCACGTAAACTCACCATGGGTGCTCCCTCCCCTCCCGGTCTCACCAACCATGCCAGCATCCTTCCAGATCTGCCCTCCTCAGCCTGTACTGAGGCCAAGTGTCTCTGCATGCAATGGCAGCGGAGTTGTTCTTCCACGTGAGAGTGGGATTTTTTCGCCTGCTCGTCGTACTCCTGCTCTGGTGTTCCACTATGTCCGCTTTTTCCCCCCTCGTGTATAGTTTTCTCTAGCGTAGTCAGTTCCCGTTCTAATGTGTGTCTTATTCCGACTGTCTGCCCTATACTATAACCGCTCGTCGCCACTTTTAAGTGTTTCCCATTCCATATGTCTGGAGGAGGCTGACCCCTTGTTAATGATGATGTGGTCGGTCAAGTAGGAGCGGAGCGTTTCTCTGTATGACTGGTCCTCCAGTGCAGCTGGGGATATTCTCCACAGTGGTTAGGGGGGGGGGGGCCTGTCCTCATTCACCTCCATGTTAGTAGCAATGGGTTATGATCCAATATAGTGTGCCCCAGGTACTCAGAGTGGGTCACTCCCCTCGCCAGGCCGGGAGTGCACACCACCCTGTCTATCCTAGTATGTATCCGATGGAGGCCTGAATAATAAGAATAGTCTTTACCATGAGGGTGCTGTTCACGCCAGATGTCAACCAGCCCCCAGGCATGCACCCATTCTCTTCATTTTTTTAGCTATTTTATGTGTCACTGTGCCCGGCAGCAGAGGGGTGGAGCGGTGCAGGTCTACGTCCAAAATGCTATTAAAGTCTCCCCCCCAATAACAGTTCCCCATGTTGCTGGCGGGTAAGGTGGCTCGAGAGGCGTTGCGGGAAGGGGGCCTGATCCTGGTTGGGAGTGTAAATACTTCCTAATACTATTGGGATTCCATGGAGTTTCCCCTCTACCACTACGAACCTACCCTCCTGATCTATGTCGGTGGATGTCGCCTCGAAGGGTACTCCAGCGCAAACCCAGACCAACGCTCCCCTGGAGTAGGCGGAATACCTAGTAGCGAACACCTGCCCTCTACATCGTAGTTTCTCTACCTCGCTCGCTGTCAATTTCCTGAAGCATCGCTACATGTATGCCTCTCCTCTTCAGATGGGACAATATTCTGTGCCTTTTTGCTGGTGACCCCATCCCACGGATGTTCCACGTTTAGAGATTATAGTCTGCCATTTGGATATATCAAGGGAAAATGCGAGCCCAACCACCTCTCGTTGCATCCCTCTCCCCTTTGTGTGTTTCCACAAACATCATGTAAACAGCCTACCATCCCCAGGCACCATCAAAAGTCAAACTTGAAAAACCCCAACTCCCCTACCCCAGGGCACCTCCTCAAATGTAGGCTGCCCAAGTGAACCGTGCAACCAAGCAAAGTAATCAGCCAAGTAAGCATAGTTCTCGCCAGTCTAACTGAGTGGACAAGCAACCGGTCGGGGGGTGGTTCCATGTCCGTCGGGGCCCAATATCCATTCAGTGTGTCCCGCCCCAGGGCCAGCCCACATGTACGTTTACCCCAGTTCATCTGCCGTCTGCGGGGTCACCCTTGGTGGTTGCCCTAAGGAGCTGGAGCCCTCTACCGACGATACTGAAGTGCCATCTGAGTCTCTCTCGTCGCTCCCCAGTGGGGAAGCTTCTCTGCCCACAGAGGCCGCCGCCCTCAGGGCCTCCTTATTACCCAGTTCCTTATTACCCCCCCCCCCCCCCCTCCCCCCACACGCCCATCGAGGGCCAAGGCCCGGTCTCACCTGCCCTCCGCCGTCATTTTCTCTGTCCTCCGCGGGCCTCCAACCATTCCCATGCTTCCTCAGGGTTTTGGAAGAAAGTGGTCTTATCCTCCACCATCACTTTCAGTCTTGCCGGGAAGAGAAGCGAGTACTGGATTCCTTCCTCCCTCATTGCCCTCTTCACCGCAAGGAAGGAAGATCTCCTTATTTGGACTTCAATTGTAAAGTCCGAAAAGAGGTATTACTTCTCCATTCGCCACTCTAAAAGGTCCTGCCTCCCTGGCCCTCTGGAGCAGAATGTCTCTGTCTTTGTAGTGGAGCAGTCTTGCAATCACCACCCGGGGTGGTCTTCCGGGTGCCGGGGACTCGGTGTGCTCGTTTCAGGGTGAAAAACTGTGTCAGTCGTCCCGGAGCCATGACCGTACACATCCACTCCTCCAGGAATTCCACCGCATTTGTGCCTTTCGAGCCCTCCGGGAGACCCACTACTCGTACATTGTTCCTTCGGTTTCTCCCCTTATAATCCTCCGCCCTTTGCTCCAGTCGCGTTATTCTCTCCTTTAGATGCAGCTCTGCGGACTCCAGGACTTTTTGTCTTGGTGCAACATCTGTTAGCGTGACCTCTGTTTCCTTGACCCTATCTGTCAGTTTTTGGTGACCCGCCCGAAGGAGGCCAACCTCTACTGCGACCTGGTTGATGTTGTGCTGTAGAGTAGCTTTTGTATCTTCGATTGCACCCAAGATTTTGTCTAGGGTGTCCTGGACCTTGGACTGCGTGAGGTCTCACATGTCCCCCCCTTTGCGCTCAGTAGATGTCGTGCAATCCATGTTTCTACCTCCGCGTCGGTTCCTAGTGGTCATCAGCGCTGAAGGGCCAGGTATCCGGTTTTCTAATGTGGCTTGTGTCTCCGCACCTCCTTGTCGCTTGCTCCCACCGATCCTAGCACCAGTGGACCTAGCTCAGGGCTTTACGTCAGCGCATCAGTATGCTGGTCAACAAGTTGTCCTCTTCACTGGGGGTCGAGTAGTAACTCCTCCTGATTGCTCCGAATGGGCCTCCACCATGACCAGTCGCTCCCCTACCGCATATCCGGCGGCCAGTGCTGTCTCTTCCCTCGCACTGCTGAGGTAGTTCACCTACACTCTCAAAGCTTGCCGGGCCCTCATCTCCCGGGGCCCCTCCAAGTCACTTGTTAGCGGGTCCGGTCTCCCCAGGGATCCACCAGCGCTCTCGGCGCCCCAGAAAGGTCTTGCCAGGGGCCCCCCGCTTTGGTCCTCAACGGGCCAGGGCCTGCGTGCTGCATAGCCATCGGCACGGTGACTCCAGTGCTAACTCCGTTCTTTTAGTGAGATCGGGGAGTCCCTTAATGTCCTCTCGCTCCCCAGCTGATGCCGTTCAGCAAATCAAAGGGCCCGGGGCCGCCCGCGCCCACGGGGCCCAGCCAGGAGCCCAGCTCACCTGATTCTTTGCGCAGGGGCTCCCACCGGTCCGCGCGACCGCTCCATCTGTGAAATTCCAGATCTTTCGCCCCTTGAGATCTGGGGGGCGTAATAAGCATCCCCCGGCGCGAGAGGCTCCAAATTCAGGGTTCCGCGCCCCTCACCACCGCGTTCCTCGGGTCGCGAGCGGGCAGTCCCTGTCACCCGAGTCCCCGGCTTGCGTTCGGGGCTCCAGGTCTCGACAGGGCCACTCCACCACACCGGCCAGATTCGCCACAGGGGCCCGGCAAACAGCCAGCACGGGTCACCGCCCTCTCCTACGGGCTCCGCGTGCGTCACCCTCGCTGATGGCCCCGGAGTGGGGCTCCGCTCTCTGGATAACTAGTAGGCCCCTTCGGGGCTACTGGACTAAACGTCCGCCATCTTGGCTTGCGTGACCACGCCCCTATAATTTACAAGCATTACACCCTTTTTAAGGTTTAACAAACAGTAGTGGAAATAGTAAAAAATATTAGTTCTATCTTTGTATTTCACAGCAAAACAATGCTTATATAAATTGCCTCTGTTGGGGACTGTAAGTTTGTGCAATAAGAAAATGAATACTGGAAAGTGTTTACTTTGTATATACAATCAAGTCTTGTTTGCGTCAGTGTATTTCACTATGAGGCAGTGCACAATTATTGGTTTGTTTATGGTATATATTGTGATTTTACTTGTATTGAATTGATGCTTGTTACATGTGTAAATTGAACTCCCAGCTAGAGTGTTTGTTTTCTGTACATTAATGTATACAGGAATAATCTCCTGCTAGGCAATCTTCAGGTTCAAAAGAATTCCAGTTAAACCACTGTATACCATATGTTATATACCCAGGTTCCCACTGGTGTATGGACATCTCATTCTGTTTTGTAGTACATCAAAACATGTTGGTTGGTAGTCCTCACCAATATCCCTTCCAAAGAACTGTTCGCTCAGTGAACTATAGATCCTCTTCCCGAGATGGACCATGGACTGGGCTGCTACACGAAGTACTGGTTCCCAAAAATGACTGGGCTCTCGGACCTCAGATTGTTGAACTCATGTCTGAACAAGTTGTTTAAAATGATGACCTTTGCACAAGTTCTGCTAGCCTTTGACCACGAGGATTGAAGGGTTTCCCTGGACCTGCAGGACGCATATTTTCATGTAGTCCAAGTCTTAATTTCACAAAGGCTGCCCTTTGTTGGTCCTTCATTGAACTGTTTATTTGAAGGGCTTTACACCTCCACTGCAAGCATTTCACATTAAGGCTATAGTCTTGATGTTTCAAGTTAGAGCTACAGTTCCCACCCTTAAGTTTCTTAGGCTTCAGGGCCAGTTACCATCTAATATGCTATTGGTGCCTCATACTCAGTGACATATGTGGGGCCTTCAATGAAACGTCAGGGTTGTGGAATTTAATAAAATATCTACTTGCCAATGGAACAGGCTGCCTCTTAAATCTACTTGTCCTGTAAAAAATCTACTTGTCCCTTTGGTGCCATGTATTGCGGTGACAAATTATGACAGCAATCTCTTTATGTAAGAGCTCTGATAATAGCCTCTCTGATTATGCCAGGGCTACTACTGTACTAGGGCTTGAATCCCTACTAGGCAATCGTCTTATTTTGCCACATTTCCACGGATCTACATACTGGGGCTGGAGGAAGCAGTAAGCAATAGTTCCAAGGCTGGAATATCTTTAAATCTGCAAACCTACTAACTTGGATGTTGTTAGGAATTTTAACCAGCTCTTCTCTAATCTTTTCCCATAATGAGAATGGTTGAATCCGGACAGTGGCAGAAGTAGAAGTTCTTTCAGGGTTGGGAAAAAAACGGTTGGAGGGAAAGTGAACTTGTAAGCTCAATAGTTCACATGAGCACATCTATACATGGATATTGGCTGGTTCTAAAATAAAGTTCACAAATATTTTCTAGGGGTCCGATTTCTTGGTCTACTTCTGTAAGTTCTTGAGAATTCATGAAAGCCACTAATTCAGAGACAAATACCATGGTTGCACTTTTGTGACTTTATTTAAGAATAGGGTCCTTAATTAGGTCTGGTGTTAACAAAGACATTCTATCTTTCGTCCGGCTTTACTGTGAGTGATCGCATTCGCTGTTCCACAAGGACCATATTGGCACACAAATTAGTTTTGTTCAGTGCCAGGAACTACTGTGGCAATCAGTGGCTTAACAAAACTCGAGGGGTCCTACCTGCAAGGAACATGGAGCCCCCCCCCCCTCCAGACTCTCTCAGGGCAGGTGCTGTGCTGAGGGGCCCCCTGTGTGTACGTTCCATGACATCACAATAGCAACGGGCATTTAAGAAGACTGGCAGTGTTTCCCGCCCCCCCAAATCTCCACCCGAATACAGCCACTGGGAGGAGAAGGTCTTGGCTACCCTGCACCCGGAAGGCCAGGCTTGTCTCACTGGAGGATTGGACTCTGGTAGGTCATAAATCCCGCCCCCCCCCTACCATTTGCCACGTTTGTAATGCATGTCTCACCCTATCCCGGCCACTAACGCACAACCCCACAACATATACACATTCCCTTTACACCCATACCCATATCCCCTGCATGGCCACACCTCCCCACTAACCCTCCAAACCATCCCTGTATGCACAATGACCATCCCGCCATGTAATGTAGGTAACACTACATTGCCCACAATGCACCACAATCCCTCAACAAACAATGCATGACACAGCCCCAAGGAACCCTGCATGCATATAATTGGAGATGGAAGCAGACCAAACAGATGGTATGTGCTGGAAGGGATATGGCAATGACAGGATGGGGGGCAGAAGACAGGTGATAAACATGCCAATGCCAATTAATTATACATAAACACATATGCCATGTCTGTGATGCAAAGGGACAGTACAGTCAATGCCATATCTCCACTAGCACTACTACAACACTATCAACCACTAGCCAAAAAGCCCATATATTGAAGGAGTCACTAATCAGTATTTTCAATACCACACAGGCACCCCTCACACCCGGCTGGGTGTGCCAAGAGGTGCCAGTCCACCAGCAGAAGAAGGCCCCAGTGACAACAGTACAACTGGATGTCTGGACCCAGATGACTACCCTGGCCCATCCCACAGCCCTGGACAGTCCCCCTCCAGAAGCCCCACCCAGGACACCACTGACACCCCCACCACTCAGCCCCCACTATCAGCTGTGGCCCAACAACCCCACACCAGTGTCTCCAGGCCACTGACTGCTTACCTGTACAGGGACTGGAGTCAACACCCATCACCAGGCTGGACGATGAAGGTCCCAGTGCAAGTGGGACTGGGCGACCTCTGCTGGGGACACAGGTGCAGGGGGCAAGGGCCAGTGGAAGGGTATCAATGGCCCAGGGGGGTGGTTCAAGGAGGGACTTGGCTGCCCATGAGGCCATTGCAAAGGTCCTGGGGGCATACCACCACTCTCATGACAGGATGGGCCAGATCCTGGCCACGTTGCAGGGAAACCAGAGGCTGCAGGTGGCACACCACCAGGAGGCCATGGAGCAATGGCAACAATTGAATGCCAGCATGACCTCCATTGCAGGGGTGCTGCTGAGAATACCCAACATCATGCCTCAGTCCTCAACCTACCAGTAGCCAGGAGACAGCGCAGCCCTCAAGATCAGCAGCAGCTATTGGAATGGTGGCCTCTGAATCTGGCTTTGAAGAGGCCAAAGGTCCTCTCAATAACTCTCCTTGTACGACCATGGGCATTATTGTACTGGTGTTCAGCCCCTGTCCTGGGATTTATCACAGGTCAGTAAGAGCCTTCCTTCCTGTTGGGACCGCAAGTTAGCGGTCTAGTGTTAGGGAGCCGATTCTGGGCTGGGCCTCGTTCCTGCAGGCATAAATGTGCCAGAACGAGCGACCGCGCAGCCCGTCTGCGCCCAACCGGGCCCCGGGGCCAGAAATGCTGCCCTTTTTCATAGCTGTGCAGTATCTGGGGGAGAGGAAGATTACAGTAAACTATCGCCTAATCCCACTAATAATGTAGTATCTAAGCCTTTAAGGAAGGGTGGAGCTATTTGGACCTGTGAAACCAGTAATTGGGCTATTCAAGTCCCTATAGAGGCAACAAAGGTAAGAAACCATGACATTAGGCTGACAGGGTTGGGAGAGAAAAAAATGAAACAGAAGGCATTTCATAATTAAAGCTTTCAGTATGCCTTAATAAATGCTAGGTCCCTTCCCAAACATAAACAGGAAATCTGCGAAATGAGATTGATAATTGGCAGATTGATTGTCTATTTATTACTGAAACCTGGGGTAAAGTAGAATCTGACCCAGACTTTATTGTCGCCTCTCCACCAGGTTTTACCTTCCACAGACTTGATAGACCTCAGAACTGGGGGGGTTGGCCATTATCTATAGGTCTACGTTGGTATGCACATGCATTAGTTCTTCGACAGATTCATGTGAGGCAATGACATTTACAATTTCTCAAAACAGTGGGGTACTACTAGAGGGGCTGTTTTTTTTTTTTTTTACAGTCTTGGCCTAAGTTGATAGAACCTATGGTTCTGTCTGCAAAAGCTGTGATATTGGGTGATTTTAACATGCACTTTGATGAGACGTCACCTCCTAAGATCCGTGAATTCATTGACTTTATGGAGGCCCTGGATTGGACCTCCAGAGTCTCGTCGGCCACCCATATTGCAGGGCATATTCTGGATGGGGTGTTTGCACGAGCTACTCAACAGGTGGAGGTAACCATGATACAGTTGAGTTGGACGGATCATCATCTGCTGAAATTTAAACTCGCCTCAAAGAATGTTGGGGCTGCTAACGTGGAAACGAACAAGGTAGCCAGGTCATGGAAACCGGTTAAAGTAGAGGAATTAGGCCCAGCTTTAGAAGCTGGTTGGGATAAGGCTAAAGCTATGGCCTTGCCCCTGATTGACAGCTTTCTGAAAGGAGTGGAAATTACCATGGAAGAAATGGTACCCCCTGTAATTAGAAGGCCCAATATTCAGAAGAAACCAGGTCACCCTTGCTTTACAAAAGACCTCAAACTCCTTCAAAGAAAGTAGCGACAACAGGAAAGACGGTGGAAACTTAATCCAGTACCTGAGGAAAGGGTGGCCCTTAAGTCCACTCTAAAGGCTTATAAAGCAGCACAATTTATGGCCAAATCTAAATTTTATACTACCAAAGTAAAGAAGGCTATTAATGCCCCCAGGGAACTTTTTAAGACTATTAAGGCCCTAACTGCCCATGAAGCCGGCTGGTCTAGAAAACTCTCAGGGTTTCTGTGAAAAAGTTGCTTTTCATTTTGAAAATAAGATATTGCAAATACATAGCAACTTTGATACCCAGATTATTCCCAAAGTATTACCCTCCCCCCCCCCCCCCCATGATAACAGAGAGTGCTACAGCAGATGACCAGTCACTAATGTCATATTTCCAACCCCCTTCCATGGATACTATTAAAAAGAAGATTCTTGAAATTAAATCGGGCTCCCCTCTGGATCCGTGTCCTCCTTCCATTTTTCACTTGGTTCCAGATTTAATGCCACGGATGTTGGTCCCCATTTACCAAGAGGTAGCTATGTCTGGGGAGTACCCATCTATCTGGAAAGAAACAATAGTAGTACCCCTCAAGAAAAAAAACAGAGTGGGATAATCAGGACATGAGTAATTTGCGGCCAATAGCACGTCTCCCGTTTTTGGCAAAGATTCTAGAAACATTTTTGAACTCTGAATTGATCGAGTTTTTAACAAAAGCGGATGCTCTTGATATCTCCCAATACGGGTTCAGAAAAGGGCATAGTACTGAAACTGCCCTAATCTCATCCTCTGATACTATTCGAAGGATGGTTGATGAAGGCAAGGGGGCCGTTTTGGTTCTTTTAGATTTATCCGCTGCCTTTGACACTATCTCTCCCACACTATTAATGTCCCGTTTGCATCATGTGGGTTTGAGGGACAAGGCGCTTAAACTTTTGAAGTCTTTTCTTACAAATAGATGGACCACAGTTAGCTGTGGTGATTTCAAATCTAGACCTTATCTTCGGCCGTGTGGGATTCCGCAGGGATCTTCCCTCAGCCCCACATTGTTTAATGTGTATGTAGCGCCTTTGGCTAGTCTAATTCGTACTTTTAGTTTCATTCCATCTTCCTATGCTGATGACTCCCAGCTTATTATTCCTATTAATCAGCCATGGGAGGAGGTTGCAGATCAGTTTAGTAATTGTATGGTGGAAGTGAGTAAATGGATGAAGACCAATTGGCTAAAAATGAATGCCACCAAAACTGAAGTTTTATGTTTTGGACCTGGAAAGAATTTATGGAACTCACGGTGGTGGCCCTCTGAATGTGGTAACTGCCCTGTGCCCACTACTGTTTCTAGAAACCTAGGCATCTTGTTCGACGAACATATGTCTTTTAAAAAACAGATTAATCATGTGGTAACCATCAGTTTATGGTCAATTAAAATGCTCAGAAAAATCTTCCCCTATCAGTTAAATGAATGGAGAGTATCTGCTATCCTGGCATTGGTAATGTCCAAGATAGACTACTGTAATGCACTGTTCCTTAATCTGGATAAGGTGCTGATAAAAAGACTCCAATTAGTTCAGAATTCCGCTGTCAGAGCGGTTCTAATCTCCCACGATGTATATCAGTTAGAGAGAGTCTTAGGAAATTACATTGGTTACCAGTGGCGCAGCGTATCCAGTTTAAGTCGCTCTGTCTTACTTTTAAGGCAGTTCATGGAATAGGACCACAGTACCTGACTTCCAGACTCCTCCTGCATGTACCTAAAAGAAGCTTGAGGTCTTCCCAAGCTCACTTGATTCAGGTCCCTCGCACACATAAAGCCAAATGGGGAGAAAAAGCTTTACAGTAGCTGCAGCCAGAGGATGGAACTCTCTCCCACAGAATATTAGGCAAGAATCAGGTTATATGAAATTTAGGAAAATGGTGAAAACTTGGCTCTTTCCTCGTTAATTGTTTGGTACATCAAGATCAGGGTCTTTGATTTAGTTTGTCTCAGTTTCTTCTATTGGATGTTTTTCTATCTTCATTATTTCTGTTATTATTCTTATCCTCTGTCTATTTTTTTTACTATGTGCTTTCTTCCCAGCGCTTCGATGCTCTTTGAGTAGGAACGCGCTTTATAAATCTCGAATTACATTACATTACATTACATTACAGGTGGCAGCAGCCACTGCATGTTAGGGTAGCCAGAGTCACCTAGGAAGAAGGAAAAAGGAGAGCACATGATACACAGTTGTACATTGCCAAACCAGAGTGTGTCCGGTACCACCGTTCATCACTCCCATGCACACTCACCTACTAGCCAGGCTCTCTCTCTCCCTGTAGTTGTGCCATGAGTTGTGGGACACTGCTGTTCCTCAAAATGTAGACATCATGGACTGATCCAGGGAATCTTGCTTGCACCACCTGCACATTTATGGAATGGAAGTTCTTAAGATTCTGATACACTTGCTCTGTGGCCCTAGGGGGGGGGGGGGGGTAAGGGGAATATGTGTGCCATCAATAGCACCTATCACATGAGGGATTTTGGCCATTGCATAAAAATCTAACTTCACTGTAGGAAGATCTGCCCTTTGTGGGAATAGTATGTAGGCCTGGAGGTGTTGCAGCAAGGCAGTCAGGACGTTTGCCAAGGTTCTGCTGAAAATAGTTTGTAACACACCGGATGCAAAGCCCGCCTGAAAGGACCCAGTAGCCAAAACATGTAAGACACCCAGTATCTGTACTGTGGGAAGGATAGCATAGGGGTTTTTATTGCCAGGCAGGAGATCACACTGCAATAGGGAACACAGCTCACGGATTGTGTCACGGCTCAGCCAATAGTTGATGATTGTGTCGCTCTTCCATGGTAGCCAGGTCAACAAGGGGTCTGTACAGTGGTGTAGCCCTCCCTCTCCACATGGGTAGATGCCTATTGAGGCGGTAAAGAGAACAAGTTTCAGAATGCATCTGACAGTAAACCCCTATCACATCAGGGGTGTGGAATTTATTAAAATATCTACTTGTCCAGAATATAGGTTGCTTCTCAAATCTACTTGTCCTGTAAAAAGATCTACTTGTCCCTCTGGTGCCATGTAGTGTGGCGACAAATTATGGCAGCAATCTCATTATGTAAGAGCTCTGATAATAGCCTCTCTGATTATGCCAGGGCTACTACCATAGTAGGGCTTGAATACTTGCAATTTCAATCCCTACTGTAGTAATTTCCTTATTTTGCCACCTTTCTGCAGATCTGCATACTGGGGCTGGAGGAAGCAGTAAGCAATAGTTCCAGGGCTGGAATGCCTTTGAGTCTGCAAACCTACTAACCTGCATGTTTTAAAGATTTTCACCAGCTTCTCTCTAATATTTTCCCATAATAAGAAAGTTTGGAAATTTACTCCTGACAATGGCAGAATTATAACTTTTTCCAGGGTTGGGAAGAAAGTGGCTGGAGGGAAAATGAACTTGCAAATGCTCAATAGATTTTCACATGAGCAAATCTACCCATGCGTATTTACCCATGCTAAAATACAGTTTCACAAATATTTTATAGGGGTACGATTTCCTGGTATACTTCTCTTGAAAGCCACTAATTCAAAGACATATACCATGGGTGCACTTTTGTGACTTTCTTTAAGAATTTGGGGCCACTTGTAGGTAGGTTCAGATTTGCGACTCGCAAATCCGAATGTAGGATGGTGTCCCTGACCCCCATCTGCGATTCGCAAGGGGGTCGCAAATGCCCACCTCATGAATAATCATGAGGTAGGTTGCAATTTGCGACCCCCTTGCGAATGGCGGCCCTCACAGGGATGGTGGCCTGCTGGAGACAGCAGACCACCATGTCTGTGACTGCTTTTCAATAAAGCATTTTTTTTTTTTTTTTTGTAATGCAGCCTGTTTTCCTTAAAGGAAAACGAGATGAATTACAAAAACGAAAAATTAAATGTTTTCGTTTTCATTTTTTCAGAGCAGGCAGTGGTCCACAGGACCACTGCCTGCTCTAAAAAAATGTTTACAGTGATATTCACAACGGGGAAGGGGTCCCATGGGGACCCCTTCCCTTTTGCGAATGGGTTAGCACCCATTTGAAATGGGTGCAAACTGCGATTGGTTTGCGCCCGCGGTCACAAAACAATCCAACATTGCACTGCAAGTCGCAATTAGGAAGGGAACACCCCTTCCTAATTGCGAGTCGCAAACCTGTTTTGCGATGTGCTTTTTGCACGTCGCAAACAGCGAAATTCGCTGTTTGCGATATGCAAAAAGCTACCTACATGTGGGTCTTGGTCCCTAATTAGGTCTGGTGTTTTGTTTTTATTAAACTTCTATTTCTCTCTCTATCGGCTGGCTTTACTGTGAGTGATCGCATTCTGCTCTTCCACAAGGAGCATATTGGCACACAAAGTAGTTTTGTTCCGTGTCAGGAACTACAGTGGCAATCAGTGACGTAACGAAACTAGAGGGTGCCCCTTTGCAAAGAACATGGAGGAGCCCCCTCTTCAGACTGACTCAGGGCAGGTGCTGTGCTGAAGGGGTCCCCTGGAGGGCGGCTGCGGGGCCTTTGTTATGCCACTTGTGGCAACGTGTGCTTTTAGAGTTCAAAAACTTTTGGAGGGGTTTTTGCCAGTGTTTGTTACAATATTGAGGGCGTGGTAGCTCCCACAACAATAAAGTGTTACAAAAGCCATGTCAAAACAAGACACGCATTGATGAAACTAAAAGACTTCTAAAAAATATGTCGGATCAGTTGAATTTTTTTCAGTGTTTGTTTATTTTCATGCTTCCCATAATCGTGTTGAAAATGGTTACACTGATTTTCCATTAGAAATATTTTTGGGAAATACTAGCATGCATCAACACATTTTACTAAATGACACTTCAAAGAAATAGCACCTAAAATTTCATGGTAGCGAAACTTTTTCCCTACTTGCATTTTTTCTGAACATTTTATTTTAAAAGCAAAGACTCTTCTCTCTTGCTTACAAGCTTCTGCAAACATTTGCATCTAATCAGAGCATTCTGGGAACATTATACTTAGCCTCATAGCCTAAACTTTTCAAACGTGTGTACACCTTTTTTTTTTTTTTGTACTGGAACCAACATCAGTAGTGAAGTTTGACCTTAAAACATTTATTTACAGCACCCACCCTAATAATGAAGGTTTTTAAATAATGAACCATAAATACAAGTTCGAACAGCATTATGTTTTGGAAACATTACCTCAACTGCAGAGAGTTCCACTCTCTGTAAACTGGCAGCCAAAGAGTTTGTGCTGCAGAGTGTTGGGCCTACTTGTCCCAAGGACAAAGTAAACATGAAAACTTGTTGCCTTTGACCCCAAACAATATGTCCCGGCGTTGGGTGTTGGGAATTTCACATCCCTGGAAACTCACACCTGTAGTGAGCCCAACATTGGTGACAAATCTCTGACCAGATCAGTGGAAAAAATAATAATAGGGCTGTTATTTTTTTATTATTTTTTTTTTAAAAGAAAAATATTGAAACCAATTTGATGAGAAGGATACATATTTAGCTGCTTTATTGAGTACAGGACAGCCTTCATATCATTATGAACATCTGAGATTTAGCCTTTCAGAGCAGGTGATCCTTGTGCATCTGGTACAGGTTTACGTACATTGACAGTAACTCCTACTGCACCTGGGAATAAAGTAGCAGGGCTGAGTGGGGTTGATCCTGCTAGTGGTGTCACTGTCTACTGTGCCTTCTGTTGTTGGTATATGTGACACCATTGTTAATATTACTGCTGTTAGAACGACCAAGAAAACAGATTCATATTTACAAACTGAATATGTAGACATTTTGTGAGGTACTGTTACTGTAGATCGATTAATAGTGTGTAATGTATGAATTGAAATACCTGAGTAAAGAAGCAGCGTGCATATGAAAAGTTTAAAGAGATGGCAGAAAAATGCGGTGTTGATTTGACCAAGCAAAAGGACTTGTGCAAAACCTTTACAATGTATATGACTTAATGAGATTGATGAAATGGGTTTATTGTCCCTACTGTCTCATATGAAAGAATTAGCAAATCGTGTTAAGGGACGGATGAATCTAAAGAAATACAGAGACAAATTGAGAACCAAATCTCAAAAGAAAAAGCCTGAAAAAGAGGTAATTTTGAGTGATTCGCTTTGCAAGAATAGGAGAAAATGTGCTTGTTCATTGACAAAGGTCTACTCCCTTACATTTATGACAAAGTTTCTGAAGCTTTAGGAGGACTGACAAGATGGTATAAATTAGTGTCAATTTTGAAAGTGCTTTGGGTTGATTTGAATGTATTATTTGAAGTTGTGATCCCGAAAGATTTGCTGACAGTATGTAAAGCAGCCATAAGTTGGCCAACAGAAGAGCGCTTACTCATTAATTCCCAGATACTTTAGTCATGGATGTTTGTGATTGTGCATCTGAAGCAAAAAGGTTCCAGAGAAAGTCAAAATCACGACAGAGTGGTTCTTGACTTCCTCAGTCAATGATCCAGGTCCAACCAGCTCTTTTGCAAAATACACAGAATCAAGGGCGAATCAATGCAAATCTGTCTGTAGCTCCAGTCATGCAGCCAATGCCCGAAACAGAAAACATTTCTTACAGCAAAATCCTCTGTTGATTGATCATGAATTTTCACTAAATGTGACTTATTCCACAGTGACAGTGGCTGTGGCGGGGGGGGGGAATTGCATACTTGGTGCAGTCCTAAAGGTTGACCAGAGTGACCCACATATAGATTGTGATGTGAATGGCCGCCATGTGTTATTCCTGATATAGTGCACCCACCCTACAGTTTGTCCGATGAAGGTTCCCAACCTACCCCTCTCGGGAAAACAAATCCAAGTTGTTCATATTTGGAATAGACAAATAGCAAATTGATCTCAGTTAATGTCCATGTAAAAATTGGCTCACTCAAGAACAATCACAAATTCATGATATTTAGCAGGAGTTTCATAAAATACTAAGGAGGGATCTCCTGTGTACAATAAATTACTTGATTTATTGTATGCCGGGTGGTGTTGCAATTCACACCCAAGATGAAAATGTACCTTTTAAAATTAAATCGAGAGAGTCTAGATTTCACTTGTTCCCAGTTCTTACAAAAGATGATTTGCCTCCTGATTTAAGAAACACCGTAAAGAGGAGGTTTAGGATTTTACATTAAAGAGGTAGGGCTAATCCAGAGAGACAGGGAAAAGTTCAGTGAAAATAAATGCTGTGTTTATCCTCAAACACCCCAATTGAAGCTTACAGTGGAATCAGAGGAGGCTATGAAGCCCGTAATCTAGAAAACTATAGAGTAGGGAATTCTAAAGAAAAATCAAAAAGTGCGAGGCAGTTCATGCAGTTAGCCTGTGATGGGCATTAAAAACTGAGTGACAAATGGACAGTGGTCTAAAATCTTCAAAAGATTAACAAAATGGTAGTTCCATGTTGTCCTATTGTATCGAATCCTGCTATGGTTTTTTTTTCAGCTACCTGTGGATCCAGACTGGTACAGTCAATGGCTTGTGCCAAGTGTTTGTCTCCATGCCTCTACATGAATATAGCCAGTATCTTTTCATGTTCAGATACCTCAAAGTCTGGGTTGGGTGTCTTATCCCACAATGGTAGATGAAAAGCCCTTCAGTCTTAAGTCAGATACTAAAGAAAGATTTGGAATGTCTGCAACTACTTTGTAACTCAGTGCTGGTGCAATACCTAGATGTCCTCATGGTTGCATTCAAAACAAAAGAAAGAAATTAGATGCAAATGCTCTCTTTAACTATCTTACTGACAATAGTCAGTGCTTCCTACATAAATGCAGTACTGTATGAAAGAAGTGATTTATTTCGGCCATCACATTGAAAAAGTGTTTAAACAACATGTTTCTTCAATCCTAAGAATCAATCCTCTAAGTAACCAAAGGAAAGTGAGGAAATCCATGTAATGTTTGGCTCATGTAGAAAGTGGATTTGAAATGTTTCCCTAAATGCAAAGCCTTTAATGAGGCTTACACACAATGATGTTTTTGAGCCGGTACCATTCAGTGACAAATGCCTAAGTGCCTTCCTCGAGCTCAGAGATAAACTCTGTAGTTCACCCGCTCTAAGAATGACACATTTCCAAAAGGATTTTTCCAAATTTCTTCATGAAAGAGAAGGGTGTGCTTTATTGGATCTTGTGTTTTATGCCACAATAAACCCAATTACTGCCACACTCCCTGGATGTCTGAAATCAGTTGTAAATGTTTGACTTTCAGTTGAACAGTGTGAAGGAATTGTAATAGGTTTCATATTATTGTTAGTTCCTTTTTCTGTTGAGATTGTGCTGATTTATACACAATTCCAGATGTAATAAACAGTCCTCTTCCTAAATATGAGCAAATAATTTTGGCAGCTGACAATATTTTGGCCAAAAAATGAAGTACCTTGAATACTGCAACCCCTTTGCCAAATACAAACAAGGATGAGGAAAATGATGAAATTGACAATGATTGTGAACAAAATTGCGCACCAAGCCAGTACCTTATATTGATGTTCCACTTGAAAAGGCTGATAAAATTCTATTTGTGGAGGGTTCTTGTCCGAGAGGCCTTTGTAATGCATTAAGAGCAGCATATGCAGTTTGCACCATATTGAATCCCATGGAAGCATCATACATGTTGCATTTAAACCAAATCACAAAAAGCACTTTTTCTGGACCAAGATCTAGCTTTCTGCCAATTTTGGTGTAAATTTGTCTAGTGATTTGGCCTGTAACTGTAGAAATATGAAGGGGAAAATATGTTTTGGGATCCCCTCTTTCTCTTGTCAACTGTTATGATTAGTGTTTCGGGGCGATCCCTCAAGTGGGGCTGAGAAAAGGTGGGAAGGGGATAGTGGAGTCTTAAAACATGTTTTCCCCATACAGTTTCCCATAGGGATTTTGAACACGAACTGCTGGATGGAATTAAGCCACATTTGGCAGAAAGCTAACTCTTGGTCACAAGAGTGTGCTTTTTGTGATTTGATGTAAATCTGTTTAGTAGTTTTTAAGATATTACAGTTTAAAAAATATAGATATCTAGGGACGCAGATCCTCTGTGGATTTAATAGTCCTTTTGATGATCTCTGATTGGCTGCCAACACTTCCACACAAAAGTGTTGGAGGACATTTTGGGTCCTTGCTTCAGCCGAGTCCCACAAAAAAAAGATAAACGAAAAAGAAACGGTCAGGTTGGGGTCACCCTAAGCCCCTCGCTTTGGTCCAGGGGTACCCCAGGGACCCCACCAAGGCTAAAAAGCATTTTTTTAAATCTCAAAAATATCCACAGATATATCTGCAGATTTTTACGAGATTTTATTTTTTAAAGTGCTGTGGTTTTCCTTGGCCCTGGGTGGGCTAGGTTCTAGGGACATTGAGGGTGGAAAATAGGAGGGAGGGGCACAAGGGGCCCCCCACCCTAGGGCTTATGTTAGCCCTGGGGACGGCCACTGCCCTGGGGAACTTCAAGATATTTATGTGGGCGGGCCCAGCTGGTCAAATCATGATAAAATAATACAGGAGGCCTGACCTCTCCTCCCCCCGCACTCACAGCACCAGGGACTGCCACCTCCCTAGGGCTAAACATGCAATTAATGCACAGGGGCCCGTGTTACCTCCTGTGACTCTGGGGACTGCCACCTCCCCGGGGGCAAACCTGTTAAATTAAGGATGGTGGTGCGCAGACCCCCTCCACCCCTCCAGGCCTGGGGACTGCCACCTCCCAGGCTGTGGGGCTGCATTGCCCCTTCCCCTATTGAAAAAAGACCGGGCCCTGGGGGACACGATCCCCAGGGCTAACATCAGCCCCTTCTTTTATTAAGTGTGTTTTCACTGCGATTCTGAAATGCTTTGTGGGAGTGAATGCATCATTGATCTATTGAATTGCAATCCGTATGTGACTGTGAAGTGAGTTCTTTCTCGTCCTCTCCTGGCGAGAGCAGAGTCCATGGTTCTTACTATAATTTGCTACAAGTATGCAAATGTGCAAATCACTTGAAAGCTCCGCCCACATGGCCCCTCGCCTTCCACATTAGTAGTATGCAAAGGTCTTCCCGCCTTTTGCCAGGATGATGGATAGCTTACCAAAGGTTCCCCGGTGTTTTTCCTGCTGATTATGATGGTGTGTTCTTAAATCCAAGTAATATGAGGACATCTCCACATATCAAAGAAGCACTTATGTCATATCGATAACAGGAAAGACTCTGATTTGGTGGAGATTTAAATCTTTGTAGTCTTGTGAACCTCTCTATAGTAGGATTCATGTTGTCACAGAATTCTAGAAAAAGGTGCACCAGGAACAGTAATGTTGCTTAAACGCACACAAGGTTACTGGTGACAATCCTTTGTGCTCCATTACGCAGCTAGTGTAGAATATGTACTAGACATTTACCCATGGAGGCAGAAAGAACTCCACGTGGGTAGATATTTTTTGCAAAACTGTGGCCTCTTGTTGGATTAAAGGGCAGGTGAGATTAGTTTGTGGCAGATTTACTCACACAGCTTTGGCCACCCCCGCCCCCCAGTGACATTCACACACCCAGTCATTGATGCACTTACTCACGGCATTCATTCATCCACTCACAGACCCACTCAGGCTCACAGACCTATTCAGACACTCACGTGCCTACTAACAGACCCACCTAGACCCTCACACACCCATTCACAGACCCACTCGGAGCACATGCAACCACTGAGGTACTCATGCACACACTCACAGACTCACTCGGAGAGTTATGCATGTGCGGTTGGGTGGTTTTGGGGTTGGCCACAGGCCAGGCCCTGCGGCCAACCCCTGCTGGTCACGGCCAAAGGCCATGCGTGGCAGTGGTTGAAATAACATATAGTAATTAAAATTACTTTAGGTTAAAAAAAAAAAACACAGATATTCACTCAAAAAAAAACAAAGGTTACAGGGACTTTATAGTAAAGATCTGAATCTACTTGCACAAAACCATAGAAATTCAGCCGTTATAGTTATAGTTATGGTTAGCTCAAGTAACTAGAACTCATGCTCTAATGCTAAAGTCCCCAGAGAAAAATCTCCATTACGCCAGTTCTCCCCAGAACATTCTTCTCCGCATTCACCAGTACGAACAATTTCACCTCTTGCCACGCCCACTTCACAGTCACCCACACGTACTGTGCAGTAACAACAGGATACAGACCCATGGGACCTCTATGATGACCTGTATCGGACAACAGTCCCGAGTGCTATCCCTCAAAACCCTCTCCACCTGAGGATAGCACATCATACACTCAGGTATTGGCGAGGGCTGCTGCATTCCATAATGTGAGCATGTACTCCGAGCCCTTGGAGAACGACTTTCTCTTTAATACTTTGGCCCCCACGCATGCTTCCTACCAAAGCCTGCTGTTGCTCCAAGGCATGCTTAAACATGCACAACAAATCTTTCAGGAGCCCGTGAAAGGAAGAGCCATTACACCACGGGTGGAAAAGAAATATAATCCGCCACCGTCAGACCCAGTGTTTATTACACAGCAGCTGCCCCCAGACTCAGTAGTGGTTGGAGCTGTGCGAAAGAGAGCCAACTCACAATCATCTGGAGATGCACCACCTCCAGATAAGGAGAGTAAAAAGTTCGGCGCAGCAGGGAAGAGAGTGGCGTCACAGGCTGCCAATCAGTGGCGCATAGCAAACTCTCAAGCCCTCCTTGCTCGATATGACCATGCTCATTGGGATGAGATGAGCGATATCATACAACATCTCCCCAAGGAATACCAGAAAAGGGCTCAGCAAGTGGTAGAGGAGGGACAAGCAATAGCTAACAATCAGATACGTTCTGCAATGGATTCCGCTGACACTGCCGCAAGAACAGTGAACACTGCAGTGACAATTAGATGGCACGCTTGGCTAATTCAACAGGCGGTCCTTAACATGCCACTCAATCAACTACTGTTTGGCCCACAAGTGGACACAACCATCGAGAAAATGAAGAAGGACACTGATATGGCCAAAGCAATGGGAGCGCGCTACTCATCCCAATACAGAGGGACATTCAGAAAACCGCAATATAGGGGAGGTTTCCGACAACAGCCTGCAGAAACATCCACCTCTCAAACAAAACCCACCTACCAATCACAATATCAGAGAGGGGGGTTTCGTGGGTCCTTCAGGGGACAATTCCCAAGGTCAAGGGGGAAATTTCAGCCCACTAAGCAGGCCAATAATAACAAGCAGTGACTTGCCCGTCAACCTCCCCCAACACACATCCCCTGTGGGAGGAAGACTCTGATTTTTACCACAAACATTGGTCAGACATAACAACGGACACATGGGTTCTAACAATTATCCAACATGGTTACTGAATAGAATTCACACATTTTCCTCCAGATATTCCACCAAGAGCGCACAAACTGTTGTCGCAACATCTAACAATGCTACAAACAGAGGTGCAGGCACTATTAACAAAACAAGCCATAGAACTAGTACCTCGCCAACAAAAAGGAACAGGGGTTTATTCCCTATATTTCCTTATTCCCAAAAAGGACAAGACACTAAGACCAATTTTAGATCTCAGGACTCTCAACCTATTCATCAAATCAGAACACTACACATGGTGACACTACAAGATATAGTCCCCTTATTAAAACAGGGAGAATATATGTCAACAATGGATCTAAAAGATGCATATTTTCATATACCCATCCATCCATCTCCCAGAAAATACCTCAGGTTTGTCACACAAGGAAAGCATTACCAATTCAAAGTCTTACCCTTTGGGATGACAACAGCCCCCAGAGTATTTACAAAATGACTCGCAGTAGTAGCGGCCCATATAAGGAGACAGCACATGCACGTATTCCCATACCTCGACGATTGGTTAATAAAAGCCAACACTCAACAGCAGTGTCAAAATCACACACGTTACGTAATAGATACCCTACACACGCTAGTTTTTTTTTTATAAATTACCAAAAATCACACTTTCAACCTTCCCAAGTTCAACAATACTTGGGAACAACACTCAAAAAGCGATTGCCAGTCCAAGCCCACAAAGGGTGCAATCATTCCACACCATGGTACCAAAGATACAACCAAATCAGCACTACACAGTCAGATGTGTGATGAAACTCCTAGGCATGATGGCATCATGCATCGCAATTGTCCCAAACGCGCGGTTACACATGCGCCCCTTACAACAGTGCCTTGCAAAACAATGGACGTAGGCACAGGGTCAACTCCAAGATCTAGTGTTGATAGACCGTCAAACACACTATACGCTTCAATGATGGAACCCGTGAATTTAAACAAAGGGTGGCCTTTTCAAGACCCTGTGCCTCATGCCATTCTCACAACAGATGCATCAATGATTGGGTGGGGAGTACACCTCAACAATCCCAATATACAAGGACAGTGGGACAACCAACAGAAACAACTACACATAAATCAAATTAGAGCTGCTAGCAGTCTTTCTAGCACTAAAAGCTTTTCAACCTCTTCTAGCTCACAAACACATTCTTGTCAAAACAGACAATATGACAACAGTGTACTACTTAAACAAACGGGGGTAACACACTCATCACAACCATGCCTCCTAGCACAAAAAAATTGGCATTGGGCAATTCACAACAATATTCGCCTAGTAGCGCAATATATCCCAGGCATCCACAATCAATTAGTGGACAATCTCAGTCGAGAACACCAGCAAACTCACGAGTGGGAGATACATCCCCAGATACTACAGAAATACTTTTGCCAGTGGGGTACACCTGACCTAGATCTGTTCAACACAAAACAGAACGCAAAATGCCAAAACTTTGCATCCAGGTACCCACACCCTCAGTCCCAGGGCAATGCTCTATGGATCAACTGGTCAGGGATATTTGCTTACACTTTTCCCCCTCTCCCACTCATTCCTTTTCTAGTCAAAAAACGGAGTCAAAACAAACTCAAACTAATTAATACTCATAGCACCAACGTGGGCACGCCAACCGTGGTACACCACACTGTTGGACCTCTCAGTAGTACCTCACATCAAACTTCCAAACAGACCAAACCTGTTAACACAACACAGACAACAGATCAGGCACCCCAAACCAGCAATGCTCAATCTAGCAATCTGGCTCCAGAAGTCTTAGACTTTGGCTATCTAAATCTTCCAAAAGAGTGTATGGAAGTCATTAAACAGGCAAGAAAACCTACCACCAGGCATTGCTATGCTAACAAATGGAAAAGATTTGTTTTCTACTGCCAAACGAAACACATCACACCGTTAGATGCGTCCATACAAGACAGCGTAGGCTATTTACTTCACCTACAAAAAACAAATCTTGCTTTTTCTTCCATCAAAATACACCTCACTGCAATCTTGGCTTACTTGCAAATTAAACACACAAAATCACTGTTTAGAATACCAGTCATTAAAGCCTTCATGGAAGGACTAAGAGGATCATACCTCCAAGAACCCCACCAGTACCCTCATGGTATCTTAATATTGTACTTACACGACTCATGGGTCCACCTTCCGAACCCATGCATTCTTGTCAAATTCAATTTTTAACTTGGAAAGTGGCATTTCTAGTAGCGATCACCTCACTACGAGTTAGTGAAATACAAGCTTTCACTATTGAGGAACCCTTTATACAAGTGCACAAACATAAAATTGTTCTTCGCAAAAATCCAAAATTTCTACCAAAAGTCATTTCACCAAACTCCCAGTCTTCTTCCCACAGCCAGACTCAGTAGCAGAAAGAGCACTGCATACATTAGACATAAAAAGAGCACTAATGCACTATATAGACAGAACAAAACCATTTCGTAAAACTAAACAATTGTTCGTAGCATTCCAGAAACCCCATGCTGGTAACCTTATATCCAAACAGGGCATAGCCAGATGGATAGTTAAATGTATACAAACTTGTTACCTTAAAGCTAAAAGAGAGCTACTCATTACACCAAGGCACACTCCACTAGAAAGAAAGGATCAACAATGGCCTTTCTAGGTAACATACCAATGACCGAAATTTGTAAGGCAGCCTCTTGGTCTACACCTCATACTATTACCATACACTACTGTGTAGATGTGTTAGCAACACAACAAGCCACAGTAGGACAGGCTGTATTAAGAACATTATTTCAAACAAGGTCAACTCCTACAGGCTGACTACCGCTTTTGGGAGGATTACTGCTTTGTAGTCTATGCACAGCATGTGTATCTGCAGCTACACATGCCATTGAACGGAAAATGTCACTTACCCAGTGTACATCTGGTCGTGGCATGTTCCGCTGCAGATTCACATGCGCCCTCCCACCTCCCTGGGAGTCTGTAGCCGTTTATGTTGCAATTAGAAATTGTATATATGTAAATAAACACTACTTTAGCGCAAACTATGTACATACATATCTATTCCATTGCATGGACATCTTTACTGTTATCTTTCTACGACTCCTACCTCACTCTCTGCTGGAAAACAATCTAAGATGGAGTTGATGTCCATGCGCAATGGAGCCGAAAGGGAGGAGTCACTCGGTCTCGTGACTCGAAAAGACTTTTTTGAAGAAAAACAACTTGTTACACTCCGAGCCCAACACTAGATGGCAGGAACAGTGCACAGCATGTGAATCTGCAGCGGAACATGCCACGAACAGATGTACATGTAAGTGACATTTTCCATATATATATATAATATTTCTACCAGTGTTGTCTGCCATCTTGGAATGGTAAATAAAAAACAAAATAAACGGCAGCCACTTAATCCAGCTTCCTTACTCATACATCATTGCGTTGGCCTGCTAGCATCATGACTTGTATGAACGTGGGTACAAATCTTTACACTTTTATCATGACATTATTTTATTCAAGGTCAGCTAAAGCTATTTCCTTTTCCCACTGTGGCACAGCTTCAGCAAAAAGATGAGATATAATGGCTTTGGCAGTGCTTGTTTGGTTTAGTATGCGCTCCATATTCTTGTACATTCTTGCCGTTTTTCGTCTTGATACAACCCGTAAGCCAGCATAGATTTTGGTTGGTTTGGAACCCCAGAAAAATCAAGATTTAAAACATTAATTCCATGGAACAAAATATAATTATACATATTTCATAACGCAATACTAAGTTGGTGTCAAAAAGATGCAATAAATGAAATCTGTAACATAACCAAACCGCCTTACCTGATTTTAAACACAATAATAACATTAAACAAATAATATCAATGACAAACTGATCAATTATTTATTAAAATCGAATGCAATTATTGCATCTTTTAACACCTGTCGTAAAAAATACCACCTAGCAAAACCATTCATGGCAGTGAAAGATCTAAAAAGGTCAGTTAACAGTCTCCGCCAGGACCCTGCTCCCAACCCTGCTGCGCTGGCCAACCCCTCTCATGCACCTAAGACTGTGGACATAGCGTGGTTGGACTGTGTGGCTTGGTCTGTGGTACTGTTCCCAATCCCCACAGGCATCAGAACCCTCCCTACACTAGACCTTTTTCCAGCCCGTTTCCCTAGCTGCCAGTGACTGTCAATCTCCACCTAGGAATCCTAAATCGAAAGCAGCATAGAGGCTAATCTAATGCAATCGTCAAATTATTCCAATCCCAGCTCTTCATACACAGGAAGAAGAGGAAACTGACTTAGGCATGCTGAAATCCTCAGAAATGTGTTTTCCTCTATTAAAATGTTTTACATTTGTATTACTCCCAGATCCCAGTCCATCCATTGCAAAGGATATGCATTTGGCTTTATAATCCAGTAACAATTCAGCCAAAGATTTCTGCCCACCTTGAATCGGAGCAAGATGCAGGAAAAGTATTGCCACACAAGCAGAAGACTGCATCAGAATTGAAGTATCTGCCCCTGACAACAGTTTGCACCTTCTTTATGACTAACGCAACTCATATTTTGTGTGTAAGCCAACACACTATTCAAACGAAGGTAGTACCTGTGCTGAAAATCTGTTTGGCTTTGAAGCAGACTGGGAGACTTTATTGCACTTGGATATGATCTTCAGTTGATGTCTCCTTAGAGCACATTTACATTATTTTATCACTGCTTTGGAAAGCTTTAAGTATTTAAGAAACCTCTAACACTTACATTTTGTTCATGTGATGACAATATTAAATAAATAACCTGAAAACATTGGATATACAATGTTACACAGGCTTTTTTCCCCCTGCAATCGTGAAGTTACATTTTTAATCACTTAACAGCTGAGAAGTCTGCACGAGCGCCCTCTTTACGATTTTTTTTTCTTTAATATTCTTAGTTTTGTACTTCATGTTGGACACTGGAGTGTTAGAAAACAAAATCCTATGATACCAATTCTTCCTGGTAAAATGTAAAATAATTCCTTCAGTGAATCCAAGTTTAGAATATTTAGAATTTCTAAATCCGGAAAATGCTTGTAGAGTAATGCCTTCAAGTAACATTTGCATGAAGGCATTTTAGATATTAAATTATGTTGTTATTTTGATTAGCACGGAGATATGCGTTCTGCATTCAAAGGAGCTTGAAATATTTTCAGTAACTATGTTTATTGTAGTCAGAGAAGTGCCTGATCAAAACAAATATACATTCTGATTGAATCCTGGCTCGTATGCATTTCTAATGAAAGCCAAAACGTGTTTGAAAATGTCAATATTGTTTTTCATCTGCTGCTCGAGCAAATGCTCTTGGGAACTAGTAGTCTTCCAGTTCTCTTGTTTTGAACACATCCTCCAACAGCCTCCAGATCAATTTGACCAAGATTTGAATCTGAAGTTTTTAAAACATTTTCTGCAGATGTCATTTTTTCACAAGAACCTAAAATCTTATTTTACCTGGCAGTATTATTGAAAACAAATATTCTTGGTTGCTGCTGTTACACCAGAAAAAAACTTAATTTTTTGTGCATTTTCCCCAACCCTTTATCAACGTTCCATGAGAACTTGGACTGCTTTTTGTGTCCCTTGCTTAAATATAGTATGCAAAGCCAAAGCAAGTCCGAGTTTACTCTGTAGCTGTCCATTCTAGTACCCTGTTGTTGACTGTCCTATTGACCAGCTGGAGCGACCAGTTTGGTACAGAATTTCTGGTCCTGAAAGTTCACCACTACCCTAAATGATTTGCCTTCTGCCTGCTCAGGTACCTTCATGAGCTATGGCATTGAACGCAGCTTTAAATTCGTATTTATAATTGTCGAGAGCCCCTTCGACCTCTGCTTGGATCTGTGCTAGCATAAAAAGTGTTTATTTTAATATCTGGTTGGATACTCTGAGATTCGCATGCTTTAGCCGATTCAAGAACTACGATCAGCTGTTTTTAAAACTAGATTACCTTATACGTTTAGAAATGTTAATTACAACTCACATGATGTGCAAAATTTGACTTATTCTACATATTGTGTAATATACTCAGCACCTGCAACAAATGCATTGCAGACAACAATAAAAAATAAAAGCTATGATGATGCTCATCTTTCTACGTCCTATTCTTACTCTGGATGTACTTAGCAAATGGAAGATTAATTCTTCCAACTAACTCCGTTATATCTGCAGACAGCAAGAGATTGGTGCATGCCTTATTACACTGCAAGTTTAAACTACTCCTTTATCCATATTTGAATTTTCCTCGTAACTTGGTTGTAGCAATTGTATGATTTTAAAATGTTTCATATTTTTAATGCCTTTAATGTGACATTAGAGGCTTTGAATGCCTTTATTTTAATAAAGTCAGTCGACCCTGTAATTCAAAATTGATATTCTTCCTGTTTTGTATCGATCTTTTCTAATCTCTTATTTCAACATTTCTAAGGATTTAAGGTAACTTCTTCTTGTTATTGTTCTCTGTTACTTATTTCTAAAGATTTGTATACTTACCTAGAAAATAGCTATTGTTTTGAATCTATAGCAACCATAGGTATTAGAAGGTGACATGAAATAGTGTGTCTTGGATCATGAGTAAGTCCGCATGGATAAAAGGCAACTGGAGTTGCTTTCTTTGGAAGAACCTTACACAGTATCTCATAAGTACATTATAATACATGGGGTTCTTTAATACCTGCATAAATTCAAGTCTCTAATTGCTTTATAATCGATGACTAGTGACTCTCAGTCGCCAATTATAAAGACATCATAACTCACATGTTAAAAGTTATTACAGTCGTATTCTGACGTCATAATGCCTGCTGCCAGCAGCTGAGTTGAAAGGCAGGTCAGGTCACGAAGTATAATAGAAGCACCTGTTTGAAGCAACGAAAAACGGAAGGTTGTTTTTCTTTCTTCTGCTTTATGTTAATAGCTTACAGTGACGAGCAGAAGATGTTTATTTTTGCACTGCTTAGATAGAGAAAAGCGTTCTGCAAGTTACTACACATTGTGAACTACTGCAGCTTTTGTTTTAAAAACGTGTTTCTAATATCTGTTTGTAACAAATATCGAACATGTTTTGATGTGCTCAATTTTGCACTCGAGGTTTTATTGTTATTCTTCATGTTTGCAAAAATGCTTGCTCTTTGAATGGAAAGGCTACATACCTAGGTTTTAAATGGTTTGTGGGGAAGGTGATGGTGTGACCATGTGATGTATGGGATAAAGTACCTGATAAGGGTATTGTTAGTCACCTCAGAGTTCCATGCAGCCTTTTTTCCCCATATATAGTTATGGAACTCCTTGGTGACTTGAAATATACTTATAATGTGTACTGCAGGGGTACTTTATCCCTTATAATATTCTCAAACCATCCTTTTATAAGGTGACAAGCCCTGCCAGAGCCAGATTTCATGTCAGCCAGGATGTTTACCTTCTGATCTTCTTCGTTAGTCCGTCTTAAATTGCATAGTCAAGAGAGAGTTCACTTATTATCTTTATGAGACAAAAATCTGTTATAACCTTGAGCTAGGCAAAATCTCTGAGGGTTCAGTCGCTGGCAAGATGGTGATTTAGATTGTGAAATGCTACACATTTTGCTGTCTCGATTCCAGCTCCAGTTTTCGTTTGTGTTCAGATAGCCAAGACCACGCATTTACGCATGCACATTTTAACGACATTTTGTCTATGGATGTGTTAAAAAAAAAAAAATTTAAACAAAGTTTCGTTTGAATGAGCTTTATACATTTCAGTTCCACTTTAAGGCCAAAATTCATGTTAGTCAGGTCATGCCTGGGAATATATTTCTCATAAACCTAGGCCTTTAATTTCAGTACTGCCTCGCAGAAAAGTGAGACTGGTGCTTGGGAAAGGGGTGCTACGGCACCATGGTAGGGTAGTGGTAGGATACCAACCAGGCTTAAAGTTGTTCACAATATTGACTTTGTACTCTTAACAACTCCTGCTCCAAATGCCCACCTGCAGTCTCTCATTAATTTCATGTAGACATACAGAGAAATAACTGATGACCAAAAGTGAGCATTTGCAGCTGCCGAGCACATGGGTTTCCAAATTGCTTTATTTTAGTTATGGGCAAAAAGTGCTCCAATCCCTTGTAAGTTCAGGAGATGGGACAGTTGGTGTCTAGACCATAAGGTGGAAAAGAGACAACTCTCTAGAATTTCTGATGTTTCTACAGTTACTATTTTCTCATGTATAGGAATTTTTAAAACCTTCATTGAATATGGAAATTTTATTTTAGTCTCTGCTAGGTCATATTGTAATAACTGTTAACCTAATTATGCTGAAGATCAAACCTTTACAGCAGATAACAAAAGTTGAAATTGATTTGTCTATATCAATTGTTTTTAACCCTTAAGGTGTTCAGTTTTGATCCTGGGGCTGCTGTGAAACAAAGAACTGCAGAGGATGTAAGGGCAGATGAAGATGTTACTAAGCTGTGCATTCACAAGCGAAAGATCATTGCTGTGGCTGCTCTTCATAAAAGCATGAAAGTGCCACATCCTTCGGTTGTTTTGACTAGTCCAGGTGGAGGAACATGTAAGTATAATATTTTAATCTTTAGTTTGAGAAGTCTAGCCAGGGTGGACCCAATTTTGTTTAATTTTTTTATGGATGTTTTAGAGGTCTATTTAGTCTCTGTTCATGAAGTTGAAGCACTTCCTCTATATGACGTTTTCAGGATATTCATCCTTGCATATCTGGGACTTGCCTGCGGAGCACTGCGTTATCAATTTGTGATGAGAGAGGAATAGAAGCTCACTAAATTATGAATTGCGCCCCTGCCTTCCACTGCTTCTAAGCTCACATATTACCTCACTTGTGACCTGTGAAATGACAACACTGATGACACCATCCAATCATTATGACCGAAACCTGTTTAATTTGTGGACTTTAAGTAATCCAGCAGGCTACACCTGTGGCAATTTTCTATCACCAGTCAAGTGATAATGGACATAACCTTTTGTCACATGTTGGACACAAAGCATATCTGTCAATTCACCCACATTCTGTGGATGTTGCTCTTTTTTTACTGATATTCTCCCACTTAAACAAAATGCCTCCATAGAGTTTTATGGGGTCGCTCTTTTTTTTTTTTTTTTTTTTTTAAACGCTGAACTCAAAAATAGTTTGTACCCTGTTAAACTTAACATAGTCCCCTCTTAAAGACTTCAAGTGACCTGCAGTTTTAAGAGAAGCGGAGTCACATGTATGCATTTACCAGTGGTGAAACACCCTCTGCCAGGCCCTTCGAGCAGATAGAGATTTAGAGTCTGTGAACTCACAATTTAAAAATGCATCTCAAGTTGGTTTTTGGATTGTCAGTTTGAAAATGCCACTTTTAGAAAGTGGGCATTTTCTTGCTTAACAATTCTGTGCCTCTTCTTGCCTGTGGAATCCACATCTCGGTTAGACTGACAGTTGGGCTGTTTGTGAAGTCTCTCTAGACAGTGACACAGAAGCAGCTGAGGAGTGTCCTGCATATCCTGATGAATCTCCTGGGCTAGAGTGGGGAGGGAGGAGCTGACACACCAGAAAGGGCCTCACACAATGCAGTCTCCAACCCCCTTGTGTGTGTCTGGGGGCTAGGCCTGGGCAAGGCAGAATCTTGTGAACAACAGAGGCTTCTTGCCTACTTCAAAGGCAGAAATGACTATCGGTAGTGGACCCAAAACCGCATACTTTTAGATTACTTCTGGATCAAGATGAACCTCCTCCAAGGAGAAGAGCTGTGAGTGTGCTTTGCTTGGTTGGCCTGCAGTTGCAGCTTCTACCTTAGAGAGGACAAAGACTGGACTTTGCTGCGTTTTCCTGCTCGTGAAATGTTTCCATGGGCTGGGACTGAGCTTGCCACCTGTTTTGATGTCTCAGGGCCATCAAAGGCTTGCTCTGCCAGCACCTGGACTCTCTTGCTGAGACTCCTATCCTGCCAAGTGGTGCCCTATCCACTTCCTGGGCCTTTGAAAGGAGAAGCTGGTGGAACCGAGGCTGAAATCCACGCACTGGAGCTGACCAGGAGAAAAATCAACATTGCACCTGCCTCACGGCTGAAAATTCGACACACCACCTGCATCGTGGCTGGAAAATTGACTCAACACCCTCTTGCAGCTGCCAAATCGATGCATCTCCCACGCAGCGTGGCTCCGCGCCATCGTGTGCCAGGATTTAGCACGCATCATTGCTGGACGTCAAAAGCACAGTGAACCTGCATGGACCCAATGTTGCTCATCTGAAAATCAACACATCGTTCTTCTGTGGTAGAGATAAATGACAAATCGCTGACTGGAGAAGAATCCACGCACGGCCTCACTTGCGAGTCAGGAGTCAACGCATCGCTTACTTTTCCGATGCACACAGCCTGTGTGGCTTTATGTTTAATGCGTACCAGGTACTGTGTGTAAAAACAACATATCCATTGATTTCAATGGATTAGGATTCTTTATACTTTAAAAATTCATATCTTTGCTTCTGTATGTTTGATGTTTATCGTTTTGGTCTTGTTTTAATCGGATAAATATTGGCTATTGTTCTAAACTGGTGTTGGCTCCTTTTGTGGTGTTGTCACTGTGTGTGATTGGACAAATACCTTACACATCGCCGCTTAGATAAGCCTGACTGCTTGTGCCAAGCTATGAAAGGGGAGAGCAGGGTTTATCTGAGCTGTGTATCTCCCTTATCCTGACTAGAGTGAGGGTCCCTGCTTGGACAGATTACAAACTAACTGCCAACCAGAGACCCCATTTCGAACATCACCTAATTATGCAGTCACCACTGTTTAGTTCTAGTTAGGTCAGACTTTCCATACGAAGAGCGTTTGTTTGTTTTGCTAATAACTTTGGTGCTGTGTGATGAATCTTTACAAAATGTTTAAAACAAAGTTGGTCCACTGCCGCTCTTTCTTGTTGTTAGTTTCAGTGTGATCCGCCAAGTGGATGCCGAGAAAAAGCAGGAGGCCCCAATACACTTTTCCCTCCTGAAATTTCCTTAGGGAAAATTGTCAACTTACGGAAAATATAGCTCAGCAGAATTCACCAGAATTGGCAGGAAGATAGAACTTTATCCAGAAAGTGTGCTTTTTGTTATTTGGTGTCATTTTGTTCAGCTGATTCAGAGAAATTCAGATTGAAAATGCATCCCTATCTATTGCTGCAAGATTCCGGCAAAAAACAAAAACAAAAAATGAATTCCAGTTGGTCAGGTCCACAGGAGTTCCACTGTACCAAGCAATGTGGTTGGTGGCCGCAAAAGAAGAAATAAACATTGCAGCAACTATTACAGAGCTTAGGTTCTGCAGTGAAAGTTTCCAACAGGAGAAAGATTCTTCCTAGAACGTACTAACTTTTATAAGGAGCCTTAAGTAATTAGAGAGAATTGTCAGCTTGATAATTTATACTACGCATAAAAGGGTGTGTGCACCAGATACTAACCTAAGTATGCCTGCTTGTTTTGCTTCAGAAGGGGCTAGCTGTAGTTTCAACCACAGTATGATGGGTGCTGGTAATATGATCTTTAGCATCTTGTTTTTGAGATTTTCACTGCTTGCAAACAGTGTGGTATAGAATTAACTCCGTCCATCAAGTAATCACTGTTTACAGTTCGCAGATCTCTTTTGATATCAACTTCATTTCTTAATGTAGGTTCTGTGTGTATCAGGTGTTTGATGCAGATAAAAGCTGTCCTTAGGAGGGCATTAATTTTAGTATTGGCATTCACTATTTTAGCTTTCTACGAACAGTTCTATACAGATGGAATACAGTCCTCAGTGAGAGCTTCCAATATATCTGTGGCTGATTGTTAAATTGAACTATCCTGGGTGTAAAGCGATGGCAATTCATACAGCAATAAGTGGTGAAACAAAGCTTGGATGATGTCATCAATGATGGTGTTTGAGATGTCATCAGTGATGTCATTTGAAATTCCATCTGTGATGTCCTAAATGATGTTGTAGAACATGTCATCAGTGATGTTGTGTGGGGTCATAACCAGTGCATGGTGGGGGCGCAAGTTATAGTTAGCTCTGCTAATTATAACTGGTGAATGTCTGTTTTTTTGTGGTTTTTTTTTTGTTAAAAACATTAACGCTGTCATTGAGAAAATCACCTAACTATAACGTTAATTTAACCTTTGTTTTTTCAGTGAATTTCTAGTTTAAAAAAATAAATAACATAAATATATATATATATATATATATATATATATATATATATATATATATATATATATATATATATATATATATATATATATATATATATAAATATGTTCGATGGCATGTGTAGCTGCAGATACACATGCTGTGCACATCTCGCCATCTGGTGTTGGGCTCGGAGTGTTACAAGTTGTTTTTCTTCGAAGAAGTCTTTTCGAGTCACGAAACCGATGGACTCCTCCCATTTCGACTCCATTGCGCATGGGCGTCGATCCATCTTAGATTGTTTTTTTTCCGCCATCTGGTTCGGACGTGTTCCTCTTCGCTCCGTGTTTCGGGTCGGAAAGTTAGTTAGAATCTCGGAAAAAACGTCTGTATTGTTTGCGTTCGGTATCGGGTTAGTTACAACAGATCGACACCAAATTTAGAAGAGCTCCGGTGGCCCTTCGGGGTTTTTTCGATCCCCCGTCGGGGCCTGGTCGGCCCGGCCACGTGTGAATTCAAGGCTGATGGAACGGACCCCATTCCGCTTCTGTCCAAAATGCCATAACAAGTATCCGTATACGGATCAGCATCTGGTCTGTAACTTGTGCTTGTCCCCAGAGCACAAGGAAGATACTTGTGAGGCCTGTCGAGCGTTTCGGTCCAGAAAGACGTTAAGAGACCGAAGAGCCAGAAGACTGCAGATGGCGTCGACGCCGACAGAACAAGAGCGTTTCGAGGAGGAAGAGGAAGCTTTCTCTATCCACGAATCGGACTCGGAAGAGCTCGAGGCCGAAGAAACGCCGAAAACCGCGAGTAAGACGTCGAAACATAAAACTCACGAGAAGTCAACAAAAGCCCAAGGGACGCCACCGCCAACAGGCCATGGCTTAACCCAAAAAAGCGGTGACCGAGCCAAGGCACCGAAAAGGGCACGCTGGTGTCGAAGTCATCTGACTCCGGTCGAGATACCGCCACACAGCAATCTCGGACCCGAGACATCGGCTCAGAGAAATTTCGGCACCGTGAGAGCGGCACCGAACAAATTCGGCACCGAGACACCACCACGCCGAAAATTACAAAGGTTTCTTCGGAGCCTAAAAAGACGTCCGAAAAAGTTTCGGTTCCGAAACATCCAGCCTCGGAGCCGAAAACAGGTTCCTATACAGAGGAACAAGGATTGGCCTCCCAAATGCAAAAACATAGATTTGGAGAGGAACTTCAAGCTGTAGAGCCAGACTATACTCAAAGGAGGCTCCACATTCATCAAGACACAGGGAAGATAACCACTCTTCCTCCAATTAAAATAAAAAGAAAACTTGCCTTTCAAGAAAAAGACAAGGAGCCACAGGCAAAGGTGGCAAAGAAAACAACTCCACCACCTTCTCCACCACCATCAGTGCACACATCACCAGTAGCAACTCCACTGATGCACTCCCCGACTCATACTGCCATGAGTCAAGATGATCCCGATGCATTATCCAGTATCGGACAACAGCCCAGACTCGTACCCTGCCAGGCCGTCCCCTCCTGAGGACAGTACATCTTACACACAGGTGATCGCAAGGGCAGCTGCTTTCCATAACGTCACCTTGCATTCCGAACCAATTGAGGATGACTTTTTGTTTAACACGCTAACCTCCACTCATAGCCAATACCAAAGACTACCTATGCTCCCAGGAATGCTAAAACATTCAAAACAAATCTTTCAGGATCCTGTTAAAGGCCGAGCCATAACTCCAAGGGTGGAGAAAAAGTACAAGCCACCGCCAACAGATCCTGTTTATATTACAACGCAGTTAACTCCAGACTCAGTAGTTGTCGGGCCAGCTCGTAAGAGAGCAAACTTTCATACCTCAGGGGACGCACCACCTCCAGACAAAGAGAGTCGCAAATTTGATGCTGCGGGCAAAAGGGTTGCAGCACAAGCAGCAAACCAGTGGCGCATTGCCAATTCACAAGCACTTTTGGCAAGATATGACAGAGCTCACTGGGATGAGATGCAACATTTGATAGAACACTTACCCAAGAAGTTCCAAAAAAGAGCACAACAAGTGGTGGAAGAAGGACAAAGTATCTCTAATAATCAGATACGGTCTTCAATGGATGCAGCAGATACGGCTGCAAGGACAGTAAATACTGCAATAACAATAAGAAGGCACGCATGGCTCCGCACGTCAGGTTTCGAGCCGGAAATTCAACAAGCCGTGCTAAATATGCCATTTAATGAACAGCAGTTGTTTGGGCCGGAAGTTGACACTGCTATTGAGAAACTCAAGAAAGACACTGATACGGCAAAAGCCATGGGCACACTCTACTCCCCGCAGAGCAGAGGCACATTTCGCAAAACACCTTTTAGGGGAGGGTTTCGAGGACAACCTACAGAAACCACAACATCACAAACAAGGCCCACTTACCAAAGCCAATATCAGCGGGAAAGTTTTCGGGGGCAATATAGAGGGGGACAATTCCAAAGAAGTAGAGGAAAATTCCAAAGCCCCAAAAGTCCTCAAAATAAGCAGTGACTCACAAGTCACACATCCCCATCACATAACACCTGTGGGGGGAAGATTAAGCCAATTTTACAAACATTGGGAGGAGATAACAACAGATACTTGGGTACTAGCAATTATCCAGCATGGTTATTGCATAGAATTTCGCGAATTCCCTCCAACAGTCCCACCGAAAACACACAGTATGTCGAAACAACATATAAATCTTCTAGGATTAGAAGTTCAAGCATTGCTCCAAAAAGAGGCAATAGAATTAGTACCAAGACAAGAACTAAACACAGGAGTTTACTCACTGTACTTTCTGATACCCAAAAAAGACAAAACTCTAAGACCTATACTAGATCTCAGAATATTAAATACATACATCAAATCAGACCACTTTCACATGGTTACATTACAAGAAGTAATCCCACTGCTCAAACAACAAGACTACATGACAACACTGGATCTAAAGGATGCATATTTCCATATACCAATACATCCTTCACACAGAAAGTACCTAAGGTTTGTATTCCAAGGGATACATTACCAATTCAAAGTGTTGCCATTCGGAATAACAACTGCGCCAAGAGTTTTTACAAAATGTCTAGCAGTAGTAGCTGCACATATCAGAAGGCAGCAAATACATGTGTTCCCGTACCTAGACGATTGGTTAATCAAAACCAACACGCAAATACAGTGTTCACAACACACAAATTACGTCATAGAAACCCTACACAAACTAGGTTTCTCAATCAATTACTCAAAGTCACACCTTCTGCCGGGTCAAACACAGCAATACCTAGGAGCAACAATCAACACAGTAAAAGGAATTGCCACTCCAAGTCCACAAAGAGTCCAAACATTCCACAATGTAATACAAGCCATGTATCCAAACCAAAAGATACAGGTCAAATTAGTAATGAAACTCCTAGGCATGATGTCCTCATGCATAGCCATTGTCCCAAACGCAAGGTTGCACATGCAGCCCTTACAACTGTGCCTAGCATCACAGTGGTCACAGGCACAGGGTCAACTTCTAGATCTGGTGTTGATAGACCGCCAAACATACATCTCGCTTCAATGGTGGAACAGTATAAATTTAAACCAAGGGCGGCCTTTTCAAGACCCAGTGCCACAATACGTAATAACGACAGATGCATCCATGACGGGGTGGGGAGCACACCTCAATCAGCACAGCATCCAAGGACAATGGGACATTCAGCAAAAACAGTTTCATATAAACCACTTAGAACTGTTAGCGGTGTTTCTAGCTCTGAAAGCATTTCAACCCATAATAACCCACAAATACACTCTTGTCAAAACAGACAACATGACAACAATGTATTACCTAAACAAACAGGGAGGGACGCACTCGACACAGTTGTGTCTCCTAACACAAAAAATATGGCATTGGGCGATTCACAACCACATTCGCCTAATAGCACAATTTATTCCAGGGATTCAGAATCAGTTAGCAGACAATCTCTCTCGGGATCACCAACAGATCCACTAATGGGAAATTCACCCCCAAATACTGAACACTTACTTCAGAATGTGGGGAACGCCACAAATAGATCTATTTGCAACAAAAGAAAACTCAAAATGCCAAAACTTCGCATCCAGGTACCCACAACATCAGTCTCAGGGCAATGCACTATGGATGAACTGGTCAGGGATATTTGCGTACGCTTTTCCCCCTCTCCCACTTCTTCCATATCTAGTAAACAAGTTGAGTCAAAACAAACTCAAACTCATACTAATAGCACCAACATGGGCAAGGCAACCTTGGTACACAACACTACTAGACCTTTCAGTAGTACCTCATATCAAACTGCCAAACAGACCAGATCACACAAACAACAGATCAGACATCCAAATCCAGCATCGCTGAATCTAGCAATTTGGCTCCTGAAATCCTATAATTCGGGCACTTAGACCTCACACAGGAATGTATGGAGGTCATAAAACAGGCTAGAAAACCTACCACTAGACACTGTTATGCAAATAAGTGGAAAAGATTTGTTTATTACTGCCATAATAATCAAATTCAACCTTTACACGCATCTGCAAAAGAGATAGTAGGATACTTACTACATTTGCAGAAATCTAAACTAGCTTTCTCTTCCATTAAAATACATCTTACGGCAATTTCAGCTTACCTGCAAATTACGCATTCAACTTCATTATTTAGGATACCAGTCATAAAAGCGTTTATGGAAGGCCTAAAGAGAATTATACCACCAAGAACACCACCAGTTCCTTCATGGAACCTCAACATTGTCTTAACACGACTCATGGGTCCACCTTTTGAGCCCATGCACTCTTGTGAAATGCAATACTTAACGTGGAAAGTTGCATTTTTAATTGCCATCACATCTCTAAGAAGAGTGAGTGAAATTCAAGCATTTACCATTCAAGAACCATTTATTCAAATACACAAAAATAAAGTTGTTCTACGGACCAATCCTAAATTTTTACCAAAAGTAATCTCACCGTTCCACTTGAATCAAACAGTAGAATTACCAGTGTTCTTCCCACAGCCAGATTCTGTAGCTGAAAGAGCACTACATACATTAGACATCAAAAGAGCACTAATGTACTACATTGACAGAACAAAACTAATTTGAAAGACAAAACAACTATTTATCGCCTTTCAAAAACCTCATACAGGAAATCCAATTTCAAAACAAGGCATTGCTAGATGGATAGTTAAGTGCATTCAAACCTGCTATCTTAAAGCTAAAAGAGAACTGCCTATTACACCAAAGGCACACTCAACCAGAAAGAAAGGTGCTACCATGGCCTTTCTAGGAAATATTCCAATGAACGAAATATGTAAGGCAGCAACATGGTCTACGCCTCATACATTTACCAAGCACTACTGTGTAGATGTGTTAACTGCACAACAGGCAACAGTAGGTCAAATTGTACTAAGAACATTATTTCAAACTACTTCAACTCCTACAGGCTGAACCACCGCTTTTGGGGAGATAACTGCTTACTAGTCTATGCACAGCATGTGTATCTGCAGCTACACATGCCATCGAACGGAAAATGTCACTTACCCAGTGTACATCTGTTCGTGGCATTAGTCGCTGCAGATTCACATGCGCCCACCCGCCTCCCCGGGAGCCTGTAGCCGTTTAGAAGTAGATCTTAAACATTTGTACATTTGTAAATATATTACTTTAAACTTCATTATGTACAGACGCATTCACTCCATTGCATGGGCACTATTACTAGTATACACAACTCCTACCTCACCCTCTGCGGGGAAAACAATCTAAGATGGAGTCGACGCCCATGCGCAATGGAGTCGAAATGGGAGGAGTCCCTCGGTCTCGTGACTCGAAAAGACTTCTTCGAAGAAAAACAACTTGTAACACTCCGAGCCCAACACCAGATGGCGGGATGTGCACAGCATGTGAATCTGCAGCGACTAATGCCACGAACAGATGTACACTGGGTAAGTGACATTTTCCATATATGTTCGATTGCATGTATAGCTGCAGATACACATGCTGTGCACATCCCGCCATCTAGTGTTGGGCTCGGAGTGTTACAAGTTATTTTTCTTCGAAGAAGTCTTTTTTGAGTCACGAGATCGAGGGACTCCTCCCCTTTCGGCTCCATTGCGCATGGGCGTTGACTCCATCTTAGATTGTTTTCTTTCCGCCATCGGGTTCAGACGTGTTCCTTTTCGCTCCGTGTTTTGGTTCGGAAAGTTAGTTAGAATCTCGGAAAATTTGACGGTATTGTTTGCGTTCGGTATCGTGTTAGTTACAACAGATACACACCGAATTTTGAAGAGCTCCGGCAGCCCTTCGGGGTTTTCGATTCCCCGACGGGGCCTGGTCGGCCCGACCACATGCGTCTTCAAGGCTGATGGAACGGACCCCATTCCACTTCTGTCCCGAATGTCACAACAAGTATCCTTATACAGATCTGCATCTGGTCTGTAATTTGTGTTTGTCTCCAGAACACAAAGAGGATACCTGTGAGGCCTGTTGAGCGTTTCGGTCCAGGAAGACCTTAAGAGACCGAAGAGCAAGAAGACTACAAATGGCGTCGGTGCCGACAGGACAAAAACACGTGGAGGAAGAAGAAGAAACCTTCTCCATCGAGGATTCGGATTTGGAAGAGGTCGATCCTGAACAGACGCCGAAAACCGTGAGTAAAACGTCGATACACAAAACTCACGGAAAGACCATTAAAGCCCAGGGGACGCCACTGCCGGCAGGCCATGGCTTAACCCGAAAGATAGGTGACCGAGCATCGGCACCGAAAAAGGGCATGGATGTGTCGAAGTCATCCGACTCCGGTCGAGATACCGGCACAGAGCAGACTCAACACCGAGAGATCAGTACGCCGAAGAGCAAAAAAGTGTCGTCGAAACTGAAAAAAGCACCCGAAAAAGTTTCCGTACCGAAACATCCGGCCTCGGAACCGAAAACAAGTTCCTACACCGAGGAACAAGGTCTGTCCTCACAAATGCAAGGACATAGATTTGGACAGGAGCTAGAGACAATGGAGCCAGATTACACTCAAAGAAGGCTCCACATTCAAAAGGAGACAGGGAAGATCAGTACTCTCCCTCCAATACGAATGAAAAGAAAACTTGCCTACCAAGTGAAAGACAAGCAGCCACAGGCAAAGGTGGCAAAACAAGTAACCCCGCCTCCATCTCCACAACGCTCTCCACAACCATCACCGGTAGCCACTCCACCAATGATGCAGTCCCCAACTCATATAGGGATGAGTCAGGATGATCCCGACGCGTGGGATCTTTATGATGCGCCTGTGTCCGATAACAGTCCCGATTGTTATCCAGCTAGACCGTCACCACCTGAGGACAGCACCGCCTACACACAGGTGGTGTCAAGAGCAGCGGCGTTTCATAATGTCACCCTGCATGCAGAGCCGATAGAAGATGACTTTCTATTTAACACACTGTCATCCACACATAGCCAGTACCAGAGTCTCCCCATGCTACCTGGAATGCTGAAACACTCCAAACAAGTGTTTCAGGAGCCTGTGAAAGGCAGGGCCATTACTCCAAGGGTGGAGAAGAAATACAAACCGCCACCAACAGACCCTGTGTACATCACAGAGCAATTAACACCAGACTCCGTGGTAGTAGGGGCAGCTCGCAAGAGGGCGAAGTCACACACCTCAGGAGATGCACCACCTCCAGACAAGGAGAGTCGTAAGTTCGACGCGGCGGGGGAAAGAGTGGCGGCACAAGCAGCCAACCAATGGTGCATTGCCAACTCACAGGCCTTGTTGACGAGATATGATAGGGCTCATTGGGACGAAATGCAACATTTCATAGAACATTTGCCCAAAGAGTTCCAAAAGAGAGCACAACAAGTGGTAGAGGAAGGACAAAGTATCTCGAACAATCAGATACGGTCAGCAATGGATGCAGCGGACACAGCTGCTAGGACTGTAAATACAGCAGTGACAATACGGAGACATGCATGGCTGCGTACATCAGGATTCAAGCCGGAAATACAACAAGCCGTGCTGGATATGCCATTTAACGGACAGCAGTTGTTTGGGCCGGAGGTGGACACTGCTATCGAAAAACTTAAAAAGGACACAGATACGGCCAAAGCCATGGGCGCACTCTACTCCCCACAGAGCAGAGGCACATTTCGGAAATTACTGTTTCGAGGGGGGTTTCGGGGACAGAGCACAGAACCCTCTACCTCACAAACAAGGCCCACTTATCAGAGCCAATATCAGCAGGGAAGTTTTCGGGGACAATATAGAGGGGGACAGTTCCCAAAGAGTAGAGGGAAGTTCCAGAGTCCCAAAACTCCACAAACTAAACAGTGACTTCGACGTCACAAATCCCCAACACATAACACCAGTGGGGGGGAGACTAACCAAGTTCTACAAACACTGGGAGGAAATAACAACAGACACATGGGTCCTAGCCATTATCCAGCATGGTTATTGCATAGAATTTATACAATTCCCTCCAAATGTCCCACCGAAAACACACTATGTCAAAACAACACATGTATCTTTTACAACTGGAGGTCCAAGCGTTGTTGCAAAAAGATGCAATAGAGTTAGTACCAATTCATCAGAGAGGAACAGGAGTTTACTCACTGTACTTTCTCATACCCAAAAAAGACAAAACTCTAAGACCTATATTGGATCTCAGAACATTAAACATCTACATCAAATCAGATCACTTTCACATGGTGACACTGCAGGACGTGATCCCATTGCTCAAACAACAAGACTACATGACAACACTAGAACTAAAGGATGCATATTTCCATATATCGATACATCCTTCACACAGAAAGTACTTAAGGTTTGTATTCCAAGGGGTACATTACCAGTTCAAAGTGTTGCCATTCGGGATAACAACAGCGCCAAGAGTTTTTACAAAATGCTCATATCAGAAGACAGCAAATACATGTGTTCCCATACCTAGACGATTGGTTAATCAAAACCAATACGCAAGAACGGTGTTCACAACACACAAAGTATGTCATAGAAACCCTTCACAAACTAGGTTTCTCACTCAACTACAACAAGTCACACCTACAGCCGTGTCAAATACAACAGTACTTAGGAGCGACAATCAACACAACAAAAGGGATTGCCACTCCAAGTCCACAAAGGGTACAGGCATTTCACAATGTAATACAGGCCATGCACCCAAAACAAAAGATGCAAGTAAAGTTGGTGATGAAACTACTAGGCATGATGTCATCATGCATAGCCATTGTCCCAAATGCAAGATTACACATGAGGCCCTTACAACAGTGCCTAGCATCACAATGGTCACAAGCACAGGGTCAACTTCAAGATCTAGTGTTGATAGACTGCCAAACATACACCTCGCTTCAATCTTGGAACAATATAAATTTAAACATAGGGCGGCCTTTTCAAGACCCAGTGCCTCAATACGTAATCACAACGGATGCTTCCATGATAGGGTGGGGAGCACACCTCAACCAACACAGCATCCAAGGACAATGGGACACTCAGCAGAGACAGCTTCACATAAATCACTTAGAACTACTAGCAGTATTTCTAGCGTTACAAGCATTTCAACCTATAATAACCCACAAACACATTCTTGTCAAAACAGACAACATGACAACAATGTATTATCTGAACAAACAAGGAGGGACACACTCAACGCAGTTGTGTCTCTTGGCACAGAAAATATGGCATTGGGCGATTCACAACCACATTCGCCTAATAGCGCAGTTCATTCCAGGAATTCAGAACCAGTTAGCAGACAATCTCTCTCTGGATCACCAACAGATCCACGAATGGGGAAATTCACCCCCAAATACTAAACACTTACTTCCAAAGATGGGGAACACCGCAAATAGACCTATTTGCAACAAACGAAAACGCAAAAGGCCAAAATTTCGCATCCAGGTACCCACAAGATCAGTCTCAGGGCAATGCGTTATGGATGAGTTAGTCAGGGATATTTGCATACGCTTTTCCCCCTCTCCCACTCCTTCCGTATCTAGTAAACAAATTGAGTCAAAACAAACTCAAACTCATACTAATAGCACCAACCTGGGCAGGACAACCTTGGTACACAACACTACTAGACCTCTCGGTAGTGCCTCATATCAAGCTACCAAACAGACCAGATCTGTTAACTCAACACAAACAACAGATCAGACACCCAAATCCAGCATCACTGAATCTAGCAATTTGGCTCCTGAAGTCTTAGAATTCGGACATCTAGACCTTACACAGGAATGTATGGAGGTCATAAAACAAGCAAGGAAACCAACAACAAGACACTGCTATGCAAATAAGTGGAAAAGATTTGTTTATTATTGCCATAATCAAATTCAACCATTACACGCATCTGCTAAACACATCGTAAGCTACTTACTACATTTGCAAAAGTCAAAGTTAGCTTTTTCATCCATTAAAATACATCTCACCGCAATTTCAGCTTATCTGCAAATTACGCACTCATTATTTAGGATCCCAGTCATAAAAGCATTTATGGAGGGCCTGAAAAGAATTATCCCACCAAAAACGCCACCAGTTCCTTCGTGGAACCTCAACATTGTCTTAACACGACTCATGGGTCCACCTGTTGAACCCATGCACTCATGTGAGATACAATACTTAACATGGAAAGTAGCATTTCTAATTGCCATCACATCTCTAAGGAGGGTAAGTGAAATACAAGCATTTACCATACAAGAACCCTTTATTCAGATACACAAGCATAAAGTAGTTTTACGAACAAATCCTAAGTTCTTACCAAAAGTCATATCACTGTTCCACTTAAATCAAACAGTAGAACTACCATTGTTCTTTCCAGAACCAGATTATGTGGCTGAAAGAGCATTACATACATTAGACATCAAAAGAGCATTAATGTACTACATTGATAGAACAAAACAAATTCGAAAAACAAAACAATTGTTTGTTGCTTTCCAAAAACCTCATACAGGGAATCCAATATCCAAACAGGGCATTGCCAGATGGATAGTTAAATGCATTCAAACCTGTTATCTCAAAGCAAAAAGAGAACTGCCTATAACACCAAAGGCGCACTCAACTAGAAAGAAAGGTGCTACCATGGCCTTTCTAGGAAACATTCCAATGACTGAAATATGTAAGGCAGCCACATGGTCTACGCCTCATACGTTTACCAAGCATTACTGCGTGGATGTGTTAACAACACAGCAAGCCACAGTAGGACAAGCAGTACTACGAACTTTATTTCAAACAACTTCAACTCCTACAGGCTGAGCCACTGCTTTTGGGGAGATAACTGCTTACTAGTCTATGCACAGCATGTGTATCTGCAGCTACACATGCCATCGAACGGAAAATGTCACTTACCCAGTGTACATCTGTTCGTGGCATGAGACGCTGCAGATTCACAAGCGCCCTCCCACCTCCCCGGGAGCCTGTAGCCGTTCTAAGTTGATCTTGAACATTTGTAAATTTGTAAATATATTACTTTTTAACACATTATGTACATACATATTTACTCCATTGCATGGGCACTATTACTATAATACACAGGCCTTAAGTACTCCTACAATGTTTGTGCTGAGAATGTTCGACTCAACATATACAGATGTAGTCTCAGCATAGTTTTGATAGGCTTTGGATGTACCATTACATAAACTTCATATTTATATTTATATTTCGAAAAGACATGGAACATTTATTCCTGTCCTGTAAACTTTGGTTTCACTAATTACATCTGATTTTAAAGTGTGTGATCGCTCTGGCGAGAGGCTCACAAAATGGCAGAGTTACACATTTTTTCTAATCTGTTACACCTGGTAAGTTATTGGTGAATGCTAATGTTTAATAATAAAGTCAGAGCAGTATGTATCTTGTATAAATTATTTTGTTTACAAACTTACAGCTCTTGTAAGATGATCGGGGGAGCTGAGCACAATCCCCTGCTTGCACTACAAGGCTGCTGTACTTCCTGTCTGGCTCTCGCAACTCACTTGCAAGATTGTGCATTTGGAATTAAGTTCATAACTGTAAATGTTTGTCATTTTAAGGAAAGTAAGACATGCGAAGTGTTGTTTAAAGTACAGAAACAGTACAGAAATAGTTGATCTATTGTTGCATTTGAGCTATTAAGAAAGTTCTCTCTATTTTACGATTTTGCTGCCCTCTCGTAAGATATCCGCAAGATGCTTGGGAAGAGGACAGACATACTAAGGAAGGACTGTGATTGCTTCATATGGGTGTCTTTATTTAGCAAAGAAAGATTTCTTCCTTGTTGCATCATTTGCCCATTTTGGTTTTCCTTGATTCCACCTTTTTGGCTACCTCTCTGACTTTGCTGATTTAATCTGGATCAGATGAGAACCCTTCTGTTCCTGCAAGTCAGCTACCTCAGCCACCCAGGGAGTCCTCGGCCTGGCAGTTTTTTCCTATGAGGTCTTTTTCCTATGAGGTCTGGTGGGAAGTAAGTGTCTGGCAAATATGCAATTTGTAACAAAAATAGTTCATCAGGGGCAGCTGGAGCATGCAGTATTCCATGAATACCACTAGGATGTGGCAACATTTGAGACCTCTGCACCCTTGCTCAGGCTGACTTAGCTGCAGAGCTTGATAACTCCATAGGGCATCCACATCTTTCCAGCCTGGTGACTGTGTGCCTACCCTGGTACTCACTGCACAAGGAGAAGGCAACACAGCATATCGGAACAAAACCCTTTTTTGCTTTATATGCAAGGAGATAATTTTTTCATCTGAGACGAGCAGAGGAGCTCGGGTTTGTCCAGGATCATAAATGCCCAAAGAGGAAGTATTTTTTTTTTTTTTTTTTTTTTTTTTCTACATTGTTCTCCTCTTTATTTTGAAGACGATGATGTTTTTTACTCGGTTTCTTGTTTTTGTTCTATACCTTTTTAAAAAAAAAAAAAAAAAAAATAACATAAAAGTAAAACATTTTATAAAACACAAAAAAATAGGTTTTGAAAATGTTACTTAAAAAGGCTGTGCTTGGTGACGTGCGACTATAGATACACATGCTTTGCATGCTATTGCCATCTAGTATTGAGCATTTTCCGAGTCACAGGATTGCGTGACTCCTCCGCCTCAGTGAACTGTGCATAGGCATCTAGTCTTTTGTTAGATTCTTTTTCTCTCCGCTGTTGAGTTCAGATGTTTATGCTTCGCTCCGTTTTTGACTTGCTCTGGTCCGAGACTTTCTTTCCAGCTGTCCTTTATTCAGCTGTATTGTTGTTGTTATTTTAATCGCGTTTTCCACCTTGCGTTCATAGTTTACAGCTCGTTCAGTCAAGTACTGACCGCGCCGCCTTTGGGGCGGACCTTGCCTAGCCTCTGGTCTACTTTCACTCTGTGCTGAAGAAAATGCTGGACTGGTGGAACGGACACCATTTTGTTTCTCTCCTTGGTGCTACTCCAAGTTCCCCCACAGCGACCAACACCAGGTGTGTCATTTGTGCCTATCATCAGGAGGCGAGATCGAAGAAGACCCTTCGGGGCTGAAGAGCCATCAGGCTGGAGATGGCACATTAATCCTCAGACGATACTCAGGACATCTTCAGGGAAGAACATGCGCAAGAGGAGGCAGTCTCCATTCAAGATTCGGACTCTGATGTTCAGTCTGGCATGGAAAGCCACAAGCTACCGTCTGTGCAGCAAGTGAGTACCGCAGCCACTCCTGCCCTCACTAAGACTAAGCTCTTACTGAGGTCACTGGACCACCACTGCCATCAGACCATGGCTGGTCTCGGAAGGACATTTTGGCTGCCCCACCCGTCACCTCGGCACTAAAGAAAATGAAGACTACTGCAGCATCTTCAGTATTGACCTCTTCCATTTCGGTCCGAATGATACCAAACCTTTGGCACCAAGTGTGTCTACTTCGAGCAGAAGCAGCTTCGAACCCAGATCAAGATCGGAAAAGGTCCACCGACCAAAAATGTTGGTACAGAAAAGTCAAAACACCATCTCTGTGGAGCAATTGGATTCTAGTCAGTCTCCTATTGACCCGCTATTAGAAACCAAGGACTCTAAACAGCGCTGGTTATATATATATAAGAAAGGGGCACAACATATTGTGACTACCCCCTTCGGTTACTTTTAAGAGGAAGCTAATCTTCCAGGAGGCCTTGGACACCTCACCGCCTCCGAAAAAGACTTTAAAGGACAAAGCCACTGCAACAATGCCTATACCTCCTCCTCCTCCTCCCTGATCCACAGCATTCACCACCCCGCTCCTTGCATCCCCTCCACCTATTTCTACTCCTCATTCACCTGCCACTCCCACTGCAGGAGACTTCACCCTCAAGGTTTACCTTTGTTTGCAAGGGTGGACTTAGGGTACGAACATCCAGACACAGACCCTTGGGACTCTTAAGATCCAGATCCTATTTTTAACACAGATCCAGATTTACATCCTGCACAACCCTATCCTCTAGAGGATACTACTACCTACCAAGAGGTCATTGCTAAGGTAGCCAATTATCACAATGTGCAGCTCCGTAAAGATCCAATAGTGCAGGATTTTTTGTTTGACACCCTCACCACCACATTCATGAGACATTCATTTTCTGCCTGAGCTTTCAGGTATGCTTTTCTTCACTCAAGCAAAATGTTTAAAGGGCCTGTCCACTCTAAGATTATAACACCCAGTGTGGACAGGAAATAAAAGCCCACATCTTCTGACCCACTATTCATCAGGTCTCTGGTCCCACCAGATTCTATAGTGGCTTCCACCTCCAGGAAGAGAGCTAATAGCCAGGCTACTGGGTACTCTCCTCCACCAGTAAGGTGATCAAGAGGCTAGATGCAGCAGGCAAAAGAGTGGCTGCACAAGTCGCAAATCATTGGTGTATTGCCAATTCACAGGGCTTGCTTTCTAGGTACAACAGGACTCACTGGGATGAGATGAGCTCCCCCGATAACCCCCAGATGAGCACCAAAAACATGGCTAGCAGATTGTTGAATAGGGGCACAAAAAGTGCAAACAGTATTATCAGATATGCATTAGATGCTGCTGATACAGCTGTACGTGGAATAAACACCAGCATTTTATTGAGGAGACATTCATGGCTTAGGTGTTCAGGCTTCAATACAGAAATTCAACAAGCGGTACTTAATATGCCCTTTGAGATACAGCATCTCTGTGGCCCGCAAGTTGACTTGACAGAAGAAACATACAGACACCGCAGAGGCCATTGGGACTCTTCAGTCCCAGACACACCGGGGTTTTTTCGTCGCCCAACATACAGAGGAGGTCATAGACCATCAACAGCCTCTGACCCAAACACCTCCCAAACCAAATAAACCTCAATCTCATACTCTAGAGGTTCTTTCAGAGGGACATATAGGGGCAATAATTTCAGAGGCAGGGTTAAGAGCACTACCACCCGTGGTTCATCCTTCTCACGCAAATACTGACAATATGTCTTCCCACTTCAATCCGATTACATGTTCCAGCCGTAGCTGCCTGTTTTCAAAACAGACAACACTTCTCTGTTCAGAATCCCAGTTATCAAAGAATTCATGGAAGGTCTTGAAAGAGTAATTCCGCCTAGATTATTTCCAGTCCTACTATGTCACAGACTGCACGTCTCTTACCACCGTAGGCTGAAGAACTTGGAGGAATGCCCAGTTGCTTACTGGTTCTGGACTGGCCAAGATAAGGGTGACCCTTTCTAGTAGCCACAGTGCTGCTGACTGTAAAAGATGCCAAGGCAGACCGTACCCTCCATAAGGAGTCCCAGAGGAAAAAAACCAAAAATGGGAAAAAACATCTACCACAGGAACACCTGAAAAAGAGGAAAAAACAATGAAAAAGGAAGAAGCAGGATTGCGGAGAAAACTGGAAACCCAGAGCGAGGGTCCACCACCAAGACGGAAGTGTTTGCAACGCAAGGAAGGAAGGAACTGCAGTGCTTAAATACCATGAAACAGGAAGTGACACAACAGGAAGAAAGTACGACACCATCTTGGATTGGGAAAGACCACATAGAAATGAATGGGAAAAAAGACCAGGTAGAAAAGGGAAAGGAAAGAAGGCATGCTGGAAGAACACCAAGGAAGAAGACAATATGGAAGACCAGGAAGAAAGGAAGACAGAAGAAAAATAAAAAGGAAGGAAAAAGAGGAAAGACCCAAGGAGGTAAGTAAAAGGAAAATCAGGGAGGCTGTCAGGGGCTATGGCGTGACCAGAGCATGAAATGTGCCTCTTGGGCCGCACTGCAGCAAAATGAGCATAGAATAACGGGCTGCAGCAGTTCTGGTGTCCTGAAATGCAAACTGCCGGCCAGACAGCGGTCCAAAAGAGGGACGGTGCGGTAGTCTGCGGCGTCACACCACACTAGGCTCATGGAGCCACCTTTTGAAGCACTTCATTCATATCCTGTTCAATTCCTTTCTTGCAAAGAACCTTTTCTACTCTCTTATTACATCACGCAGACATGTAAGCGAGCTCCAGGCATTAACCTTATAAGAAACTTTCTTTCAAATACATAAAGATAAGGTGGTCCTCCGTACAAACTAAAGGTTCCTACCAAAAGTAGTTTCTCAATGTCTTATTAATCAAACCATTAAATTACCAGTTTTCTTTCGACTTTCCGATTCAGTGGCAGAAGGAGAACAACACACTTTAGATGTCAAAAGGTCCCTCCTGTATTTCATTAACAGGACTAAACAGTTTAGGAAAACAAAGCAGCTTTTTGTAGCCTTTTGAGTACTGCATAAGGATAATGCAATTTCTAAAAATTGCATAGCTAGGTGGATCATTAAGTACATATAAACTTGTTATACTAAATCAAAAAGGCAGCTGCCACTACCTCCTAGAGCACCTTCTGCTAGGGGTAAAAAGGTGCCACTATGGTGTTTTGGGGAAATATTCCTTTAGGTGGCATTTGTAAAGCAGCTATTTGGTCTATATCGCATACTTTCACAAAGCATTATTGTGTAAAAGTGCTAGCATGTCAGCAAGACAATGTAGGGCAAGCTGTCCTAAGAACATTTTTCCAGACAACTGCAACTGCCACATGCTAGCCACCGCTTTTTATAGAGGGACTGCTTTACAATCTATGTAGAGCATGTAAATCTACAGTCACACATGCATTAAACACAAAATGTTACTTACCCAGTAGACATCTGTTCGTGGCATGTAGTGCTGTAGATTCACATGCGCCCTCTTTCCTCCCTGGGTGCCTGTGGCCGTTTAGTTACATTATAACTGTATATATTTGTACATATGTACATACTCTAGCATGGAAGTCTCCTTCTCTATACTTCTATACTCTTTGTGACCCGCCTGTGGGAAAACATTCTAACAAAGGACTCCATGTCTACGCACAGTATCACCAAGAAGGAGTCACCACTCGATCCTGCGACTCGAAAAATGCTTCTCAAAGAAAAACAACTTGTAATACTCTGAGCTCAACACTAGATGGCAGGAACATGTAGAGCATATGAATCTACAGCAGTGGATGACACAACCAGATGTCTACTGGGTAAGTAACATTTTTCTTGCAGAGCTACCCTATACGTTGATTCTGCATGTTGTTTGTACCATGCACCCCCCCCCCTTTTTTTTTTTTTTCATGAGACGCTCGCGAGAGCCATGATCCTCTAATACAAAGCATGGTTGACTGTTGCAGGCCTCTCGTGAGAGCCATGGGAACAGTACTCCGTACACGATCTTGCGAGATTCTCACAAGATCATAATGTTTTTATTAACTCATAATGCACCCTTTCCTTCATTACAGTACTTAAAACTTTTACTTTCTTTTCCTGGGATTTTGGGAATAAGCGACCATTCCACTCCCATCTGTCTACAGTATGGGAGCAGTATATAGTAGGGAGTGAGGAGAGGCTGTTTTCTCTAACCGAAGAATTAGAATAACCGCTCTACATGGTAGATCATAATAGGGACTGGCCATTCCACTAAGGCCTCTCCCCAGGACAGTAAACATGTGCATTAGAGTGTGGGGGAAGTACTTGCCTCAAAACTGAGTACTCTCTCTTGAGTGAGTGGTGTGTATATTAGAGTGTAGGAAGAAACTGGCCTCTACATTGAGACCCCTCTCAGACTACAGGTGTGCATTGTAGGGTGTGTGAAGTACTGGCTCCTTCGCTGAGAGGTCTCTCTGGGATGACTGGTGTGTCCAGTAGGGTATGGGGAGGGACTGGCCCCTATTATTTGATTTCTCTCTTGGATGATGAGTGTGTGTAGCAGGGAGTTGGTAGGGACTGACCTCTATGCTGAGACATCTCTGTTGAATGATAGATGGACATCTTTGGTGCAGAGAGAAATCAAGCTTTATACAGTGAAGTTTTCCTTGGATGACAAGCATACAGACTAAGCTATAGATAGACTGCCGGGTCACCTCAGACATCTCCCCAGAGTAACACGTGCAAAATAGACTGCAAGTAGAGCCTGCTCTCTCTGCTCTCTCTGCTCGTACATCTATTATAATGAAAGTCTATAATAGAGTATAAAGTTGAGTATCCTCTCTGTTGGCAACTCAGTCTTGGACAACCCGTGTGCATATTTAAATGTAAGGACACACTCACTTCTCTATCAGACACCTCCTTATAGGGACAAGGATGTGTAGTAAGGTGTACACCGAGACGGACCTCTGCGCTGAAACCTCTCTAGAGTGACAATCATATATTCTGAAACGTGCAAAAGAACTTCCATCTCCACCAGCTGTCAGCAGTGCGTAGTATACTATGAAGATGCATTTGTCTGAGTGCCAAAACCTCTCTCTCATATAAAAATCTTTATACTACAGAGGGAAGAAGCACTAATCTCTCTATAGTACATCATAGATACATATATATCAAGCAGCATAGCTACAGTTCTCAGATGGAACTGCCACTTTAATTCAGCATTGCAAAACTGTAATAATAAAATCTTTAAAAGCTATTAATAAAATAAATCAGTAGTAACTTTCAACTTTTTTTTTTTTTTTACAAACAAAATGTATTAACATTACAAACAACTACTACTATATGTGCGAACTGCAACAACTGTAAAACAATCAAAACAACAAACTTAACTAGTCTATAAACATTTTCCTCACTCAAGCACCAACACCTCCTCCCCTTTTGCTTTGTTTGCCTACTGGATGTTGATGTATGTTTGTTTCAGCCACCTCAGCCTGCCAAACAATATCTACTTTGATGCACTTTCCACACAGTTACTGCTCCCTCTTTTTTCTAAAGGGAACAATTTCTGTTTTTCTCCTCCATATATTTTGTGACATGATACTTATGTTTTACAAAACTTCTGATTTCTATTTCCCGCGTAAAAGACAAGAAAACCCCAAAAATTAAAGTTACATACTGATCAATAATTGCTAACAGTAATACATCACTCTCTATTCTAATTTTTTTTTTTTACATTTTTCACCCTCAATCGCATATTTGTATGCGCTTTACCACTATCTGCATACTCCTTTGTTTTGTAGAATTCAACCTCCTCACCCAGTGCATTTTTGTTCACAAATTATAATGTACCATTAAACGTGGTTCCATACCTGTTTATAAACTAACACATTACTCTAGACACACCTTTCCTTACTGTGAGCACAGTGCTTTACTCTAGAAATGACAATATCTCCACTCAAACATCTTATAGGGTAAACTTTGTGCATAGAACAGTTCATAAAACCCTAGGCCTTGTATTAACAGATTGCAGATGCTGTGTTCTGTAATTTCAGAAACACTGCCTCTTTTGCTTACAACTACACACAGATTAAACATTTTATTTTGTTAACACAACATGCAGTACTTGATGATAGCTCTCCACATTCTGAAGTCTGCCTATCAAACCCATAGTAATAAATATGCACCTCTGCGAACAGCTTTTGACTCACTAAACCTTGTATAGAATGCATTTACTATCAGTATGGCACTTACTGACACTTCTTAACAAAGTTCGTGAAGTACATTTCAGACTACCTGAATGTAGAGCACTTTCTTATATACAGCAGAAGACAACAGTTGGTCTCAGTTCCAAACTCAGTCACTTCTGCTGAGCACAACTCCGACAGGCTTCTGCCCCCCTATAAATCACCAGGAAATGTTGTAGCTTTTCCTGGTTCTGCACTCAGTCACATCACAGCATTTCTTCAACCATGCAATAAGAGTGGAAGCTATTGGTTGAATCCTTGTTCCCCCTCTGCCCCTCCATCCTATACATGGGGGTACAAGTTAGTTACTTTAGGGCATGAGTTATAGTTACTTTAGATAACTCTTAATATAATTGCAAAAATTCTATGGTTTTGTATGTGTAAAATCTGAACCAAACTACAGGTTACAGGGACGTTGTAGTTAGGCAACATCACAAAATAATGGTATACCCAGATCTAGTCCCTTGCTCACTGTGCCCCTGGATTCATGCTAGCTTGGCTGATGAAGGGTGATACCCTGAAACCGGTCCCAGGATTCTTGTTTCCAGTCCAGGGAGGACCTGGCTTGGCAGTTCAGGCTGGACTGTTCCCCTGGGGAACAGGGTCAAGACTGATTTGCATATGGCATGGTGAGCAAAAGAACGATGGATTAAACCGAGATCTGTGACTTGGGGTGAGTGGTTGAGAAGTTTCAGCGCTCTGTCCATCTTCCTTTTCTGTTTCTAACGTTGTAGTTATGCTCACATTTTAAATATACAAACTTTAGAAATTCACCAGAGTTATCTAAACTATAACTTGTGACCTAAGGTAACTGTAACTCGCAACCCCGCCATGCAGTTTTTTCCTTAAAAATATTACTGCAAATATTACATTGATATTATCATTAATGTTATCAAAGATTTCATGAGTGCCATAATTTGTAGGTAATTAGCTGTGCATGGCGAGTGTGTGAGTTATAGTTACTTTAGGGCATGAGTTATAGTTAGTTTAGATAACTCTAGCTGGCGAATTTCCAAGGTTTTTTCATGTTTAAAATGTGAGCCTAACTCCACAATGGATGCCTCAAGGGCTCCCCGTGATCTCTCCTTATTTATTTATCTTTTTAATATTTTTTTAGTTTTTTATAAAAATCCCTTATGGGTTACCGGGCACTGTGGGGGAACCCTTAAAGCTCTGTCTTGGCTGCAGAGCTGGTGGGGGACACAGTTGGGGCTGGGGGGGAGGGGGGGGGAGAATAGGCACGCAGCCCCTGCATACAGATTGCATTTTGCCCTGGGAGGTAGTGGTCCCTGTGGTGTGGGGGTGGCCACAGGCCCCCACTCATTACCTGAAAACCCTGGGGAGGTAGCGGCACCCAGGGCAGCGGGAGGGGGTCCAGTCCCCGTCCCCCCCCCTTGCATTTTTTTTATTTTTATATACAAAGCCCCCTGGACTTGGCCCACCCGAGGGCAAAAGAAATAGAAAGTGCAGGAGACGTTTTTTTATCTTGGAAAAATCCGCAGATCCATCAGCAGATTTTTCTGAAATTTTTATTTATTTAAATTTTTTCATGCTTTTTAGCCCTGGCGGGGTCCCTCAGGGACCCCAGCAACAGGGTTAAGGGGTCAGGGTGACTCTACCCTGGCCCAGTTTCCTTTTTTTGGCTATTTGTTCTGGAACTCAGCTGAAGCCGAGTTCGAAGATGGCTACTTCAACAAGGAAATGTTGGCAGCCAACCAGAAATTAGCACGTGGGCAGTTGGATCCGCAGAGGATCCACGTCCCTATACATCCATATTTTTTGGCCTTAAACTACTCCAAAACTGCTGAACGAATTCCCACCAAAATACAAACGGGTGATCTGCGGAACAGAATCTAGCTTTGTGCCAAATTTGGTGTAATTCCCTTCAGTGGTTCGGGCTGCAGGCGTGTCTAAAGTTTAATGGAAAAATTAATGGGGAAAACTTGTTTTGGGAGCCCTTATTTTTCTTGGCCCCCACTTGACGGGTCACCCCAAAATTTTCAAGACCGAAGCTGAACTAAGCAAAGTATAAGTTTTGAAAATTTTGTGACGATTCCGCAAATGACACCAAAGTTAATTAGCAAAACAGAAAACGTTTTTCTATAGAAAATAGGTCCTAACTATAACTACCTTGAGTTAACCGCCACTAGGTTATATATTTTTATATATATATATATATATATATATATATATATATATATATATATATATATATATATATATGTTCGATGGCATGTGTAGCTGCAGTTACACATGCTGTGCACAGTCCGCCGTCTGGTGTTGGGCTCGGAGTGTTACAAGTTGTTTTTCTTCGAAGAAGTCTTTTCGAGTCACGAGACCGAGGGACTCCTCCTACTTCTATTCCATTGCGCATGGGCGTCGACTCCATCTTAGATTGGTTTTTTTCCGCCATCGGGTTCGGACGTGTTCCTTTTCGCTCCGTGTTTCGGGTCGGAAAGTTAGTTCGAATCTCGGGAAAAAACGTCGGTATTGTTTGCGTTCGGTATCGGGTTAGTTAGAACAAATCGACACCGAATTTTGAAGAGCTCCGGTGGCCCTTCGGGGTTTTTTCGATCCCCCGTCGGGGCCTGGTTGGCCCGGCCACGTGCGACTTCAAGGCTCATGGAACGGACCCCATTCCGTTTCTGCCCAAAATGCCATCACAAGTATCCGTATACGGATCACCATCTGGTCTGTAAATTGTGCTTGTCCCCCGAGCACAAGGAGGATACTTGTGAAGCCTGTCGAGCGTTTCGGTCGAGGAAGACGCTGAGAGACCGAAGAGCCAGGAGACTACAAATGGCGTCCACGCCGACAGGTCAGGATCGTTTCGAGGAGGAAGAAGAAGCTTTCTCCGTCCGCGAGTCGGATTCGGAAGAACTCGACGCCGACGAAACAACCAAAACCGTGAGTAAGACGTCGAAAATCAAGACTCACGAGAAGTCTACAAAAGCCCAGGGGACGCCACCGCCAACAGGCCATGGCTTAACCCGAAAAATAGGTGTGACCCATCCAAGGCACCGAAAAAGGGCATGCTGGTGTCGAAGTCATTCGACTCCGGTCGAGATACCACCACACAGCAACCTCGGAGCCGAGACGGCGGCTCCGAGAAACTTCGGCACAGAGACAACGGCACCGAAGAATTTCGGCACCAAGACACGCCGAAATCAAAGAAGGTTTCTTCGGAGCCTAAAAAGACTTCCGAAAAGGTTTCGGTTCCGAAACAGCCAGCCTCGGAGCCGAAAACTAGTTCCTATACAGAGGAACAAGGACTAACCTCCCAATTACATCGATTTGGAGAGGAGCTTCAATCTGCAGAGCCTAACTACACACAAAGAAGGCTTCATATTCATGAGGACACAGGGAAGATAACCACTCTTCCCCCAATCAAAATAAAAAGGAAACTTGCATTTCAACAAAAGGACAAGCAACCACAGGCAAAGGTGGCAAAGAAAACAACCCCACCACCGTCTCCACCACCACCAATACATGCATCACCAGCAACAACTCCACCACTGATGCACTCACCAGCTCATACCACAATGAGTCAGGATGATCCCGATGCATGGGACCTCTACGATGCTCCAGTGTCTGACAATAGCCCAGACTCTTATCCTACAAAACCGTCACCACCTGAGGACAGTACATCCTATACACAGGTGGTCGCAAGGGCAGCCGAATTTCACAATGTGTCCTTACATTCGGAACCAATTGAGGATGACTTTCTCTTTAACACCCTATCCTCCACCCATAGCCAATATCAAAGCCTTCCCATGCTCCCAGGAATGCTAAGACATTCCAAACAAATATTTCAGGATCCAGTTAAAGGCAGGGCCGTAACTCCAAGGGTGGAGAATAAATATAAGCCACCGCCCACTGATCCAATATATATTACAACACAACTAACACCGGACTCAGTAGTTGTGGGGGCAGCTCGTAAGAGAGCCAACTCTCATACATCAGGAAACGCACCACCTCCAGACAAAGAGAGCCGCAAATGTTGATGCTGCGGGAAAAAGGGTTGCAGCACAAGCAGCAAATCAGTGGCGTATTGCCAATTCACAAGCACTTTTGGCAAGATACGACAGGGCTCATTGGGATGAAATGCAACATTTCATCGAACACTTACCCAAGGAGTTCCAAAAAAGAGCGCAACAGGTGGTGGAAGAGGGACAAAGTATCTCAAATAATCAGATACGGTCTTCCATGGATGCAGCAGATACAGCTGCAAGGACAATAAACACTGCAGTCACAATACGAAGGCACGCATGGCTGCGCACTTCTGGGTTCAAACCGGAAATCTAGCAGGCTGTGCTCAATATGCCGTTTAATGAACAGCAATTGTTTGAGGTAGACACTGCCATCGAAAAACTCAAGAAGGACACCGATGCAGCCAAAGCCATGGGCGCACTCTACTCCCCGCAGAGCAGAGGCACATTTCGGAAAACACCTTTTAGGGGTGGGTTTCGAGGTCAACCCACAGAAACCACAACCTCACAAACAAGACCTACCTACCAGGGTCAATATCAGAGGGGAGGTTTTCGGGGGCAATTTAGAGGGGGCCAATTCCCAAAAAATCGAGGAAAATTCCAAGGCCCCAAAACCCCTCAAAATAAGCAGTGACTCACAAGTCACACACCCCCACCACATAACACCTGTGGGGGGAAGACTAAGCCACTTTTACAAAATTTGAGAGGAAATAACAACAGACACTTGGGTCTTAGCAATTATCCAGCATGGTTATTGCATAGAATTTCGCCAATTCCCTCCAAACGTCCCACCGAAAACACACAATATGTCAAAACAACATATAGATCTTCTAGGACTAGAAGTTCAAGCATTGCTACAAAAGGACGCAATAGAATTAGTACCAACTCAACAAAAAAACACAGGAGTTTACTCACTGTACTTTCTAATACCCAAAAAGGACAAAACTCTGAGACCAATACTAGATCTCAGAACACTAAACACCTACATAAAATCGGACCACTTTCACATGGTCACGTTACAAGACGTAATACCACTGCTCAAACAGCAAGACTACATGACAACATTAGATCTAAAAGATGCGTATTTCCATATACCAATACATCCTTCACACAGGAAATACCTAAGGTTCGTATTCCAAGGAATAAATTACCAATTCAAAGTGTTGCCATTCGGAATAGCTGCACATATCAGAAGGCAGCAAATACATGTGTTCCCGTACTTAGACGACTGGCTAATCAAAACCAACACGCTAAAACAGTGTTCACAGCACACAAAATATGTCATACAAACCCTTCACAGGCTAGGTTTCTCCATCAACTACGCGAAGTCACACCTTCTGCCGTGTCAAACGCAGCAATACTTAGGAGCGACAATCAACACAGCAAAAGGGATTGCCACTCCAAGTCCACAACGGGTTCAAACATTTCACAAAGTAATACAGGCCATGTATCCAACACAAAAGATACAAGTCAGAATGGTAATGAAACTACTAGGCATGATGTCTTCATGCATAGCCATTGTCCCAAACGCAAGATTGCACATGCGGCCCTTACAACAGTGCCTAGCATCACAATGGTCACAAGCACAGGGTCAACTTCTAGATCTGGTGTTGATAGACCGCCAAACATACATCTCGCTTCTATGGTGGAACAGTACAAATTTAAACCGAGGGCGGCCTTTCCAAGACCCAGTGCCACAATACGTCATAACAACAGATGCTTCCATGACAGGGTGGGGAGCACACCTCAATCAACACAGCATCCAAGGACAATGGGACATACATCAGAGACAGTTTCACATAAATCACTTGGAAATGTTAGCAGTATTTCTAGCGCTGAAAGCATTTCAACCCATAATAACCCAAAAATACATTCTTGTCAAAACAGACAACATGACAACAATGTATTATCTAAACAAACAAGGAGGGACACACTCGACACAGTTGTGCCTCCTAACACAGAAAATATGGCATTGGGCGATTCACAACCACATTCGCCTAATAGCACAATTTATTCCAGGGATTCAGAACCAGTTGGCAGACAATCGCTCTCGAGATCACCAACAAACCCACGAATGGGAAATTCACCCCCAAATACTAAACAACTACTTTCAAATTTGGGGAACACCTCAAATAGATCTATTTGCAACAAAGGAAAACTCAAAATGCCAAAACTTCGCATCCAGATACCCACAAGATCAATCCCAAGGCAATGCTCTATGGATGAACTGGTCCGGGATCTTTGCATACGCTTTTCCCCCTCTCCCTCTCCTTCCATATGTAGTAAACAGGTTGAGTCAAAACAAACTCAAACTCATACTAATAGCACCAACATGGGCAAGGCAACCTTGGTACACGACACTACTAGACCTGTCAGTAGTACCTCATGTCAAACTACCCAACAAACCAGATCTGTTAACACAACACAAACAACAGATCAGACATCCAAATCCAGCATCTTTGAATCTAGCAATTTGGCTCCTGAAATCCTAGAATTCAGACATTTGCACCTCACACAAGAATGTATGGAGGTCATAAAACAAGCTAGGAAACCTACCACTAGACACTGCTACGCAAACAAGTGGAAAAGATTTGTGTATTACTGCCAGAATAATCAAATTCAGCCATTAACCGCATCTCCAAAAGATATAGTTGGATACTTACTACATTTGCAAAAATCAAATCTAGCTTTCTCTTCCATAAAAATACATCTCACCGCAATATCAGCTTACCTACAAATTACTCATTTAACTTCACTATTTAAAATACCAGTCATTAAAGCGTTTATGGAAGGCTTAAAAAGAATCATACCACCAAGGACACCACCTGTTCCTTCATGGAACCTCAACATTGTCTTAACAAGACTCATGGGTCCACCTTTCGAGCCCATGCATTCTTGTGAAATGCAATACTTAACGTGGAAAGTTGCATTTTTGATTGCCATTACATCTCTAAGAAGAGTGAGCGAGATTCAAGCATTTACCATACAAGAACCATTTATTCAGATACATAAAAATAAAGTAGTTCTGAGAACAAATCCAAAATTTTTACCAAAGGTTATCTCACCGTTCCACTTAAATCAAACAGTAGAATTACCAGTGTTCTTCCCACAACCAGATTCTGTAGCGGAAAGAGCACTACATACATTAGACATCAAAAGAGCACTAATGTACTACATTGACAGAACGAAACTAATTAGAAAAACAAAACAACTATTTATTGCCTTTCAAAAACCTCATACAGGAAATCCAATTTCAAAACAAGGCATTGCTAGGTGGATAGTTAAGTGTATTCAAACCTGCTATCTTAAAGCAAAAAGAGAGCTGCCTATTACACCAAAGGCACACTCAACCAGAAAGAAAGGGGCTACCATGGCCTTTCTAGGAAATATTCCAATGAACGAAATATGTAAGGCAGCAACATGGTCTACGCCTCATACATTTACCAAGCACTACTGTGTAGATGTGTTAACTGCACAACAAGCCACAGTAGGTCAGGCTGTACTAAGAACATTATTTCAAACTACTTCAACTCCTACAGGCTGAACCAGCGCTTTTGGGGAGATAACTGCTTACTAGTCGGTGCACAGCATGTGTATCTGCTGCTACTCATGCCATCGAACGGAAAATGTCACTTACCCAGTGTACATCTGTTCGTGGCATGAGTCGCTGCAGATTCACATGCGCCCACCCGCCTCCCCGGGAGCCTGTAGCCGTTTAGAAGTAGATCTTGAACATTTGTACATTTGTAAATATATTACTTTAACCTTTATTATGTACATACGTATTCATTCCATTGCATGGGCACTATTACTAATATACACAACTCCTACCTCACCCTCTGCGGGGAAAACAATCTAAGATGGAGTCGACGCCCATGCGCAATGGAATCTAAGTAGGAGTCCCTCGGTCTCGTGACTCGAAAAGACTTCTTCGAAGAAAAACAACTTGTAACACTCCGAGCCCAACACCAGACGGCGGACTGTGCACAGCATGTGAATCTGCAGCGACTAATGCCACGAACAGATGTACACTGGGTAAGTGACATTTTCCATATATATCTATATATATATCTATATATCTATATATATATCTATATATATATATATATATATGTTCGATGGCATGTGTAGCTGCAGATACACATGCTTTGCACATCCCGCCATCTAGTATTGGGCTCGGAGTGTTACAAGTTGTTTTTCTTCGAAGAAGTCTTTTCGAGTCACAAGATCGAGGAACTCCTCCCCTTTCGGCTCCATTACGCATGGGCGTCGACTCCATCTTAGATTGTTTTCTTTCCGCCATCGGGTTCGGACGTGTACCTTTTCGCTCCGCGTTTCGGTTCGGTAAGTTAGTGAAAAACTCGGAAAATTTGACGGTATTGTTTGCGTTCGGGTTAGTTACAACAGATCGACACCGAATTTTGAAGAGCTCCGGCGGCCCTTCGGGTTTGAGGATTCCCCGGCAGGGCCTGGTCGGCCCGACCGCGTGCGTCTTCAAGGCTAATGGAACGGACCCCATTCCGCTTCTGCCCTGAATGTCACAACAAGTATCCTTGTACAGATCAACATTTGGTCTGTAATTTGTGTTTGTCGCCAGAACACAAAGAGGATACCTGTGAGGCCTGTCGAGCATTTCGGTCCAGAAAGACCTTAAGGGACCGAAGAGCAAGAAGACTACAGATGGCGTCGGTGCCGACAGGACAAAAACACATGGAGGAAGAAGAGGAAGCCTTCTCAATCGAGGATTCGGACTCTGAAGAGGTCGATCCAGAACAGACGCCGAAAACCGTGAGTAAGACGTTGATACACAAGACTCACGTAAAGACCAGTAAAGCCCAGGGGACGCCACCGCCAACAGGCCATGGCTTAACCCGAAAAATAGGTGACCGGGCATCGGCACCGAAAAAGGGTATGCATGTGTCGAAGTCATCCGACTCCGGTCGAGATACCGGCACAGAGCAGACTCGACCCCGAGACACCGGGTCAGAGCAGACTCGACCCCGAGACACCGGGTCAGAGCAATCTCGGCACCGAGAGAGCGGCACCGAACCAAGTCGGCACCGAGAGATCAGTACGCCGAAGAGCAAAAAAGTGTCGTCGGAACCGAAAAAGGCAGCCGAAAAGGTTTCAATACCGAAACATCCGGCCTCGGAACCGAAATCAAGTTCCTACACAGAGGAACAAGGCCTGTCCTCACAAATGCAAACACATAGATTTGGACAGGAACTAGAGGCAATAGAGCCAGACTACACCCAAAGAAGGCTCCACATCCAAAAAGAAACTGGGAAGATCAGTACGCTCCCTCCGATTCGAATTAAACGAAAATTTGCCTTCCAAGAGAAAGACAAGCAGCCAAAGGCGAAGGTGGCTAAACAAGTAACCCTGCCACCATCTCCACAACGCTCTCCACAACCATCACCATTAGCCACTCCACCAATGATGCAATCCCCAACTCATACAGGGATGAGTCAGGATGATCCAGACGCGTGGGATCTTTATGATGCGCCAGTGTCAGATAAGAGTCCTGCTAGACCGTCACCACCAGAGGATAGTACAGCCTACACACAGTCAAGGGCAGCCGTGTTTCATAATGTCAGCCTGCATGCTGAGCCAATTGAAGACGACTTTTTATTTAATACACTGTCGTCCACACACAGCCAGTACCAGAGCCTCCCCATGCTATCTGGAATGCTAAAACACTCCAAACAAGTGTTTGAGGAGCCTGTGAAAGGAAGGGCCATTACTCCAAGGGTGGAGAAAAAATATAAACCGCCACCAACAGGCCCCGTGTACATCACACAACAGTTAACACCAGACTCAGTGGTAGTAGGGGCAGCTCGCAAGAGGGCGAACTCACACACTTCAGGAGATGCACCATCTCCAGACAAAGAAAGTCGTAAGTTCGGCACTGCAGGGAAAAGAGTGGCGGCACAGGCAGCAAACTAGTGGCGTATTGCCAAATCACAGGCTTTGTTGGCCATATAGAACATTTGCCCAAGGAGTTCCAAAAGAGAGCACAGCAAGTGGTGGAAGAAGGACAGAGTATCTCGAACAATCAGATACGGTCAGCAATGGATGCGGCAGACACAGCTGCTAAGACTGTAAACACAGCAGTGACAATACGGAGACATGCATGGCTGCGTACATCAGGATTCAAGCCGGAAATACAACAAGCCGTACTGAATATGCCATTTAACGGACAGCAGTTGTTTGGACCGGAGGTGGACACTGCTATCGAAAAACTTTTTAAAAACTGATACGGCCAAAGCCATGGGCGCACTCTACTCCCCACAGAGCAGAGGCACATTTTGTAAAACACAGTTTCGAGGGGGGTTTCGAGGACAAAGCACGGAACCCACAACCTCACAAACAAGGCCCACTTATCAGAGCCAATATCAGCGGGGACGTTTTCGGGGACAATATAGAGGGGGACAATTCCAAAAAAGTAGAGGGAAGTTCCAAAGTCCCAAAACTCCACAAAACAAGTAGTGACTTTGACGTCACAATCCCCAACACATAACACCTGTTGGGGGGAGACTAACCAAGTTCTACAAACAATGGGAGGAAATAACAACAGACACTTGGGTCCTAGCAATTATCCAGCATGGTTATTGCATAGAATTTCTCAAATTCCCTCCAAATGTCCCACCGAAAACACACAATATGTCAAAACAACACATGGATCTTCTACAGCTGGAGGTCGAAGCGTTGTTACAAAAGGATGCAATAGAACTGGTACCAATTCATCAGAGACAGGAGTTTACTCGCTGTACTTTCTCATACCCAAAAAGGACACAACTCTAAGACCTATATTAGATCTCAGAACATTAAATATCTACATCAAATCAGATCACTTTCACATGGTGACATTACAGGACGTAATCCCATTGCTCACACAACAAGACTACATGACAACACTAGACCTAAAGGATGCATACTTCCATATACCGATACATCCTTCACACAGAAAGTACTTAAGGTTTGTATTCCAAGGGGTACATTACCAATTCAAAGTGTTGCCATTCGGGATAACAACTGTGCCAAGAGTTTTTACAAAATGCCTGGCAGTAGTAGCTGCTCATATCAGAAGGCAGCAAATACATGTGTTCCCGTACCTAGACGATTGGTTAATCAAAACCAACACGCAAGAACGGTGTTCACAACACACAAAGTATGTCATAGAAACCCTCCACAAACTAGGTTTCTCACTCAACTACACAAAGTCACACCTTCAGCCGTGTCAAACACAGCAATACTTAGGGGCGACAATCAACACAACAAAAGGGATTGCCACCCCAAGTCCACAAAGGGTACAGGCATTTCACAATGTAATACAGGCCATAAATCCAAAACAAAAGATACAAGTCAAGATGGTGATGAAACTACTAGGCATGATGTCCTCATGCATAGCCATTGTCCCAAATGCAAGATTGCACATGCAGCCCTTACAACAGTGCTTAGCATCACAATGGTCACAGGCACAGGGTCAACTTCTAGATCTAGTGTTGATAGACCGCCAAACATACACCTCGCTTCAATGGTGGAACAATATAAACTTAAACCAAGGGCGGCCTTTCCAAGACCCAGTGCCTCAATACATAATAACGACAGATGCCTCCATGATGGGATGGGGAGCACACCTCAACCAACACAGCATCCAAGGACAATGGGACACTCAGCAGAGACAGTTTCACATAAATCACTTAGAACTACTGGCAGTATTTCTAGCGTTGAAAACATTTCAACCCATAATAAGCCACAAACACATTCTTGTCAAAACAGACAACATGACAACGATGTATTATCTGAACAAACCGGGAGGAACACACTCGACACAGTTGTGTCTCCTGGCACAGAGAATATGGCATTGGACGATTCACAACCACATTCGCCTAATAGCACAGTTTATTCCAGGGATTCAGAATCCGTTGGCAGACAATCTCTCTCGGGATCACCAACAGATCCTCGAATGGGAGATTCACCCACAAATACTAAACACTTATTTCCAAAGATGGGGAACACCACAAATAGACCTATTTGCAACAAAAGAAAACGCAAAATGCAAAAACTTCGCATCCAGGTACCCACAAGATCAGTCTCAAGGCAATGCGTTATGGATGAGTTGGTCAGGGATATTTGCATACGCTTTTCCCCCTCTCCCACTCCTTCCGTATCTGGTAAACAAATTGAGTCAAAACAAACTCAAACTAATACTAATAGCACCAACCTGGGCTCGCCAACCATGGTATACAACACTGCTAGACCTGTCAGTAGTACATCATATCAAACTACCAAACAGACCAGATCTGTTAACCCAACACAAACAACAGATCAGACACCCGAATCCAGCATCGCTCAATCTAGCAATCTGGCTCCTGAAGTCTTAGAATTTGGGCATTTAGACCTTACACAAGAATGTATGGAGGTCATAAAACAGGCAAGGAAACCAACCACAAGACACTGCTATGCAAATAAGTGGAAAAGATTTGTCTATTACTGCCATAATAATCAAATTCAACCACTACATGCTTCCGCAAAAAACATAGTAAGCTACTTATTACACTTACAAAAATCTAATCTATCTTTTTCTTCCTTTAAAATACATCTCACAGCAATATCTGCCTATCTGCAGATTACACATTCAACATCACTCTTTAGAATCCCAGTCATCAGAGCATTTATGGAGGGTTTAAAAAGAATCATACCCCCAAGAACACCACCAGTTCCCTCGTGGAACCTCAATATTGTATTAACATGACTCCTTGGTCCACAATTTGAACCCATGCATTCTTGTGAGATGCAATACTTAACCTGGAAAGTAGCCTTCCTAATAGCTATCACATCTCTTAGGAGAGTAAGTGAAATACAAGCATTCACTATACAAGAACCCTTTATACAAATACACAAACATAAATTGGTTCTCCGTACAAATCCCAAGTTCTTACCAAAAGTTATATCACCGTTCCACCTAAACCAAATAGTGGAACTCCCAGTCTTTTTTCCACAACCAGACTCAGTAGCTGAAAGAGCCTTACATACGTTAGACATTAAAAGAGCACTAATGTATTATATTGATAGAACAAAACCGTTTCGCAAAACAAAACAATTGTTTGTAGCCTTCCAAAAACCTCATGCAGGAAATCCAATATCCAAACAAGCCATTGCCAGATGGATAGTGAAATGTATTCAGACCTGCTATATTAAAGCAAAGAGATCTGCCTGTTACGCCAAAGGCGCACTCCACTAGGAAGAAAGGCGCCACAATGGCCTTTCTAGGAAATATACCTATGACAGAAATCTGTAAGGCAGCCACGTGGTCTACGCCTCATACATTCACAAAACATTACTGTGTAGTTGTGTTAACAACACAACAAGCCACAGTAGGACAGGCTGTATTACAAACATTATTTCAGACAACTTCAACTCCTACAGGCTAAGCCACCGCTTTTGGGGAGATAACTGCTTACTAGTCTATGCACAGCATGTGTATCCGCAGCTACACATGCCATCGAACGGAAAATGTCACTTACCCAGTGTACATCTGTTCGTGGCATGAGACACATGCGCCCTCCCGCCTCCCCGGGAGCCTGTAGCCGTTATAAGTTGATGAAACTTGTACATTTGTAAATTTGTAAATATATACTATTTTTATACACATTATGTACATACATACTCACTCCATTGCATGGGCACTTTTACTATATACACAACTCCTACTTCCCCCTCTGCGGGGAAAACAATCTAAGATGGAGTCGACGCCCATGTGCAATGGAGCCGAAAGGGAGGAGTCCCTCGTTCTCGTGACTCGAAAAGACTTCTTCGAAGAAAAACAACTTGTAACACTCCGAGACGAACACTAGATGGCAGGATAATGCACAGCGTGTGAATCTGCAGCGCCTCATGCCACAAACAGATGTACACTGGGTAAGTGACATTTTCCATATAATATATATATATATATATCTATATAGGTATGTACTCACTGAAAAAATGGGTTGAAGGGACTGTATGGTTAGGTGAAAATGTCAATGAAAAGGTACTATTTTAAACAAACATAACCATTGAAATTCACCAAATACTGGAAAACAAAACTGTTTTAGACCAGGAGAGTGGTATTTCTATGGCCCGACTCCCAGGACATATTGTTTGAAGTCAGGGACAACAAGTTTTTACAGCGTGAGTATTTTCTGGATTCACATGCTGTGCCTTATTCTGCAATTTAGTGGTTGGGTCCGGAATTTCTACTACTTCACCAAAAACACAATTTTTGTCCAACTTCCTCTACTATCCTTGTTTGTTGGTGGGTGTTGATGGAACCTCCATTTGGAGTCTCCTTGTGACATCATCGTTCTTCCTCCAAATGTTCTCACCTTAGGTTGCCATCTTCAGATTTATTTTATCCACCATTTGGTCAGGCTGTTTTTGCAGAGGCGCGTCGAGCTCGTAGGGAAAAATAAAAGATTTGCTGGAAAACTTTTTAAACATTCTAAAATCCTCAGATCATCATGGATGTACAGCAGTTGGCAACAGAATTAAGAGCGAGTGCAAACATTTTAGCGAACTTCAGCGGAGGGAGGATAATGTCCAGATGGTTGGGGGGGGGGGGACACACATCATTCCAGTTCTGCAGGAATTGCCACCTCCAATACGCTCAGAAGGATAAGCATCCAGTGTGTAATCTCTGTCTTCCACTCGACCAATGGAGTGAAAATTGTAACGCCAGCTCCATATTTACACCAAAGATGCTGAAGGTGAGAGTGAAACAAAGAATGGCTCATCACTTAATTCAAGGCCGAAAATACACACCATCCCTTAAAGATCTGGGACATTCCAGTGCAGACGAGGAAAATATTGCAGAGGGAGCAGAAGGTGAAATCTCGGAGGGTGATAGGAAGATCATAGAATTTGAGGAAGAGCTGCTAAAGAACAGAAAGGAGCTAAGAGGGGCATGGACTGGCCACGATCGAAGATGGCCGCATAGCGAGGGTGCTCCGCTCGGCGGCGGGCCTTGGACCGGGTGGGGAGGCGCTCCGGATGCAATGCGCCCCCTCAAATAGTCACCGGGGATACACAGAGAGCCGCTGAAACTGGGGGGCCCCTCGGCAGAGAGAGGGAGTGCCCTGATCCCCTCCACCCATACCGTGTGACCACGGAGGCCTGCGACCCGGCGCCAGGCCGCAGCCTCTCGCACATTCCCAACCTGGCGTGGCACAGCAGCACGGAGTAAGCGGCTCAGGACGAGCCTTTGAAAGGTACGCGCTGCTAGGGAACCCAGCCGGGGGAGCGCCCCGATGCCTGTGAGCCCCCCCCCCCGACATCTCAGCGCCCTCCCCCTCTCGCCCCAGACAGAGCCTCTCCGGGAGACACACGTGTCCGGGGGTCGAGACCACAGCGTGGCACAAAAGATATAGCTGTTGGCGGATTTCACCATACAGGGGACGGCTGTAAGATTGGAGCCACAAAGGGTAGTGACGACCTGAGGCGCTGTCAGGGTCCGCGCCTCTCCCCCTCCCTATGATGGGGGGCCGCACCTCTGAATGCTGGAGGGGACGAGAGGGCACCCTGGATGACTTCAGGTGGTGGACGCGCCCCGAAAGAGGACCCTCTGACACACACGGTCAGACCCTGGGGCCTTATTACCTATCCTAGCACCTTCATGTTAGATGCTGCTGCGCAGAGAGAGAGCCCAGGGTGCAATTTGGCAGCACTGCACACCTCCCTACTCTGCGGGGAGGCAGAGTGCCATGCTACAGTGATTCTACCCCTTCCCCTGACTCCGGTCTTTTGGCAGAGTGCGATTGTTGGACCACGGCGGCTAATAAGAGATCCCAACTGGACAGTTCAACGTCCTCCCGGAGCCTCGGACCACAGCCATGGGAGCTGAGAACCCTCTCTGCCCCCCTCTTAACACACTCTTTGATGCCAGGGGCAGGTCGACGAACAAGCACTCAGGCAAACCAGCGAGACAACTGCTCTTCTCTGAAGCCCTACAGCTTTCCTGGACTTCACCTCCCGTATCTAAAGTGCACCTGCCTGTGCAGCCCTGTACCATGACAGACCACAAGCAGAAAACAACCATGCACCTCATCCTGCAGGAGATCTCGGCGGTGGGCCGCAGATTGGAAGGGATGGACAGAATGATGGCCTCCCTGACGGAGGAAACAGTTGATGCGCCTGGACATTGCAGGCTTCAAATCACAGGTGACAAATCTAGAGCAATGTGTGATGACAGTGGAGGCACAGGCCGCCTTCGCCCCAGACAGAGTCCAAGAGCTCCTGAATCTCCGCAGTAAGCTCATTGACCTGGAGGACAGAAGCCGCAGGGACAGTGTCCGCTTTCTTGGATTCCCGGAACACATAGAAGGAACAGACGTCCAGTCCTTCGTGAAGGTGACCTTGCCCAAGCTCATTGGCCTTACGTTCCACCTGGAGTTTGAAAGAGCGCACAGACTTGGTCCCAAACATCGAAAGGGAGCCAACCACCCCTGACCAATCATAACCTGCCTCTTGCGGCACACACAGTCTCAGCAAGTCCTGCAGATGGCCTGCATGCATGGCCCATTCCGGATGAACGGGATGACTGCTGACTTATCAAAAGAAACCAGTGAGCATAGGAAAGCATTCTTGGCCCTCCGACCCCGTTTACACCAGTTGGAGGTCAAATTTGGTCTATTCGAACCAGTGAGGATGTGGATCACCAAAACAATGGGTCCAAGGACTTCTGTGATCCAGAGGACCTGCGCCTTTTTCTCGACCGCTTACAGACCCGTCCCATGGATACTGCCACGCCGCTCCATCCTCAGAGTTTGTCTATGGCGACAAGTCATCACAGGAATCTGCCTCCGAGAGACCAGAACGATACGCCTCAGACTTTCCAACCCGGGGAAGACGACTAGAGAGGCTCTCGAAGAACTATGACGACAGAGGGCAGGTGCTACACGTAGTGGCAATGCACACAAAAGTGGCAGACAGAGACAAGTCTCGTCCCCCCCCCAAACCCTCCACAGCTTCCACCTGAAGACTGAAACAAATGGTGCGAGACAAAAACACCGCTGGAGGCACTGGTACCCTGTGTGTGGTATAATGCACTCCCCACTGCACCAACGGAGAGATGAGTAATGTTGGTACTTATATATTCTGCCTCTCTTGTTCCATGGTCACTATATACTCTCACAGGGTTGCAGGAAACGGCAAGCGAACAACCCTGTGGGTTTCCACGATTTGCCTGAACTTTGAACTCAGAAAGTTACTGTGAGCTGCTGTTGTTTGTTTGATGTTTTTTCAAGCACTACTGTTATACTATGCGAGCGGCAGAGAGCCTTTTTTCTTTCTTTCTCGTTCTCCCCTGTTTCCTCCCTCCCCTCCTCCGCCACCGCACACTCCCCCCTCATCATGTCAACGACCCGACACTCACACAGCCGTAACATTGCCGACCTGGGCTCTGCTACCACTGCAGGGTATTGAGACCTCCGCCTAGCCCTTGGAACCTGCTGAGCCCATAGGAGAGGGAATCCCGGCTGCTGGGTCGTCAAGATGCACTCCACTCCCCACCCCCCCTTATCATCATCATCTTACCTTCTTCATCATGCTATCCCACCGCCACTGCTTTCGCACGCTCCATTTGACCTGCTACCATACGCTACACATGCAATAACAGCGTTCTAGCCCTTACTGTGAGCTATTACTGATATGCCGCTGACTAGAGGGGTCGACAACCGACCTATCTGAGACATCATATGTGTCGGCCCACTGACCGAGGCCAGGGACTCCGTGGTCTTAGATTTAGACCTGCAGACTACAGTTACCGATGAGCGGGGCTATCGTGCTCTGTCCCCTCCCCTTTTTCATTTCTTTTCCTTGATTTTCCCCCCCCCCCCTGCCGGTTTGGGATTTGTACAGCTACCTTCCTGTTTTCTGCATTCGTCCCTAGCACCTCTGTTCTCCCCCCACCCACTCCTTTCCCCTTCTTCTCTTCCCCGCCCTCCCCACCTACTTTCCTACTTATCTCTCCCTTGGTATTTCTTTTTGTATTCCCCCCCCCCCCCCCACCTCCACCTCGTGATCTCCCCTCCTCTGCCTCACCTCCCCCCCCCCCCCCCCCCCACCGTCTCACCTCCTACCCAGGTCCACCCTTTAACAGTTACTAACACCCTATTGTCCTCCCCCTCCAACCCTCTCCCCCCGTTCCACACTCCCTGTACCCAGTCCCTTTCGATTGCTCTCGTATTGACCCCCACCCTTCCTCACATACATCCACCGTCATGCACCATCACCCACCGCTGTCCATCTCCACCTCCATTACCTTCCCTCCCATGGCTGGACCCCGCCTACCCCATTGCAGATTCTATCCTGGATTGTCAACGGCCTGACCCACTTCATAAAGCACGAGAAATACTCTCATACCATCACTCGAAACGGGCAGACATAGCTCTGTTACAAGAGACACACCTTGACGGAGCAGATTCCGCTAAGCTGCACTGTGATTGATTAGGAACAGCGTTATTCAGCTGTAGCCCCACTCCCTGAGACCCGGACGGCGGCATCCCAAGGAAATGTGGCGTCGCAATACTTTTGCAGAAGAGCATACCTTTCACTGTCACTAAAACGTGGGTGGATGCGGAAGGCCGCTACGTGTTCCCCAAACTAAGGCTCCATAACTCCTCAATATGCGTGGGTTCCGTCTATGCTCCTACGGGCAAAAAACGCCTGTTCTTTCTACAAATCAGCCTCTTCTTGTCAAAAATGGGAGCTGCCCGATACGCCATAGGGGGCGACTGGAACCTGGCCAGGGACACGGTACTAGACAGGAATGGCCTCCTAGATGCTGCCAATAATGTAGACAGAGCCCTCCAGTCTGACGTAATGCAGGATAATGGTTTGGTCGATCACAGGAGATTAACACACCTGACCGACAGAGAATATACCTTTCTATCACCGGTGCATGGCACACAATCCCGACTAGACTATTTTCTCATCTCCCACAGCTTAGTGGTGCACGTCTCGGACACTAAGATATTTTTTTGTTCTTGCTGGCTATGGAGCCGCTTGCGGCTGTTATCCTCGACTCTCCCTCGATACGGGGTCTAACCCTACCGGACGGGACCTCCAAAATCTATCTCTATGCTGACGACATACTCCTCACCGTAACCGATCTCAAGTGTTCCCTGCCTGCTCTGCTGGGGTTCATTGTTGACTTTGCACCTATATCCGGCTATCGAGTAAACGGGGTGAAAAGCAAGGCCCTCCCCCTCTCGCAATTGACAACAAACGCTAATATCCATGGTTTTCCATTTCGATGGACTCCAAAGCACCTTAAATACCTGGTAACACTGGTCAACCGAGGCCTGGACCATATGGTGACAGACAACCTTACCCCTCTCATTACGCCAATGAGGCTGGACTTTGATAAGTGGACCCATCTGGGCCTTTCCATGTGGGGCAGGGTACGAGCGGTGAGAATGGTCACGGTTCCACGTTTCACCTACGTTTTAGGCCTCCTACCCCTCCAAGTGCCTCTTTCCATGTTACAATCCATAGACGCAGCAATGAGAACCTTTGTGTGGGGCTCTATGCACCCACACCTCGCACCAGCTAAACTTATGACGCGCCGCTCCCACGGGGGAATGGGACTCCCCTTGGTAGAACATTATGCCCATGGCTTTGCATCTGTCACAATTGTCCAGTCTGCTGTCTTGACCGGTAGATTTGCCCATGTGGAGGCCGCGGTGGACTTTACTGCGCTATCTCCTCCTAAACCCACCCCCCTCCCCCCAACGCTATGAATCCGATCTTGAAGGCGACACATGCAGCGTGGAGGAGGGCTCACCACCTACTTGGAGTTCACCCTTTCCTACACGCCCAGCCCCCCGTAGAACAATGATAGCTTGCGTATAGGAGGAAGGGTTTTTATTTGGCTGCAATGAAGGGACGCTGGCCCCGTCCATCTGGCCCAGATACTACAGGATGGAGCGATCAAATCCTTCGCAACATTACAGGAGGACTTTAATCTCCACCCACGGCAGGAATGGCGCTACTTGCAACTCAAGCACTGCTTGCAGCACAATACCGACATCATCCGCTGTGGACTTCAGCCTTCGCCCGTGGTGATCTGTCTTCAGACGTGGGGGAAGCACAAAGGTGTTATGGCGGGCCTTTATGAGGTCATCATGCATCATAAATACTCACACCCCCTCCTGGAAAACCTACTCCTGCAATGGCAAACCCATCTGCAGCGGACCTTTGAAGCAGAAGGCTGGATAGACCTACTGAAAGCACTCGACAAGGGCACCCGTGAAGCTCGCTTAAAATTCTGCCTCTACAAGATCATCCATGACTGGTACTGGACTCCGGTGAGGTTACATAGAGCAGTACTCCTCCTGCACGCGACATGCTGTCGCTGTCTGGCAGCACACTGCAATTTACTCCACATTCTTATAGGATGTCCATCGATTCAGCCCCTGTGGGAGGCTGTAGGACTCACTCTGTCTACATCAATGCCGCTCCCAACACCGTTGCCGCCCTCTCTTGTCAAACTGCACGATATGGATATCCTCCCAGCCTTATCACGGCCACTCCTGAGACTGCTGCACATGGCGCTAGCCACTGCGAAAATTTGTATCCTCTGTCACTGGAGATCGGTGGACCCTCCCACTCCGGATGAGTGGATACCGACAATGACTTGTATAGCCGCACATGAGAGAATCATCTATAACCATCAAGATCAGGCTGCCCTGTTTCATCAGGTGTGGGCTTCTTTTCTTACAGACCCTCCACCGCCTCTGGCCCATTGCTAACCTCTTCTGCTACTTGTCCTCCCCGTCCTTTTGCTGGTCACCCCATAACGGCACCCCTCCCATCTCCACCCCCCTCTTTCTCTCTCCTCCGTTTCCCTACTGCTACCCCCTTTCAGCTTTTCTGTTCATTAGTTATCACTGCCCTTAAGAGTGCACAGGACTACGATTGACGGTGCTTAGTCCATCCTGTCACCCATAAACTACAGTCTGTACGTTCTTCAAATTAATACAGGGACTCTGTCCTCCCTTCTTCTTTGTTCTGCACCCATTTTGCATTGTTGCTAGTAAAATAATTACAACACAAAAATAAAAAGAGCTAAGAGAGCTGACCACCTCCTTTAAGGAACTTCAAGAATTCAGACTTACGGGCACAAAAGGGAGCCTTGCGTCAAAATGCTTGCCTTCTGAAGTCACATCCCATGAAAAGGAGTCACACAAGGCCTTCAGGGGGTTTCCAGTGGAGATAAAACTCTGAAAAAACATACCTCGACAAAAGGCGGAAACGCAAAGGATGCGTCGTCATCGAAAAGCTTTGAACCTCAGAGGGTTTGCTGAAGCAGTAATTCGAACTATCTGCGAAGGAGTTTTCCATATCAAAGAGGAAACATTCCACTAGCAGTCCAGAAGACAGAGCCCTCAAATTTGAAAATAAAAGGTAGTGGCTTGAGGCCGAAATGGGCTGATACAGGAGAAAAAGAAATTCAACGAAAGTCTAAGAGGTTTCTGAATTCCACAAACAGGTTAGAGGCTGACAGAAATCGAGGAGGTTCGCCCCTTAACCCCCTCTGCTCCCACCCCCTAACTCACACCAGAGCCTCAAGAAGAAGAGCAGGAACTCTCGTATGAGGAAGAGGAGGAACAGGCAACGTATCAACCTTCAGAGAAAGGTGAATATGTGGAAAAGCAGTGGGAAGATTTAAGGGGAGATTCACCGGAGAGGGAATTAGAAAATTATCTATCCACAACCTCTCTCCCTGATGATATTGGCATTCCTAACATGGTCATTAAAAATGCAGCATAAAAATCTCATTTACAGCTGGAGAAGGATAAACCCCAGTCATGTTTCCATTTAGAGACCTTGCTACCAAGCCAGGCAAGAAACCAGTATCTGCCCATGCTACCAAGTATTCTCGATCAAGGCAAAGAAGCCTTTAAGGAACCAGCCACCTGCAGAGCAGTCATGTCCAGGCCAGAGAAAAAAAAATAAAAGTTTGCTTCTAAAGACCCAGCGTATATCTTGGGTACTGCTCCAGCTGATCCTATTATCACATCTACGGCAAGAAAGAAGGTGGAGATCCATCGACATTGGGGCCATCCCAGATAAAGAAAGTAAAAGGATGGAACTTATGGTGCTTGGGATCGAGAGGACCGCGCCAAACCAATGGCACATTGCTTGCTAATTCTACCGCTTTGCTTAACAGACTCACAAATTAGCATTAGGAGTAGATAGTGGAACTGATGAAGCATCTCCCAGAACAGTACAAAAAGAGGGCTGCTCATCTGTCAGCGTGGAAAAAACATAGCAAGCACTTGCTTGAAATCTGTATTGGATGCGACGGACACATCTAGTCACCAGTTGATGATGGGAGTCACTTTAAAACATAATTCATGGCTAAGATTTTCTGGATTCAAGCCAGATGTTCAAGCAAACATAGTAAATACCCCTTTTAACAGGCAACAATGGTTCGGGAACACAGTTGATGAAAGTCTCAACCTGCTAAAAAAAAGGACAATGAAATAATTATCTCCAAGGGTGCATTGTAGTTTTGGTGAGGAATCAGAAGGGGGTCTTTTACACCAAGAAGACCAGCCTCTAGAGGCAAATTTCAGGCGGAAAGCTCTCATCAGGGCTTCCACAGTGGTACTCAGACCTCTGCATCACAACAATGTTGGCAGTACCAACAGCAGGGAAGGAATTCCTTTTGAGGAAGAGCCACAGGTAGAGGACTATCGGCTGGAGGAGGTACAACGCCCACTAATAAATGACTTCATTGCATCAAAATCAGCGTTCAAAAGTCCATCAGTGATGGGAAACAGCAAAGAAGCAGAATAACTTCACAGCACACCAGTAGGTGGGAGATTACAGAACTTTCTCCAGGAGTGGAGGAAAATAACATCAGGCACATGGATACTAAACTCAGTACAAAGCGGGTTTTGCATATAACTAGACAAATTCCCTCCAACAAGAGGGCCAAAGAAAAAGAGCCATTCCAACGAAGAAATAGATCAACTTCTCAAGGAAGTCAAAAAACTGTTAAACAAGCAATAAAACAGGTCCCAAATCAAGAAATCAACAAAGGAAATTACTCAACGTATGTTCTAATTCCAAAGGTAGACAGATCCTTGCGTCCAAATCTTTACATCAGGTTCATCAGCAGGTTTATGGAAACACTCAAGTTCAAAATGACAACTTTACAGGAAGTTATTCCTCAATCGCTAAAAGGAGATTGTATGGCAACAATGGACGTGAATGCTGTTTATTTGCACATACCAGTGAATGCAAAGTACAAACAATATGTGAGGTTTGTGGTAAACCGAAAACATTACCAATTCAAAGGACTAGCCTTCAGAATAAATTCGGCTCCAAGAGTATTCACAAAATGCCTAGCGGCAGTGGTAGCACAACTTAGAAACATGGGTATTTATGTATACATATACCCCGACGATTGGTTAGTAAGGGCCCGCTCTTATCAGGAATGCAAGAAGGACATTCTAACAGTGATCAAGACATTGTACACTCTAGGCTTCTCGTTAAACATAGAGATATAATCTTCAGAACAGGAGAAGGTTTTCTTGGAGCAAGATTGAATTTGATTCAGGGAAAAGCGTTCCCGAGCGAGAAGAGGATGCAGTCTCTTCTGGAGTAGGTAGTCCATTATCAGATGGGGTAAGCTCTACAGCGAGGCCTGTGGGGAGATTATTGGGAAAGATGGCATCATGCATTGCCTTGATCCAATATATGAACCTTCTTATGAGACCAATCCAGGAGTGGTTTCAAAATCCATGGTCGCAAGCAACAGAGAATTGGTAAGATCTAGTGATGTCACGCAGAAAGGTGCAGGAGAAAATTGCATGGTTCAACAGAGAAAACATTACACATGAAAGACCATTTCAGCAACCAACTCTATCAGTGATAATAACACATCACATATAGGATGGTAAGCTCATATGGGCCCTCTGAAGATACCAGAAATCTGGAGGGAGCAAGATGCAGTACTACACATCAACCTCTTGAAATTGAAGACTGTATTGACAAACATTGAAAACTTTCCAGAAGCACATACAGATAAAGACCATATTAATTCTGCCAGAGAGCACAACAATGTTTTACATCAACAAACAAGTAGGAACTCATCTCTACCCCGCTCTAGACTAGCTCAGCAACTTGGGAAATGGGCAGTTCAGAGGAATATGGTGATTCAGGCAATACATCTGCCAGCTAAGTCAATTGCGAGGCAGACAAACTGAGCAGACAGGCCTCATGCTCCCACAAATGGGAGCTCAATCAGAAAGTGATGCAGAATATTTTCAAAATGTGGGACACACTAACAATAGATCTGTTTGCAACTCCTTGGAATGCAAAATTCCAAAGCTTTGCCTCCAGGCAGCCACACCCTCCGTCTCGGGGGAATGGCCTTTCAATAAACTGGTCAGGGAAATGTGAATACACTTTTCTCCCAGTTCCACTGCTACACAGGGTCATCAGCAAATACAAAATGAGTCACATGACCTTGATTTTATTGCTCCACAATGAGCAAAACAAAAGTGGTACCCAGAAATTGTACAGTTAGCCCATTGAACATTTCTGACACTACCGAAGCAACAGGATCTGCTGTCAATAAAAAACAGGAAAGTGCTGCACCCAGAACCCACATATTTCAAACTAACGTGATGGCTCCTTAAGACTTACAATTCAGACACATTAAGTTCCCCGAAAATACAATGGCAGTATTAGGAGAAAATGGGAAACCAATAACTAGAAAATGTTATATGGCAAAAAGGAAAGAAGGTCTAACATATGCATCCATAAAGGTTCATCGGGCTGCAATTGTGGCCTATTCAAGAGGTCAAATGGGAAGACATTTCTTCACATCTCCAGTGTTGAAAAGATTAAAAGATTCTTAGATGGTGCAAAAAGAAGTGCACCACCAAGAAGGATACCAGCACCCACATGGAACCTAAATTTAGTTCTTATGCAACTCTTGAAGAAACCCTTTGAACCACTAAACAATGCTACTTTACAAATGCTAACCTTAAAACTGCTTTCTTAATACCTATTACTTCCCAATGCAGGGTTGGTGAGCTACATGCACTCAGAATTCAAGAACCCTATTTTTAAATCAACAAGGACAGAATTGTCATGAGAACAGTTCCACAATTTATACTAAAGGTGGTTTCGCAGTTTCACATTAACTAATCTATTCAAACTAAATTTTTAATTTTAGAATCCAAAGAGGCATGCTGAAAGAAGATTACACACATTGAATGCAAGAAGCTCCATTATGTTTTACATTGAAAGGACAAGCCCTTTCAGGAATACTCTGAAATTGTTTGTATCGCTTTGAAAGAGCTTCTTGGGAAATCCAGTTACATAGATCGCTGTAGCAAGATGGATTGCACAAATAATTCAGTTATGTTGCACCAATGCGGGTGAAGCATTAACCATGGCACCAGGAGCACACTCAGCACGGAAAAAAGGGTACAACTATTGCTTTTATGTCCAGTACTCCATTTCAAGAAATCTTTGTGGCAGCAACTTATTCATTAGTGCACACATTTATGAACCATTATTGTGTTGACATTCAGATGAACAAGGAAGCTCAAGTGGGGAAGAAAGCGCAAAAGCATTATTAGTCAATGCCCATCTTCAACTCAGCCATCTCAGAAGTTAAAACCGCTTTAAAATCAACGCACATCATGTGACTCCAGAAACGATTCATGCTGAAATACAGAGTTTCTTACCTGTAGGTGTAGTCTTGCACCTTGAAGATTTTTCATGGATTCATAAGCGGCCCATTCACCTCCACCCAGAAGAGGGGCGGGGCCAAAAGAAGAATCTGAAGATGGCGACCTGAAGTGAGAACATCTGGAGGGAGTACGACAATATCAGAAGGAAGCACCAAATGGAGGTTCCGTCAACGCCTGCCAACAAACAAAGGTAAAAAGAAAATGGACAAACCTTTTGTTTTTGGGGAAGTAGTAGAACTTCTGGACCCAACCACTAGATGGCGGAATAATACACTGCACGTGAATCCAGAAAATTATTCAAGCTGCACAACTACACCTACAGGTAAGAAGCGGTTATTTTTTCCTTGGGACATGTAGCCCCAACCCCCTGCAGCACAAACCCTTTGGCTGCCAGTTTACGGTATCAAATTATTTAGCAGGGAAAGGGAGTTATCTGCAGTTCAAGTTATATGTGTGTCCATATGTAAATGCTTTTTGTACTTGTATTAGGGAGCTATCATATGCTGCCGACATCAAAAGTAAGTTGCAGTTGCTATACCCTGTACTTCTTGGTGCCAAAGGAGGACTGAGGCTTTTGTCCTATTCTAGGTCTGCGCATTCTCAACCTCTTCCTAAAAAAGGAGAAACTTGGGATTCTCATGATCGCACAAGTGATGCCAACTTAACTGAGAGTGTGCTGGGATCCACCTAGCCAGACCCCAGCACCAGTGTTCTTCCCCAAAAACGATACCATTGTTCCCACAATTCGCACACCCCTGGCACACAGTTAAGTCCTTTGTAAAATGCACCCATGGTACCAAGGGCCCTGTGGCCAGGGAAGATTCCCAAGGGCTGCAGCATGCATTATGCCACCCTGGGGGAACCCCCTCACCAAGTACATGCACACTGCCATTGCAGCTTGTGTGAGCTGGTGGGGAGAAAAAGACAAAGTCGACATGGCACCCCCTCCCAGGGTGCCATGTGCACAAAACACTGCCAGTGGCATAGGGAAGACACCCCCCTAGAAGGCCTTACAGCCCTAAGGCAGGGTGCACTGTACCACAGGTGAGGGCATAGCTGCAAGAGCAATATGCCCCTACAGTGTCTAAGACCATTCTTAGACATTGTAAGTGCAGTGTAGCCATATTGAGTATATGGTCTGGGAGTTTGTCATTACGGACTCCACAGCTCCATAATGGCTTCACTGAATACTGGGAAGTTTAGGATCAAGCTTCTCAGCACAATAAACCCACACTGATGCCAGTGTTGGATTAATTGAAAAATGCACCCAGGGGGCATCTTGGAGATGACCCCTGTATTTTAACCAATCCTTTAGTGCAGGACTGCCTGGTCTGTGCCAGCTTACCACTAAGAGATGAGTTTCTGACCACATGGGGTGAGAGCCTTTGTGCTCTTGGTGGCTAGAAACTGGTGGCTAGAACTGGGTGGATGTGCTTCACACCTCCCCATTGCAGGGACTGTAACACCTGGTGGTGAGTCTCAAAGGCTCAGGACTCTTGTAACAGTTCCCCAGGGCACTCCAGCTAGTGAATATGCCCGCACCTTGGACAAAGCTCCTATTTTGGCAGCAAGTTTGATGGGAAACGTAGGAAAAACAAGGAGAAGTGACCACCTCAGCTGCAGCCACCCCTAAGGTGTCCAGATCTGAGGTGACCCCCTCCTTGCAAAACCCTCCATCTTAGTTTTGAAGGCAGGAACCAATAGGATTAGGTCTGTGTCCCCCTCATCAAAGGGAGTGGAAACAAGGGCTTAGCCACCCTCAGCGACAGTAGCCATTGGTTACTGGCCCCTGCAACGCCCCTAAATCCAGGATTTAAGAGCTCCTTTGAACCTAGCTCGTCATATTCCTGGTGACCTCACAAGAAGAAAGAAGGACTGCTAAACTGAAACCCCTGCAGAGAAGGCTGAAGACTCAAACTGACTTGGCCCCGGGCCTACCGGCCTGTCTCCCGTTTTAAAAAGCCCTGAAAAAAGAAGGTGACACATCCTGCAGGACCAGCGACCTCTGAAAAGCCTCCAGAGAACTGCCTGCACCCATGAGGACCAAGAATTTCCATGGACAGCGGCCCTGTCCTAGAAGAAACTCCATCCAAGGACTCCAGAGCCACCCCAGATCTGCGAGTCCTGTCCACTCTGCACCCGACACCAGCGGCCTGTGTCCAGGTGGCCCAACTGGCTAGAGTTGGTCCCCAGGCGATTCTGAGCAAACGCCCACCCTGGTTTGACCCCTCCTGCCCGCAACAGAACCGGATGAAGATTCCCAATGCCAAAAGGTACCCCTGCACCTGCAGTCCCCTGGCCTTGGAGAATCTAACCTTCAGTGCAGCAACATCAAGCAGGCGGCCCCACTCCTTGACCCAGCCACTGGTTTCCCGGAATCGACCCCCTGGACTTCACCTGCAGCATCCTTTTGGCCCCTGATGTCCCCCTTTAGGAAAGCATTGGGAGCCCAGCGCTGTGTTTTGTACCTTCTGCCCGTCTGTCCTGCGCCACTGAGGGTGTGTGTTAGGTGCTGACCTGGGTCGCCTTGCCTCAGTATTCAGTGTTCGCACATTTAACTGCAGCAGCCGCGTGTTTAGGAGGATAGCTTTGGACACCAGCACGTTTTTATTTACAAATTAAGCACTGCCCTGGACTCTGTATATACTATGTAAAAATGAGATAGTGTTCACAGTCAGCTTCTTACAGTGGGGCATTAGCACTTTCAGTTTGCCAAACTCCCCTTTGGCCTTACCAGTGCCTCTCAGGTGTTCACTCAGGTAATGGCTGTGGTTGCAGCGCACCAACTGGAGGTCAGATGTTCCATTCTTCCCCTACCTTGACAATTGGCTATGGTAGGCGGGCTTGCCACGGGCAGTTGCCTCCCACCTCCAGACTACGGCGATCCTTCTCCACTCACTGGAGTTCACTAATAACGTTTCAAAGTCACACCCTCTCCCTCTCAGATGCTCCTTTTCATTGGAGCTGGTGTGGACACAGTGCACTTTCGCGCCTATCCTCCCAAGCGGTGAGTCCAGGATATTCAGGCTATGACACCGATGTTTCAGCCTCTATCCTGGATTTTGGTGAGATTGATCCTGGGTCTTATGGCCTCCCGCATCCTGCTTGTAACAGATGCCCTTTGACATATGCAGGCTCTGCATTGAGACCTGAAGTCTCAGTGAGCGCAATATCAGGGGAATCTCCCCAACTAGGTCCAGATCTTAGAGGGAATTGCGAAAGACCTGTAGTGGTGGCTGACTAACCAAAATGATGTCAGTGGCCGACCCCTCTCCTTTTCCCAACCAGAGCAGACTTTAGTGGCAGATGCGTCACTCCTGGGCTGGAGCAGCCATCTGGGAAAGGTGGAGCTCAGAGGACTCTGGTCTCTGGCGGAATCTGCGCTTCACATCAATATGTTGGTGCTTTGGAAGTTCAGGTTAGCATTGCAAGGCTTTCTTCTTAAATCAGGGGAAGGCTGGTACAAGTGTTCACAGACAACACCACCTCCATGTTGTGTTGCAATAAACTGGGCAGGGTGGGGTCGTGGGCCCTCTGTCAAGAGGCTTTGCTTCCCTGGACATGGCCCGAACACCAGAGCTTATCCCTAGAGGTTCAACATCTGGCAGATTGTTTAAACGCCAGAGCAGACAAACTCAGCCATAGATGCCTAGCAGGTCACTAATTGCATCGCCATCTGGAGGTGGTTATTCAAAGATCAAATTGAAATCAACAGAAGCTGGATATCACTGCGGGTCCACACTTAAAATATCAATGCCAGCCTCAATTACAATACAGCTTATACTCCTTTTCTGGTGCTCCAGAGGGAAAGGTGACCACCTGACATCTTTTAGTGTGCCGAACCAACTCAGATAAACCAACAATAACCTTGGGCACACAAATTAAAGAAGTCCAATATATTTATATCACATGTCCATCTTAAATATGGTCTCCATTATTCCAGTTTCCAGTGCAATGTTATTCTCCTTTGTTTAATCCATTTAACATGTTAGCCACACATTAAGAATCTTTAGCTAACATGTGTTTTGTTGAGATAACTGTGTCATTCATGACTTTCTCAAGGCTAAAAATAAACAATCACTCCTTATATATAATCAACTCAAAATGACAAAATCCAGTATCATCACTTATACAACACACTGTGATAGATCCACATTCAAAATCTCAATCCAAGTTATAATCCAAGTGTAAACCATCAAAATTGTTCATATCCTTAATGTAAAGTTCATAACAAACATTATTTAATACCAAATTCACTTCACCCTTAGGTGACACATGCCAAATGCCCCTCCATCACCAAGTGTATTATTTAAACTGTAAAGTGAACTATAACCCATGTGTTAAGCCAGTATTGCGTACCTCAGTATTCACAAACATCCTAGTGGTATTAAAATTAAAGAAAAATAGGATTTCCAAAATTATCCAAGTGTATGATCTATCAAAAACGCCCTAACTGCATCCAAAATAAATCACTTGCTCACCCACCTATTCAGAACGGTTCTTTCAATGGTAAAATTGTGGCTTTATCCCAGTTCGCCTAAAAATGACAATAACATATCAATATTGCTAAATCATAGTTTCAGTACACTTAAAAATAATACCTCAGCCAATGCTAATAAAATAAAGTACAAATGTTATGTTGGTGTAACAGTAAAAGACTGTAGACTTAGCAGCCAATACTTATATTAACTGTATTAAAGTGAAGTCATCCGAGACCTCCTTGTGTAAACATACCCGTGGTATACCTTAATGTAACTAATAAAACTCACTGAGTGTACATAAAACAAAATATGGAGCACCATATAAAGTTACGTATGTACCATCTGAGAGTACTCCGTATCCTATCCACATGGATGTCGGCGTCTCATTCAGACTTTTTACTGCCTAGCTTAAATAACAGTTGTGATTTATGATGGTCTATATCAATGTGGCCGCCATCTTAAAGTTGACAAAGCCTCCTAATAAAGACATATATCATTTCCTACTTGTCAAGGACATTAAGTATTTTACAAAAAATATACTCGTGCACTACAAAAGTGTAAGTAAACTTGCGATGTGACAAATGATGATACAACATTTGGGTACTCCATTACTCTTATATGATGGCGTTCCATATGGGCGCCATCCTGTTTTCTAACCCTAATGACTGTGATCCTAGACTGCGTCATCCAGTCTCCACCAATACGGTCACTGTCTACATTTCTCATATACGACTGCATTTTCTTCAGGCACTATCTTGAAATTCCTAAAAATAACAAACGTATCCCATTTAAGCCAACGCGGCCATTTTAAAAATTGGCCTATCGCAAATACAGCACAAAGACTAAATTCATACCATAATCCTTAACGAGAAAATCAAGTACTGTCCACTGGACTACACACAATTCACTGATGTATTACTCAACTGGAGGTCTCAGCGAGACATGTCAATGATCATAAGCCTCTAAATAACGAAGTTAATAATATATATACAGATCAAAATGCTAAAGTAACATTAAAAATCCATTGCACAGTATCAATACTGATCAAAGTTGAAAAGTAATACTACAGAACTGTTTCATAATATTATTCAGTACTCCAGCTTAACCAAAAGCCTTCACGTAGACCCTCTCTAATGTCAATGTCAAGCTTATTAATAACTAAATTATGAGGCAATATAGTATCTGTTACATTACAATATAATACATTAGTATCCAAAAAATATTGCAACTTCTGATCTAAATTTAATCCCGTCTCCACAGCCTTTAATTTCCTAATACAAAAGGCTTCACATCGTTTAAGACGGAATTCTCTGTTACAACCCATGGTGGTCCCAGGCCACATGATCTATAACACAAAATCTAAATCTGCTCGTTTGACTCTGAGCTTCACATTCAGTTGCATGTAAGGCAATAGGGTACTTAGTTTCACCCCATTGCAAGGATCTAAAATCTTCACCTATCCTCTCTCTCAGCAGTCTAATATCTTTATCTCCCCAAGCGATCCCAAAAATTGAACTGCACCAGAGCTCCTAGGAGATGCAGTAATATTTGTGCCCAGCAGCTCAACTTCACCTTCCCCTGCCCCAAAGTATGGTGTGTTTAGATCAGTTTTTCTTTCTTGGATGATAAGTTAATTGATAGTACCATCGTTAGTGTGTATTCTCATCCATATTCTATTAATCCAGTCCTGGCCATCTACGGAATACTCATTACCAATTTCTGAAAACTGTTCTCCAATTTTACCATCTTTTATAAAAATAACATACTACCCTTACTGCCACGCTTGATTGTCGTATATGTTGTAGACAGCCTCTTTGTGCTTGAAACTGCAATTTAAATGCTGCCTTGGAAACTGCTATTGCTTGAATAATTTGAATAATACTGAGATACTTCTAAAAGTATGTTTGTTGAAAAAAATGAAAAAAAAGTTACACATTTCTTGCCAGAAAATACTTCAGTTAAGTTTGGTAAAACCGTTAATGGTAGCACAGTTTTGAACAATTGTTGCAGAAAATAACCTCTTAAGTTTTTCCCATTTTTTAGAGTTGTTTATTCAGGAACAAACCAAAAAAACATGTTAAGTGAACAGTAACAAAGTGAAGCCAAGCATTTAGGCCCCCAGAAACCTTTACCGCATGCTGATACACCTGATAAATGTCTCAGCAAAGCAGTGTTTCCTGAGCAAAGACTAATTACAAAAAGAGTACTTTCCCGAAATTCCTGCACATATGAGAGCTGTGCACGTTTCCACACTGCAATTCTTTTGTTGTCTGTGATTTGGATTGACACCACTCGCCAACAATTGACATTGTGGTATCCCTGTTCTTCTCCCCCTCGGTAAGAAGCCTCTCATATTCCGTTGCCAAAGAAGAGCTGGCATCCTTCTGTTTCTACAACACACTGACAAATAACTAAAAGACCCATATTTAACATCAACCAGGGAAGCCAGTAGATATTTTGTCTTACATCATTGCCATTTTCACTATCACTGACATTGTGATACCAGACGATTTCTCCCTGAGCCCATGAAACTCTGCACTGTAGGAGCACTGCATCAGATTCTGCCCTTTTTCTTAAAGGACAGTATGCTAATGTTGTTGTTTCTTCTATAATAGGTGAAATGTAATATGTCATGAGATGTAACATCTAGTCAGTGTCAGAAAACTGGCTAACAGACAAAATAATTTGAGAGGACGTTAAACAAGCAGCACATTTTTAATTTTTGTAAAATTATAGTAGTGTTGTGTTCTTTGCAGCTTGTTGAAGACTAATTTAAAATCCATTTCTTTCCTTACATGGACAAAGCATCAGATTGGTAGCTTGGGTTCTCCTCTTGAATTTTTTTTTTATTTTTTTTATTTTTTATTTGTATTTTCATTTTCATCACAGAAAAGAACCATTCTTCCCAGTTGTGTGGGTATCATAGACCCCTCCCCATCAAGCAAATTTAATCCCTTTGGGGCAACAACCAGGAGTATTGTAACACACACTAAATAGCCAGGCCTTTGTGGCATAATGAAAACTGGCAGCGATTGGTCCTCTTGATGACCTGTAGTGTGATGGCAGAAAGGTGTACTGTAGTCTTGGGGAAATGAGTAATTGTCTAGGCTTATGTACAGCCAATAAGTGCAACGAACTACACCTTTATTTCTAATGTATTGTAAATTAATACTTTGCGTTTGTTTATTGCTGCAAAATTAGAGAATATTAACATAACAAAATACTGTGTTCATAGCAATCCTTTGAGGAGAAAGAATAAATCACTGCAAATGGCAGTTAGGTCTCTTTATTTCTTACTGCTGCTATGCTTTCTTGGTACAGAATAAAATAAGCAGGCAGGTGTTCAAATGCTTACTAATTAGCAACTGTTATGTTTTGGCCATTGTATCTCTAGTTAATTGTAATCATAGTTGATGTATAATTTTCAATTTATTGAAATTATTTCAGGTGCAAATCCGATGGTACCTACACAAGCAGCAACTCCACGATTGATGAGAAATAAATCGCATGAAGTGAATTCACCTGCTGTGATGCCAGAAGCGAAAAAGCCATTCAAATTAATGACAGGTGCACCTAATGCAACGAGCAGGCATTATCTGCAAGAACCAATCGTTACTCAGCAACAGGAAATGCACCCTGCTTTCACTCGGCAGCGATTGGGTAGCAGTGAACATGGGCAAAAGTCTCCATATCGTGGAAGTCATGGTGGTGGTCCCAGTCCAGATTCATCTGGACCACAGATATACGGAGATGGCTCGATCTCTCCTAGGACTGATCCACTAGGAAGTCCCGAAGTGTTCACAAGGAACAATCCCAATTTTCATGCAGCACCCAGTTCCAGCCCTATGCATACAAGGACTCCTTTGTCTCCACCAGTAGCAGTGATTCATGGTTCACCAGTGCAGTCATCATGTGCAGTGACTGGGAGGACTAATGTATCGCTTTCCCCAACCTTGGCTATGAAAAGTCCTGCTATGAATAAATCCATGTATAATTATCCAGCTAACTTAGATATGCCTAGAGCAATGTTTCACCATAAGCCATCTCATGTTCCGCCACCACCACCACCACCTCCTCCATGTGTTCTTCAGAAAAAACCTTTAACTTCAGAGAAAGATCCACTAGGCATTCTTGATCCCATTCCAAGCAAACCAGTGAATCCGAATCCTGTCCATATAAATGCATCTAGTTTCCATAATAATGTTCACTCTCAGGTCCCTTTGATAAATGTAAGCATGCCACCTGCTGTAGTTCCTTTGCCAAGTAATCTCCCTTTGCCAACTGTAAAACAAGGTCACATGAACCATGGAACTCATGTTCGAGTTCAGCATTCAGTTCCTGCTTCGGCATCTCCTTCCCCAGTAACATCACCAGTCCATATAATAGCATCAGGAATTGGAAAGATTGAGGCATCTCCCCAAAGATCACGCTCATCTTCCACGTCTTCAGAACATGGAAATTGTATGTTGCCTCCATTAGGACCACAGACTACTTGTAGTGCTATTAAAGTCCCTGCAAGGTCACCAAGATCAACAGTAGGGTCTCCTCGGTCATCCATGCCTTCAAGTCCTTCAACAAAACCCGACGGACTTCAACAATACAAGGATATCCCTAACTCTCTGATAGCTGGAATGACTAATGTACTGAATCCTCCAAATAACACAGTTTTCCCTCCTGTGCCTGCTGGAAGCAGTCCTTTAAAGAGTCAGTCAGGTTTGCTAGGAATGCCTTTAAATCAGATACTGAATCAGCACAATGCTGCCTCTTTTCCTGCAAGTAGTTTACTCTCAGCCGCCGCCAAAGCACAGCTAGCAAATCAAAACAAAATTGCTGGTAGCAACAGTAGTCAATCTGTAGCTGTTACCTGTGTTGGCAATGTTGAAGGTCATAGCACTTTAACCACCATGTTTCCTCCTACTGCTAACATGCTTTTACCAGCAAGTGAAGGACAAAGTGGCCGAGCAGCACTACGAGATAAATTAATGTCTCAACAAAAAGACAATTTAAGAAAAAGAAAACAACCAACAGCTGGAGTGTTGAACTTACTTAGACAGTCTCCGGTGGATAGTTCCGGAGCCCCTAAGTCTGTGTCTGATGTGCTTCGAAAACAAGGGCAGAGTTCCTTTCCTGTGAATTCCATGTCTCAATTACTTCAGACTATGAGTTGTCAAAGCTCCCACATGAGCAGCAATAGTACCACTGGCAGTGAGAGCTCACATACTGTTTTACCTTGCTCTACAAATCAGCTACATTTTTCAGACAATGTGAACTCAGTCCCACTTCAGAATTCTGCACACACTTTGCCTTTAAGAGGGGAAGGTATTCTCTGTCAAAATGCAAGCACTAATTTTGTCCGGGATGGCAGTCCAGTCCTGAATAGCCAGATTACAGGACTGATGCATCAGATACAAGCTACTGGAAGCTGTGGTGTCCTTGGTCATTCAGGACTGGTGATGGGGAGCTCTTTACATCTAAACCCTCCTTTATCGAGACACCAATCAGCCACAACAATGATACCCAACAATATAGCTAGCAGCTGTAGTCAAACAATTTCTGAACCAGGTAGGACTTTACCATCAAAGTATATTTTTACATCATTATATGTGTAACTCATGATTTGTTAAAGATAAACCAGTGATTCTAACAGGTAATTTCTCCATCATTCAAAGGCCACAAGGCAACTCTTTTAAAATATGGAATTATGTTTTTTATTGTTCTTCCCAATCTCGTTTTTGTCATCACCATTACAGGTCTTCCTGTATGCATGTGCATGCACATCAAGGACATTACCTTTCCTTGTGTCAGTTTTTTGAAGGGCTGTCTCCTTTGTATTCTTTCAAGTGGTGGACCCTTTCAACTTGAAACATCTTCAGATTTCATGCTAGGGCATGACCTCAAGTTTGCAAGGGTAAAGCTCCCAACTGTAATCCCAATACCCTAGACATGTCACTGACTGCCAGTGCCATTTACTTTGTATTGCTTTCATGAGTTGACAGAAGATAATTACTTTGTTGAAATCATGTGTGGCTGTCGATAAACATGCTTTGCATAATCCTGCCATCTAGTGTTGGGTCTGGACATGTGCAAGTTGTTTTTCTTCAAAGAAAGTCTTTCGAGTCCTGAAGTATAGTGACTCCTTCTTTTGCTGGCAATGCGCATGGTGATTGTCTCTACTGTTAGATTGTTTTCTTCCACCGTCTGGTTCAAACGTATGCGCCCATGCTACAGTTCAGCACAGTCATGATGCATTCTTCTCAGTTTACCCAGTTCCTCCCTCCATCAGTATTGTTATCGATCGTGTTCCCATTTCCCTTCAGTTTTGTTTGGCAACTCCTCAATCAGCTGGGTGGTTTTCCTCACATGGACCTTTGCCTTTTGCAGCCTTCTTCGGACCTTAGGTGTATCTCCGCTATCATGTTTACACAATGATGGAATGGATGCCTTTCCACTACTGTCCTTAGTGTCAAACAAAATACCCATGGACCAATCTCCATCAGATCTTTAACCTGTCTCTCTCACCCAAGCATGGCAAGGCTGATTACCTCTCCTTCAAGTTCATAGAAAACTCTTTAACAACCATTGGCCTTGATGACCTGAAATGACACAGAGGAGCAGAGATGACATACTGGACCTTTTCGGCACCAAAGAATTTTGGGGGGTGCCGGCTGTGGATGAAAGGACCTGGAAATTCAGGAATTCCACCAGCTGTGAGCACTTCAACCCCCTATCTGCCTCCCCCCCCCCCCACACACACACACACACACTTTGCCACTTTGCCACTGATACCACGCAGACATGCAGAGCAACCCTTCTCAAAGGGGTGAACAGTTACTCAGGAGCAACAGAGACCTACTGCCTTCAGGCTGTGCTTGCCACTGACAGACAACTTCGGACGTAATGCCCAGACCCAGATTGACACCAAAAAATCATCCAGGACGACTACTTAGGCTCTGACCGCTTCCATCTCGGAGTCAAGCAGACCTTCGGAGCAGACACCTTCAGCATTGAAACACAAAACGCCGTCCGAGCTGAGAACCATCGGCACCGGAGCTCAGACCGTCTGCGTCCAGCAATAAGTTTGTCCACTGATCAGGCACAGTTAAACCGATTCTTCATAAGTTACATGAAGAAATCAATTTTGACAGAAATATCCTTCCACATACAGGCCGAATCATCAATCGACTTCCTGGATCTGCTGCTCAACCATCTAAATGGCGACTACCTTTGAAGAAGCCTTGGACAAGCCAACAAGGCAGCACAAGAGAACGGACAAGGCTACGTGCCCTTTTCCTTTCACTATTCCGTCTTCCCCACCTGCTTCACCACACTCAATCTCACATCCTGCTTCTCTAGCTGACCCTATATCTCACACACACAGACCCCACACCCCACACCCCACCCCCTCTCAAAAGGTCACCTCATTCAGATACAGAGGGACAGGGCTATGGGGACGCTTATGACATCACATTGCTGGATAATCCCTGGAATACCTATGAGACAGATCCACCTATACCCTGCAAAAACCCTCCCTTCCCGATTATACCACTTCCTTTCACGACCTCATTGGTAGGGTGACACCTTCCAAAATTTGGACTAGCATACTTAAACCTTAGAGGATGATTACATTTTTTTAAACCCTTTCCTCTACACAACGTTCTGCTCAGTACCTCCTTATGCTCAAAGCATGCTGTGTCACACAACAAACTTTCATAGCACTGGTGATGCTCCTCCACCATATAAGGAGATTAAAGGGTTAGAGGCTGCAGGCAAGAGGATAACTACACAATTGGGTAATCATTGGCGAATTTCCAAAGCTATTGGGCTGCTTTCTCAATATGATCGGACCCATTGGGATGAGATGGAGGAACTCCTCCAATATATCCCAGATGAACACAAGAAGAGAGGTTATGAGATTGTCTCTGAAGGCAAGCAGATCTCAAATACCACCATACGCTAAGCCCTAGATGCTTCGGATACTCCTGGTAGGGGTGTTAACTCTGGTGTCCTTTTACGTAGGCGTGCACGGCTCCATATCTCTGGGTTCAAACCAGAAGTTCATCAAAACCTACTTAGTTTGCCTATTGATGGGGAGCATCTTTTTGGCCCGCAGGTAGATAGCTTATTAAAAAAAATCAAAAGGACAATGGAACAGCTAAAGCAATGGGTGCCCTTCAAACTTCTTCACATTAAGGCTCCTTTTGCCGCTCATCCTACTGTGGACGTTCTAAGACTACTTCTCCCAAAGCCTCCACATCTTATCAGTGACCACAAACCAAAAACACCTCTTCTAGAGGCTATTTTCGAGGCTCTAACAGAGGGAACAGCTCAAAAAGTAGGGGTAAAGAAGGTGGGTCTCCCAAACGATCTGCCACTACCAGTAAGTTCTGACTTCTCTTGTTTCCTCAGAACACAACACCAGTCGGGGTCATCATCAAGGGTTCTTTCCCGCTTGGCAGAATGTCCTCTCTGACCAGTGGGTGTTGGATATCATCCAACATGGTTATTGTCTAGTGCTCATTCCCATACTTCCCAGTGTTCCATCTTGCAAACACAAACCCTCCCCACAACAGGAAAGTGTAGTCAGGGAAGAGGTCCAAGCGCTTGTAGAAAAAGGAGCTATAGAACCCATCCCTCACCATCAGCAGACTAAAGGAGTTTACTTGCAATACTTCCTCATTCCCCCAAAAAAGGCTAGTCCCTGAGACCAATCTTGGATCTCAGGCCCCTAAACGAATACCTTTTATCAGAGCACTTTCACATGGTCACTCTTCAGGATATCATCCCGCAAATGTAAGGCATCTTCATGGCCGCACTCGGCCTCCAGTATGCCTATTTCCTCATTCCAATCCATCCCGCACATCACAGATACCTCACATTTGTAGTAAGCGGACAGCATTACTAGTTCAACATACTCCCCTTCAGAGTCAATACTGTACCCAGGGTCTCAACCAAGTGCCTTGGGGTAGTGGCCACTCACCTACGCATACAGGGCATACATGTCCTTCCCTAGCAGGACGATTGGCTCCTCCAGTGTACCACTTGTCTAAAATGTCACCAACACACTCAGTTCATCACCAACCTATATCATGGACTATGCTTTACCATCAGTGCTACAAAATCCCATCTGCAACCCCTTCCGATCCAATCTTATCTGAAGGCAATTCTCGAATCAGAGATGGGCATACCGTAACTAAATGCCACCAGGATACAGTTCTTTCAGGCTGTCATTCCTCCATTTCAACCAAATCAACAGGTTACAGTCAGGACAGTTATGCGCCTCCTAGGCCTGATGGCTTCATGCATCACTATAGTTTCCCCATGCCAGGTTGCACATGCAACCATTACAGGGGTGCTTAGCACACCAGTGGTCTCAAGCGGAGGGTCAGTGGGAAGATCTAGTGTTGGTCGGCTGTCAAACTTTCCACTCTCTGCAATGGTGAAACTCCAGCAAAGTGTTGAAAGGACGGCAATTCAGAGACCCAGTTCCACAGACTACCATACCAACTGACATCTCCCTTATGGAATGGGGAGCGCATTCACAGAATTTGATTGTCCAAGGTCAGTTGAATCTCACTTAACAAACTACCCACATAAATCGCCTAGAGTTATTAGCTCTCTCATCTAGCCCAGAACATTTGGAAATGGTCTCTTTATCGCAGGATCCAACTCTTACTGGAATACTTGCCGGGGTGGACAATGACTTTACTGACCTCAGCAGGATGCAGCAACAAGTCCACGAGTGGGAACTCCACCCACAAGTTCTCCACCACTACATCCAGCACTGTGGAGTACTAGAGATGAATCTCTTCGCCACAGCAGAAAACACCATATGCCTCCAGATTCCCACACCCACAGTCCAAGGGCAACTATGGATGAGTTGATCAGGTATATTTGCTTATGCTTTTCTTCTTCTCCCTCTGCTTCCGTTCTCTCACCCTTGTCCTGGTCGCTCTCACATGGGTGAGACAGCCATGGTTCACTACGATCCGCAAACTCTGTGGTCCTCCATGAGACACTCCCCAACAGCAGGACGCTCTCACTCAAACCATGGAGAAATCGGGCACCCGGATTCCAGGTCTCTCAATTTTGCTATCTGGCTCCTGAAGTCCTACAAATGGGATATGGCAATCTCCCACCAGAAAGCACGGATATTCTTAAAGAAGCATTCAGGCCTACTATTTGTGCCTGTTGCGCTACTAAACGGAAGCGATTTGTTTACTAATGTTGTTTCACACAATGGTCCCTTAGCAGCCAAGGTATACAATATTGTCTGCTACCTCTTTCATTTACAAACTTATGGTTTAGCTTTCACATCCAGATGTCCATAAATAGTGGCAGTAGCCACTTACCTTCAAAATAGGCAGCACGTTTCCCTATTACGAATTACAGTTATTAAAGCCTTAATGGAAGATCTTATGAGTCATTCCTCCTCTGGTCCCTTCAGGCCGACATGGAATCTTAATATTGTATTGACAAGGTTAGTGGGCCTTCCATTCGAACGCCTCCCTCCAGTTTCTCTCATAGAAGGTAACTTTTCACAGTCGCCATCATTTCCCTTAGACGTGTCCAGTGAGCTTCAGGCACTAATCTTGGAAGAATCCTTCTTCCAAATACAGAAATAGTGTTGTACTTACCACCAACCCGAAGTGTCTCCCAAAGGTGGTTTCACAGTTTCATCTCAATCAGTCTGTTGAACTTCTAATATTTTTCCCTCAACCTGACTTGTTTGCGGAATGGGCTATCTATACATTAGATGTTAAACAAGCTCTCATGTATTATATTGACAGAATTAAATCTTTTCCAAAAACACACCAGCTTTTTGTTGCTCTCTCCAAGCCCTATACAGGTAAAGGCATTTCCAAATCAGGGATTGCTAGATAGATCCAGATATGCTATACTAAAGCTAAAAGGTCCTTAACTATCCCACCTAGAGCCCATTTCACTAGGGAAAAAAGGAACTTCTATGGCCTTTTTTGTGAATATTAAATTGCTTGTATTTGCAATGCAGCTACATGGTCCACCCCAAATACTTTTACAAAATATTATTGTGTGGATGTACTAGCTCGCCAACAAGCCAATGTAGGTCAAGCAGTTTTATGTACACAACAGTCTAACAATGGAGTTGATGACTGTGTGCATTACGAGCGAGAGGAGGAGTCATAATACTGCGTGACTCAAAAGACTTTCTTAGAAGATAAATACTTGCACACATCTGAGCCCAACACTATATGGCAGGATTTTGCACAGCATGTGAATCTCCAGCACTACATGCGATGAACAGATGCTTACTGGGTACGTATTGTCAACATGCAGATTTAGCATTTGCACTCTAACCCAATTCTGTTGAACACAAACAGTTTTTGATGAGGTCAAAAGTAAATATTAAATCATTCATGGGTTCAAATGCACGTTTGCCTAGGGTCACTTCTTTTGTTCAGAATCTGACATCAGTTCTTAATGCATTGAGAAGCTAAGTGACAGAAATGATGTCTACTTTTGTGGCTTACAAGCAAAAAAATGCTTGTTTAGGATATGTGATTACAAAGCACTACTTAACACCAACAGTTATAGTTCCTCTTTATTTCCTGGATGATACTAAAGGTGCTTTGAAGCTGTAAAAAATTGCAGTAAAATGAACCAGTATTAGAAAATTAATGGAAATTGTTCTGATATGAGCATCTTCTTAGTGAGCCCTTGTGACGCCAGTGGAAGTGCACCTGCCAAAATATTAGGTAAACTCTAAAGCTAAAGTGTCACTTGAATGTAAATTTTTGTGGTTTCTGCAGCCTGCCTAATTTCTCCAAACAAGCCTGACTCTTCTAGAACCTGCGAGGAACAAGTAGACCTTTTGTTAACACACAAGATTTTTATTAGGGTTACAGTCATTTCCACCTAGCTAATTTGAGGCCCAGTCACAGAACTGATAAGGCTGCCATGGCATAATGTCCTCTTCCGGATCTTCCTTCTCAGATACCCTTATGAAGACTGGGAAGGTATGTGTTTTAACTGAAGAGTCCAGTACTCTTCTTGCAGAGCCTTTTTCTTTTCTCAGTCTCCCAATGACTGGCTTACCCACCATTGCCTTACACTTGGACATCCTGGCTTTCTTGCTCACAGTGGGAGGACAAGGCTGCGGAGTAAAGGGTATTGAGCAAGCTCTCCTGTCACTCACCAGACACTCCGCCATGTTCAAACTATACCCACAAATTCCACACAGGAGACAAAAGTAAAAGCTTTAGGCAGACCCCAAGACTTTCCACGTTTCTGTATTCTAGGTCAGTCTGATAACTTGCCTCAAGTTTCCCAGGGGCTGGAAGAGGGCATAGGGCTGGAGAAGCAGTATTGCAGCTTACTTTGCTTCCCTCCCTTGGTGAATGCTGTGGAGTTAAATGTTGAGGTTTGTGCTCAGTGGTATATGTAGTTTCCTTCTTAGCCCGTCAGAATAACTGAGAGCTTTTCATTAAACTTATCTGGCCCTTGACAGAGCAGGATGGTGAAATGTGACAAACCTGTACTTTTTATATACACCATTCGCCTAGTCTCATTTTATGGGCAGAGTAATGCAAAATGCAGTGGGTCCTTGGGCACAGTTTGTGGTCCCCAGTCTCTGGGCAACGCCAGGATCCATACTGTTGTCTGCCGACCACGAGGCCTTTTTTTTCTTGCAAGTCTGTCCTTACTTGTATCTCATCTTAACACCTTCTCTTAAGGTAAAAGCGTAATAGGAACATACATTTTTCTTTTGTCTTCTTTTTCGTTAACAGAAGAGCAAATGTTCTTGTACCTCACTTCATTAATATTTCCTTGGCCACATAACCTTACTCTTTCAAGATTGCCACAGGAGCTTTCAGTGTGGGAACTGAGAAGTAGCACAACCTATGCACAAACCTTGTTATATGTGGTGGAGAAAATAAAATGATAATTTCCTTTCGGCCATTCAGATTGCAAAGGTTTTCAAGAGCCTACTTATCTAATCTTCTTGATTCTTACAAAGGTCAACAGGAGTTTGCTTTCATCGGATTTTAGAAGTTGAACCAATTGAGAACCAAACTGCCAACGTAGAGAATAATAAGTACTTTACAGATAAACAAATTTCATGTTGAATATAGAAACAGAATTCTTAGATTTCTACGGATTGTGAACAGATGAGGATAAATTATCGATTTATAACCACACATTCATTGGTAACTTCTTTTGAACACTAAGGTTCTGATTTTAGATGTTGATGGACGGGTTACTCTGTAACAACGGTAATGGATATCCTGTCTGCAGAAATCTAAATCCCATAGGAAATAATGGGATTTAGATTTCAGCATTTGCGATATCCATCACTGTTGTGCTGGGGTAACCCGTCCGCCAACATCTAAATCAGGCCCTAACTCACATTTAAATCATGATTGAGTGGATTAGCACAGTTTGCCATATTAAATGATTGAGAGGAAAAGCTGGGTTCTCCTTTACTGACTACCACCATACTTTACAACCTGTGATCTTAGAGCAGCAGCAGCTGCTGATGCTACTGCTCTTAATACATCTCATTGCATGCTGTTTTCTGTCCTCCTGCTGTGGCAACAGGAGCTCCTTTACCAAGAAGTTGAAGGCTACAAAGTACCTGCACTGTACTTAGTGGTGGTAAGAACTGAAGTCATTTTGTTTTATTTCTTATGATAAACATTTTTGCTTTCCATAAAAAATAAAGGTCAAAAACAACACAAGTTATATATGGGTAGCATAACCAGTAAGGGACAGCTGAACATCTCATTGATAATGTTTGAGGTACCAGGGATGGCCTTTTTCCTATAACCCAGGTATGATTATGTTTGAGGCATGTGTGGCTGTAGATACAGTCTTTGTATACTCCTTTCATCTAGAGTTGGATCTTGATATGTACAAGTTGTTTTTCTTCTAACAAAGTCTTTTGAGTTATGAGGTCTAGGAACTTCTCCTCTCTGTGATAATGGGCATGGACTTCGGGCTCCATCACACCCTTTCGGGAATGCCTGACTGGCGAAGAAACAGATTTCCTTCTGCTTCTGCCCACGTTGCCACTCAAAATATCCATGCACCAGCCAACACCTCTTCTGCAACCTGTGTTTGTCCTTGAGCACAGAGAAGCATAAGGTGATGCTTGTAACTCATTCCACTTGAAAAAGAAACGTCCTGTAGGACGATCAATGCCACTCCAGGCATCTTCGGTGAAGAACACGCCGAAGAAGGCAGCCACCCTCAAATGTCAGTTGCAGAGGAAGAGGTCTCTTCTGTTGATGGCAGTTCCAGTTCTGACCTAGAAGTCCATCTGGAAATGGAGGATGTGACGCCTGCTCAACAAGCTGGATCCTCCACAGCCACCTCCACCTCTTCTACCACCAACAGCATCTTCTCTGCCACATGATGGACAAGACCCATTATCTATATCACCACAGGGGTCTCTACTGTCATGCTCTGCTGGGTGTGGTGGGGCACATGACATATTTGGGGATACCACCAATAGATGACCCCAGGGATATGTATGATGCTGATCCCCCTGCAGATCCAGATCTCTACCCTGCACACCCCCCTCTTGATTTTGCCACCTTTTACCAGGGGGGTAGTGCTAGAGCTACCAAATTCCACAATGTGGAGTTAAATAAAGAGCCTTTGGAGTAAGACTTCCTCTTTGACACACTTTCCAGCACCTTTATGGCTACACAGTATCTCCCCATATTAAAAGAAATGCTGGGACACACTGCTAACATATTCAAAGACCCCATTGGACCTAGGGTCATAACACATAGGCTTGACAAGAAGAATAAGCCCTCACCATCAGTCCCAATATACATTAGGGGCTAGTTGACACCATATTCTTTAGTCACCACCACTGCCCGCAAATGTGTAAACTCACAGTCCAGTAGGAATACCCCACCTCCTCACAAGGGGAACAAGAACATTGATGCTGCAGGGAAGAGTTGCTACTCAAGCTTCCAATCATTGGCGCATTGCCAATTCTTAGGGACTCCTGGTACGCTATGACTGTGCACACTGGGATGAGATGGAGGATCTCCTCCAGTGTCTCCCAGATGAGCACAGGAAGAGAGGCCAAGAACTGGTGACAGAAGGAAAACCAATATCAAACACATCCATAGGATGTGCACTAGATGTTGCTAACACTGCAGCTACGGGGATTAACACCAGCATATTATTAAGATGTGTTGCTTGGCTTAGAATATCTGGTTTTAAACCAGAGGTACAGCACAGGATATTGAATATGTCTTTTGATAAAGAGCATCTCTTTGGGCCTCAGGTAGGTGACACTCTTAAGGAGAAAAAAAACAGACGGCAAAAACAATGAGGCCCTTCAGACACCTGCTCCTCATGGTACCTTCCGCCACTCTGGTTACTGTGGAAACTTTAAAGCCCACCTCCTCAGATGCTTCCACCTCATACTGAAGACAACAAGGCCAAACACGTCCTTCGGAGGCTACTATTGTGGCTCCTACAGAGGCAGCAACAGTAAAGGAGGAATTAAGGGTGCCTTCCCAAGTAGAGCAACACCCTCTACTAAGCCTCCTGCCCCGATCACATAACACTTGTCAGGGGTCTACTGCACAGCGTTATCCCCGTATGGCAAAAAAAACCACATCAGACTAGTGGGTATTAGCCATTTTCCAACTTGGCTATTGTCTGGATCTCACTACGTTTCTTTCCAGCATTCCACCATTCTCTCACAAGTTGTCACCTAAACATCAAATGTTGCTAACACAAGACGTTCATGCTCTTCTTCTCAAAGGAGCTATAGAACCCAGCCCTCTTCAACACCAGGGTTCAGGGATATACTCTCTATACTTCCTAATCCCCCAAAAAGTTGGATCTCAACGACCCTTCCTAGATCTTAGACCACCAAACGAGTACATACTATGAGACCATTTCACATGGTCACCTTGCAAGATGAAATTCCACTTCTACAAAAACAAAAGGCGACTTTATGGCCACACTGGATCTAAAGAATGCCTCTTTTCACATACCAATCCATCCATCCAGCCCATCGCAAATATCTTTGGGTTGTGGTGGTCGTTAAACATTATCAGTTCAAAGTCTTTTCTTTCAGAGTGACTATGACACCTCAAGTATTCACCAGGTGCCAGTGCCAGTGGTAGCAACCCCATGTAGACAAAAAGTACATATATTTCCATATCTGGACAATTGGCTTCTAAAAGCCAACACTCACCAATGGTGTATACAGTACATTCTGACTTCAATAGATCTGGTACACCGCTTGGCCATCACCATCAATATTCCCAAGTCTCACCTACATCCTCTGCAGATTCAGCCATATCTAGGGGCTATTCTAAACTGTCAAACAGGATTTGCCTATCCCAATTCTGAATGAGTTCAGAATTTTCAGACACTGCTACTTCAGTTTCAGACAAATCAACAATTCACAGTGAGGACAGTCATGAGGATGGCCTCCTACTTTTGCCAAAGTACGCCATGCCCTATTTGCTCATGCACCCCTTAAAGGAATGTTTAGCCTTACAGCGATCCTACACACTGGTTCAGATAGAGGATCTAGTGTTGCTAGGCCTCCACACTCATCGCTCTCTGCAATGGTGGAGTACCTGTTGAAAGGGTGGGATTTTCTTAAATCTGTTCTCCAACTCACTGTCCCGATGGACTCATCATTCAAGGGATGGGGTACGCATCTCGAGCATTTCACAATACAGAATATATGAGACAACAAAAAACGGGGTCTCCATATCAACTACCTAGAGCTTCAAGCAGTTCACCTAGCTTTTAAAGTGTTCACATGGTTGGCCAGACTGACAATATGGCAGCCATGTACTATGTACAGAAACAGAGGGGGATACGGTCTCCACAATCATCCCATCTATCACAGGTCATTTGGAAATGGGTGCTAGATCACATCATTCAGCTGTTGGCAGACTGTCTCCCAGGCACACACAATGACTTTTCACACCACCTCAGCAGGATGCAGCAAAAAGTCCACAAATGGGAACTCCACCCGCAAGTTCTCCTCCAATACACAGGTGGGAGATTCCTCAGACCTTTTTGCAACCGCCGAAAACACAAAATGCCCAAACTTCACCTCTAGGTTCCCCTACCTACTGTCCAAGGGCAGTGCACTAAGGATGTGTTGGTCAGAGATATTTTCCTACGCTTTTCCTCCTCTCCCTCTCCTTCTATTTCTGGTTTGGAAGCTCAGGCAAACGTCTCACTATGATTCTAGTAGCACCCAGCTGGGCTCGCCAACCCTGGTTCCCGACAATACTAAGGGGGTCATTCTGACCTCGGCGGTAAAAGGCTCTTACCGCCGATCAGAAGACCGCCATTATACCGCCGCGGTAAACCGCCACGGTCATTCTGACCCACAACTGCCAAACCGCCAAAAACCCGACATCCACGGAAGGCCGCCTCATCAGCGGTCAGCGATAAACTGGAGATGACCAAACCTCCATCGTCACGCCAACACAAACACGCCCATGCCATTATGACCCACGCGGTGGTCTTTTAACCGCGGTATTCCATTGGCGGTACACACCGCCGCGCTCAAAATACACACACCCATACAAAACACAGCCACATTGGACAATTCCAAATACACACACCTGATACACATACACACAACACTCCCACACACCCATCACCATATAAAACACACACCCACATCACCCACAAACCCCCACAAATCGAAATTCAGAGACAAGGCGCAATACGCAGAGAGAGAGCACAGGGAACGCAAACCACAACACACACAGGAACCCAACATCATCACCCACACCACATCTACGCACACATCACCACACACCACCACTCACATCACCCCACACCTCATCCACACCACCCCATGGCACCCCAAAGACACCCCAGGTTCTCGGACCAAGAACTCAGGGTCATGGTGGAGGAAATAATTAGGGTAGAGCCCCAGCTCTTCGGCACACAGGTGCAGCACACCACAATAGCCAGGAAGGCAGAGCTATGGTAAAGGATCGTCGACGGGGTCAACGCTGTGGGACAGCATCCCAGAAATCGGGAAGACATCCGAAAGCGCTGGAACGACCTACTTGGGAAGGTGCGGTCGATGGTGTCAAGACACAACATCGCTGTGCAGAAGACTGGCGACGTACCCCCACCCACTCCACCCGAATTCACAGCATGGGAGCAAGAGGTCTTGAACATCCTGCATCCTGACGGGCTCGCTGGAGTAGCCGGAGGAATGGACTCTGGTAAGTCTAATCTCAACTACTTAACCCCCCCCCCCCAACCACCAGCATGCCAACCCACACCCCCACCCTCACCCCCAACCCCCCAGCACACATCCTCCCTGCCAATGTCTCACCAGCACAACCCACCCAATCCCTGAATGCCAACACAAACCATGGACACCCATCACCTAAGCATGACCACCGCACATACCCATCCCCCCCCCACAAACCACCCTCACAACTCCTCCCACAAGGGAATGCCAGCACTGGGGGACAAGGGCACCCACAAATCGCACGCCATGGCACACACAGAAGCAATAACCATACTCTCTTACCCCTGCAGGGCCCGAACGCCAACACACCGGCCAGGAGGGTCCAGATTTGTCCATCCCACCCCCAGAACAGGCCCCCAGTGATGACAGCAGCTCTGTCGACCTAGAACCTGATGACCAGCCCGGACCATCGGGGACCTCTGGACAGTCGGTTCCCCACACACAGACACAGGCCACAGCAGACCCAACCCCCTCTGGGAATACCAGCACAGCTCCCACCCAGCGGGCCCATGCCTCTGTCTCCAGGACGCGTCAATCAGCGGTGTGTCCGCCACTACAGGGCACCCAGGCTGACCCACCACCCCAACAACAACAGGGACCTGGGGGAAGTGGTAGTGGGCACACCGTCCAGGGGAAAGAGGCCCGGGGAAACAGGGGAACTGGGAGGGCTGCTGTGCGACAGGGGGGGGACAGGCCCAGGGAACCCACTCTCCAAGAGGCCCTCACCACCATCATGGGAGCATACCACCACTCCCAGGAGACGATGGTGACGGTACTGGCCAGGTTCCAGGAGATCCAGGCACAGCAGGAGGAACGGTACATGGGGTTCAGAGACGAACTCAGGAACATCGGTTCCGCAATGGGGACCATCGTCCTGGCCCTCAACCAGATAGTCACCACATTGCGGGACCATGTGGCACCACAAAGGGCCCCTGTCACTAGCCAGGACCACGAACAGCCTACCACCTCCGCCGGCGCTAGTGGACAGGAGGCCCCCACACAACGACAGGCCACCAGAACCCCACCTCCTGCTGAAGATCAACCACCCCGCAAGCGGAACCTGAGATCACACAAGAAGACAGAGTAGGATGCCAAGACCCCCGCCAGCATAAGATACCCCCTGATGTCATCCCACTGTCCCACATTGTCACCCTGTCAAACCTTAAACAGCCCCTGCTCCATCCTTCCACAGGCATATGGACAATGCACCTGTGAGACTGAGAACTGGACTCTGCCATGGACATTACTCCACCCCCACCCATCACCGTTTTACTATCATGGACCTATATGTAGCACTTAAAATAAATCACTAATTGCACTTCAAAAATCAGGAGTCTGCTTGTATTCTTAACAAATGTATTACACATAACGGTGCAATAATGTTCAGTTACATTGTGATGACAACATACCAATGTCAATAAGCATTAGTCCATGGGCAAACAAAGCAGAAGTCACGCAGTGGGTCATACAGCTCTGAAAAGGGAAGGGAAAGTAAAAAATCAGTTAAAAGGAACTGGGGGGAAACACAGAAAGTAGAGATGCAGGAGGCCAGAAGTAAATGTAAAATGGCGTGGGTGATTCTTACCTGTGTGCTACTGAAAATACTGTTGTATAACTGTGTCCCTGTTGTCCGTGTCGTCCCCGTCGTCTTCCTCCTCTTCACTCTCCACAGGCTCCACAGCTGCTACAACACCACCATCTGGACCATCCTCCTGCAGGAAAGGCACCTGGCGTCGCTCTGCAAGATTGTGAAGCATACAGCAGGCCACGATGATATGACACACCTTCTTTGGTGAGTACATTAGGGATCCACCTGTCATATGCAGGCACCTAAACCTGGCCTTCAGGACCCCGAAGGTCCGTTCTATAATCCTCCTAGTTCGCCCATGGGCCTCATTGTACCGTTCCTCTGCCCTGGTCCGGGGATTCCTCACTGGGGTCAATAGCCAAGGCAGGTTGGGGTAACCAGAGTCACCTATTAGCCACACACGGTGTCTCTGTAGCTGTTCCATCACATAAGGGATGCTGCTATTTCGCATGACATACGCGTCATGCACTGACCCAGGGAACTTGGCATTTACATGGGAGATGTACTGGTCAGCCAAACAGACCACCTGGACATTCATCGAATGATAACTTTTTCTGTTCCTGTACACCTGCTCATTGTCTTTTGGGGGTACTAAAGCCACATGGGTCCCATCAATGGCACCAATGATGTTGGGGATATGTCCAAGGGCATAGAAATCACCCTTCACTGTGGCCAAATCACCCTCCTCAGGGAAAACAATGTAGCTCCGCATGAATTTCATCAGGGCAGACAACACTCTGGACAAAACCTTAGAAAACATAGGCTGAGACATCCCTGATGACATGGCCACTGTTGTCTGAAAAGACCCACTTGCCAAAAAATGGAGTACTGACAGAACCTGCACCAGAGGGGGAATTCCTGTGGGTTGGCGGATGGGGGACATCAGGTCTGGCTCCAGCTGGGCACACAGTTCATGTATAGTGGCTCGGTCAAGTCGGTATCGAAGTATAATATGTCGTTCTTCCATTGTCGACCGGTCCACCAGCGGTCGGTACACAGGAGGATTCATCCTTCTCCTCGCAAGTCCCAGCGGACGGTGCCTAGGAAGGACAACATGGAGTACAGAGTCAAGCAACCCACAGGTACGTTCACACAGCTTGCACAGTACACGAATCGCTATGCATTGAAAGGCTTGTATGAGTGGCAATGCAAGGCCTAGGCCTGTGTGACGCAGTAGAAATTATGCCATGTGGGCCCTTGAAATGGCGGCTGCCTGACCTGTGAAGTGTGACAGTGGGATGTGAGGTCAATGCGCTGGCGTGGCACACCGTGGCGGTAGGCGGTCGAAGACCGCGGTGCTAAGCCGCATTGGTTAACATTGAACCCTATGGGTTTCAGTAGCCAATGACGATGTGCGCCGGCGGTCGCGGTACGCACCGCCGTGGTACGCACCGCCACGGCCGTGACCACCATTTTCTATCTGCTTAATCACTCGAGACCTGATCATCCACAGGAGAGGACCTATACTGCAAGTGCTGCTGTGACCTCGGTCTGGAAGAGACAATGGCTGCTGCGACTGGGGAAAGGGCCCCTGCCTTCACTTCAGAAGAGTTGGAGAAACTTGTGGATGGGGTCCTGCCCCAGTATGCGCTACTCTACGGTCCTCCAGACCAACAGGTAAGTACACTGGGTGCACGTTGAATGGGCTATGGCTGGGTTGTGTATGGTGGATGTAAGATGGTGGGGTGGGGAGCGAATGAGGAGTGCAAGGCACGACAGATGAGAGCATGTGCCACATGGCAAGGTTGGGGAGGGGGGGGCAATCACATCTAACATGCAGAAAAATGATGAAATTTCCTTTCCCACCGTGTACATGTCAAATAGGTCAGCGCCCATCAGAAAGTCGACATTTGGCGTGCCATCGCCAAGGAAGTCCGGGCCCTGGGGGTCCACAACAGACGGGGCACCCACTGCCGAAAGAGGTGGGAGGACATCCACCGTGGGACCAGGAAGACGCCGAGTCACTGCTGGGGATGGCCTCCCAACGTAGGAGGGGTGCCACTCGTACCTTGACCCCCCTGATGTCCCGGATCCTGGCGGTGGCCTACCCCGATTTGGATGGGCGCGTGAGGACATCACAGGAGACACAAGGGGGTGAGTACCAGCACATTCTGCTATCTTTACGCGCAGTGGAGGTGTCTGGGTGGGGGAGGAGGGCTGTGGGTGACATTAGGCCAGGGCGCTTTCTGTAGTGTAGTCCCCTCCTTTAGGCATGGCCCTGTGCCCCTGCCCCCCTCCATGGTCCAGCATCACCCATGTGTGCATTTGTTGTCCATAGACCTGTAGACCTAGTCACAAGTACTGAGTAGTGTACCCCGATTGCGCGGCGTATTGCTGGAGGCTCCTCTGTCTGTCCTCACCGACAACGGTGTTGACAATGCATGCACTCAACCTGTCTTTATTTCTCCCCCCACCCTTTTTCTTTATCTTCTTGTGCATGTGTGCATTAGCATCATCAGGCGGAGGAGAATTGGCATTGGAGCACGAGGGAGCTGCAACTCACAAGGCCCCGGTGGGCCATGCTACAGACACCGAGGTCACCAGTGATACGGAGGGCGAGGGGAGCTCCACAACGGGGACCCGTGGTGACACCAGCGACACCGACACGTCCTCGGAAGGGAGCTCCCTAGCGGTGGCGGCAACATCCGTGCTCACCGCCTCAACAGGTACAGCCGCCACCCAGCGCACCAGCTCCGCCCTCCCAGCAGCCCCTCAGCCTTCGCTCCGTGCCCGCTCGCCCAAGAAGGCGGGCATCTCCTTCGCCCCAGGCACCTTAGGCCCTGCCCCAGTTACCCCTGCTGCCCTCAGTGAGGAGGTCATTGACCTCCTACAGACCATCATTGTTGGGCAGTCTACCCTTTTGAATGCCATCCATGGGGGAGAGAGGGAGGTGCATCGGAGCAATGCATACCTGGAGGGCATTCATTCGGGTCAGGCTGCCCATCAACGATCGTTCAATGCTCTGGCCTCAGCACTGACGGCAGCCATTGTCCCTGTTTCAAGCCTCCCTCTTCTAACTGCCTCCACCCTCTCCCAGTCTCCTGTTCCTCAGCCTATCCCATCCACACCATCAGACCAGCCTGCACACACCTCAACACCCAAGGGCAGCTCATCCAGACATAAGCACCACAGATCCCACAAGCATTCACCCAAGCAACATCCAGATGCAGACATGGCAACAGTCACTACCACCTCTGTGTCCCCCTCCCCCTCGTCTCCCTCCTCCCTCCCTGTGACGTCTCCACTCACACCTGCATGCACACCACCATCAGCCAGTACTTCCATCACCACCACACCCTCCAGTACAGTCCGCACACGTGCAGTCACCACCCCCACTGCCATTTACACGTCCCCTGTGTCCTCTCCCACTGTGTCTGTCACCCCCTCTTCCAAAACACAAAAACGCAGGCAGCCACCCACCCAACAGCCAACCACCTCACGTCAGCCTACGTCACAAGCACCTGCACCCAAAGACAGCACACCTGACTCACCTACAACCACATCCTCTTCCTCCACTCCCATACCCACTGCACCTACCCTTCCCATTGCTCCTAAAAAACTTTTCCTCTCCAAAGTTAACCTCTTTGAACACCTTGACCCACCCCCTCCATCTGGTAAGAGTCCGAAGAGCACCTCAGCCACCACCAGCCCTGCATCAAGTCTGACCATTGTGCACGGGTTTTGGAGTCCACCCTTTCCCAGCACAGATACATCGGCCAGAAGCAAGGGGACAGCCAGCCCCCCCCCCTGGAAAGAGAACCCGTAAAACCAAGGGCCGCCGCGAGAAGGCTGACACGGCTGCCCCCAAGGAGCAAAGTCGTGGCCCGTCACCTGCCACAACATCAAGGGGAGGCAAGGGCCAGAGAGCCTCATCGAAGGAGGGCAAGGGCAGCAGGGCGGAGAAGTCAGCCAGCAGGGGCACGGACCAGGAGGGCCCCACAAGCCCCATCCCGGGTGTGACGGAGGCACCCACGAGCCCAGGACTCCGTCACAGGAGGGTCCAGCAACTGCACGGTCGGAGGGCGACTAAGCAGGGAGTCCTGACCAGGTCTGGCTCCCTTGATAGACAAGACAGGCACCGCTGAGCAGGGCCCCGCCGTGAAGAAAGGCACCGCTGAACAGGGCCCTGCCGTGAAGAAAGGCACCGCTGAACAGGGCCCTGCCGTGAAGAAAGGCACCGCTGAACAGGGCCCCGCCGTGAAGAAAGGCACCGCTGAACAGGGCCCCGCCGTGAAGAAAGGCACCGCTGAACAGGGCCCCGCCGTGAAGAAAGGCACTGCTGAACAGGGCCCCCCCTTTTGAAGAAAGGCACTGCTGAACAGGGCCCCCCCTTTTGAAGAAAGGCACTGCTGAACAGGGCCCCCCGTGAAGAAAGGCACCGCTGAACAGGGCCCCGCCGTGAAGAAAGGCACCGCTGAACAGGGCCCCGCCGTGAAGAAAGGCACCGCTGAACAGGGCCCCGCCGTGAAGAAAGGCACCGCTGAACAGGGCCCCGCCGTGAAGAAAGGCACCGCTGAACAGGGCCCCGCCGTGAAGAAAGGCACCGCTGAACAGGGCCCCGCCGTGAAGAAAGGCACCGCTGAACAGGGCCCGGCCGTCTCAAGCACCGCTCCGCTGGGCCCTTCCTGTCAAGCACAGCTGAACAGGGCCCCGCCGTCTCAAGCACCGCTCCGCTGGGCCCCTCCTGTCAAGCACCGCTCCGCTGGGCCCCTCCTGTCAAGCACCGCTGAACAGGGCCCCGCCGTCTCAAGCACCGCTCCACTGGGCCCTTCCTGTCAAGCACCGCTCCGCTGGGCCCCGCCGTCTCAAGCACCGCTCTGCTGGGCCCTTCATCTCAAGCACCGCTCCGCAGGGCCCTTCATCTCAAGCACCGCTCCGCAGGGCCCTTCATCTCAAGCACCGCTCCGCAGGGCCCTTCATCTCAAGCACCGCTCCGCTGGGCCCCGCCGTCTCAAGCACCGCTCCGCTGGGCCCCGCCGTCTCAAGCACCGCTCCGCTGGGCCCTGCCGTCTCAAGCATCGCTCCGCTGGGCCCTTCATCTCAAGCACCGCTCCGCTGGGCCCCGCCGTCTCAAGCACCGCTCCGCTGGGCCCCGCCGTCTCAAGCACCGCTCCGCTGGGCCCCGCCGTCTCAAGCACCGCTCTGCTTGGCCCTTCATCTCAAGCACCGCTCCGCTGGGCCCCGCCGTCTCAAGCACCGCTCCGCTAGGCCCTTCCTGTCAAGCACCGCTCCTCTGGGCCCCGCCGTCTCAAGCACCGCTCCGCTGGGCCCTTCATCTCAAGCACCGCTCCGCTGGGCCCCGCCGTCTCAAGCACCGCTCCGCTGGGCCCTTCCTGTCAAGCACCGCTCCGCTGGGCCCCGCCGTCTCAAGCACCGCTCCGCTGGGCCCCGCCGTCTCAAGCACCGCTCTGCTTGGCCCTTCATCTCAAGCACCGCTCCGCTGGGCCCCGCCGTCTCAAGCACCGCTCCGCTGGGCCCCGCCGTCTCAAGCACCGCTCCGCTGGGCCCTTTCTGTCATGCCCCGCTGGCCCATTGACCGTGCCGGTTCTGTGTCGAGCTAGTGTTCACGCTGCACTCTGGGCACCCTGCCTCCTCCATGACCAGTGGAGTCTGTAATCCACCTGATGGACTGTGGCTTTGCACTCCCCAGGATGGCACAGTGGGCAAACCACCCACTGTAGAGACTAGTGAGACTGTGGCTTTGCACTCCCCAGGATGGCACAGTGGGCAAATCACCCACTGTAGAGACTTGAGAGACTGTGGCTTTGCACTCCCCAGGATGGCACAGTGGGCAACCCTCCCACTGTAGAGACTTGAGAGACTGTGGCTTTGCACTCCCCAGGATGGCACAGTGGGCATGGTGGCCCCTTCGTGGTTCTGGCGTCGTGGACTCATGTGGCTGAGGTGCCCCCCTTCCCTTCCCCCTGAGGTGCCTGTAGTTTTGTCATCTGATGCCCCAGCAGTGTTCTCTCCAACGGACTCAGGTCTCCTGTGTGGGCTTTGACCATGTGTTTGGTAGACATTGGCCCACGGACTGTGGATATTTGAAAAACTGAGCAGGACTTATTGACTATGTACATAGCTTTTGCACTGTTCATTATTTTTGCTTTGATATTTCATATCGATAATTTTCCATGACTTCAATGAACCTAATTTATACATAAATTTAAATTAACATTTTTATTATGTCTTTGCATTTTTCAGGGGGGCTTGGGGGCTGTCACTCAGTTGTTGCTCTGCATTGGTATGTTGATAGTTGGGGGGGGCGAATGTGTGTGCCCGTAACCTTTCGTCCTCCCCCCTCCCCTGTGTCGTAGGTGCAGTACTCACCGTTGTCTTCTGCGCCGGAGTTCGTACTCGTGGTAGATGAGCAGGTAGACAATAGCTGGTAGGATGTTTAATTCGGGTTCCATGCTGTCCTCCGTCCTCGTGGAGTGTATAGAGGTGAGCGTTTTCCCGTTCGTAGTCTGTTTCCGCTGTGTTTTTATCGGCGGGGCTCCCGCCCCGGAAAAGGTGGCGGATTGGTGAGTTGTGATAGTGTGGGCGGTACATTGTCTGCCGCCTGCCTGTTGGCGGTGACCGCCGCGCTGTTTGTCTGTCCCGCTGTGGCGGTCGGAGTGTTAAAGTGGCGGGCTGTGTTGGCGGTTCCCGCCAGTGTCAGAATTCAATTTTTTTGACCGCCTGCCTGTTGGCGGTTTGGCCGCCGCTTTATCACCGACCGCCAGGGTTGGAATGACCCCCTAAGTCTCTCTGTAGTTCCACACGAGAAGCTCTCCAAAAGCCCAGACATTCTCACTTGTAACTAGGGAGAAATCGGGCACCCAGTTCCCAAAGCTCTCAACTTGCCGATTTTCCTCCTGAGGATATGGAATTTGGTTACTTTAATTTGCCACCTGAATGTATGACCATTCTTAAAGAAGCCCGTAGACCAACCACTGGAGCAGACTACACAACAGAATGGAAAAGGTTTGTTTACTACTGTCATTCAAAACACATTGAGCTGACTACACAACAGACTGGAAAAGGTTTGTTTGCTACTGTTATTCAAAACACACTGACCCTTTCAAAGCCAGTGTACAAGACATTGTTTGCTACTTGCTTCAGCTACAAAAAGATGGTCTAGCATTTGCATCTATAAGATTACACCTTGCTGCAATGGCTGTTTATCTACAAACTAGTCAACATGTCTTTTGTATTCAAAATACCAGTCATTAAAGCCTTCATTGAAGGGATCAAAAGAGTTATTCCACCATGGGTTTCAGCTGCACCCTCATGGAATCTTAATGTTGTTCTTACATGCCATATGGACCCTCTATTTGAACCACTGCATACATGTTCCCTTCGGTTCCTCTCTTGGAAAGTGGATTTTCTAGTCACTGTCACCTCACTTAGACGTGTTCGTGAGCTCCATCCTTTAACCTTGAAAAAACGTTTCTTCCAGGGTAGTCCTATGCGCAAACCCTACATTTCTCCCTAAAGTTGTCTCCCATTTTCACCTCAATCAATCAATCAAGTTGCCATTTTTTTCCTGCAACCATATTCAGTTGTGTAGAGGGCTCCCCATATGTTCGATGTAAGAAGAACCCTTATGTACTGTAATGATATAACTAAAGCTATCAGAGCAGCGAAACAACTTTTTGTTCCTTTTTCACCTACTCATAAAGTGAAACCTATATGCAAATCAGGCATGGCCCGCTGGATAGTTAAGTGCATTCAAACATGCTGTGCTAAAGCCAAAAGAACCTTGCCTACACCTCCTAGAGAGGACTGTACTAGGAAGAAAGGAGCATCCATGACTTTTCTAGGAAACATCCCTATTGCTGGCATATGTAGGGCAGCTACATGGTCCACACTGCACACCTTTACAAAACATTAATGTGTGCATGTTTTAGCATGTCAGCAAGCCAGTGTAGCTCAGACTGTGTTACGTACACTCTTTCAAACAGCTGCATCACCCACAGTTTGGCAACCGCTTCTGAGGGTGATTGCTTTACAGTACATGCAAAGCATGTGTATCTACAGCCAAGATGCTTCAAACAGAATATATTACTTACCCTGCAAGCATCTGTTTATGGTATGTAGTGCTGTAGATTCACAAGCACCCACCCTCATCCCCAGACACTTGTGGCCATTGAAGTTTCTTCACACTATATTCACTTGGACATCTCATTACTTACACTCACACACTCCATTCTCACTCTTTTGCGGGAAAACAGTCTAACAATAGAGTTGATGCTCATGTGCAATATCACCGAAAGGAGGAGTCACTAGACCTTGTGACTCAAAAGACTTTCTTCAAAGAACAACAACTTGTACACATCCGGACCCAACACTAGATGGCAGGAATATGCACAGCATGTGAATCTACAACACTACATACCACAAACAGATGCTTACAGATGAAGTAACATATTCCTTCTAGTAGAGACACATGAACACTTGGCAGCATCACTTCTTTAAACGAGGCAGAATACATTTTTATTCATAATATTACATTTGGCTTTGTCAGGTTTGATTGTAATGTCGTGGCTTGAATCTGGACTGCTTAGTTGTTCAGCTACTAGCAGTTCAAAATCACACCAGCCAATCATATGTTTTTCCCCATTTTATGAAGTAGCGTGCAGTCTTTTCATAATTCTTAACTATCTGCTGTAAACATCTTTTCAGACTTCTACTCATGGAGGCATTGCTGTAGAAACAGACCCTTGAAGCACTACACCCTATCTTTAGGAGTGCTTCAGAAATGCAGTAGTTGTCTCTCCGCCCTCCTCATATTCCCTACCCATCTGGCAGGAGCTTCTAAGTATCCCTGGGGGTTGGATCTGTGCACCCTTGACCAGAGTTTTTAATTTGTGCAGGAGACAGCTAAATGGAGAAGATACAGAAATTTGGCTGAGGTGGTTCTAGGATGAGGAGGCTGCTGTGAGCAGAGTCCTGCCAGCTCCTGTAAATAACACAAGGAAGTGGGACTCTCCTGGAAGCTGGAGTGGATCCGGTGTAGGGAGGGGCAGAGAGGTCTGTAGCGATGTAGCCGTGTCATGCCAGTGCATGATCTACAGTGATGTTTGTGGCATGACAGTGCAACGCTGTGCTTCTCCCAAGTAATCCAGTTACCTCTTAGGTACCTTCTAATGAACCAAGAGGCCTATTTTGAATTGTTGGCTTTGTCTAGGAATACTCTTGCATGTGTAGGTGTTAACACTATCTCCACATGTTACTAAAGTGTACACTTAAAGAATAATTTGTTTACCCCACCGGAACTATCAGACTAACTAAGCGGCCTGGTATACATTGAAGACTCTGGGCCTTAATACGAGTTTAGCAGGCAGCGCAGTCTGCCCGTCAAATTCTTTGGGTTGGAAAACTGCCACTCCAGTTTTCCACCCGCTGACCCTAATACAAGTTTCCAGCTGGGTCAACAGGCGGAGGGAACTGCCATGCAGAAGGCGGCGGAGAGGGGACTTGTAATCCTGGCAGATTAAGACCGCCGGCACCGCCAGTCTGTCGACTGACAGTAACCTGGCAGTGCCTGTAGTCAAACCGTGGTGGCTCTGCCACGATCAGGACTGCCATACCTGTAATAAGGGCCTCTGTCTTGAAGTATTCTTGCACGTATTGCTTACAGGTTGCCTTATTGAACGTCCCAAGATTCCCGGTTTCTAGGAAACTTTAGTAAGACGACATTTGTTCTAATGCGACCCGAAGACTAACTGTGGGTCGAAACGTCGACATCCCCCTCCCTAATTTTGTTTCAAAACATGGTATGGTTCATCACAAGATACCATATGTGAACAGACAGGATCTCATCTTATGTTTGTTTGATATTAAATCATATACAACCTTGGAATCTGTTCACTGTCTTTTTCTATGTTGTATACATATTGATTCACTGTCAGAGCACTGAGTCGTCTGCACTACTTTTGATACGTAGTGAAAGGTAAATTGTCCTGATACTGAAAATGTGAAAATCATCATCAAGCACAAATTGTGCTCTGTATCCTTTTTCCAATAACACTGATTCTGATACAAGTTTCTAATTGAGTTGCACACGTTCAAAGCAAGCAGAAGTGTTGGTGAATGAGACCCACAAGACATTTGTTTGACTTATTACACCTACTGTTTTTTTTTGTGGACAATCATGGTGGTCCTTGTGTTGTTTCCTAAAAAGAACTTCAAAAGCTAGTAAAGACTTTACAATTATACCACACAGGGTTCTTCGTGACAGCGTGACTTACTTATGTTCTGTCCCCCATTATGTGCATTGTGGGGTCTATAATACACTTGTCATTCAGCGAACAGAACACCCACCACATTCTGATCGCGGATAAAGGTGTTGAGCAGGCCATAAGCAAGTTCATGATTTCCTCAAGTAGAGGAACAAAAATTCTACAGTTGCTTTCCTATTGCAGTAGTGGTGCATAGAAGGTAGGTATCCATGCAGAGCCATTGAAAGGTTTACCTTACTGCAGCTCCACCTCAGTCAGTTTCCCAATACTTCACTTTTTTATGGTACAACATAAAGCAAGTTGGAAAACAGGACTGGCTGAGATGGGCACTGAGGACAGTAAACACAAACCTCCTGCCCCTTTCATTGCTTAGAGCAGACTCTACAATGCCAACATCGTTGAAATTTTTTAGCTGTTTCAGGAAAGTGATCAGCAATGTGTTGCTCCTGCAGCCTTGCCACATCCTCCAGGGCAAATGAAGTGAAGGCTGCTGCTCCTGTAGCTGTAAGAATTTCAGTGACTGTCAACTGAAAGCCAAGGACAGACAAAAGTCTTCCTGTGGTGGTCGGATGATAAACAACATAAGCATTGTATGTTTCCTTCTAGATCAGGTGAGTAAACCGTTCCTTATGCTAAGGGCAAGTTGTAAAGCTCACATTGAATGGCTGAAGAACCTGGTTGTTCTTATCCACTTCACCCATTTACTTGCTGTAATCCAGTATAGAGGTGGGCTTGTAAACTTTGCCCATCTGACCCCAAACAGGGGAAGTGCTCTCATCATGGTTTGTAGTGAGCACGTCCAAATCTCAACTATCAGAACTTGACTGCAAGCAGTTAGTTGGAACGCAACACAGTGCTCTGGATTTGTGGATCTTCTTAAGAACAAGCTACTGTGGTGTCAACAAACTTTACGCCATGCCACAATGCCAGCATTGTACAGCTCACCGAACAGCTCTACTCTTGTACAGAAATTGCCAATATAAAGGTTATAAACTTTGTGAAGGAGTGGCTGGACAAACTCCCTCACAGTCTTTCCTGTGACTGCTAGCCTGGAAGGGCTACGTATAGGGCTTCAATTGGAGTCCTTCACTGTATACATTCTGAAGCTGTACACAAAACTATTAGAGCTCTCACACAGCATGTACAACATTTTCCATAGCAAGCACTTTTGCTTGCAATGTACTGCCTGAACAGCAGCCACCCTTTGTACAGGATTACAGACTCATCGCTGGCTTTATTCTTTCTGGGAGTATATATCTTTGGCAGACAAATGTTCCACAATAGGCCAGATTTTGAGCAACCTGTTGGGTCTGGATAGTCCCGGGGCATTGTAGCAGAATTGTCATTGAAATGAAGCATACGGTTTAATAGCAACAAACAATCTCTGCTCATATACGGTGCGAAGATGGGGGTTACCCAGACCGTGCAAGTGTGTTCTGTGCACTTCAGCATAAGGCCCACAAATATCTTAAGTGAAGTAGGAGTGCCTGGTGTGCCTTAGAATGAGGCCCGTGAGTGCCTAAATGCTACCATCAGAAATTGTTCAGAACACAAATTTGTTTGCTGCACAATGTGTTCAAGGAAGTCAACATCCAAAAATAGATGGACTTAGTCAGTTGGGAAATGTGTGCTTTCCACTGGGGAATTGGAGAAAATACACATTTTCTAACAAACATGTGCCAAGCAGTGGATTCACCCATATGTAGCAATTTCATTTTTTGGTTTTACTTTTTATAAACAAAACTTATGTTTTTACCTTCCCCCTGGTGGAGGAGTCCCAGGAGAAAAAACACTTTTTTCCCTTTATTTTTAGCCCCCTCAAAAGGGAGGGTCGGCCTGGGGGGCGCAGTCTCACTGCTATGGCATTTTTTCTTTTTTTAAATTTATTTGTTAATTTTTTTTTTGTATTTCCTCCTCCCCTATCTCCCCTCTTCCATGCCCTTGGGGGTCAGCCCGATCACCAACCCTGGCACTGCAATCCACTGCCAGGAAACTGTTTCCGACAGGCCTCATTGGAAAGGGGTGGACTCTCCAACTCTCCCCTTTCAGTTGCATATAATGCTAAAGATGGAATTTTCGCTATGTATTCCTTTAATAGGGCATGAGTGTTGCCATTGTTTAGTGATATAAAAGATTGAAATTTGACCCTTAACACGATTCACCCACCATAATTTATTAGATATATTCATACAAAGTATATCTAATCGTTTCAAGTTGAGTTCCTTTATAGTTCCAAATTCTACGAATGTGCAGGACGAGATCATCCATAATCATAGTTTTTGTCTTCCTCATCCTTTACAGATAAATTGTATAATTACGGAAAAGAGTTTAGTAAAGCTTACTGCCTCTGTATGCTTAAAGGTGTAAGAGCCATTAAAATGAAGTCATTGGTTCACATGGTCATGAGGAATCACATTTATACCATCCATGTTCCAAACTAGTTAGCACAGTTATTTGAGAAGTGTATTCTGAACCAGAAACTAATAGGACCTTTATCCAGCTCTCTGAGTATACGTTTAGTTGTGGTCTCAACAGAACATTTGTGGCAAAAACTAACTAATTGGGGTGCCCCAATGTTGTTCAGTCAACCTTGTTAAATGCATTTATTCAGTTCAGGGACTGACAAATGCCAGGCATTACCGCCATCCCTCAAAGAAGTATTAGTTATTCTGCTCACATGTACATAGGTTGTATGTGAGGATCAGCTATATATTCCTTTCCAGAGCACTCATCAACCTCTGTTGGAGAGTACATATGGAGGTGTTTCCGATTCTTCCTATTTGGGGAGGGAGCTAAAAATCCCCATATTTTGTAAACTAGACAACAGGCTTCAAAGTTACTGCTCACCTAGAAGAAATAAAACTGGGAAAACATAAATACTTTCCAGAAAATAAACACGTAGGCGTCTCTGTTCCCCCTCATTGGGATACCTTTAATGAAATGATGAGAGACTCCATTACGTTAACAGCCATGATAACGGAACATATGCTTCTAGTAAACGGACTAAACAAGAGCTGTCAAACTTCTTGCATTGAGGTTGAGAGGTCAGCGAGCTAAATCATATCCCAAAGTGGGGCTCACTGACTGTGATTTGGTGACTGATTAAAATATTACTGCTCTCTTCTTGTAGTTTACACAAAAAACAAAAAACAAAAGCAACTAATATGCCAGTAGGTACCTGGGTATATAATTAAATTTAAAAAAAATGATTCATCTAGATCTTGCTTAGAAATAATTCCGACAACTTGGGCAGTGAAAGCACTGCGTGCACCTAATGCATATAATATATATATATATATATATATATATATATATATATATCATTCATACGAGGCACAAATAATGTGATTTTTTAAATGTATATTATACCAAGAAAATATTAGCATTATAACATAGATGTTATCGAAATTCTAGAAAGACTGGGCAATGTGTCTCCAGTGAGAAGGAGAAAACCACAGAAAGGAAATGATCAACATAAATGAGCCCATCTTTAGATGACACCTTTTTAGTTGCTGAGTTTGTGTGTTAATTGTTGACAACATTTCAGCCTCTTTTGTAATCTCGAGGTCTCATCAGCACAGCAGTGTATAAAGGACAGTTACATTGAATCATAATGGCTAGATTTAGTAGTCACAACTGATAATAAATGAATAAGTTGGAGTGTTAGTACACGGAATCTTTACCTTAAAATGTGTAAGCTGCCTCTTGTGTGCATCTGTGGTCCAGAGGTGACCTATAAAAGTTAATGTACATTCACCAATAGGAACTTATATAGGGAAATCCAATATATAGTTAATAACCTCAATTACATGGCAAGCCTCACCTCTGACTTAGGCTAGTATCCCACCAACGGTGAGATTATAAGGAGTTGTGTATTTATTCCCTGGTCTGCAACGGTACCTATTCTGTTGCAGGTAGACTAATCATTTTAGGTTTCTGAGTTTAACAACACTAATAATAGTTGTGGTTGTTTAGAAGTGTTTAAAATGTAGCTTTAGCATATCTCATACTGAGGTATGGTATGGCAGTAGTTGACCAGGTGCAGATACTCACATAACAAGGATGGTCTACAGTGCGCAAGGGCAATGGTAAGCATACTTAAGATGAGGTCTGCTCAAAGGTAGCAGAATCCCAGAATTTAACGACCGCCATTAAAGATTCTCGAGCCCCGACAAAGAACCGTGAAGCCATCACTGTCTCAAAGCGAGGTAATCTTGTACACAGCAGGTACGAGGCCCTAATAAAAACATGGCCACCATCCAGTACAAGATTTGGAGCACTGGATACATTCCAGATTATCCTGAGTGTGCTAGGAGGAGGAGGAGTGCGACAGTAAATGTTCTCAAACTTAATATTATGGTAAAACTATAAACAAATGGTCAATTGATCAATTATGCACAGAATGAAAGCTATACATATTTTTTTTTTTTAAGAAAGTGAAGGCTGGCTATGCATATGGCCAAGGCTAATGGAATAGTGCTTTTAAACCAAACAGAAGCACATCTTTTAAAGTCAGTTAAAATTTAATAAAATACAGGAAACAAAAACAGACGTCATAAATAATGGAGATGGCATTTCAGTGGTAATTGGCAGCAAGCCTGTTCAATCCTGTTCGTAAATGTCCATTTTGATATCAAGGTAGTATTCAAATATTAGGTATAGCGGTACATGAATTTACAGTTCAGTGGATCCTGCCATTCTTCCATAGTATATAAAACTATCTCAATTGAGTTATACTTCTCAATCCATTTGCATTCAAAACATTGTTGAATGATTCATAATCACTATTAGAAAATCCCTATTTAAGAAATGCTACACCATTTGTTCCTGTGGGCCTAAAGGCCCATAGGTAGAATGGTTTTGCATTTCCAAGTTTGTGATTTCCTAACAGGAAATTGCAAATTACAAAATGCAAAACCAAGGGTGCATAAGGGCCTAGGTCCCTCTGGATGCACCCCCAGAAAAAGTGGTGCACATGTAAAGTATTTTCTCGCTACATGGTACTTTCAAAATGCATTCTAAGTGCATTTTTTAGGCTTGCACATGGTTACCATCTACTTGGAGTCAATGGTAATAGCATTTCTGAAAGGCCCATTTCGCATTTAGGAAAGGCTTTGCACATGTGCTTAGGAAATCGCAAATAGGAAATACCTATTTGCGAATCGCAAATTGCGATTTCTAATGTGTAAAAATCTAATTTTACAATTCCCTATCGGCCTTTGTACATCTGAAAAGGCAATTTACAATTTCTTAACTGACCTAAATTGCAATTGACTCTGTTAAGAAATGCTAAATCCTTTCGTATATCTGGCTCTTTATTCTGTAATATGTGCCAGTGGTCTCCTTGGTCTTCACTACTTCATTGATGTGTGGGCAAAATGTGGTGATGCAGACAATTTTTTCATTGAATTTCTTAGTTTTCAATTGTGGATGTTCTCTAGATGAGAACCATGATCTTCTTGCAGTTTTAAGTAGAATGTGTGGGTAGCCTTTCTCTCTCAGTTTGGTCATGGGCAGGTCCACCTCAGGAAAAAAATAATCAATTTTGCATATAAAATGTGTAATTTAAAAAATGAGCATATGGTTGGCCATCTCTTAGTGCACATGGTTGAAAGATCTACTAGAAGGGTATTCCTCTTTTGATTTCCTGTATAAGTTGATAATTGATTTACCCTCATCATGTTTGAAAACAGGTTCTAGAAAAGTAAACCTGACATTCCCTTTGGATGAGTTAAGGTAACCTACAAATTCACCAGGGTTGGATCCACAGTCACGCCATGTAATGAAAATATTATCAATATAATGTTTCCAGCAGTTATTCTTCAGTGCAAACGTTTTTGTTCAAAATAATCAACATACCAGGGTAGCCAGATTGGGAGCTAAAACACCTTTCCTTCTAGGGCCCTTTCTCTGTTGCTAATACTGGCCATCAAACACAAAGCAGTTCATTTTTAAATCAATGGTCAGATTGAATATAATAATCAATAGTGGTCTGTACAGGAGAATAACATATGTCCAACACCTTTTATTTCATAACCTCAACACTTTCATGCTTTCGTATGTTCCTTTGGAGCGGTCCTATGTCAAGAATCACTAGCATTTCTGAATATGGGTTGAAATCAGTATTCTCAATTACGTTTAGGTCTCTATTTCTGGGACAAAGTATCTTAAGAAAAGGTTAAGATGCTCCTCTAGTGGAGATAGGCAGTAGCATTGAACCTAATTTGACTGTGCCAGCATGAAGCAAAACCAAAAATCCAATAAGGATCAAAAAATCAAAAAAGCTGACGGCAGACAAGCTATGTATGGACCAGTAACAGCAACTTATCTCTTCTCATGTTGAACTGATATAATTTTGAAAACAGTGGCAAATCAAATTGTCACATTTCCAGATCCATGACATCTAAGATGGTATGAAAGATAGAAGACATACAGGAGGAACTAATTGCACTGGTACAGTCACTGAAGACAACAATAATGCAAAAATGTGGCTAAAGGGTGAAGTTGTAGGTAAATAAGAATCAGATTCGGCATCCTTTGCAGTTGATGCTATAGCAGCCACAATGAGAACCTCATATGAACATCAAAAGCAGTGGTCCCACATATTCTGGTTGTTACAGATGCAGTGCCATCAGTGCTGACTAAAACAAATCAAGCTTGATAAAAGGCAGTGGAATAGCATGGCAGTAAGCTTGATTTGTTACTGTTAAATTAACCTGCTTCCTGTGATCCACAAGAAGCATGGTTTGTTATCCAGTGTTCACTCAGACTGGGGTAGAAATTGGCTCCCATATAAAAACTGTAGCCTAGCAGCAGTGTTTAATGGGTATGGTGTATTGGTGTTCCGGTTAATCGCCTTAGGAGGACGATGGTTAGGATGACGCTTACAACAGTGAGAACCGTTGAAAAATTAATCAATATAATTTGAAAACAGTGAACCCAAAAGTTCAAGTACATTTCCAAAAATGGTCAAATATCAGACAACAATCCAGAACCATTTTTTTTCTTTTAATTTGTGAAACACCAATTTTGCTGGACGCGCAAAATACAGCACCATGCAGGTCAGCAAATAAGTCAGGAAATGAATGGGTGAAAATCTGTTTTTCCACTGCTCAGCATGGTCTTTGAAAGCCAAAAAATTCTACTGCAGAGGTCCAAGGAACATCTTTTGTGTTAAGCTTACAAAAAACGTATTCATTTATTGAACCACATATTTTTTCTCACTGTGTAAAATTTTAAGCTTGAGGTTGATCAGTTGATCTGTGGATGTAATGATGAAGACAGATTTTGTTACTTTTCTGCTTCAGAAAAGTAACTCCTTGGGGATTTATGAGTAAAGATCACAAAAAAATGGTTTCACTGAGTGCTGTGAATTTATGTAGGGACTTGGTGTTACAATATCATCCACTGAAATGAGTAGAATATATATTACCACCTTTGGACCTACATTTTGATTTGTATCTAGGAAAGGGTAACCCAGTAACCTCATTGGGAGCTTGGGTATATATTTGCTTTAGTAGCCACAGTGAGTATAACTGTAGGGGAAATAATAATCTTTGTCCTATTCCAGAGAAGCTTGTTAAAAATGGCCCTCCACATAGCACTGAAACTTTTTTCAGTGGGAATGAAGCATTCCTCTGTACTGCAGTATAAGTGTGTTTTGTATGCACTAGGGGCCGTCTGTCCCTCATTGTAAACGATGTACATAAAGCCACCTGAAGTACTAGGAACAATACTAATTACTAGAGTTTTCTTGTCCCTGGTTTGGAGATATTTTGTTCCTAATGTCTGCTTACAGTCACCGTAATCTGTGTGTGGGGGGGAATGAGGGGATGAGAGAGTGAGACCATCCATCTACTGTTTCAGGAAAGTTTTGATATCCATTTAAGGATCTTCTGGTAAGATTTCTATAATTATTGCTTCAGATAACTGTGGGCTAATTTATGCCTCTGTTTGAGCTTTGAATAACCATACTTAGTACCACTGAATGGAAAGCAATTTAAATATTGTGATTGAGGTGCCATTGGAAATGTCTGTGATGTTATGTTATTGGTGATCACCGGTGAGAGTATCGAGGCACTCTGTACAAGATGTGAGATACCAGCCCTGAGCTCTTACTTGAAAGTCAGTTCTTTTGCTTTGTGTGAAAGTCGAGGAGAAAGAAGTATCTGATGTGCTGTGGAAAGTGGGTTATGGGGATATTAGGGGATATTGTGCAAGTGGGCACCCCCCTTCTCTGCGTTTGTGTATGCATGCAGTGTGTGCTACTGAGACCTGCAGAGCGGAGGTATCTGAAAGGTTGGTGGAAGTTAATTTGGCTGTTCAGATATAGTAGTATTGTGGAGAGCTTTGTAGGTGTGGGTGACAAGTTTAAAGTGTTCACGCCTGTGTATCGGGCACCAGTGGAGCTCCCTAAGGTGTGGTGTGATGTGGGCCTGGCATGGGAAGTTAAGGACTAGTGTGGCTGTAATGTTTTGGATGGTCTGTAGCCTTCTTGTGAGCTGGTTGGTAATCCCTGTATATAGAGTGTTTCCATAAGTCTAGGCAGATGGTGATGAGGGCTTTGGTGATCATTTTCCTGGTGTCATCTGGTAGCCACATAAAGATTTTCTTCAGCACCCTTAGTGAATCCAGCCGATGCAACTGCCTTGACTTGGGTGATCATGTCCCATTTGTTATCTGTGAGAAAAGTCTCCGAAAGAGTGAGAGGAAAAGGCACAAAGAGAAAAGTCATTTTTCCTAACTAAATTTATCTTCACCACAGAACTGTGAGTATTTTGCACCATGTTTGAGAATTCAAATGCCCGTAATCTATTAGGATTCTGTAGGAATTATCTGGTTTTAAACCTGGAAAAATAGAAATCTTCATAGACTAGTAACATGGCATTATCATAAACTGATGCTGTAATTAACGTCCCTGATATATAACTTTGCCCCTGGCTTTAATTCATATTGCACACGTACCCTGTAACTCACTCCAAAGAGGAATCACTTGTGGTACAGTCTCTATCCCATCCAGCTTGTTTACTGTTCAGGTCCACATCTTACTTTAAAGCCCATTCACATGCATATTGGTACCTGTGATCCTCCAATACCAAGGAAAAGAACACTTCCTCTCTGTGTGTTACAAATGAAGGAGGCCAGTCATTCCCAACCAGGATGATGTAGTATGCATCCAATAAATGTGGCCAGAACACCTCTTTCATTGTGTGCAATACAGCCCTCTATTGTTAGTTATATGCTATAATTTGTATCAGGGAAGTTTACTTGTCCAACTAATGACTGTATCTGAATATATTCTTCAGTTGGAATAGTGGCCAGGTATTCTTTGAGAATCCTGCAAACTATAATGACTCCAAGTGTGCAGTCTAGAAGCACTGCTTCCTGTTTTTGAGGCATGTTTCTGTGTTTTGTCAAACCAGATGATTTTTTTAACTGAGTTGCCATTAAATGCTAGTGTGTGGCCCAAAAAGCTGCCCCATCAACTATTTCTAAAAGCTATTGTAGAGACATTTTGAAAGTTACCCATCAACTTGCATATCCAAGTTGACCGTCAGAGTGGCTTCATGTTCATTATCTGTTACTTTCCGAACATCTGGTAATACCACTAAAGAGTGTGTACTTTGCATTGGGGTATATATACCAGCAAATATAGTCAATATGTGGTTTAATTCCTTGCAGGTGGTACTCTACTCCAACATTAGTCCCTAATGTCTGTAGTAAACAGTGTCGAAGTCTGCTATACACTATCTCTAATTCCTCTAGTAGCTCTCTCACTTGAACTGCAGTCAAATTTCTTATATGGGATGAAGGAGTCTAACCAGCTCATTCTGGCCAAGTATGTCCTGGAAAGCTACGGAACCCATTTTAACAGATTCCACTACACATGGTAATTCCCATCAAACTATGATGCATGCCAATGGTCTGTTGATCATATGGTATATGTGCAGATACTGGAGCAGGCCGATATGCAATAAAGTGCCTAGATCTACTGAATCCAACTCTACTTATGAGTAAAGTATTTTGGAAGGATAACCTGGAATTGCTGAAACTACTAGAAGTATTTCTTTGCTGGTGTGAGGGAGCCCTCAACCCTCAGAAATTGGGTGGACAGATCTCTAAACTTGGCCCTTATGTGAACATTAGTCATTTTAATACAGACTCCGACTAAGATTCAGAAATTTAACTGAAAGCTCAAAGTCTTTTACTAATTAATCGTTTCACAAAGCATACAGCAGATAGGGAGTACTTATCTGAGCTGATGGAAGAAACCAATATTTCATCTAACATCACTGCATTAGTACAAATTGGTAATTACTTAGTACTAATTGGTAATTAATTAATCTGATAGAGACTTCTAGGAACAGATTCCTTACCTTAGAATATTCCCCAAGTGTCAGACTGGATTTGGAAAATCTCACGCAGTCAAACAGCTCCACGTCAGCATCACAGGCATTGGCTGCGCCGGATGTTATGTACTTGGTGCCTATATATTCCTTTCTTTCCGTGCCAACAGCGCAGGTCCGGAACACTTAACTCTGTTACTTTGTTACCACCTTTTTCAACTTTTTTGTGAACTCTTTTTTGAGCATTTTGCTCCCAGTGTGCTTTAGGGATGTCTCCTCTGAAAGTAGCAGATCTTAAACCCTGTTGGAGCCTTTCATAGGCAAATGTCTGTGATGCACCTCATCTGGTTTGTCTTTGGACCCTGGAGCAGGACCATTACTCTAGGAACTGCCCCAACTGCTGCATTATGAATTGCAAAGAGATTCAGCAACAGGAGATGAATATTCTGGCAGTCCGACATCAGAATACTCTGTACTGCTCCAGGTTCTGTTGCATGTATGATACCGGGCCTGCTGTTTCAGTTGTTCAAGTAATTCGTCGTCTTGGCTAAAGGCATCATTTGGTAAGTACTGCAAAGAGTAGAATTGTGAGAAGTCAAAGCAGTCTTCAAATTTACCAGGCCAAGTCTCAGAACAAGGTGCAGGAATGACACCACAGCTAGAGGCCCTGCTGCCGCACTTCCCCTGCTGAGTCTGGGTCCTCCCCTCCCGTAAGCATCTCAATTTTATGAGGCCATGCACAATATTTGGGTGGACTGGCCTCTATGGACTGCCTTTGGGCCCGATCGGTCTGGGAGGCAGCCCAACTGGGTTTCTACTAGCAGGTTCGCCCTCTACTCCAGTTGAACTTTCTGGATCCGTTGCCATATCTGGGCAGACTCTGTCCATGAATCCTTTGCCAGTGTTCGGCCTGTGGTGCTGAGCCAATGACCATTCCAACTCCTTACATAGCTGGACTGACATCTGTGGGTGCTGACTGGACCCCTATGACCATCTGTGTCGGAGACAGTGTTTGCTTTACTTGACAGGCCCTGAGGTTATTTTGGCTGGGGTGGCTCTGAGTACCCTTGCAGCTACTGAGTCTTCCATGAAGACCCTTTAGTTTAGTTGGGTGACAACAACTGGTATGAGGAGTTGGCTAATGCCTAAGGCCTGGACTCCTCATCAGACACTGAAATGGTCTTACATCCTAGTGTGGCTAAGGATGGGGGTGGGGTCTTTTGCTATGGTGTTGAGGAACGGAGCTAAGGTTCTTAACCTCCAGCTACCTTCTGTGGAAGTCAAGACTAAAGTCTTGGCAGAGGTGCTTCAGCCAAAGATATCCCACATGGAACCCCTACTACCCTTCAATGATGCACTCTCTGATGTCCTGCTCGGGGCCTGGAACAAGCCCTGCACAATCACACCCATGCACAGATTAATTGCATGCTGCCATAGCCCTGCTCCTGGGACCAAACATTTCTCACCAAGTGCCCTACCCCTTAGAGCCTTGTTGTGTAGGTCTCAACCTCAAAAGTGAATTCCCTACTCTCCTTACTACTCCACCAGATAGGGAATCCAAAATGCTCAATATCTTTGGGAAGAGGATTTTCTCTTCTGACAGCCTTGCACTGTGGTCTGTGAACAGTGTGTGTCTCTTGGGCCAATAAAGCCACACTTTGTGTGGCTCAGTTGCACAAGTATTTTCTGTGATCTATGAGGAATGTCATGCCATCCGGAACTTAACTATTACAGATGGGAGGGAGGCAGAAAAGTTCACCATTAGCTGGGGGTGGACACAGCAGGCTCTCTAGACATGGCACTTGCTTTATCAGTGACACTTTGTCATCATGCCTGGCTGAGGCAAGCTGGCTTTTCTGGGATATCCAGACATTTGTTTCGGACGTGCCCTTTGATGGTACTCACCAAGTGCTTGAGCACTTCAAGGAGAGTAGGGTCAAAGCGATGTTGGTGGGTCTCACCATAGCCCCATGCCAGCCACATTCTTTGTTTCGCCCTCTCCATGGCTATTCTAGGGGGTACCAGCTGTGTTCTTTTCAGTGAAGACACCAGAGCCAGCAGGCTTCCCAGCCTTTTCGTGGCTCCGGACACGGCTCCCTCAAATCTCATGGGATCCAAGGCCAGGGATCTGCCCAGCCCACAACTCCGTCTTCAGCAACCAGAGCCTCCAAATCTCTTTAGCATGCCCTCACATCAGAAAATGTTTTACCATGATATTATGCACTAACTGACCTGTGTCTGAAGCACGTTGTGGAACAATACAGGGTCGAGGTGCACGTGCACCTTGTGTGGTGCCTAATAAAAGGAATAGTCCTGTACCCCTGGGTGTAGTAAGTGCCAGCTGTCCTGCAAGGACCAATGTGTCAACCATTGGGCAAAAAAGAAGGCCGACAGAAAAACTGGGGAGGATGGCAATGGTGGGTGTGATCTGTCGAGCTGTGGGTCGAGAATTGTGTTGAAGTCACCTCCAAAGAGCCAGTGCACGTGTGCCCAGCAGGTGAGGGTGACTGTGAGACTCGCCAGGAACACTGAGTGTGCTGTGTTGGAGTCGTAAATACTACCGAGAAGGAATGGGTCGGTTGCCCTCTACCAATACGGATCGCGTCTGAAGGTCCAAATCCATAGCCGAAAGAGCACCCCTGGCTGAATCCATATGAATGCGCCCCTTGCAAAGCCCGAGTCGGTAATACTGTAGCATTGCCCCCGCCAGCGCTTTTGTAGTTTCAGCCTTTCGCCTCCTGCAATGTGAGTCTCTTGCAGGAAGGCAATCTGTGCACTCTTCCCAATATTGTTGTACCGCGTGGTGCTTGTGTATCGTGCCCACCACGCGTTCGAGGTCAGTACTCTCTGACATGAATATCTTGTGTGGTGGGAAAGGGGAGAGGAGGGGTGAGCATTAGGGGTGAGCGACATAAGGGGGCATCATTCGGACATCCAGGGTTCAACGGATCGCAGAATTAAACAGCATAAGGTGTGAATCTCAATGCAATAGTGTAATCTGCTTTGCAAACCTAACCAGAATGCCTTCAACTCCCAACCCAGGGTGGACCTTAACGGTAGATCAGCCCAAACTGTTAACTAGAATTCCCATAGATAGGGGAGAACTAATATTGTCCCACAGATCTCACTGTGGTCCTTGATAAGGGCACCAAGAGAGGAGAGCAGAGAAAAGTACCCCCAACAGGGAGTATCTCACAGAGAACCTCTCCAAAGCTGCGGAGAGGTGTGGAGTCTAGTTTGTCGGGGGAGGCCCAATAGAGCATCCTTGGACAAGGAGGCCAGCGGGAAATCCCATGTGTCATGTCAGCATGTGATGGTGTACTCTGTTACTACTAATGTGGAAAGACCATGGGGTCTTCCTGAAGGAATGAGAAAAAATGCAGTAAACCAATAAGCAGCATGATGTGCCCAGGATCACATCAAGAGATCGCAGGTATGATGACCACCAGTTGCGATTTTATGATGTCAGCAGTTTGTGAAGTAACTGCTGGTAGATTCACAGAGGCAGCACTTTCGTGGGAAGCGTGATAGTCCACATCCGACGGGGATGTCAACTGTGGAGTATATTTGGGAGGAGCATCTCTCTTCCCACCAGGATGTAGCTGTGGATAGCGCTTATGTTTGGTCTTCCTTGGCTTTTTCTGGTGTCGGAGCTCCTCTGAAGTGTGTGTCCTTGATGTCATGATTTCTGCCTTTGTCCCTCTGCTCCCATTGGTCCCCTCTGGGTTGTCGGGGGAGGAACAAGGGCAGAACGTCCCCCTCAAACCTGGCATTGTTCCAATCAGTCCCAGGTGTATGTGGGCTCGGTGAAGAAATAGCTGGTATTGTTTGCCATTATCTTTAACTTGGCTGGAAAGAGGAGTGTGTACCATAGGTCAGCCTGTCTGAGTTTCCGTTTCACTCTGAAGAACGAGGCCCTCTTGCATTGGACTGCCACTGTGTAATCAGGAAATAGGTAGAGCCGGGTGTTTTCAAAGCTAATGGATCCAGCAACACAGTATGTCCCTCTAACTCATCACTCAAGCCACAATTGGCCGAGGGGGGTACACCTATTGGTGGTTTCCGGGGTGGGAATCTGTGGGCACGCTCCAGTAAAAATTGTGGGGATAACTTACTGTGGTCTATTAGTCGGGTCAGCCCATTGTTCAAGAAATTTTACGGAATTTGATCCTTTGGCTCCTTCAAGGATGCCTACTATACGTAGGCTGTTTCGCTGTGACCTACCCTCGGATTTCTCAGCTCGCCTTTCAAGCTCTTTCACCATGGGTGTTAGGGTGGCAACCGTGGTCTTTAGTGCAGATTGGTTGAATATCAGTGAAGGCTGCTTCGGTAGTATCTACCCAGGGTGAAAGCTTCCTTTGCTCCTCTCTGAGAAGATTTAACTCTGTCTATTATGTCAACCCTTCCACTAAGTTCCTGCTTGGTGTCCGCTATTGCCTCTAGTATCTTGTCTAGTGTCTTCTGTGACGAAAGAGGCAGTCTCTCATGAAGTTCTTTCCGTACCGGACCCGCAAGGCCTCCAAAGAACCTTCGGTGGTGGGGGGATGAGGAGGGGGTTTACAGCAGCATGCGCACTCCGGGAGGTGAGCCCCCAGGCAATAGCAAGGGGGTTGTTGGGCTTGCTGATGCAATTCTCACCCACTTGTCTTGTCGATGGGAGAGCAGTGTAAGTGCTGTTAGTTTATTTTGCAGAATGGAGCAGTGGAAGTAAGTCAGTCTGCCAGCCTGAAGGGGCACTCTCCTCTTCCTTGTGACTATGGCTTCGCAAGGAGGGGTCGGAGAGGCCACCGAGGGAATACGAGCAGTCCGTACCCCTCTACAAGAGCGGCCATGGTAAGTCACCAAATGTTCCATTGTAGCTGCGATAGTTGTGCCGGAGTGATGGGTGGGGTTTGACTCAGTGCAGAGTCGTCCTAGTCGACTGGGTCTGTATATAGCGGCATTGCATTATGTAGAGATTGCCCTTTGTGCTCCCCCAGGATGCAGAGGGGGCCAGTTCTTAGGGTGGGGGCCCTGTGATTCTGCGGGCCCCAGCTCAGGTAAAGGAGTATGAAAGGGAATGCCCTTTGATCGGAAGTTGGCTGTATATGGCCTATAACTTTTGTAATGAATCTTTTGGAGACCACATGGGCTGACTGCAGTATATAGGAGGGAGGAGCACTGCAGAAGGGCAAGGGGGCATGGCCAGCTCCCTGCAGGTTGTGACGGATAATTGCAAGGCTCTCACCCTCCATCTATGTATGCGCACCTGCTGGTTGTAGGGGTGTGTTGATCAGTTCCTCAGGTATGAGCGGCTTCTGGGATCCTGTCCTGCGCTCCGCTGCGGCTCATTGGTCTCAGGCCCACAAGCCCGGTCGCAGCAGCAAATTCTCTTTCCTTAGGCCCTCCGATCCTTGAGTCAGGCGTCAGTTTCACAAACCGACGTGGGAGAATTGTGGAGCAGACTTATCCCTCCAACTGAGGAGGGTGCTTGAGGAGCTTCTGATGCAGTGTCGCAAGTCTCCCGAACTCAGGGGCCTCCCGGAGGAGTGGAAGAGTTGTGTGCTGAGTACTGTAGCCGACACTTGCCCCTCGTGTCAACTGCCAATTTTAATCCTTCTAGGGCCTCTGCCGCATCGAGCCCTGTTGCAGCTCGAATCTCGTATCTAAGGGCATGGGTCACAACGATAATGAAAGGATTGCGGGTCTCCGTCTGGGGCTGAATTAAACGTGTCCACCATCTTGCATGGAATTTGCCATGCCCCATATGCTCAGTTCAATGTTCTTTCAGTGTACAACCTGCTTGGAAGCAAGGGCAGTCTTTGTTGTATTATGTCATAGATCTTTCCAGAAGCAGATCGCTTGCCAACCAGCAGTAACCAGTTTTTCCAACTGTTAGTACAGAAACGTCATGTGTCCTGATGAAGGTAAAGGGCTGCTGCCCTTTTCTAGAGTTAAGTGGCACAAGCATGGTGGCGGCAGCATACCCATTTTGTGTTCAGTATAATTAGTAATGTGAACAGGCATTTTTACCTGTCACTGGAATGGTGTCTACTGACCCACTTGTGTACAGTTTAATGGGTGTTTACTAAACTCACCCTTGGCCTGCATGAGGTGCTTGTAGCACCCAATAGCACATATTTGTGTATGCATGCTGGGTTGCATATGTGTGTCTGTGGATGGTTTTTAACAAGGAGGCCAGTGGGTCCTTTTTTGAACTTTAGGGCCTGGGAAGGTGAGGACAGTAACCTCCAGACAGGTGATATGTATTGCTGATATTCCTGATTGCTGGAACGGGAGATGTATACGGAGTGAAGAGGAGCAGAGCATCTTCTGTGCACATCAAAGGGCTTTTTGATTCTAGGAAGATCTACTAGTCAGTGAGGCTGAGACATATAGACAGGGAGGTGGTGGGGCTGACCTGTTTCACAGTACCAAGGAAGGAAGTCCTTTGTAAATTTATGGTGCTTCACTCTGTGGAGGTTGACAGCCAGATGTGATCCCCTGTGTTCCTTTGGCCTGTGCTATGGGTCTCAGAATTGGATCATATCCTGCTACCCACAACGTGAATTTCAAAGACCAGACACTAAATCACATGTGTCTGGATTTGTAGTATAAAGATAGGAGCATATCCTCCATAATTCTTTGAGTGGCACAGTCAGGAGAGGAAGATCGAAAATAATTTTTCTTGATAAAATCAGGGTTAGGGATCAAGGTATGCCAGTCTTCCACTTGGGTGAGGGGCCATCACAGAGGAGCTAAGAACACATGCCCTGTTCCTGGAGCACCAGCAGTCTGTCTGTCTGCTAAGACCAGTGCCTTTCTGATGAGAGAAAGAGTGCTTGGAAACCTGCCTGCCAAGGTCAGCAGATCATGGAAGGAGAAGCTAGCCTGGAGTTAAGGACACCCAGCGGAGGACCCTGACAAGTGGATCCAGTTGAGCAGAGTGTGAGGCACCCGATCCATTTAGGACTTGTAGTAATAGAAAGCTGACCACTCTCTGGCAGAAGTAGATAATACCTGTCAGGACTGAAATGAAGTTGTGGCCAATTCTCTGCCAATTATTTCATTAGGGCTGTCTCACTTGTCTGTTTCCCCATATGCTAGGATTGGCCCTGAAGACTGCCAAAGTCATCACCTGTTGCAACTTAGATTGTGCAGGCCTTCGCCAAATACAAATGAGACGATGGGCGTCACCTGTTTTGGTGCCCCCCCAACTTCCCCCTACGGCTCACTTTAGATGCTCCCCAATGAACATCTTGTTCCCACCTCCACTGAAACATGCAAGTGTCCAAGAAGAGGCCACCAAAGACTGCAAAGGTTGTCATCTGGAGGATCTGACCAGATCGAGAATGTTGCCTTCCTTGTGATTCCTAGATGCCAGGAGAAGTCCCCTCTGGCTGCTGGGACCATCGCTGTGTCAAAGTAGTCCCCACAATCTGCCAAGGGACTCTGAAACAAGCCCGGAAGCTGTCCTGCCAAAGGCTGCTGCTTTGTTCGATTACCTGATTACTAAATAACTTGATTACCAAAGGCAGACACCTTCTCCATCCCCCTCATGGCGCTTCCCCTGCTGACGCTTAAGAATGCAGTGCACTCTGCTAAACATGAGAGCACGAGGAAAAGGGCCCCAGCTTTCTGACACTTCAGAGACTGCCGTCAGTTAAGATTGAAGCCGAAGCTACAGGTCCTTCATGGAGACTTGTGGCAGCTTGGTGGTGCGCTGACTTTTAAGGCCAAACACTGCCTTTTATGCATACGCTAGTGTGAGCTGCACCTGGGGGTCACCTCCTAAGTTCCACTTGGGGATGCAGGCTCAGAGTGGAGAGAAAGGGAGGGCGAAGAGACCTGCAGTGGGAACACAGCCCGGTTCAGCCCTAGGATGTTAGCTTTAAAAGAAGTCTGTGTAATTATTTTTGTTGTGTCTTCCTTGCTGAATAAATACTGCATATACTAAAATCAGTATTATGCTGGACAGTGACGTTATTGGAGAGATAGAGTGATGAGTCCTCGCATACCTTGTTCCTTAGCCCTTAACCCTGCCTACACAGAGAGAGAGAGAGAGTCTCTCTCTTCTCCCCCCCACCCCCCCGCACGCTACCACTGAGAGTCATGGGCTAAAGGGGTAGTATTTGACCCACTTGCTCAGAGACCATAATTGGTCTGAGCCTAGTACATCGAGAGCAAAAGGCCACAACCTCTGCAGTTGAGCCTAGTAGCTCCTGCTTGTTCTGTGGCCATCTGAATGGGTTTCTGATACTGCTCTTCATTCCGTCTGTTTATGAATTCAGTGCTAGCCATGAATTTGATGCTTCCTTTCAAAGTTTTGAAGCCTCATTAGTGCTAAAATCCCTGGCCATAGGTCTTGTATTCTGTTTCTTAAAGTTTTTTTTTATTTTTTATAATGGAAGAACGAGCATTTACATCCTAAATCAACAAGGGAGCAGAAAGAAGTTTGTAAATTCTTTTGCACATTTATATATAACTGCTGGGTTTCTTCCTAAATATCATATTGTATGAATAAATATATGAATCGGTGATGCACTATTAGCCTATACCAGAGCATCAATATACTGTGAATGAAAGTTAATAAAACAGTAAATAAAATCACGTATGTTACAATACTTACTTAAATGATAATGAATGCACAAATAAAGGAATGCAGTGATGTTTTAAACAGCTAAAAAGGGCAAAGTACGTGGGTAAATGCATATCACCGGAAGTATGGGAGGATGGATGTTGAAAAATGTTTTGAATTTATTAGGTTTTATTGCAAAGAAATTCCTGTTGTAATAATGAACACCTTGCCCCACCTGCTGTACCCATTTTAATCTCTGTTGTCCCACATCCAAATGTGTGACTTTAAGAGTTTGCAACAAGTCATTTTCAAGTTTCAATTCCACATAGATTTGTCAAAATAAGTAGGAAAATACTGTTGACTCCATGCTCACAAGGTGGACTGGCCTGTCCTGGCATCGTGAAATTCTGTACACTTAACCATCTGCAAAAATGGTAGTAGGGTGATCAGCTATGGAATTAGAAGAAATTGCTCAATGTGGAAATAAAACTCTACCAACAAGAATGCCATAGGAATTCTTTAGATTACAGAGAAACTTGCCCTAAGACATATACATCTCTAGTCCATAGGACCGCTATGGAAATATGGGATAGATGAGCCCTCTTACATTCTTGGCGCATTCCCATCCCCATACATCCTTATTCATTTTTCCTTGCTCTTTGACCCGGCAATGGGGGATGAGAGGACTTTCTTAGGTGGAGACAGGAATGGTCATTGTGTGTTATATGTTCCAGCAGAGCCAGATTAAAACACTCAGAGAGCAAGAGACTTTTAGGTCACAGAACACAATAAGCTCAAGTATTTTTAAAATCGGCACTGGGTTTTATACTCCGTTATTCTAGAATCAGCAAGCCAGCCTCTTAGCACTCTCAAAAGGTTTGAATAAATTTGATACAACTAGGATTCTAATAACTCATCAGTACACAACTCTGATGGAAATGAAAGGTGAGCATGGCAGGGACACTGATGCAAGGGGACAAGAAAAATCGTTGGCGGTACTGATCAGGAAGAATGGAAGCAAATTTGGTCGGACACATTCCAAAGTTTTAGAAGTACATGTCAAAGGGAGTCAGCCTATATGCTTATGATGATCAATACCTAGGAGTGCATGACCTTACAAACCTTTTGGAAGGTGATTCATGTTGCATAGATCCTACAAACCGTGGTCGAGTTCGACATGCATGTCAGTTTGACATGCTCCTGTTGTGAAACACTTGAAATGCCTAAAAACCGAAGCTTTGCCACATCGATTCCTACTATTTACAAAGAACGAGCATCAACAGGTAATACAAACCTGGCTCAATGACATGTACTTGACAGATTCAAATCTTAACTTTCACTCAGAGCCATGTCACTTAGATTCACTGTGATACTGATCACATCCTCAAGTAACACATCTCCAGGGATAGCAGGAGGGTCTGGTCCCAGCTGTTTCCACTGAAGAAAGTGCAGCCATTCCTCCCAGAAACCGACTTCCAAACCGTTATTCAAGCCCTCATTCTCTTGCATCTAGGAATGTGGCAACACTTTGCTCCACGGCTCCCATACTTCACACTTGTCCCCTTCCCTGGCATCCACTTACTACTGCACATCTTATCAAAAGCATGAAGAAATATGTCCACTCCACTCGCACACAGAAGAGTCTACAAAGCAATCATGGCTGGCAGCATCATCGATCTTTTGCACACTCGTAGCCAGGACATCATTAGATTGGAGACAAAGGAGTGGAAAAGGAGAAGAACAAGGTAACAGGCCTTCACTATTTATGCACTTAGGAGCTGTATCGACATCCCTGCATCCACCTAGACTGTCAAACTCTTGTCCCTGTTAAGAAAATAGCGGAATACAGTGCTTTACAGAACAAAGTAACCAGTCTATCTCCACTCTCAAAACCCTGCCATGTCTCCCATTTCTTATTGATTGTATCTTTGTCTTTGAGCCTGTTTAGCACTCTGTTGCCTTTTAGCTAGGTGCAAACCGCATATATACTCTTTTCTGGCCAGATAGCTAATAACAAAGTTAATTAGACAATTTACTGAATTTGTATTTTTGTTTTTCAAGAAAACTAGAAGCACCAATTTAGAATTGGGTCCCTGAAGCCGCAACTTACACCTTAGCAGCTTTTGCTTGACTTTTTTTAAACGCCAGACAACCGTAGTACGAGCTACCTGCTGCACCCATATTCACTCATTTTTACATTTTCATTCTGGCTCTTGAGAAAAAATGAATCTCTGAAGTTAATGTAGATGGTATATAATCATCATGCAGTGTTAATGTCTTGGCCAAGATAACTCATCCTCCCCATAGGAAGATGTGGCATGCCTCATGGGTTTAAACCCTTAAGCTCCTAATTATCTGAATCAAAAAGAACGAGGTTCCAACACTTTAATATCGGATATCATTTTGAGAGAAGGTTACATGGCCCAGTCACACCCCTCGGCTGGAGGTGCTGATTTATGTTCAGGAAGTCACGATGACTTGCAGCTTGAAAGTTAGACTGTGCTTTGTCATTGGTGAATCCTGCTTGTCCTCTTTCATGGCAGAGTAGCTTACTTGCAGGGAAAGGGATTTTTGCCATCAACAGCAGTGGAGAGGGGAAGGAGTTGAAGCCAACTTCTGTTTTGGTGATGGAGCAGAGTGGCAGCAAGTATGACTGCTGTAGACATAATTTGAAAGAAGGTGTCTATATTAGAGAAAGCTTTGGCAGTGCTTGAATCTCAGTGGATGAGGATGGGGCAGAAGCTGACAGGGTTCAGAGCTGTGGTGGGAGGGGTTAGGTTAAAGGTGTCTCATAAGCTACATAGGTGAATGCTCAAGCAGATACCACCGCAGGACATTAAGAGTGATGCTATGTCTGGACAGCTGAGTGAAAACTGTGCAGGGTGGCACACGTCTGTGTTGTGGGCTTTCCATGGTACACCTCGGGAGCAGAATCCCAGGTCAATTAGATTAAATGACTCTGTAGATCCTGATCTTCAGAATATCTAAATAAAAGTGGTGCTTGTAAAGCAAAAACTGCAGCTTGGCAGATCCTTTTGTTTCTGGTCTGTGTGACAAGACTCAGACCATGAGAAAAGAGCTTCAGAAGATAAGAGCAGATTTGCTGCAGGTCCGAGGTTTCTCCTCCTCTATATACTATTGGCTCATCTCAAGGAGGGGTGCAATAAAATGTTTTTGTGCAACCAAAGGTGATACAATCTTTTCTGGAGAACAATAGAGCTGCTTGGTCTTACATTATGGCATAATGAACCCCTAGCTTTTGATGGGAAAGGGACTCTTGCTAATGGTTTTACTCCTCCAGATTTCCTGTCTGTCAAAGGGCTGGAAGGCGAGGATGGAGGGGCTTTTAGGCCAAACAGTGGTGGATTTGATTTAAACTAAGTTCTCTTTCACTGTTTGATGTTTTCTTCTACTTTTTTACTACATAATTTCACTTTACTCCTTTCCTTCCTATTGCAAACCTACTCTGCTCGTATATTCCTTGAAACTCAAGTTTTGTTGGTTGTGGTTGTATTATTGCATGAAATCTTAGGAGACAATTTTTTGTACTACTAAAGCGGATGGCAAGGTATGTAGGCGAGTTGCATTCTTTTTCCTGTTTTGTTTGGGATGAGGTTTGTATGGCAAGATTGTGTGTATATCTAGACCTGGCTCTGTTTGTTAGTTAAAATGAATGAAAAAACAACAACCATAGGCTGTCATATTATATGCACTTTAAAAAACTACATGTGCTTACTCTTCGATTGATGTATGACTTCCAACCCACTCGTATCAACAGTACAGCTTCAATCTTGTACCTTTTGGCTATACTATAGTTCTTTGGCAGCATTGACCTACATTTTATGCTTACACTTTGCATATGGTTTTGTAGCATGAAATAATGGGTTTGAGTTTCAGACTTAGTAGTAAGATGTTAAAGTTGTTTTCAAATTCATGTTACCTTCTGTTGATATGTATTAGTGTCCTAAAAAGTATTGAAAATGTCTTTTTAAATTTGAAACATTAAAACTCTTCTAATCCTATTGACAATGGTTTTCACTGCAGAAATCTGTTTTGCATATAAGTTTTCACATTTTGTGTGGTTATTCTACTTCTGTGCATGTGATAACAATTCAGTGCCCAAATTGTGACACAGATTTATTTTTCTTATAAATGGAAAATGACATTCAGTTACAGGTGGAGTTTCTAAAGACCTGTGCAGTGTTCTGACTGGTAAATAGTGTTTTTCTGGCCTTTTGTGCAGAGCTACTCATATCTTTTCATGATGTAATGCTTTATAATAACCATTTAAAGTGGCAGTGGTTCACATTTGCAATCAAGGATTTGAAATAGTGATGCGTGGTCACTATAGTTAACATTCTGAACACATAGCTTGATACTCCCTTATTAATACCTATGATCATTTGCATTGCAGGGAGTACAGGGAAGTTACCATACATGGCCGTTGCTGACGCAAACCAGCAGGTCATCACAAAGGCTACGTCTAATTCTCAAGATGGAATTATAGTCACCACTGCAGCTGAAACCCTCCACAGAGGTGGCTTCCTATCAGAAGTGTTATACCCTTCATGGGCTGAGAGCATACAGTTCTTTTACCACAGACAATTGCTTCAAACAGCAATCTTCCACACACTTTAAATCCAATCCTCAGTTCACTATCTGTAGCTTTTCAGTTGAATCAGCAACCTTTAAGTCAGAGTATTATGAATATGCCACAGCCTTCAACCACAACAGGCATGTCTGGAGTCCAACTCTGCCCCATAGATTTTCAACCCAAATATAAATTGTGCTTTTTCTTTACTTTTGAGTGACAAAATGGATTACCATAACGCCCTATTTACGTGCTCTGTCCATCAATCCATTCTCGCAAACTGTTGAAAGTTCCTCTTGTGTCCTCACCATCTTCTTTCAGTTCACTTCCCTGTATATTCATGCGTGGATGTTACTTCAACTTCTGATCTTTTCTTAGACAATGAATTTCCCTATTATGAAGTTGACCCAACTTCTACAGGTTGCCCTTCCTCAAGTATTTCAAAGAATGACAAGACTTACAAATCGCTAGCTTCATCTCCCTTGGAGCCCCAGAATTACCCATGTTGATCCCTGAGCCTCCGAGTGATGTTGTTGTCTCCTCTCTTGGCAGATCAACTTTCACTTCCTCTGTTTTGGTACAAACCTTCCCACAAGTGACTGCTGCCACAAGTAGTCATTCCTCTCAAGGGGCTTCTTTAGCCTCCTCAGCCCTTGGCGGTACACCAAAGGTTTCAGTAGCAACAATGATGCTGAATTTTTTGTAATAATACTGGTAATGTATCGGATATAGCTAAACTCAACATTAAACCTCAGATGTCACTCCTTAATCCTCTTCTAGGGGCTGATCTGCTTGGTAAGTTTCTATTTTCATTTAATTAAAGAAATTATAATTCCTATATCCTACAGTGTTACATTTTAATTATAAAGAGGTTTAGTTAATGGTATCTTGCCTAGCATATGTGCGAAAGAAAGATTTGCACTTTAATGTGCAGTCTCAGATGCATAATTTATTCCTTTTCAAATTTAAATATAAACCTAAACTGTATGATTTTCTTAATTATTCAGCCTAATTGAGATTAGATGTAAACGTGACCCAAAGTCCATTGAATCAGATGCAACATAAACATAATATATGCATTATTAATTTTTGGAGGGCATCTTTCCATATATTACATTACTTTACAGACAGTGCAGATTGTGTTATTTCAAGCAAAACTGTATCCCCTGGCATCAGTGTTGCGATGTATAGCTATGCATTAGAGGCACTTTTTTTTATTTCTTTTTTTTTTTTTTTATATGTTCTACACCTCACCCAGTTCACCTGGGAACCTAGAACAAAGAGAAACAAAGCATGACAAAATTCTGAGAACTAAAAGTTAGATTCCATCCAGATGGGTTGTATGAACCTAGATCTATTATTCTTCGATCACTCCCTTGTTGCAATGAAAAAACCCTTGTTGATCATATTTTCAATTTCTTTTTCGTTTCTCCTTTGTACACATGTTCTTAAAATAAACTGGAAAAATGTAGCCCCCTTTGCCATACTTGAAATGTAATAGCTTGGCCAAGTTTCCTTTAATTCAGTGCATTGGTCCAGCATTTAAACTTCAAATGAAAAAATATATAAACAGAATATAAAATGTGGTCTCAAAATATAAATATGTACAATTTACTTTATTTTAGACATTTCTGTGTGGCATATTGTTTAACTTAATTTAACTTCTTACTGCGGTATTATGGTTAGAATTTGTGATCGACATTTTCAAGCACACGCCTTTACCATGAACTATTGGGAGTATAATCTTGATTCTTCTCAAACATGTCGCACGTGTTCTTAGAAACCTGTGGTCATTGAGCAGTTTTCTACATAATCAAACAGTATTTTGTATCTGCAACGGGTTGGATTTTCTGTAGTAGGCTTTGATCCATTGATCTCAGTTTATCCAATCTGGTCAGTAAGACCATTGCTATACAGAGTCTGTTTCAGAACAATTTGCGATGTTTGTCCTTGATCAAATGGTTGAAAAACAAATAATGCTGAAAAACATCTCACAGGGAGGTTTTTCATTTGCACCTGAAATTCCTTTGTAACCGATTTTCCTTGCAGTCTATCTTTTTAATTCCCTAATCTTCATCAATATGACTTAATAAATCAGTTTAACCTGACCATTATGTGTAGCACTGCAGTCTTTCGCATTATTGTAAGTGCATCTAGATATATTTGTTTTATGTATTCATCTTGGCTTTGTAATGTTGGCAAGCTGAAGCTCCTATCAGATAGTACTTGAGAATATAGCTTTTATTAGATAATTAAAAGATGTTGAGGACTTAGATTATGTATGCTCTAGTGGAATTGTGTACCATGGATGTCAAGACGACCTCATCTCATTTAGTCATGGATGGTGACATTGGTTTATCAATAAACTAGATGGATTGCTGCGAGGCTGCCCCGGAATACATGAAAAATAAGTTAATTTGTTTGCTAGAAATCTTATTTGCAATATGAAAGATATTCCACTCAAGTGTAAATTGTTTATTTGTGCAAGGTTTACTTTTGTATCTATCGCATTTAAGGGTTGACTCGAAAAGCCTAATTATTGACCACTTTTTTCTTCTGTTTGGCGGGGGATTGCAGGTGATATGACATCACTGAACAATACTTTGAACAACCATCAGCTTACTCACCTCCAGTCAATCTTGAACAACAATCAGATGTTTCCTTCGAGGCAGCAGCAACAGTTCATTCAGGGGTACCAGAGTCTGCAGGGATTTCAGGGAGTGGCCCCACCTTCTGGACCACATACTGAACAAAATCCTATGGCATGTCTATTTCAGAACTTTCAGGTGCTGTTGATTGGTCTCTAATTGAAATGTTGATGATATTTGGTATGTGTCCAACCTTTAACTTGAATTATGTTTTGTGTTAAACGTGTCTCTTGAAAATGTAACATCTCATAGCAGATAATAGAAAACTGTGCCCATATTTTCAGTGTTTTTCTGTTGTAGCTAGCTAGCTCGAATACCTAGCATTACAATACTTTTCCCAGCATTTGTGTTAATTTAGTATAAACAGTGGGTCTTCGCCTAGAAATGATCAATGACTGCAAATTACACTCTACCCCTTTCCCACTCCATTCTCCTGTGTTCTGCTACTTTTAGAATGTGTTAAATAATCAATGCAGAACTCTGTAGACTGTAGGTTAACCAGTCTACTCCTAATTAATTTTTAAGCAGGAAAGGCAGGTGCCGCACACGCTCATTGTCAACTACCTTACATAACTGGGTGGTCATAAATCGCTTCAACAACAAATCTTATGAGAGACTTAAAAGGAGTATATTTTTGAGTCACGTGCTCTTAATGTATACACAAAAGTCAATTAGCAGGGATTGTATTGTATTGTTTTTCTTTTTTTTTAACTTAATACTTTTCATTGACTTCTTCTATACAACATTAAAACTGCCTGCTTTTAATTAGGTAATGAGCATCAGCTTTGCAAGCATACTCTGTACACCTATACACAACAGCATTATTTCTCTTAGGATTTTTCTTCGTCCTATGGAGTGTGAATGGTACCTGGGGGGGGTCTAGTCCTTGATTGAGACTCCCATACATAGGACTCAGTGAAATTCTATTCACTGGGTCTCCAAAATTTCACATTTATCTACTGCAGGGTGTTTGTTATCTTGAAAGAGCTGGCTGGGTCATTCCAAGTTCTCTCCCACCATTAACCCTAGTTTTTTTGTTTATTAGTTATTTTTTATTCTTGTCCAGTTTATTATTTCTAAGTATACAAAATTCCAGCTAACACATGTTTCGCGATACATCCCATTGCTTCTTCTGGACAAGAAATTCTGTGTGGCATTCTGTTCTGTTTCATGCTTTCATTTTGTCGTTGTCCAAAGTAGTGTTTCTTTTTTGCAGCAGATTTAAACTAGTGAATCTAGTTATGAGTTTAATTGTAGCTTATCCACCAAGTAGGTTTAATATGACCTTGGTGAAATAATGCGTGAAAAGAGATGGTATCACAAGTGCTATTAAAATAAATATGTTTATAACATGTGACTGCAGATATACATTATGCATACTCCGGCCATCTACCGTTGGGCTTGGACATTGCAAGTTGTTTTCATTCAAAGAAATCTCTCTGTCACAAGGTCTCCTGTGATCCCTCGCTCAGTAGAGTGGGCACATGGGCACCGACTCCATTGTTAGACTTTTTCCGCATTGTGAGATTCTTACTGATATTCATGAATGTAGAATTGTCCAACCTTTGTCCGGGAACCCTGGAAAGCTTCTATGCATGTATACTTCAGATGTTTAAGTCAGCCCACCTCAGTGATGAATAGTCTGGTGACACCTCCATTACTCTGTGACAGGCCAACTTTAACTGCATTTTATCTGCAGAAAGCTACACCAATATAATTTTGATACAAATCCAAATTGCAGTATTATGTGTAGAAAAGTGCAATACAAAAAAAGAGTTTATATCCCTGGCTAGGCGCTAGACTGGGCACCTGAATGTGACGGATGTCTGTGGCGGATGCCCAACAGGTGAGCATGTGGTGCTGGGGTTGAGCCACAACTCCAAGACCTGCATAGACTGTGCTTTGATGAGCCCAAAGGTCCTCAGCTGTTCCGAAGTCCACTCAGAGTATAAGGCTTGATTCTGTACCTGCTCCCATTCCTGGAGCCACTCTGGAGTCCGGTCATCATTATGGTCCAAATCCTCAGGTAAGGGTAAGAAGTCAAAGCAGTGTACTGCTCCTTCTTGCTATTCCTATTCCTCTGATTAAGCATATGGAGTGCTAATCGTCTCGTTCCCACTCCTGAAGTCAGTCGACTTCGGAGCCGATTCCACAGCTGGCTCTGGGACAGCCAGAATTTCCAGAGTGAATAGCCATGCTAGATCGAAGAGTTCCGTGCAGCTATACTCAGGCTCTTCAGACATCTGCTGACTCCCTCTGGGCGCCTTTGGCCCGACAGAGCTAAGAGGCCATCCTTCTGTATTACCCTAGCTGGTTTGCCCTCTGCCCCAACAGGACCCTCTGAGCCTCTTCTGCCCTCTGCTCCAATTCCACACCAGGCCCGGGTTCGTCTACGTCATTGCCAACTTCATCACCAGAAGAAGTGACTCCCTTTGTCCTTTCCAGTGCAGATTTTGACTGGCATCAAAACCAAATCCAACAAAGCAGACAACATTCTCCCCACTTCCTTTTTGGGACGAATACATTGATGGGTGATGAATTCGCTCAGCCCTGCACAGGAGGTAATTGACATGATGACTTGCGAGACGCTTGTGGGTTTGATACGTTCCCGTAAACATCCCTTTTCTCTCCTCCAGGAGCAACCACAGAAGAATCGGCCTCCTATGCTGTGGTTATGCCTAGGACGGCAGACTTTCTTGACCTCCAACTCCTTGTTATGGAGATGAAAATAATGCACTGACCGAAGAACTGCAGCTTGACCAGACTGCTTCTGAGCCTTTACTCCCATTCAATGAGTCCTTAACAGATACCCCCTTGTGGGCTTGGGTTAAACCTGGTATCAGTCCTTTGGTTAACCATCGGATTGCAAGGCAGCGCCATCCTGCTTAAGCCAACCCAGCTTTTTTCTCCAAGAATCCCTCTCCAGAGAGTCTTGTGGTGCTGGCTTTCACTAACAGAACCAACCCCAGCAATTTCCCGACCACTCCTGGTGGGGAAGCCAAGAGAGCGGAAATGTTTGAAAAGAGGAGCTTCTCCTTATCCAAAATGGCCCTTTATTCATTTAATGGCTCCTGTTGCCTAGGTGCTACACCCATGCCCTTTGGGAATCTGTGGCACAAGTTCTCCCGGTGCCCTGGAGGGCCATCATCCTTTCCTTTCATAGGCATTTAAGGATTTCTGTGATGTATCTAAGTGCACAATTCACTGATGCTTGGACACCAGTGGCTCCGGTGAGAGGGCCTTAAGCGTTGCCATTTGCCACCATATGTAGCTATGTTCCACTGAGTTCTTGGGTAACGTCCAGTCCTAACTGATGGACATGCCATTACAAGAAACTTGATTGTTTGAGGACAAGACTAACCCTGCCATTGAGCGCTTCGAATAGACTAGAGCTATTGCTGGCTGGCTGGGCCTTTCTCCAGAATCTTGTCAACAGCAGCAATTTCACTGTACCATTCATGGTTTTAGACAAGGCGTTCCTTACCACCAGCCTATCCCACCCCAGCAGTTTCACAGGAGAGGTTGTGATGCCCACGGCCCCCAGGCCAAGGTCAGCGTGCCACCCAGTCCACCACGCCACCTGTAGTCCCACCTACCAGACTTCTTTAGTGTACCGTTACTAGAGCACAGCCACCTGGTAGGAGGCAGAATCCATCTACTTTTTTTTTTTCTTCCCCCATCCCCACAGGTTAGTAGGAGATTACATTGGACAAGTGTGTACTGCAAATTGTCCAAAAAGGTTATGTTCTACCTTTGCTACTTTCCCCGCCGCACCACCCACTATCACCCCACGAACTAATGGAGGACCATCTCTCTATTTTGTGGCAGGAAGTGCAAGTGCCTTTAACCAAAGGTGTTGTTTAGATGGTGCCAATGCTAGAAGTAGGGTATGGTTACTATTTCCGCTGCTTTCGGGTGTGTAAGAAGGATGGAGGTCTTCGTTCTCGGCTAGATCTGCACCCTCTCAATGCCTTCCTCTTTAAGGAGAACTTCAAAATGAGGAAAAGTTCAAAATCCACACCCTGGGCCAGGTCTTTACTGCTGTTGACCGTGGAGATCGGATAGTGGAGGTAGATCTGCAGGATGCCTATTTCTATATTCCCGTCCTGCCAGTCTATTAGAAATGCACCTCTTCGTGGTGGGAGAGGTGCATTTCCAGTTTGCTGTGCTGCACTGTGGACTCACTTGTGCCCATTTGATCTTCGGAAAAGTGATGGTGGTGGTGGCAGCGCACCTCTGAATGTTGTGGGTGCCACTCTTCCCTACCTAGACTATAGGCTAATGAAGGCGAACCACAGTCAGGTATCAACCTTCTCCAGACTATGAGATATTGATACTGAAGCACATGACAGATCGCAGTCCAAATAGTCAAGTTGATCAGTCCATCAAAGTAGATTTCAAGAAGGATTTTTTTTTTATATTGAAAATGGAAAATATAAAGTCCCGCAAATGTTGTTTGACACACTATACATGTGTTACGCTGGCAATCGACACGTTTCTTCTTTTTGTGAAATTATCAAAGCTGCAGTGTTCACAAAAATAGATATATGGTTGATTGTTTCAATACATACATGTTATATCTGTGATTCATTGTTTGCCCATTTTGGAACTGAACATGCAGGTGCCACTCATAAAACATAAAAAAGTGATATTTATACATCGGAAATGATGAGAAAATTGTGTGACTCCAGATTGCAGTGAATATACACTAAATAAGAGTGATAAGAGAAACCTGATGTGGGTTGCCCTATAACATACATGGCCTATAAACCGCTACATAGGAGGGCCATGCATTAATTGGAAGTATTATTATAGAGATGTAGTGTTGTTAAGTGACCCTCTGAGTGACCCTCTGAGTACCCTGGAAACGACAAAAGACCCATATCTGCTTACAGCCTCATGCCTTTAGGAACACTGCCTTTTCGCTTTGGGATAATTTTCAGCCTGTTGAAACAGGCACACAGTGAAGCAATACTTATTGACTACTTTCCCAAGGAGAAAGAATTGATCCAGGTATCTGGTGACACCTACCTCCTTTTCTATGGATACTATTAAAGTACATGTTCGTAAGGTGTGTTGCAAGGGCATCATTTTATACCTGCGGGATTCATCTCTGTGACAGTTTCCAAGGTACTAATAGGCCACTTAACACTATGGGCCTGATAACGACCTTGGCGGAGTAGATTACGCTGTCCCAAATGTGACTACATATATATGGAACTTTTAATATGGTGGACCGGATATCCTTCACATTTGAGACAGGCTTATCCCCTCCACCAAGGTCATAATCTGGCCTGATGTCTTTGTAATAACGCTTCCATTTAGTGCTGGTGCGTTTTGTGCAGCGGTGTCGAGGACATGCACTGGCTATTAACCCACATTAGGCTTCACTTATCACTCTTTTTTTAGTGTATAGTCTCTAAGACACTGCACTCAGGGGTTACACTATTTTCTCACTATCTTCTGATGGTTAAATATCACTTCTTTTCTGTTTGTTGAGTGGCATGTGCATTTTCGGTTACAAAATGGATAAACACTGAACTAAAATAATACTCAAAACATACATATTGAAACAAACAATCATGTATTTTTTTAATACTGTCGTTTTGGAAAAGTCGCAAAAAGACGAAACACATGTCGACTGCCAGCGTAACAGATTTGTGGGACTGTTAAAACGCAACCCATGAACTGTCTGGCAAAGTCTGTGGATCTGTGTATGTTGTATGTCTACTTTTCGTAAGATTCCAAGTCTAGGAATCATCTCACTGTCTTCTAGTTTGCTTTTGGGGCTCTGCATCTGGAGCTGTGGACAGCCTTAAAAGCAACTGACATCAGCATGTGGAAATGGTGGCTAAATCTGCTCCGTATGTCATTTCCAGAGCGAAAAGGTCTCAGTGCTATGGAAAGTTTCCGGATTCAGTCTGGTGCCTGGGGAGTAGTCAAAAAGTGAGGAATCTGTAGTTAGATAGAATCTTTACCAGAAAGATTGTTACCAAAGGTAATTAACCTGTTCAGCGAAGCAAAAAGACTTGTTGGTGCTGACACCCCAGTCGGACCTGTAAAATGCCTCTGCCCTGAAGCTATGCTTGAAAGAAGCTTGAGCACACAGTTGGTGTCAAACGCTATCGACCGCAAAACCACCCTCCATTGCTAGTCTCAGGGACTCTGAAAGGCCAATCCTCAAGAGTTTACAGGAGGAGATTGAGAGGTAACATTAGATTGCCATTAACCCACACACAGGGAATATTTATCCCAAGAACACCAAAGATTAGGAACCTATACCAAAGAAAAGGAAACTGCCTTTTGAGAAAGAGACTGCGCTGGACTCTTCATCTGATGCACCACCACAACCAAAGCATTTTAAGGATGCACCCACTAGCCCTTCCATGAGAGCTATCAGGCATCCTTTTATCATCACCCAACAGAAGGTCCATGGGGGGGGTTTGTGACATATTCCCACTTGGAGCACACACTTGGAGTCTGATTTATTAAGAGTCTCTTCCCCTGATGATTCTGCCACATACCATCAGGTCATTCAGGGGAATCCACTCTGTCATAAAGTCCACATGCATACCACTCCTGATTATTAGTTCCTCTTGGAACATGTCTGGGTCGGAGTTCTCTATCAATTTTTCTCCCAGTGCTGAAGGGGATAATCAAATCTGACTCAGACATCTTTCAGGAAGCTGTCATAAGCCAATTTGCGCCCCCCAGAGTGGAGAAGACATATAGGCCTCTCCCCCAGACCCCATTTGCATCAGGGGGCACCTCCTGCCACACTTCTTGGTAGTGTATACTGCCCATAAGCAGGCCTCTGCACAAGCCAGACAAGAGGCTCCTCCACCAGATAAGGAGAGTAAAGAATGGATGCTACAGGGACAAGGTTCGAATGTGGAGAGCTATGCACTGGCAGATTGCTAACTCAGTGGGCCTGTTCTTGACAGGGCCCAAAGAAATATGATTTAGAGTGTGCTGCAGCACCTCGCAGGTCAATTTAGGAAGAGGGAGAAATAAATATGTTGGTCTTCAAGTGGACCAAATGCTAAAAAAAAATATCAAGATAGATACTGATGTAGCAAAAAGCATGGGGCCTCTCCCCAAACACCTTCCTCTGAGGGGCTCCTTTCAGAGACAGCAGATGAAGCAAAGGCCACTTCACCAGAACAGGCACATTTTTATCAACACCAGCAGCAAGCAGTCAGGCAGATACATACTTTGGTTCAGACAGGGGCAACTCCAGCAGAGGTTAAGTAGAAGCATTCTCAATAAATGAACCTCCACTGCAAAGCACTGATGTACTAATCCCACTCGATCCCCACGGTTGTGTCTTCCTTATTGGGGAAAAATCGCATCAGATCACTGGGTGCATAGCACTTTTGATAAGGGATATTGCATGCAACTGCTTTCAAACCCACCAAACATTCCACCCTGTGCACACACTAAGTGCACAGCATCTCCACCTTCTCCAAGAGGAGGAACAAGCACTTCTGCTGAAAGGGGACATAGAACTGGTGCCCTTCTCCTGCCAAAGGTGTGTACCCTCTGTACTTTCTAATCCCCAAAAAGACACTTCTTTAAGGACAGTACTTGATTTCAGTCCCCTCACAGGTACATCCTATTAGAACATATCCATATGACCACTCTTCATGAGTAATCTGAACCGCCCTGTCCCCTATTCTGAACCTGAAGGATTCCTACTTCCACATACCCATTCATTCAGGTAATCAAAGCTATCTTCGCATCATGGAGAATGGACAACACTACCTATTCAAGGTGCTATCCTTTGGGGGTACCAAAGTGACGAAGGTGGTCATAAGGTGTCTGGCAGTTGTAGCCGTTCATCTCAGGAGGGAAGGAGCACATTTGTTTCCCTGTCTAGACGATGGGCTGATTAAGAGTGCCGGAACACAGCAGTGCTTAGCACACTCTGACGCTATTACCTCCCTCCTCCACAGGTTGCAATTTACAATAAATACTTCCAAGCCCAACTACAGCCTCTTGAAGTTCAGTCCTTCCTGGGGTCAGTTCTAAATGCTGTCACTGGCAAGGCTCACCCCAACCTACAAAGGAGGAGAGTGGGCAGGGTATGGGGAGAGTTCATCTCCACATGTTGACAGTTAAGAGTCTCTACCCACTACAGCTGCAGGGGTTTCACTTCATCTACCAGGAACGTCTTGCCATCCACCTATCCCTCTAAGCCCTCTTACAGAACATACAGGGCAACATGGTCCTCTCAAAACCGACAAAATTACTGTGTTTATTACTTGGCGAAATGGGGGCACTCACTTGCCATATCTGTCAGCCCTGCGTAAAAGATTTGCATTGGGCAATTCCCCCATGACATACACCTCTTAGTGGAGTTTATCCCAGGAGCGGACAATGACTTTAAAGACTTACTCAGAAGGACGCAATACGTCCACGAGTGGAAACTATCCACAAGTCCTACTCCCCTAATTTCATCAATGGAGGTTTCCACAAATAAACCTATTTCCCACTCACGAAAATGTAAAATGCGAAAGCTTTACCTCCAGATTTTCACACTGACCCTCACTTGGCAATTCCCTGTGGATGAACTCGGCCGATATAGTTGCCTTTGTTTTTCCTCCTCTCCTCCTTCTTCCATATGTGTTGGTAAAGCTATGACAAACCTTCCTCACCCCCATCCTCATAGCTCCCACATGGGAAAAACAACCATGGTTCTCAGCCCTACTTGAGAGGTCTGTTACCCCACATGAAAGGCTCCACAGCAGGCCAGTCCGTCTCACTCAGAAACATGGCCAGGCCCCTTGTGGCTTAGTCTAGCAATCTGGCACCTGAGGTCCTAACGTTTGTGTATCTAAGTCTTCAACAAGAGTGCATGTATTTTCTTAAGGAAGCTCAGAGACCTACTACTAGAGATTGTTACCTAGCAAAGTGGAAGGGATTTGTATTGTATCTCCAAGAATCTAGATCCTCTTAAACCTGTGGTTTAAGCATTGTTGTTTGCTTCACCTACATAAATCAAGATTAATGTATACTTCATACACCTACATCTTGCAGCCATCGCCACATGCATGCAAAATAGAGAGCACTCTTCTCTTCAAAATTCCCATCATTAAAGCCTTCATGGATTCCACTTACGGTGCCAGTTGGGCCTCTAAGGAATAGAATACTCACAAGACTCATGAGGCTCCCATTCAAGTTAATGCAGTGCTGTCCTGTGCAATTTCTTTCCTTGAAAGTAGCTTTTAATATAGCCATTACATTGCTAAGTAAGCACAGGCCCTCACTTTACAAAAACCTTTACTCCAGGTTCTTGCAGCTAGGGTTGTCCTTGGAACTAACCCTAAATTACTTCCTAAGGTGGTGTCTCCTATCCACATGAATCAAATAATTAAGCTTTTAGTATTTCTGTCTCACCAAGACTCCATAACTCAAAGTGCGGTTCACTCCCTAGATGTCAAAATAACATTAATGTACTTTATTGAAATAACCAAATCTTTTTGTAAAACTTAACAGCTCTTTGTTGCTTTTTCTAAACCTCCTTAATGCCTCCCTATATCCAAAGTTAGCATAGTTATATGTATTGTGAAATGAATACAAACATGTTATGCTAAAGATAAAAGGATTCTCACTTCTCCCCTTAGGCTGCCTTCTACTGTGAAGAAGGGGGCAATCATGGCATTTCTTAGGAATATTCTAGTAGCAGCCACACAGTCAACTCCACACACTTTTACCAAGCATTACTGTATAGATATCTTCACCCATCTACAGACTATAATTGGCTAGACAGTATTAAGAACTCAGTTTCAGACATCTGCATCATCAACTGACTAGCCACCACTTTAGGGTTGTACTATTTTACAGTGTATGCAGTGCATGTGTAGCATGCTATGAACTGAATGCTACTTACTGTGTAACCATCTGTTTCTAGCTTGTAGCGCTATAGATTCACATCCACCCACTCTCACTTCCAGAGTCAGTGTCCTGTTTGCAAATCTCTGTAAGATTAGATATTAACTGTACTTTTATACACCATGGGCACCCCAGTCTCACTACCAAACACTATGTACTTACGCTCACCTGCTTTGTGGAAAATAATCTAATAATGGAGTCTGCACCCATGTGCATTCCCTACTAATTAAGGAGCCACAAGAGACCTTGTGAGTCAGACTTCCTTGAACAAAAAACAACTTGCACCATCAGAGCCCAACATTAGATGTCAGGAGTATTCAAAGCGTGTCAATCTAAAGCACTACAAGCTGCAAACAAATGCATACAAGGTAAGTAACATTTCTTTTTTTCTATCTAATCGGCTTCTACAGGAGGTAAGAATCAAACCCTCAGTTACCCATTTTCTGGTAGATACTTCAAATTGCAGATTCCTCACCTTAGATTGTGTCCCACATGCTTGACTCTATGCAGAGATTTTTTCGTAGCAGTGCTCCCATGTGCCACTAAATGGAGTCATAAGGCTCCATGCTGATTTTATTGCTTTTTTGCTCCCTGGAAGCAATGGAGCAGAGCCACTTAGAGTACCACCTCTGCCGGCTGACAACAATTGCTTACTTTACGTTCCTTCTGATGCCTATCTGAAGTAGATTACCTACTGTAGTTTATCCCACAACCCCAAACTGTTTTCTTAGTGTTCTAGGGAATGTCCCCACCGTAAATGACAGGGTTCAAGCCATGCCACAAATGCAAGAACCGGATGTCGGTCAGGAACCTGCATGAGGTGTACCTTTGGTGCCTGGGCCCGGGACACAACTTGGGATGTGTGACCGATGTATGCCTCGTGCACCATAAGGACATAGGACAGCCATCGTGTACATCCCACTCCAAGACAAGGACCCAGGCTCAGTCACCAGACCGTTCTATTTTCCACTTGAAGTCCAGGTCCAAATGCAAGCATAAATTGATCCCAGCGTGCGCAGAGTTCACCGAGCCATGTAGGCCTTCAAAGAGGCCATGCTGCAAATGTTCAGTGCAGCACTATTTTCCTTTCTAACGCAGTCTGCCAATTCTGGACAAGTTATCGGGCCTAAAGTGACTCTGGTACAATCCTACACACCGGGTTCTGCCACACTGGTGCCAATTCACTTGCAGGATACCGAATAGACCGATGTCATGGTGTCAGATTATACAAATGCAGCCTGTTATCATGCAGCTTGACAGTCTCTAGCACATTGCTGTTGTCCGCAGAGACTCCTCTTTTTTTGGCTCCGATTCTGACCTTGTGCTGTTGCAGGGTACAACCAGAGCATTTATGATGGGGATTGTGGTTTACTCCCCCCATGACACTGACTATGCCCTGTAAATACCATTAGGCTTGATACCTCACATGAGACAATGTTTGATTCGCTGCATGTGCCACCAGCGGAAGAAGGTGGCTTGTTCATAGTGGTGCTTTGGAGGCATCTGAAGTACCAGAATCACAGTTGCCCTCCAATGAGACTAAGATGTTTTGACATGTGCCAGCAACTTCTGAGCTTCTGTTTAATGATGCCTTCTTAGGGAGAATGGTGCCAGAGAGCCCTCAGCAAGATGGGGGGTGCGCCTTAGACACTTGGCAGCCCCCAAAACAGACTAAGAAGTTCCTGCTACCTGGGGCAGTGAAAGATCTCTGCCGCAGTTCACTGAGTGGGCAGTGCTGAAGGAACAAGCAGGCGGGCGCTCTACGCAGGGCAGCTGGAGGCTGCAGAGTGAAACAAGTGCAGCGTCATGGGCCTCGGAAGTTGCGCCTTGGACAGAATGGGAAGTTGCCCCCGTACCAGAATGGGAAGCTCCCGCTGGCTGAGGGAGCTGCCAGCGTGGATTCGGGAGGCCAAAGCAAAGTGAGCGACCATTAGGCCCAAACTCTTAAACAATGCAGTGGCCATGTGTGCAGGAAACTGTATTGGGACAGCAGTTCTCTTGGCTGCACAGCTCTCAGCTGCAGACAACCAGATTAACCCGCCGAGCAAGGTAGGCCGGTGATGCAGAGGGGTTGGAGTTGGGGGGGGGGGGGGGGAGGAGGAGAAAGGACCCTAAAGAAAGACTGAGTCCCAGTTAGGCGATTGGCTTAGAGCTTCAGTATGGGCTGTCACAAAAACATCAAGAACAATGTTGGGGCACAAAAAACAGAGAGGTTATAATATAAATATAGCTTCAAGACTATTTGTTGTACCCTGCCCTGCAAACCCCCCAGTCCTGGCACTGAGAATACACAACAAGCTCCTGTTGGCATCTCGGTACAGATAGTGCTGTCCCCCAGTCATAGAATGGAAAACTTTTGTCTGGCATCTAAGCTCCTAGTGGGCCAGCAGCCTCAACACTGAAGGCTGGGTGAAGACAGCTCGGTGACGGTCACTGCTTAAGCACATGCGGCACTGGGGAGCTCACCGCCAACGTACAGAGAAAACAAGGTTGTGGCCCTGCTCCCTAATTTGGATATATCATTGATATCACCCAGAGATCTGCGTCCCCACCACATGCTCTGCTCCTTGCCCCTTGACATGGATGCAAAAGAGTAGCGAGGAATGGTAAATGTCAGGAATCTGCTATGAAGTGATCACTATGAATTGCCTGCTGCTGAAGCATAACCTATTGCAAAACACTGCCTGGCTGGGTTCATGCAACAAAAAGTACAATGCCCGGGTGGGTCTTTGGCACAGGTGATCGCGAATTTCATTATGGGGGCCCCCCCTCCCTGCTGCCCATATCACCCCACATAAATTTGGCTGCTGATACCATTAGGTATCCAGGGCTACCGAATGGAGTTTGTTCATAGGGTGACACTCAGAAAACAGCTGTGAGCACCTCTGGTGGCTCTTATTTAATGCGGCCACACTTCCCAGAATTGAGCCTGCATCAGGGATAAAGAGTAGCATGTGACGACAATTGTGTGTGTAACCATATGGCACCTACTGTGATAACCTTCCCTGGCGGACATGGGAAACATGGACAGGAACCAAAAACGTCTCACTTTTGAATCCCAGCGCACTAACAAACCACTACAGGAAACGTATCAGGCCCAGGAACAGGATTTGGAGCCCACAACTATGACCGCAGCAAGACCACATTGCTGGCGATGCAACAAAGTCTCCAGTCTTTTGACATAGAAAATAGACTCCCTGAATCTGGCATGGATCACATGGCAGCCTAACTGAATAAACAATCAATGTGCCTCACTGCAGCAGAGCAATGGTTTTCAACAACAATGAGCTGCAGGCCCTGAGCATCAAATATTTAAATATGGAAAAGGTCCTGGCAGTACCACAAGCCAAAAATGAAGACTTAGAAGCTCGCTCACACCCCAATAAAATGTTCACTCAATAGATGGAAAGGACACTGTTTGGGTGGCCTTCAAGATTACAATCAGAGGTATATGCATCAGTACACAAGTGGAAGTGTTAAAGGCAACACGCACACAACTGCATAAGACAGAGGATAATATACTTTCCCTTGAAAGAGTGTGAGAGACATCCCAGCGGTGCAACCCTCTTAACTATCCGGGAGAGCCTTACCAAATTTAACAACATCGCTTCACAAGAACTGTGGTTTGTATTAAAGCGCCACACACCACTCACATACAGGATTGGTGGTCGACCAGGACGCAGCCTTGCAGAGAAATTAAGAACACCCAAGGGCTGGGCACACAAACTAAAGATATCAACTCTGGAGGTGTGCGTCCTATATGACACCCCCTCTATACTCACCACCTTTAGATTTTACACTAACCTATACAGTTCCTGGACGTCTGCTACAGCAGATGAGACAAATGCATATCTCAGTGATGCAGCCTATAGCAGTCGATGAAGTTAAAGAAGCCATACACACTACGGAACGGTAAGGCCCCGGGGTTGGATGGACTGACTGGAGAGCTCTATGAAGAGTTTGTCGAGCTCTTGGCCCCTCACCTCCACGCAGTATATGATGTGGCATACCAGAAACACTTCTTGCCTCCCTCCTTGCGCGAAGCCCTTATAGTGACTGTTAAAGCAGGACAAAAGCGCCTGAGTATTTTGAATCATGCTGACCTCCATCTTTAATTAACACTGACGCAAAAATCCTGGCCAGAATGTGGGCTCAAAGTCTCCAACCCCTGCTTCCCCTAATATTACCTGACCAATGTGTGTTCATACCGTCTACATCCACAACACATAGTCTGCGCACCACTTTTGCTATGATTCATTAATTTAGCTCCTCCTTACAGGCAGCAGCGGTTCTATTGGATGCAGCCAAAGCCATTCAACTCTGTTGAATGGCAATATATGTTCGCAATCATGACCCGCATGGAAATGCCATAAGTGTTCCTGCGCTGGATTTGTCTGCTTTATGCAGATCCGTTAGCCCGAGTGTGGATAATTGGACATACGCCTGAACCGTTTCCCATATGTAGAAGAACACGACAGGGCTTTCCACTGTCCCCATGTTACCCATGTCACAGGTATTTCTTCTCCTGGCTGCCTTTTATGTCCTCTTTTTCTCCATTGTCCTCCTCTTTGCCTCCCTTTTTTCCCTTCCCCTCCTCCCTCTCTCTCTCTAAAACTGTTCCTCCTCTTTTCTGTTCCGCTTTCCTTTTTCTGTTAGTATTATGTCTAGTTTTCATCCTCTATCCGTTTGTCTTCCCCCCTTTCTCTTCTTTTCTTCCCTCCCCCCTTTTTCTCTTCTTTTCTTCCCCCAACCCTCTCTGCTTCCCTTCCCCCGTTTTTTCTTATTCTCAACCACCCCACCTTGCCCTCCTCCACGTCTCCCAAATCCCCCTTTAAACCCCCCCCTCTCTCTTTTTCCTCCTCTTTACCTCATCGCGTAACGCGGCCACTGGGAACTACATTTCCCAGCAGCCGCAGTCAACACGCGACGCCTCTGGGCTCCATACCCCGGCCGGAGGCTTCCAGCCCCGTCCTCCCGCGGCACGCGCCTGCCCTTCGCCGGCGATTTCTCTCAGCTGTGGCACACACAGCAACCATACCGAGGCCAGAAACGCACTGCGGGCCTGTGGCGGTGATCCTTTCCACCTGAGAAACAGCGAGTGCCAATTATCGCGCGCCTCACACATCGAGCTGCCATAAAAAAGACTGTCTCCCCTCGACCACTTGTACCAAGCGGTCCCAGGAGAGGACGGCATAGGCGCACGACGAGCGCCCCCTTTGATGTAGTGAGTGACTGAATGGACCACAGACAGCACAGATAAGATTCTTCTTCTCCTCCTCCCCATTTCCCTTATTTTTACTATTAATTGTAGCCATCTCCTGTGACTACCATCCTCATAATGCAGCATCTCTGTATCCATTTATTGCTGATGGTGGGTTCCTAGTGGTAACCTCGCCTACTGTTCCTTTTACTACGTAATTCCCTGCAGTGGTAGGACTGCCTACCTGCCTACTTAGATTTACCTACTTTGTCACCTTGTGCATGAATATTGCCTACGATGAGCATATGTATTTTGTGCACTAATGCATCCCCCTGACACGTGTGTGGTTGGTTTGATTTTGCAGTGGCGTGTGTCACGCTTGTTCTAATTATCTGTTTATCCTCTACAGGCCGCCTCAAGGTAATTCCTTGGGTAAAGTAGACCTTTTACATTACACCTCTTAATATTTAATTAGACTTTTCCTCCTCCAACGTGAGGCTTAGGGATCCTAGGCCCTGATGAATGCTCTGAGACCATCCTTGGCTCACTCCGGAGGGCAGAAACATGTTGGCTACTATTTGATAGTTAGGTGATCCTGTGAGTCCTTGTTCTCACAGAGGTGTCCCAACCCCTTTTTTTAACCACACCAATCAGACACCATCATCAAAATTGTCACTTCTCACAGGCGTCTGCTTAGGTGTTTTTAATTTTTCACTAGATTACCTGGGTCCCGATCTTTCCAGAACAAAACTTTATTTACGCACTCCCTCCTGTTCCTTTAACAGCGAGATTGAGTCCGCCCAGGTGGCACTGTCCTACCTGGGTGGGGCTAGGTGGTCAAATGATGAAGCATGACACTATATAGTGTGTGAGACCACCTAGTCCGTAAAAGGAATTTCCCCCCCCCTTTTCCTTTTTCCCCCCCACCCACACACTTCGCAGCCTCTTACTGACCTCTCACTGACCTCACCTATCCAAATAGGAACACGTACAACCAAGGGCAACAATTGTGCCCTTAACGTCTTCTCTATAGAACCCGTACTTCTTTGTGTGCTTCCCATTACTGTTTGCCACAATGATAGAGCCCCTGGCATGCGTTATCCGGCAAAGACATGCCACATCTGCATTACAGTTCAGATTACATCCCGTTAGCATTTCCCTCTACGCAGATGACGGTGCTGTATGTCAGAGATCCCCCTGTGCTCCTCTCTCCAGTGGTTCTGGAGTATGTGTGTTTTGAGCGGTAATCAGCACTGAGCATTAATTGGTACAAGTCAGTCATATTTCCACACTTGCCCATCACTTCAGAAGCCCCGCCCGATTTCCCACTGACGTTGTGCGTAGATTCCTTAAAATACTTGGGGGCATGGATTCACCGTGACCCTGACCTGGTCATCCGGTTCAACTAAACCAGGGCCATTTTCAGTCTATATCTGGCTGCCAGTTGGGGGAAACTGCTACTGTCATTGGCAGATAGGATAGCAATCTTTAGTATGGTGATCCTGCCCAAGTTCTTACATCTATTTATAAATATACCCATCATATTGCTGCTGCATTCCTTTAACAAACTTGGAAGACCTCTGCTAACACTAGAATGGGCTGGGAAACTGGCAAAAATCAGCTGGGACACACTGGCACTCCTATGCTCTGCTGGGCAATGAAAAACACTATTATATGCCCCGCCGATTACTATTACAATAACACCCGCAATATCAGTATCTTGGGAGCACACTACATTGTAAATACTCGTCCGCGCTGATCTGAAGACCATGGGTAACGCGTAAGCTGATGGCACTTTTGTGACCCTAGCTGACATCTCACTCACCCAGAGGCACACGCCGCTTTTGACATTTATTTATATATTAGCAGTTACAAGCGGCATTGCTTTCATTATAACCTCAATTTCCTGAAAGCCACTTGCACTAAAAGGCACTGCAGACAATGCTGACTAGCACCACACGTCAACATTTATTAACTGTATGACCCAGCACAGTTAGACTGCAAGCACCTGAGAATGCACTGGAGCGCTGGAACGCAGTTCTTGACAGGCCATTGAAGATGGCGAACTGGAAGTTTTGCTGTGCACAGTTCTAGACACTCACCTCTAATTTCATTCTGTGCATAATACACTTCAAATATTTGCACCAAATATATCACTCAGCTGTCAAACTATGCAAATGTAGGCTATGGAAGAATACAAATATGTGCATTGTGGTGTGAAGGAGGCGGATTTTCTGCACCTGGGACTATGTTTCTTTTAAATATTGGGCATGAAAACAAATGTAATAACAGATATGGTACAGGAAATTGTGGACTGTGACCCCAGACTGTCTATTTGGGCTGATTAAATACCTTCAATCAGCCAATCACAAATTTGTGTCTGTGGTACTACTGCTGGCAAAGAGGAGGGTGGCTCTGCACCAGGGCGAAAGGGCAAGTCCCACCAAGAAGAACTGACAGACGGACCTAGCCTACAGCAGCGATCAACTTCATGCAGAAGAATTACAGAAGCCCTGAAGACCAAAGGACGTTTGGAGCACATTGATAACATATTTGTTGTCTATCTAAGACGAACCTCAGGGGTTAATGTAATTTGGTAAAGGGGGAACAATAAGTTTATGCATTGTGTTGTAGTGTCTGTGTATGCTTCAATGGAACGATGTTGCCGCTTTTATCTGTACTCACGTGGGGCCATGGGTGATGTAAGGTTGCTGTTAAATACGTTTGTATTATATGTAGCATTCATAAAATGATGCCTTCACAGATATTCTTGTGGCTACCTGGTCCAAACCATGTTCCTCCGTGTCTGTGAACAGGCAGGTGGGCCAAACTATATAGACCTGAGCATGGTGACTCAGATTATTTTGCCAATCCCCCAAAAAGAACAAGTTACTTATGTTCGGTAATGTTCTTTCTTGCTAATACCCTTAACACAGTCTCCTCATTTTTAGGCCTTCCCCAGGCACCACTCTGGATCTGGGAGATTTAAACAGCATTGCTGCTGGGTGCCAGAAGATGGTGCCATTCTGCTACATGTTAAATTTGTTATGTCCTGGAAATGGTGATGAAGCCGCAGATAAGCACCACACCTGCATATCAACTTCAGTTTCTTTTTTGACTCTTCATACCCTCAGACGATGAGTCTAACAATAATCAGTGAGCCTGGTGTGCAGATCTCAAATCTGGGACATTTGTAGATGGAAAAAACATTTTACCAAAGAACAGTGAGGAGAAAGAGTGGTGAAGGATATGTAACTTATTCTTCTGATGGATACTTCTAACCCCCCAAATCTTCATCTTTAAGATAAAATACTCCAGCAGTACCACCCAAAGTTGTGTGTGTTTATGTAATGGCTCAGATCAAAAAGTCCTGCAGGACTGTACAGGTGAAGCGCCTTTCCCTCTGGACCTGGCTTTCAAGGCAAACTTATGCACATAACACGACCTGGCAGATATCAGGAACAGGCACACTGTGTGCCAGTGGCGTGGCAGCTGCCTTGGTCCTGATTGCATGGGCCCTCACCCTTTCTGAAGGCTACTTCTTGTCCAGTGTAGCAGATTTTAATGGAGAGGACTATCCACCTTTCATGCCTTGCGATTTTTCGTCCCAGAGACCCTCTCAAAAGCTGATGGTCTGTTGGTGCAATCAATGTAAAAGTTCAAGACTCTCTTGTGGTCCAGTCGATGGAGCCTCTCCTCCACTAATCCTACATCCTACAGGATGGGTGGTGCCACCAACAGAAAAATCTAGTGGTTTTGAGGCTGTCTCTCCAGGGCGGGTGGATTTGGAATTTAGCTGCCCCTGATGGCCTGGACATTGTCTGCTTGACACCTCGGTGACACTGAAAGGGCCGGGTTGCCTGTTGAGGAAGTGCTGGGCCTTGGCATTGATGTCTGATGGTACTCCAAACTTCTTCAATACCTTTGAAAGGGATGAAATTGCTCAGGGTATTGTGCAGTCAGAACTGAAAGTCTCTAGTAATGCTCTCTGGCCGGCATTAAAGAGTTCCAGTGTGAAATTGGCCTTTTCTCACCACACAGGATGCTGAAGCACTATTCTGGTGCAGACTACTCTACCCAGGCAATCATTAGTGTCCAGTCCTTAACTGATCATATATTTGGCAAATACATGTTCTTACTCTTCTGAATGTTTTCATCCAGGTTGGCCTGAAATTCTTCTGGGACTACCAGCAAGACCCCCCTTAACATGTCCCATAAAGTGTGGAAATATCTCCCTGTAGGAAGCAGCTGCCATTGTCTGACAGGAGGGCTGGGCTGGCCAATTAAAACACCTCTTTCTTGAAGGCTTGATTTATCTTCAACTCTCTTGTCCAGAAGCCAGTGGCGCCTTGCCTCCTGTCTGTTCCCCAGAAGACAGGAGAAAAGCTAATACTGGGTGCCCATTAGGGTGTCATTCAGGGCTTCATTGAAGGGCAATAAAGGCTCAGATGGGGCCCGCAGAGGTTTCAAATCTTCTGTTAAAATGTTACTATTAGATGGCAGCTGTAAGAAAAAAACTCTGGCTGCACATCTTCTACCCACTGCAAAGGAAGCATACGTGGTTCTGTCTGAGTTGGATTTGACTGGAACAGATGCGCCTGAGCAGTTTCAGGATGTGCCTACATTCTTATTTGGAGACAAATTCAACTCGGAGTCGAATAGAACTATTGAGACACAGTCTTGCTCTGGCATCAGCAGCATCAAATCCTGCGTCGATATTAAAGGTATTGGTGTGTACTTTGGTGCCAGACTGGAAGTCGACTCCGATGTCTGAGCAGAACCAGAGTCCTGGAGGCACAGATGGCGCTGGGACCAGACCCTCTGGAAGTTACCCAACTGGAAGCCTCTGTGAATCCTTGAACCAGAGGGATCTGCAAGAGTGCTAAAGTTGCGCAACATGGCTCCTGTAAAGGCTGCAATCTGTTGCAACATTGCTGATGGCCCCGGAAACTCTTGATGTATTGGGATCAGCTTCGAAATATGTACCTTGTCAGAGGACTAGGAGTGAGACCAAAAGACACCCTCACATCCTCATAGCTTCTTTATCAGAGAGAGGCCGGATGGAGATGAGCTTACTTTGTTCTTTTTTACGGGCGAATGCAAAGCGCTCCATCCTGTGCTGTAATCTCTCTTTGGGCTTCAAACCACGCCCATGTCACGTCAGTGTCTTTCATTGGTTCGTGAGCTTGCCTTTTTAAAATCTGCTTGCTTTCATTTGTGAAAGGCATGCATAAGTCATGCCTTTTCTGTTGTTTAGCCCTCCTTCAGCGCAGCAACCAAGTACTGAGAACATACGAGGCTCCATGTTTTCAGTTCAGTTTCTGGCCTACTTTTTCTCTTTTTTCGCAGCGCAATCTCGCTGGGCAGAAGTTGAGCGCTTTGCATGACATAGACTCTGTTACACAGTTAATTGCACTTTTGCCATTTAACTTTGCTGGTTACATGGATAATTGCACTTTTGCCGATAGGTTTCCCAACAAGTGAACTTTTATTCCCCTTTCCGTGTCTGCTTTGCACTGATGGCGGCCGTCAGCTCGCTTATGTGAAACTTTTACTTTTCATTTTATATGGCAAGAAAAGTCCAGTTAGTTATGTGAAACTGTTTATTTACATTTTCAATTTATTTTGCAAGAGCAGTCTGATTAGGAGTTTACAATGCTAATTGCTTTAGCTCAAGCAAACGCGAGACCGGTTGCATTGCAAATGCTTGTTCTGCTTTTGGGTAGATTTGGGTCATGTGGTGCTTCTGTAGCTTATTTTGATGCTCAGCGATTCACAGCTTTGCTTTTCATTCTTGTATTTACAACAGATTAATAAGGACTAACTCATCACAGAACTTGGAGTCATGTCGCAAACTAAAACACCAGATGTATACTTCATGGGGATCCGTCACAGACATTGTTTGCCACAATCCCTGTTAGTTTTAAACCTTGTCCTTTTAAGAAGAGACATAATTTCCTTTCACACTGGATAAAATAAGAATTTTGAGGAAAAAACTGCTAAAACAAAAAGAGGAAGCAAGCTCTGGATTCTCATGAAGGTGTGGAAAGAAAGGAACTGACATCAGTGTGCAGGGTTGGCACTTATATGAGGCTCCATAGTCACTTCTGGGATGGGACAAAGTCATAGTAGGACCACCTACTAGCGTTCAGGAGCAGTGCTGTTTAAATCTTCTGGATCCAGTCTGGCACCTTAAGAATGATTGATGCCGTTAGCAAACATACGTTTTCATTAGCCAGCTTGGCAGTATCATCCATAAACTGGTTCTTTTGGTCTGACGCACACACCCGTTTTGGGACATAACCAGTGTGGTCTTACCAGCCGTCCTGGAGGACTGTAGTTCCTCTCTGGCTCATACAATACATGATGGGCAGGATGCTTCAAAGTATGATAAACGCACAGGTCTAGATACAAAACATTTCATTCGAATGAGTTTGATACCAGTGTTGTCCTTCTGGATGAGGTCCGCTGGGTATTTCAGTGATGTACAGACTCTGCTATGGGCATGCCCTGTGATGGGTCGCACCTCTTAGGGGAGAAGGTGGACTCCACTTTGCAACGCTTTAAAGACACAAAGTTACAGCTTGTTCCTTGGGATTGTTAACAATAACCACACCTGTTATGGAAATGTAGCAGCCTCTCCAGAGTCCTGGCGTTTAGGCAGAAGACTGCCTTCCCAGTCAGTAATAGAACAGACAACCCTACCCTCCTAGGGACACTGGTACAGAACCAGCAGGGAATGTGCAGACCAACATGCCCCTGCTACAAAAGCCACAAAGCTGCTTCAGTGTGCCAACATCAGCACATGCCTGCTTATTAGGGAGGCATGATCTGAACCTACCCATGGTGTGGTGTTGCATTAAATCAACAGTTGGTTCTTACAAATTGTTCAAGTAACCTGTGCCCTATCTTTTCTCACCTTTCCACCCAATATTCTGCCCTGATCAGAATTATTCTCAACACAACACCTTTCAACCCTTCTACAGGAAGTAGGCCTGCTGCTAGTAAAGGGTGCTCTGGGAAGGATACCACACTCTGAGAAAGGCGGTGATTGTTACTCCATCAATTTCCTCATTCTGAAGAAGGACAAGGACAAAAGTGGAATGCTTACACTGGCTGAGGTCCAATCTCCTCTGGACCCAGGAGTCTGAATTACATCCTTGGATTTGCAGGAAACATATTTTAATATACCCATTGTGCAGTCCTGCAGGCATGACCTGAAGTAAAAGGTGGACCAGGAGAGCATTTTCCGTTTGTTCTCTTCAACCTCACCATCGCCCCCCCACCACCCCACCCCATAATGTTCACAGAAGTGATGGCAGTGATCTCTGCCCATATTCAGAAGTCATGGCTTCCTGCATCCTGTACCTCATCAACTGGCTGCTAAAGCCAGCCTTACTGCATTCATTCATAGACCACCTGCAGACAATATTGTTTGGTTTCATTATATACTAGCCGAAGTCCCACCAGATTCCCTCACAGTGGCTTACATTCATTGGTGCAATTCTGGACACTGTGTAGTTCAGGGCTTTCTCTCCACAGCAACAAGTCTAGGATGTTCGGGTTATTATTCCCATGTTTCAGGCTTGGTCTTGAATTCATATGAACACAGCTTTAAAGCTTCTTGGCTTCTTACCTTTGTGCTTCCTCCTTGTCATCCGCACCAGGTGGCCCATGAGACCCCGCAGTGGAACTTAAAATCCCCAGGTGCCAGCATCAGAGCTGCCTTTTGGACTCCATCCAGGTCTCAGAGGAAACTGCTCAAAAGCTGCAGTAGTGGATAACCGAAGCCACTCAAATTCTGCCACTCAGAGCTAACAGTAGTGGCATATGTTGCTTTTGGGTTGGTGGATTACCTAGAGGAGGTAGTTGGCCAGAGGAGTCTGGTAGTTTGTGAACGGCTAGCTCCACATAAACCTACTGGAGCAACCGACCAGTCTTCTGGTATTGAAGGCCTTCTTACCCTCCATCAAGGGGAGGCTGGTGCAGATTCTCAAAGGCAATGCCACCACCCTGCCATACTGCAACAAGCAGTGTAAAGTGGGACTCTGGGTTTTGCTCCAGGAGGCTCTCCTGTCGGGGTGGCTACATTGCCAGGGCATCTTTCTTGTGGCAACCACCTCGCACACTGCCTGAATGCCAGAACAGACTAACTAAGCAAATTGTCTCTGGCAGTTCACAAGTCGTTTTTACTCCAGAGGTGGCGTTGTGCATCTGTCACCAGTGGGAGGAACCCTGGCTATATTTCTTTGTCATTTTCAAATGTACAGTGTCAATGAGTTTGCATGTTGAGAATTTCCACAAGAACACTCGTTAGGTGACTTACTCAACTTGAATAGCACAAGGGGCTCATGTTTGCTTTCCCACAACTGCTTCTTTGGCCCACAAGTCAGAAGGTTAAGTACAATTGGGCTTGTCATCTGGAAGGTCCTCCTGTGCCAACAGTAGGACAGACTCCATCATCTGAATCTGTGCAACGTGTGCCACCACAAATGGAGATTCAGCTATGGGTGCTGGAAAAGTTTGTACACTGGTTACTTATCCTTTACAGGCGAAGCTGTAGACCATTTGTATATTTTGTCTTCAACTCGGCAATGTCATATAGTGGGCACTGTAAAAGGTTATTTGTTGATCATTTTTATGTTTGCTAGACTAGCTTTCTTGTTAAAATCCTCTTTTGCGATACGCTTTGTAAAAATACTCTTTTGTGATACGCTTTGTTAAAGGTTTGATGCATGTGTTCCCTCATAAACTGTTTGTGATGCCACAGTGGGACCTAAATTCAAAAGCCTATGAATTGTGAATATTTACTTGCTCCATCTCTGTCAAGGCTGTTTTCCCCATTGTGATTTCAGTAGCTCGTGGTGTGAGTGAGCTACAGGCCAACCACCAGACAAGTTGGTGGTGAAGACTTATGCGGCCTGGTTACCAAATGTTGTGACTCCCTTTCAAGTTGGGCAGTCCATCATGCTACCAGTGATCTCTTCTCCACCCTCATCCCCTGTCAAGAGGAGAAGCTCCATTGGTTGGACGCCAAAAGGCCCTTGAGCTTTTACATCGATTGTGCCAAACATTATCAGGTGCCTGATCAGCTTTTGTAGGGCTCTCTGGAGCAAAGTTAGGGAATGCTATGTAGAAGAGGACCTTTTGAGGTGGATAGTCCTCAGAATTAAGATCTGCTAAACACTGGCCAAGAAGCACCCCCCAAAAGGGCCTAGAGACAATTTTACTAGAGCCAAGGTCCCTACGACTCTGTTGGAGTGAAGGATGCCTGTTTTCGATATTTGCGATGACACAACATGAGCATTAATTCATACATTCACAAATCATCACTACCTTGAGAGGCAGTTCTGAGGGGAAGGACCCTTCTCGGTTCTGGAAGATGTTTTGGTTTGAGTCCACTCCACAGACCTTCTACCATGGGAAGAGAAGATTCAGCTTTGATATTGGTTCTAAAGTGAAGAATATGTGGTTAAAATTACCCATCAAAACAACAAGTTACTTACCTTCAGTAACACTCTGTTTATTAGCATGTGCCCTGCATACTCTGGGCATCTAGTTTTGGGCGTTTGCAAGTTGTTTTCCATCAAATAATTCTTTCAAGTCAAGATATGTGCTGCAAATCCTCTCTTAGTGGATTTCCTCCCTTAGTGGATAGTGGGCTTGGCCACAGACTTCATCTTACTTTGTTTTTTTCCCCGTCATATGGTTCAGCCGTACACTGAGAGGGCTCAAAAGTCACTGTGTTTACCTCACATTTTGGGGCCACACAGCTAGATTCCAACACCAACACATCAGAATACCAGCCTTTGCCTTGAACGACTCTCTGTCCCGCTACTTAACTGGACACCACTGTAGGGCAGATGACCATCTTTTGCTCACCCCCTCCATCCTCCCCCCACCTCCAGACGCGAGAGGCCTCCCCACTCACCCTCAACTTTTAAAACCAGAGCATGCAGACCCAAAGTGGGTGTTGGAACAGCAGACACCCTTCAAACATTGCTCCAGTGCAACTCTAAATATCTGTAGTTGGTCCATCACAACATCGCTCCCAACCACAACATCATCTTCTGTGATTCCTACCTCACCTTCCACTCAAGACCCAAAGGTACCGAAGGAAAATGTGCTGTGCAATTATAAGATGCACCAACAGGCTTCTTCCGAATCTCTGAGCAGTTTCAGAGAAGTAGATTCCTTCAGCTTTGTTGAAGGTGAAGGTGCCAGCCCATCAGGAATCCCGGCAGCCTAGGCAACAGTTAGTTCAGAGACTGTTTCCTCTAGCAAGTCAGAGCATGAGGAAGAATACGGCATAGAGTCAACATCGAAGATCAGCACTCCATGAATGAAGAGCACGTCCATACATGTAAAAACAACCACCCTGCTCCAAGAGCGACATGAGTAAGCTAGGGGCACATATACAAATCCTGGGTTAGTCCATTTTCTATTACTTCACTACCAACGCGCGGAGGTTTTAAATTTCTATCCTCCTCCGTTAGTTCGACGTTCGAGATTAATGTACCGATACAGAGGACGCCGCGGGGGGATTTCGACCGCGGTCGTTGCCTTTCTTGATGATGGCTACTTACGTATACGATAGGTGAGATACTGAATTTGGTTATTGGGGACCTGGTGATGTCTCATTATTACTTTTGGGGATATTTCCTAATCGTGTTGATTTATATTTAGCATGCCTCAATTGCAGCATATAATAATTTTTCTTTCCGATTTCTTTCTTCACTCTGCATACTTAGGAAACGGTTCTTGAATACTTCATTTGCATCCTAATGTTGGATATTATATATATTTTACTCAGGTCAGTCTGGGACCTTTTGGTCACATTTGCTTGTACCCTTATTTGGGGACGTTTTTCTATTTAGACATGTAGGAGACTTAGTGGATTATATAGTGGATCTATGATTATTTTCCACAGACTCTGGACGGTTCTTAATGATACTGGTTATACATGTAGATATAATTTGAGTTAAGGTATGTTTCGATTTATGGGTTTTTCACTGTTTATTATGAAGGGCTCTGGTGGTGTTTCTGTTATCTTACACTGGGCAAGCTATTATTACATTGCGCACTTTGGTGTTGACTGGGTGTCTGGGGTGACTTTTCTTTGGACTTTGGAAACATGCACACTCATATTGTGATCAAACTTTGTACACATGGGTTATTCATATATATATTCCCATTTTGTGCTTTAACTTTATAGGCAATGTTATCATATTTTGTGATAATTTTAATAATTTTATTGTGGTGATGGGACTATATGTTAGTTCCCACCAGATGAATGATCACAAGAAGTCACAAATTACATGTTTTCGTTTTAGGATCTCACAAATTGTCACGATAAGATATACTTTATGGTCTGCTCTTGACGGTTCTGTACACATGTTATGAATTAGTGACTGTTCTCATTTTATTTCAGCCCTGATGAAGTCCGTGAGAGTACTGTTCTCATAGGACGAAACACGTGTTGGCTGTGGCTGTATGTGCTACATGGATACTGACTTCAATACTGTGTTTACTACATGAACATGGATGTCAAAGGACAATTCTGTGGTTACTATGATGAACTTTTTTGTTGAACAATAAATTGAGCTTGAAACTCTCCATGGTATTAATGCCATTATACATTACATATTGATATATTACTTACTTGGAATTATAGATTCATGGGTGCCCTGACAGCTGTGTTTTGGCACATATACAAATCCCTTGCTTAGGTAGAGCACTGCTCCTGCAGGAGTAGGGCATCACACCCTGAGCAAGGACACAAAGGACTGCCCCTTTTGGGATCCTGCCACCTTCAGACTCTGGCACCTAGAGAAGGTTTGGGACTCAACCAGGGCCCTGACCAAGGCCAACTACCTGTCTCCCCCTGCCCCCCAATTGGTGATCGAGCCCCATATACACCAAGGACATCACACATACCTTTCTCACAGCTCAAGTAGGCACCAAAGTTACAGCGAAAGCCAATGCTGAAGGTCCAGTTGACGCCTGAACCAAGGAAACTGAGATGTTCATCCTCAAACATACCAAGAGGAGCTAGCTCCCGACAGAAGCATCTCCTAAACTACTAAGTCACCAGAAGGATCTTGGCAAAACCACTCTTGTCTGAGCCATTGGGGACACTTCTTCACAAGAGAAGGCTTGGTTTCGAAGAAGAACCCTCCCCCAAGCCCTACGAAGCCTGTAATAAGGAAATAGAGCTAAGGGCACAAGCTCTCTGTTTTTTTTGTTTTTTTGTTCCTCCTCCACCTCTGCACCCAACTGCACCACCTCTGCAACCATGGTCACGCACACACCATCTCCTCTGCATCATCCAGAGTAATCTGAAGTGGACCTCCATACACCCTTTCAAATTAGTGTGACCCATTTTACCAGTCCTTAGACCTAAAGCTCACTGATAACTCCTTAGAAGACCGTTTGCCTTTTCCCGAGAGATCTTGACTTAAACAACTGCCAGGTTAGGGCATCCTCACCTGGTGATTCTAAAGCCTGCTGCAAGTACATCCTGAGGGCAGTGACATATATGGTTGACATGCGTGCTATTCAGGAGTAAAAGGACTTCCTTGTGCAGACTTTCTCAAAGTCTGAATCTGCAGTTTTTACCCATGCTCAACATCATTGTTAAATCCGCGCCAGAGAACTTAAAGGACCCAGTCAAAGCTAGGATGGCGACACCTAGGGTGCAAAAGATATACAAACCGTCCCCTAGTGACCCTATTTACATAAAAAGCCGGGTCCCTTCTGACTCCTTGGTTGTCCAGACTGCCTGGAAAAGGACTTCCTCTCATGCCACAAGTTTTGTCTCGCAACCGCACTATGAGGATTCCCCACACACCACTCTTGGTTTAGCATTTCGTGGTGAAAACCCGAAGTCCAACAGCGTCTCCTCAACCTCCTGTTCTAAGGAGAACATCTGTTCAGCCCCAAGTTGACGAGATGCTTGAGAAAATGAAGGATGACATGGACATTTTGAAGTCCGTCGGTGCCCTCCAAACTCTGGCAACAAGAGGCTGCTTTCACAAGCAACAAGCCAGGACCATGTCACCTGAGGCTGCAAGCCATGGCCATGCCACCTGACCAGCCGCAGTCTTACCAGAAACAGCAGCAAACTTTCAACCAGCACGCTGATAGAAGTTTCATATAGGATTCCTACTAGGTTAACAACAAAGGCAAGGGCAGAGGTGGCTCTGGTGGTGGAGCTTCCACCTCTTTCCAGCGACTCATGACGCTCATCCTTGTGGCTCTCGCCTAGGCAGGAAGTCCTGGTACTCCATGCTCCTGGAGATGTTTGTCACCCCCGCTAGAAGCTAGAATTCCTCCCATACCCCCGACCTTGTCAGAAAGAGACAGGCCACTCATATTCCAAACAGCTCAACATATTGATCTGGTACCTAAGGCCTTATATATTGGCTCTCTAAACCTCCCTGAGGATTGCATGACCATTCTGCAGGAAGTTTCCACTTAAAAGGCATGATATGCTGCAAAGTGGAAAAGGTTAATCACTATTGCATTTCCAAAGGGCAGGACCCAATGAAGCCATACATACAGGACATTCTCTTTTACATCAACAGAAGTGAGGTTTCTCCTACACCTCAGTATGACAGTTCATAACTGCCACTGCTGCCTATATGCACAACAGGGAAAATTAATCCTTGTTTAGGATTCGGGTAATTGTGGCTTTCAGGGAGGGTCTTCAGGGTCATACCTTGCAAAATACCTCCTCCCCCTTGTGGTGTCCTTTGAATGTTTACACTCATGCCCCCTACAATTCATTTGCTGATAAGTGGCCTTCGAGGTGCTCATTATTTCGCTCAAAAGCATTAGTCATCTTCAACCACTCATCCTACATGAAACTTCTATTCAGATTCACAAAGATGGGGTTGTTTTCAGAACCAGTAACACATGTATCTCCAATCTGGTATCCCACTTTCACCTTAACCAGAACATAGACCTTGGTCTTATTTCCTCAGCCAGATTCAGTAGTAGAAAGAGCTCTACACATGGTAGATGTATTGCATCAACAGGACTAAGCTCTTTTGAAAGCTCTTTTGAAAGTCTGACCAGCTTTTTGTGTTTTTTTCAAAGCTCACAAATGCCACCCCACCTCTAAAGCAGGCGTTGCGAGATAGTCAAGTGCATCCAAACCTGTTAACACAAAGCTAAGAAGTGGTTGTGGTCACAGGATCGACATCCCTCGAGATCCTCTTGGTGCTGGTAGAACTCCCATAACCACTGATCTAGTAGTTGCCCAGCATTGCAGTCACAGCCAAATCCTTTCCTGGGCAATAACTTTGCTTCTGGGTGACCATACTGAACTCTGATGATTCTCCCAGACTCAGCTACTCGGGTTCAACTTTGAGCATTATGTTTTGGTCTTTGGTGATGCATGGCAGCGGGTGGCGGATGTCTGAATTTTCTGGGCTACTAACTTGCCTGAGCAGGCTTCTCGGCTGTTGTGGCACTGTGCTGTGGACAGGAAGTCAGCCAGCTGACCCTTGGAGTCTCTTTGCTTTGGCTGTGCTTCAGAGAAGACTCCATGAGTAGGACACAGCAGGCACAGTTGGTCTACTTGGCTAGCCCCCAGGTTCAGCAGGTACTGTCCAAGCCGGTGCAGCCTCTCTTTGCCTGTTCCATGGTGCACCAGAGCAGTAATGGTTCAGCCCTTCTTCCAGTTCAATTGAATTTGGAATTGTAGGTGCCACAGGTGCCCTGTTTATGCTCAGAAAATGCACTCGGGTAGGATGCGGTTGGTAGTCAATGGGCTACCAGTTTCTTTCACTCCTGATGACCACTTCCTGTGAAGTGTAGCATATGGCTATCTCAAGGTGCACTAATCTGCCCACTTCTAACATGGACATGCCATATAATGGCTCCTGTCACTTTGGAGACATGATTAATTCGGTGCTTTAAGGACAGAAGGGCTACAGTCAAGTCCTTAGGCCTTTCCATGGCCCCTCATCGCCCCCAATTTGCCTTTTGCTCCTTTCCTGGCTACAGAAGGGGCCTCCAACCGCTCCTCTACCCCCCCGGCCACTGTGATGTGCATGCTTCCCAGCCTCTGCGTGGCCAAAGACTCAGTACCCACAGGCCCCTGGGAGTCTGGCAGCCAGCAGTCGGGCGAGTCCAGCACACCTCCTGGCAGCCGCAGCCTCCTAGCCCTCCTTGTATGCCCTCTTATCCTGGGCACACAGTTGGTGGCATGATTCGTCATCACCTGCCCCACTGGCAGTCCATCAACATCAGACAGGTGGGGTTTGCAGATCGTCCAAAGGGGCTACACCCTCCTCTTCTTGACTACCCCTCTCCCATGCCACCAGCTTATACAGGCTGATGGAGGATCACCCATCCCTTCTCCACCAGGAAGTGACAGATCTCTTGGCCATGGGAGCAGTAGAGAGGGTGCCAACACCAGAAGTTGGTTGTGGTTGCAAACCCCAATCCTTTCTGGTGTCCAAAAAGGACAGAGGCCTTCGTTCTACCCTAGACCTGTTCCTTCTCAAGGAAAAGTTCACGCTAGCTCACGTCTTGTCTGTCCTCGACCCGGGAGACTAGATGGTAGCGTTGGACTTGCAGGACTCATACTTCCAGATTCCCGTCCTGCCTGCCCACAGGTTCACAGTGGGCACAAGCACTTTCAGTTCACTGTGCTCACCTATGGCTTTGCCAGTACCCCTCGGGTGTTCACCAAGGTGATGGAGGTGGTTGCGGCTCATCTGCAGAGATAAGAAGTATCAGTCTTCCTCTATCTCGAAGGCTGACAGTTGAAGGCGGACTGGCCCCAGGCTGTCATCTCCCTCCTCTAGACTATGATGGACCTCTTGCATTGCTGGGGTTCACTGTCAATGGGCCAAAGTCACACATGACTCCCTCTCAGCTGCTCCCTGTCAAGGCAGCTGTTCTGTACGCGGTGCAGGTTGGGGCTTAGCCTCTCGAGCGGCAAGTCCAGGATATTTCAACCTCTATCTTGTATTTCGTTGAGACTCAATCTGAGGCTGCTGGGTCTCATGGCCTCCTGCATCCTCCTGGTGACACATGTCCCCTGGCCTATGCAGGTTCTGCAGGTGGGACCTAAAGTACCAGTAGGCGCAGCATCAGGGGAATCTCTCTGACATGATACAGATCTTGGGAGCTGCAAAAGATCTCCCATGATTAACAAATGCAGTCGGGTCAGCAGCAGAAACCTCTCTTCCCCAACCAAATCTAACAGTAGTGACAGATGCGTCACTCTTAGGATGGGGCGTCCACCTGGGAAAGGTAGAGATCACAGGACTCTGGTCTCCAGCGTAATCTGGACTCCACATCAGTCTGTTCAAGCTCCGAGTGATCTTATTGGCATTGAAAGCCTTTGTACCTTAGAGCTAGTGCAGGTGTTCATGGCCACCGCCACCCCATATGGTATTGCAGCAAACAGGGCAGCCTGGGTGTCGTAGACACTTTGTCAGGAGGCCCTGTGTCTCTGGATATGGTTGCAACGCCAGGGCATATCCCTGGTGGTTCAAAATCTGGCGGGCTTTCTGAAAGCCACATCAGACAAACTCAGCTGCAGATGCCTAGCAGGTATGGCATCTACATCCAGAGGTGGTGCAACTTCTCTTTCAGCAGTGGGGAGAGCCTTGGTTAGATCTGTTCCTCACCACTGGTAATGTGCAATGTCAACAGTTTTGCACCCTGGAGTTTCCAAAGCAGCTGTCACTCGAAGATACTTTTCGGCTCACGTGGAACGCGGGCTTCCGGTGTGCCTTTCCACCAATACCACTCCTGCCCGAAGTTGTCAAGAAGATCAAAAGTGACCAGGCCCAAGTCATCCTTGTAGTTCTCTAGACTGGGCATGGAGAGTTTAGTTTCCCGAGCTGTTGAGCATGGCCATCGTTCCTCCGATCAGGCTGCCCCTTTGGGAGGATCTCCTGTCACAGCAACAAGGGAGGGTCCACCACCCAAAGCAGTCAACGCTTCGCCTTTTTGTGTGGAGATTGAGTGGCAACAGTTAACAGCCTTTTTACCTTCCTTCCTGAGGTCTGTGATGTTATCTTGGTAGCCAGCCATCCCTTCACCAAGATGGTGTACGCCTGCCAAATTTGTGGCAAATTGATCCCCTTTCTGCCCTTCTTCTTTTTATTCTTTCTCTTGCCGAGCATGGCTCAGCTCTGGGCACTCTAAAGGGCTATCTCTTTTCTGCCTTTGCTTTTTTTTTTTTTTTTTGCAGTTGCATGAACCGCCACCCTTCTTCAAATCACCTGTTTTAAATGGTTTCTGGAAGTGTCTCCAACATATGTTCCCTTCTTCACCCTTTCTAATGCCTCAGAGGGACCTAAATCGTGTTTTGACATTCAGGATGTGCACTTCTTTTGAGCCCTTCCACAATTGTTTTCTCAGTCTGCTTACAGCAAAACAGCATTCCTTGTGGCGATAACATCTGCCCAGCGGATCAGCGAGCTTCAGGCTTTAACATCTAAGCCTCCTTACCTCACAATCTAGCCAGACAAACTGGTGGTTCACACAAGCGCTTCCTTTCTTCCGAAAGTGATCACTTCCTTTCACATAGGCCAAACCATCAGTGTCTACTTTTTACGCTTGACAATGGAGCCTGCCTGATGAGTGGTGATACCCTGAAACCTTTCCCAGGATGTTTCTTTCTGGTCCAGGGAGGACCTGGCCTGGCAGTTTGAATTGGACTGTTCCCATGGGGGGGGAGCAGAGCCAAGACTGATTTGCATATGGCTTGGTCAAAACTGGAATGGCATGGTGAGCAAAACAAACTGATGAATTTAACCCAGCTCTGTGATTGGGGGTGAATGTTTGATTATTTTTTTTCCGCATTCCATCCATCATCTGTTCTTTTTGCTTTTGTCGCACTAAGTTTGTACTAGGCACACTGTTACCAACAATTGTTCACGGTCTGTGTCTGAGGCCACGTAAAGGTAAAAGACTAGAATGTGATGTCAGGGCATAGGGTAGTTCTTCTATGCAGCTGTGGGTCATCACTTCCAGGGCGATATAGAGTCTGCTTTGGGCCACAAAGTGCCACACAGTGGTGCATAGGAGCACTGTTAAGAAAAGTCTCATGATCTAGTCTGGCACTTGGGGATATAATCTAAAATGAAGAAACCGTAGTTAGAGTATTAACTAGAAAGTGTTTTATTGCAGTTATGTAACTTGGCCATTTTCACCCTTAGTCTATTCGTTCCAGGTCATGAAATAACAAATATGCAATTTCTTTCATTATATTACTAAATGTAGTAATTTTGTGTATGAGACATCTTAAAGATGAGAGTTGAACCCACAAATATTGTCCATTATCTGTCTGTTAAGACAGGTTAGGTATGCCAATAGGCTGTGTATTCTGTTATTAAACAAATATGACCTTCTTTTAGTTGACATCACGTAATAGTTGTTTGTTCTAGTGTTCCATAAGACTTTAAAAAGGCTTTGCCATTTTTAACAGTTTTCTTCATGCTATATTTCTTTTTCTCTACGGACAGGATCTTTAATCATTCTGTATCCAGCAGCTATGTGTAATTATAATATATTCTCATTCACAGTAGGAACTAATGCATGTGTGTAGTGATGGTGTGAATTGTTCAAGGGGACCCACGGCATTTGCCTATTAATTAATTTAACACCCTTAAAAGTGCTCAAGATCCTAAAAGAAAATCCCCTATCTATTCTGATCAGACATCTTGTAAATATCCAGTCTTTTTCTACCTTTGCATTCTAAAAGTTCTCAGAAAATAATCCCTGTAAGCAGTGGTGAGCCTTAAAGAAATAATCTAAACGTAGACATTAATGTCTGGCTTGACAGCAACTGTTACTGACATTATATGAGCAACAGAAATAGACCTTTAGGAAGCACTACTGAGAGTGGTGCCTTGGTTTAACCCCCCATGTTGATTTTCTTGAGTACAGCATTTGATCAGGAGGAATTGCATGCTTCCCCTGAAAGACTGCTTATATTGCAATGTTTCTCATGTGAGATGCTTATGATGAATCGAGTTGGGCTAAGTAATGAATGATGGCAAGCCAGTGAAGAAAAGTATAAGCCTGATATACTTATTATGAAAAGGTATGCCAAAGACGGTGGGCCTGGCAAATTGATTGTGAAAAGTATATGTTGAGACCAAAGACGGTGGTCCTGGCAAATTTATTGTGAAAAGTATATGTTGAGACCAGATGGTGTTAAAGAATGGCTTGTTATTACGCCTTGTTAAAGACAGGTATTGTGTTGAATGGAATCTCAGACTCCTATAGTAGGCAAGAGTTGTGATGTTGAACACCCTCATCAGACAAACCTTGGGAGTATAACATGTATACTTCAACAGTTCTTGTTAAGCCCTCTTAGGTGAGGTTTTATATTGTTTTGCCATGTTATGAATTGTACATATTTTCAAGTTTTTGACTGTGAGCCTGACAGCTGTCTTATGGGAACTTCTGTGCTCAGTTTTGCATTCCTGAGTCTGTTATGGCGACAAGCCATTGGTATAGGCTATCGGCTTGAATGATTCATTAGGAAAAGCTATGTCAAATTCCATATGTTTGGTACGTTTACTAAGGAAAAATTACAATAAAGGCTGTAGGGTTGAATTATTTACTCTAAACAGCATATGCTAAAGCCAGGAGGCACTTAAGGGTGGATTGCCATTACACTGTGTTAAAGACCTTTGGGAGGCATGTTTGTTACCCCTGAGGTTACCACAGTAGAGCTTTTGGTGTTGGTTACCCCTGACAAACCCTAGAGGTGAAAGATTTCCTCTTTGAAAATCCTTGTCAACCCCCTCTTAGGAGAGATTTCATTTTCCCAGTTGCATCTTGCAATTACAGGGTATATTATGACTATATACTTGATGGTTGTCTTGTGATTAGCACTGCAACGATGTTTGTTAGTCTCTTTTAGGAGGAGTTTCATTTTTTTAACAGCTGTAATTGTGTATGTATAGGCAGTTTTATGACTAATGGTTTTGTAGTGGGAAAGTTTACGCTCAGTTTGGCGTGTCTTCGCCAGTGTTCATTGGTAGAAGTTATGTCAGGTGCCATAAGTCTGATCTGTTTATGATGAAAAGATACAACATGCAACTGACCGGACTCATTTTTGTGAAAACCATATGCGAAAGCCAGTAGATGTTTATGGGTTGATTGCTTTTACTCTGTTTTAAAGCCTATTTGCACGTTTGTGTCACATGGAATCTCACAGTTTAGTAGGCATATGTATTTGGTGCTAATTAACACTGTCTGACAAACCTTGAATGTAGATGATTTCCACTTAGATAATTCTTGTTTCCCCCTCTTCAAAGGGGAATGTATATTGTTTTGCTAGCTCTAATTTTGTACATATTTGTAATTCTCTGTGGATATCCCTGATGATTGTCTTGTAGGAAAGCTTAAGCACAATACAGTAGGCCTGAACTGCGTATGGTGACAAGCCAGTGATAAAGGCTGTAGGATTAGTTAATTGTATCAGATATCATAGAGCTCATGTATTTATTTTGGAAAAATCTACAGTCATCATTTATTTCTCCTAAAAATCATTTGTTAAAGCCAATATGTGGAACAATGGATTGCTCTAGCTTTGTTCCAGTCTGTATATGCCCTCTGTGATTTTTGTAGTAGGCAAGGATTTTTGTGTAGGTCGCCCCCTTTGACAAACTCCACGGGTAAACGATTTGGACTTTGGTAATCCTTTTAGATCCTCTAAGGAGAGGTTGTAGACTGTTTTGCCAACTCTGATTGTGTACAGAATTTGCAATTTTATCATGATTTGTCCCTTTTTTTAACTTGTGGAAAAGCTTTAAAGCAATACATTAAGTCTGGGTGTTGTATGGTGATCTGCCATTTTTAAGAGATCTGGGTGGTTCATTGTGAAAGGTTTTGCCAGAAGCCATTGGCCAGTTCTGTTCATTATAAAAAGTTAATGGCAAAGGCAGTAGGTCTGACTTGCTTATTATAACAAGCATATTTTAAAACCAATAGGACTTTTAAGCGTGGATTGTACATGACATTTTCTTAAGCCTATAGACGGGTATTTTGTTAAATGTACTCTCAGAAGGTACATTAATATGCAGTGGTTTTGATGTTGTTTACACCCCAAACCCTGAGGGTATATGATTTGTTCTGTCACAGCCCATGGTAGGCCCTCATGGGGGAATCTGGTAGGATTAGTTGTATTCCAGTCCCTGTAATTCAAAATGTCATAAAAAAGGACATACATGTGTAGTTAGAGGGGCATTAGGTAAGCCCTTTTCTCTCAGTAGTCTCAGTGTCATTCAAATTCTTGTTCTCCCCTTGACAAGATACAACATGGGCCAGTGCATCAACCCACTTTCAGTGACGGACTTGATTGCACTGTAAACAGTGTAATTCTGTGTGATATTGTATGCACATGTGCCTGAAAATAGGGATGGATGGAATGTTTAATTCCCCCTGTGAAATTTGGCAAGTCCCCGCTACTCTTGTCACACGAAGATCTGTACAAATTCCACCAATCGCTACGTGGCAGAATTAGTTTCTGCAAGCTTTAAAAAATGTGAGCAAGATTAGGGGGTTATTACAACTTTGGAGGAGGTGTTAATCTGTCCCAAAAGTGACGGTTAAGTGACGGATATACCACCAGCTGTATTACGAGTCCATTATATCCTATGGAACTCGTAATACGGCTGGTGGTATATCCGTCACTTTACAGTCACTTTTGGAACGGATTAACACCTCCTCCAAAGTTGTAATAACCCCCTTGGTCTCCCCTGGTGCCATTTTCTAACACGGGTGGTTGCGTTCAGAGGGCTGCTTCTCAAATGGATTTGATGCCCCTCTAGTAGATTTTCTACCTCACAGTCAGCAAAATCAACTTGAATGCCTGCACACTCTTGCACACAGCATGGCGTCACCTTCGCTGATTTTTCAGCACTGCTCGTGCTACTGGCGCTACATTGCACTGCGAGTAGCGTGACATGCATATTTCCACCCATTGACTGAACTCTGCGAATTCCCGCCATTTTTATGTAACTGTGAACTTCACCCTCCCCTTCCTGAAAGTGAATCTGCTCTGTGCTGGGGGTGGTGGACAGACCTTCATTTTCAATTTTCTCCTGTTTTTTTTGTTGTTGTTTTTTTTTTTGTTATGGTTCTTTGACCCTAACTTTGGTTTGTTTTTTCAAGAGCACCCCGCAGCTCCCATTGTATGTGGCCACCAGACTTCTTGATTGGCACTTAGTTTCTGTGAATCGCATTCCGTGAAGCCACTGCTTCTAAAATGGGCGGCCACCCTGGAGTGTATCTGTCCACTGTGTATTATTGTTTTACTCTTACCAGAGGCATTAGGTCACCCATCCTGGATTTGTTTATCAATGATATGCTATGCACAGCACTAATATGTCCACCCAATGTGGTGTTTACTGAGAGTCCGTCTTGAATTACTTTTGTTCATAATCTATCACTGTTTACTTATCCAAGGTGACCAATACCTTGCTTCTAAACTTGGTAACCATTTTGGAACTTTAAAACAACAATACACTATGTACAGTACTTTTGTAAGACTGCCACCCACTCCAACATTCAGCTTTATTTATTTTTGCAGGCATATGATGCCACGTGTAAGCAGCAGCATGATCCCTCTTTTGTAAGCTTAGTTCTTTTAATGTATCTTGCATATGTTTGTTGAGTTGGTCCTAGAATTTTATTCTAGATGGGATACGTGGGTGAATGTAAGAATGAATTGGTGAGTGGATAAATGGATGCTTGAGTGCAAGACTAATTGACGGTGCATATACAGTGAAGACGTCTTGAGTGCCTAAACTCACCAGTTACTGAAAGGCAGTTTCAGTTATAAGCGACATTGCCAATTTCTGTTTTCATTGTGTTTAAGTTTCTTCTGTGGGAAAAATATGAACACTTTCAACAACATTAAAAACAGGCACTGCTCCTTTTTGGTATTTCAGGTAAATGAAAAATTTAAGATGAAATAGTTTTCCATTTGAGAGATACTCAGCTGAAGAACAGATCACGCTGTATGAGAATTCCTTTATTTCCTAGATTGAACAATGTCAGTAACGCCATAATTTCATATGACATTCATTACAAATCAGAATCTGTGGAGCTATTTACTGGTAGTTCATTTGTGTTATGTAGATTATTATTATTTTATATTGCTTGGTGCCTCTTTTATAGCTTTGGCGAATGTGTGATGTGATTTTATTTTTAAAGTTAAACTCCATCCATAGCAGTTATACGAGTAGGCTCTTCTGACATTTTAAGGCATTGGCAAAGTGGACAGTTGTCCACGGTCCCCACCTTCTACGAGGCCCCTTTGGGAAAGTGATTTGTCTCTGCTGTTTTCTGTTTTCCTTTTTCCATCTCTCCCTTTCGCTCTACCTGCATTTAATTTGTACTGCCTCTCTCTGCCAAGTGTCATCTTCTGGGTAATTGGGACCATGTTCAAGATACATTTCACTTGTTTTTATATTACCCTGTTTCTGAAAGTTTCAAAGTATAATTGAAAATCTGGGTTATTGGGACCATGTTCAAGATACATTTCACTTGTTTTTATATTACCCTGTTTCTGAAAGTTTCAAAGTATAATTGAAAATTATTTAGCATCATTCTTAAAAATAGCAGAAAAAAAGGGTTATAAAATGGAAAGCTGTTGCAGATCGGGGGCCCTGAATTATGTTTCGCCCATGGCCTCCAACATCCTTAAGATGACACAGAGGTGCTAGAATTGTATAGTTTTTCTGCTATTATGAGGGATATGTAAAAACCTATTTTTGACTTTTTGCTTCTCCTTATTTTTGTTTTTAATATATTTTTATTGGCATTTCAAACATTATTACAGTGTTGCATGTTATGAGTTATCGAAAGTTTCCAGACAAGAAGTTGTGTTACAGAACTGTATTCTTCAAGTGCTTTGTGTCTCAAGTTATCCTGGTGATCACTTTTGCTCCATTCAACATTATTACCCACATTTCCATCAGTTCTGTTTCTGGGTATACTTATTTTAGTATTCTAAGAGTGTCAGTCCCAATTATATAGGTCAGTAGGTACTTACGTCATTTTCCATATTATCACATTTGTTCCTGTGTGTCACAGCATTAACTTCATACCTAATCTTAGCCGAAACTGGGTGAAAACCTGAATGTAACAATTCACAGCTATCCAACACAATAGAAAAAAGGGAAACAAAATAATAAAGGCTTTTATTTGGGGGGGCACATAGCGCATTCAGTTGTGTAAAAGTGGAAAGAGGCTGTGTGCTGGTGTCGTTCTCATAGTTTTGCATAGCGGACTTCTCTGTGTGTGTGTATCAGGTCTTAATGAGGGAATGGGTGTTTAACTTATACAGCTATCTGTGTGTTGTCAGGTGCATGGTGTTTGTGCTCAGGCCTGACACTGCAAAAGATGAATAAGGTCTATAACCAATTGGGTCTGATCGTATGTTTCCCCTTCCTACAGCTTGTCAGGTTCCCCCTCTCGCCCCACGATTACTTCTTCACTTTCACCCTCATCAATCTGTTGTGAGCCTGTCATCCTCCAGGCGTTCCAAGTTCCCCAGGACTTCAGTCCAGAGTTCCTCTTCTCCAGATTCCCCTAGCATCTTCCGGTCGGAGTATGCTGTCCTCGGCTTTAGTCTATGTAGTGACTGCTTGCCCATGCTTCCACTACCGGTCCCTTTTTGGACTTCCATGCCAGTGCTATTCTGCGTCTGGCTAATGCTAGGGCCCGATCCAAAAATTTAGTTCCAATTTTACGATCACTAAGTTTAGGAAATCACCCCAAGCGGCACAGTTCCAAGGTGCATGGGAGGGTGCGCCCCAGTGTTTTGTGCTGGTGGATCAATACTGTGTTCCACTAAGTCTAAAGCTTTGGACACCTCCATGTAATTTTAAATTCTGCATCGGGCTGACGGCACCTGGGGCATTCCTTGGGCTCTCCAACATATATAACCTGTAGCCTCTGCGGATTGAGGTATGTCATATGCAGAGTATTAAACTGTATATATTTCAAACTTGTATTTCTGGAGATTGTCTTGAGGTAGACTAGCATCCTATCCCACTCCGTGACTGTGTGACCCTGGGAGCCCTCCCATCTAGCTTTAAGCGGCACTAGTAGCTTCTGTCCCATTTTAAGCAAGGCTCGGTAAAGCCATTTCACCTGGTGCCACGCCGTACCCAGCGAGAGTAGGAGCTGTAGCACCACATGCTGAGGAGACTTGCCTGGCCCAGAGGTCCGTACAAGCCTGCACAAGTGGCTCGTAAGTCAGGAACTGGCGTTACGGTAGAGCAAATCTTTCTGTCAGCTCCTATAGTGGCATAAAGACCCTTGTAGAGAAGCAATCACTCACTGTGATCACCTCCACCTCTTGGTTTGCTGTAAAGCAGTCAACCGGGTCTCCGTTGGGCAATCCCACTAGTTTCAACGGTGGTGCTTAGGGTGGAGCTCTCTGTGTCCTCACCACATAACAACAGGTGTATAAAGCCAATTGCAACAAGGCACTCGGCTGTGTGACCTTGAAATCTGGGCACAATAGGGTACTCTGATATGTTCTAAGTCACTGAAGCCTTGCCACCAAGTAGTGTAACTCGAAGTTGGTAGTGCCAAGTCCACCTTTTGGAGGAGGGCACCTCAGCACTTCAAGCAACACTCTGTAGTGGCCTCCATCCCAAACCAGCTCCTGAAGGATATCCAGTAGGTGGAATCATGCCACCAAGATCTCGACCGGGAGATTTGTAAGTAAGTATAACAATTGTGGAGCATCACTATTTTGGAGATAGACACAACAGCCATAAGCGATAGTCACAAAAATCTCCAAAAGGTAATGCAGGGTCGACAGGAGCAGGTTGCTCTACCTAGGTTACCTTCGGCTTGGTCCTCCAACTGGTGGTACACTTGATGGCCTACATATTTAAAGGTCTCCGGTGACCAGGTTTGTCCTGTCGGGAGATCTAGAGGTTGGGGGTAATCTCTGGGTTTCAGGGAAACAGACATGTCTTAGCCCTGTTGACCTTTAAACCCAAGAGGGCCCTAAATTTGTTGGTTTATTGCATCCCTGGCCCCCGCAGTGCCACTAGCCAGGAATAGTAGGTGGTTTTATGCATAAAGTGAGACAACGTGTATGGCCATCAGTCTGTATGCCACTGCTTCCCTCCCGCCGGAATGATTCCGCCAGGTGTTCTATGGCTAGTGCAAACAACAATGGTGACAGTGGGCAGCCCTGTCACATGCCTCTGGAGATCTCGGAAGCAGTGGCTATGATAGTACAAGTCTTAACCCACACATTTGATCCACTGTTCCCCCAGTCCCATTTTACCCATAACCTTCTTCAGGAAGTCCCAACGTATCAAATCAGAGGTCTTCTCAATGTCTACTTACATGAGTATCGCATCTGTCAATCTTTGAGCCTCTAAATGAAATAGGACATTGTAAATCCTCCTGAGGTTGTGGGAAATACTACAGGAGGGTATGAAGCCATTCTGTTCTCTGTGTACCAAAACTGGCATATGGAGGAGCAGCCAGGTCACTAGTACTTTACTCAGAACCTTATAGTCTGAGTTAAGCATAGACAGAGGAGGTTAAGTGGTAACCGGCATGCTGAGGGTCATAGTCTTGGGAAGAGGAATAACTGTTGTGCTGGGTGTTGTATCCGACAGGCAGCCTTCTTTCAGTGACTCAGCATAAAGAGCCTCCAGGTTTGGGGCCAGCTGATCCATGTAGGTCTCATAAAACTCAGTTGGGAGGTTGTCTGGTTCAAGGGTTTTGCCAGTGGTCATGTCTTTAATTTCTCGCCTTATCTCTTTGAGCCATGGACCCCCCCAACCCCTTTGTGCTTCCTGTGAATGCGCTGGCAGCGGGAGTCAGTCCAGGAACTCGCCCTGCATTTTCTGGAAGGACCTCTGGGCTAACCTAGAGGGTTTTATAATAACTTTGAAACTCATCATTTATGTGTCTCGGAGAGTAATCATCCCTGTAAACATCAGATGTGTGATCGGTTGCCCTGCAACATAGAGCGAATAAGTCATGCTAACAGTCTTCCTGATTTGCCTTATGCATCCTTGGCTTTTGCTATGTAATTTTTATAGTCATGGCATCTTCTTTTGGGTCAAGTAGGAGCCTATGGCTTGCGAGATTGGGCCTCAGAGTGTTGTCAACAGAATGCAGTGTGGCATTTTGGGTGTCGGATAGAGTTCGACCTAAGTACTCCATGTAAGTAGCTTATTGACACAGTCTAGTGGATCTGATGAATCTGTCTAGCCTAGTATGGAGCTTTTGGACACCTCCTGTCTAGCCTAGTATGGAGGGAATATATGTTTCAGTAGAAAGAATAACCTCACTCTATACCATATTGTGTCCATCACGTATCCAACAGTTCCCATTGTTGAATACACTCTTTGAAGCCTGTTGCTATCCTTTGGGCTGTTGTCTCAGACAGTGGAGGTGTAGAATGATCCAAGTGCACATCAGTGACACAGTTAGCCTCCACCAGCTAGCAGGTCACCCCCTACCAGCTGTCCCAGTGGGGCAACAGTGACTGAAGAAAGGACAGTTGATTGTGGCTGGGTGCATATATACTCCCCAGTTCCACCTACCTCTTTGCTGTCCTGCCCTTTACCAACATGTATCGTGCCCCCCCCCGCACGCGCGCACACACACACACGTACCAGGAATTGTAGATGTTCGAAAAGGGGTCCCAACTCTGACCCATATCACACCCTGGGCATAGGCAGAGTAGGTATTGGCATTTAGTTGGCCATGCCATCTACATTGCAGTTGTTTTACTTCGGTCCCCATTAGATGGGTCTCCTGCAACATGACAATAGGCACATCTCTGTGCCTTAAATATCTGTGAATGTTGTGCTGTTTGGTAGCTGAACCCCTCCCTCGAACATTCCAAGTCATTCATATGTATCCTGTGTTTCTATTAGCCATGTGGTTAAATCAGTCATGGAAAATTGCCTTTGCTTGCCTAGCAAGCTCCCCATCCTTTTCCCTCTTCCCCAGGGAAAGGTCCCCCAGAGAACAATAATATACAATCCAACAGTAAACTCTGCAGTCGCAGGGCCTCATGGCAACAGCAGCCTGCCCAAACTTGAAGTAATCAACGATTAGTCTTGACCTAGGCTCCACAAGGCTCCTGTGAGGGGCCAAGTGCGAGGGTGCTGATGGGGCTTGTGCCACTTACAGTAGTCTGCTCTGACATGGTGATCTCAGGCTTGCCGGAGGGGCTCACCAAGATCATCGTGAGGTGGGCAGTGTGATCATGGCCCATAGCCCTAGCTGCATGACACTCGGAGAGGTGGACGTTGTCTGTAGAATTACAGATATAACCAGCAGTAGACTTTCTGTGGCCCCTGAGCTCCTCCTTATCCATGGGGGCCACAGGCTCATCTGTGCCAGTGTGATCCATAAACCAGTTTGCTTCCAAATCAAATCATGTAATCAACAGATCTTGGGGTCACCACCGGCAGTGTTTGCATGGCCAGAGTGAAGTCCTCCGATTCAGGGCCTTCACATTGTTTGTCCGAGGTGGGTTCAGCCCCTGTCGCTCTGAGTTAGTGCGTTGCATTAAGTCAGCCACAGCCTGTAAGGCATCTGCCTGTTCTTGTTCTGCCTCAGTTTTGGTTGCTGTTGGCAGGATGCTCTTGCTCTTGGTTTTCCAAGGTCTTTTCCCGAATCTCCGTCTGTTCTATCTCCCTTTAGTTTGGGAATTTGCAGGTATTGATCCTGTTTCATAGCTGTCTAGCATACACTGCCTGAGGGCCCTTGCAGAAGTCAGCATTACCATCCACTAAGATCTTTAGTTTTGCCTGAAACATTAAAGAATATTGGAGCCCCCTCTTCTCTTAGCACTTTCTTCACTGGCACATAGGAGGCTCGCTGTACAGCGGCCGTGTAGTCAGGGAACACTCTTCCATTCCCAATGGTATATGGATCATTTGCCCGTGCCCTCTGTTGGAGGGTATCCCAGTCTCCAAAATAGAGCTGTCTGGCCATTACTGGGTGAGGCGGTCTGCCGGGGCTGGCGGCTGGGCTGGGACTCTGTGCACAAGCTCAAGAGCAAAGAAGAGCCGTCTAGTGATTCGGCAACTATTGTCTTCAGCCAGTGTTCAAAGTAAGTTACCATATTGCTGCCTTCCAGGAGGCTCACTATGCGGATGTTATTCCTCTGATTGTGGCCCTTTGTGCCCTTTGCCCAGTATTCCAGTGTGCGCACCCTGTGTTACGAATTCTATAGCAGGAACTAGAACGCACCTGTATCGAAGACCAAGACACCAAAGACTGACAAGAGCCCAACGATATCCCCATTGGTGGCATGGAAGGCCATCCGCAAAACATTTGCTGAACGCCATTCTTCGTGTGTTCGCAACTGTTATGACGTGGTCACTCACCTGAAAACCAGGCTGTATGCATGGGTGATGACTGTTCTCCTGACCTTCATAGGCACCTCTGGGTGCTTCTGATTGCACCAGGAGCCCCAGCAGGTGCCGTAAAAGGGAAGGGGATTTGGAAAAAGAGAGAAAGAAACACTGCACTCCTTTTCACCAGGTCCAGCTGGGTGCAGTTTTTTGGGTTATGGAGGACTGTCAGTGGAACCCCTGGAAGTTTCCTTCCTGTGATGAATTACGGTGTTGGTGAAGCTATGTGCAATTAAGAGACTGTTTCACAACATTCAATAAAGCATGCACTTGTCTCATTAAACAACATTCAAGAAGGTATGCACTGATCTCATTAATTTTGTCTGATTTGGTTATTACAGCACATTCACCTGGTAATATCAGCAACTTGGCCCTGTCTCTCTTCTCACGGATTAATATATACAAAAGGTGATGAAATCTGAATGTCTCTAATTAGGAAGTTTAGCAAGTCTCTTTCATGGATCTGCACTTTCACATTAGGTTTTCTATAAATCGAGTTGCAATACCAAAAGCAAGAAAACTCACACATAAAGTAATCGTAGCACTGAATTGCATAATCACTATTAGTACAAAAAATAAACAAGTGGAGGACAGTGAAGTTCTGTCACAGTTCTCAGTTACAAAAGGAAACTTGTTAGGGCCCCCCACACATAAATCATGTCTGTGTCCTTAGAAGAAGCATTTCAAAGTCTCAAAAAGGCTAGAGTGCAATCAGTTTCAGCTTTCAGCTTTTACCAAAAAACAAAGCAACCATAATAAAATTCTACACAAATAGATTCCAGACAGCATGCTCCACTTAGCTGACAGAAGTGTGTTCTTTCTAGAAGATCTCTGCTGAGGCTCTTTGCTTCCAGCTGAGACAAGAGGGCAGCGGGTGGGGCCTGGAAGGAATTCCAAAGTGCATAGGGTTTTCTTTGCCAGACAGGAAGAAAGCCAAGCAGAGTCATGTGCACAGCAAGAGTAGTTATAGACAGCATGACTCATGCTTTTGAAAACACAAGGCAGATGCTCCCTGGGTATCTTGGGGGCGTGGTGGTTGTCTGGCAACCAATAAACAAGTGAACCTGACAAATTTAGAAGCATGAGGACTTGACACCGTCACATGTGTTCAACAAGCATTGGTGAAAACAACTATATAGTGCAACAAGCATTGGTAACATCAAGTACATATCAAACATTGGCAATATCTATCCTGATATGAAGACAGTACAATGACGTTACAAGCAATCCAGTGGTGCTACACTCACATGATTAAAACAACACTCCTGAGGATGTTGACAAATTAGGCAAATTAGTTGGGTCCTGACAGCAACACGCGTCAATTTTGAGAATTCAAAGATGACGGACGTCCCAAGGAGGTCAGCAGTCTAGGGTTTGAGCACAATGGTCAGGGTGGATATTAGTGAAGGGGGGTTTGGGCCTAGCTTCTGCTCCTGAGGGACCCAGCTGTTCAGTACTGGCACACCTGACAGATTGAAGTGCCAGATCAGCTGACTCCACCTGAGCAGAAGACGGCAGAGGGTTTAGATTTAAAAACCTTAGTAGGGATTTTAGATAACATGCAGAAACAACTAAATAATACTATAGAAGAGAACAAAAGTTTAAAAGAAGATATGAAAAGATCCCGAGCACAAACTCACCGTCTTCTATAAAAGATGGATAAATTAATGGCTAAACCTCCCCCTCTCTTGAAAGATTCAGAACATGTGCCCAAGAGTTCGTCTACACACGCTGCCGAGATTTCCATTCAAGTGGTTCACTCCTTTCCCCCAATTATTCAGTTGGCCCATCTAGAACGTTTCAGTGGGGATCCACAAAAGGCACAGATATTTTTGACACCATGTTCATTACACTTTCTATGCAGACTGGTAGTGTTTTTGTAGGATCAATCCAAGGCTGTCCTTATACTGCCTTATTTGAGTGGAGATGCTGCTGCGTGAGCTATGCCTATTATAGCTTGGAATGACACCTTTCTATATGATTTTGACAGGTTCAAGTTAGAATTCCTCAGAATCTTTGATAGACGTTCGGCCAACCAAGCAACAGAAAATGTGCTGTTAGTACTAAGACAAGGAAATCGAGATTTAATTTCATATTTGCCACAATTCAAATTTTTTTTTGTAGAAACAGAAGTGGCCTGAGAGTAAGCGTGCAGCAATTTTTTATCTTGGACTCAAAGATGAACTCAGACGCTTTAGCTACCACAAGAAATTTCAGAATTAATAGATTTGGTTCTTCAGATAGATCACAGATTGAGCGAAAGAAGATCTGAAAAGAGATTTTCGTCGTCCTTCTCCCCGGTTTGACTGAGTCAAAATGGAAATTAGGCAGATCATTCCTCAGTAGAAGAGCCTATGCAGATAGGTTCCATGAGGGACCCGCTTTCTAAGGAAGAGCGAGAAAAGAGGAGGTTAAAGAATTTATGTATGTATTGCAGTATTCCAGGGCATTTCGTGAAAGAATGTACCAAGAAACCAATTTGTCGAGAAAAGACCAATTTCACCAGTAGAGGGAGTTGCCCTGGTGAGAAAAGATTTAGAGTCAACTCCAGGCAGTCTTGTGAATTCTGAAACTCTACAGGTGGCTAATACCTTGCAGTCTGCAGCACCTCATCTAGTGGTGCCCTTCTTGCTACTTCTCTATGGGGGTATGAAACATCGATGTATATTGAATAGAAATAGCGTTTCATGACATTAGCATCTAGTTAAATGCAAATGGTATGTTTGTTTGTTTGTTTTCTCTTACAGGTAGCAGTTACATGGGTCTAGCTTCTGCTCTCAGCCAGAGCGCTCCCAAACAGACTGGGAGCTTCTGCAGGCTCTCTCAACTGTGTTGCTGGGCTGGAGAGACCCCTGTGCGCATGTGTGATTGGCCTGCCTGAGACTGCTGGCCAAACACATGCGCTCTGAGGGGAGTGCACAGTGCACTCCCCTCTGTTCATCACTCTCAATGCCCTGCCCCTTTCACAAGGAAAGGATAATAAACATAGTTTATTATCGATCCTTTCCTTGTGAAAGGATTTGCAGCGGTTGCTGCTGGCGGGGGAGAAACGCTCCGCCGCCTAAACGGAGGAGCCGTGCTTGGTCTAGAGGTGCGTTGGGTGGCTGTTCCAGGTTTTTGCTGCAGTGTGAGAGGAGCGTCCTCCACTTCTGCTTCAGTAGATGCAGGGGGTATATGCAAGTGAGAGTGAAGCAGAGGGTAGGCTTATCGACAGTTGGTGGAAGTTCAGGCAGTGATTAATGTACGCAGGTCCTTGGTTGTGTAGGGCCTTCTGTGCATTGGTCAACAGCTTGACGCGGCATCTCTTCTGTACTGGGAGCCATTGGAGTTGCCTGAGGTGGGGTGTGATGTGGGTTCGTCGGGAAAGGCAGAGGATGAGTCTGGCTGAGGCATTCTGTAAGGTCTGAAGTCTATAAAGGAGGTGTGTGACAATTCCTACGTAGAGGGCATTGCCATAGTCCATTTGGCTGGTGATGAGGGCCTGTGTCATAGTTCCTCTTGTGTGTAGGGGTAGCCACTTGAAGATCCTACATAGCATGCTCAAAGTGAGAAAGCAGGCGGAGGAGGCAGCATTGATCTGTTATGTTTTGGTGAGCTTGATGATTCTGAGGTTTCTGGCGAGCCCTGGGGGGCAGAGCAGGTGATCTCTATAGTGAATATATATATATTTGTGTATATATATATATATATATATGTGTGTGTGCACAGCCAACCTAGGTAATTAAGAATAACAATGCATCACCATGGGGATCGAATCCAGTAACATCATCCTGGTGCCAGCGTTAAGCTGTGGAACCCTTGACAGCGGATACAGGAGAAGCTACCCCAATGGGACCTTGTTCTGGGCAGGGCGCCCACCCCCAAAGTGAGTTCCATCTGCCTCAGCGCCAAGCTTCCCCACCTTATATACCTTAAAACTAACCCAAGAGGAAGGTTCAGGGAACCTTCTCTTCCCCTTGCGTAAGTTATGAAATTCAAGCGCTAGCTGTACTGTCTGCGTCCAAAACACGCAAAGGAATGGGCCCTGCCCTGATGTGCCTTCCAGAGGCAGAGGGGCAGTACTTTTCCATAATGAAAACAAGCTGAGACTGTCTTGTCACGTCTACTGTCCACATCCCCTATGTTATGTTCCTGCACTATGCAACCCGCTAGTGAGAAGAACTTAAAACACGTTCAGTGTAGAAAATAAGCTTTGTAGAAAAATACCTGTGCCACCAATGTGATACCATCTGAAGCAAAACAAAGCACAAAATAAATCAGTGTCAAGATCGAGTTGGTGATTAAATAATGATAGCATTACAGTTGTGATTGCTGCGGAAGCTGGATTTGGAGGTGTTGAGTAGCCGTTCTGCTCTAGGTATGTCATGAGTTGGGTGTTGATGATCTTTTCCGGTAACTTCACTGGAAATGGGAGCAAGAAGATTGGCCAGTAGTTTTTTGGTTCGCTGATGTAGGCAGAGGATTTTTTTGAGTGGTGGTCTGACTTCAGCATGTTTACAGGGTGAGGAAATGTTGAGGTGGTGATAGTGGTGTTGAGCAGGGTGGTGAGTTCCTGGCAGATACTTTGGGTTCCATGATTGAAGATGTGGTGCAGACTTAGGTCTGTTTGGGCTCCTGAGTGGATGGATTTCATGATGGAGTTGATGTCCTGGGTGGAGAGGATACTCCAAGTGGTCAGTGTGTGGTTTGTGTCCGTTATGGTGGTGTCGTATCTGTTGAGTAAGTCCATAGGTGTGGGTTGGGATACTAACTTTCTGTATAAGGCTGCAGTCTTGTCGTGGAAGAAGTGGACGCGGTTGTCGCATAGCTCCTGTGAGGGTGTGATGCTGTTTTCGCTAGCAACCAGGTTAGAAAATTCTTTAACAATGTTGAAAAGTTCCTTGGTGTTGTTGGTGCTGGTTTTGATGACTGTGGCACGGGTTGTCTTCTTTTTTTCCCCCTCAGCAGGCAGTGATTAAGTTTGAGGGAGGTCTTGAAGGCTGCTCTGTCGGCGGTGTTCTTGCTGCTGCGGCATCTCCTCTTCAGTTTGCTGTCTCGTTTCGCTGTTCTGAATCTTGGGTGTACCAGCTGGTCTCTTTGGAGGAATTTCTCTGGATGTTGCTCTTGATGGGGATGATGCTATTGGCTCAATTGTGATCAAGGTGTTGACGTTTTTCACTTTTGTTCGGGGTTGGTGCAGTAGTGGGGTTGGAGGTGTGTGGGTGTCCGCCGAAACTTCTGTTAGTAATTTGGTCACTGTTGCAACCCCCAGGGCATCTGGAACCCTGAAGCCTTGTAGTTATGTCAGGTCTGTAAGCTTGTCTCCATGCACACCTGGCCAGCACAGGCGTTCCCTCAGCCTGTGTTCTCTTTGCCCGTACAACGTTGGTTGGGGTCATCCTCGCCTAGCTCTGCTAACAAAGCTCCTTGTAACATGCCACCTTTCAGTATACTGGGCTTGTGGTTCTCCGCTGGTCATTGAAGAGCCAGGGGTGGACATTCTCCCCTGCGCCATGGGGTCTCAGAGCTCGGATGTTGGGCACTGTTCAGCTCCCCTCTGTGCCAGTGTGATCATGAGACTACAGTTTTCTGAAGCTACTAGAGGAGAAACCACCATGCAGCAAGAGGGGTCCATCTAAGTACTGATTAGATGGTAGTGTGGGCTGTTCGATTGTGCCCAGATTAGAGGCCACCACTCAAGTGGGACTGCAGGCACTGCTCATTCCCACTGTCGCTTTCCTCCACAGACTGCAGAGCGAGGACGATGACACACAGGGGGTGCCCTGAGGAGGCAGAGCAGTGCTGCTCAGGCCGCCACCCTCACCAGGGCTGCAGCTGCATGCTCACCATCAACTGCGCATCTCCATTGCTCTTCTCTGACACTGCAGCGTCCACCTGCATGGGCTTGCCTGGTCTCTGTAAGTTGATCCATCTGCTGGGGAGCTGTGCTGGGCTGCTTCATTCAGGTCTGTGCAGCCTTTCCGATCCCCCTTGTTGCGCCCTAGAGCCATTCTTCATCACTTGGACTGCCAAATCTTATTAGCACTGATGTTTGCCTGTCTTTTCAGGGTCAGAGGAGCCCCTGTCTTGGCGATTATTACAGATAATAGTCAAGGCCAGTGCGGAGCAGTGAAAATAAGTGTCCACCATCATGGATGGCTAGCTTTCTGCTCCTCCTCCTTTATCATCTTCTTTGTTTAACTGATTATTGTTAGTAGAGTCTTGCTGTATGTAATCTGTAATAGTGGCATCTTGCTTGGAGACCAAGTCATTTCTTGTTGCGCATACACCATTACACTGTCCAACCATTAGTCTGGGTCAAAGGTATTATGTTGCTAGTGGTTTGAGTCAGACTCTTTTCCGAATGTGGTGCTGCTCGTTTATTGCACTAAGAGGTCGAGGATGCCTTCTATCTGGGAAATAAGTCCTATCACCATGAATCTCTTTGCTACGGTAATCCCTGTGCAGCTTGCACATGGGATTGGATGCCAAAATCTCCAGCAGGTACCCCACTTTTGGTGCACTGTTAAAGTGTGTCCATCTCCTGTCACCTCCATCTTTGTGGTCAAGCTTCACTTTTGGCTGTAAAGATACACAGGGAAGCAGAGTTGCCGGAGGCAACCCATATCTTTGGATTAATCAAATAAGGCTGTCTTTTTTGTTTGGACATTCCCTCAACACTTTCAAATCATGAAGCACCAACATACATTTAACCAGCATACACTGAAAGGAGTGCAGACACTTGAATGCACTAACCCCAGCTCAGACGGTGTCTTTAACTGCCAGAAGTTCTTTTGGAATGTCACTGCAGCACCTGACCAATGAGTGCTTAACAGTTCAGTATTCACTCGCAATGTATTTTTTAAGGACCAGAACCTTGCACTGGAGTTTGTGCCCCATGCTTTTAAGAATCACAGCTGGGGTTTGCTTTGTGGTTACTCAAGATGTGTGCACTTCACATATCCCCTCTGGCTGTCTATATCTCAGGAAAAGTGACCTCCAAGGCGGACAAATGTAGCCATCCTGATTAATCGTATCAAGAGCAGATGGAATTTGAGTTCACTTGGCCTACCGGGCCCCAATCATAGCCACAATGGTGATTCACTTTTTTACTGACATTCCTCCTCTATTAGGAAGCATTCCTGAATTCCTTGAATGGGAGGCTGGATGCTAGGGAGACTGCTGTAGCTCTTCCTCTCCAGCTGTGAATACCTTCAGTGCAGCTCTTGGTGTCTCCTCTGTTAAGCGACCCGCAGACTGATGTGTTGGCCACTTCCAGCTTCATCCCTTCTGCCTTTTCCAGTTCAATCCTGGCTGCCTGTTACTGTTCGTTTGCCATAGGTTTGAGCATGGTTGTAAGGGATGGGTGAAGCTCCGGTGAATCAAACCCTTCTTTTCTTTCCCCATATACTGACTTGCACACTATTGCAGATGAACATGGGGATTGGAACTCTGTCTGGCCATTTCACTTCATGCTGGCCAGTGATTAAGAGAAGTCACTGATGGTAAGCATGGTAGAAAAGCAGTGATCATATTGAAAGTCTGCCTGAGCAAATTAATTAATGTATTCATGTTTGCCCAGTAGAAGACCGAGGCTGAAAGTTCTAAGGGAAGGGTGATGTAGTCTGCGGACATCAGTAAATGAAGTGTGGGAAGATACAGACTTTATTGCAGGTGTAAGGCATTTAATGTTTCAAACTAATGTGTTTTTTTTCTAGAATGTTGTGTCCTTCATGGTTTGAGAGAAATATTTGGAGAAACCAGCTCATATTTCACGGTAACTGCAGAAACTGTGCATTTCTGTATTAGCTAACAAGCACTTGGAGCCATGGCTTGAGTTTTACAGTCATTTAACAGCCAGGTGTTGACCAAAATGTGTTGATTTAGAAGGACAACACCACTAAGATGTACTTCATAAGAATGTAGGCATATGCTCCTTGCATCTACCCAAGGTGGCAGAGACACTTAGCCTTGGGTTCTTGGCTTTTCCTAGCAATGTATTTCTACAGGGAGATTATCTTTTGTGGAATTTAAAATTATGACTTTCCAAGAATGCCACAAACAAGTGCCAGAAACGAACATTTGCTAGTCCTACTCAAACACCCGTTTCATTAGCTTTTAAACATGACATTTGTTATTGCTGTTCTGATGTGCACTGCTAACATGGCTTTCAGAACCAATAGGAAAATAGCGCTCATGTTACGGTACAAGCATTTGCATGCCAGTCAGGCTGGACCCTCAACATGAATATGGGTGAAGTTTATTCCACCTCCCCAAAAAAAACTTTGAAATTACGGTGGAAAACAGTTGTTTTTTGTAACATATCAAGAGACTTGTTTAAAATCCATAGCTTTTATAGGCATTTCAAACTATTATTGTACCTATTAGAATCTCTTTTCATTTGTCAGCTTGCAGACCGCATTTAATTTCACTTTATCTTTTGATTTATTTGTATTTTTCATCCAACTTCTTCCAAGTTGGTTGTACGTTTTATATGTTGGCTGCCATTTTACTTAAAAAAGGGAAATTTGGAAAAAGGAAAGTGGTTCAGATTTCACAACCTCAGTAGAGCTTTCCCTGAATTCATACAGATCTCACATGCCTTATCATTAGCTCTGCCAAACGGGTACAGCTAAGTAAAATGTCAGATACAGTAAAGATTATACTAGGTTACATGATCCTGACATGCTCAAGCCCCAGATAGCAGTACTAATGAACAAGCATTTGCAATGCAATAGGTCTCGCATTTGCTTGAGTTAGAGCTATTGGCATTGTAAATTCATAACAGGACTTTTCTTGCCACATAAATTGGTCAACCTTGCCTCATAATTTCATCTTTTCCAGTCATATAATTCCAGTGGCCCTAAAATAACTAAAGCACTTCCATCTACCTTCTTCCTCTATCTGCGGCAAAAAACGAAAATGTTTCCTTTTAGCATCCTAATTTAAATCTGGCATGCTAATTTCAGTAGAATACCACTTTCACCACCCCACCATCACAGTTGTTGGCTGACTAACACAATTCCCTCCAAAAAGACAGAAGATAGCCACAGAGGAGCAATAAACTAGAAGCCTATCAAGAGTGTTCAAATAGTCATAGTGTAATAAGGATGTTAAGGTGGCCTGAATTAGTCTCATAATTGCAATAAGGAGAGATTATTAAAACATACAATTATCATATAAACCTTTATCAGAAATAAACTTTTGGCATAAACTGCAATGCTCAAAACAGCCTCTAGGGGCCACCATAACAAAAATATCATTTGTAATAAACTTGGTCATGTAAACATATTTCTAGCCCCTAGAGGTGAATAACCCCATGAAAAAAACAGGAGAAAGTAATGCAGTGTAACTGTATACTTGCCCCCTAAAGGACGTTTTTAGGGCTAGCAGGCTTTCTGCAATATTACAAACAAGGCCTTTAAAACAAAAGTTCTCTCAGCTGTAAAACAAAAGTTGTAACCCCGAGAAAGCTTAAAAGGCACTGAATGGTGGGAGGGGTTATTAATTTAGGGTCCCCACTATCCTAGTATGGGGACCCAGATATGATGTAGACAGAGCATTTTGAAGGTGGTCCCATTGTCTTAGTATCACCACAGGGCGAGTTATGGGCAAAAATGTTTTGAAAAAGTACTGCCCTGCAAAGCATTATGGGGCAAGTGTCATGCCAAGAATATTATATTATGTTGACTGCAATGCTCAGAACAGCCCCTAGAGGACACCACAATAAAAATAGCATTTGGAAGAAACATGGTCTTGTAACCATACAGTCAGCCCTTTGAGAGCATTACCACATGAAAAAAGAATGGGAGAAAGTAATACAGTAGGGGGCATTGTGCATTATACATTACCAAGGCTAGCAGGACTATTGCAATGATATTAAAAACAAAGCCCTTAGAACGCAAGCTACTCCCAGCTGTAAAACAAAAATTCCAGCCATGAGAGAGCTTAAACAGATACTGAATGGAGGGAGGGTTTTTTGGGGGTCCCCTGTAACCTAGTATAGGACTCAAAGATGATGTAGACAAGAAACAGGACATTGTTGTGAACTTTTTGGTGGTGGTCCCGTTGTCCTAGGATCAACACAGGCGGAGTTATGTGCAAAAATGTTTTATAAAAGTAATGCCCTGCAAAGCAGTATGGGTCAAGTTTTCCTGAGTGCAGTGAATATCGTAGTATTGACTCTCCCGCTGTGCCGGGATAGCCGCTTTCACTTCGAGGATTTCTGTTTCACATAAAGTATTCACCAATTTCAAGTGTTTTAAGGGGAGAGCCACAAGACATTACGCTGATTAGGTAACTGTGAACAATGTGACCAATGCTCCAATACCGCTGATCGAGTTTACACTGTTGTTCCTGGTCGCGATGAGCGCCATGGCAGCACAAAGGGGAGAGACAAAATAAATAGTTTGCCCACGCTGAAGTATATCAGCAATTGTGCAATAATCCATGTAACAGTGGCAGTCTGAAAGGTGTGACAAAAACAGTCTGAAGGCGAGGCAAACGTAAAGCATTTACCAATGGCATTAAGGGATTTTTGAGAGACAAGCCCACAAACGAGTGAAAGTGATGGGCATGGCATGGGCCTGGTTAAAAGCTCACAATGTTCACAACAGGTGACTGCGCCTGACCTAAAAATAATGTGATATGTTTGTCAGTCTAGATTGAAGTTTTCCATCAGTCATAAAATATGTGCCACGTTAGCAAGTGCCCCCTTCACATTCGCCAAATATTATAAGCAATAAAGTCCCACATCATAACATGGTTTATCATTGAAATATCAACTTAAGTGTATGTTGGAAATACAAACTTTTTTTGAAACATCATACAATTTGAACAAATGCATATATTTCTACATAAAATAATATCCTTTTTATTGTGCCGTCTTAAAAACTTGACATGCTCTGAAAACACAAATGTTTGTCCCCCACAACCAAATTTTGATTTTGAGTAGTCAAACCACTTCCTCCATACAGATGCTTTTTATTGTCTGTGGGGAAGTATTTTTTGCCTCCTATATCTGCTTTAAATTTGAGGTGGGCAACTTTGTGCCTGTGATGCCCCAAAGTGCTACATCACATTTATGCTAGGGATGAACTCAGTAAGCCAGAAATACGTAAAGAGTTAACATTCTGCCTTTGATGGTCCCCATAATACTACAGAGAGCTGCAAATGTGACATAGATGGTCTACTTGATCCAGTTTTTGGCAATAAATCGCTGATCCAATATACCAGTGCAACCATTATAATACAGATGTGCACTGTTATGGTTTGTGCGAAGAGCACAACAAGCCAGGCCCATTGTTAAAGGTTTGGTAATCACCATATATTTCACCTTCTGCCAAGCATGACTACAGTTTAACAAACATCACTGATCAGGTGCCTGAACTAAATTGTGGATGGTTTCCCACAGTACTGTTATCAAGCCTTCAGAGCCTCCAATCTTATCTAAACTATCTTTTGTTGCTTTCATCAAGCAGCCTACCTCTGTCTTAACTTTAAAATGAGTCTCTTGTTTCCCTGTTTAGAGCCCAATGTCTACTCACGAGCCGCACCAACTCTGTCAGCCGGGGACGGGTGCTCCTGCTAGTCTCCCCTGCCTCGGCATTGATGGATTCTTCATAAAGCCCCTTCCCCTAGTCTATGACTCTTGTGGGCATGGGGCAGCCTTCCTTGGTGCTCTGGCATTGTGGGGGAGAAGGTGACTTCAGCCTGCTCCATTTCTTCTCCGTTGTTGGAGACCGCTCATCTCCTCACAGGCCAGCCTCTTGGCTCAGGGATGTGGGCTCAGCCTAGGGAAATCCTTCCGATGTCTCCCCCCGAGAGCTGGCTCTGCAGCTTACTGTGGACTCCCTGGCAGAGGGAGTGACTGCAGCAACTTACTCATGCCCCGGGGTGAAAGAAATTATAGGCCAGACAGCGGAGTGTGGCTGTCCATGCGCTCTGACTTCTGGAGTCAGTGCCTGCTTGTGCCCCAAGGGCAATTAGGCGAGCATGTTCCTTCATGCTGGATTGAGAGGTTGCCGGCAGGCTCCTCTCGGCTTTGGTGGGCTCCGCTCGGCTTCCCTTGCTTCGGGGAGAGGGTTCTTTGTAGGCAACGTCGTTGCACCCACTGTGGAGGGCGACACGGGCAGTTCACACTGCCGCCCCTCCTACTGTGTATCCTGGTCCCCCTTCCTAGGGCATTGTAAAAGGTAAACATAGCCGGCACTGCCTTGGAGGCTGGATAGAGTGAGCTCACCACGCGCTAGTCCAGTAGTGCTCTCCATGTGTTACAAGTCTAAAGCAGCAGTGTGGGAATGAAGCGCTCCAGAAGTGAGGTGGATAGCGATGTCCCTCAGGCGACAAATAAAGGGGGGCCCACATGCACTGATGTGCAGGGGAGTACCCAGCCCTGGAGAACACTCACAGGGGGCACATGACTTGGGCAGCAGACTGGTAGGCCAGCACATCCAGGCAGGGGCTGGGCAGGGATGGCGGTTTCTCCTTACTTTACCATGGTGCCTGGAGGGGATCCACAGTCAGGAGACTAGCTGGCAGCAGGGCAACAAACAGAAAAGCAATCCAGATGAGTCCTTTAGTCCACCCAGCAATGTCAGTCCCAAGTCCAGTCCCAAGTCCAAAAGTGCTCTAAAAAGGTTGGGGACAACCCCTGTACTTACACTTATTATACACAGCCTCCACAAAAGGGGCAGAAGGGGTTCCATCCAGTTCTAACTGGTTCCAGGGATGTCCCCTTTCTCCTCCAGCACTGGCCTCAGACAGCGGGGGGGCTGGGTAATCGAGCCCTTTGTTCACACACGGCTAGGGCACAGCCTTTACAGATGCGGGTGCTCCCAGCCCAGGAAGACCATTCAGTATGCAGATGCACTCTTGTGACACCTCCACCCTTCCTGTGTACAGGCTTTCTGAAAAGTATGCACAAAGCCCAGCTGTCACTCTGCCCCAGGCGTGGATTTGAGGCAAGCTGCAAAAATGCCAGAGTCATAAGTATAGAGAAATGCTCACTTTCTAAAAGTGGCATTTCTATAATGGTAATAAAAATCCACCTACACCAGTAAGCATCATTTCTCACTACCATTTCAACCATACCAAGCATGCTTACGAAACCCTTCATAGATCAGACAATACCACTTAGGCATAGGTTAGGGCATTTCCAATGCAATCCTATGAGAGGTAGCACTCACAGTAGTGAGGAACCAAATCGGATATTTGTCACTACTAGGACATGTAGTACATAAAGACATATGTCCTACCTTTTACATACACAGCACCCTAGGGCCTACCTTTGGGGTGACTTATATGTAGTAAAAGGGGAGTTCCAGGTCTGGCAAGTAACTTTAGATGACAGGTCCCTGTGGCAATAAACTGTGCTCGCAGGCTCTGTGGTGGCACTCCTGAGACATGTGTTAAGGCTACTTCTGTGAGTGGCGTAAGCTGCGCTGCAGGCCTACTAGTAGCATTTAATTTACAGGCCCTGGTTATGGGGATACTACTGTACAAGGGACTTAAGGATGAATTAAATGTGCCAATTAGGTGTAAGTCAATCATAACCAAGTTTAGAAGGGAGAGCACATGCACTTTAGCACTGATCAGCAGTGTTAAAGTGCTCAAAGTCCTAACATCAACAAGAAGGGTCTGAAAAAAGAGAAGGCGGAATGCAATAAGTTTGGGGATGACCCTGTAAAAAGGACCAGGTCCAAAACAGCCTTTTTAGGTTTCACATGCACAGCACTTGTGCTGTGCTTGCGAAGCCGATTCAACTTGGAAAAAAAACAACTTAAAAGGGGCTTAGAACCTGCCCTTTACTTACCGGAACTTACGATTGGTTGATTCCACCGCCGCTCTAATTTATGTGCTTCTGATTGGCAAGCACATTATCTGCTTCCACTTCCTGCTCTGTTTTGCCATCCATGCCGTGGTGTGGAGCTTGGATGAAGTACAGCATCCGGTCACTGGCTACTGGCCAGTGTCCTTCCTCGGGTTACGACTCCAATGGCACTTTTTTTTTTTTGCGTTTCCCATCAAGCACTGCATACAAATGCATCTGCATTCTTTCTGCTCTCCTCATTTTGTTGCTCTTCCTGCCTGCCTGCATGCCTGCTGCTGTTTGTTGTTACATAACCATAGAAGCACAGACTGCCACCGCAGTTCAGTTGGCGGTCATGGTGCTGCTACAAAGAAAATCCCACAGTAAACTGAAAGCCAGAGTTCTTAGACCAGCACAGAGGGCGCACAAATTAAGGCAGTGATACGGTGGGTAGACGGCGCAATACACATGTCAGTAACATATTGTACTGATTTATTCAGTTATAAAGGCACCAAAACCAATGCTTCATGTTGGCAAATCCAAAAAGCAAAATGTAGCGTTGAAAACACACAAACTGTCAATACAAGGCAAATGAAAGAATATTGAATTTACAAAGCGCCTCAGTGTCTTGTAAGGATTAGTCAGCGATATTTATACATATAATTTACAGTTACAAGAGCAGACCGAGATGCTTTCCATGACATGGTGCATACATGGGTGATGGGGACTTACACTTGATTCGTGTCCCAACTCACCATCTCTAGATGACGAAAAGCTCCAAAATAAATGTCTTCACAAAGCATCACCGTCAAATGCACAATGTGCATTGGAGAAAAAGTGGTTGACTCAGTGGTGCATGTGGACAGATGAGGGGACCCACCCCTCGCCTCTCCCTCTGCAGCGCCTCGAACTCTGCAAAGTGCAGCGGCCCTGCGAGGCTACAGCAGGTGCGGGCCATTCAAGGGCAGCCTACCTCCCCATGTCCTTAGACTCCCTCCTCCGCCTCTTGTCTGTATCAGAAGCTGTGCGTCACTGCCAACCCCTGCACAATAATAGGTTGTTCTTTATATTGCACTTCCAGCTGCGGCCTACAGCTTTCCCACGCTCAGGAAGCAGGTATTACTATCACCCAAAATCATTGTATGCAGAGGGTCGACCTTTGAAACATGAAGGGGTCACTTGCTCCCTGTGGTTTCAGCTGTGACCTATGGGTAACACACATCTCTAGGGCTTGTGCGTTTATGTGACGGAGGATCTCACGCAGACTGAACTCAAGAACGCATAAAATATTAATTTGAAGTGCCATTTCACTAAGACGTGAACTAGTAGTAACGTTCTAGTATCTTTTGATCAGTTTGAAATAGAAATATTTTTGTGTATTATAAAATAAAAAATCTGCTGATTATGCAGCAGATAATGGATTATATGGCAAATGTGTGAATTCCATAAAAATTCGAAAAACTCAGCAGCCGCACAATCACATCACTTCAGTGGCCCTGCACTTGGCCAGTAGAGACCATACTGTATTTTCTGGGCACCTTCCCATATGGTCATACTGATTTGTCGCACATCGCTATGTGCTGTGTTCAGGGCACACTTGCCACATAAAAACTCAATGTTATCTCATCTCTGGGCCGGCTCATATCCACAGATCTTTGAGTGCTCCTTTCTGGAGCAGGCTGCTCACTTGCTCCTGTTTTCACTCTGGTGCCTGCACGGTACACCCTCCATGTTGTCAATCAACAAACAAAACTTTATTCGGTCAACAGGCCATCAAAGCAACACAATAATAAATAATCATGATATATAAACATATAAAACATATACATTCCTAAGTTAAAACAATTAAATAGCAAATCCACTTTTTAAGACTCATTTGCCCAATTAAAACTCATAAATCAACCACGTCGCTCCCTATTTGCAAAACATGTTGCGTATATGCCATGCTGCTACTAAAAACTTACTAACAGCAATAATTAATGCGCTAGACCCATGACTTTTTAAAATCCTCAATGCTATCGCACATTTGTTCATCCCCATTTCCCGACAAATCTTACAAATCCATTTGGACCTTGGGGATGAATAAGCAGGACAAAAAAACATAAAATGTTAGACTGTTTCTGGGGCACCACCACTCACAGGGCATATTTTGGAGGTAACAATTTGTCCCCAACCACTCGTCAGAGACTTCAGGGACAAAGACCCAAAATGAAATCTAGCATATAATCATTTGCCTAAAAGATCAGGTATCACATCTAGATAAGATTCAAACTGTGGGTACCATTTAAAATCAATAAAACAATTGGTTAATTGGCCTAGGGATTTACAGCAAATATAATCATTCCTCACGTAAGACCAATATACAGATTTCAGAACTTTTGTATGGGATTTCTCTAAAATATGGGGATTCTCCCAGAAGTCTCTTAAGCCCAAAGTGCGGAACCAATTGGATACATGCTTTACCCAAGGTATAGAGGCCGAGTTGGGCCTCCCTATTAACTCAGTAAGTGAGGTCTTAAAAATATCTAGTTCAGGAACAATCCAAAGCCTTACCGAGTATAATAAGGGTCTTAGGACAATTATATCGGCTATTCGATTTAAACCCAGGTCTAAAAATATTGGAATCAATGGAGTACTACGGGGGCACGCAACCAAAGCCCTCGCAAAATTATTCTCACCCACAGTTAGTCTATTACTTTTGGTGGGTCCCCATACCTCCGCACAATAGACAGCAGCACCCTGTGCCTTAGCCACATAAATCTTAATCGCTGGGGATACAGTTTTAGAGGTCCTCCATGGTGTATTCAAAAACGCTTGGTCCGTAACTATAAATGAAATAATAACAGTTTCCCAAAATCAAAAACGAAACCGGACCATAGAGCTACTTGCATGTGCACCTTCTGTAGGTCCCTGCGAGGTGGGGGTTGTTGGGGTCTCTTACCCAAAGCTAGGTCCATACTGGGCATCTGTGTCCTGAACAACATCCAATTTTTACATGCTTACATGCACACTTGTGTATTGAATTTTTTGTCACATAATATTTTTGCAAACCAGCTGGCACAGAGCTGGGTGGAGTTGCGAACCCACGTTTCTTTTTATTTTTTTGTTTTAGTTTTTAGTTTTGTGCCTTGTCTGCAGTTGACATGCACTGTCCTTCATGAGGCTGACGGGAATTTTATTGCTTTGCAAGGAGAGGCGTGGGTTATATGGGACACGGATGACCTACGGCTGCACTCTAACTTGAATAGTTAGATGGCTTTTTTGTTATTATATAAATGTTAGTTTGAAACATGAATGCCTTTACTATAGTCCCTGTTGCTCCGTGTCTGCATTCAGTACCTTAACCTGTTTTGTTAATTTACTTGTTCTATGCCCAATCTGCAGTCCCTCTTCTAAACCCCGTGCCCTTCGCCCCACTGATCCTGCTCGTCCCTGCTTTCCCCACTGCTGTTGCTTTCCAGCAGTTAGTGATGGATTAAAGGCAAAACCAGTAGGTTTTGTCTGTGCTACTTACATGGATTCGCCTTGTCAATGGTTATAGCAAGGTTGCTGGGCAACAAAGCGTAAAGTACAAAAAAATATATATATTGCTATGACACCTCCAGTGTTCACCGCGTCATAGTGCTTTTTTTCTTTAAGCCATGCTGTACATCATCCAGCACAGCTGTGCAACGTGTCTTGAAAAAATTATTAAACCTATAGATGTTGCATAGGCGAAACGTATTGCCTTTGCAAGTGTTTTTGGTTTCAAGAGACTATACTGTAAATCACATCTTGTTTCTGGTGGTGCATACATAATAATTGGAATTAAACTGAAAATTACGTGACAGCTTCTTTTTCAGTATTTAAAAGTAAAGAAATATTCTTGATAGTTTATTTGTATTTAGTTTTAGCTTACACTTTGTAAACACTGCCAAACTTTCTGAGGGCTTCCATTTCCGATGCAATTAAACTACATAAATTTCCCTGGAATAAAATCTCTCCGTCGCCTGACTACAGATTAAATCTTGGGAACTAAGATGTTCACCACATAATTGTTCCTGAGTCCCTTTAAACATGCCCCATTCTAGGATGATATTACAAAAACAATTCAAATTTCTGTTAAGTGAAGGTTGATTCTCAGTTACTCCAAGCAAAGCAATACTCTTAATCTGTTACATCTGCTTAAAGCATTCTCATGGTTTCCTGTTCAGTCATCTAAAGTGGAGTTGATGTGTCCTTATTTACACAGTTGTCTTGCTGTACCTGTGGATTCTGACTCACCATCCGATGAAACCTGTCACCGGTTGCTTGTTATTTTTGCTAGGCATTTCCACTTTTGTGAGGTTGAACTGATTTGTGGATTTACTCCTTTTTCTATTGCCCTTTACAAACTGAATAATTCTGAAGCAATACTTTCAGTTCATAGTAATAGTCCTCTCATGGGTCAGAAGTTTTTGCCTAACCAGTTCTATTGAACTCTTTGCATTTTTTTCACACCTTACAAGTCAGTTATACACTGAAGATTGCTGGTAGTGATTGACCAACAATGTATTTGGAGCACATTTCCTCTATTTTCACTTCCGTATTCTTACTGATTTGTATCCAGTAGACAAAGGTGCCTGATACTGTTAGGGCTCTGTGGAGTTACGTGGGATGGAGGAATGTAGTCTGGTTAAGCCATGTGTGGGCTCTAAAACTGTTAAGAGATTAGTAAATGTTGATTTCTCCCAAATGTGAACCCTTTTATTTGGTATCTTTAAAGCCATAGAGACGCATTACTACTTTGTTTCATTTAGTGTTTTATTAACTTTTGCTTTCCTAATAGTCAATGGAGCTTTTGGTACATAGTTACTAGATTGTAATCACAAACTGTATACCAAAGTGTTATGTTAAATAGTTAAGTGGAACTAGAACTTATTTTACCATTATGTTTCTCTTCAGGTGAGAATGCAGGAAGATCATTCTTTTTTAAATAAACAAATGAGCTGTCAGAAAGGGATGCCAGCCCATCCTGAGAATTCCAACACTGTTCTCCCTCCTTTCCAAAATCCCTTATGCAATATGCAACAGAGAGTTGAACAAAGTCAAGGACCACATTCAAAACATAGCCTTGGTGGCGCTTGTCAGAGTGATACATCAGTAGATGCCATCTACAAAGCAGTTGTAGATGCAGCAAGTAAAGGAATGCAAGTTGTAATCACCACAGCAGTCAGCAGTACAACACAAATGAGCCCTATTCCAGCTCTGAGTGCAATGAGTGCCTTCACTGCATCAATCGGGGATCCATTAAATCTTTCAAGTGCTGTTAGCGCTGTAATCCATGGAAGGAACATGGTCTCTGATCATGACGGCAGAGTAAGAAATGCAAGAATAACTCGAATGCGAACTAGTTCAGAGAATGCCAAACATTCTGAGGAATTGGATGGGTATGACTATTTCAAATCCACAGGTTGCGGCACACTCAAAAATCAGTGGAATGGGGAACAAAGCCCTGGGGGGGATGCAAACCGATGGAAATGTGAAGAATTTTTGGATCATTCACACCCAGTCTTCAGTAGCCCTTGTCAAGCAAGACCTAACAATGCCTCCATGTTACCTTTATTTAGAAGGGAACAACATCAGATATTGTTACCACCAAGAGATTGTCAAACTGAAAAACTGATGGAAGAGAATTTTAGGTTTAATCATTACAAAAGGACTATGATTAGTTTTAAGGAGAGGCTTGAGAACACAGTGGACAGGTTTGCACATATTAATGGAAATCAGCACCAGGTTGGCAGGGGTTTTGGTGAAATACTGGGCATTCCCAATCAAGACTTTGGTATGGAAGAACAATCTCCAAGTTCATCAAATAGCTTAGAAAGTACTTTTGTGAAAGACTATATTCATTATAATGGAGACTTTCACGCTAAACGTATTAATGGTTGTGCGCCTAGCCCTTCGGACACTAAAAGCTTGAGCAGTGAAGATGACCTGAGGATTCCAGACTCCCCTTCTTCAAACGAGTTGCCACTTTACAGGCCTAGGACGTTTAATGTTGGTGACTTTGTCTGGGGCCAAATCAAAGGACTAACTACATGGCCTGGCAAATTAGTGAGAGAAGAAGAAGTACATAATTCATGTCAGCAAAACTCGGAGGATGGCAAGGTATGTCATTTTCTTTTTTTCTTGCTATTTGTTTAATTATGAAACTTGGTGCTGATGTATTATAATTTAATTAGTGAGCTCTGAACGTTGTAGTACATAAAATATACAGTAAAGATTTGAATGACTATACATTTAAACATCAATGCTTAACATTGATTAAAGTTAGTGGTATTTTATTTTAAAAAAATCGATTTTTAATGTGTGAAGTAAGTGATCACAGCGAGAAAATATTCAGTTGTTTTTTGTTAATTAATTTTTTTTAAACTATTATTTAACAAATATGGAAGTGTAGTCCTGTGGTTTTGTGTTACATCTCACTTCTTCTGCAATTTATGTGAACTACCACCAATACCAAAGATGAACCAAAACTACAAATCCATTCTTATTATAAAATAAATATAATAAGAGCTCTCCATAAATATATTTTATACACTAATTCTTATTTGCTCCAATTTGTGTGATAAAGCACAATATCTATTCTATATAGCCGTGTAACACTTTTTCTCAGCAGCAAAATGACCGCAAATCTTTGCCTCTTTTTCTGTGACCGAATGGGCCAGGGCATGTGGCTTTTTAAGTAAGGTCCCCTTTTGCCTCTGCATTAGAGACTTGTATGTAAGATCATTTAACATGCCTGAAGGTTACTGTGTCCCAAAAGCTAACAGGTGTTTTTTAGCCTCTAGAATATCAGGTGTCTGATCATGTCTCTAGGTCCAAACGCTATGGGATCGCATTTTTTCACCAGACGTCAGTCATGCAAGATCCAGCTTGAGACGTCATCTGCAGTGGACCTGTTCAGCCTGCATGTGGATTATTTGGAAATGTCCCATACTCTTCTGGGCAAGCCGATGCTCATTTTGTGAAGAATGCCAAACGAATCGCATTTAGTGCTATGCTTGATGAAATTCAATTCCTTAGGCTATGACAAGTGTTCAGGACAATATATCAAAGCCCCACTTTCTAACTTAACTTTCTAAGCACCTTATTTAGAATTTGTCGGATGGGATACTATGTCAAAACATAACAGCTATACAGTCTGCTGTATTGCAAGTGTCATAAGCTGTCACGTACTTGTAGCTGGGTGGATAGGACATTGGCAAAATGTACCAAACACTGGTAGCAATTTAGAATTAGTTTTTTGCTAGCAGTGTGGAATTGTGGGAACTAACCTATGCATTAATAGGTCGGTTTGCAAAAAACTGAATCCTAGTGGGTCGCAGTTCAACCTTTCTCATGAATATTAATGAGAAAGGACACAAATTGCGACCTCCTATGCTTCACTTCCATCACTTGGTTGGTGGCCTGCTAGGTTCGGCAGACTATCATGAATCTGATTGCCTGTGAATAAAGCAGACTTTGAGGTGTCAGTATTATATCAATGTTTAGCAACTAGTGTTTGGTCACAAAAACATAAATACATAGCTTACCAATTTGGTATTTGTAAGGGACGCCTACAACACAGCTCCCCCAAATGCCGAATCAGTATCTAATCCTTTTCTAAGCACATTTAATAATTTGGAAGCACTAGTACAAAGGAACAAGGGTTTTGTTTTAGCAATTACAAAAACCCTCTGATTTGCTGATGTGGAAGGTTTGCGAATGCCATAACCCTTCGTAAACCTGGCCTCTGGCCTACTAATAGCCACCTTGACCATGCTGGTTTAGATTTGTGCTAATGGAACGTCATAGTTAAATGGGGTGTCATTTAGGGGTCGCCAGTTGTCACATTTGCAACGCCTGGCTTGCTCCATGCAACCCCAGCACTGCCTTAGCAAGTCCTGGCCTCAGAGATGGCAAAATCAGTGTCAGGCACACAAGGGCAGCCCTACTTTCCTTGTGTTTTGTCAATTCTTTATTTACACTGAGAGTGAATAATATGTTATTATTCACAATTAGTGTAATAACGAATGAATTACAGTTTTCTGGAATATGACCCTCAATGGCACCTGAGGTAAGTAAAAAACGATTTTAAATGTATGTTGTGGGCACGCTTGCGGTTGAGTGTGTCTCTGTGAGATCAAGTGTGTTTATGTTTAAATGTGTGTGAATGTGTAAGTTTGCGTGTGTGAGTGGAAGAAAAGGTTAAATGGCTTGTGAAGTCACCACTGCAACCCCTGGCATTTTGGCGAATTGACGATTGTGGGTTTGTTCCAGCCATTTATTGTTCAATACCTAGGAACTTGGACTAACCCAGTTGCTGATTATATAAACTCCAGAACAACTACCTAAATCTTTGATTGACCAAGGAAAATGTTGAACAGTGATTGATGGCTGAGATATAGTCGGTCTATTATGACCAGAGTACATACAACTAGTTGAGAATTACTTGAATGGGAGTTAGAATGGTAATCAAAAATCCGCTTGCTTAACCTCCAATGACTGCTTAGCTCTTCATACCCCAACTTTTGCAATTGTGCTCGTCTTTCTGCATTAATATAATTGTTGTCTGATTGCTAAGAAGAGGAAGAAAAAATTATTAAATTATTCCTTGATCCCTAACATTCTGGCCACCATCCACTATCTCCATGTATGCCTCTCATATAGAGAGGAAGACACAGGTCTTCAGAAGGCTGACCCAATTGTGCTGAGGAAGCAGCGTCTGCAACCCATATCTGAAAGGCTTTTCAAAAGCTTTCCCTTTTCTATATGTTGAATTTCATCACTAGTGCAAAGCATGCCCCTTTATCCTTACACCATTCCTCTGCTTCAATAAGGGTCACCACACACTATCAGCTGTGTCCTCTGTCTATGTGGTGACCACTGTGCTTTCCGGTGGAACACTCCTTCTCACTGTATTATACCCCTAGTGGCACCCAACTGTCTACCTGTAGATCAGAGCAAGGACTCTGATCTGTATCTTGCCATCTCATTTTATTTCTCAGCATCACCAACTTGCTAACTGTTACAAGACATTGTGCCATTTCCCTCCCCCACTGCACAGTTCCAACACAAAATGTAGGCTAATCGGCATTAGTTTGGCTTATAACAGACCTCTTAATCTTTGCTTTCATTTTGTGAGTTGTCACCCTTCTTGCTCACATCCAGAAAATGTCCTCCTGATAGTTGTATACATCCTAATTACCTTAGTAAGTTTAATTAGAATTACTCAATGTACAAAAGGTCCTGTCTCACCCATGTCTCATCGTCTCTGGTGAGCACTCTAGTTCTTTGCAACCTTAACACCTTAAATAGATTTCTGATCTAATTCCCACAGTATTTCTTCTTTCTCTTGGAAAGATGTTTGGCACACCATGGAGACCTTTTCCAGCCTCCCAGGATACACATTTAGCTACAAGCCCTATGCTGACCAGCTCTTATTGCAAAACATGGTCCTGTACAAATTCCATAATTTTGTATTCATAGTATGCGAGCCTGTAGATACACATGCTCTGCATACTCCTGCTGTCTAGTATTGGGCTTGGTCATTGCAAGTTGTTTTAGTTCAAAGAAGACTTTGCGAGTAACAAGGTCTCCTGTGACTCCTCCCTTAGTAGGGAATGTCCATGGGCACCAACTCAATTGTTAACTTGTTTTAATCCGCTGTTGGGTTTAGATGCTTACCATCAAGGCTACCAGAGTCTAGGCATTTGGCATTCATGCCTAGGGCCCTTGCAATAAGAACTCCAACCCACTAAGAGAAGCTTTTCACCACTGACAGAAATCAAAACCGGACCAAGACACTTCAACACTGGGTCCCCCAACCATTGGGGCTTGGTCTCTTTGTTTTGCATAGACACCAGAGAATGAAAGCTACAGCAGTTGATGGAACGTACGCTTTGTAAGAAGTGCCATCAGTGTGACTCAAAATACTCCTGAACTGAGTCGCATGAAGTGTGCAGTCTTTCTTTTCCCTGTATCTCTGACACAGATTGTGCCTTCTACTTGGCATTTTCCCTTAAAAAAAAAAAAAAAAAAAAAAAAGAACTCTTAGGCAACGAAGAGGTGGATGCCTACCGCACCTCACAATGCAGATCCATGGCATCAAAACTACCCCAGGATGCTTGTTTCCGGTCCAGGGAGGACCTGGCCTGGTAGTTCGGGCTGGACTGTTCCCATGAGGAACAGGGTCAAAACTGATTTGCATATGGCTGGGTCCAAACTGGGGTGGCATGGTGAGCAAAAGAACGATGGATTAAACCCAGATCTGTGACTGGGGGTGAGTGTTTGAATTGTCAGCACTCCGTCCATCATCCTTTTGTGTTATCAAAACTACCCCTGATATCTTTGGCAAAGTTGATTTCCCTCTGTGCTGAGCAAGAAGACCAAGAAGGAAATGAATCCCAGTGCTTGCTCCATACAGCCTAGCTCAGATGTAATTCCATGCGATTCCTATAGGCTAGAGGAACTCAAACAAGGAGATGTTTCCTCCACTTCTAGCACTAGGCTCTGATGAAACAATGCCAAGGATTGTGAGAATGGACAAACCTCAACACTATAAAACTTTCAAACAGCCACACTCTAAGGGGGACCACCACCCCTTAGGGGAGTGAATGTACAGCCTATTGCTCTCGGGGCTTCCCCAGCCTTTAGCTTCGGTTCGTTACCAAGGTAAGTCATCGGACCCAGCAAGCAACTCAAACAAGGACCCAATGAACATCGGCCCTCTGGCTTTTGGTGAACAGAAACCACTATCAAAGCCGAAAGACTTGTACGAGCGGACACCCCATTAAGACCCAAAGATGGTCTCTGTCACGATGCCAACCTCAGCGTCAGCCTAGAAGACACATCGTCTGTTCCTAAACCCCATCAGCCTTGAGGCCATCCTCCACCACTGGTCTTTAGGACTGTAAAAGGCTTGAGAGGTTGCAGGAGTTGACTGACGAGTCTGCATCAGATCGCCATTTACCCACACACAGGGAAGATTTATTCCAAAGAACGTAAGGATTCTAAAATCTTACCAAAGTAAAGGAAATTTACTTATTAGATGGAACCCACACTGGACTCTCCTTCAGACGCTCCACCACAACCAAAGCATGCTAACGATGCAACCACTAGCCCTCCTGATCAAGCACCTACTTCCTCTCCACAACCTCCACAGGAAATGGACTCCAGCACCAATCCTTTCAAATTCCCCAACATAATTTCCATGGTCTTATTCAGACACAGGCATCCCCAGCCCTTATAATGTGGCTGAGGACTATGAGGTACCATTTCATCCTCACTTGAGGATTATGACACAGACCCCTGAGTTATGCAGCCTTAGAGCCTGTTCTACTTGACACATACCACTGGGTCACTCAGAGGGCTACACTCTGTCATAAAGTGTACATACATAACATTCCTGAGAAAGAAAATTACTGCAGGGAAAACTGCCATGTCAGTGTGTTCCATGCAGATCCTCCCAGTGCTGAAGGGGATGATCAGGTATGCTGCAGGCATCTTCAACCCCTTCGCTACCAGGCCTTTTCCCCCCTCAGGTTCCAGGCCTTTTATTGGCTATTTGGGGCAGTTCACGCTTAGACCCTCATACCTTTTTGTCCACATAAGCTACCTACGCCAAATTTGCGTCCTTTTTTCCAACATCCTAGGGATTCTAGAGGTACCCATAGTTTGTGGGTTTCCCTGAAGAAGACCAAGAAATTAGCCAAAATACAGCAACAATTTTGTGGTTTTTTTTATTTATTTTTTTTTTTAATGGGGAAAGAAGGGCTGCAGAAGAAGGCTTTTTTCCCCTGAAAATGTCATCAACAAACAATTTGTGGTGCTAAAATCACCATCTTACCAGCTTTCAGGAACAGGCAGACTTGAATCAGAAAACATTTTACTGGGACATACCCCATTTTTACTATTACTTACATGTGAATTACAGGGAATTTCTCAAATAGACGTCTTTACACACTGTCTTACATTTAGAAAGAAAACATGTAGAGAAAGAAAAAGGGCAATAACACTTGTTCTGCTATTCTGTGTTCCCCAAAGTCTCCCCATAAAAATAATACCTCACTTGCGGGGGTAGGCCTAATGCCAGCGACAGGAAATGCAACTTGAACACATCACATTTTTACATTGAAAACTGATGTGTTTTTTTGGAAAGTGCCTAGCTGTGGATTTGGAGCTCTAGCTCAGCCGGCACCTAGGGAAACCTTCCAAACCTGTGCTTTTTTGGAAACTAGACACCTAGGGGAATCCAAGATGGGGTGACTTGTGGGGCTCCCACCAAGTTCTGTTACCCAGAATCCTTTGCAAACCTCAAAATTTGGCCCAAAAAACACTTTTTCCTCACATTTCAGTGACAAAGTTCTGGAATCTGAGAGGAGCCACAAATTTCCTTCCACCCAATGTTCCCCCAAGCCTCCCAATAAAAATGGTACTTCACTTGTGTGGGTAGGCCTAGTGCCCACGACAGGAAATGCCCCAAAACACAATGTGGACACTTCACATTTTCTGAAAGAAAACAGAGCTGTTTTTCAAGGGGGGTGGGGGGGCACTTTTCCATGCGTAACCCATATGCCAAGAATTTTCTGTAGTATGTCAGTGTTAGTGTTTTACCTCAGGTGCCTGTCATCACCAGACGGTACCACCAGTATGCCAGGGACAGCATTTTCCCTTATGTGTCTTATGTGCAACAAAAAATAGGTGATGGGTGGAATGCTTGAATTAATCTCAGCCGCTGGCAGTGGCCCAGTGCCTTATTCCAGTCCACCACTTTTGCACACCATGACACTCTAGACAAAGGTCGGCCATATACAAAACATTACGGACCCTGCTCCTCATGGGAACTGTCCATCGTAAATTTCCAGGCGAGGCCCACTCCAGGAGGGAGGTCGGAGCAGTGAAAACAACTAAATGCTTCCGGATCTATGGGAAATGTCTCCCTTGGCAAGAAGGGCATTTTCCGTTTTTATTTATTTATTATTATTTTTTGAGGAAAAAGAAAATCCTGCTTCAGTTTTTTTCTTTTTGGAAACACAAAAGAAACCATTTTGGTGCAAGGCTTCGAATGTTAAGAGTCTTTTACCAAACTGCTAAAAGCACTGACAGGAACCGCCATGAAGCCTATGCTTTAGAAATGACCACCAGCTTGGCGTTCCTAAATTAGGTGAGCGGCACCTCTGTCAGGACAATTGAGTAAATTACTCTCTCGCACTGACAGACAAATAGGCCACCTGCCTAATGTAAAGTCTCATGCATTCTGACTTGCACTCCTCACAGTCATTCATTCTTGCTCACTCTTTCACATTTGCACTTATTCATTCTCACTTACTTGCACTCACTTAGACTTAGTTACTCATTCGCTCCATCATTGCACTCACTCTTCCTCTCATTCTCGCTCACTGACTCACTGTCGGACTTGTGGGTCTCTATTTTTTAGGGTTCAACTGCACATCGCTTGCGAAATCTCTTGTAATTAAAACAAAATCTTACAAGGGCCTTAGAGCCCGCTTATTACTTACTATTGGTTGGCTCCCATGACATTCTCATTTCTTTGCTCCTTATTGGCTGGCACCTGTTCCTCTCCTCCGGCTTCCTCCTGGAGCTTTGTCTGCTTGTCCCTGCCGTGGAGTTTGGACCAAGTAGAGCTTCCGGTCTGTTTTTGCTCCTTTCTAGGTATTTTTTTCCAGTCTAGCACTCCATCGGGGTGCATCGTTTTGCAGGCTTTCTATCCACCCCTCTCATCCCGTCTGTATTTGTTGTTGCTTGCCCCGCCCTCTTTCCAAACTCCCTCCCGTCGCTGCTTGCCACATCTACAGATACCAACATCACTGCTTTTCTTCCTTCCTTCCTTCCTTCCTTGCTTGTTTCCTCCGTAGCCCATTCCAGTGTGCTTGTATTTTTTGTTTTTTTTTCCCCAACAGTCCGTTTTTATTTCAGAATAGCCAAACCGCCTAATAGTCCATTTCTCCATGGGTCCCCCTATATGCCTAGACTTACATGGCCCCATCCATTTATTCTCTCCACCCCCACCAGCCCTCCTGTTTGTTGTTGGTGTACTGTGTGGTAGCCATACTGTGTGCAAACGGCAGTCACTGTGTTCATTTTTAACATATTTTAATGATTTGAAATATGTCCAGTATGAGAAGCGTCCACTTTTTGCATCCTGTTGTCATTTTCTGCTTTGTCTCACAGTTCTTCAGCCCACTCCTATGTCTTGTCAGTTCTCTGTTCCATTGCACACCTCTCCCAGCCCATCTTTTGTGTGTTTGTGATCCTAAAAGTAGACAATCGCTTGTCACATCAGGCACCAGAAAAATGCTGAAATAAAACCACACTCCAGAAGTGGACTGTGCTGACATCTTTGTTTAGGCTACACTGGAGCTCAGTAGTGCTCTACGCTATCCAGCTGCAGTCCAGCCCTGCAGTGTCCCTCTTATGCTGTTTCATTAAGTTTGGGTACTTTTTGGACCCCACCCCGCCATAGATCGATCTCCACCTTTCCAGTTCCAGCGATCTAACCCAGTGGTTCCCAACCTTTTGACTTCTGTGGACCCCTACTTTATCAATACTGGAACCCCCAATGAATCATTATTGGAATCTGGGGACCCCCACGGAGTCATTACTGAATGCTGGGTACCTTATCTGTTAAAATTATTACATTTTCTAAGCAGTCGCAGACCTCCTGTGGAGGCTTTGCGGACCCACAGGGGTCCCTTGACCACAGATTGGGAACTACTGATCTAACCAAAGTAGCTGCAAACTTGCCAAAGAGAATGCGTTGTCCTTCGACCGATGATGTCTGTAGGCGAGGAATGTGGAAGAGAACGTAATCAGCAGAGGTCTGCGAGCAGAAAACAAAACAGTATCTTCCTGTGAGGCTGCAGGAATGTCGCCACTGGAGGCCACACCACCTCTGCTGCACCTTGATCGAGTTAGGGGATACTTCTGCATCCAAGAGCACCGTCACTCAGCCTACCCCTCGCTAAGCAGCCACCCATCCATTTCTGTGGGAACCTATTTATATAGCACCGTGTGGGAACCTATTTATATAGCACCGTCAACTGCCAAAAGTGCCTTTTGGCAGCACTGTAATTATCAAAGATTACTTTTAACATCTGCAATATTTTGTATGTTAGAGATCTCGGAAAGACAAGGGAAAGTTTGACAGCACACACAGGTACTTAACTCGCATCTGTGTATTTATAGCTACCTGTATATAGTCTGTCTTCCTTCATTCATTTAGTAATCAGCCTAGACCTTACAAGTCCATCCATCCATCCATGCACCCACACACCCATCCATCCACAGAACTCACTAATTCATTAAATGCAGCTATGCATCCAAACATGAATAATTCATACATCCGTTCACCCACCCTAACCTCACGGAGCCATCAGCCAATGTACCCATCCATGCATCAGTCCATCCACGTGCTTTCTCAGCATTCGTACATGTGTGTTGTCTCTCTTGTCTAATCATACATGGCCCGCCTGCAGTTGCTTCCTCTGCTTAGCTGTCTATTTTCCCCATCTTTCAGTCACACGTGTCTGCCTGCTGCACGTTGATAACTCGTTTTTCTCACACTCCTGACAGTATTGTTACTATTTAGATTTGTTTAAAACTTGTAAAACCGGCGTTGTTTTTATTGTAATGTTTCTTTGCTCGTGTGCATGTTCTTCAGGTGTGGGCTTGTGGAGTTCTTGCGTGTATTTGTGTGTGTATTTCCCAGTTTGTGCGCTGGTCCTGGTGTGATTTAATACTGGGTGCACTCATGTGACAAGTGGTAACCTGCTGCTCACACAAAGGACATATTACTATATAGCGTTTTTTATTTTTTTTATTTTTTACATGTTTTACAGGCAACGTCGCTTAAAGGGAAACAAAAAGCAATATGACGCTGCTAGCACTGACTGCGTTAAAGCAATAAAAAAAATATTATTACACTTTAGGCCATCTTCAACAGCACTCAAGGTGCTGTGTAACATTTTAAGACAAAAAAAATGATAAAGCCGATAGATCACACACAGGCGAAACCTATTAGCTCTGTCAATGCTTGTTTTATTTTACCACCACTGAATAATAGGTTATTATTCACTCATGGTATTAAGTAAATGGGCCAGAAAACAAGGACGGCATGGTTTTGAAATCCCCAAGGCAGAGACACCTCTGGACTTCAATTTCGAAGTTAATAATGGAGGGACGTTTCAGTAAATAACTATTCTTCTATACAGCATTCCTCCATTTCTCTCTTACCGTCAGACGGAAAGGGGCAAATACAAAGCCTGACAATGTCAATATTTTTTTCTTTGTATTTCATTCCTGCTGGGGATGGGGTTAGCTGCAGTATTTGGGCCCAGAGTTGGCTTTGACCCATGGAACCCTCCAAAATCGGACATTTCTAACAAATAATAAACTTGGGGAGTCTAAGGTGGTATGGATCCTGCTTTTTTATCTTACCCAGATGCTCCGCAAACGCCAAACTCTAGTTGTGAGTAAAAGATCCAGAAACTGCTGGAATCAACAAGTGCTACCTATACTTCTACTGGTAAATAATATGTGGGTGGGCCTATCACCTGGGGGCAAAAAAGAGTTCTGCATGAAAGTACTTAGATATTGCTAGTGAACTTCAGTTGTTCCGTGGATGTGGGTAGCTGCAGTGTTTTCTTCTGGGGTCAGTAGTCACCCAGATAATCCTTCCAATCCCAGGTGCCCTTTACTTCCCCAGATGGCCAGTTTCCAGAAATGTCTGGGGATGGTAGGTGTCCCTAGGTGCAGACTTAAATACTGCAGCCTCCCCCCCCCCCCCATAGAAATTAAGAGGAAATTATATATTTTAGATATATTTTTAACTCTGCAGGGCATTCTAGGGAAGAATACATTGCTGCAGACAAGCTACACCAGCATGGGTGTCCAGTATTTAGATGTATCTATGAATGCTAGATTTCCCTACGTGCTTCCTGACCCGAGACCCAGATACAACAGCCAGACAGTACTTGACATCAACTTTGACTACACATGGGTTTGGTTTCAGAACTGTCATCTGCTGTACACAAAGCACACTCATATACATTTGGGATCATTTAGTCAGAAGTGTGGACGGGCTGAAAGGTGTAACATCACTGAATGGTGGGAGTTTTCAGACTGTTTGCGGCTTGCTTGACCCTGTGCCAGAAGTTACATAGGAATGTAGACCCTTACCCACATAGTAAGGGTATACTTATAGCACCCATATAGCACTTTAGAACTTAGTTTTTTTGTGGTGCCTGGAATTTGTATAGGGAATAGTGAGGAGCCTGTGTGTGTGGTTACAAGTGTGTGGTTGTAGTAGAGGTCCAGTTGAGTGCAGTGATCCGTCACTCATAATATGACCTCCTGCCTTCTTCCAAGGTATGAGTTCTGTAAAAAAAACAAATGTAGACAAAGCTCTTACTATTTTTTCATGCTTTTGTCTCCTTCTGAGACCTCACTAAAATTGCGTGAGTGAAAATATGGACCTTCAGTAACACCAGACCATTGCAGCCTGGTTAAACTCAGAAAGAATTATCTATCTTGTGCTTTTAGCTTATTCACCTCTACAGGGTGGAGACGGGCTCCTGACCAGCAGTGTGACTTACATAAATCCATTCAACATTTTCCAAAATCCTACTATTTCCTTGTGTGGTACAACAGTGTGGGGTGTCCTAGGACATCTCTGAAACCCACACATTGGGCACTGTAATCATAATTACATCTCAAAACGAAAGTAGAAATCCCAGGGCAGACTCTTAAATTCCCTAAAGCCCATTTCCAGAAAGCGGACAAACCTGCGTCACTGTGTACCAATTTACTCGACCCTTTCGCTGCTAAGCCTTTTTGTGGCTATTTCAGGTAGTTTGCAGTTAGACCTCCAAAACTTTTTGTTCAAATAACCTATCCACGCCAGATGTGCACCCCCCATATATCCTGAGGATTTTAAAGGTACACAGGGTTTGTGGATACCCCTGGAGGCCAAGAAATTGTCCGAAAAATAGCAAGTTCGTTTTTTGGGAAAAAAGTGCTGCAGAAGAAAGTGTCTGTTCTTTCCTGGAAATGGAATCAGTGAAAGGTTTGCCGTGCTAAAATCACCATCTTTCCAGCTATCGGGAACAGGCGCTTGGTTCAGAAAAACATTTTTTTAACCAAAGTTTTGGCATTTTACTTGGAGTTTGCCCATTTTTCCTATTTTTGGACTTTTCAGCCTCCTTCCAGTTTGTGGTGGTGACAGGGGGCCTATCTATGGTGGATCCCAGAAAGTTATACATTTCTGAAAGCTAAACAAAATTCTGAATTAATTCAGCAAGGGGTCATTTGTGTAGATCCTTCGAGATTTTCCCAAAGAAACTAAGGGCCTGATTACGACCTTGGCGGATGGGATACTCAGTCACAACGTGACAGATATCCTGCCCGCTGTTTTACAAGTTCCATAGGATATAATGGAACTTGTAATACAGCTGATGGGATATCCGTCACGTCCGTGACAGAGTATCCTATCCGCCAAGGCCATAATCAGGCCCTTAGTGTTGAAATAAAAAAATATTGAAAATTAGTAGGAAAATTCAGGCATATTTGACAATGTTTTCATTTGTAACTTCACATCACGATGGCCGATTCACAAAAGCAATATAGCATTACATCTGCTGGACCCTTTTGCTTGCAGAGATATGTAGAGTTTGTGGGTTTTCCAAGAACTCAAGGTGTACCTACTGCCAATTACTGAGCTGCACTTTACAATGTTTTTTTATTGTGTACCGGGAATAGAGCAGTACATATAATAAATAGTACAAAGTAGTTATCAAAGGAAACCTGTTTACTTCCAAAATGGGCACAATTAAAGGAGTTCAGAAGCAGTGGTATTTGCTCACTTCTGAATTTGTGGGTACCTAAACTACCCACAGATCCAGAGATGAATTATAAGGCATTTCTTAAAATTACTTTCTACTATTCGATGTTCCCCCAAGTCTCCTGATAAAAAAGGTACCTCATTTGTGTGGGTAGGCGTAGTGCCTTCGACAGGAAATGCCCCCAAATGCAACATGGGGACACCACATTTTTCCACTGAAAACTGACCTTTTTTTTTTTTTTTTGCAATGTGGCAAGCTATAGATTTTGGGCCCTAGTTCACTGGGACCTAGGGAGCCTAGCAAACCTGTATATGTTTGAAAACTAGGCACTAGGGGAATCCAGGGTGGGGTGACTTGCATGGCTTTCACCAGGTTGTGTTACCCAGAATACTTTGCAAACCTCAAAATGTGTCTAAAAACACATTTTCCTCATGTTTCTGTGACGGAAAGTTCTGGAATCTGTGGGGAGCCACAAACTTCCTTCCACCAAGCATGGCCTGAAGTCTTCTGATAAAAATGATGACGTGTGTTGATAAGCCTAGTGCCTGCGATAGGCAACATCCCTAAACGCAACATGGACCCATCTTATTTTTCCACTGAAAATAGGCATTTTTGTTTTTCTTCTGAATGTGCATTGCAGTATATTTTGGGCTGTATCTCAGCCTGCACCTAAGGAAAACTCACAAACTTGTACATTTTTAAAAACTAGACACCCAGGGGAATCCAGGATGTGGTGACTTGCATGCCTCAGGCCAGGTCGTGTTACCCAGAATCCCTTGCAAACCTCAACATTTGACCCAAAAAAAGAAATTTTCTCACATTTCTGTGATGGAAAGCTCTTGTATCTGTGGGGAGTCACAAACTTCCTTCCATACAGAATTCTCCCAAGACCTTCTGATAAAAAGTGGTATATCTCTTGGGTGGGTAGGCCTAGTGCCTGCAACAGGAAACAGACTAAAATGCAACGTGGCCACATCAGATTTTTCCACTGAAAACGTACCCTTTATTTTGTAATGTGCCTAGCTGTGGATTTTGGGCACTACCTCAGATGGCACATAGCAAACCTGTACGTTTTTTTAAATTTTGACACTTAGGGGAACCCAGGATGGGGTGACCTATGTGACTCTCACCAGGTTGTATTACCCAGAATCCCTTGCACACGTCAAACTTTGACTAAAGGAACACATTTTCTTCACATTTCTGTGATGGAAAGTTCTGGACTCTGTGGGGAACCACAAACGTCCTTCCACCCAGCATTCCCCAAAGTGTTCTGATATCAATGGTACCTCACTTGTGTTGCAATGAGCTGTGGCCCAGCATTACAACACTCACATCAACAGACAGCGCTATTCAAGGGCCCATCACTGCCGTACGCCCACAAGGCTGACACAGGAGTCACACCGGCTGATGGCGTTTGGCTGGCAAAGCAAGACACTAAACACACACTCCCAGTCAAATGCCAGCTCACATACACGACCAGCCAAGCTCCAGTAGATGCACAAAGCCAGCCAAGCACCAGTCCACACACGCTGCCAGCCCACATCGCCAGCCAAGCTCCAGTCCATGCGCACCTCCAGCCAAGCGCCAGCCCATGCACACCGCCAGCCAGGTGCCTGTCCGCACAAACCACCATCACATTTTTAAAAAAAATGAAAAAATAAAAAAAATTAACAAAAAACCGCAAACCACTTTGAAGATGAAAAACCAACTAGGACTACAAACACAACAGGGCTAAATACATAAAACTTCTGCCAGGAGTGAAACTGGAAAAATAATTATAAAATAGAGATCAGTCAGTTCGCTTTTACGATCACAGTAGCTCCCAATAATTCTGTTGCATGTGGTACAATTTAAAACATGCGATACACATAGCTGGGGATTAGAAGGACACTCAGACAGCACATACAACTCTCCTTCCACACACCTCTTCGAACAAAGACTACATCACCTACAGGGAAAGTTTTTTTTTAGAGGGGCGTGGGAGGATTGTAATCAGGAAAGCTGCGATCTTTCAATCTAGCCACATCCTCAACCGCTCCAACTCTTGGAATACTCTACTGCTCCACTACAACAAGGCTGCCTATCACAGACTGCTGAAACTGAGCAAAAGGCATCTTTGAATCTAGAAACAATCCTTGAATGCAACAAAAGCATTGAAGGTTGCTAAATGCAATAGACAACTTCTTCTACCAAATGTAAGCCTTACAAACAGCAATGTAAGACTCCAACCTCTGACCTATTCTACACCACCCATGTACTTATTGTAATCGAAAATGCACACAAGTTTGCGGACTTCAGCAACCTGACCCCCAAACCGCACAGGTGAAGTACTTTTATCGTGAATGGTTGTCAGCATGTGGTCATCTCCTCTGTCTGAACATTTCACGGCTAGAAATGCATCACTTCGCAAGGCACTGCACTGTTCCCTCTGAAGCTTTTTTTTTCTTCTTTTTTTACATACAAGCTCTTCAAGGTAACCTTTATGTTTAGGGTGGATTGTGCCACAAGCAAGTGTCCACTTTGAAAAATTCATTGAACAGTTGCATACCAGTGTGTAAGGTATCTACTCATTAATGGTGACCTTTGTTAAAACGTTCTCTATCAAGTTCCCACACAATTTTCTTATTGACTCCCAAAGTGGACAGATAACTGGGGGGTGGGGGGAGTCAATAGAACAATCCCTACCAGTATACACCCTGAACTTGTAGAGATACCCAGTACTACTCTCAGATAGCATATACATCTTAAGTCCATAACATCCCTCTTGCTATGAATGTACTCCTTAAAAAACAAACTGTCCTTGAACATGACCAAAGACTCATCCGCAACTATTTATTTCCCTGAGACATAGATCTCTGAAAAACGATCTACAAACTGATCATCAGGCTGAATCTTGAACAGTCAGTCACAATCAGGATGATCTCCTGGCAATGCCTGAAGCATTATCAACAAAATGCAGCATCCAAAGCAGAAGCAAACACCGATCACGACTCATGATTAAAAAATATAGCCATTGCCCTCAAGGGACTAGTAGACCAATATGAATACAGCGATGGCTTCCATCTCAAGCCATCAAAAAAGTTAAACCCAAGAACTTCTTCAACTCATTCAGGTTTGTGAGAGTTCAGTGGATTACTCTAGAGGGGAGCTTAAGTCTTCCACTGTTGTCCCTCAATTACTGTTCAGCATACAAATTAGTCTGGTCAGCAATCTCATCCAAAAATACATTGTCCGTTCACAACATGAAAGAAATTTATAGACAAAAGACAGGTGAGAGGGGGTTAAAACAAAGTGAGAGAGATATTTTGGAAAATCCAGAATCAAAGCAAGCACAAAATCTCTGCTTACAGAAAATAAATTTGAACTACACCTGAAAAGCAGACTTTGCACTTACCAGGAAACAGCCTAATACAAAAAAAATGCAACTTGCAACACACATCAAAAAGAGAAGCTGAACACAGTTACGTTTACAAAAATTGAAAAAGGCGTAAACACCAAAAAATTGTAGCTGATAATTATAATAGAAACACTAGGCTTTTTAGGGCACAAACTCATATGTGCACTCATAATGGGATTACAGTGTAGATTTCACCTGGCACTAGAGCTTGTGCCCACATTTCATTGAACGACAAACCTGCAAAACACAGAGAGCAAAATTGTGTTTTTCACAACTACTTCTATAGCATCATGTGCAGATGCCATGTGATTTCCTGTTCTTGGATGCACAAAGCATAAGTGGCTGCAAGTAATTTTTGCAGCCTGTACGTTTGTAAGGTATTGGGTGTGCCATTTTCTCCACCTTTTACACACCAACATTCAGGACCTTAGTAACTGAACGTATATACTCCTGAAATGTTTGTGCTTCACTTTTCACTCGTAGCACACATTTGACTTTTTTTTTGTATCAGTTGATGCTTCTTTTTATTATATATATTCGTAACAATATGAAGTGGGCTGATGCCAAAATCCATTTGAGACTGGCATTGTTGGTAAGGCAGGAACTCTCCTTTCCAATAGTGCCTCTTCTATCATCTTGCATGCCCAGCAAATGGTATTACACTCCTAGCTGTAAGGTGAATGGGAGAAAAATGATTGTTGTCCGCCCTGGTGTCCACTGGCTTTTCCCCAGTCATGTGGTCACTATGGTGTCCACTGGCTTTTCCCCAGTCATGTGGTCACTATGGTGTATGAACTCTCAATGTACATGTAAGTCCGAGGGGTGTGTCTGTATTTTGTGAATGTCAGGGTGAAGCCTCCCAGATGCTTGTGTCGTTCTTATCAGCATGATGTTGGCTATCAGAGGGAAGGCTAGGTCACTACCTCTCTGTTGGTCCTTAATATCTAAGAGGTTAGACACTATCTCCATCCACTGCTCCGCCAGCGGGGGCTTATGAAGCCCTCGCTCCTGTTCCCATAGGGTCTCCCATTTGGCTTTCACCGAGTCGATTCCTCTGTTTTCTACCGTCTGTGTGGAAGGGTGGTCTGGGATTTCCAGTGGTGTGCAGTGCCCCTGTGAGCAACTCCTGAGGCTAGGTTCTTAAATCTATTGCCCTCTTTTTCTGTGGCTGTCCATAATATAAGCCTCAGAGGCACCTAATTGACCTAAGTAGCTGGTGCCTTTTGAGGGCACAGTGAATGAATGACTACCAGCGCCTGTGTCTAGAATTGCGGCATTACTAGGCAGTGCCACACCATGCCTAAAATGTCTACAATCACGAATTAACATCAGGCAACATAGGCTGTGGTGTTTCTCTGCACTTCCGGCAGAGCATGTGACATTGACTTTTTCCACACTACAAAGGTAGTGCAGAGAATGTGAATGTCACATCCTATGCATTAAATAGGTCAAAGACTCTTTTTTTTCTTGCTCTCTCATTCCCTTTGTCATCTCACTTGGATGAAATCCACACTGTATACGACTCTGCATTCCCTCTGGGTGCTTACGTAGATCTTACACAAACTATCAACATCATGCTGAGACACTCAACTGAAATTCACCAAAACCTAATAACTGCTAACATAAATCAGACACAAAAATTGCCCTCTTTGAATACAAAAGGCCTAAACCATCCAGTTACAAAAAAATAGTGATATAGTGGATTATTGAGGTGGGACATCATTGAATTACAAGAGACTCGGATCAGAGAGACAATAACACTAGAGTATAATTGTATTAATGATTGTTTCAGCTGTCCTGCACAGCAAAGGAAGAGGGGTCATTACCTTAATTTCCAAAACATCCAACATTACTTCCACCCTTTAGCAACAAGACAAATTAGGTAGATGACTTACACCAGCTAAGAGAGAGAATACTGAATTTTACGTTATCAACATTTATCACCTATGACGATGATCCTGAAATGTGGTCCACACTCAACAAAGTGATCTCAGATCTTCCACAAAAAATATTGATATAATACTAGGTGGGGCATACCCTCCCCATTGATAATTGGAACCTAGATAGACTATTTAAAGGAAAAAGTAAATCTCCCAGGCTTCATGCCCTTCTCTTTTTTCCAGGGTCATAATTTGATTTGATACATGTTGGATCCACAACCCAACAGGGAGTGATTATACATTTTACACACAACCCCATGACTCTTTCAAGGATGGATTATCCTTTACCAGTAGTGATTTCAGATCATGCATGTATCTCCTTGGAGCTGAGACTACATTTTCATTTAAAAAAAATGGAGGGTGAACAGCATTATCTCAGATACTGAAGAAATGAAACACACAGCCTAGAAGGATATTGGTGTTTTTATAAATGAGAATAACATAGAAGATAACTCTCGTGAACTTTTCTGGGATGCTCTCAAAACCACCATTGGAGAGTGCATGCTCAACCTAATGTCTTCCAAAACATAATAAATAAGCGATGGCTCAATTAACTTGAGGTCAAGATCAAGAGATCTAGAATTCAAGCTTAACCACAAAGGATTTTCTGACCTTTATGGATTGAAAAATCTTCAATAAGAATATAATATAATTTTGAGTGAAAGGGCCTACAAATGGGTGTCGTTGAGGAAAGCCATAAAATGATTGGGAAACATAAAACTGGCCGCTGTCTTGCAAATTATTTAACATCCAGGAAAAATAGTTTGACTATTCCATCCATAAGAATTAAATCTTGCTAAACATTGCCTTTTCAAATGATATCTCCGAAGCCATATAGAATTTCTATAAGAATTCACACCAACCTGATAGGTTAACTGAGACCAAGGATTACAAGCTTTTTGTTGATAATCCCTAACTCCTAACATTAGATTAATAGTCTCAGAAAAGTCTTAATAAGTCAATCGCACAAGATGAGATGCTTAAAGTCATGCAAAGTCTGAAATTAGGCGAAGCCCTTGGCCCAGAGGGATTCACCAGTTCTTTACACACTTTACTTTTACACTTTGCTAAAATGAAAATTTTCCAAGGTTCAGCGTGAAATACAACAATTGTTGTAATCCCAAAAGAAGTTAAAGACCCCCTAAGTATGAAGAACTATCACTCACTGCTCTCATAAACATTGTAAACTACATGCAAGTGTCCTTGCAAACATACTCGAAAGAGTCCTCAATCAGTTAATTCATCCTGCTCAATCAGGGTACCTTAAAGGGAGAATATATGTGACAATACCTGAACCTTTTGTCGTGCCCTAGAGAAGGCCAAATCACCTAACTCACCCACCGCTGCCATAGCGCTAGACATTGAAAAAACATTTGACAAAGTCTTGTGGACCTTTTGAAAACTACCCTACACGGATCTGACTTGGGCGAAGACTTTATTAGAATGATGCTTGCTCAATAATTTAATCCACAAGCTTCAGTAAGGATAAATGGGCACATAGAAAAGATTTCACCCCAAAACATGGCATAACACAGGGATGCCCTTTATCACCACTTTTATTTTTCTTGGCAGTCAAACCTCTTCTAGTGATAATGTCTAACAATAATATTAAAGGGATTCCTTTCAAATCTGGAAGACACATAGTTTCTGTGTATGCAGATGATCTGCTTATTTTACAAGAAGAGGCAATTCCCTGCCTCTGAAAGTAATAGAGAATTATGCAGGTGTATCTGATATCCCTTAATAGAGAAGCAACTGAGGTTACGCTCTTTATGTACATTCCTCCCCTCACTTATGAAAAGTTTGGGCTTGACATGGCAAAGCAAGACATAAAAATATCTTGGAATTTGGTTTGGAAGAGTTATTAAAGAAACACTATCAGTAAATGAGAAAAAAACTCTCTCCGGAGTTGAAGAGCAAAACTCTCTCCAGAGCTACTGGTTGCAAAACAATCAGATGACGGTGGTACCTATAATTAATTTCCCACTCGGCATGTTACCTCTCAAATTCTTAAAGTTTTTTCAAAATTATGGGCACATTACTGACCTGATGGAAAAATAGAATATAAGAAAGACAGGATTTCCATTTGAAACCCTAGGCTAGGGAATTAATTTCTACACTAACAGAGATATTAATCGGCTTTTGACTCCAGACAGGGAACTTGGTGTTTTTTTTCAGATAATTTGAGTGCTCAGTCGGCTTCCTACAGAAAGCACTCCTTCAACCCATTTACCTTTATGCTCACTACTCGCAATACATTATATTTTTTGGCTTAATATTGGGCACTCTCTCACTATTATGACAGATACAATTGATGCCTTATGTATACTAGATAAAAGATTATTACAGAAAATACCTAAATCGTACCGTACATCCCTGTGGTGTAACAGACATGTAAAAATAGTCATCTACTGACTTAAATTTAAACATAAACTCTCAAACTTATATGTGTATAACTTTCCCAAACTAAAATCTGTAATCCAGAATCTTGGTGTCACACATATTTTAGGTATACCATCACCATTGGGGAAGTTCCTTAAATTAGTTCACCTTGCATCTAGAATATATAGCCTCCTCTCGTCTTCTAAGCCAGAGGGGTGGGTAATACCTACTTCTGCTTGACCCACATATCTAGCATGACATTCTCCTTTTAAACAAAAGGTTACCCTTGCTTCTGGATACTACACAATGCCTATTGGACCACATCAAAACTCCATATGTTAGGGCTTTTGCATTCAAATCTATGCTGGAATTCCAGTTTTGAACATGGAGACTTTGTCCATATGTTGTTTAGTTGTAAACATATCCGTACCTTGTGGCACCAAATTCAAATCGAACTGAAAAAAATCTTCTGAATTTCCCTAGACATTGATACTACAACAGCCCTGTAGGACATTGGTGCTTCTCCTGAGATTTCTAAATTGCCCCACACAGACCTTCAGTTGATTGAGTTTATGTTGGCTGTAGAAACCAAACTAATAATCTCTGAATAGAAGAGTTATCCAATTATCTGCTTTCACCCTTAGTGGGCTTGGATAGGCTTCATTAGAAGTGCACACAATACATATTTCCTGAAAGCTCACTATATCGCATTTTCCAGAAAATTTGTGGGGTGTCCTAAATGTCGGTCTCCAGAAAAACAAGCCTCAGTAATCTACCTAGATTGGTTCTCCTGCAAAAACACAATTAAAGCACACCCTTGCTCACTTAACTATTCCGACAAGAACTGGCCTGACTTAGAACTGCTCTTCTTTGACAAATCCATGGTGCATGAATATGAAGGTGACTACAGTACTTATTGGTTTGTGATCCTAACACTGATCGCTGTGCTATGGATTTACATGGTTTCATGTATTACTCAATCTCGCAATTTTCATTTTTAACCACCATCTACGTTGATGTTAACTGGTTACGGAAATTATTGGTCTGACTAATGTCACCTTTCTTGTTATCTAAACCAAGGCCAATTATGTACTGTTGTATCTGCTGTCGTGCTTCACTGGAATAAACATTGATTAAATGAAAAAAACTTTCTTAAGTAAAAAAAAATGTAAGTGTACTGCCAAAGCACATTCGGTGCTCAGCAACCCACTTTCAGATTTCACTGCTGAAAAAAATGTCCGTAGAAAATAGTGCAGTCTCTCCCACACAAATCCTAATCCTGATTCAAATGGAAGAGGATTATTCTAAATGTTTTAGCCTACAGGCCTCCTTTACAGCAGATTAATCCAACCAGCAAAATGTGTCTCATTGCATAGCAAGCAGGGCTCCATTGAAAGCAGCTCTACTTATCTAGGTAGGTATGGATTCAGAAGACATTACAATCTAATCTGATTACAGATAAAAACGTCAAGTATCATTCTTGTTAAAGTTCAAGTAATATTTTTAAGAAAATAATAAATTCTAGAGTGTTTAGTAACAAGTTTTTTTTGCGATTCATCTTTTGGGTGGCTAGCCATTGAATACAAAAGCTAAACGATGGTGATTTTAGTCATGGCTAACACGTCTATACACTAAAGGCAACATGTACGAAATATATGTTTTGTGACTCGCAAATTGCGAGTCAGAGTGACTTGCAATTTGCGACTCGCAAAACCTTATGTTCAACAGTGTCAATGGCACTGTTTGCGATTCGCAAGTGGGTTGCAAATGACCTACCTCATGAATATTCATGAGTTAGGTCGCAATTTGCGACCCCATCGGGAATGGCCGCCCTCACAGGGATAGTGGTCTGCTGGAGACAGCAGACCACCATGTCTGGGACTGCTTTTAAATAAAGCAGTTTTTTTTTTTTTTTTTTTTTTTAATGCAGCCAGTTTTCCTTAAAGGAAAACGAGATGCATTTCAAAAACAAAAAATGAAAAGTTTTCTTTTCATTTTTTAAGAGCAGGCAGCACCAGTTTGAAACTTGTGCTAACTTCAATTGTTTTGCGACCGCATTCACGTTCACAAAACAGTCATATATGGGACTGCGACTCACAATTAGGAAGGGACCACCCCTTCCTAATTGTGACTCGCAAACCCTTTTTGCGATTCGGTAAATAGTTTACCGAATCGCAAAAATGAGTCTGTACATCCCAAAATTGCATTTTGCTCATCGCAGACGGCCCAATTCACCATTTGCGACGTGCAAAATGCTTCGAACATGTGGCCCTTTCTTCACTACTGAGCAACAGCTGTATCCATCAAGGTTATAAAATTCCACCATCCTTCTAGCTCATCTTCTTTGATGCTTTAGAATTTGTGAAGATTCACCAGGCTTATGAATGCCATTACACAACCAAAATGTCCATTTGTTAACACTCGTGGCACACGATTCCAGTTCTTTATGTATCCGCTGCAGATACATGATCCTAAGAGCACTTGGGTAGGGCATATATTTAGAATACCGTCAACAGTCATTTTTAGTAGTGCTGATTAAGTTCTGTTATGATGCTACCAGACAATCTTCTAACTTGTTTCTTTAGAAACGGGTGGAAAAGAGAGATTTTATTTGGAACATTGAATGCTGGGTCCATTAAAAATAAATCACCTGCATATCTATAAGGCATGTTAAAGTAGTGTTTAATGATTGCAGGTCTGGGTAATGTGGTTTGGTGTTAATACCTTCACTCAGGTGGAGCCCGAGAAGTTGAGGACACTAACCGAAGGTCTGGAAGCCTACAACAGAGCTAGGAGAAGGAATAGAAAGTAAGTCCATGTTCATCTACTGTTTAATTGTAGAAAATGACTTGTACTTTTCGCTTCAGGAATTATGTTCTACAGCAAGTGCTGTCAAATCCCTCAATAGGAGACATATCAATGCTTGCAGACATGAAATGAGGAAAGTACATAAATGTAAGTTTAAACATTGTAACACTTGAATAACCGCAGTTGTTTTTGGGATGACTGACTGTTTTGTAATACTCACTTCATCAAGATTCATATGTCTTATGAAGGATTCTTATTCATTTTACCAATTAAGGTATACACCACCAATCATTTTTTCAATAGGTTTGATACCTTATAATCAAATGGGTTTCACATCTCTGTTCAACGGCCTTTTTGACCTGCATATTTAGGTTGCTACCACAATAGCATTATTATTTCTGAAACAATACTCAGACTGCATGAGTCTTTATTTGTGAGTTCTTTGGGGGGAAATATAAACTTAAAATGTTTTTTCAGAATATATTGCATTAAAGGTTCTGTATTTTTTCCATAAAGTATATATTTTGCATCTCTAAAAGCAGTATCTTGTGAGCTTATTTAGAAAAAGGGTGAGTAGAAAATCAGTCTTGTATCACGTTTCTTGTCTTTGACTGGTTGAACATAATAAAGTTTATTCTACTAAAAAGTGTACTAAAAGAATTTAGAAAGACATTCCCCTTTCTTAATGTTTCATGTTTTTCTTAGACACATTGTGAAGTATTCTCAGCTCTTTTAAGTTATAATTGTTTAAAGCAAGAAACAATTTACACTTTCTATTCAGAGTTACATTCTTAACGTAGTTCTAATATACTGGACATAAGAGCACAATATTGAGCAACTTTGTCAACAGATCAGTTGCCAAGTAACAATGTCATCTCCACTCTTAGGTGTTACAGATTTTACAACAATGTGATGGATGGAATGCTTGAATTGATCTTAGCCAATGGCTGTTACTCGGGCCACATTCCAATCCATAGTTTTTTTGCCTACCATGCCATCTCAGTTTTGACCCAGCCATAAGCAGATCAGTCTTGACCCTGCGCCTTAAAGGAACAGCTCAGCCCGAATGGCCAGGTTCTTCCTGATCCAGAACACAAGCAACCTAGAACCAATTTCGCACCTAGTTAGGGCTCTTTAGCAAGGTGTACCTTGGTTCCAATGACACAGTGAGTCCGGCACCCACAGCTGGGGCCCAACTGAGGTGACATGGTGTGCAAATAATAATGGTTTGGGATGCGGCCCAGGTAATTACCAGTGGATGAGAATAATTCAAGCATTCTATCCATCTCTTTTGTATACTTTATTACGTTGTTCTAAGTGGGACAGGTATGCCCAGAAGTGGGTCCTGTGCACACTATGTCACTGGAACCAAGCTATACCCGGGTGGTGAAGGGCGAAACCGGTCCTGTATTGCTTGCGTTCTGGTTAAGGGAGGACCTGGCTTGGCATTTCGGGCTGGGTTGTTCCTAATGAAGCAGTGTCAAGACTGACTTGCGTATAGCTGGGTCCAAACTGAGGCGGCATGGTGTGCAAAATAACAATTGTTTGGGATGCTGCCTTCCTTTTTTCAACTGGCTTTCTCTACACCCTTTCAATTTCTCCCAACTATTTATACGTTTTATTAATTCTCTCACATTTATTCTCAAACTGACACATTCCAAGTCTCTGTCACTCAGTTCCATTCTGTAATGTCTGGCCAATGTTTTTTTTGTACATATCAACGCAATGTTTGTTCAGCAGTTATTCTTTTTTTTTTTAAGCTCTTTTTATTGAAAATACTCATCATACAGCATAGGCAGGCACTGATAGAATACTACAAGTCGTATACATTCATAAAAAGTACAGTGTACAAAAGTTTAGATGCGTACACCTAAAGGGCCCTTTTATGGCCCATATCAAAACACAAAGCTGTCATCACAGGTAACCTTCGCAAGAACACTCCACCGTTCCCTCAATTTCCCCCCTTGTCTCGTCTCTCATCAGTATCCCCTTTAGCTATGCCAGGCCCTCCACACTTTCTCCCACTTCTTGGAGTAGCCCCTGCTCTGGTACATGACCTGTTCCACTCTCAACAACAGTCAAGGGCTGATTCCCAATCTTGAAGAGAGGGAGGTGCTGCTTTTCCCACATCCATGCCGTGTTTCATTTGGCCACTCCAGCCGATAGCGGCAGCCAGATCTTTTGGTACCTAGTCCAGGTCTCCTCCCCTGTGATCATGATAAGGGAGCCACTTGGCGCTCATGGGAAGCTCCAGGGACAGGACCCGAGCCATTACTGCCGTGACCCCTCTTCAGAAGCCCTGTATTACTGGACAGTCCCAGAGAATGTGAAATAATGTGCCCTCTTGTCGGCGACCCAGGAGGTAGTGCACCACCTCCACCCTCGCTATCTTGTGTAGCAGTGTTCTTGAGTAATAAGACCTATGCAGAATTCGAAGTTGCACAAGCCTGAACCTGGCCCGAATTGCCACTTCCCGCGGGATATGTGTAGTGTCGACACATACGTCATTGTCTGTGTTCCCGAAGTCTGTAGACCAGGAGTCTCATTGTCTGCAACGGATCAGGAGAATTATTAACTAGTTTACAGTGTATTGTAGTGACACCTTTTTCAGGTATGGGTACGTTTGTAAACGGTTTTCTATGGGTGACACCTCTGGTAGTAGGTGGCCCTCTAGATGTGCTTTTGGAGAACATGGCCTACTTGAAGGCATCAATAGTGTTCTGTTGCTGCCAGGTCGTATTCCTGTCAAAGGGCCCGATCCCTCCATACATCCCCCAAATGTTCAATGCCTGTCAGTCACCATCTTTCTCCTGCCTGTGAAAGAATTTCCAGTTGTTTATTACTAAGAGCTATGTTGCACAATAGTACTGTTGAATGTTATGGAAAGCCAGTTCACTGTTCAAGATACCATGTTGTAACTTTGTCAGTGCTATACGCAGGGCGGCCACCATTCCATTGCAAGAGCCTGACTTCATGCTCAATCTTCTGTAGCACGTACACACGCGGTAGAGCCATCATCTTGTATAGAGCCGCTCTGCCCATTAATGAAAGTGGCAGAGTCTGCCAGTGGGCTACATAACTTTGCAACCGGTTGCGGGAGGACATTTCTGCGCAGAGAGTCCTGCGTGTAATAAAAATCCCCAGGTTTCAAGACCCCTCCCTTACCACAGGTGTCATGCAATTGGAAGGGAGTATTGGTGCCTGCCATGGTAATGGGAAAACTACTGATTTGGCCCATTTGATGCAGTAGCCCGAGTGACTCCCGAAAATATGAAAGAATTGCATTAGCCCGGCGACTAAAAGGGAAGGCTAGGTAACATATAATAGAATGTCATCAGCATATAGGGAGCTGCGCTCCTCCAAGCCTCTGTCCGCCCTTATTACACTCAGGCCCGTGAGACCCCAGACCCCTTGTGGCTCAAGTGCCAGCGCAAAGATTATGGGCAAGAGGGGGCAGCCCTGTCTGTGCAGTGCATAGATGTGTGATGTCACCCCATTAACTCACACTCTAGCCAGGGGCACCTACTATAGTAGTCTGATCCATTTGCAAAGTTTAGGTCCAAAGCCGAGCCTGCCAGAATGGCAGATATGTAGTGCCATTCAATGCTGTCGAATGCCATTTTGGCATATAGCGACGGCAGCGACGTCTGCCACATTTGGGAAAAACTGGTTAAATGGAGCATGCTGTTAAAGCTCTCAGATTGAGGCAAGTGCTCCTTTGGGGAATGAAGCCCGACTGATCACAGTGGACAATGGAGGTGATGACTATGCGCAATCTGGTTGCCAGTACTTTCGCCAAAACGTTGGCCTCAACATTCAAGAAGGATACAGGCCTTTAGGAGCCAGAGTCTGTTGGTGCTTTGCCTTTTATGCTGCTATTGTGGCTCTCCTTTGATCTTTTGGTAGGCTGCCTTTGCTGCCTGAAAGATGGCAAGAATAGGTTTGGCGACTTTGTTCCCTGTCCCTTATATAATTCTGTGGGTAGCCTGCCACCTTCCCGTATTGGAGGTGGTGTGTTGCTGTCCTGACCTCCATTTCCATCAGATCAGTTTCCAGAGTCTCCCTCTTTTTCCCCAACAAAGTTCAGAGAGTGACCTCTTTCACGAGGTCCACACAGTCTGCCTCTGTCACATCTGTTACAGGCTTGTACTGTTCCTCATAATTGGTTGCAAATGTATCAGCATTTGTGACACTCATCGTCTGCAGCACATCTCCCTTGTCTAGGATCGCAGGCACCCAGGAACGTTCCTTATCTCTTTTTTTTCGAACCAGGCCATAAGCTTGCGGTCTTTGTCTCCTATATCAGGTGACGATTCGTCACCAAAGCATGACTGTGCTTTCTTTTCTGCCATTGTTCTAATATCCTGTTGCTTCAGGAGGAGCTGATGACAGAGGGCTTTTGTCCCCTCCATCACCACTCTGGCCGCTAGAGTTCCCATGTCCTTCTCCATGGCCTCAAATTTGAGCTTGTCTTCTTTTTTTCTTGCCTCCAATTTGGGCTTGTCCCCTCACCGCCATCTTCAACGCCTGCCATAGTGTGGAGGCAAGTGATACCATTGCCTGGTTTTCCTGAAAGTGAGTCACTGCACCCTTCCTAAGCTTCTCCCTGATGTCCTTGTCCTGGAGGTACCAAGGGTCAAGTGTTGGGGTAAGTATAAAGTCACGGTGGATCCACTCAGTAGGACGTCGACAGGGAACGATCCAAGATACCCCGGGCATGGTGTGTCGCTGCACTAAATTTTCCTGCATGGGCATGTGGGGTAAAGATATGATCAAGGCAGGAGAAACTACCATGTGGGGGCTAGAAGTATATATATTGTCCTTCCTGTGAGTTGTGCTCTTGCCAAATATCTGTCAGACCCAGCGCCTCCACAAAGGGCTGTAGCAATCCTACTACCCCCTGTGTAAGCAGACTTACTAACCCTGTCTATCTCAGGCATCATAACTGTGTTCATGTCTCCCCCCAGTATGAGGGTCTCCAGTGTGAGGGCACTAATGTCCGGAAATATTGTGTTGTGCAATCTCTGCAGTATATAGATCGAACAAATATTTAAGATAAGGCCTTCACATGTTTCTGACAGGGCCACGTATCGGCCCTGAGGGTCGTGCCATATACTTTGAAGGATAAATGGTATTGATTTCCTGAGGAGGATACCAGATCCTTAAGCATCGGTAGAATATTCTGAGTTTGCCACTCGCATGTATCCGATTCTGTTGAAGCTTTGTAGTAGTTGCCACAAAGATGCATTTCTTGAAGCAACACCATGTCCAGGGCTAAGCGGCGCAGGCATTGTAGTACCAGAGTGTGTTTAATTTTACTACCCTGGCCATTCAAGTTCCATGACCATATGGTCAATCCACTCAGTTTGTGCCCTGCCATCAGTGCAGTGATTTGGTGTGTAGAAGCATAATTTCTCCAGGAATAGACCCTATGCGTTGTGTTTCTTCCCTGACTCTAGCTCGTGTCAGTCCCGTCTGTGGTGTCCTGCGGTGTGCGTGTGCTGAGATGAGTAAACTGAACTCTAAACCAAAACCTTAAGTTCACAAAACGCCCCTCCACCCTGCTACCCTGCAGTGTAGGCTCAAACCTGCCCACCACTCCAATCTGCAGAGTGCCCGTTGCCCCAAATGTGTTATGAAACTAAGTAGGATTGGCTGGCACCGACACAGCGGGCAATCCAGCGGGCAATCCAGCACATCCCTGTAGCAAAAGTTACGTCTTGTTTTTCTTCCTCTGTATTAATTAATGCTAGTGGGGACCCCAATGTGTGGCACTGCACTCTACGTCCTGAAAGAGTCAAATCGCAGCAGAGTGTCTGCCCTAGCGGTCACTGCCATCCCCTACATAGTCCCCTAATACCTCCCGTCCCACGATCAAGCTGTGAGGCATCGCACTTCCCCTCCGGGTCACATCACTGTTGCTCAGTCTGGGCCTCATCAGCTGCCCACTCCTCCCTGTGGTCCAACAGTGTCTCATTGTGGTGCCCGATCTGGGGACCCCTCCTCGGCTCTATGTGCACGATGACCAGAAGTTCGACAACCATCCAGCCACTCCTGTGCCTCTTCAGGAGTAGCGAAGAGCCATACTCTACCCTCCGATACGACACTCAGGTTGGCCAGGTACAATATCATGTATTGCAGTTCTTTGGTGTAATGCTTTCATGACCTCTTCTAAGCTGCGTTGTTGGGGCTGCACCTCTACATTAAAATCTGGAAAGAAGTGGATTGTGGTGTTTTCAAACGCCAGGCCCTCATAGGAGCGGGCTGCCTGCAGAATGTCGTCTCTTTCACAATAAATAAATATCCTGGCTACTACTGTTCGTCGGGGGAGCGGGCGGCACCTGGTTTTGGTGGTGGTACCTCTTCCCTATGGGCTTGCTCACTCGAAAATAACTTAGGCGTTTAGACTGGAAAGAATTAAGTATAAGATCTTCAAGAAATAGATCCCCATTGGGCCCTTTGGCTCCCTCAATGACCCACACTATCCTGATGTTGTTCCTTCGGGCCCTTCCTTCAGGATGTGTTGGCGTCATCAGGCCCCAGCTCCTTATGCCTCTCAATGCTGAAGTCAGGGGTGGGCGGGGGGTGAAGAAGGGCCAGGCAACAGGTATGACGGCAGGCTCCGGTTGACTGCTCCTTTCACTGTCAGGTCTACACACAGAGCACCCCACCGGTCAGCGCCTTCAAGTCCCAGGCCCCTGATCGCAGGCCGTAGCTCGCTACTAGCAGCAGGCTTCCCCATCCGCTTTTTAGCAGCATTCCTGTCCATGACCCAGTGCTGGATAGATCAGCAGCAAGCCCGGACTATGTGCAGGCCTCGGCAATCTGCTCTCCCTGCAGGCCTCATTACAGTCTCTGGGCAGCTTCTCGCTCCACAGCAGTCCAGTTCAGCCCACGCACCTCTGGGATCAGTGTCTCAGTGTGGCCAGCTGAGTGGGAGAAGTGAGGGAGGGAGACCACCCTGTCAAACCCTTTCCCACTCGCCTACCCCTTCCTTGTCAGATCATTATGTGGCTGTAGCACAGGTACGGCAGCACCTGTTGCTTCTAGCCATAGGTCTGCCTCGGCCCTCGCAGTAGCAGGTCTTGTGGGTATCCCACTTATCGCATTATACACCAAAAGGGGCAGATTAATGGTCGGATTGGATGGATAGGCCGATCAGCCGCTTAGAGCGTCGTTATTATGCAGCCATCTTGGCTAGTGCCGGGCCACACCCCCTCAGCAGTTATTCAAGCTCGTTCTATGCATCACACACATCCTTTGTTGCTTCCTTAATCAGTTTCTCAATACCCCTTCACTGTATGTCAGTATTCTCTCATCATCTATTGTACCATTGATATTTTCAATTAATTAATTTGGTTTTAATTCTAACCATATCAATTTCTACTGGCTCTCTTGGTGCTGCACCACTGCTCCAGTAGTATAAGGCAGGACACCAGGAAACGCACTAGTAGGTACACTGGCTACTGTTACTTATAAAGCAGGACATATCTCTCTTGCTCCTCTCTCCTGCACTTCTGGACTTTGATCATCATTATACGGAAGTGGTTTAAATTTAGCAAATAATTTAAAAACCTGTCCTCCTCATCATAATCACTAGAAATCAATGATTTCTCCTTCTCAGCCTTGATTTAATTTTTAGCATTATTTATTATTTTCTTTTTGCCTATCTCTTTTACAAGTGCTGGAATTACTCCCACTCCTAAAATCATGCCATCACTCCATGCTTCAGTTAGCTTTCACCTTATAGCATCCATCCAGTAACTTGCTACATTTCCAACTGACCCTTCAATATTCTCTTGCACTCCTCAGTCACCACAAAATCCCATTCATTTAACACCTCCAGCTATGCAGATCTAGGCTGGTCTCTCACCTCATATATAGAACTTTTCAGATACTGGTTAAAAGTACCATTCAAAGAAAACTGCATATGTTTATCATCAGCAGTAATCTTATGCCATTCACATAACCATGGACAAATATGAAGACCCCAGTTTTGAAACATGTAAAGAGACAGTGCATCCTTCAAGTGGAACTTTATATGTCTGGTTAGGTCAAGCAACACAGCAGCTAACCAGTCACGATTCAGCTTGAAACGTAAACCTACAGTTCAAAACAAAGAAATTGTGCCTGCGTATCACAGTACCTGAAGGCAATCAAACGCACTGCAAACTAGAGAAAAATTCTATAACAACTTCAATCACACAAAGATAAATCTCCAACCAGCGGAAAATCTGCCTCTGAATCTATTTATCATCCACAAAGAAATGAACGACCCAACCATTATTAGATCTGACGCAACTGGACCATTAAGGACTCATAAAAGGGTGACACCTTTTAACGTCTTCCTTCACTCCTTAGGCAGATAGCCAGCTTGAGTAATTGTATCTCAAGATATTGGATTACTTTGAAGCAGATAACCGGAACAACATAAAGCACAAAATTCCAAAAACACAATTAATCATTTCACAATTTTATATGAAACATTTACAATGCAATTCGAATTTCACAAACTATTAACAAGACAGTCACTTCAAATCAAATATGTCACATGAACTCCACAGCAATTCACACATTGCAAGGTAACAACTCACTGAGAAACTCCACAATGCAAGACATAGGCGGTCATTCTGACCCTGGCGGTTGACTACCGCCAGGGCCGGGGACCGCGGATGCACCGCCAACAGGCTAGCGGTGCATCCATGGGCATTCTGACCGCGGCGGTACAGCCGCGGTCAGAAACGGGAAACCTGGCTGGCGGTAAAGGGTGTCGTGGGCCCCCTGGGGGCCCCTGCAGTGCCCATGCCAATGGCATGGGCACTGCAGGGGCCCCCTAACAGGGCCCCACCAAGATTTTCAGTGTCTGCCAAGCAGACACTGAAAATCGCGACGGGTGCAACTGCACCCGTCACACCCCTTCCACTCCGCCGGCTCCATTCGGAGCCGGCATCCTCATGGAAGGGGGTTTCCCGCTGGGCTGGCGGGCGGCCTTCTGGCGGTCGCCTGCCAGCCCAGCGGGAAACTCAGAATTACCGCGGCGGTCTTTTGACCGCGCAGCGGTATTCTGACGGCGGGACTTTGGCGGGCGGCCTCCGCCGCCCGCCAAAGTCAGAATGACCCCGATAATCTATTTATACTGAAATAAGGTCACTTCATCAGTTACTTCAAACTAAACCAGTAGATCGAAATGATTCCAGGAACTAGGACTAGGAAGAGTTTCAGCTGAGAACCCTGTTACTAGGAACAGAGGAATCATTCAAACCATTTACAGTAGTAAAAAGTGATAAACAGACTAACATGGAGTCTGCTGTCAATTGATGCCTCTCCACCAGATGAGGATAAAGAATAGATGCTTCAGGAAAGAAGGTAGCCACACAATCTGCCAATCATTGGTGTATTTTCTCGAGGTACGATCGAGCCACCTGGGACTGGATGAACTCCTCCAGTACCTCCTGAAACAACACAAATAAGAGACTACCAAATAGCCTCTGAGGGAAAATTAAATATCCAATAGAACTATACATTGTGCCCTTCCGGCCTCTGGTTTTAGACAGGAAATCCAGCAGAATCTACGTGCTCTGCCATGTGATGAGGAACATTTGTTTGGCCCTCAGGTAGATACTTTATTGGAAAAGATGAAAAAAGATACCGAAACAGCGAAAGTCATCAGAGCACTGCAAATACCTTCCCATTGTGACTCCTTAGACTGCGAAGGGTCCAAAACAACCTCTCTTGAGACCTTCGTTTGCGTACCTGCGGACACAAACTCAAACCACTTCGCATAGATGCTACTACTGAGGCTCATATAGAGGTAACAACTCCGAAGGCAAACGTGGTTTCGCCAAGTCATCCACCACTACCACTAACCTCTGACTTAGCTCGCATTCCACCAGTGGCGTAGCGTGGGTTGTCAGCACCCGGGGCAAGGCAAGTAATTTGCGCCCCCTAACCCGGGGCAAGGCAAGTAATTTGCGCCCCCTAACCCGTGGATTTTAGCACTCGAGTCTCTTCCAAGATGTTGCGCCCGGTGCGGCCGGCCCCCCCTGCACCCCGCGCTACGCCACTGCATTCCACCCAATCACACAACACATGTGGAGGGTCATCTGCAAGGGTTCTTTCCCACCTGGTAGAATATCACTTCCGCCCAGTGGGTGTTGGACTCAAGCAGAGGGTCATTTGGAAAATTTAGTGTTGGTCATCGAGCTTGCCACTTCCTGCAGTAGTGAAACATCTACAACCTGTTAAAAGGATGGCCTTTCCTAAACCCTGTTCCGCAAAGGACCCTAACAACAGACGCCTCCCTTACAGTGATGGGGAGCGCATTTGCAACATCTAACTGTCCAGGGCCACTGGAGGTTTCCACATAAATCACTTAGCGCTTCTAGCTGTTCACTTAGCACTGAAAGCCTCCCCTCTTCACCTGATTGGCAAGGTAATACTCTTCAAAATGCACAACATAACAGCCATGTTCTATTTCCAAAAGCAAGGGAGCACCAAATCCCCTCAGCTTTCTCATTTAGCCCAGACCATTTGGAGGTGGGCCCTCGGACACAGCATTTGCCTGTTAGCAGAGTACCAACTGAGAGTGGACAACAACTTTGCAGACCTCCTCAGCAGGATGCAGCAGCAAGTCCACAAGTGCGAACTCCATCTGCAAGTCCTCCTCCAATACTTCCAGCATTTGGGACTACCACAAATAGACCTCTTCACCACAGCAGAAAATGCCAAATGCCCAAACTTCGCCTCCAGGCTCCCACACCCACAGTCCAAAGTCAACGCAGTATGGATGAGTTGTTCAAGGATATCTGCTTACCCTTTGCCACCTCTCCCACTGCTTCCGTTTGTAGTTTGCAAACTTGGCAGACATCTCTCACACTCATCCTGGTGGCTACCACATGGGCATGACAGCAGTGGTTCACCATACTCCTCGAACTGTCAGTAGCTCTCCACGAAACACCCCCATATAGGCAAGACCTTCTCATGTAGATCCATGGAGAAATCAGACACCTGGACCTCACACACCTCAACCTTGTGATCTGGCTCCTGAAGTCCTAGAGTTTGGTTACCTTATTCTCCTACAAGAATGTATGGACATTTTCAAAGAGGTATGCAAGACTACTAGTCGGGCCTTTACACCACTAAGTGGAAAATATTTTTTCACTATTGACACTTTAAGCACATTGATCCCTTGGCACCAAAGGTACCCGTCATTGTCTGCTATTTATTTCAATTACACACCTCTGGTTTGGCATTTACATCCATAAGGCTATTCTTAGCAGCTGTACCTCCGTATCTACACAGTTCCCTATTTGAAACTCCAGTCATCAGGGCCTTTTTGGAAGGTCTTAAGAGTCATTCCTCCTTGGGTGCCTCCAGCTCCAACATGGAATCTCAATATTGTATTAACAAAATTAATGGGCCCTCCATTTGAGCTCTTCCACTCTTGCCCCACTCCAGTTACTGTCCTGGAAGGTAATATTCCTGGTTGCTATCACTTTGCTTAGATGTGTCAGTGAGCTTCAGGCACTAACCTTGGAAGAACCCTTGTTCCAAATACACAGGGACAAGGTTGTACTCTGGCTTAAACCCACATGTTTTTCAAAAGATGGTCTCACAGTTCCACCTAAGTCAATCCATCTAACTCCCTGTTTTTTTTCCTCAACCTGAATCAGTTGCAGGTAGGGCTTTACACACATTAGATGTGACACAAGCTCTCATGTATTCCATTATCTGATAGAGACTCCTAATTGCAGCTATCTTACGTTAGACTTTTCACCCAGACGTCAGACTGGATCTGGAGATTTTTCTTCGAGCAATACCCTTGCTCGTCATTAGGTGGCGTCGTAGTCGCACGAGTAGTACTTAGATGGCGCCTCAGCGCAGTGACGTCAGTTCTTTTCTTTCTGCTCCACGCGCGGATCCGGAGAGAGCTACCCTAGTTAATTTTTTGACCGACTTGGACTCTTTTGTCAAGTTTTTGTGGTGACGTTTTTGGTGCGCCGAGGGATGTCCCCGAAGACCGGCTTCAAACCTTGTGAGGCGTGTCACTGCATGATGGCGGTGACAGATCCACATCGGGTCTGTTTGTGGTGTCTGGAGAGCGACCACGACCCGAAGTTGTGCTCCGACTCCGCATCGGTCCTGGTGTCGCTTGAGAGGAAGGTCTCGAGACCGTTCGCAGAGCCACCTCGTCCTCTTCGAAGTCTTCAGGCCAAGGTAAGAAGAAGAAAAAGAAGTCGAATAAATCTAGTCATCCTTCGACTTCACCACATCGCTCGGCTGATGCGACGCAGGAGGAGCGTTGACGCTCTAGATCTGACATGGGAGCCTGCTTTTGAATCTACTCAACGCCTTTCCGAGTTTCCGGGAGCCAGGGCAACCCCTGCCCAATTAAAGTAATTCTGTGAGGCAATGCGCCTCATTTTTTGGCAGTCCGACCCTGCTGTGGTGCCTTCGGCCCAGGGGGTTCAGTTGGAGGGCCTTCGTATTCTGCACAGGCGGCTCCGGCTTCAGCCACCAAAGTCCCCTCTTGATTGTGGCCTTGAAGTGCCATGCCTGGTTACAGACATCTGGTTTCTCAGGGGATGTCCATCAGACCCTTATGGACATGCTCTTTGATGGCTCCCGTCTCTTTGAAGACAAGGCGGACTCGGTGCTGGAGAGGTTCAAGGACTCCCAGGCTACGGCTTTGTCCCTCGGCCTTTCTAATGCCCCTTGTCCCCAACAGTCCACCTTTCGCCCCTTTTGTGGCCACAGAAGGGGCTACCTGTCACGTCCATTTCCCTGCCACCCATGCTGTTCAGCTGCTACTTGGCTGGGGACGTGGAATTCCACGTGGTCATGGGACTGGGAACCAGAGGTCTGCCCAGTCCACCCCTGCCCCTGCTGCAGCCTCCAAACCCTCTTAGTCCGTCCCCTCACTCTGGTCCATTTGGCGGCAGGATTAGCCATCACTGGGAATCCATCACTACGGACAGGCGGGTTTTGCAGATCGTTCGGAGGGGCTATTCCCTCCCCTTCGAGTCTGCCCCACCAGCCATGCCTCCATCATTCAGCCGTATACCGGAGAATCATTTGGCACTTCTCTGCGAGGAAGTTGCGTCTCTCTTGGCTAAGAGAGCCATAGAGAGGGTCCCTGCACCAGAAGTAAGTTGTAGTTGTTATTCCCACTACTTTCTGGTTCCCAAAAAAGACAAGGGCTTACGTCCTATCTTAGACCTTTGGGCCCTCAGTCTCTTCCTCAAGAAGGAGAAATTCAAAATTGTCACCCTGGCTCAGGTCCTGTCTGCTTTGGACCCAGAAGACTGGATGGTAGCGTTGGACTTCCAGGACGCTTATTTTCATATTCCCATCCTGCCTGCCCACAGGCGTTACCTACAATTTGTGGTAGGTCACGAGCACTTTTAATTTACTGTGCTCCCCTTCGGCCTTACCAGCGCCCCTCGGGTGTTCACAAAAGTGATGGCGGTGGTTGCAGCTCTTCTGCGCAGGTTGGGGGTTACGGTCTTCCCCTACCTCGATGACTGGCTGAAGGCAGACTCACCCCAGAAAGTAGTCTCCCACCTTCAGAGTACGGCAATCCTCCTGCACACGCTGGGGTTCACTATAAACGTGCCAAAGTCGCACCTGACTGCCTTTCAGATGCTCCCTTTCATCGGAGCTGTTCTGGACACAGTGCAGTTTTTGGATATTTAGGCTATGATTCTGATCTTTCATCCTCTGTCTTGGGTTTCAGTGAGACTGGCTCTGAGGCTGCTGGGACACATGGCCTCCTACTAGTGACACATGCCAGATGGCATATGCAGGCTCTGCAGTGGGACTTGAAGATCCAGTGGGTGCAGCATCAGGGGAATCTCTCCGACATGGTCCAGATCCTGGAGGGGCTGTGAAAGACCTGCAGTGGTGGTTTTCGAATCAGCATTGGGTCAATGGCAGATCCCTCTCCTTTACCCAACCAGATCTATCCATAGTGACTGACGCGTCACCTCTGGGATGGTGCGGCCACATGGGAGAGGCAGAGATCAGAGGCCTCTGGTCTCCAGCGGAGTCTGGACTCCATATCCGTCTTCTGGAGCTCCGGGCGATCAGGCTTGCATTGAAAGCATTTCTTCCCTCTCTCAACGGGAAAGTGGTGCAAGTGTTCAGACATCACTACTGCCATGTGGTACTGCAACAAACAGGGCAGAGTTGAGTCCTGGACCCTTTGTCAAGAGGCGCCACACCTCTGGACATGGCTGGCACATGAGGACCTCACCCTGGTGGTTCAACATCTGGCGGGCTCTCTGAACGCTAGAGCAGGTGAACTCAGCCGACGATGCATAGCCGATCACAAACGGCGTCTCCATCCGGAGGTGGCACAGGGTCTCTTTCAGCAGTGGGAAGAGCCTTGGGTAGATCTGTTCACCTCTGCAGAGAACGTGCAATGTCAGCTTGTTTGCACATTGGACTTTCCAAGGCGGCACTTGCTCTGTGACCTTTTTTGTCTCGAGTGGACCTCTGGCCTCCTTTACGCCTATACCACTTCTGTCCAGAGTTCTCGAAGAAGATCAAGAACGACCGGACCCAAGTAATGTTGGTGGCTCGGGACTGGGCACAGGGCATGGTATCCAGAGCTACTGAGCATGGCCACTGATCCGCCACTCAGACTGCCCCTTCGGGAGGATCTTCTGCAGCAACAGGGGACGGTTCTCCACCAGAACCTGTCCAATCTCCGCCTTTATGCGTGGAGATTGAGGGGTGGCAGTTGACGGCTTTTGACCTTCCACCCGAAGTCTGTGATGTTATCTTGGCAGCCAGGCAGCCCTCCGCCAAAACGGTGGCATGGTGTACCAACAAATATGTTGATCCCCGCTCTGCTCCTCTTTCTGATGTTCTTTTGTTCATTCTTTCTCTGTTCCAGCAGGGCTCTGCTTTGGGCACCATTAAAGGCTATTTATCGGCTATCTTAGCCTTTCTTAGGTTACTGGATCAGCCTTCACTCTTTAAGTCTCCTATTGTTAGTAGATTCCTAAAGGGCCTCACCCATTTGTTTCCTCCCACTCAGTTTATGGTGCCTCAGTGGGACCTCAATCTTGTCCTTACTTAATTAATGTGTTCTCTCTTTGAGCCGATGCACAATTGTCCCTTGTGGCTCCTTACTTTCAAAACAGTTTTTCTTGTTGCCCTCACTACTGCTCATAGGGTGAGTGAGCTTCAGGCTTTATCTTCTAAGCCCCCATTTTTGTCTGTGCACCCTGAGAAAGTGGTGTTACGCACTAAGGCTTCATTCCTTCCCAAAGTCATTACAGCCTTTCATATAGGTCTGTCCATCACTTTCCTTTTCACGTGGTGGTACGTAAAATGTAGGCAGAGACTCCACTGCCTGGATCGAAAAAGAGTGTTGCCGTTCTACATCAATCGTACAAAAGATTTCCGGGTGGACAGTCAATTCTTTGTTGGATATGTGGGTGTGACGAAAGGGAAGGCGGTGCAAAAACGTACCATCTTGCGATGGTTCCTTCTTTGCATCAAGATGTGCTGGGCTTTGGCAAAGAAGCAACCCCCTGAGGGCTTGCACGCTCATTTCACCACAGTAACTGCTGCTTCCACAGCGTTAGCAAGCGGAGTTCCTGTCCTGGATATTTGCCAGGCAGCTACATGAGCATCCCTGCACACACTTACTAAACATTACTGCCTGGACAGTCAGGTCCGTAGGGAGGGAACTTTGGTTGTTCAGTCCTGCAGGGCTTACTAGTATGATCTTGGTTCGCAGCCCACCTCAGAGGATGGCATTGCCTGCATGTCTATTATAAGGTAACCAATCTGCAACTAGAAGTCTCTATCAGATGTACAAGTTACTTATCTTCAGTAACGATATATCTGGTAGAGACCTATTCTAGTTGCAGATTCCTTACCGCCCCACCCATCCTCCCCGCTTGCACACTGATTTATAGGGACAGGGCTTCCCCATTCAAAGTTACACCAATTTCATTGTTCTTCATTGCTCTGCGCTTTGGCATGGGAGTTCATGAAAAGAAACTGACATCACTGTGCTGAGGTGGAGTCTATGTACTACTTCCGATGTCATCACGGCGACTGCGACACCCTCGGAGCCAACCGATGCCATCTAATGGCAAGGGTAGTGCTTGAAGAAAAATCTCCGGATCCAGTCTGACGCCTGGGGAAAAATTCTAAGGTAATGAATCTGCAACTAGAATATGTCTCTACCAGATATATCATTACTGAAGGTAAGTAACTTGTACAACAGCACTAAATGATTCAGGAAGACACAACAACGTTTAGTTGGTTTCTCCAAACTTCACATACGAAGGTCCATTTCTAAATCAGACATAGCAAGGTTGATTGTTAAATTCATCCAAAAATGCTGTGCTAAAGTAAAAGAACTTAACCCATTCCTCCAAGAGCCAGTTCCACTCGCAATAGCTTTAATGGCCCTCCTAGGAGACATCCCTATAACTGGTATATGCAAATATCTACATGGTCTACACCACATACCTTTACAAAACATTACTGTGTAGATGTGCTAGCCCATCAACAAACCAAGGTGGGCCAAACAGTACTACGTACAATATGTCAAACACCTGTTACTTTCGCAGGGTAGATACCATTTATGGAGAGGGAAAATGTTACTTACCCAATAAGAGTCTGTTTGTGGCATGTAGTGCATTAGATTCACATGCGCCCAGCCTCCTTTCCGGACGCCAGTACTTGTACATTTACTTTCACTATCATTTCACAAACTCCTTTGGCATAGACATCTGTTGAAGGTACGTTTGCTTCACATTTCATCTCACCCGCCATGTGGGAGAAAAGTCCAACAATAGAGTTGATAATCATGTGCAAAACCAGCAAAAGGAGGAGTCACAGTACCTTGACTCCAAAGACTTTAAAAAAAACAGCCTGCACACATCCGAGCTCAACACTAGAAGGCAGGATTATGCACAGCATGTGAATCTATAGCACTACATGCCACGAACAGATGTTTACTTGGTACATAACATTTTCCTTATTGCTCTGCCCACTACATAAAAAATCTGTTCAACCATTGGTTGGATTATTCCAAATAAATCAAGAATTGTGGCTTAAACTCTGCAGGCATCGTGACTAGATCAGTGCGCAATATGCATACAGGTTACAAGTAGAATCGAGTAAAGCACCTGAACGATCAGTAAAGAAATAGGTCATTTGTACATAGTAAGTTTCTGACACTGACGCAATTCAAAGCCAAGTGTCACTACCCCACTAGATGTCTTTACTCTGGACATACAACTTAAAATTTCCAGAATAGCCAAAGGAATTCACACCACTCACCCAAATAATATGTTCCACAGAAGCAATAGAGTGAATCTCTTCTGGGTAAATGCTAATCCCAGACCAGAGATCCGAAGGTTCGGTGTGTTTCAGTCAAACCTAGGCGTCAGACTTGGGGGACTGAAATTACTGACATGATGTGGGCGTACTGCTGCATGCAAGCAAAGCTGATGACCATTAATCATAGACACAAACACATACACTTGGAATTCTTACGCCTTGTGTACTTTACACCAGTTAAACATCACATTGACCCCTGATGATCACATCACTGCCATGTGGAATTGGCAGACGTGTTCGATATTACTTGATAATGAACGTCAGTCGTCTAGTATTGGAAAGATATATTTGACTGCATAACACAAATGATTCGGGCACTAGAATTCAACCAACTGATGACCTTAATCATCTATCTTAAACTGATCTCAAACAACAGCAGACAATTTGTAGCCATGGCATTATTGCTGACCAAGCTCAGAGTCTCTATTCACTAGGGCTAGTTTCCAGGAAGGAGAACTAGCGTGAACGCTTTAGCAGTATACAGTGAACAACCAGAGATACACGCCACTTTACAACCTCGACATCAAGACCTAAAGACATATGAGATCCGTTCCGGTGGTATCTTGCTCACCAACAGACTCTGAGAGGACGATGAGATACAGAACCCGTCACACAATCAATAACTTTACTTGTTTTACCATACGTAACAGATTGTGAACAAAACTACATGTGAGACCGGAGATGATACCTTGTTTGTTACAAATGCTGGAATCATATTGGTAAGCTCCCCTGTAGGGCCCAATGGAAAAGGTAAATACGCTATCCTGCTAACTCCTCACATATAAAGCAAGATTTGAGCCCTTTGGGGATGTTGTGCACCTATGCTAATGAAGGATTTGCATATTACCCTGCGTACCTCATGAATAAGAACAGTCAATACTGTCAATGTTTTTTTTGTATTAAGTATGCGTTATAAACAAACAATGCTAAAACAGAAAATGAATTGTCGATTAGAGTGACAATTACGTCAGCCACGAACAACAATGTTTAATGAATTAGTGCCTCTTTGACCAAACCGTGTAAAGACAAACCTTAACATGTATGGGTGGGTGTGTAACACAATAATAAAGAAAGCAAGCAGCAGGGAAATTGCACGCTGTGCAGGGATTGTGTATCAAGAACAAAAGTAGCGTGACTAAATCCCAACAAGTCCAATTGCCACAACTTCAATGGCGTTTCGACTCGTTATTAGTGTAGGGTAATAATCAGGACTGAAAAAATTCCAGCCAAAGTAATAGTAAGAGCTAGAAGTCAAAACGAACTTGCAGGCATAGAGGTAGTCAAATAAAATAAGTTGTCCCACTGGTACCATACAATAAGCAAAAAAGGAAGCACAACGAATTAGTTGACATCAAATTTCAGAGACTGTTCAGTACAGTGTAACCATGTATAATGTAGTGTAGTGAGCATCAAATAGGAAACCAAAAGTAGGTGTGTGACCTAATCAGTGAGTCTGTTCCTAGGCCCATGTGTAGAGTTTTTAAATGAAGTTATAAAGTACTAGATTATCTATCAGTCTACTTGGATTTAATCAAGAGTAGGTGATAGTCCTTGCTTGCATAGTACTATTAGAGGTTAACTGTCTGTTTCAACTAGAATATTACCCTTCCTAATTAACGTAATGTGATAAAAACGAATCCAATCAATCTAAAACAACTGAAAGGCATTACATTTATTGAGGCAGAATATGAATGCCATTGCCTCACCCCAATCGTGGATTATGCCAAATCAGCTAAAAAAAACATAAGCCGTTTGTTATAGTTCGAGAAAAGGCAGAGAAAAAGCACTGTTGCTTTGGATATGAAATCACCAAAAAAAAGGTGCAGACTAAGGTGTTACCAAAAGTAAAAAACAGTCATCCTTGCATATATTTTCTAAATAGTTTTGCTTCACAGCTCAAACATGTTTGATGGATACTTTGCCATTGCCGATGCTTTGATGCATAGCTGTCATCGTTAAACAGCACTGATGAATCCCATCGCCACCAGGGCATTGCTTTTTAACTGATTCGTCAAGTGACAAGTCTGTAGAAAGATGTATTCATAAGAATAATGCTACTTTGCTTCGTTAATGACATTTCTTTTGGACACAAAATCTTTGCAGAGATTCCTCCTCGGTGATGTAGTGCTGCCATCAATAAGGTGCCAAGGCATGCAAACATACTGTATGATATATCTGTCATTCTTGATGCTGTATTGGTTCTTGTCCGCATACCTCAATGAGGGTTACAAGAACATAACAGGAATTGATGTTAGTCAAAAAGTTGGCACCTTATGTACCAAAGCACTCGGAGGATAGTCTATAAGGTGAGGAAGCTCTGCAAAGATTACATGTAACAGAAGTGTCGTTAACTTAAGCAACTTTTTCTTCTGCCTTCCTTTCTTTTTTTCTAATGATTAACCTGTTACAGCAGTGCTTCAGAAGTGTTCGAAGACCACGACCCACTTTTTAGCTTTCCAAATGTTTTACAACCCACCTAGCTCTAATGGACATGAGGTGGGGTATGTAACTAAAGCATTTTGTGGTGGCGCACTGTCGTTTATAGATAGCACATTTTACAGGGAAATGACACTGAATGTGTGCAGGCATACCGAATTACTGCAAAAACTATATTGCATACAAATGATAATGTGTGGATATCGAGTTTCCGTGAAAATGTATGAAGAAAAACTGTCTTGATTTGTTTTCATCATACTAAACTCTTTGTTTCCATCACACTACATTTTTTTTTTTAAAGTGCTTCATTTTTGCTTTGGGAACTGCTGAACGTGGCATTTACATTTTACATTACAAATAATTACATCTTTCTTTTAACACACTGACCCCAGCAAGATTGTCACATGATTCACTTTACTTTTCTTTCTCTGACTACAAAGTGCAAGGAGTTTGTAAACACGAATGTCCGTGTTAAAAATAATAAGCAGCAATTTGTCAGAAGACATTGTCATTGATGCTCAGCAAATGTGACAAGATGATAAATACAGAATTTAAAGGCTTTTTTATTTATTGTTTGGACTTTCAAACCCACCAAAATTTGGCTCACACCCACCAGTGGATCACGACCCACAGTTAAATACTGCTTTATAGCTTTTGTGCCTGTTGTCTAAGTTTCTTTTCCGTTTCAGCAATTGAAAATAAAGCATTTATGGTGGAATGTGTCTTTAATTTGGCTAACACCAAGACACTTGAATAAGCAGGAATTACTAACAAAAAAAGGGGTGGGGCGGGGGAACAGATCTTCAGAGCACACTAAATCGTAAGGAAAGAAAGGAAACTTGTGAAGCAAAAACACGTAAGTATAGGAAAATACCAAAGGTGAACAAACTAACAACTGTGGAGAGCCCTGCACCCAATTTATTAGCAAAGCAGCTTCTGTTCAGCTGACAGCTTAAGTTAACCTGGAAGCACCCACCCGGCCCTTCCTAATTTTCCATTGGCCTTACATGTAACTCAGATGTCTGTCCTCCTGCTCTGCTTCTCCAGTGAATGGAGGAGCAAAGCTCCATTCCTCAGGTCTAACCAACACCTTCTCCATTCAACCAGTGCTTCTCTTTTCTGATCATCTAACTGACACCTTCTCCATTGACCCTATGCTGCTTTTGTGTTTTTATCCTCTGCTTACTCTGTTGTGGGCCATCTTCCTCACAACCTTAGGTTATCACAACCTTAGGTATAAGGTTCCTGATAGATGCCTTGGCGAATTAAATGTTCCTTGTTGACAGAAGGTGATTTCTTCAGTATTCCAACTTGCAGACCATAGCTATCTGTTTGTGACTTGTGTAGCTGTAGATACACATACTATGCATACTCCTGACATCTTGCTTTCGGCTTGGAAGAGTACAACTTGTTTTTGTTTCAAGAAACTCTTTCGAGTCAGGAGGTGTAGTGACTCCTCCCTTTGGCACTACTGTGCATGGACGTGGGCTCCATCTTCAGGTTGTGTTTTTTACTGCCATTGGGTCCGAACGTGCTTGGTTGAAGTTCTGAATCGATGCTAAGTGCCAACGTGTGTCAGGGGCCTCTTGAGTTTTCTGTGCTTTCAATAGCTGATGAACAATCGCTGCACCTGTTTCTTCCATCAACTATAGCTTCTGCATCGTGGGGCATCTCCTTGGCCAGGTTCGCAGCCGGGCCTTCTTCAGCCTCGCTCGCCTTCAAGAATTGTTGCAGCGTGACGGAAAAAGCAACCTTCCGATACTGTCCACAGTGCCACTCCAACTGCACGTGGGCAGACCAACGCACAGTCTATAACCTGTGCCTTTTCCCGGACCACAACAAGGATTCCTGCTCTGCCTGCCTCACCTTTAGTTCAAAGATGACCATTCTCAACCATCTGGATTGGCACCTTCTAGGACGCATGACAGAGCAACAAAGGAATGAGGACATCTCTGATCTTTCGGGAAGATGTAGAGGAGGAATTTGATGCCAGGCACCCAGCAGCATTCATCCAGGAGTCAGAGTCGCAGTTGGAGTCAGAAGAAGCAGATCCCCAGCTGGCTTTGACACAAAGATATGCCACCAATTCAGTGAGTACTGTCTCAGGCCATGGCACACACTGTCCCTCCAGGGCTTCAAGCCCTCCAAACTTGTCAACCGTGCTGCCACTGCTCTCCAGCCATGACCAGCACCAACTGAAAGCTTCAGAGCCAACATCGTGCCTAAGTCCAACACAAAACCCTCATCAACGTTGACACTGTCTTGGACACCAGCCGACGTATCTGACAGAGACTTCTAGTCACAGATTCCTTACCTTAGAATTGCCCCCAGGTGTCAGTCTGGATTCCGAGATTTTTCTCGAGCCGTACTCCTGCGTGCTGTTAGGTGGCATCAGTCAGCTCCATGTCCGGTATCGGCGTTGTGTGCGTGGGAAATTACATTGCAGGGCCTATATAGGTGCCATCCCAGTGCACTGACATTTTTCTTTCCACGCTAGCCATGCGCAGATCTGAAGTAGAGCTATCCCTACTGTCACTTTTTGACTGGACTTTTTGACTTTTTGTCGAAGCTTTTTTGACACTTCTTTTGCATTGAGATGTTGTCATGGAAGACAGGGTTCAAGCTCTGCGACTCCTATCATCGGATGATGTCTGTGACGGATCCACACCTCGTGTGTTTGTGGTGTTTGGAGTATGACCACGACCCAAAGTCATGCTCGGCACTGCATTGCTCCTGGTCTCGGTTGAGAGGAAGGTCCCGAGAACGGTCACGGAGCCCCCATTCTTTATTGTCCTGCTCCAAGTCCTCGGGACGATCAGATAAGTCAAGGCATAAGAAGACGTTGAAGAAGAATTGTCCATTGGCTGATGCGACGCAGGAAAAGGAATGTCATCGCTGTAGGCCTCTGTCCTTGGAGCCTGCTTCTTGGGTCGGCGCTGCGCCTCCCCGAGTTTCCTGGAGCCAGAGCCACACCTGCTCAACACTGAGTTCTATAAGGCCATGCACCTCATATTTGGGCACACCCAACTCCACCAAAGTGCCTTTGGACCCAGTAGAGTCCGCAGGGGCCCCCTCAGGTTCCGCACCTGCGGCCTCGGCTCCTGGGGGCACCCCGGGATCGGATCCGAACCGGCGTCGGTTGTGTCATCCCGACCTTCTCCGGGGACAGTTCCAATGTCAACAATCCTAATGCCACCAGTGCACACGGTCGGTGTTGACCCCATCCTCATTCCTGATACTGACATGGAGCCGGAGTGACGTCAATTCAGACTTCAGCAAGGACCTTGCCCCCTTTGTCGGAGTCTGACCCTTAGACTTTTGGGTTGGGTTACGGTGCGGATTGGGAGGGGTTGCTGCACCCTTTAGAATACCCGCTTGAAGGCCCTATGGACTGCCCTACGGACCTTTGTGAAGCCAGTGGACTGGACACTTCCCCTGACACTGACATGCTTTCTCCCCCTACCGTGGCTACAGAGGAGGGAGTGTCCTACTCCTTGGTGGAGCGAAGAGAGGCCGAGATCCTGGGCTGCGAACTGCCTTGTTCGTTTCACTTCAGCCACCATGTGCGCTTGCTGTCTAGCCTCTCTGTGGCATGTGCCGTGGGATCCAGCATCCTCTGGGATCAGGGAGCCAGTGGTCTGCCCAGTTTACCACCCCTCCTGCTGCATCTCCCAAACCTTTCTAGTCTGACGCTTCCCCATTAGAGACAGTCTGAGGCAGGATTTGCCATCACCTTCCCAACTGGCAATCCATCATATCATATCAGACAGGTGGGTTTTGAAAATAGTCAGAAGGGGCTACTCCCTCCCATTCAAGACTACCCCTCCATCCATGCCACCATTCTATGATTTAATGATGGAGGATCACTTGGTACTTCTCGGCAAGGAAGTTATGGCTCTTTTGGCCAAGGGAGCCATAGAGAGGGTCCCTGTGCCAGAAGTAGGTTGTGGTTGTTATTACCGCTACTTTCTGGTGCCAAAAATGGATAAGGGCCTCTGCCATATCCTAGACCTCTGGTCCCTCAATCTCTTCCTAAAGAAGAAGTTCAAAATGCTCACTCTGGTTCAGGTCCTATATGCCCTGGACCCAGGAGACTTGATGGTAGCGTTGGACTTGCAGGACGCATATTTCCATAGTCCCGTCCTACCTGCCCACAGACGTTACTTGTTTTTCACAGTAGGCCACGAGCAATTTCAGTTTACCTTGCTCCCCTTCAGTCTTACTAGCACCTCTCAGTGTTAACCAGTGTGGTGGCGGTGGTCGCGGCTCATCTGAGCAGGCCAGGAGTTTGTCTTCCCCTACCTCAAGGACTGGCTGTTGAAGGCGGGCTCGCCCCAGACTGTCGTCTCCCATTTCCGGACCATGGCGAACCTTCTGCATTTGCTAGGGATCACTATGAATGTGCCAAAGTCACACCTGACTCCCTCTCAAACACTCCCTTTCATCTTAGTTTTTCTTGGCACAGTGCAGTTTCGGGCCTATCCTCCAAGCGGGGAGTCCAGGATATTCATGCTATGATACTGATGTTTCAGCCTCTATCCTGGATTTCGGTGAGAATGACTCTGAGACTGCTGGGCCTCATGGTCTCCTGCATCCTGCTGGTGACACATCCCAGATGGCTTATGGAGAATCTCTCTGACTTGGTCCAGATCTCAGAGGGAACTGCACGAGATCTGCAGTGGTGGCTTTTGAACTGCGATTGAGTCAGAGGCAGATCCCTCTCCCTTCTCCAACCAGATCTGATAGAAGCGACAGATGCGTCACCCCTGGGATGGAGCAGCCACATGGGAGAGGCAGATATCAGACGCATCTAGTCTACAGCGGAGTCCAGGCTCCACATCAGTCTTTTGGAGCTCAGAGCAATCAGACTAGCATTGAAAGCATTCCTTCCCTCTCTCAAAGGAAAGTAGTGTAGGTGTTAATGGACAACACCACTGCCATGTCGTACCGTACCATGCAGAGTTGGGTGGGGTCATGGACCCTTTCGCAGGAGGTCTTGCGCATTTGGACATGGCGGAACATCAGAGCATTTCCCTGGTGGTTCTACACCTGGCGGCTCTCTAAATGACACAGCGGACACTGCCTGGTGGTACACGAATGGCGTCTCCATTCGGAGGTGGAGAGAGCCTTGGTTAGATCTGTTTGCCTCCGCAGATAACGTGCACTGTCAGCTGTTTTGCACATGGTAGTTTCCAAGGCAGCACTTGCTCGGTGATGCTTTTCGTCTCAATTGGAACTCATGCCTCCTGTACGCCTTTCTGCCTATATCACTTCTGCCCAGAGTTTTCGAAAAGATCATGAACAACCAGGCCCAAGTGAGCCTGGTGGCTCCGGTCGGGCATGAAGATTCTGCTATCCCGAGCAGTTGAGCATGGCCATCGATCCTCTGATCAGTTCTGTTTCAGCAAAAGCGGACGGTTCTCCACTCAAACTTGTACAGCCTCCACTTTCTTGCGTGGAGATTGAACATCAGCAGTTGACAGCTTTTGACCTTCTGTCCGAAGTCTGTAACTTTATCTTGGCAGCCAGACGTCCCTTCACCAAAATGCTATACACCTTTCAATGGAACTCATTTGTGGCATGGTGCACAGACAAGTCAGTTGAGCCTCTTTTTTCCCCCCTCTATCTAAGGTACTATTGTTTATACTTTCTTTTTCCCAGAAGAGGCTGTGCTTTGGGCACCCTCAAAGGTTATTTGTCTTCTGTATCTGGCTTTCTGAGATTACTTGACCAACCTTTCTTGTTTATATCTCCTATCAGTAGGGTCTTACCCATATGTTCCCTCCTTCACCATTCATAATGCCCCAGTCGGATGTGAATCTGGTTCTTATTTTTCTAATGTGTGCCCCTTTTGAGCCACTTCATAACTGTCTGCTCAGGCTTCTCATTTTAAAAATAGTCTTCCTTGTGGCCATCACTTCTGCCCGCAAAGTGAGTGAGCTGCAGGCCTTATCATCGAAGACAAGGTGGTTTTACGCATTAGGGCTTCATTTTTACCAAAAGTGGTCATGCCCTTTCATGTAGGCCAGTCCATCACCTTGCTTACCTTTTTATGCACCCCCACATTCTTCTAAGGAAGAGGAGACTCCACCGTCCTGGGCCCAAAAAAAATGTTGGTGTTCTACCTTAATCGTACCAAAGAGTTCCGGGTGGATGCTCAACTCTTTTGGGGTTATGAGAGTGCAAAGAAAGGTCGGGCAGTGAAAAAGAGAACCATCTCTAGATGGGTTGTTCTCATGTTAGAAATTGGGTTTCTGGTTGGCTGGAGTAGGCACCCCAGCCAGGCATAACCCACCACTCTTGTCAGGGCAAGAGAGTTACCCACCTAAGATAACCCCTGCTCACACCTTTGGTATCTTGGCATGAGCAGTCAGGCTTATCCCAGAGGCAATTTGTAAAGCATTTGCACAACACACTCACACTAGTGACACAATAAATATACCTAAAAAGTCTTCCCAACAAGCTATATAAAAATAAACTGTATTGCATAAACATAAACTGCAGACCCAAACGAGATAGATCAATAATACCCTGCTAGCAAGCAGTTGTCAGATCATCTTTATAGTGCAAGCTTAAGAGATCTCTTCATGTGGCAGGTCTCATAAACAAAACATTACTGTGCAAAGTTTACACTTCCTGAAATGATAGCTGTGCTCTTTTCAGAAGAAGCACTACATAAACCAGTTTTGGGACAGAACAATGCAGTATGTAAGAAAGAAGGCAGGGGACTCTTTCCCACATCACCCTAAATCCCTGGAACACCTAACTCAGTGAGGGTCACCTCAGCAACTGAGAACGCGGTGCTCCTGTGCGTTTCTTATGGGTAATGCAGTACTCAAACCAAGGGGGCTCAGCAGGAATGGGACCTCAAGTGAAGATCCCCTTCCCATCCTGCTAGCCGTTCTGTGAGGGCCACTGGAATTATCCTCATAGGGACGGTGCTTCTGTTGAGGTTTCCATCCCATCCTGCGAGAAACCTCCCCTAAAACAACCAAGACACTTCACCTGTGGGCAGGAGGGAGAAAGACCCACACACCTTTGTCAGCAGGAAGGCTTCCCTGCATGCAGCGTTTAGAAAGGGGACGGCCTGTGAGTCTCCGCCGCAGCTGCCACCTGATCAAGGCAGCTTTCCTAAAGGCTGCTTCCTTCTCAAGAATGGCTGCTGCCAAGGTAGTGCAGCAGCTACCTGACCTCCGTGGGGCCCGGCCCGCCCACACCTCTCCTCAGACCTGAGAGGCGGGCTGCTGCAGGCTCAAAGATGGCTTCCCTCTCACTTCCTCCCCATGAGAGACGTCTTCGGAATGCGGCCCAGGCCATGTGGTGAATCACCTCACAAGTGGGGGCCTGTCTGTGCATCGGGGGCACCGGAGGGTGTGTGTACACCTGCAGTCCTTTTCTCCTTCTTTCCGGCCCCTCTTGGTCATGGGAACAAGACTGTCGGTTGGGGGGGGGGGGGGGAATTGGGGCACCCATGCTGACTCCAGGGGCCTCCACGCACTGGGGTAGGGAAACATGAAGCACTCTTCACATGCTGAACCAGGGAATCAGGAAGCGCCCTTCATGCACTGTAGTAGCACTGACACAAATATCTCTTCACCTGCTGCAGTTGTAAAACAGGAGGGGGGGGCAAGTGGGCACACCATCCAGCCCCTGGGGCAACTGTAGAACCCAGGGGAGGGGCAAGCACTCTGCCAGCACATCAGGGTCTTTGGAGTCTAGTGGTAGTCCTTATTGTAACCTAGCTGGTCACAGTCAGTCCAGCAGCAGGGCAGTCCCAGTGTATGTTCCTTGTCCCATAACAGTCCCCCTCCAGCAGCATCTGGTTCCTGGTCCATCAGTGTCCACAAACATGAGGAACTACCCCTATACTTATACTCATTTTGTCTTTGATCTCAGGGGGCACTTCAAAGGACTTTTAAAAGTGTGGCACACCCTTTCAAACCAGCCCTGTCTCCAGACTTCAGTAGGAGGTAATCGGTCCATTGTGTGAGGGAAAGACACAGCCTATTCACATGTAAGGTGTGACCGACCATCCCTCTCCCCAGCCTAGGAAGACTATCAGTATGGAGCTGCCTCATCTGTCACACCCAGCCCCTCCTGTGTGATGGCTGTCTGGAAAGTATGCACCAAGTGGAGCGGTCACTCTGCCCTAGACTGGAGGAGGGCTTTAACACAACTCCCCCCCTCCCCCCCATCCCCCCCACCCCTCAAACCCCCATTCCGTGTGCCTCTGTTGTGTGCGTGGGTGCGCATGGTATTACAGGGGAAGCACTCGACAGAGGCTTCCCCTGCTGCAGGAGCTGTGGAGCAGAACCTCGCCAAAGGGCCGCGGGGAGAACAGACAGAACTAGGATTATCATAGCTCTGCTTGCAGGCCCAGCTCCTCCAGTGTCACTTGATGGCTGTTGGAGTACTCTATTACGTACTGTAGGTGTGCAGGACTTTTTGAACCTGTGGTCGATGCGCAAATGACCACCTGACCCTTAATAGATGTACATGTGCACTATAATTAGGTTGTTACGAGGTTGGTTGGTGCTACAGCTATTATGGAGGGTATGTGGTACCTCTAAGCGATGACTTATGTAGTAATGTTCCTTCAATCTTGTTTTTCCCCTGACGTGTGCTAGATGGGAATGTTTCAATTTATGTGCTTTTATGATGACTTCTTGGCATTTCTTATAATATGTTTATTCGGACATGTGCATTTTTGGTGATAATGATGACCTGACTACTGCTTGTGTTGCAGAATAGTGGTAACCTATATATTTACCTGACTACTGCTTGCTGCCACAGAGTACCAGTAACTAGTGTGATGTTCTGACAACTGCTTGTGTAGCAGGGTAATAGTGATACATGCCGTGTTTGGTCTAATGTTGTTTTGTGCAATACAGTTAATTTTTATATAACTTGTTGTGACATTTCATTTGTGGTGTACTTATTGGGTCACTAGTGTTGTGTGTGTTGTGCAAATGCTTTAAACATTGCCTCCAGGATAAGCCTGACTGCTCATGCCAAGCTACCAAGGGGGAGAGCAGGGGTTATCTTGGTTGTGTAGCTCCCTTGCCCTTACAAGAGTTGCGGTTTCTGCCTGGCTGAGGTACATACTCAAACCAACCACAAACCCCATTTCAAACAATATCATTCAGTAGAAAGTAAAGGACTAGAACGTCCTGTGTGTTCCATCGCAACTGCCTCCGGCCCAACAGCCCTTCTCCAATCCCCATGGGGGGACCTCACTGGTTTCCTCCCTGCATGCAGGAGAACATCAGTCCTTTAGGGTGCTGCGGCCGTCTCCTATGTCCGCTCCACAAACCACCAAACAACACAAAGAGGAGCGCCCAGCCCACGCTTCCTCCTGGAAGACAACACTCGAGCCTCGCCACGGGGCACGCACTATGGTGAAGGGTTGGCCCTTTCTTTCTTCTAGCCTGAGTTGCGGTGGTGAATGGTCACAAAAGTGAATGTTTGTTTGTGCCCCGGAGGCACTACAGAGAGTGCGCATGTCTGAGCTGAATCCATGACTTCCTCGTGACCTCTCCTACATCGTGGGACGTCATGAACACGCTGTCACACTTTGCAGAAAATAAAGAGCTCCTCTCATCCTGCTGCCCCTAGAGCACTCTCCACGTTCACCAGAAGGGCAACAGAGGCAATCCGCCTGTGACTCACAAACCAGCGCCAAGGCCAAAAGAATGCGGGGGGGTCACACCACACTACCCCTGGTGATCACTGGGGAAGGTCCAAGGGAAAGTAGAGCAAGCAGTGGCTCAGCACATCAGGGTCATTGGGGCAAAGCAACAGTCCTCCTTGTGACCCACTAGGCCACAGGTCAGTGCCACAGGAGTTCAGGTCTGATGATGATTCATCATAGCAGCATAACAGATTCCTTTGGCATGTCCACGCAGTGTCTCTGACCTTCTTCCGTTCTTTTATTTTTACATGTGGAACAAGCCCTTATGCCCAGCATCCACAAAGGTGGACATGGGGTTCCAAACCAGCACCAACCTGTTCTAGGATTGTCCCCTTCTCCTCCAACACTGGCTCTAGACATCAGTAATGGAAAAACAAGTCCTTTCTGTGAGGCCAGGGCACAGCCTTTACAGATATATGTGTGCCCCCCCTCTACATCTCCCATCCAAGGAAGACCACTCAGTATACCTCCACTCTCCTGGTGTTCTGGCTGTCTGAAAAGTATGCAAAAAGCCCAGCTGTCACTCTACCCCAGACGTGGATTAGAGTCAAGCTTCAAAAGCACTAGTTATAAGCACAGAGAAATGCCTACTTTCTAAAAGTGACATTTCTACATGATAATAAAAAATCCACCTACACCAATAAGCAGTATTTCTCACTACCGTTCCAGACATACTAAACATGCCTACACTATTCCTCATAAATCAGAAGATACCACTTGGACATATGTCAGGGCATTTCCAGTGCAATCCTATGAGAGCAGCAGTGCTCACAGTAGTGAGAAACTAAATAGGCTGTTTATCACTACTAGGACATGTAGTACATAAAGACGTATGCCCTACCTTTTACATACACAGCACCCTGCCCATAGAGCTATCTAGGGCCCACCTTCGCTGGGACTTAGGTGTAGTAAAAAAAAAGAGTGTAGGCCTTGGCAAGTAGTTTGATTTTCCAAGTCAGTGTGGTAGTGAACTGTGCACACAGGCCCTGCAGTGGCAGGCCTAAGACATGTTTGTGAAAGGCTACTTCTGTGGATGGTGTAATATGTGCTGCAGGCCCACTAGCAGCATTTAGTTTACAGGCCCTGGGTGTATGGTATACCACTTTACAAGGGACTTGCGTGTAAATTAAGTAAGCCAATCGGGTGTAACCCAGTCTTACCAAGTTTAGAAGGGAGACCACATGCACTTTGAGCACTTTATCACTGGTGATCAGTGCTAGAGTCCTAAAGCCAAAAAAGAGTGTCAGAAAAATAGGAGTAGGAAGGCAAAATGTTTGGGAATGACCCTGCAAAAAGGGCCAGGTCCAACAGATATGTTCTACTATGTACCTTTTCTGGAAAATCAATAAAATCTGTCTGTCAAAAACAGCTAAAGTGGCAATTTAGGGGACTTCCCAGCTGCAGGAATTTGTAAAGTTGCTCCTTGGGCAACACCACACACTTTTACTAAATACTACTGTGTGGACTTTCTAGCAAAACAGCTAGCCTAAGCAGGGCAAGCTGTGATACGTACACTTTTCCAATGTTCTGCAACATCCCGTGGCTAACCACAAATTTACAGGGGAAACTGCTTTCTAATATATCCATAGGATGTGGATCTACAGCTACACATGCTAGAAACGGAATATGTTACCCTGTGCACATCTGTTCGTGGCACATAGTGCTGTAGATTCACGTATGCCACCCTCCTCCTTGGAAGTCCTTGCACGTAGCACACCATTTTATTCTTTTTTTTTAAATTACATGAACGTCTCTGTTTCGCGATCCTCTTTATCTTATAACTGCTGGATGGGAAAAACAATCTGAATATGGAGCTGATGTTCATGCACAATACTGCTGAAGGGAGGAGTCACTACACCTCGTGACTCGAAAGACTTTCTTTGCAGAAAAACAAGTTGTACACACCCAAGCCCAACACTAGATGGCAGGAGTATCTATAGCATGTGAATCTACAACACTATGGGGGTTATTCTAACTTTGGAGGAGGTGTTAATCCGTCCCAAAAGTGACAGAAAAGTGACGGATTTACCACCAGCCGTATTAAGAGTCCATTATATCCTATGGAACTCGTAATACGGCTGGGGGTATATCCGTCACTTTACCGTCACTTTTGGGACGGATTAACACTCCTCCAAAGTTAGAATAACCCCCTATATGCCTCAAACAAATGTATAACTGGCAAGTGACATGTTCCTTCCCAACCCTGATAGGACTTTAAATTAAAATTATGAATGACTTTTATTTGCAGTCCTTGAAGATAACAGAAGGGTGGTATGCATTTTTTAAGGAAAATAAAAACAAGTTATTCATTTTGGGAAGAGTAAGAATGGAGATCTGGAGGTTCATTCATGCATACAGCAAATGGGACTTGCGTACTTCTGTACTTACATTTTTATTTTATTTTGTGCTGAAAAAAAAGTATTTCTTCATTCAAGGCTTGGGATGGCAAATCAGCTTGGAGTCACCAAAATGAAACATTTAAGTTTGGCAAAGAAGTCCTTCAAAGTTATTTCTGTTATTTCTTCTTTTACAGTAACTCCTTGCTTGCTCTTCTATTCTAGACCTCTGGTGAGTTTGAATGGTATTTGGAGGGGACTTCAGTGGTCAAAAGTTTTTTTTAAATGTTGCGTACAGCGGAAATATAATTATGCTATCTGCCAACTCTGACTGTACTTTTCCAAGGTATCCCAGCTCATAGGTGGCTAGTTCAAAAAGTTATTCTTTTACATGAAACAAGAGTTGGTATCTTTAGTACTGCTTTTCAGTCAATAGGTTGATCTGCAAATAAGTCCAGGGAACTGGTCAAATAACATATTAATCTGAATTAGAGTTTAAAATACTTTATTATTGGGTGTGTATTTTTGAATGCTACAATATATTTGTTTTTTTTCTTAAACATGCAAAATCGGTCATCAAATACTGTCTTTTTTAATTTGGCAAACAAATTAACATTTATCATTTATGAAATGTGTGTGTGCCTGTGAAATTTCATTTATAATATGATTGTTCATCTTAGGTGTGGGAAGCTGAATAACCATTTAGAAGCTGCTATACATGAGGCCATGAGCGAGCTGGATAAAATATCTGGAAGCGTAAGTTTGCCTTTCTATAGTAATATTTAGCTTTCTTTACATTGCTCCATTTATGTGTCTGATAAACAATCCTAAAAACGTGTTTTGATATTTACGTTTCTTGAGCTCTGCTCTGCTATATTTGCTGCAAGAAAACAGTAGAGAGGTCCAGTGCACAGGATAAACAATTGTAAAAACACTATTGGAAAGAAAACCCATGGATGTAAAATAGGATTAACTAGGTAAAACAACTGTTGCTGTGTTGTCGACTTGTAAACATTTTTGCAGACAACTTCATTTTATGTTGTGTGTTGGCTTCTCAATGCTTGGTTACTTGGTGTGGATCCACATTTTAATGGCTTAGGTGGTTGCCATGTTACCAATGTTATTTTCCTCCAACGAATAATATAATTAACCATACATCAATTGCTTACTTTCTAAACCCAATAAGGCCATCATAAATATTATTAATAAATTAACTAACAAGTTAGCCTATTTTATTGGTCTTGAAATCTGATAAACTAACAAAGCTTAGAGTGTTTTGACATAAGTGGAAAAAACATATTTTCCAAGTGTCACTAAGAAGAGCCTAACTCATTTGGGACGGTATGATTAAAAAAAAGGGGCAAGACCATACAGTGCAAGGAAAGCTGTGTCGAGAGGGAAACTTAAGGATCCAATAGTCCTGTCACATATCAGTCTTGTTCTGAGACTATATTGTAACAGGTTGTGCCTAATTACAAAACTGCTGTCTCGATGTTGTATTGAAGTTTACCGGTATGAATTTCTTTCCTATTTAATTTCTGTACATTATTTTAGCCCACGCTTTTTGCCACTCCCACTTGTGGCCTCTCCCCCAGATGATACGGGCACATTATGAAGTGATACAAAGGGCATCATCATACCAGAAGGTAGACATGGATACCATCTCTGATGGTGTCTCAACGAAGAAGTAGTCTTCCTCAAAGTCAGAACGCTTCATGCATATTCTCCCAATGCTAAAAAGGATGCTTACGGCCCGTGTAGACACCTTCAGAGATAGCCTGTAAGGACCTGGGTGGTTACTCCTAGAGTGAAACAAAAAGCTTAAACCGTCTCCCTTAGACTCATAATGCATTAAGGGGCATGTTCCCTTCAAACTCTCTGTTAGTGCACACTGCCCATAAATGAGCTGCTGCAAAGCCACAGGGAATGCTCCTCCCACCAAGTAAATAGAGCAAGAGAATAGTTGCTGTAGGCAAGAGTTGGGAGCCACCTTAGTTTGGCGGGTTGCCAATTCTGTGGGCATATTCTTATGGTACAATATGGCCCAGTGGGAGGAGATGGAACTTTTATTACAACTCCCCCCTGAACAATTTAGGAAGAGGGGGAAGGAAACCATATTGGAGAGCAAAATCATCCCCAATGCACAATAAAATGTGCATTGGATGGCGATACGGTTGCGAGAGAGGTAAACACCTCAGTCATCTTAAGCCACCACTCATAGCACTGTATCATTGGTTTTAAGCCAGAGGTGCTGTAGCAAATATACCATTTGATGACAAACACTTCTTCAGCCTCCTGGTAGACTAAATGCTAACACTAGATCAAATTTAAAAAGGTACATAAATAGCCAAAAGTATGGGAGCTCTTCATACTCCATTCACAAGGGGCTCCATTTGTACGCAGCAGTATAAGGGTGCAGCACCAACCACACCCCTGAACAACATCCGTCATACTAACAACTGCAGCAGGTGTACCACGAGTAAGGAGGCAGGGGTTATACACTAAGAGCGAACCAGGATAATAACCGCCAAGGGCAGAGGAAGAGGCACTCTTATCAACTGAGTCTTACCTCAAAGAATTAAGATGCAACCCTCCTGATCACACGTCACCTGTCAAGGGGGTGGGGGAAAGGGAGGGAGAAAATTCTTTCTTCCCCTTTAAGAAGAAATCAGCTTGCACCAGTGGGTTAGCGTCCAACATGGGATTTGTCTGGAGCTCCTGTAAACCCCTCCATATCCAATCACTTCAAGTGCAGAACATCTCCTTCTCCAAGAAAAAATACATGCTCTTCTGCTCAGAAGCGGCATTGGGCCAATACTGTCACAAAACCAGGGCAAAGGGGTCTACTCCCTCTTTTTCCAAATCCCAAAAAAGGAAGTCTCCCTCAGACCAGTCCTCGTCTTGAGTCTTGTCAACAGATGTATCCTCTTAGAACATTTCCATAAGGCAACTCTACAGGAAGTCATCACTCTGCTGCAACAAAATTACTTCAGAACCTCCCTAGACTTGAAGGAGGACTATTTCCACTTACCCATCCATCCAGGTCATTTATGCTACCTTTACTTCATGGTAAGTGGACAACACTACCAATTTAAGTTGCTGCCCTTCGGGGTTACTAAAACCTCAAGATTGTTAACCAAGTGCTTAGCGGTAGTTCTTTCACACCTCGGGAGGCAAGGCATACATGTCTTCCTTACTTAGGCTATTGGTTAGCTGATAAAGAGTGCAGAGAGTAGTAATGCATAGCACACACTGAGATCACCATCTCCCTGCTCCAATGCTTGGGATTTACTGTAAATGCATAAAGTTCCATTTCATCCCCTACTAATTCAACCCTTTTTGTGCTCCATTCATAATGCTGTCATTTGCAAAGCTTACCTCAACTCCCAACGAGTGCTAGCTTTTCGGCAGCTACTGGCTCTTTTTGAGGCAAATTGTTGTCTTCCAAACAGAAAAGTCATGCCTCTTTTAGACATGATGCCTTTTTTGCATTGCTGTAGTTCACCACGCCAGACTCCACATGTGCCCATTACAGGAGTGCCCCTTAGCACAGTTGTCACAAGTAGAGGGTTATCTACAAGATGTAGTGTTCACTTTATAGAGTAGTGGAACAGCATTAACCTGTTCATGTGCAGGGCGTTCATCAACCCCATTCCAAAAGTGACAATCACCACAGACTCATCTCTTGTTGGGTGGGGCACATCTCCACAGCATGACAGTTGAGGGTCTCTGGTCATGCAACAACAGAGGTTTCACATCTTCTACCTGGAACGTCTTTCTGTTCCCCTGTCCTCAAAGCTGTCTTCCATAACATTAAGGGCAAAGTGATGCAAATAAAAACAGACAACATGACTGTTCGACTACCTGCAGAAACCTGGCAGAACTCACTTACCTCAGCACTCATGCTAAACATTTTGTATTGGATGAAACACCACCACTTTCACCTCCTTGCAGAATACCTACCGGGACTGGACAACTACGTTACCAGTCAACTCAGCAGAAAGCATCAACAAGTCCACGAATAAGAACTCCACCCATAGCACTATATGCAACAGGTTAGGTGCCTAGGGAGATGTTTCTTATATTCTGGAGATAGTCACAGGATTTGTGAATTTTAGAGTCAAATGACTCTATATTTTGAAGTGTTCGGGGTTTTTTATTCAGTGTGTTGATATTAGCTTGCTTGTGTTTGATTTAAAAGAGATTTTTGATTTGTTGAATGCCCTTTTCTTATGTTTTGCAAGGTAGTCCTTTCTGGCTCACCTGTGGTAGACTTTCCTGTGCATCTTGTGGTCATTTGTCTCTTGTTCAGTCTTTGCGTGTGCTATTGCCATTCTGAGTTACAGGTGACCTGTTTCAGTTCAGCAAGTTTTCATCTGAAGCAGTTGTTTTAACCCATTGTATGGTTTTCCAGGATTTGACAGGAGCAAGAATGTGGTGTTCGGTAGCTGTCATGTTGTAATAGAGATTGTTAAGAAGGGAGGAAGTGTGGATTGAGCCAGGTTGAAAAGTTTTAACTTTACTTCTTCTTGTAGGGATGCTTTCAGAGTATCTTCTAAGGCTCAGAAGTTTTGTTAAAATTGCAGGCTATTGGTGTGTATGTAAAGACCCTCTAGTTAGTGATGAAGTGATCAAAATGTGTTTGTGGGTATACCACTAGATTTGAAGTTGTACTTGAATATGAGAGCTAGCATGTGTTGTTTGTGTTTACCCTTAAACATCTATTAGAAGATAGGTTCTTAAACATTCTAGGTTTGAAACTAAGTCATTCTCACCAGACATTAAAATTACCCACAATTACTGTTTTAGTGGTCTTGGTTTGAAGGTGGATTGTCATTTTCTGGAATTCTTTCACAAAAAGTGGTGGTTACCAGGGGCCTGGGCTGGCAAGATAGATACTGCTCAATGAGAGAGCAGCAGGGGTTAATGGAAAAACAGGCAGCTGTATATTCGGATGAGGAATAGGTTGTGTCGGGATTGGCATTTCTGGTGAGGTCATGGGTGCAGAGGCTAAGAATACTCCTTCACTTATTCCTTCTCTTGTCATTGATTATTTTGTGGCCTGGGCGGAAAGGATAGTTGAGTTGTCACCAGTCCTTGTCTTTGTGAGGCAGACTGGAATTTGGAATCAGATACGAGGTTATGGGTATCAAGTATAGACCTCAAGGGTGAATGGAAATGAATGTGATCAATTTCTATGAATTGCCTTGGAGCATCAGACAGGGCATACTTAAGTGCCGTTCTAGTTGTGTGGGAGGACTTTCTCCTGAAGGTCCGAGGGGTGGGGAAAGTGGTCGGGGGTTTGTGTTTTGCTTGAAGTGATGTTATTGCTTGGATATGTGCTTGGGGAAGCCTGTGGTTTAAGGATTTGGGATTTCAGTGACAGTTAATTTTTTTATTTTATTTTTAGGTGCTGGAAAATGTCCTTGTAAGAAAGAAATGTTGTGCTTGGCCTGTTTCATGATGGTTCCCTTAGTTTTCCTTTAGCGGTGCATCCCCTTAAAGGGGTGGGGGGCAGGATCCAGCACTTGATTCCAGATTGGTGATCCATCACATTGCACAAATGGATCTTGTCACTTATTCAAAACAGTTATGCCCTCCCTTTTCTTTCCTCTCTGCCCAATATCCACTCCCACATCAGAACTGATTTCAGAAGAGCATGTGACCATCCTACTACCGGAACTACGCCTCTTGTACTTAAAATGCGCCATAGAGAGGGTACCAAACTCAGAAACTGGTGGAAGTTCCTACTTTTGCTATTTCTTGGTCCCAAAAAGGACTGGAGCCTTGGGCCTATCTTGGACCACCGTCCCTCTGCACCTGCTCACATTGGCCCATATCATATCTGCTCTGGACCTGTGCGACTGGATGGTGTCCTTTTGTTTTATTTTTAGATATCTGTCCTGGAGACCCACAAGTGTTACCTGTGCTTCAAGGTGGGTAAGCTATTTAATATTGTTGTGCTCCCCTTGGCAGTGATAGCTGCCCATTTTCGGAGGTCAGGAGTTGCTGTATTCCCTCACTTGGATGGTAGACTGCTGAAGGCAGGCTTGTTGCAGCCAGTCATGGACCCCCTTCAGACAATGAAGGGACCTCCAACATTGTTGGGTTTCACCATAAAAAATTTGCCAAAGTGCCACCAGATTCCCTATCAGATACTTCCATTCATTGGGGCAATCCTGTATACATTGAAGTTCTCAACTCCTCCAACCTTCCTTGAAGCAGTGATTCCAAGATATTGGGCTACGCTCCTGATGTTTCAGGCTCATTCCTGGATCCTGGTTTGATTGGATCTGAGCCTTCTTGGCCTCTTAATCTCATGTATCCTCCTTGCCAATTATGCCAGTTGGCACATGCATGCTCTACAATTAAACTTGAAGTCCAGTTTGCTCAACACCATTGAGAGCTTATGTAACAGCTTAAGGTCAGCAGTGCTGGCTGACCAGCGGTTCGTCCTATGGAAGGCTACTCTTCCTTTCTCCCACTCAGAGCTGACAGTGGTGACAGACCATCACTGCTGGGTTGGGGAGGTAACTTGGGGGAGGTGGAAATCACAGGACTCTAGTCTTCAGTGGAGCCAGCTCCACAAAGAAAGTCTGATGCAGGCTCTCAAAGCCAATTCCTCTTCCTTAGGTAACTACGACGGACAGGGCAGTAAGGTTTTGCTTCCTGCGCAAGGATTTCCTCTGTAGTTCCAGGGCTTTTCTCTTTTTGCCAAACACCTGGCAGAGCCCTTCAGCACAAGCACAGATGAATTGAGCTGATGTCATCTTGGAGATCAAAAGTGACGCTTACATCCCTACATCCCTAGTTGGGCAGGTAGTCTTCCACTATTGTGGGAGCCCTGACTAATCTTTTTTCCACCTTAAAGAATGTGCAGATTTTTCATATTGGGGTTTCCTCAAGAATACTAGTTTGGAGACGCGTGCTTGTAGGAATGTAATAAGGAACTCCTGTGTGCCTTCCTGTCACTTCCTCTCCTCTCCCAAGTTCTGAAGAAGATCAAGAGTGGCTGGACCCAGGCAGTCCTGGTGGCACTGGATTGGGCCAGGAGAGAGTGGTACCCAGAAAGTCTGAGCTTGAGCCACCTGTTAAGCAAATGAGGCTCCCACTTTGGGAGGGTCCATTGTCTCAGCAAAAGTACTGTGTCCTCCACCTGAATCTACAACATACACCTCTGTGTGTAGATGGAGTGGGCCAATTGCCGACTGATGTCATTCTTGGTGCTAGGTGCCCTTCCACAAAATTCATTGATGCTGGGCACTTGAACAAATTTGTGAACTAGTGCTATGCCTGAAATACAGACGCCCTTACAGGCAAGGCTGTTGGATGCCCTTTTATTTGTCTTTAGCCCAGCAAAGCTTTGCAGTGGGCACTGTAAAAGATTATTTGTTGCCCCTTTCATTCTTTCTACATTTTGTGGACCAACCATCCTTGATCAAATTACCTGTTGTGATGAGATTTATTAAAGGTTAGACACGTTCCCTTCCAAACTCTTTGTAATTCCACAGTGGTACATTAACTTGGTCAAGATGTTCCTCACGTGTACGCCTTTCAAGGTGATGCATAGCTGTTTGACATTGAAGACTGTCTTCCTCATTGCTATTACATTAGCTCATCATGTGAGTGAACTGCAGGCACTCTTAGTGCAACTGCCCTTCATCACTTTTTGACTGACAAATTGGTGCTGAGGACTAGGACGTCCTTCTTACCAAAGTCATAGCTCCCTTGCATGTTGGGCAATCTGTCAATGTAGCAGGGTTCTTTGCTCCCCTTTATCCTCAGTGGAGGAGCAGCTCCATCAGACCACAAAAGATCTTTAAGATTTTATATAGACTGTACCAAGGATCACAGAGTGTAGGATCAGCTTTTTGTTGGGTTCTCTGGAGCAGCGAAAAGGAAGGCTATGCAAATGAGAACATTATTGCGGTAGATAATCTTTATATAAAGATCTGTTAAAGAATGCCCAAGACGCAGCCCCTGGAACGTCTCATTCTACAGTTGCCAAGACTGATACCATTCCATTGGCACGTGGTGTACAAATTCTTGACAACTGCCAGTCTGATATACATTTACAAAGCACTACAGTCTTGACAGATAGGTCCTATGCAAAAGCACTTTGCCTACTCTGTTCTGTAGCACATTTTGGTCTGAGTCCACTTCACACATCCTCCACTTCAGGGAGCTACTGCTTTGGCAGCTATTCTAAGGTAAGAAATCTTCAGTTAGTAGTATCCATCAGTAGTACAAATAACTTGCCTTCATTAACACTCACTCTGGTGGATAGTCTGTTTAACCATACATACCTTACTTCCCTCGCTCCTCCCTATCATGTGAAATTACCTCTTTTTAATTTCTGAAAAGCTACTTTTGTACATTTTGTATGGGGTTTGTGTTATTGAGATTAATAAGGCAGTAACTTTATGTTCGGTGGCATGTGTAGCTGCAGACTCCATCTTAGATTGTTTTCTTTCCGCCGTCGTGTTCAGATGTGTTTCTCTTCGCTCCGTATTTCGAATCGGGAAAGTTAGCTAAATTATGGAAAATTCGACGGTATTGTTATCGTTCGGTTCCAGGTTAGTGTTACTATCTCGGCACCGACATCAAGAGCGCTCCGGCGACCCTTAGGGGCTTCCGTTCTTCACCGAGGCCTGGTCGGCCCGACCACACCCGTCGTTCCAGACTAATGGACCGGACCCCCTTCCGCTTCTGTCCTAAGTGTCATTCGAAGTATCCTTATACAGACCAGCACCTGGTCTGTAATCTGTGTTTATCACCTGAACACAGGGAGGATACTTGCAAGGCTTGTCGAGCGTTTCGATCGAAAAAGACCCTAAGAGATCAACGGGCAAGAAGACTGCAAATGGCGTCCACACCGAGAGAGCAACTCGACGTCGGAGAGGAGGAAAGCATTTCCATCCAGGGATCGGACTCGGACGAATCAGAAAGTGACCGAACCTAGACGGTGCAGCAAACAGTTAGTAAACCTGCCCGTCCAAAACTCACACATAGATATTTAAGACCATGGGGACGCCACCGCCAACAGGCCATGGCTTAACCCATCGAAAAGAAGGTGACCAAACATCGGCACCGAAAAAGGCCAGGGATTTGCCGAAGACTTCCGACTCCGGTCGAGATTCCGGCACAGAACGATCTCAACACCGAGAGTTCGACTCACCCAAAGTGAGAAAAATATCTTGGGAACCGAAAAAGACTATGGCCCTCATTCTGACCCTGGTGGTTTGAAACCGCCAGAGCAGAGGGCCGCGGAAGCACCGCCAACAGGCTGGTGGTGCTTCATGGACAATTCTGACCGCGGCGGTAAAGCTGCGGTCAGAAAAGGGCAACCGGCGGTTTCCCGCCGGTTTACCCCTGGCCCAGGGAATCCTCCATGGCGGCGCTGCTTGCAGCGCCGCCATGGGGATTCCGACCCCCTTCCCGCCAGCCTGTTCCTGGCGGTTTACACTGCCAGGAAGAGGCTGGCGGGAACGGGTGTCGTGGGGCCCCTGGGGGCCCGTGCACTGCCCATGCCACTGGCATGGGCAGTGCAGGGGCCCCCTAACAGGGCCCCATAATGATTTTCAGTGTCTGCTTTGCAGATACTGAAAATCGCGACGGGTGCATCTGCACCCGTCGCACCCCTGCAAATCCGCCGGCTCCATTCGGAGCCGGCTTCCTCTTTGCAGGGGCTTTCCTGCTGGGCCGGCAGGCGATCTTCTTGAGATCGCCCGCCGGCCCAGTGGGAAAGTTAGAATCAGCGCGGCGGTCATTTGACCGCGGTGCGGTGTTTGGGCGGTTTCCGCTCGGTGGGCGTCACCCGCCGCCCGCCGGGGTCGGAATCACCCCCTATATCTGAAACCTCTCTGCCGAAAAAAGCGGCTTCGGATCCGAAAAGAAGCTCCTATACAGAAGAGCAAGGACCTTTCAGCCAAATGATGGAAAGACATAGGGGGTCATTACAACCCTGGCGGACGGTGTTAAAGCTGCGGAAATACCGCAAACAGGCTGGCAGAAAAAAAAAATGGAATTACGACCCTGGCGGTAACCGCCAACAAAGACAGCCACTTTAACACACCGCCCGCCACGGCGGTACAGACAAACAGCCTGGCGGTCACCGCCAACAGACAGGCGGAAGACAATATACCGCCCACAGTATCATAACCTACCAATCCGCCACCTTTTCCGGGGCGGATTCTCCGTGGATAAAAACACGGCAGAAACAGCTTTTGCTATGGGAAAACGCTCACCTTACAACACTCCACGAGGAACGACGACTCCATGGAGCCGGAACTCCAAATCCTACCTGCCCTTGTCTTTCTGCTCCTCTACGACCAACAGCGACGTAGGCGCAGAACATACTGGTGAGTACTGTATCCACGACACGGGGAGGGGGGACGCAAAAGTTAGGGGGACACCCACTAAACACCCCCACCCTCGCAAATCACAACATACACACCAATGCAGTCAAAAATATTACATGAACAACCCACAATTCCCCCGGAAGTATGCAAAGACAAAGCGAATTGCGGTCAAACATTGTAATGTGCCAATATACATGTCATATAAAAATATCCAGAATAATATCTCGAAATCTGTCATAATTATATATACAATACAAGAAGTAGTGCAGATATGTACACAACAATGTCCGTGCACCAACAGTCCAAAAATGCATGGGCGAGGCCCACAATAGATACCTGACCAAAATCCGAGAGAACACTGCCGGGGCATCAGATAGAAACACTACATGCACCTCAGGGGGAAGGGAAGGGGGGGCACCTCAGCCGGATGAATGCAAAGCCAGATCCACGACGGGGCTCCATGCCCATTGATGTATCCTGGGGAGTGCAAAGCCACAGTCTCAAAAGTCTTTACAGTGGGTGGTTTGCCCACTGTACCATCCTGGGGAGTGCAAAGCCACATTATCGCAAGTAGATGCAGTTCTCAACTGGTACTGGGTGAGACTGGTGCCCAGACTGGATGAGTCTCCCCGTGAAAGTTCCTGTCCTGTCACTGTCCCAGCTGCACATTGGATAAGGATGCCTGATGTGGTGGCCTATTCATACCCACACGGTGTTTGCCCTGTTCAGCGGTCTTCACCATGGCGGTCTTGGCCTTGTTTAGCGGTCTTCACCATGGCGGTCTTTGCCCTGTTCAGCGGTATTCACCAAGGCAGTCTTGGCCTTGTTCAGCGGTGCTTAGCCAAGGCAGTCTTTGCCCTGTTCACCGGTGCTTAGCCATGGCAGTCTTTGCCCTGTTCAGCGGTCTTCACCATGGCGGTCTTTGCCCTGTTCAGCGGTCTTCACCATGGTGGTCTTTGCCCTGTTCAGCGGTCTTCACCATGGCGGTCTTGGCCTTGTTCATCAGTGCTTTGACATGGCGGTCTATGTACTGTTCAGCGGTCTTCGCCATGGCGGTCTTGGCCTTGTTCATCGGTGCTTTGACATGGCGGTCTATGGACTGTTCAGCGGTCTTCACCATGGCGGTCTTGGCCTTGTTCAGCGGTGCTTAGCCATGGCAGTCTTTGCCCTGTTCAGCGGTCTTCGCCATGGCGGTCTTTGCCTTGGTCAGCGGTGCTTAGCCATGGCGGTCTTGGCCCTGTTCACCGGTGCTTAGCCATGGCAGTCTTTGCCCTGTTCAGCGGTCTTCACCATGGCGGTCTATGGACTGTTCAGCGGTCTTCACCATGGCAGTCTTGGCCTTGTTCATCAGTGCTTTGACATGGCGGTCTATGGACTGTTCAGCGGTCTTCACCATGGCAGTCTTGGCCTTGTTCATTGGTGCTTTGACATGGCGGTCTATGGACTGTTCAGCGGTGCTCTGACATGGCAGTCTATGGACTGTTCAGCGGTGCTCTGACATGGCGGTTCGGATACTGACATTGGTGTGTGGCATGACGAACTCCACACTGGACATTGGTGTGTGGCATGACGAACTCCACACTGGACATTGGTGTGTGGCATGACGTTCCATCATCGCCCAGCGGGCTGTGGGATCCTGGTCCCTCCTGGGCACTGACTCCGGCAGTGGTCTCTCCTGACCAGTAACGATACTTGGGCCCTCCTGGGCAATGACTCTGGCGGTGGTCTACTGACCAGTAACGATACTTGGGCCCTCCTGGGCAATGACTCTGGCGGTGGTCTCCTGACCAGTAACGATACTTGGGCCCTCCTGGGCACTGACTCTGGCGGTGGTCTCCTGACCAGTAACGATACTTGGGCCCTCCTGGGCAATGACTCCGGCGGTGGTCTCCGGACCAGTAACGACTGTGCTGGCGGTTGTGTCTGGACCGCCGGAAATGATGGCGCACTTCTCTGCCGTGACACTCACAACAGGCTGGGCAGACTTCCTCGGGACCTTCCCCACCTTCTTTGGAGTTACAGCTGACTCACCAATCGCCTTCGATCCCATTTCAGTTGTTGTCCCACCAGGAGTCTTGACACGGTCCCGTTGTCCACTCTCCAATTTCGGAGCCTTTACAGGGGGTGGGCTGCCAGTGCCTTGGCTCCGGGTCCTACTGCCTGCCCTGGTGGATGGTGCACTCCAAAAACCTGGAACAAGCACCACTGGCACTGGAGGCTTTTTGGCTGAGGCGCTACGACGGGACTGATGAACTGGAGGGGGGGGCAAACAGGTCAATTTGACAGAGGGACAGTTTCTGACGGACACTGGGATGGGTAGCTGGAGGGGGTCTGGGAGTGGAGGTAGAGGAGGTGGTTGTAGGAGGTGTCACTTTATCTGTTTTGGGTGCAGGTACGGGAGGCTGTCGTGAGGTGGATGGATGTTGGGTGAGTGATTGCCGGCGTTTGGGTACTTTGGGAGGGGGTGTCACAGACACACTGGGAGAGGACACAGGGGACGTGTAAATGGCAGTGGAGGTGGTGAGTGCAGGTGAGCGGCTTGTGGTGCTGGGTGTCCTGGTGCGAGTCCTAGTGCCTGTAGATGTGGTGCATGCAGGTGTGTGTGTAGACGACACTGGGAGGGAGGAGGGAGAAGAGGAGGAGGGGGACACAGTGGAGACAGTGGATGTTGCTGTGTCTGTATGGGTGTGATGCTTGTGTGAGTGCCTGTGGTGTGTGTGGTGCCTATGTTTGCTTGACCTACTTTTGGGTGTTGACTTGTGTGCCTGCTGGTCTGTAGGTGTGCTTGGGCTGGGGTACAGGGGATTGGGTCTGGGTGGAGGAAGTTGTAGGGGGGAGGCTGGACACAGGGACAATGGCTGCCATCAGTGCTGAGGCCAGAGATTGCAGGGTTTGCTGAAGGACAGCCTGACCAGAATGAATGCCTTCCAGGAATGCATTACCATGTTGCAACGCTCTTTCTACACCCTGGATGGCATTCACAATGGTAGACTGCCCAACAGTGAGTGACCTGAGGAGGTCAATGGCCTCCTCACTGAGGGCAGCAGGGGTGACTGGGGCAGGGGCTGAGGTGCCTGGGGCGAAGGTGATGCCCACCCTCCTGGGTGAGCGGGCACGGGGCGAACGCTGAGGGTCTGCTGGGAGGGCGGTGCTGGTAGGGGAGGTGGCGGCTGTACCTGTAGAAGTGGGGCGCACAGATGGTGCAGCCACCACAGGGGAGCTCCCATCGGCGGACGAGTCCGTGTCGCTGGTTAGTGATCCTGTGGCCGACGCCCTCCGTCCCACTGGTGCATTCAGAGTCTGTGGTGTGGCCCTCCATGGCCATGTGGGATGCAGCTCCCTCGTGCTCCGGTGCCACTGTACCTCCGCCTGTTGATGCTGATGTACAAAAGGACAGGGAGAGCAGGAAAAGGGGGGGAGACAGAAGAAAGAAAGTTTTAGTGCATGGCATACCGCTACCGTTGGCGGACAAGACAGACGCAGCAGCCCCATGCATTACGCCGTGCTCCTGCCCTCTGCACATGCAATTTCTGGGATATGGCCTACATGGCGATGGTAGAAATCTGCGCACATGGATGGCAAAGGGGCAACTACACATCAACTTGCCTCTGTTCTGAGCTGGGGTAGAGTCCCACATGGCCTACATTACGGAGGGGCCTTGCCTACCTAACTCGCCCTGGCCTAAGGAAACCCACAGCCCACCTCCCCCACCCAGACACCTTCACTGCACGCAAAGTCCACAGAATGAGGTTGTACTCACCCCCTTGTGTCTGCTGTGATGTCCTTAAGCGCCCATCCAACTCCGGGTAGGCCACCGCCAGGATCCGGAACATTAGGGGGGTTATGGTGCGACGGGCACCCCTCCCATGTTGGGAGGCCATCCCCAGCTGAGCCTCCGCCGTCTTCTTGCTGCAGCAGCGAATGTCCTCCCATCTCTTACGGCAGTGGGTGCCCCGTCTCTGGTGGGCCCCCAGGGTCTGGACTTCCTTGGCGATGGCACGCCAAATGTCTCTCTTCTGGTGGGCGCTGACCTACATGACATGCACAAGGAAAGAGGAACAGTCATTACCTACTGCACCGTCAATGTGAGTGGCCCCCTCCCAACTCTGTCCATGTGGCCCATTCATCCCCATGCATAACTGTTCTATGTACTCTGCCCCCTTCCCTCTTCCACCCAGCCCTCTCCACCCAGGCCTAGCGCATACAACGTGCTCCCTCAGTACTAACCTGTTGGTCTGGAGGACCGTAGAGTAGCGTGTACTGGGGGAGGACCCCATCCACAAGTTTCTCCAACTCCTGTGCAGTGAAGGCAGGGGCCCTTTCCCCAGACGCAGCAGCCATTGTCGCTTCCAGACCGAGGTCACAGCAGCACTAGCAGTGTAGGTCCTCTCCTGTCGAAGGTCAGGTATCTAGTGATTGAAGAGATAGAAAATGGTGGTGACGTCCGTGGCGGTGACGTCCGCGGCGGGGCACATCATCACCGCCAGCGCACCTGTTCATTGGCTCCTGGGACCCATAGGGTCCAATGTACACCAATGCAGCATTGCGCCGCGCTCTACGACCGCCTAACGCGACGGTGTCCAACACCAGCGCAGTTACCCCACAATTCCATTGTCCCAGTTTAGAGGTCAGGCAGCCGCCATTTCAGGGGCCCACATGGCTTCATTTACTACTGCGTCACACATACAGAGGCCTACACTCCAAACAGTTCCCGGATGGGTTAATTGTCTGTTGCAGTCTTGTGTGTTACTGTGGGTACATACCTGGAGGAATGCTGAGAGTTTCTTCACTGTTGTCCTTCTTAGGCACCGACAGTTGGGACATATTGGAAGATGGCGGAATCCGCCTGTGTACCGACCGCTGGTGGACCTGTTGACAATGGAAGAGAGACATTTGATCGTGACCTACCGGTTCGACCGTGCCACAATCCAGGAACTATGTACCCAGTTGGAGCCAGACCTGATGTCACCAATCCGCTATCTGACTGGAATCCCCCCTGACGTGCAGGTGCCGTCAGTACTCCATTTCCTTGCAAGTGGGTCTTTTCAGACAACAGTGGCCATGGCATCAGGGATGTCCCAGCCTATGTTTTCCAACGTCTTGTCCAGAGTGTTGTCTGCCCTGCTGAAACACGTAAGGAGATACATCATATTCCCTCAGGTGGAGGATTTGCCTACAGTGAAAGGTGACTTCTATGCCCTTGGACATATCCCGAATGTCATAGGTGCCACTGATGGGACCCATGTAGCTCTGGTCCCCCCCCGCAGGAGTGAACAGGTGTACAGGAACAGGAAGAGTTATCATTCCATGAATGTCCAGATGGTCTGTTTGGCAGACCAGTACATCTCGCAGGTAAATGCTATGTTACCTGGCTCAGTGCATGGCGCCTACATCCTGCGGAATAGCAGCATCCCTGATATGATGGGTCAACTCCAGAGGCACCGTGTATGGCTATTGGGGGACTCTGGTTACCCCAACCTGTCCTGGCTATTGACCCCAGTGAGGAATCCCAGGACCAGGGCAGAGGAACAGGACAATGAGGCCCATGGGCGGACTAGGAGGGTGATCGAACGCACCTTCGGCCTCCTGAAGGCCAGGTTCAGGTGCCTCCATATGACAGGTGGGTCCCTATTCTACTCACCGAAGAAGGTGTGCGACATCATCATCGCCTGCTCCATGCTCCATAATTTGCCATTGCAACGGCAGGTGCCTTTTCTGCAGGAGGATGATCCAGATGACGGCGTTGTAGCAGCTGTGGAGCCTGTGGACAGTGATGAGGATGAAGCTGATGAAGAAGAAAACGACAACAGGGAGTCAGTCATACAGCAATATTTCCAGTGAGAGACAGGTGAGTACATTTTCAGGTTTAACATAATATTAACTTTCACACGTCTACCTCTATCCTGTACCTACATTTCACTCACTATTTGTTAACTGAGTTGTCCCCTTCCATTTCAGTTTCACTAATGTGGTAACCTACGTGTCAACAGCTTGCACCCTTGAAAGGCTTGTAATGTGTGACATTGGTATGTTGGCCTTCCAATGGGTAACCATTTTTGACACTGTAATTGACAATACAAACTTCAAAATCATTGACTGACTCAAGTTTTATTAGTGTTTCAAGGGTGTTTATTTAAGTGCATAACAATGAAGGGGGGTTGTGAAATGGGGATGGGTTATGGTGGAAGAATGTCCATGGCAGAGTCCAGTCTATTAGTCTCACAGGTACATTGCACATCTGGCCATTGGAAGTGGAGCTGGGGCAGTTCCGATTTGGACAGGGTAACAAAGTGGTACAGTGGGGGGACAATCAGGGTTGTCTTATTTCCTGGCGGGGGTCTTGCCATCTTGCTCTGTCCTGTTCCTGGATCTCAGGGCCCGCTTGCGTGGTGGTTGTCCGTCTGCAGGGGGTGGGGTGCTGGTGTGGTGGTCCTGTGGCGGGGCGTCCTGTCCACTAGCGCCGGCGGAGGTGGTGGGCATTTCATCGTCCTGGCTAGTGTCAGGGGCCCCTTGGAGTGCCACGGTGTCCCTCAAGGTCTTTTGAATATCCATCAGCACCCCTACAATGGTGCCCAGGGCGGAGCCGATGGCCCTGAGCTCCTCCCTGAACCCCAAATACTGCTCCTTCTGCAGACGCAAGGTCTCCTGCAACTTGCCCAGTACCGTTGCCATCGTCTCCTGGGAGTGGTGGTATGCTCCCATGATGGAGGAGAGGGCCTCGTGGAGAGTTGGTTCCCTTGGCCTGTCCTCCCCCTGTCGCAGAACCGCCCTCCCAGTTCCCCTGCGTACCTGTGCCTCCGTCCCCTGGAACGTGTGCCCACTACCACTGCCCCCAGGTCCCTGTTGTTGTTGGGGTGTTGGGTTAGCCTGGGTGCCCTGTAGTGGTGGACACACCGCTGATTGACCTGTCCTGGGTAGGGAGGTATGGGCCCGCTGGGTGGGTGCTGTGCTGGTGTTCCCAGAGGGTGGAAGTTCGGTGTTGGGCTGTGGCTGGTCAAGGGGAACCGACTGTCCTGAGGCCCACGATGGTCCGGGCTGGTCATCAAGATCCAGTGGGGCAGAGCTGCTGTCGTCACTGTGGGCCTCTTCTGGGGGAGGAGTGGTGTTGTCTGGACCCTCTGGTGTGGTGACGTTCCTTTGGGTTCCTGCGGGGGTATGAGTACATGATTATTGCATGTGTGTGTTTCATGGTGTGCAATGGTTGGGTGTGCGTGTACACCAGTGCAGGCATTCCTGTGTGGGGGCTTGTGTGCTGTTGTTTGGGGGGTGTTGTGGGTCTGTGCAGTGGGCATGCTTTAGTGATGGGTATCCATGCTTAGTTATGTCATGCAGGTCTTGGGGTTGGGATGGGTGGTTGGTGTCATGGGTAGGTTAGTGAGGATTTGGGGTGATAGGTGAGGGTGTGAGGGTGGGGGGGTGTGATAGCATGCAGGTAAGGTGGGGGATATGATAGTTCAGATTTGACTTACCAGTGTCCGTTCCTCCAACGACTCCTGCGAGGCCCTCAGGATGCAAGATGGACAAGACTTGCTCCTCCCATGTTGTTAGTTGTGGGGGAGGAGGTGGGGGTCCGCCGCCAGTCTGCTGTACCGCGATGTGCCTGGATACCGTGGAACGCACCTTCCCCCGTAGGTCGTTCCACCTCTTCCTGATGTCCTCCCTATTTCTTGGGTGCTGTCCCACTGCGTTGACCCTGTCGACTATTCTTTGCCATAGCTCCATCTTCCTGGCTATGGATGTGTGCTGTACCTGTGAGCCAAATAGCTGTGGCTCTACCCGGATGATTTCCTCCACCATGACCCTGAGCTCCTCCTCGGAGAAGCGGGGGTGTGTTTGGCGTGCCATGGGGTGGTGTGTGTGTGATGTGTGAGGTGGTGTATGTGTTGATGAGTGTGGTGAGTGTAGTGGTATGTGGTGTTTTGTGCGTGGATGTTGTGTGGGTGATGGTGTAGTGTGCCTCTGTGTGATGGGTTTCTCTATTCTGTGCTGTCTCTCTCTGGCCTTCTCTCAGAAATTCTGGTCGTAGGGGTTTGTGGGTGTGTGTTTTATATTATGTTGGGTGTGTGGGAGTGTTGTTTGTATGTGTATCAGGTGTGTGTATTTGGAAGTGTCCAATGTGGCGGTGTTTTGGAGGTGTGTGTGTATTTTGAGCGCGGCGGTGTGTACCGCCAAAGGAATACCGCGGTTGAAAGACCGCTGCGTGAATTCGTGGGTCGTAATAGCATGGGCGTGTTTCTGTTGGCGTGGAGGTGGAGGATTTGTTTCCGCATGTTTATCGCTGACCTTTGGTGTGGCGGAGTTGTGTGGGTGTCTGAATTTCGGCGGATTCCGAGATGTGGGTCATAATAGCTGTGGCGGAATTCCGCGGCCGCGGCGTTGTGTTGGTGGTCTACTGCACGGCGGTAAGCGCCTTATACCGCCAATGTTGTAATGACCCCATAGATTTGAGCAGGAATTAAGTATGGAAGAACCGGACCATACACAAAGGAGGTTACATATCCAGAAAGAGACTGGAAAAATACAAACTTTACCTCCAATCAAATCTAAAAGGAAACTTGCATTTCAGGAGACAGAAATGCAGCCTAAGGCAAAGGTGGTTAGAGAGAAATCCTTAACCACAACCGTCCCCACCGCACTCACCACAACTGTCACCAGTGGGAACACCTTCAATGCAGTCGCCCACACATACAGGGATGACACAGGATGATGCTGATTCATGGGACTTATATGATGCACCAGTATCGGATAACAGTCAAGATTGTTATCCAACAAAGCCGTCACCTCAGGAAGACAGTATTGCATATACGCAGGTACTATCCAGGGTAGCTACGTTCCGCAACGTAGCAATGCACTCAGAGCCAATAGAGGATGATTTCCTGTTTAACACCTTAGCATCCACCCACGCTTCCTATCAGAGTCTGCCAATGCTCAGGGGTATGCTCAAACAGGCAAAACAAGTCTTCCAGGAGCCAGTTAAAGGAAGGGCTATGACGCCTAGGGTTGAGAAGAAGTACAAACCCTCCCCAAACGGATCCTGTGTTCATAACACAATAACTTGCACCTGACTCAGTGGTTGTAGGAGCAGCAAGAAAGAGAGCAAACTCTCAATCGTCAGGAGATGCTCCACCGCCTAACAAAGAGAGCAGAAAGTTTGACGCTGCGGGCAAACGAGTGGCAGCACAAGCAGCCAATCAATGGCGGATTGCTAATTCGCCAGCCCTACTTGGGCACACTGGGACGAGATGCAACACATCATACAGCTCTTGCCCAAAGAACATCAGAAACGTGCTCAACAGGTTGTGGAAGAAGGACAGGCCATATCTAACAACCAGATAAGATCCGCACTAGACTCAGCAGACGGGCAGCATGAACGGTCAACACGGCGGTAACCATTCGCAGGCATGCGTGGTTAAGAAGTTCTGGATTCAAGCCAGAGATCCAACAAGCGGTGTTGAACATGCCATTTAATCAGGAACAGTTGTTTGGGCCGGACATTGACACAGCAATTGAGAAGTTGAAAAAAGACATGGACACGACCAAAGCCATGGGCGCGCTCTATTCCCCACAAGTCAGAGGCACCTTGAGGAAACCACAATTCAGAGGAGTTTTCGACAGCAAACATCAGAGCCTTCCACCTCTCAAACCAGACCCACCTTTCAGGCACAATATCAAAGGGGAGGGTTTCGTGGTTCCTATAGAGGACAGTTCCCAAGAGGAAGGGGAAAGTTCCAGGCAACCAAACCAAGCCAGACCAAACAGTGACTTCAATGTCACAAAACCCCAACACTTATCACCATGGGGGGGAGGCTAACCGCATACTATCAAAACTGGACACATATTACCACAGACGCATGGGTCCTATCAATTATCCAACATGGTTATTGCATAGAATTCAAAAAATTCCCGCCAGATGTGCCACCAAGAACACACAATCTGTCCAAACAACACTTAGACCTATTACAAATAGAAGTACAAGCACTATTACAAAAACAAGCAATAGAACTAGTACCCAATCATCAGAAAGGAACAGGCGTCTACTCACTATATTTCCTAATTCCAAAAAAAGACAAAACGTTAAGACCTATCTTAGATCTCAGAACACTGAGGGCCTGATTCAGACCTTGGCGGACGGCCAAGGTCCCGCCGACAAATGACCGCACCGCGGTCAAAAGACTGCGGCGGCCATTCAAACATTTCCGCTGGGCCGGCGGGCGCTCTCCACAAGAGCGCCCGCCGGCCCAGCGGAAATGCCCCTGCAACGAGGACACCGGCTCAGAATTGAGCCGGCGTAGTTGCAGGGGTGCGACGGGTGCAGCTGCACCCGTCGCGTATTTCAGTGTCTGCAAAGCAGACACTGAAATACTTTGTGGGGCCCTCTTATGGGGGCCCCTGCAGTGCCCATGCCATTGGCATGGGCACTGCAGGGGCCCCCAGGGGCCCCGCGGCACCCCCTACCGCCATCCTGTTCATGGCGGGTTTCCCGCCATGAACAGGATGGCAGTAGGGGGTGTCTGAATCCCCACGCCGCCATGGAGGATTCAATGGGGCAGCGGTAAACCGGCGGGAGACCGCCGGTTTACCCTTTCTGACCGCGGCTGAACCGCCGCGGTCAGAATGCCCTTGGGAGCACCGCCAGCCTGTTGGCGGTGCTCCCGTGGTCGGTGACCCTGGCGGTCACCGGCCGCCAGGGTCAGAATGACCCCCTGAATCTCTTCATCAAATCAGACTACTTCCACATGGTAACACTTCAAGACGTGGTTCCCTTACTAAAAAAGGAAGAATACATGTCAACATTGGATCTCAAGGATGCTTATTTCCACATACCCATCCATCCTTCTCACAGAAAATACTTAAGGTTTGTAATGCACGGCGTACACTATAAATTTAAAGTGCTACCGTTCGGTATAACAACGGCCCCAAGGGTATTCACAAAATGCCTAGCAGTAGTAGCCGCTCACATAAGGAGAAAGCACATGCACGTATTCCCATATTTAGACGACTGGCTAATAAAAACCAACACTCAACAACAGTGTCCTCTTCACACGCAATACGTCATAGAAACTCTACACAAACTAGGGTTCTCTATAAATTACCAGAAATCAAATCTGCAACCATCCCAAATACAACAATACTTGGGAGCAACACTCAACACACAAAGAGCAATTGCCACTCCAAGACCACAAAGGGTCCAAGCATTCCAAAATGTAACATCAAGCATACAGTCAAACCAACACTACCCAGTAAGGTTTGTAATGAAACTTCTAGGTGTGATGTCTTCATGCATAGCCATTGTCCCAGATGCAAGATTACACATGAGGCCCTTACAACAGTGCCTAGCAAAACAATGGACACAAGCACAGGGTCAACTTCAAGATCTAGTGTTGATAGACCGCCAAACACACTTCTCGCTTCAATGGTGGAATCCTATAAATTTAAACAAAGGGCGGCCATTCCAAGACCCAGTGCCTCAAGCTGTTATCACAACAGATGCTTCCATGATAGGGTGGGGAGCACACCTCAACAAGCACAGCATACAGGGTCAATGTGACAATCAGCAAAAACAACTTCACATAAATCATTTGGAACTGCTAGCGGTGTTTCTAGCATTAAAAGCATTTCAACTACTAGTAGCCCACAAACGCATAACACATCCTTGTCAAAACTGACAACATGACAACAATGTATTATCTCAACAAACAAGGGGGGGGGACACTCGTCACAACTATGGGGGTGATTCTCACCCTGGCGGGCGGTGGAGGCCGCCCGCCTGAGTTCCCCCCTCCAAAATACCGCTCCGCGGTCGAAAGACCGCTGAGGGTATTTTGGGTTTTGCACTGGGCTGGCGGGCGACCGCCAAAAGGCCGCCCGCCAGCCCAGTGCAAAACACCCTTCCCACGAGGACGCCGGCTCAGAATTGAGCCGGCAGAGTGGGAAGGTGCGACGGGTGCAGTTGCACCCGTCGCGAATTTCAGTGTCTGCAAAGCAGACACTGAAATTCTTATTGGGGCCCTCTTACGGGGGCCCCTGCAGTGCCCATGCCATTGGCATGGGCACTGCAGGGGCCCCGAGGGGCCCCGCGACACCCCATACCGCCATCCTGTTCCTGGCGGGAGAACCGGCAGGAACAGGATGGCGGTATGGGGTGTCAGAATGCTGCGCCGCCATGGAGGATTCATTTGGGCAGCTGAAAACCGGCGGGAGACCGCCGGTTTTCCACTTCTGACCGCGGCCGAACCGCCGCGGTCAGAATGCCCAGCGGGGCACCGCCAGCCTGTTGGCGGTGCCCCCGTCATTTTAGCCCTGGCGGTCTTGGACCGCCAGGGTTAGAATGACTCCCTATGTCTCTTAGCACAAAAGATTTGGCATTGGGCAATTCGCAATCACATTCGCCTGATAGCACAATACATACCAGGCATTCAGAATCAGTTAGCCGACAATCTCAGTCGAAATCACCAGCAAACTCACGAATAGGAAATGCATCCCCAGATCCTACAGGCTCACTTCCTCCGCTGGGGAACACCAAACATAGACCTATTTGCAACAAAAGAAAACGCAAAATGCCAAAACTTCGCGTCCAGGTACCCACACCCTCAATCCAAGGGCAATGCACTATGGATCAGTTGGTCAGGGATATTTGCTTACGCTTTTCCCCCTCTCCCACTCATTCCTTATCTGGTCAACAAACTAAGTCAAAACAAACTCAAACTAATACTCATAGCACCAACCTGGGCTCGCCAACTGTGGTACACAATACTGTTAGACTTATCAGTAGTACCCCACATCAAATTACCAAACATTCCAGATCTGTTAACACAACACAAACGACAGATAAGGCACCCGAATCCAGCATCGCTCAATCTAGCAATACGGCTCCTGAAGTCTTAGAATTCGGACATTTAAATCTTACACAAGAGTGTATGGAGGTTATTAAACAATCAAGAAGACCTACAACAAGACATTGTTACGCAAACAAATGGAAAGGATTTGTTTGCTACTGCCACACTAATCAGATCCAAACACTACATGCCTCCACAAAGGACATTGTAAGCTACTTATTACACTTACAGAAGTCTAATCTAGCATTCTCTTCCATTAAAATCCATCTCACTGCAATATCGACCTATCTGCAGATTGCACATACAACATCACTTTTTAGAATCCCAGTCATTAAAGCATTTATGGAGGGACTAAAAAGAATCATACCCCCAAGGACACCACCAGTACCTTTGTGGAACCTTAATATTGTATTAACACGACTCATGGGCCCACCATTCGAACCCGTGCATTCTTGTGAAATGCAATATCTGACTTGGAAAGTAGCCTTTCTAATGGCTATCACATCACTTAGAAGAGTAAGTGAGATACAAGCATTTACTATTCAAGAACCCTTTATACAAATACATAAACATAAAGTGGTTGTCCGTACAAATCCAAAATTCTTACCAAAGGTCATATCACCATTCCACCTAAACCAAACTGTGGAACTCCCAGTCTTCTTTCCGCAACCAGACTCAGTAGCCGGAAGAGCCTTACATACATTAGACATAAAAAGAGCACTAATGTATTACACTGACAGAACAAAACAATTTCGTAAAACAAAACAATTGTTTGTAGCCTTCTAAAAACCTCATGCAGGTAATCCTATAGCCAAACAAGGCATCGCCAGATGGATAGTTATATGTATTCAAACTTGCTATATTAAAGCAAAAAGAGAGTTACCTATTAAACCAAGAGCACATTCCACTAGGAAAAAAGGCGCCACAATGGCTTTTCTTGGGAATATACCTATGACAGAAATTTGTAAGGCAGCCACCTGGTCTACGCCTCACACATTTACTAACCATTACTGTGTAGATGTGTTAGCAACGCAACAAGCCACAGTAGGACAGGCTGTATTAAGAACATTATTTCAGACAACTTCAACTCCTACAGGCTAAACCACCGCTTTTTGCGGCGATTACTGCTTGTTAGTCTATGCACAGCATGTGTATCTGCAGCTACACATGCCACTGAACGGAAAATGTCACTTACCCAGTGTACATCTGTTCGTGTCATGAGACGCATGAGGGTGTCGTTTTCTTTTCTAGGAACATATCTATCCGGGAAAATGTTGTTCAGCAAATTGAACGTCTCTGGAACAAGCTCTGTCAACTAACCCTTGTCTCGCTGTGTCCCTATGACCATCGGTGACATGGCTTTTTTTGTCTAGTTTTGAATTTGACAGACAAGCATGCAAATAAAAGAGAGTCTTTGTTATCTAAAAAAAATATATATTCACTTTCCCGTATAAGGAGAAACTGAGGAGCTATATTAGTTCTTTAAAGTTGATACTAAAGGGACAATGAAATAAAAATATCTAAAAACTATGGTTCCCGCTAAAGAAGTGCCACTTTTAACACTGAAGATGATTAAAATGCTGGTCGTAAAAGGAACCTAAAGTGCAATGCGCATACAGTTATGTACACTGAGCAGCTATCACATGAACTATGAACACGCTCCCTCCTGTGGCACTGCATGCCTGGTACTACATAATGCACTGGTTTCAGTTGAAACCTTTTAAAAACTAATAATCAGTGTGATAAATTACTTGATTCCACTTTCACCACGCATACTGTAGCAGGGACCAGAGCAGAGCTGTGAGGTGTTTTTTTTTTTTATTATTATTTTTTTTTAAACAGTTGAGGCTCGCAGAAAGTATTCCGTTACCGCAGGGGTAGTGCCATTACAACAGTAGCAAGTGCACTACAGCTGTCTCAATGCTGTTCCAGCAGCAGCCATCCTTTTACTGCTGGGTCAGTACCATAACAGCAGTTATAATGGCAGGGTTGACCAAGTTATGGGGCAAGAAAAGTCCAGTTATGAATTTACAGCATCAATAGCTAACTCAAACAAATGCAAGACATATTGCAATGCAAATGCTTGTTTGTGGTGATTAGTATCATTTCATCTAATGACTTCTTAATCCATTCATCTACTAACATTATTTGCATCAGGATTGTTCCCAATATTCGTTTTTGTCAGAGATAAGAAATTCAAATATTGTTTCTTTATTCCACTTTGACTATTTAGAGCCCAGGTTAGTGGCGGTCAGGTTGCTATCCTTGTAGGAGGAACACCTTACAAAGTGAAAGGATTAGGGCATGGTCTGTCCAAGTTATCAGGCATGGTTTCCAGACTTATAAGTTAGGGTCAGTGCTAAACACAGGGTCCAAAAGATGACCCTTATCATGAGTTTGACTTTCTACTCTTTGGATCAGTTGTAAATTAATTAGGTAATTTAAGATAATAGAAACCATGAGGTTGGTTATCTCTTTACGGTGGACATTAAGGTTCCCTAGGAGGGTAAAATTGATAACAACCCAATTTTCATCTGTAAGGTTTTAACTGCTAGCTATGTTTTTTTTTTATTTTTATTTTTTTTTAATAAAATGTTTTATTGGCATTTTAATCCTTGTTAAAAAGTATATCATCCGATAGAGACTTCTAGTTGCAGATTCCTTACTTTAGGATTTTTCCCAGGCATCGATCTGAATCCAGAGATTTTTCTCAAGCAGTACCCCTGTGCGCTGTCAGGTGGCATTGGTTGGCTCCGCTTCTGTCATCAGCATTGTGCGAACCAGACACAACGTTGTGGTTATAGGCACCACCCTGTTGCGCTGACATCATGTCTTTCCTTTCCGTGCCAGCCAGCGCTGATCCAAAGAAGAGCAACCCATCACATGCTTTTTGACTGGTCTTTTTCGACTTTTTTTCAAAGATTTTTGAGTGTCTACGCTCCTGGTGCAACAAGGATGTCGTCAGATAAGACCAGGTTCAAGCCCTGCGGATCCTGTCACCAGGTGATGTCCGTGACAGCCTTGCACCTTGTCGGGCCATGAATCCAAAAGCTTTGAGGAAGTGGTCCCTAAAGCCACTTGCAGCCTGGCTCTCAACTCCGCTTCGCTCCCATTCTCGGTCGAGAGGAAAGTCCAGAGAATGGTTGCGGAGCCCCCATTCTTATCCATGAGTCCTCGGAACGGTCAGCTAAGAGGCACAAGAAGAAGTCGAAGAAGAACAAATGTTCTTCAACTTCACCCCGTCCGTCGGCCATACAGACCAGGGAAAGGTAGCATTGTTGTTTAAGGCCTCTGTCCTCAGCCTGCTTCTGGGTCAGAGTTTCTGGAGCTGGGACGACCCTTGCTCAACTTAGAGAGTTCGGTGATGCCATGCATGCCACCTTTTGACAACTCCGCTGAAGCGCCCTTGGGCCCCACCGGGTTGGCAAGGTCCCCCTTGGGTTCTGCGCCGGCCGCTTCGGCCTTGGCTCCAGGGGGCACCCAGAGATCCTTTCTTTGATACGAACAGACGTCAGTCGTACCATCTCAACTTTTCCTGATGACGTTAAGCTCCCTGAGTGGCATCAACCTCATCCGTATTGCCGACTCCGACGCGAAGCCGGATCGCCACTGTGCAACGCCAACACCGAACTCAGGTGGGACTATGCTCCCTATGTTGGATCCTGACCTTTATTTCTATGGTTTGGGGTACGGTGAGGGATGGAAGCGTTGCAGGACCTTCTAGAATCACAGATACAAGATTCTATGAACTGGCAGATGGATCTGAGTGAGGCCAGTGGTCTAGATATTTCCCCTGACACCGACATGCTTTCTCCCCCTACCATGGCTACAGTGGAAGGAGCGTCCTAATCAGTGGTGTTGTGGAGAGCAACCAAAGGGCCTCGAGCTACCTTCGGTGGCAGTCAGCACTGACCTCCTGACAGAGATGCTTCCGCCTGGGGCTTCATCCTCTGAACCTCTTTTGACCTTCACTAAAGCGCTTACAGATGTCCTGCTGGATACCTTGTCCAAACCCAGCACAGGGGCTCCAGATGACCCAGCTTTCCCAGTGCAGCACCAGTGCGGTTACCCAAGCCTCTACATCCCAGTACACATTCCCTTCCGTACCCCCGGATAGGGAATCCAAAAGGCTGGACCAAATTTGGAAGAAAATATTCTCTTCCTCGCGCCTTGCACTGCTGTCTTTCAACACTGCATGCCTTTTGGGCCGCTTTACCCATACTCTATGTAACATTGTTTCACAAGTGCTGCCACAAGTTCTGGGGGAAGCCCAGGCCATTCTCTCCCAAGATGTTGCTGATGGGAGAAAAGCAGTGAAGTTCACAAACAGGTGTGGGGGCTGGACACGACCAACTCACTGGGCAGAGCAGTAGCATCGACGGTGGCCTTGAGACATCACGCCTGATTGGGGATGTCTGGCTTTTCAAGGGATGTCCAATCTACCCTTTTGGACATGCCCTTTGATGGCACTCATTTCTTCCAAGAGACAGCAGACTTTGAGCTTGTGCGCTTCAAGGACTCTCGAGTTACAGCCAGGTCCTTGGGCATTGCAGCTGCTCCTCACTCCCTTCAGTCTGCTTTTCGTCCCATCATGACCATTCCCAACCAGCCAAGATGCTGCACATGCTACCCAGCCTTTGTGTGGCTGATTACCTGAGATCTACCATCCCTGTGGATCAGGGAGCCAGCGGCCTGGTCAGCCCACTGTGCCAACCCTCCCCTAAAGCCCCACACACCACCCCTGCCTGCTACTGCATCCAAAGCTTCCTAGTCCGATGCTTACCCACTAGTAAGAGGCAGTATTCACTATCAGCTGCTCCGCTGGCAGTCCATCACGTCAGACAGGTGGGTTTTGCAAATAGTCCGAAGACGCTACTCCCTCCCCTTTAAGCCGACCCCTCCATCCATGCCACCATCCTACGATCGGATGACAGGATCATTTGGCACTTCTCTGCAAGGAGGTTACGTCTCTCCTGACCAAGGGAGCCATAGAGAGGGTCCCTGTGCCAGAAGTAGGTTGTGGTTGTTATTCCTGCCACTTTCTGGTACCCAAAAAGAACAAGGCTCTGCGTCCTAGTCCCTCAATCTCTTCCTCAGAAAGGAGAAGTTCAAAATACTCACACTGGCTCAGGTTCTATCTGCCCTGGACCCAGGAGACTGGATGGTAGCATTGGACTTGCAGGACGCTTACTTTCACATCCCCGTCCTGCCTGCCCACAGATGTTACTTCGGTTCATGGTGGCCCCCGAGCACTTTTAGCACTTACCTGAAGTCTATAACGTTATTTTGGCAGCCAGGCATCCTTCCACCAAAATAGTATACGCCTGTTGTTGGGACAGATCTGTGACATGATGTTCAGACAAATCTGTTGACCCCCTCTCTGCCCTCTTTCCAAGGTCCTCTTGTTTATACTTTCTTTGGCCCAGCAGGGCTCTGCTTTGGGCATCCTCAAGGGTTATTTGTCTGTTACCTCTGCACTTCTGAGATTACCTGACCAACCCTCTTTGATTAAGTCTCCTATTGTTGGTAGGCTCCTAAGGGTTTTACCCACACGTTTGCTCCACACCAGTCCTCATACTCCAATCGGATTTGAATTTGGTTCTGACATTCTTTATGTGTGCTTCCTTTGAGCCTCTTTACAATTATTCTCTCAGGCTTCCAACATTAAAAACGCCCTTCCTTGTGGCTGTTACATCTGACCGCAGGGTGAGTGAACTGCAGGCATTATCATCTAAGCCACCCTACCTTTCCATCTAATCTAAGTGGTGCTTCACACATGGGCTTGCTTTCTTCTGAAAGTGGTCACGTCCTTCAACGTAGGCCAGTCCTTCACCTTGTCTACTTTTCACACACCTCCACATCCCTCTAAGGAAGTGGACAGACTCCTCCGCCTGTACCCAAAAAGAGTATTAGATGTCTACCTTGATTGTTCCAAGGATTTCCAGGTGCATGTTCAAAACCTTTTTAGGTAAGTGGGTGTGAAGAAAAGTTAGGCAGTGCAGAAGAGAACCAGCTCTAGATGGGTCATTCTCTGCATTAAAAGTGCTATGCATTGGCTAAAAAGCCAGAGGGTTTGCGTGCTCATGCTACCAGAGCGACAGCTGCAACCACTGTGTTAGTACGCAAAGTTCCAGTCCTGGACATCTGGCAGACAGCAAACTGGTCATCTTTGCACACGTTTACTAAACACTGCTGTCTGGATATTCTGTTCCGAAGGCCCATATGGTCCTGCAGGACTTCCAAGTATGATCTTTGTCCGCAGACTCCCTTCCGAGGATATTTCTTGGATATCTATTTTAAGTTAAGGAATCTACAACAAGAAGTCTCTTTCAGATGAACAAGTTACTTATCTTCGGTAACACCTTATCGGACAGAAACATTTTCTTCTTGCAGATTCTGTACTGACCCACAAATACTCTCTGCTCTGCGTACTGATTTCTAGGGACAGGGACTTCCCTGTGAGGGCCCTGGTTTTGACAGACCACTGGTCAGTGTTCTTCATGGCTCTGCACATCTGGAGTGGAAAGTCTAAAGGAGAAACTGATGTCAGTGCACTGGGGTGGAGCCAATATAGGACTCGTGACATCATGTCCAGCGCACACAGTGCCGATGACTGACGCCACTTAATGGCGCACAGGGATACTGCTCGAAACAAATCTCCTGGTCCAGACTGGTGCCTTGGGGTAATTCTAAGATAAAGAATCTGTAACTAGAATATGTCTCCACCAGATTAGGCGTTATCGAAGGTAAGTAACTTGTTTGTCAAGCTGTATAATAATAGATGCACGCTTCCATAACAACACGTAGCAAGACGTATTCACTGCAATCCGACACATGTATACCCATTCCCCTCTCTGGAAAAATGACCCTCTGGGAAGGCAATCCCCAAGTAACTTCCCTTGTTGCCTCTGTCCACAAGCCCAGAAACATCAATTGTCTTTGTGATGTTTCCATGATCTTCTTTTATACTTTATCCTTTTTTTCACCAATGGCAAATTGTGATTGGTTTTACTGGAAATGTTACCCTTTACTTTGTGTTTGGTCTTATTCTGTATTGGAACAAGAATATTGAGTATGTAATGCCTCTAATAACCATTTTTGAAGCTTCACAGATTTTAGGAGAAGAAGCAGGGAGAATAGAAATTAATTTCACAAAGCTGCACAAGTAATGTGTGTGCTTTATGTGACAGTACACTTTTAAAGGTCTGAGAGTCAAATAATTTCAACTTTCTGTAATTTAGAAGCCTGAACTAATGTTAGAGGCAGCTAAGTAACACCTGTTAATTTCTTTCTTAGGTCCACCAAATTCCACAAAGAGAGAGTCAGGTGAAGCCTCCAAAACCCAAGAGAAGAAAGATCTCCAGATAACATTGAATGTCTTCATAAATGATCTACTACTTGTCAGAGACTTGCACATATATCTGTATATAAGTCTAGATGTGAGAGTTTAAATATTTCTATGATGGATAGCTAACACCACCACAAGGTGCTAGGAGACACAGTGGTACAAAATAAAAATATATTTTTTCTGTAAATGATCAGAGGATTATTAACGCTGGACGCAGCACTCAAATTCTTGAAATTTTACAGACAGACAAACTATAATGTCACAAAATTACTTTTCAAAAAACAATTTTGCGGTTAAGGAAAAAAGAATGTCTGATACATTTTCAGTGTGTATATAGATAATTAATTTTACTGTCCTGTAAAATGTAAATAATGTACAGTATTGTCATTTATGTATACCTAATGCACACTTTATCTTGTACATAAAATAGTGTACAAAATTATCTTGTTTCTATTGAATACACATTAGAGACTGCCAGTGTAAAAATGATTAATAAAAATACAGCGTAAATGCTTTTATATGATAATGAAAAAGATGCTGTTTTGTATTTAACAGCTGAGAAAAGGCATGATTATGTAATACTTTAATTATTGCATACACTTCACACGACTGAGTGTTCATTTATATTGTCTGTTTGGAATGAACCTTGCCTGGAATTACTGTACTCCTTTTCAGGTCCCTGTAGGAGGTGCAAATTTGCTGCTTCCTATGAGAGAAGTGATCATTCACCTAAATTAAGATTTTAAAGCAGAGACTCTGTTGGATTTTGTGTTTTACTTCAGTATTAAGGTAGAATAGTTTTTGAAAACAAAATCAATAATAATCTGTGGTGGGTATTTTTACTCTGCTGGCATTGCATCGCAGCACCGGTACCCTATCAGCTTCTCTCCTCCCAATGCTGTCTTCAAGATAACACCCCAAAATACTGATTCTATTTTCAAGTTTATTTTTAGTTAAATATTCAGTATGGAAATGACAGTACTTCGTATTTAAATTGGCAACAGTGATTTAGTTTATTGTTGCCATCAGTTGAAAATATACTATACAATTTTATAATCTGTTGAAATATCCATCACACAGTATTATTAAAATGCAAGTTAAGATAGTTACTGAAATTATTACAAACTGTAATATTTTTATCAGTATTATGTAACATATCAGATTTATTTTATTTAAAAGATATTTATACTGTTAACAGATTCTTATATATAAATATATATATTAATGTGGCTGAAACATACAGGTTACTTTTATTAACCAAATTATTTATGTTTTATAAAGTGAAAATGTGAAAATGAAATGTAGAGCGAAAATAATACACTACACTATGAGCCTACAGTAGGGAGCCATTGAAAGTGCAAAAGTTAATAGAATCTTCAGCACAGTGTAATAATATTTTATTTAAATACCTCTTTATGGTTAGTCTTATTTGTTTTTCATCCTGTATGCCCAAATCTGATGGAATGCAATTACGACCCTAAGCTACAGTGCCCTGGAAGGCAGGGGCTCAATCTTCTGCTGGTTAGGTTCATTATGTCTTTAGTGAAATGGGAGGTCAACTTACATTGGTCCCACATACAAAGTTAGTATTATTTCATTGCCAGCTGATGTTTTCTAGGATTTTTCTTGTCTGTTTTGAATTAGCCTACTTTCCTGCTGCTTTAGCTGCACCAATGTTCTCATTCGAAAATACATATGTGCGTGTGTGTTTATATTTAGATTTATTTTTTTAATTGTTTACTTCTCTATCCTAAAGCTGTTTGTATTGAGCAACCATTTTTTGACATTTTACCCAATTGTTTGTACTTTTCACCAATGTATACTTTACATTAGTTGACTATGTAAAGTATTTTTGTGCACTTGATTTCATTGGTTAATAATGGCATTGATGTGGGTGCTAGGAATAGTTTGTTTCAGTCCATAAAGTTTAATTTGCTGTTTTAGAGTTTATGGTTTTATGTAAGCAGTTAATGTAAATATTGTGAGCATTACAGGTCATGCAGTGTTGTGGCATTTTTCGAAAAAATGTTGCACCCACGTTACAATTAAAAACTGGTCACTCATACTTGAATTTTGCCCGTAGATCCATTTCTTTATCCATGTCAGAGTACACATGTTTGAAGAGGCCTATTTACTTAAAAGCATTTTATTTATTTATTTATTTTGTTCAATAAATATCTATTTTTCACTTCTAGAAAATGTGTAACAAAACTATATATAATATTTTGTGCATACTTAAACACAATCAGTATGTATGTGTGTGTGTGTATATATACATATATACACACACACACACATTCATAGAGTTCTGACCCTGAAAAGTATGTTTTATTTGTCCTACCATCGTTTACAGTTTTCATTTATATGGAAGGATGTTTTCGCAAAATATGACAATATTAATATGAACACAAGCTCAAAACACCTAGCATTATAACAAATTATGAACAACTTAGAATCACTGAACTGTTTTCTATATCTTACACTTAGTATTTAGTGCGTATTAAGGTGCGTATTGAAGTTTCCAAAGAAGTAGGGATTATTGTAATACAGTGCTCTAGTATGTAAAATATTCTTTGTCAGTCATTTGATTATCTGTTGTTCCTCTTTTTCTTTTTCTTGTCAGTATCGGTGTTTATTATGTCTTGCCTATTCTCGGCATATACAAACATGACATTTTTAACGGAGTGCCACAGGATATGTGAACTGATATTGGCCTAGTACATTAGAATAAAGTAAAACAAAACGTCAATACTAAATTGTTTTGCAAACTATCCTGCCACATCTTAAAGGCATCACTATTAAAGTAAGACCTAAAACTATATTTATTTATATATATCAGAGCATGCATTCTAGGTGAACAATTAAACATGTTCCAAGTGTGACAACTAAAATTCTTTTGTATTAACTTTTCTATATTCTCTGTTTATGGTTACTATTCTTTAATCACAGTCCAGCACGCACTGGTAAATGCTAGTTGGGATTTTAAGTAACAAATATCTTAGATGTTTGCTTATGCAGCCAGCACTGCAATACCCTTACTACTCAATGCCAAATTAACCCTGATGTATGTTCTTTGTTTGTGCCCCCATATGGTTTTGTATGATTTTAAGTCATTGCACTATTATTTTTTTGTGGCTTTGATTTAATTGCCTAATAATGTATGAATTTGCCTTGACCCACAGGGGAATGTTTTTAATTTTACTTTAACACAATTACACATGTTCAATCTAAAGAGTAAGTGTACTGGCATTCAAACACTTTGTACAAGTTAAATTTATTTTATTTTCAAAATAGACACTTGGTCTTTATCAAACGCATGTTTGTTCGAAATGATGACTGGATACAAATGTACGCTTTCTTAATGTGAGTTAGTCCTACCTCCTGTTTACTCGCATAAGTAATTGAATTGAAATTTGTACTGTTCTGCAAGTAGGCCAGATTGGGAAGTTAGCAAACGCCAATTGAGAAAATTCCATTGTTCATTTTGGCTTTATACAACCCTAGATAAGCCCTGCCTTAGAATTATAAGTTAGCAGTTTTGTTTTACCTGACTATGGGAAATTAAGTCCTACATTTAAACTATTTTAATTCTCTTGACTTTCGAATCCTCATACTTTAAAATCCGTATTTGGCTATAGACTATCCAGTAATTTTATTCATGTACATTTGTCTGTGGAATAGTTCTTCTAAAGAGTCCTCTCTTCTGATTTCAGAGAATATTGAGGGATATTCTTGGTCTGATTAGATATAACTGTGCTCTGCCCTTTAACTTGTTTCATTGTGCTAAGTAGGGTATAGGTTTGCTGCATATTCTGCGTTAATACATCCGTTCTTTTGATATTCTTTCCTGATATTGCCTTTTTTTATAGTACTCTCAATATGTAAGAAGAAAAACACATAAAAAAACTGTGCATATCAACATTTTCCCTGACACGGCCCTTCTAAATCGTGGTGTGTGGAAAGACTGTTCTTTGTTCCTTCTTTTGCACAAGTGAAGAAAAACCTTGCAATTTGCAGCTCTTTGTGGAGTATTTCTCTTCACTTTACAATGGCTCTTATTTTTAGCTTTGTCTTACAGAACAAAAATGTAATTGTATTAACTGATGAATTTCTAAGCTGCAACCACATAGAAATTAGAACTGCAGTGCAATGTAGGTGAAACTGACTTGAAACCTATGAACCTTTTTGAAAGAGCAAACATAAATGAGATTTTTCATCTGGTATAGAACCTCAGATTGATCTGGGTTCATTCTCATATGCTTAACCAAACAGAGTCCATAGAGATAGCATCTGGTTTCTGTGTCTAAACCTATGTCAGGTCAAAATTAACCTTACTCTTCTAGGACCTTAAGTAACAAGCTGGTTACGTCTCAGTCACACCAAAGGAGCAGTTGCTAGTACATTACCAAAACAAGATGTGCAAATTGTATGAAATCTCATGCAATATTTAAGAGGAAAACCTCAATATTAGGAGACCCTGACCTAACCCTCCAGCACTCCTTAAACTTTTATTGCCGCCATCATAAAGTTCCCTGCTTTTAAGTAGTACATATTGTTGAGAAAACATGATGAAAGGTCCTTATTGTTTAAATGACCCCATCATTTGAACAGTAGTAAAAAGTCATGAACCAGTCCCCTTGCATGCCTTCTATACACCATATTGTCATTTCCTCCTGGAATCTAGTTTCCTCACCTGGTCTTTTGTATGTAGCATTAAACGTGCCCCCCACTAAGAACCATTTGAAAACTGATGAACGTATGAACCACAGACATAACTGAAAAGGCTGCCATTCCCAAAGCCAGTATTGGTTGTGGAAAAATAGCTTGTTTGTAGAACAATTAGACAGATTCTGTCAAAGTTTGCTGATACGAGAGAGAGCAGTGTGCCGTAGCTTGACCCTTTCTGCCACATTTTACAACAGAGACCATGTTTCTATTCTTGGTAGACCTTTTAAAATCATGTATTTGTTGGAATAACACCTCAAGGGTTTGTGTTCATTTGCCCTCCTCATTGTGTCCAACTGAGGGCTAAGGTGGCCTCATTCTGTTCGCCAGTTTGCAGAACCAAGTCTCGTTCAACACAGCAAACTGATTTGGATCTGAGGCTGCATCACTCAAGAGGACAAAAGAACACAGAGCAACCCAGGCCTCCAACAGCCCCATCAAAGGATGATGCAGACTCCCATATCCTTGACAGTCTCCAGCTGGAGGCTAGGCAACAGTGCCCCGTTATTGATCCACTCACAGGAAAGATTTCAGCTGCGGTTCCTGTACCATCAGACCCTATATATCACAACAGAAAGTTGATCTTCGCGCAAGAGATTGTTCACAAGCCATAAACACAAAAGCTCTCTACTAAAAAACACAGGGACATTGCAACTAACCCTATAACCTCTGCCACTCACTCCACACCTCCCCCTCTCCCCCCTGAAATTTCCCCACTCCCACTCCTCCATCATTATACCTGTCAGACTCAGCACTACGTGACAATATTACATCAACCCATAGGACCGCCCCTACAGGCCATTTGACCCTTGCAACCACTTAGTAGGAGGAGGACCACAAGCTAATGATCCATGGGAGGATTCTAATGTAGATCCAGCAGGGGATCTATGCTAGCTCATTATCCTTTTAGCCCCTCCCCCAAATGATACTTCCTCATACAATGAGATCATTCAGCATGCTGCCATCTACTGTAGATATGCATGTGCTACAGGAATAAGAGGACTTCCTAGTTGAAACACTCCAAGTCTGCGAGGTCTGTCCAGTTCCTACAGGTGTTCAAAGGAATGCTCAACTCTTCCCCAAAAAACTTCAAAGACTGTTAGATCCATGGTACTCACCCCACAGGTACAAAATGTTTACACCATCCTCCACTAACCCCCATAAGTTAAGAGGCAAGTTCTTCCAGACTCTTTTGTTGCCCACACTGTCCGCAAGCTTCTCTCTGCCCAGACCAGAAGAAGTATTCTGGCAGGCAATAAGAATCAAAGGCTAGGTCACGGTGGGAGCAGCTACTCATTGGCAAATCACCAAATAAATAGCTCTTCTACCAACATACAATAAAGCACAGTAGGAGGGGATGAAGAATCTCATCAAACACTATCCTGAGCAATATCACAGGAGGAAATATTGTCAGAAGACAAAATAATTTCCATTGTAAACAGCCTTTAGAGGTGTATATATAAGTATCATATTGCACACCACATATGACTCCCTATCTCAGGTTTTAAACCTTAGATACAACATCTCATCAACTTGCCCCTCGATGGAGAACACCTCCTCAGTCTGCAAGTTGATGAGATGTTAGAAAAGATGAAAAAGGGATATCAAGATGGCAAGGTCATTGGGTGTCTTTCAGGCCACCAGTTTTTGGTGGTTCTTTCAAAGACAGCAGTGCAGGGTGGATCTAAGCCTGCAACAGCAGCCCTACCAACATGCCACCATGGGTTATAATAGGGGGACCTGTATGGAAAATAGCAAAGGTAAGGGCAGTGGAGGTGTCAGCAAGGGGCCTACTAAAGAGTGACATCCCACAAATCCTCTGCATAATCACACATCAGCTTCTTGGGGGAGGGGGCCTGTGGACTAAGCCATTTCCTCCATCAGTAGCAATAAATCACCTCAGACACATAGTTGCTAGGTATTATGCAGAAAGTGTTTTCCTTGAACTACATGGCACTCCTCCATATCTCCTCCTGCAGGAACAGGAGTTCCTGTGAATAGGACGGTTGCCCGCTGTCATAGGCCTTCCCCAACCGACCAAACATTTCTGACCCAACATCCTATGCCTGAGAGCCTTGTGATTCAGACTTCCTGTTTTTCTGGAGAATCTCTTTCTGCTCCCACGAATAGCGGTTCTCTCCCAAGCTGTTACTGACTGGAGAGATGCAGCAAAGTTCATGATTCGTTATGGGCTTAATACAACCGACTTGGTAGGTAGATCAGTTACAGAGGCCTTGAGGCACCAAGCTTGGTTGAGGACTATTGGCTTTTCAGGGGATGTCCAGCTATCTCTAGTGGACATGCCCTTTGATGTCACCTGTCTCTTCGGAGGAAAGGTGGACTCAGCGCTCAATCGCTTTACGGACTCCCGGGCTACAGCTTAGTCCCTTGGCCTCGTTGCTGCTCCTCACTCCCCACAGTCCACTTTTCTCCCCTTTTGTAGCTATGGAAAGGTCACCCAGCTGCGTACTTTTCTACTCTGCCACTGACCCATGCATGCTTCACAGTCTCTGCACGGACGCAGGATCCACATGCTTGTGGATCAGGGAGCCAGCAGTCCACCCCCGCACCCTCCACTGCCTCCAAGCCTTCCTAGTCTGTTGGAACTTCCTGGATCATTTGGCACCAGGATCCGCCATCATCTGCCCCACTGAGAATCCATCACCAGAGACAGATGCGTGTTGCAAATTGTTCGAAGGTGCTATTCCCTCCCCTTCGAGACTTCTCCTCTGGCCATGCCACGATCATATGTCAGAGGAACATTTGGCAATTCTCCACGAGGAAGTTACGTCTCTCTTGGCAAAGGGAGCCATAGAGAGGGTCCATGTGCCAGAAGTAGGTTTTGGCTGTTATTCCAGCTACTTTCTGGTGCCCAAAAGGACAAGGGGCTTCACCCTATCTTAGAGCTCTGGTCCCTCAATCTATTCCTCAAGAAGAAGTTCAAAATGATAACTCTAGCTTAGGTCCTATCTGCCCTGGAGACTGGATGGTAGCGTTGGGCTTCCAGGACACCTATTTCCACATTCCTGTCCTGCCGGGCCACAGATGCTACTTGTGATTCGTGGTAGGTCACAAGCACTTTCAGTTAACCATGCTCCCCTTCGGCCTTACCAGCACCCCTTGGTGTTCATGAAGGTGATGGTAGTAGTTGCATCTCTTCTGTGCAGGTTAGGGGTTTAAGTCTTCCCCTACCTCGATGATTGGCTGTTAAAGGTGAACTTGTCCCAGGTCTCCCATCTCCAGATTATGGTGAGCCTCCTGCATTTGGTGGGGTTCACTATAAACATGCCAAAGTCGCATCAGACCAGCAGTTATGGACACAGTGCAGTTTTGGGATTATCCTCCCGAAAAGCGAGTCCAGGGTATTCTGGCTGTGATTCTGATGCTTCAGCCTCTAGCCTGGAATTCGGTGAGTATGAGTCTGAGGCTGCTGGGCCTCATGGCCTCCTCCATCCAGCTGGTCGCACATGTCAGATGGCATATGCAGGCTCCGCAGTGGGACCTGAAGTTCCAGTGGGCGCAGAATCAGGGGAACCTCTCTGACATGGTCCAAATCTCGGAGGGTACGGCACTAGATCAGCAGTGGGGCTGTCGTTTCCGGATTGGATGAGGAGCCGATCTCTCTACCTTCCTCAACCAGATCTCACAGTAGTGACAGATGCGTCACTCCTGGGATGGGGCGGCAACATGGGAGGGGGCGGAGATCAGTGGCCTTTGGTTTCCGGTGGAGTCCGTGCTCCACACCAACCTTTTTGAGCTCTGCGCGATCAGACTTGCATTGAAGACATTCCTTCCCTCTCTCAAAGGGAAAAGTAGTGCAAGTGTTCACGGACAACTCCACTGCCACGTGGTACTGCAACAATGAGGGCGGAGTGGGGTCGCAGGCCCTCAGTCAAGAGGCTCTTCGCCTCTGGAAATGGCTGTAACACCAGGGCATTTCTCTATTGGTTCAACATCTGGCAGGCTCTCTGAACGCCAGAGCAGACAAACTCGGCCATCAGTGCATAGTCGATCACTAATGGCGTCTCCATCCGTAAGTGGCACAAGTTCTCTTTCTGCAGAGGGGAGAGCCTTGGTTAGATCTGTTCACCTCTGCAGTGAAAGCGCGATGTCAGCTGTTTTGCCCATCGGAGTTTTCAAGGCGGCACTCGCTTGGTGAAGCTTTTCGTCTCGAGGGGAGCTCAGGCCTCCTTTACGCCTTCCCGCCTCTACCACTTCTGCCCAGAGTTCTGAAGAAGATCAGGCACAACCGCGCCCAAATAATCTTGGTGGCTCTAGACTGGGCATGAAGAGTCTGGTATCCAGAGCTGTTGAGCATGGCCATCAATCCTCCGATCAGGCTGCCCCTTTGGGAGGTTCTTCTGTCGCAGCAGCAGGGGACGGTCCTTCACCTGAACCTGTCCGGTCTCCGCCTCCTTGTGTGGAGATTGAGCAGCAGTAGTTGACAGCTTTCGATCTTCCACCCAAAGTCTATGATGTTATCTTGGCAGTCAGGCATCCCTTCACAAAAACGGTATACACCTGTCGTTGGAAGAAATTTGTGCCATGGTGTATCGACAAATCTGTTGATCCCTGTTAGACCTGGCCTCCTTGGCATAGTCTCCCCTGTCTTTTGTTGCCTCTGCTCCCTGTGCTTTGACTGTGTGCTGAAATTTAGTTTTGCTCTTTTTGGTGCTCTTGGCACTTTACCACTGCTGACCAGTGCAAGTGCTCCCTGTGTAAATTGTATGTGTAATTGGCTTTTCCATGATTGCCATATCTGATAAGTCCCTAGTAAAGTGTACTAGAGGTGCCTAGGCCAGTAAATCAAATGCTACCAGTGGGCCTGCAGCCCTGCTTGTGTAGCCCTGTAAACATGGCTCAGACCTGCCACTGCAGTGTCTGTGTGTGCAGTTTTAAACTGCCAATTTGACCTGGCAAGTGTACCCACTTACCAGGCCCAAACCTTCCCTTTTTGTACATGTAAGGCACCCCTAAGGTTGGCACTAGGTAGCCCCATGGGCAGAGTGTAGTGTATGTTAAGGGTGGGACATGTACTGATGTGTTTTATATGTCCTAACAGTGAAATACTGCAAAATTAGTTTTTCACTTTTGCCTATTTCTCTTATAGGTCCCTTTGGGAGCAGATAGAAATGTGGAGTTCAGTGTCTCTGAATTCACAATTTTAAAATACATCTTTTGGTAAAGTTGTTTTTTAAATTGTCAGTTTGCAAATGCCACTTTTAGAAAGTGGGCATTGTCTTGCTTAAACCGTTCTGTGACGGCCTGCTTGTGTATTCCCTGTCTGGGTCAGACCGACATTTGGGATGTTTGTGAATGTCCACTAGACAGTGACACAAAGGTAGTTGGGGTGTAGCCTGCATATCCTGATTGCCCATTTGGGCTAGAGTGGAGGGAGGAGTGGTCACTTACACCAGAAAGGGCTGTGCCTGCCCTCACACAGTGCAGTCTCCAACCCCCTGGTGTGAGCCTGGGGGGGCATAGTCAAGACAGGATCCTGTGAACAACAGACTTTCCTTTGAAGTTTGCCTACTTCAAAGGCTGAAATGGGTATATGTAGTGGACCCAAAACCCCAGATTTTTAGATTACCTCTGGAACCAAGAGGAACCTCTGCCAAGTAGAAGGGTTGGAAGAGGCGTACTGCCTCTTTGCCTGTGACTGTGCTTTGCTGGGTTGGCCTGCTGCTTCTGCCTGAAAGAAGGCAAAGACTGGACTTTGTGGTATATTTCTGCTTGTGAAGTGTCTTCAAGGGCTTGGGCTGAGCTTGCCTCCTGTTTTGAAGTCTCAGTACCATCAAAGACTTCCTCTGCCAGCACCTGGACTCTGCTGAGACTCCTACCCTGCCAAGTGGTGCCCTATCCAGTCTGTGGGCCCTTGAAAGCTGAAGCTGGTGGAACAAAGGTGGAAATTCAGGCACAGGAGCTATGCAGGGAAAAGTTTGACGCACCACCTGCAACGTGGCTGTAAAAATGACACGCAACCTTCATTGTGGCTCAAATCGACGCACCACCTGCATCGTGGCTGGGAAATCGATACATCACCTGCATCGTGGCTGGAGAAATAACACAACACCGCTTTTGGCTGCTAAAAACAAAGCAAACACCACGCAGCACAGATTCTCGTACTTGTGTGGCCGGATTTCGCACTCAACTTTGCTGGGCATCAAAATCAATGTGAATCTGCACGGATCAGAGGTGTCTGTCCGGAAATCGATGCATCGCTCTCTTGCAGGAGAGAAAAAACGATGCATCGCCTACCCAACCAGAGAAGAAATGACGCATGCCCTCACTTGCGAGTAAGGAATCGATGCATTGCTGTCTTGTCTGACCCACGTTTGCCTGTGCAGCTTTATTTTTGACGCAAACCAAGTACTTTGTGTAACAACGTTGCCATTGTTTGCTATGGAGTAATATTCTATTATTTTAAATATTCATAACTTTACTTGTGTATGTTGGAGTTTTATCATTCTAGTCTTGTTTGTTTTAGATACATCTTGGCTGTTTTTCTACTAAACTGGTGTGGTTTCCATTTTGTGTTTTCCTTGTATTACTGTGTGTGTTGGTACAACTACTTTACACATTGCCTTTGGGATAAGCCTAACTGCTTGTGCCAAGCTACCAAAGAGGTTAAGCAGGAGTTATCTTAGGTGAGTGTCTCCTTTGCCCTGACTAGAGTGAGGGCCCCTGCATCAACAGAGTGCAAACTGACAGCCAACCAGAGAGCCCATTTCTAACAATGCCCTTTCTGCACCTTTCTCGGAGGTTCTCCTTTTCATTCTCTCTCTTGCACAGCTCCGTTCTGGGCACCCTCAAGGGTTATTTGTCTGTCATCTCTGCCTTTTTAGGACTGCCAGACAAACCTTCTCTGTTCAAATCTCCCATTGTTGGGAGGTTTCTTAAAGGACTCACTCCTATCCTTTTCATAAGGCCACAGTGGGATTTGAGCTTGGTCCTCACATATCTCATGTGTGCTCCTTTTGAGTTGCTCCACAACTGTCCATGCCGCTCTTGACTCTTAAAACAATCTTCCTGATTGCCATCACCTCAGCTCGCAGAGTGAGGGAGCTCCAGGCTCTTCCTTCTAAGCCACCATTTCTAGCTGTCCATCCTGACAAAGTGGTGCTTCTACCAGGGCTTCCTTCCTTCCCAAAGTGGTGACACCTTTTCATGTAGACCAGTCATTCACCTTGCCTACTTTTTACACACACACACACCCCCATGTCCCTTTCATGAGGAGGAGAGACTCCACGGTTTGGATCCAAAAAGAGCTGTGACGTTCTACCTCAGTTGTACCAAAGATTTCCGTGTGGACGATCAACTATTTGCGGGCTATGTGGGTGCGAAGAAAAGAAGGGCGGTGCAGAAGAGCACCATCTTGCGATGGGTAGTCCTCTGCATCAAGATGTGCTATGCTTTAGCAAAAAAAACAACCCCCTGAGGTTTTGCGTGCTTATTCCGCCAGGACAACTGCTGCTACCACAGCGTTTGCACGTGGAGTTCTAGTTCTGAATATCTGCCAGGCAGTGACGTGGGCATCTCTGCACTCGTTCACTAAACATTACTTCCTGGATAGTCAGGTCTGCAGAGAAGGCTACTTCGGCCATTCGGTCCTGTAAGACTTCTTGGTGTGACCTTAGTTCGCAGCCAAACACCGGGAATGGTATTGCTTGGGTATCTATTCTAAGGTGAGGAATCTACAACTAGAAGTCTGTATCAGATGTACAAGTTACTTACCTTCGGTAATACTATATCTAGTAGAGGCATATTATAGTTGCAGATTCCTTACAGAACCGCCCATCCTCCCTGCTCTGCAAACTGATTACTAGGTACAGAAACTTCCATTAAAGGGCCCTATTTTTGGCGCACCATTCTCAGTATTCTTAATGGCTCTGCGCTACTGGTGTGGAAAATCGTGAAAAGAAACTGGCGTCACCGTGCCAGGGTGGTGCCTATGTGTGACTGCGACATCATCGCAGTGACCACAATGCCAATGACTCACGCAGAGTCGACCAACGGCATGCAGGGGTACTGCTCGAAGAAAAATCTCTGGATCCAGTCTAATGCCTGGGGCAAATTCTAAGGGGAGGAATCTGCAACTAGAATACGTGTCTACCAGATATACCATTACCGAAGGTAAGTAACTTGTACTACAGGTTGTTTGATACCTTGGGGTTCCAACTTTGGTTGCACCAGTCAGGAGTAAGCCCAGCTGAGGGGTTGGCATGAAACCCTGCACTCTTCAATGGGGCGATAAAATCTTCCCATAGTAAAAAAACAACAGGTTCTGCATTTTTAGTACCAGAACATGTAAAGTACATATTCTGCCTGTGAATTATGCTGCATCCTGCATTAGCTTTCAATAGGCCTGCCATGGTGGTCCTTGCACACATTACCAGGGGAGGCTTGGCTTTGACTCATTTTAGCTTTGACACTGCTGGAAGTGGCAAGGCCAAACTAGTAGTTTGAAGTTGTTCTCCCAGTTTACAGTGGCAGACTGGGAGACATTGTTTTTTGTGTCAGGCTCAGGGTAGAGCAGTGCTGTGATCCATGGGGCGACCATGTAACTTACATAGTGCCATCTACTAGTTTCTTACAAGCAAGTTAGTCTATGTCAATCAGGTACAAACCAATTCAACATACACATTTTAGGGTCAAGGCACTGGATCTGAGGTCTGATTAGGAGACCTTGGTGCACTCTGAGTTGAAAAAGCAGCTGCATCAGTCCAAAACCTTGGGGGTGACTATGCAAAAAACAGCATTTTCTTACATGGGGATTTACTATAAACGTCACAAATCCACATCTGTCCTCCGAAGTGCAGCCTTCCCTTTGCTCCATATTCTGCACCCTCACCACCAAGGAGTTTCCCAACCGACAAAGGGATGCCAGCTACTGCTTTTCTTTCCAACCAAAACGTTAAATTCCTGACCTCACGCTCGCGTCTCTTTTGGCATGCATGAAGCCATTGCAAAATTGTTTTGCAGTCCAATGATCACAAGCTCACGGAAGATGTGGTGTTTGTTTAGGGTAAAGGGCACACTCTCTGTAACATTGCACATCTACCAACACTGTCCAGGGAAGGCTTTGGTAGACCCAGTCCCTCATGTGACCATTACCACGGATGCCTCTCTCCTGGGATGGTAATCATTCAAAGGAAATTGCTTCTAATATAAACAGACAACAAGACAGTGATGTATTACCTACAGAAGCAATGGGACACATTAACAGCAGTTCTCTCCCCTAGCACAAACTATCTGGCACTGGGTGCTCTGCCACAACGTTCACCTACTGTGGGAACAGTTCCCAAGAGTAGCCAACATCTTTGCAGACCGATTCAGAAAGACGCTTCAACATATCAACTATTGGGTACTCCACCATAAGTCCTTCACAAATATTTCTAGTGGTGGGGTACTCCACCAATAGACCTTTTTGCTACAGTCGAAAACACAAATTCTGAGACATCCCTTCAACAACAGTCTATAAGGAAAGCGCTATGGATGAACTGGTCAGAGATATTTGCCTACGATTTCCCATCCCTCCCACTTCTCCAATTTGTCATCTGGGAACTCAGGCAAATGTCTTACCCTCATTCTAGTTTCTCCAACCTGGGCCAGGTAGCCCTGATTCTCCACCCTACTAGGACTCTGCATCAGCCACAAAGAAAAGTTTCATTTCAAACCAAATCTCATCCTGCAGGAACCTAGGCAAGTTAGATGCCCGGACCTAGCACAGCTCCATCTTGCAATTTGGTACCTGAGGCCCTAGGAGTTTGGTTATTGCATCCACCACAAGAATGCATGTCCATTCTTAAGGAGGCTATGTGTCCTACCACTTGTGTCTTACATAGCAAACTGAAAATGTGTCCACTACTGCATAGCCAACAATTCTGACACTTTTAACCCTTCAGTACAAGAGATGTTTGTTTACTTTCTCCATCTACAAAAGGCATGGTAAGTTTACACTTCTGATGGATACAACTTCCTGTGGATTTCTCACCTAATGAATTCTCCCAGTGCGCCAGCATTCAACTGAACTTTTCTTCCCAGCTCTGCACGTCGACGAGGACGTCACTATTGCCTGACTCCCACGCGACTCCATCTGACGTCATCGTGGCAATAAGAGGACATCGCCAGCGTGCTCACGTCAGTTCCCTTTTTTCCGTGCCTTCGAAGCATAACGGTTTTTCTCCTGGCTCTTGGGAAGCTACTGTTTCTCGAGGTGTTACTTTGTTAACATGTCTCCACCTCGTAAATCAGGGTTCAAGCCTTGTAGAGAGTGCGGGGTCATATGTTGGTGATGGACCCGCATAATGACTTCTTGTGGTGTTTGAGCTCCGAGCACGACATGGAGGAGTGTAGCTCGTGTCAAAAAATTAACCCGAAGGCGCTCAAGGAGCAAGAGGCCAAGCTGTTTTTGGCCAAGGCTAAAAAGAAAGAGAAGCATGGACATCGGAGGTCATCTTCAGGGAAGTCCTCGAGGTCGCATAGGAGACGGTGTCAACATGATTCCCGGCGCCGTTCAGAGAGGTACCGATCCCGGTCGAGGTCACCATCTATTCGGCGTCGTGCGACGTGGGATGTCAGTCCGACGGTGACTCCTCAGCCTGAGAGCCCTCAGGCTTCTCCGACGCCGTCGGTGTTTGAAGTGGTCGAGCCTTCTCAGAGTCCTGGTTTCTCACCTGCAGCGCAGTCGGAGGTGCCTGATTAAGTGCCGACGCCGCAGAAGTATCCAGTATTCCCGGCGCCAGGAGTGGATCCAGCGGCATTCTTGAATGCTATGTTTAATATATTTAACTCCATGGCCCCTATATGTGCACCGGCTGGTCCCTTAGGTCCCTTGGCTTTTGGATTGGGCGTTCCGGCTTCATACAAGTTGACGCCATTCATGCCCTTCTGTCCAGCAGAGGGTGCTGGTCCGGCGCCATTGGCATCGCTGAGGAGACCTTCGATGCCGGTGGCTTCTGTGGATCTGGTGGCGCCGATGACTTTGCCACGAATCCAGTTGACACCAGGGAAGAGAGGCCGGTTATCCATGACGCCAATGGATCTGGCATCGGACGAATCCGGAGACCGGGCTGTGTCTCCTGGGCCGCGTCGGCCGAGGTCGTCGGTGTCGGACAATTCTATGTTGACGCCGAGGATAGAGGCCAAGCTGTGTTCAAGAAGAAGGGCTCTGAGGCTTTTGGAGGAGCAAGAGTATAGAAGGCAGCTCCTGTAGAAATGAAGGAGAGATCGCTGAGCCCCTGGGAGACTTTCAGGGTTTGGACTCTGCGAGTGGTCTCGATACTTCCCCTGAGTGGGATCTAGACTCTCCTGGGGAATTTACTGAGGAGGCTGCCTCGTTCCATACGTTTGGCTCCTGGTTCCTTCCCTAGGGCTCCATCGGAACATGGAGTCGAAAAGGATGGAGCAATCCGCCAAGAAGATTTTTTCTTCGTGCAGTATGGCCCTTAAGTCTGCAAATGCCACTTGTGTTTTGGGCAGGTATATTCATGCCCTGATGGACACGGCCAAGGCTGTGCTACCTGATTTGCCTCAATATATGCGGGGTCTCCTGTCTGATGCGCAAGCTGCAGCGACTCCGGTTAATCACTTGGGGCTGGATACGTCAGACTCGGTAGCCAGTGCAATGGGCACATCTGTGTTCACCAGGAGACATGCATGGTTGAGGTCTTCTGGATTTTCAACAGATGTACAGACGACCCTGTTGGACTTGCCGTTTGAAGGGGACAAGTTGTTTGGTTCCAAAGCTGACTGCCTTAGAGTGCTTTAAGGAGAGCAGAGCTACTGCCAAGTCCCTAGGCCTGCAGGCTTCTATGACCACCCCTTTCGGGCCTTTTAGAAGATTCAGGGGTTTGGAAGAGGAACTTCCTTTTGGTGAAGACCTCTACTGGCAGCCCAACAACGTCTAGCCTTCCCTATAGGTCCTATAGAGGGTGGGGTAGGGTTAGAACGAGAGGAGCCACCCTGCGGTTCTCTGCCTCTTCCTCCGGGGGGTGTGCAACAGAGAAAGCAGCCTTAGTCCTCCATCCATTGCGTCCTATGCTTCTCCTGTAGGGGGAAGGTTTCATTCTCTCCGCATATGGGAGTTGATCACATCGGACTCCTGGGTCCTCAGTATTGTGGGGAAAGGTTATGCCCTTCCTTTTCTGGAGTTTCCCCCTCCCATCCCTCCCTGTCCATCCTTTTGCACAGAAGACCATCTCTTGTTTTTGCAGCAGGAAGTTCTAGTCCTTTTATTGAAAGGTGCAGTGGAGTTGGTTCCAGAGCAGGAAAGGGGTCTGGGTTGTTATTCAAGATATTTCCTGATCCCCAAGAAGGATAGTCGTTTGAGGCCGGTCCTGGACCTGAGGGTTTTGAATTGGCTCCTCAAACAGGGGAAATTCAAAATGCTGACTCTAGTGCAGGTGCTTCTGGCATTGAAGAAAGAAGATTGGATGGTGTCTGTCGACTTACAGGATGCTTACTTTCATATCCCTATTCTGAAGTCGCACAGGAAGTATCTCCGGTTTGTGGTAGGGTCGCAACACTACCAGTTTGCAGTCCTTCCTTTTGCTCTTACTTCAGCACCTTGAGTCTTCACGAAGGTGATGGCGGTGGTTGCAGCAAATCTCAGGAGGAAGGGAATATCGGTATTCCCTTACCTGGATGATTGGTTGATAAAAGCCAAGTTTCCAGAGCTCATGCTGCATCACCTGCAAATGACAACCCAGTTGTTGTTCAATCTGGGGTTTTCGGTAAATGTGCCCAAATCTCACCTGGAGCCCTCTCAACACCTCCTGTTCATAGGGGCAGTACTGGACACAACATTGATTCGGGCCTATCCTCCACTTCAGCGGATTCAGGACATTCAGCCGTTGATTCCAATGTTTCAAAGTGGAGCGGTTATTCAAGTCCTCAAGGTCCTTCGTCTGCTCGGTCTGTTCGCTTCTTGCATTATGTTGGTCACTCATGCACGCTGGCACATGAGGGCTCTTTAGTGGTGCCTCTGCAGGCAGTGGTTTTTAGCACAGAGGGGATGTTGGGGAGTCGCTAAAAATTTCCAGAGACACTGCAGCGGATCTACGATGGTGGGCTGCGGATGGCAACCTTTTCCAAGGAAGGCTGTTTTCGCTACCACCACCAGTGGCCACGGTTATAACGGATGCCTCCACTCTAGGGTGGGGAGCTCATCTGGGGGACCTGCAGGTCAAAGGTCTCCAGTGGAACAGATGTTTCATGTCAATCTGTTAGAATTGCAGGCGATACATTTGGCTCTCAAGGCCTTCCTTCCTTCCCTTTGCAGTCAGTTGGGTCAGGTTGTGACGGACAACACTACTGGGATGTGGTACATCAACAAGCAGGGAGGAGAGGCTCTGTGGCTCTGGTCCTGGGCACAGGACCATCAGATTTGCGTAGTGGCTGGAGTTCTGAAAGTACGTGCGGACAGTCTCAGCCTACACTTCTCGGTCGATCACGAGTGGCGTCTCCATCCAGACCTGGTCCTTCACATCTTCAGGATGTGGAGATTCCCTCAGGTAGACCTCTTTGCCACTCGGGATAACGCCCACTGCCAGTCGTTCTGCAGCCTCCAGTAAAAGGTACAAGGGTTGTTGGGGGACGTGTTTCAGATGTCCTGGTGCGGCCAGTTGCTTTACGCGTTTCCCCCCATACCCTTGATTCCTCGGGTTCTGAGGAAGATTCGCCAAGACAGGGCCCAAGTCATTTTAACAGCTCCGGATTGGCCAAGAAGGGTGTGGTACTCAGACCTCCAACTCTCATTGTGCCTTCCGCTCGGTCTCCTTCACAGGGCAGATCTCCTCTTGCAGTCACAGGGGCAGGTTCTACACCCCCACCTCCAGAGCCTGCACCTTCATTCCTGGAGATTGAACGGGGAAATCTGAGTTCCTTTTCTCTCCTGCCAGAAGTGGTGGACGTTATTTTATCAGCCAGGCGACACTCCACCAAATCTGTCTATGCTGGCAGATGGGCAAAATTTGTTGCTTGCTGTGAAGAGAAGCAAATTGATCCTTTACGGGCCCGTTTGTCGGACATTTTATTATTTGTGTTGTCCTTGGCGCAGAGGGGTTGTGCAGTTGCGACTGTTAAGGGCTATCTGTCGGCACTGTCAGCCTTTCTGTGCCTTCCCGATCAACCCTCTTTATTTAAGTCCCCTATGCTTATAAGGTTCTTAAAGGGTCTAACTAACAGGTTTCCTCCCACTCTGTTTATTATGCCTCAGTGGGATTTGAATTTAATTCTTACATTCCTGATGGGTTTGCCGTTTGAACCTTTACATTCATGTCAGTTAAGGTTGTTGGTATGAAAGACTGTTTTTCTCATAGCTATCACTTTGGCTGGGTAAGTGAGTGAACTTCAAGCGCTTAGAGGTGGTGCTGAGGACCAGGGTGGCTTTCCTACCAAAGGTGGTGCTGAGGACCAGGGCGGCTTTCCTACCTACACCCTTCCATTTGGGACAATCTATAACACACTCGTCTTTCTACCCTCCTCCCCATCCATCAAAAGAGGAGAAGAGACTGCATCGAGTTGACCCGAGGAGAGCTTTAAGTTTCTACATCAAGAGAACAAGAAAGTTCCAGGTGGACGATCAGCTCTTGATTGGCTACGTGGAGAAGAGGAAAGGCTAGGCTGTCCTCAAAAGAAAACTGTACAGTTGGGTCATTCTTTGCATAAAAGTATGTTATTCCTTAGCAAAGAAAGTTCCTCCTGTTGGAATTAGAGCCCATTCCACCAGGGCTAGGTCGGCCTCTTCGGCCTTGGCTAGAGGTGTTCCTGTGTATGAAATTTGTAAGGCTGTGACTTGGGCTTCCCTACATACTTTTGCAAAGCATTATTGCTTTGACTCGGAGGTTAGGAGGGATGGCCATTTTGCACGGTCTGTGCAGCAGGATTTCTTGGTGTGACCATTCAGGCACCCGCCACCGAGTGCGGTACCGCTTTGGGACTCTATTCATTAGGTGAGGAATCCACAGGTAGTTGTATCCATCAGAACAAGTTACTTACCTTCGGTAACGCCTTTTCTGGTGGATACACTAGCTACCTGTGGATTCCTCACGGTCCCACCGCCTCCCCGTTGCCTGGTTGGTCATACCAAGATTTCCTAGGGTGAATGTATATTTGATTGTATATGTATATATATGTGGTGTATATATAGATGTTTATATTTGTATAATTTTTTTTTTATTTGATTAAATATTACGTATCATATTTGATTGATGTAGGCCTGTCAAGTATGTGATGTCAGGTGATCACCTGTTCGCCTCAAAGGCACGTACAAAATGGTGAAAACTGACGTCAGCACGCCGGCGAGGTCCTCTTATTGCCGCGATGATGTCAGACGGAGTCGCATGGGAGTCAGGAAATAGTGACGTGCTCATCGACGTGCAGAGCTGGGAGGAAAATATCCATCGAATGCTGGCGTATTGGGAGAATTCATTAGGTAAGGAATCCACAGGTAGCTAGTGTATCCACCAGAAAAGGCGTTACCGAAGGTAAGTAACTTGTTCATCTATCTGCCTTCATCAAACCACAGTTGCTACCTGTATGCAGAAAAAACAACATGCCTCTCTGTTCAGGATACTGTGGGTAAAGCATTTATGGAGTGATTAAAAGACATACCCCCACAAGCCCCTCCAACTGCAGTCTGGAACTTAATATAGTCCTTACCAGACTTATGGAACTTCCATTTGAACCCTTATACTCATGCCTTCTTTAGTTTCTTTAAAGGAAAGCTGACTTATTAATCACCATTACCTCCCTTAGGCCCATTAGGGAGCTATAAGCCCTTACTATAGAAGAGTCCATTATATGGATCCACATGAGTGAGGGTAGTTCTCAGATCCAACCCTAGGTTCTTCCCTAAGTTAGTATCACCTTTCCATCTCAAACACAATATTGAACTTCCAGTTTTCTTCCCACAGCCTGCTTCTGTGGCTGAAAGGGCATTGCACACTTTAAATGTTAAAAGGCCCCTTAATTGTTACATAGATAGGACCAAAACATCCTGCAAATCAGTTCAACTGTTTGTCTTATTTGCTAAACCTCATGAAGGAAAGGTCATTTCCAATGCTTGCATAGCTAGATGGATTGTCAAATGTATCAAAACATCTGGTAGACTTCTATCTGCAGATTCCTTACCTTAAAATTATTGCCAGGTGAGAGACTGAATGCAGAAACTTTTCAAACAGTACCTCTGAATGCCAGTTGGTGGCGTCATTCAGCTTTACGTCAGCGGCGCCAAAGCCAGAAGGGGCATGCAGTGCCTAAATAGGTGCCAGCCCTGCACCCTGACATAAGTTCTTTTCTTTCTGCGCCAGTCAGCAGATATCCAGAGACAGCTAACTCCAGTCATTATTTGACAATTTTTTTTGACGTTTACACCTAGTATGTCCGTGGTGCTTTGAGCAGGACTGTGACTTCAAGACCTTAAAAATCTTCTGCCCCATGCACCCAAAGGTGTTGTGGGAGCACTCGTTAAAGCTCCTTGCCGCCTGATGTCAGATGACACGGTGATGATCAAGATCCTGGTTGTGTGGAAAGTCTCAGGACCTCTCAAGGAACTACTGCCGATGTTAGTTGTCTCGATAATATTTTGCTTTGTGTAAGTCCCACAAACAGAAGTAGAAGAGCTCTTCAAATTAAAAAGGCAGGTGAAGCCTTCTGACAAGGTGCCGGAACAACACGTCAAAGCCTCATTCCCACATTTCCACTGTGGAACTAATATCTGTGTTTGTCCCCCGCCTCCCAAGGATGACGAGCTCAAGCAACGTCTGCCGAACTCCAGGAATTTTATGACACCATGCATCCCATATTTGAACAATCTGACCCCTCTGGAGCGATTTCGGGCACAATCGGTTTGGAGAGAGCACTCACTAGATTCACGTTGGTGGGTTTGCCCTCGGTGCCAGTCAGATCTTTTGGATTCAGAGTCGGATCAAAAGCAGCTACCACAAGACAGCAACCTTTTGGGGAGCCCACTTCAGTGCCACCATTCTTAGCACTGCTGACCGCCTACACCAACCCCCGTTGTCTTACCTGACTCTGAAAGAGAGCGAATAGGCTTCATCCTACACTAGCCAGGACCATGTCTTCCAATTCAGAGCCAAAGCTTTTTTGTTTTGGTAGGTCTGGTAAGGGAAACATTTGGGAAGGGTCTCATTACCCTTATGGTTACCTTAACCCTTGATGAATTTGAGGACAACTGTTATGAGTAACTGGTGGATGCCAGTGGTTTGGACAGCTCACCAGACACTGGCTTATTCCGTCCTCCTAACACGGGTATGTAGGCAGGGGCTTTCTTTGCCATAGTGGTGGTAAGGGCAGCTGAGGCCCTGGACCTTCAGCTACCCTCTGTAGCAGGGAAGTCTAACATCTTTACAGAGGTGCTTCAGCCAGGAGTTATCCCCTCTGAGCCTTTCCCATTTAATGAGGCCCTTACGAACATCCTGTTTTGGACCTGGTCCTAGACCTGCACAAGGGCTTCTATGCATGGGACAAATGAATGCCACCAACGCCCCACTCTTGGGGACCCCTGTTTCCTCACCCAGGACCCCACATTGGAGAACTTAGCGAGCCAAGCCTCTCCTTCCAAGATTTACCCCGGTGCTTTTCCTACCACTCCATCAGATAGGGAATCCAGAAGACTGGATACTTTTGGCACAAGTGTATGTTCTCTTCCACCAGCCTAGCACTGGAGTTGGTTACCACTGCGTATCTTTTAGGCCTATACACTCACACAGTTTAGGATTCGGTTGCGCAGGTCCTGCCCATGGTCTCGGAGGAGGCCCAAGCCATAATGTCCCAAGCAATCACAGATGACAGAGAAACAACAAAGTTCACCATTCGCTGTGGATTGGATATGACTGATTCGTAGGGCAGAGTAATTGTGTTGTCAGTGGCACTAAGACCCCCACGCCTAGTTGAGAACCACTTGCTGCTCTGGGGATGTCTAAGCTTCCCTTGTGGACATTCCCTTTGATGGTGCTCACCTTTTTGGTTGAAAAGCAGTTTCAGCGCTGGACCACTTTAAGGACAGCCAAGCTACTACCATGTCCTTGGGCCTCACCATGGCCTTCTGCTAACCCAGTGTACCTTTTGACCCCTCAGTGGCTGTGACTCCTACAGATAACATGGGACCAGGAGCCAAAGGCCAATCCAGTGTGGTAGCTGCAGCCTCCAAACCACTTAAGCTTGCCAACATACCATCACCAGCAACCAGTGGGCAGCTGGATCTGCCATCACCTGTACCTTTGGAGGTCAGTCACATAAAACCAGTAAACATGCCACATCATCCAAAAAGGTTACCACATTACCTTTCTGGAAACCTCACCACCCATGCCACCTTCTTCCGACCAGCTGACAGAGGACCACATGTCCCTGCTCTGTTAGGAAGTTTGGGCCCTTTTCGCCAAAGAAGCTGTAGAGAGTATTCTGGAAGAAGTAGGTTGTGATTGCTATTCTTGCTACTTTCTGGTGCCCAGCAAGGATGGAGGTTTACGTCCTCTTCTAGGCCCGAGGCTTCTCAACCTCTTCTTGAAGGAGGAGTTCAAGTTGCTCACTTTAGCTCAGGACCTGTCTGCCCTCGATCCTGGAGACTGCATGGTAGTGCTGGATTTGCAGGACAAATACTTCCACACGCAGGTCATGCCTGCGCAGAGGCATTACATGTGTTTCATGGTGAGCTACAAGCATTATCAGTTTACTGTGCTTCTCTTTGGCCATATCAGTGCCCCCTCAGAATTTCTATGGTGTTTTTAACTTAGAGTAATATATAAAGACTGTACCGTAATACAACCATAGCTGTTCACCAAAGTAATGTTGGTTGTCATAGCACACCTGCAGACGTCCGGGATCTTCCCTGCCTCAACGACTGGCTGTTGAAAGTGGGCTCAACCCAGGCGGTCATCTCCTACCTCCAGATTACAGCGGATACATGAAGACCGTCTATTAATAAACCACTGCTGGTATGCGAGTTGGTGATTTATTTACTTTTTTCCTTTCCCCTTGGGCTTTGATCTGTGAAGGTTCTACATCCCTTGGTATACACATTTTTATTTCTCCAAAACTACTGAATATATTTGCCCCAAATAACAAAAAGAGACCTTTCTGGGCCAAGATCTAGCTTTCTGCCAAATTTGGTGTAAGTCCATTCAGCGGTTCAGGCTGTAGTCATGTTAATAAAATGCGAAATCCCCATAGACATTGCATGGGGAAAAAGCTTTTTGGGACCAATCCCCTTTGTCTCAGCCCCTGCTTGATGAATCACCCCAGAACTTTCCACAGAGCAGCTACAGTGAGTGGCAAGCTAATTTTGAAAATTTCAATAAGATTCATCAAACGGGCCAAAGTTATCATCAAAACAAAAATGCTTCAGCTATGGGAAACTTTGGTTCTAACAATAACTACATACTGGCTATTGCCCGTAGTTTCTATATATACACGTATATATATCACCTTGTGGCGGTCACCACTAGGTAGTTATAGTTAGGGCCTAGTTTATATAAAAAGGATTTTTTTTACTTGCCTATATCATTAGCGCCGCTTGGCGAAACTTCACAAAACTTTACACAGAAATGTGCTAGTCACATCACCTGCTGTCTAGAAAGTTTTGTGGTGATCCCTTCAGGAGGGCGGAGAAAAAAGGGAGGGTGCCCAATACATTTTTTCCCCATTCATTTTTCCATAGGGGTTTTGAATAACGATGGCTCCAAAACTACTGGACGGAATTACACCAACTTTGACAGAAAGGTAGGTCCTGGTCTAGAAAGCTACCTTTTTTTGTTTTGGTGTAAATCCGTTCAGTACTTTTAGAGAAATTAAAGCAAATCCAATTTTGTATATATATAGCAACGTGAAGGATTCGCGACCACTTCAGATCTCGTGCTGAGATCTGATTGGCTGAGAACACTTCAATAACTAAGATATTGAGGTGTTGCCAGCCATCTTGGGACTCGGCTGCAGCTGTGTCCCAGGAGAAAAATAATAAAAATACAAAAGGGGTCAGGTTACAAACAACGTGCTCCTTAGCTCTGGTGCTGGTGTCCCAAAGGGACCACGACTCCTAGTGCAAAATAATTTTATCATGTCGGGGAGGCACAATGGCTTCCCCCCACAGCCCTGGATGCCACCACCTCCCCGGGCCTACAAAAAATTATCCCAGGGGCAGGGGGGACAAAAATGCTTTTCATGTATGGCTTCTCCCCACAGCCCCCTGAGGCCACCACCTCCTCCGGGCTTCAATTAGTTATGAGTGGGGGGGACACGTGCCCCCGTGCCCCAGGGACCTTTGCCCCTGGAACATTTAACAAATATAGTGCGGGGGCTGCTCGGGCCCCCGCAGCCCCAGGGATCACCACCCCCTCATGGCGGCTTCTGCTATATCCCACGGTGCACAGTGGATCGTCACAGCAAACACTTCACTTTTGACACTGGGACCTGTCAAACAGGTCCCGCTGTCAAAAACCAAAGCTTTCATCTCTGTCGCCTGCACGCAGGTATGCGTGCAGGGGACATAGATGAAAGCTTTGCTTCAGCAAACACAGAACTGCTGCTTAAAGCAGCTCTTTGGTTGCCGAAGCAATGGGACCACGGCGGAAGGCCTTTAAGCTACCCCGCAGTCCCAATTAGGCCATGCGGGGAAGGCCTTGAGGCTACCCCCGCAGTCCCAGATAGCCTGTAAAGGGCAGATAATAAAAAATATAAAAAAATGTCCAGGGACCACGGGGAGCCCTTGAGGCTTCCTCAGCTGTCCCAGACAGTTCATAAAGTTCTAAAAAAAACAGCAATGAATAGTTCAGTGTGAAGGTCATAGACCTTCACACTGAGCGTTGAGGGTTCGAGTCCAGCTGGACTCCTTTCCATCTATATTTTTTTTTTTTACTACACATCAAATGTCAAATACATTTTTCTTTTTAATTTGTCCAGAAATATCTCTTCTAAGTATCTCGTACATTAAAGCCTAAAAAAACTCTCTCTCCCTTTCACTCTCCCTCTATCTCATTCAATCTTCCTCCCACTCACAGTCCCACTCAGATACTCACGCACCCATTCACAGACCCACTCGGACCCTTGTGCACCGTCACAGCCCCAGTCAGACCCTCACGTACCCCACTCACAGACCCGCACACCCACTAAAACACTGATGGGCGCACTCACATTCATACCTTCTGACAGCCACTCTCACCCCCAGACACACCCTCTCACACCTATTCTCACAACCAGAGAGGCCGCGGCCAGCTCCTACGGATTACGGCCAGTGGTCTGTGCACAACATTTGGTTAGGTGGTTAGGGGAGGTTAGCCACAGGGTCTGGCTGCAGGCCAGGTCTTGCTGGCAACCTGCCCTGTGCACGGGTGAAGGCCGTGCACAGTGCAAGGTTGGGTACTTATAGGGGGAAGGCAATGCGCGGTGGTGGTTGGATTAACATATAGTAATCAAAATGACTGTACATTAAAAAAAAAAACATAGAAGTTCACTTAAAAAAAAAAGGTTATGGGACGTTATAGTTAGGCTTACATTTTATGCGTATGAAACATACAAATTCACCATTTACCTTCTATGGTTTTGTATGTGTAAAATGTGAGCCTAACTATAACGCGCCTGTAACTTTTGTTTTTTTAAAGTGAACATATCTATCTGTCTATCTCAGTGGTTCCCAAACTGTGCGCCACGGCACCCCTGTGCGCCATCAAAACTAGCCAGGGGCGCCGCCAAGGGACTAGATACTGACGCAGAGAAAGATGCCTTTATTGTCACCGAGGGCTGAACTGAATGCTACCTGATATAAAACAATATAAACATAACACACTGTACTCACCTAGGCATATATAAGTCCTAAAAAGATAAATAATGATAATAATCGGGTACAAACAAATCATAGCCACGCGCCGTATGCCATGTTAATCATCTGCGTTAAAACAGAATGCTGGCTCCAGTGAAAGCTTGCTTGCTAGGAGAACGCACAATGGGAAAGGAGTATGAAATAAAATCTTGTTGAGATTTCCACGAGGAATCCGCCTGGATCATGTGCAGTCGCTGCTAGTAGATGAAGCAACTCACGGCATTTCGGCAGGGTGTATTTAGAAGTCCTCGAGCTATGCTTTTTTAAATTTCACATTACATCAAAAGCAGGGTTTGGAAACACAAGGATTACCCCAAACTCTTTTTTTGCCTAATCAAACAGGACAACAGGAGATTTCACATGTGAAAAGTCTTGTATATCACTGAATTTGTCCAGGAGAATCAAATGCAATTGTGTTTCTTTACAATATTATCCTGGATGGGGCCTCTGGCACTGCCAGCAAAACAGATAATTCAACATTGTTGTCTACCTGCATCCCCCCTGCCCCTTATAATTACAAACCTACCTGCAGAAAAAACAATGGTCCCCCATTATATCTCCTCTATTGTGGTCATTTTCTTGCCACATTGAATGGGAAAAAACAGAGCGCCATCAAAACTAGCCAGGGGCGCCGTGCCCCAAGGAGAGAGTTCAGGAACTACTTTGTTATGCATTATAAATGCTCTGGCCAGGTAAGTGAATGTTATTTTTCACGCTCTTACAACGGCCGTATGTTATATTCAACAGAACATCATAAGGTTCTACTCTTCTCAAGCAGTGCCAAACTAAGGGTACTTGAAGTGCAAACCCTGGTTATAAAATGCCCCTTTTGGTTTACAGAAAAAAAGCAGGACCCAAAGTAGATGACTTAAAACAAACATTTCCAGGCAAGAAATTGGTAAAAATGCAACAATCGTGCAGGTGATTCGTGCTTCTACATTAGGCGGTGGCGAATTCTAAAACGAACAGATGCAATCACTGAAATTAACAATTAACACTGGGGTGAAGGCTTTATTTACCAGTCTGCTACTTTTTCCTAGCACTTCTATTTGACCTCCAATTAATGGGGTGTTTGTACAGATGATTTAGTCAGTCCATATTCTCAGAACGCTACGTGAGTTAAGGTTTAGCTTATCTGTTAATCTTTTTAACAGTTCTTTCCCTTTAGGTTTTGGAGTGCTACTATCTTCTGCGACCAGCGTTCTAATGGGCTTCAGTTATGAACGCACTGTGTTCCTCAGATGAGGAGTTCTGGAGGCCTGTTCAGCATCAAGCTTCAACGAAACCGCTTTCTTTCAATGCCAGAACCAAAGCGGCCTGCAGAAATATGGCAAAACAGATATTTGCTCCCCAAAATACACCCTGTGAGCGAGGCAGTGTGGTACTCAGGAGCAAGGACAGAACTAAGAAGCGAATGACAGACTCCTGAAGCAATGTGCATGTCTCCATCTCATGCAGGAGATTTCTTTGCTCACGGAGCAAACAAAACAGCTACTCGCCAGCGGGTTTAAACCCACTGCGTGCATCTGTGTATAGGTTGTTGACATTAAACCACTAGGGAAAACTCAGCACTTCATCTTTCCTAGGTCGACAGCATAAGTACAACTTAGTTGGACAGCACAACTGCGTCCCATCCAAGCTTAGAGAAATACCTGTAGGTTTAAGGCTTTAGAAGGGATAAAAACACTTGCAGGCTACTAGTGCTAATGCAATTGATACTGCTGGGGTCTATCAGAGGTCCTTAGACCTAGGTTGTTGCAGGCACAAGCAGGAATATTTTGCAACTTAAATCACAACGAAGATGTGCACTTTTAAAAGACAGAAAGACAGTTTGTGTGCAACTGCAGCACTGCACAAGACTTTTGGGAATGCATGCTTGAAATTGTCCTTCTCCTTGCAAGTGGGGAGGTAGGCTACTCATCTATTCTCTCTCTTATCTGGTCACTGGAAGTAACACTCTTGAGTCTGCTTACATAGGGGAGAGCAGATAGAAAATTCATAGACAGAATAGACCAGGTGTGTCCGCAGTGACATGGGGCGTGATTGTCCATATATGAGGCTGAGACAGGAGTCATGAGAGCACACACAATAGACGTGAGGGCATAGACAAGAGGCAGCAGACAGGAGGCATCAGAACAGAGGAGGCACAAGGACACATCACGAGGCAAGAACAAGTTAGGAGGCATGAATAAACAGACGTGAGTCAAGGACACACAGACAGTAGGCAGAAACACACAGACAAGAGGCAATGACAGACAGTAGACATGAAAACAGACGTAGGGCAAGAACACATACATGAGGGCACAGACAAGATGACGGAACACACAGACTGGAGGCATCGGGACACAGTAAACAGGAACACAGACAGTAGGCAGGAATACACAGATAGTAGACACAGACACACAGACAGGGGGCAAGAATACACAGACGTGGGCAAGAACACACATACGGCTTCACCCCAATTATTTTTAGATAGAAAAATGGAAGTACTCCTGAGGCTGGGCTTACATCTTCCACCTGCCAAACAAAAGCAACATAATGGGGAGCCGCAGCCAATGGCCAACATGTCAAGGGAACCGTGGATCAAAAAAGTTTGGGAACCACTGGTCTATCTATATATATTTAAACCAGGATGAGGAGTTATTTGTACACCTATAAGAGTTGTCATAGCTCATAAGATGTTGCCATTCATTTATTTTATGTCATTTCCAACAATTGATAAGATGCTTTCTTTCCCGTTGTCATTTGTCAGATAGACCTACAATTTTGGTGCTATCAATATAAATTGACTGAAGGAATAATACCCAAACATTAATTTTCTTCCATCAGAGGTGCAGGATTTAGCGAGGGCCTTGTTTAAAAGAAACTTTGGGGATTGTGCTATTGTAGGTAACATGCAATACATGAATATGAATCCAATGTGAATATAAATTAAAAACTAATGAGGGCCCCTATATTTTGTTAACACACCTCAGAAATTGTTTTGAAGTCTCCATTAGTCGCTGAAACAAGATTTTATGACATATATTTAAAAATAATTTGATTTAATGAAATGCTATAAACTACATATACCAGAATGCAATTTGGAACTCAGTGAAAAACACCTTGGATTGTAGTCAAAACACTGTTACAATTTGGTAAATATGTATATAGAAAAACGTTTAATTTTTCTTTGTTAAAGTATATATATTTAGTGATGTTATGGAGTAACTCTTGATAAGTGGTGTAACTTGAGTATTTTTTCTGTTACTTTGGAGTACTTTATTTTAAGCGCCGAAATTAGCACACAGGAAACACCTGTGAACAAGGTCTGGTGAGACCGAAACGCGTCAGGGAATTCCTGTTTGTTTGTTTATGATCTCACTAATGTATTAAAAGTTAAGGTATTTTTGGCACAACGACAGAGTGCGTTTTTCTCTTGCTAAAACAGAAAGAGAATCTTGTTTTTTGAAAATATGGTTGTCCTGCCTCAAACCAGCACCACCGGAGAATTAAGTGCGCCGTAACACGCAGATCAGGACATCTTTTCTTTCATATATATAAATATATATATATATATTCCTTCTACGTACTTCAAAGACCGCGTAACCCGGCGTCCTCACACAGGTAACAGAGACAAGGGTCGCAAAGCCCCTTGCTATAGACAAACAAATTTCCACTTACGGAAAAAAGTCTCTGCCACACACGATGTCCAAATCCTTTTCCTTTATTCAGAAAAACTAAACGCGATTCGGCAGTCCTCGCTGCCTTGTTCACGAATAATCCTACTTCTATATATTCTTTTCTGATAACACAACATAAAAAACTGACTACTTTCCTTCTTGCATTTACGGCGGCCATCTTTAACTTTCATGTTTTATCAAATCATATGAATATTTGTCAGCTTTTTTTACCAGTTATTTCTTCTATCTTCCCTTAGATAGAATTATTCATCATTAAATCTTTACAATCAAATTACTTTTTCCATGACATCATAATCTTTTCCTTATGTCACTTATATACTATCTGAATAAATACACAAATATAAGTCTAGTTATAAAACAGAAGTTCATTCATTGTAATTCACCTATATATTTTATTATACAATAGCTCTTCTGCTTTTCACGTTACTTATTTCTATTTTTGGAGGTACAATAACTCTTCTGCATTTCCGATAGCTCATCTATGAAAACAATACAAAAGAGAAAAAAATAGAAAAAGATTGCTATATATAATTAACATAGTGCCACAATTTAACCAAAAGAGCATTTACAAAAAACATACTTTTTCAACAAATCACACATTTTCGATGTTAGAAATAATTTCAGATCTCTCATTTTCTCCAATGATTCACTGACTATTATTTTAATTCAACAAGTGTACTGCTAATTCCTCACCCTTATTAAGTCCTTCAGGTTCCATGGAGTTACAGTCAATAATTAAGCGAGATTCTAATTTTCTCAACTCTAATGTTCTATTTCCTCCTCTTACATTTATTATTATTCTATCTAATACCATGAACTTTAATTCACTAACCCTGTTACCATGATATTCTTTAAAATGTCTGGCAACAGGGTAAGATCTGTCCTCATTGTTTATGGCCCTCATGTGCTCCAATACCCTTTTCTTGGCCATATGTATTGTACTGCCAATGTAGAATTTATCACATGGGCACTTTAAAGCATAAACACAGTAATCTGATTGACACAATAGATGTTTCCTAATCTTAAATGGTTTCAACCGGCCCTTGAAACAAATTTCTTTACAATTATTACTATGTTTACATGCTTTACATTTCCCACAGACAAAAAAACCTTGGATTGTCTTTTTATCCAATGCTGGAATCAAACATTGGCTTAATGTGTCCTTCAAGGATCTACACGTCCTGAATGTAAACGTCCTATAATCATTGATCGTATTAACTAGATTCTCATCTGTTTCTAATACCGGACAGAATTTATTAAACATCCTCTTAATCTCCCATATCTTATCATGATATGTTGTAATAAATCTCACTTAATTCCTATTTTGTTCATTTAGAGTAATCTTTTTGGTCACCAACAAGTCCTCTCTTTTAATTTGTTATACTTTCAATAATGCTTGCTCAATACATTTCTCAGAATATCACCTCTCTCTAAATCTTGTAATCATGCATCAATATCAAGAACTCTCCAGACTACAATTTCTGCTTGCCCTCAATAACACTCCATATGGGATGCTTTGAATTAGGTTTTTCAGGTGATAACTAGTGGCATGGAGTAAGCTATTTCCCGCCGTATCTTTTCTAAACAGTTCACATTCCAACCTCTTATTTATCACGCTTACTTTCACATCCAGAAATATAAGCTCCAACGGATGTATTTCACTGCTAATTCTAAGATTCAATGAATTATGATTAAAAGTTGTAACAAATTCAATGACTGATTCCATGTTATCCTTCCTGATGCAAAAAATATCACCTATAAATCTTACCCACAGGACTACCTGGTCTTTGAAGCCAGCAATGTCCCTTACCACCTGTTCCTCCCAACAGCCCAGGTATAAACCTGCATAGCTGGGAGCAAAGCATGTTCCCATCCCAGTACCTTGGCACTGTTGATACAATGTGTTCTCAAAAATTAAGAAATTGTTTGTTAAACATATGTAAACCATTTCTAGCAGCATCTCAGTATGTAGAAGGTACGACAAAGACCTTGCTCTCAGAAAGTATCTTAAAGCCTTATTCCCTTCCTCATGTGGTATACATGTATACAGACTTGTGAAATCAAGACTCATTAATAAAAAATTAAAAAAACACTCAGCTCGACCTCGCAGATGATGCCACCTCCACATGAACCAACTTCCAGAACACCACAGCTGACATTGCCACCTGGGTAAGGTCTAACTGCTTCAAGCTGAACTCAGACAAAACTGAGATCATCATCTTTGAAAACAAATCCTCTCCCTGGGATGACGCATGGTGGCCCACCAACCTCAGACCCCCATCTGCTCCCACAGGCGATGCACACATTCTCTGAATCATCCTTGACACCCATCTAACCATGAAGCAACAAATCAATGCCGTCTCCTCAGCCTGCTTCAACACCCTCCACATGTTCTGCAAAATCTTCAACTGGATACCCATTTTCACAAGGAAGACAGTTACCCAGTCCCTCATCTCTAGCCGCCTCGACTACGCCAATGCCCTATGTGTCAGAATAACCAAACAACTCCTGAACCACCTGCAGCTCATCCAGAATGCTGCAGCAAGACTCATCCTCAAACATCCCAGAAAGACCAGCATCACTCCCCACCTCAAGACCCTACACTGGCTCCCCAGGCAGCACAGATGCCTCTTTAAACTCCTCACAGACACATACAAGGCTCTCCACAATGCTGGACCCACCTACCTCAACAACCAGCTCACGTTCCACCAACCAGCCAGAGAAATCCAGTCAACCACCCTCGCCTTGGCCTACACCCCCTGCATCTGCCGCAAACGCATTGTAGGACCCTCCTTCTCCCACCTTACCACCTAGTTCTGGAACACCCTCTGCACTGACACCTCCCCCTGCCCCCCCGCCACAGCACCAAACCAGCGCCTGGAGACCCCCTGAGGTGATGAGCTTGCGCTTCACAAAAACCTCCTGATTAATTGATTGATTGAGCAGTAACATTTTCATTTTTATCATAACATTTACACTGTTTGATAATGCTGCATCAGATATGGCAGACAGTTAGCAAGTTACACCCAGAACTGGTGATCCAGATTTCATGCAGACCCTAAGTGGGAAGGGTCTTTAAAACATTTTTTATAACTGATCTCCATGAAATTTAGCAGAAATCCAGTGTGTTTACCTACTACTTTTTTCAAATTCATTAAAATCCTTCATGGGGAACCCCAATAGTGGGTACTCATTTTTCTAATGAACATTGCCATTGTGTGAACAATCTGCACAAAACTTTGCAGAAGCTTGGTAGGATTAGTATTCTATTGGTATGTCAAATTTTGAGCCAATCCATCAAGGGGGAGATGAGGCAAATTTAAAGTGTGGGCAATAAAACTGCCCACACTTTGCCTCAAATGTGTAGACAGCTAGCAAGTTATATTAAGCAAAGGCATTTCAGTTTTTGTGCAGATTTGTGGGAGGTGGGAAATTAAAAGAGGAGTGTTAAAACATTTTTGATTCCTTGGTTGTTCAGGGAGGACCTGACCTGACACTTTGGACTGGACCATTACCATTTGAGCAGGGGCCAGACTGATTTGCATGTGACTAAGTCCAGCCAGAGATGTCATGGTGTGCAAAATAGTGATGAACTAGGATGCGGCCTTTAATAATTGGCAGTGGCTGAGATTGATTCAAGCATTTAATTCATCTCTTTTTGTATACTTTTTAAAAAAGGATCTTTTACTGGTTTCCTTGAAACAGCATTGTAACAACCATTACAATAGATATGATCACTGCTATTTTTAATCATTTGACATAGAACGTACATTTGTTAGTGCATTTTTTGAAAAAACCCTCAGTTCAGGTATCGTGTATTTCTCTTTTTTGTACTTCTTATGCTCCTGATGTTGTTGGTATCCTTGACCACACCTCACTTATATTCCATCCTCATCTTCTGTCGATTATACTGATGATTGCTTCCCCCACCTAAAAATGAGTCAATAACGCTTCCCAGGCCTATTAAGTTCTCTTCTACTCTGACATCCCTCTGACACTGTCTAAGGTGAATTTCTTCCTCCATCACCCATTCTATCACATCTTTCTTCCAGTGCTCCACTGTCGGTCCCAATTGACCCATCCAATTGATCGCCACTCAGTGATACTCTAAAAAGAGTGGCAATTGGGTAAATTTGTAGTTTGTTTTCCTTCTCTTTCGTGGCGTTATGTCACTCAATAGGCAGATCATAGGGTCCTGTTGTATATGTGTGCTACATGTGGTTCTCAGGTGCTTTGTCACAGTTTCCCACAACGCCTTGACAGGTGGGCAATGCCATGCCATTTAAATAAAAGATGCTGTGTGTTAGGGACATTGGTGACAACCTCCTGACTTTGTGGGGGTCTATCCTTTATAGAGTACTGGTGTAATATAGGTGCGATGAAGATAATTGAAGTGCACTACTTTAAAACATGCGTTTCAGGAAACTGTGTGCACTAACAAGCATATCCTGTTCCATTGTATCTCCTTAATCTGAGTCCTCAAGTCTTCCTCCCAGGTAGCTCTACCTGGGAACTGGGTTTTTGGTCTGTCAGCTATCATGGCTTTGTACGGATGTGAGATCAAATGTTGTGTCCCTCCAAGCTCCAAAAGCCCCCAAAACAGGAGTGATGACGGAGGAGTAGTCGGATAACTGGGCCACAGCTCCCTAACTATGTTAGCTATACTAGCATGCAGTAAGAACTGACGAGCTCCCACCGCAAATGTTTCCTGTGCTGCCTCAAAGGTAATAAGGTCTTTATTAGGTTAATGTCTTACATCCCTCCTCCTGCCATGCTACAATGGCCACTGCATCAGCTAGGGTTCAGCAGGCAGGCAAATCCCAAAAGTTGAGTTCCCTAGCAAAGGGTGTCTTCCCTAACACTACCTGTGCAGATCGCTCCAATAAGGTTACTGTGTGCTTAATGAGATACAGTGCTTAAGCCGAGTCCCATTTGCCAGAATGCAATAGGTGTGGTAAGGTAGTGGCCTGTCTCCCATCTGCCTGCAGTGTCTTCTTCCAATTTCCCCCCCACACAAGCCAATGGGCTGCATGTTGAAGTTGAGATGCAAGGTAATACATCTCTGTATTTGGTACTCCAAGACCACCCTCCAGAGTTGGACAGATGCAAATGCTCCCAGGCCACCCTATTCACCCCTCCCCCCACATATACGTGGAGAGAAAGGAATGTAAATGTTGGAATGTCGCTTGGGGGAAGCATGTCAAATGAGTATTGCATTGTGTAGAGGCAGCGGGGATAAAAAACCATCTTCACCACCGCTACTTGTCCGATTGTCGACAGAGGGAGAGTATTCCAGAATTGTTTTGAAGTTCTAAGACCCTCTGTCACTCTAGCTATATTGTATTATGCCCGTTTCCATTGAGTAGACGCCATCACCACACCCAGGTAACGAAACCTGTCCATCTCCCATTGCTATGAAAGGGCCGGTAGAGTTGCGTCCACCCTTGCCTTTCTCCCTAGTGGGAATTCTAGCAGTTTATGTTGGTTGATTTAGAGTCCTGTAATATCCCAAAGTTGTCAAGATACTGCAGTAATATGGCAGTGACTCCCCAAGTGACATAAGGTAAAAGAGAATGTCAACTACATGAGTTATATCTCCCACTCAGACAGCCCTTCTGGCCATCTCCTGCCAAATTTGGATTGCCAGGGGTTCCATCGCAAGCATGAAGAGGAAAGGTGGCAAAGGGTTCAGTGTATAGCAGCCATATCCATGAGTGGAATTGAGGCCAAACCCCACTGCGTCCAGCACACTCATCAGTGCCAATCGATAGTTTTGAATGCCTTGGCTAAATCTATGGATATCACGTGGTCCCTAGTATCCTTCACTTAATGCATTAACCATCTCAGGTTCATGGTTGTGTTCTTTCCAGGTATAAACTCATGTTGATCTGCTTGTACTAATCGTGGGATCACTGGCTGTAGTCTGAGAGCAAGTTATATGCAAAGGATCTTTATGTCTGTGTTGAGCATGGTGAGTGGACGAGATGTGGATGGGCCTGAGGCAGTCTAGCCTGGTTTTAATAAAGTAATGCATCCTTCCCTCATGGATGAGGGCAGAACTCCACATGCTCTAGCTTCTAAATACACCTCTAGTAGATGTTGGGAAGTGTCCACCGAATATATTTGGTAAAATTCAGTGGGAAAGCCATTACTGCCTGGAGACTTCGTCTAATCCCCCCCCCGCCCCTTCCCCCCAGGTAGACCTGATAGGGCCAGAAGGACTTCAAAGTGTAATGTTCAAGCCTATCCCTCATGGAAATCACTTGATGCTGCAAAGCTGCCACCTCCTGTCTCCCCTGCTCATCCTCCAGAGGCAGCCTCTGAACAGGTGGCAGGGCCTCCTCCTTGTTAAGGAGCTCGGTCTGAAGGCCTTGCACACCCCGCATAAAAGGTCCACACAATACTGCCTTCATCGCCTCCCACTCTGTAGTGTGACTCTGCGTACCCAGCCAATTATCTATAAAATAATCTTTTCAGCACTTCCACCAGTGTTTCCCGGCCATGTACATCTTGCAATGTGTCAGTGGGGAATCGCCATGTGCTGGGGTACCAAGGGGATGCTCCCCATTCAAATGTACATGTCACTGGTGCATGGTCAGATGAATAGAGGAGAAATGTACTACCTCATGGATCACAGGGACCTGGTGTGTCGAAGTAAATATATTACCTAACCAACTAATTGTGCTGGTGTGTGACATGTGTAATCCCTCTTCCTGGGGTGCTTCTCCATCCATATATTGCTTTATCCGAACTGCATCATAACCTCCCGTTATTGTGTCTGTATCCTTGGCTTAATGTTCGGTCTTGGAGGATGGCCATCCAATTCCTTATCAACTATGCAGTTGAAGTCTCCTACCCAGAACAGATTGATATCCACCACTGGGTACACTACATCTGTTATAGTGCCACAGAACAGTCCATCGTCAACATTCGGTCCGTAGGAGTTCACAAAAGCCATATCTACCCAGTCCAGTCTACCTTGCTGCCTCCAATTCAGCCTTCATGTATGTCAGTGCAAATGGTACCCCTGGAGCAAAGCACATCAGTACCCCTCATGAGTGGGACGAATAGTTGACATAATACACTTGTCCCCTCTTTTTTTGGCTAATTTATTTGCTTCCTCATCAGAGAGATGCGTCTCCTGTAAGCATGCAATATGTATACTGTGTCGCTTAAGGAGGGACAGTGCTCTGTATCATTTTTGGTAAGATCCCAACCCTTGCATATTCCAGGAGAGGAGATTCAACTTACTTGGTAATGTCATTATCGTTTAGTAGCAATTTGTCTATGCGAGTACAAACCCTCATGTCAATATGACACTGATTCTAATACAATAACCAGATTAACCACTCAACAGGAACTTTCCTCCCTAAGGACAAGAGGCCGCTAACAAATACTGCATACTTGTCCACAATACGTGATGTGCCATGACTTGCACTTTTGTCCCCCCTTTGGATCACCTGTAAGCAAGCTTTCCCATGCAGCCTTTTTTTGAGAAATTCCCCTCCCACCCGACCACCCAATTGTCAGGGTGTCAAACAATTCAACAGTAACTGAGTGTCCAAGTCAAGCCTTGCAGGAGCTGGTTCAGTGTGGCAGCGTGCATGCGTTTTGTGCCCAATGTTCAATTGCCTGTTTCCCTCAGCAGTACACTGCAATCAGACAGTGCTCAGCTGTCATTTCACCCTCTACATGCTCTCAACAGTCTCACGACTCTTATATCTCACTCAGTTAGTAGGTCGCCACCCAGCAGACAAAGAGAGAGTGCAGCGGCACGTCAAACCCAGTGATCACAAATTCCCATCAGGCCTATACATCCAATTTGCAGCGGACACATCATTACTACACCATTCAGATTCTCATTATGCCTCATACATCCCTCTCTGATGGCCACACACATGGTTCCCCCATCCTGCCATGAAACCCACCACCTCTCAAATTCAACATCGTTAACCTGGCAGCATGCTGACCTTAATGGCCTACAACACATCTTACTCTTAGTCTGAGGTAGTATGTTCGCCTTGTTCTAGTTCACTGGTGGCTCAGGCTTCTGCTTCTGGGATAACATCCTCCTGGTTTGGAGATGGAGCAGAATTTCTGAGCTCACTAGGGGAAAGCTCACCCTCAGTCTCCAAAGTTTCTCGACATTCCATGCTTGTGGAGGCCATTGTGTCGTCCTCACAGATCACCTAATGACCAGAGCCCCCTTTCATAGGATGAGACCTTTGGGCAGGGCATTGTTGCTGGGACTCCCATGGCTCACCACCCGTTTGAGGCACATCCACCTCTGCAAGAGGACGCATCCAGATGGGATCAGCCATATCCAGTCATGTCCACACCTCGCCTGGTCTCTCAAAGAAGTATGATTTCCTGGTGTATGTGACTTTCAGCTTTGCCGGATAGAGGAGCATATAACAGATGTTCATAGTTCTGAGACTTTTTTTTTACCTCAAGGAAGGTATTGTGACATTGCTGTACTGTGCGTGTATAGTCTGGGTAAATCCAATATTCCGTCCCTCTGATTGTGAAGTAGATGTTTCTGTGGCTGCCCTGAGGCTGGCATCCCTGTAATTCAGAAGTCTGGCTAGAAGGGCCTGTGGGGAGGTCCCCAGAGATAGCCTTGGGGCCAATGCCCTGTGTGCACGTTCTATCAAGAAATGTTCTGACAGCCGGGTTGGTATCCACTCTGTATGCACCCATTTCTCAAGAAACTGTTCCGTGAACTATCCCTATGCTCCCTTCTGAAAACCTAGGAGGCAGATATTATTCCTTCTCGAGCATCCCTCCGCGTCTTCATCTGTGTCCTCTAATACAGAGGTGGCCGTAGTCATGTGTGCCACTTGTTTAAGTTGGTGCACCTCGGTTTGCAGATTTGTAATGTTTGATTCCGCTTCAGACACCATGCACAGGTCTGCATTGTGGAGATTAACCTCCACCAAGACTCCGTATGCCCTTCCAGACCGCTCTCGAGCCCTGAATAGCCCCCAGTACGGCTGCACACGAGGGCTCCTCTTGTCGCTCTGGTGTGTCCTGACCCTGACGAGTGAGCTGCTGCGTACCGTGCCAAGGGGTAGTCTACTGGGTGATGGCATTACCCTGTGCTTGACGTTGCAAACAATCTTGCCCCCTAGTGCCATCCATACCATATTTGATGTTGTACCCCAACTATACAGAAGTCACAAGGTCAGAGACCACCAGTAATATATAGTACTTTAGTGCAGTGATCCCAACCTTTTGACTTCTCTGGACCCCTACTTTATCATTACTGGACCCCCACTGAATTATTATTGGCTTCTGGGTACCCCCTTCTCTCCCACCACTGATTCATTAGTGGAAGCCGAGGACCCTGGCCTAAACATTGTCAATGATTTGAAATGCAAACCAATACACAAAAATACAGAAACAAGCATTCATCAAACACATGCACAAAAGATAATGCATCTTATTTAATTTGCAAACAAATATTAATTTAAAAAAATACATTTCAATAGGAAGGCTGGAGCTTTTCTAAATTCAACTGAAGCCACACATCGGCTATGGTATGTTCTGTTTGATGCACCTGGACTGCTCCCACGAATCAATCAGAGGATACTAATTTAATTTTTAGCCTCCAATTTCAAACTCAAACTTTTACAGCAGGTTTTAAAATTTTCAGTTGTACATTTAGACACTTTATTTATATACACTTTATTAATTTGTTATCTTATTTAATTTTCTAAGCAGTCACGGACCCCCTGAGGACCACAGGTTGGGAACCACTGCCTTAGTGCAATGAGCCTAAGGGAGAGAAACTGCCGTCCACAGATTTGTGTGCTGGCAACCAGTGATTAATCAGGGTCGTGGTGCTTATTATCCCTGCCAGTCGGCCCTCCTCCACAATGTGGAAATGTTTATTGGGCACTCTGACTAGAGACCCACATAGGATATCCTGTTCATAGCTGGGGGCCCCAGCAGATCCCATCTGCCCTTGATCCCCTTAATTACCAGGCAGGAGGGTCCTAGAGAGGGTTTCTCATACCACTCCGTTGAATGGCCCCAGGTTCCAGTGCCTAGTGCCTTTCCAGTCTGAACAAGTGTGAATCCCCCATGGGGCTATACCTCTCATATGGTAGCTGGGTCTTGTGTGCCACCAAACCCTTTGAGAAGTTGCAGTACATGCTGCAATATCTGTTCTTTCTCACGTGCCCCCTTCAGTTATTGTGCCATTGGAGGCCGCATAGTGAGGGCACTATTTAAATTGGCTTTCGCGTCTCTCCATTGCTGTTATTCACGTTGGGGGACCCTGTGCAGTCAAGACCTCCAGGGGCACTGATGTAGCCACAGGACACCTCCTTATCTCCTGAGCTGGCTGCCGTAAGCCCCGTATCAGGGTAGGGTCTCCGGCTTAGGCTCGTAGCTTTGCTCTCGCAGCTGCTTGTGCTTTCAGGCAGCAGCAACAGCTCCATTTCTCACATGTTGTCTAGTGAGTCTTGCTGTTGACAGATCAGGGACTTGGCACAGCCACTCCAGGTCAGGCCCTGCAGTGTGTCTCCCCAAAGCCCCTCAGGGAGCCCACACCATTCTGGATCCCTGCTCTGCTGCTCAGAATTCCATGCAGCCCGCCCCTTGTAGTGTTGCTCACGCACCTCTGTGCTAGGCTGCTGTAGTCTCAGTAGTTTTGCCGCCTGTTCTCAACTGGATTATGCTCTTGGCTCACCCTATCCTCCCACATGGGCTGGCATGGTGTATTAGAGTCATGTTTGGGGTGTTTAGGGCACTTGAAAATGCAGGATGTTGCAGGATTCGCATCACATTAACTACCAGCTTGAAGAATCTGTTTGAAATTAGTCTGCAAAAGAGCACTAACAGTTTGTCCTGGGGTTGCGCTACAAATAACATGCAAACCTGTCACAAAGTCGTGTGTTGGGGATATAATTTCAAATGCTTGGGGGGGGGGGGTTGTAAACCCACATCACTGTAAAATAGCCAAGTCCACATTGGCCAGATATTGACCTTCCCATGTGCTCTTGTGTTGTGGAAAAATACAAAATGTGACAAAACAGCAGACTTGTAGGTCAGAAGTCTTCAAACAGTGGGACGCACTACCCCTACTGGTCTAAGGTAATATTCCAGTATTTTGCCCAGAAAGGACAGTCTTTCAGCATTGCGCAGATGGCCAAGCATGGTGGGAAAAGGGTGAAAGAGGCAAAGACAGCCTTCTACTCTGGTCTGGAAACATCAGTGCAGCTGGTGCAGTTGCATTAGTGACGATAAGTATGAGGGGCTAAACACCCGGGTTATATAGGGTGGTGATTTGTGATCAGCTTCTAACTTTGTTAGTTGTATTTGCTCTTTTAAATATTCTTACTTTTAGTGCTAATTTTGAGCTACATAAAAGTCCCCCTGCTCCTAACCCTGACACTCCTACTGCACAAAGTCTTGATAGAAGTTTTAGAAGGGTCCCAACTCCAAAACATTTTACTTAGGGGCACTCAGAGCAAAACAGTTTCTAGACTTTTGTTCTAGATGGACCTTTTCTGTCCTCTTCCTGAAACTGATTTTCTAAATCAACAACTTGGTGCTTCACTCTTCAGTTCCAAAGGAAAATTTTCCTTCAGTTTCACCCCTCCCCCCTTCATCATGCCTTGCTCTTCTCACCTGTGCCTCTATGACCACGTGTCCTTAATGTTAAACTTATTAACCCCTGTAACCTTAACTTTCTCTGCAGGTACACTATTTGAAATATTGGGCTTAAGACATTGTAAAAGTAGCCCAGCCCTATTAAAAACCTAAAATAGTGGTTATAATGTGATACTAATATATGTTGTTCCCTCCCACGGCAATGACTGGCCAGCGATGGACAACAGAACAATTAGAAGGAAGCTGGCTATAAAGATTTGCAATGACAGAAGAGGACTGAAGAAAACTCCAACTCTAGAAATGAACAACAAAGTTGCTGGTTTTCGTTAAGCCTTTTTGATCTCTCTTTCTTTTCTTTTTTTTTTTTTTTAAATATTGTGGCCTTTCTTTTTGTTATCTTGTACAATGTTCTCGACTTTCTTCTTCTTGTTTTCTTTGGTATCCTGGCCCCTATGGGGCCAAATGTATGCCATAGATACATACAATTGCATATTGACACATATCTTTTGATCCTTTTCACTCAACTGCTGTTTTTATTCATTGTTTTGTCATTTAAAACAGCTTCCGAGAATGCTCTTTATCTCCAAGTAAGGAAAGTCCCAGTGAGTCAGAAGTGTGGGAGAGGTGGTACAATTTGCTACGTATATGACATTGTTGCAGACAACTACTTTTGTATGTATATGGTATTCCTACAGCACAAACCTAACCAAAAAGCAACTTTCTCAGATTTATTTTATATAGTTGCCCACCTATCATAGTTTAGCAAGTAATCTTTCCAAAGCAGGAAAATATAGATCTGTTTTTTAGTACCGGATTTATTGAAGTTTTATTTTGTGTTTTGGTTTGCATAAGTTTTATAATGCAGAACTGGCACAATCCTTTTCAGGATTTACAAACTAATGAAAATTAGTATCAGCTTTTGTTTGTAAGTAAACGTACAACAAACTGCTGCTTTGAATTAGTCTGCGTCAAGGGGGGCATTCCAGAAGTGGGTCATGGTTATTCCATGCAGCCACCCATGTTTGTTAATCCAAAATCCTATGAACAATAGTAAACATGGTTTCACTTTGAAGCAGGCATTAAAATGAGAAATTACTTTATTTCTCCTAAATGATTCCCTATCAACAAATCCATATTCCTAAAGTACTAGTGGGACCCTGTAAGGGAATTCTGTCAGTTAGCTAATGTGCTTGTTGCATGGAATCTCCAACGTGTAGCCCAGCTGTTAATGATTTATCAGTGATCCATAGCCATTCTAAATTATGCCTGAAATCATATAGGAGTAATCCACGCTTGGCCTGCAGTTGTTGTAAAATCATCTAAGAGTCTTTGGCCATCATCTGAAAGTCCTTGTGTAGTCATCCTTTAGTAAGCCACACTCGTTCTGTTGTGTTCCTAATATCATCCTTCAATAATCTATGTTCATTCTTGACTTGTCATCAAATCATCCTAGAGTAATCCACACTCATCCTTAAATTGTCATAGGATCATTCCGGTTATCAACAGGCATCCTGAAGCAGCCATAGGATCATCGAGGAGTAATACGCACTCATCCTGAAACTATTATGTAATCATCCTAGAGTAATCCACAAGCATCATAACATTGGCTTGAGACCATCCTGGAGTAATTAACACTCATCCTGAAGTTGTCAATTAGTATTCATAGAGTTGTAAAAGGGCATCACCCCCTGCCAGTGGAAGTCATCAGAACCCCATCCTAGAGTAGTTTTTGGGATGACTCTAGAGTCAACTCATTTAACTATTTCGCCCTATAGACCTACTTCAGGATGGTTTGGGATGACTTCACCTGGGCTATTCCTGCAATTAACTGGTGAAGTCATCAGATGACTTCAGAATGACACCAGGAAGATCTTCCTTTTTGACTTGGGTAGGAGTTTGTCTTGTTGGCCATCTTGCTGGTCACACCCCTGTTCTGTGTTTTTGTATACTTTAGTGTGTCTTCCCAATAACTTTGGCACTGTCTGAGGGATCTGCACTACATTTGACATAGCATGGTGAGTCTTCTCTTGGTTCTTTCAATTTTATGGCACGCTATCAATGTGGGTACGCCAGCAAGCAGATTTGAAGGGGAAGGTCAGAGAAGTGTTCATTTGGCACAGCTTGAAGCATCTGTTTGAAATTTGTCAGACATATAACAGGCTTACCTTTCTCTTGGTTAGGGGAGTTTTATAGCAAATCCATGAAGTGGGCCACAGAGAAATTGGGGGCAATAATATTTTCATTTTCTAATAACCTTGATGCTGTTTTATGAATCTGCATAAAATTTGGCAGTCAGTGCAAAGCTAAACAGGCACCAAGCTATGCTGCATGCAAGGTTGTGTGAAGGACCTTACAAAAGACTTTGCGTAAGTCGTAATTGGTACATGGCAGGTGAATGTGGTACACCCAAAAAAAGAAAAGAAAACATACAATTCACTGAAAATAAATCCCACAGTTAAAGGTCAGTTATGTTTCAGAGAACACAAGACTAAAAAAAACTCTAAATTTTTATATTTATGCCGTTCACTACATACCGTAATCCACACTGCGCCATGTATACTCCTAAGCCAGTGTTAATAAATTAAAGGTTATCTTCTATGCATTCTAGCAACCTAACTTGGACAAATAGAATCTTCATTTGTAAGAGGTCTGCTACTTCTGAAATGAATGGACTCTGGCAGTACAGGCCTGGATAGCAAAATAAAATATAATGTGACCCCAGTCATTATAGAAATGTCATGTGTGAAAGATAGCTTTTCAGTCTAGATCTACAAGGCTAACAAACATAACATATCTTCTCTATTGTGCAAAGTCTTCAAAGATACAGAACGTGTAGGATTCCTAAATAACTGCAACAGAGCTGTGATTTCTTTAATTCCAAAACCAGTTGAAAAATGACCTCCGATATAGAAGTTATAGACAAATCTACCAGATAAATATGGACATCGGAAATTTCACCAGGGTACATGTCATCCCCTCTCTTATTTACTCCTCACAAGCTGTGTTTGCCTCTGAAAGAAAGTATGAACATCTTTTCCTCATACTGCGGCAGATGCAGGATGACTCTGAAGAGAACATAATCATTTCTCTAGATGTAGAAAAAGTATTTGATCATGTTAAATGGGGGTACCTGTTCACAATTCAGAAAAGGTTTGCAATTGGTGAAAATTGTGCATTCTGTCAATGATCACATAGAATTACAGCACATGGCAACTCTTGGAGGGGCTTCATTCTGATCTGTTTGAAATTAGCATTGGCACTAGGCAAGGAGCCTTATTTCCACCATTCTTGTTCCTCGTGCCCTTAGAACCACTGTTGACTGCCATTAGTTTGTATATTTCAATTCAGAATGTAGGACATCAGTGGGCAAGAGAAAGATTGTTGCCTAAGTCAATGACATTCTTCTAACCCTGAGGGATCCCAAGTCATCAACACTCATCTAATGAGCATCGTTGAGGAGTTCACCTGTCATGAAATTGGGCGCAACAAAAGTAAGGAGTTGTCCAGAGCAACCTCGAAAGCTGCAGTAGCTTGCTCCACACAACCATGCCTGTCTAAGTCAATCAGTCTCTGTGAATTTGTTGAGCACATTTGCTGCCCCTACTTGAAAGGACAAACTGGACTTTGCTTTTTTTTAAGCACTGAACTGTTCTATCTGGAACCATGTGCAGGTCTTGTAAATTGTTACAGCCCTTCACTTTAATTATGTTTTCACCAAACTTCCTCCTTCTGTGCCTAATCATCTACTTTTGGAAATGTATAAACATGTCAAAGCTTTCATCTGGACTGAGGGAAAACTTCCTCTCAAACTATGGGGACTCCACACTGCCACCACATCAGGTGGTCTCTGGCTCACTGATTTGGAGCTATATGATATTGCTAATCAAATATCGCAAATGAGGCAACTGCTATTGTGAAGAGGTGAACTTCAGACTTGGTTATACTAGGAAAAAATATGAAACCTCACCAGATTGTTGATAAGTTATATTGCACGCTTAAGGTACAGACTTAAGTCCCGATTTATATGTTGGTGGTGTGTGTATACTCCGTTGCAACAGCAGTGGCACATACACAACACCAACATAATTGTCCACTCGCATGATTTGTCAACGGATCAAAGATTTTGCTACAATAATGACAACTTCACTGCCATAGCTGAAGGCCCAGAGGTGTAAGGGCCATCTGGAAATGCCTACTTGTCCACCCAGACAAATCATGGGGGTGAGGGACAGTAAAATACAAATAATGCTCCCCCCACTGTGGAAGATGACTCCCATGGAAAGGGGGCATTACTTCTTTCTCGTTTCAAAGAGAAAATCCTGAACTTTATTCCAAGCCATTAGAGCACACCACCTAAATACAATCACAAATACAGTTGCCCTCTGAAAAATAAGCAGATAGCTTGCCGTCCCTGCTGCTCACCTGCGATAGAGCAGAGAATTAATCACAATTTAAATTCTGCTACTTTAGATTCCTGCATGGTTGCTACTCGACCATTGTGCTTCTACAATCCACTGATCACCTGCTAGATGCATCCTACTTGAGTTGTGATTCTATGATTTTGCCAAACTTGTCTGCGATAAACCAGTGGATACACATTGCAACCCTATGCAAAACTAGTGTTTTTACATGTTGTATCGGATATTTAGAAAATGACTTCCCATTGGCACAAATGGATTGCTGCCTCACTTGCAGTGGCAAACCTATGCATTATGACACACTTGAAATGTATTTTGGCGCCCACCTGTCAGGAGTGGCTCAGAAAGGATGAAAATGGTATCTTGTGAGAAATTGATTCATGGCTTATAAGATCAAGTTCCCCAATTCAATCTCATTTGGGGCAGATTCCTCAATGTGAAGGGCAATCAGGTACATAGTAGAGGAGGTACAGGGTACTAATTCTCTTTTACACTGGCGTATTGTTGAGAATATAGTATTAGAGGTCTGTGTTTCACCTGATAACACATCACTTTTTGTTTCTTGAGACTTGAGATTTGACATATACCAGTTATATTAATGATCATTTACTATTAAATATTTGTTTTAGTCCACATTTGTTGCCCCCGCCTTACCCTGTCCCACTCTACCACCCACTATTCCTTGATTATTTGTCTATCTGGCATCTGTCTAATCATAACTACTGGGTAAGTGAGAAGATGGCTCCCTTCATGACCAGAAGCACCATCACTCAAGCCCTAGTCACTAGCTGTCTGGACTATGGCAATGCACTCTACACAGGAATCACCACTCCATACAGAACTCCACTGCTAGGTTCATCCTTGACCTCCATAATTGGACACACATCACCCCTCACCTCAAGAAACTCCACTGGCTCGCCATACAGAAGAGATGTCAATTCAAGACGCTGATCCACATCTACAAAGCTCTGCACAACCAAGGACCAGCCTACATCAACCACAGCCTGATCTTCCACCAACCATCCAGACACCTACGCTCCACCTCCCTCTCCCTCCGCACACCCCCCACAACTGCAAAAGCAACAGTGGAGGCACTCTTTCCCCTACCTTATTGCTAAATCCTGGAGCAACCTCTCCCTGCATCTCCGGACCTCCTCCTCTCTTCTAGAATTCCAGAAGACAATCAAGACCTAGCTGTTCAACTGAACCCAGCTGAAGCAGCAAGCCCCTCAGCGCCTGGATTCCCTCACGGGTCATTAGCCTTGCTTTATCAATCCTGCTTGATTTGATTTCATGAGAAACTCCAATTCGCTTATTCTTTTGCCTGACGTATTGAACCGTAAGTAGGGTGTGGCTTAAAGCTATATTTTGGCAACCAGAAATGTGAAAGAAGCCTACTCCTGTATGTGAATTTCTTTTGTTGTTGGGGTGGATTTGTGCAGTTTAGCGTGGTTTTAAGACACCTGTAATCATGGTTAACATTTTTTGTGTAAGAATTTTGCTTTCCTCTTTTTATTTCTTCTTTTTTTAACATCAAGGGGAATCTCTTGGAAGGACGTCAATGAATCATTTGTAATTCGCATTTTATGGTAATGTACCAGCGAGGAGTGTGACTCGTCATGAGATGCTGCATTGAAGACTGGAAGAGAGAGGGTATTTCAGCGCTTGCTTATCTGAGCCTTCAGGGGAAGAGAAAAGAGCAAGCTCCTTGAGGAACCTATGCCATCATAAGTCCCAGTGAACATGACCGGGTCACATGAGACTGGAAGGGACCCACTCTAGCACAACCCTTTAATGTTGCTAAGATAAACTCTGCTGCTGTCATGCTTGTCCCTAGTCAAGGTTGCAGGAGTACCTGGATGAATTTGATGTGGGTAGTTTCACCAGTGTCCTGTTTGCTATCTAGCCAACAAGGTTTGTTAGGTGTTCTTTAGAGTCAATGATTTTGTTCTTATTCTGGGATTTCCATACAAGAACTTGACAGTAAGCAGTTGTTTACCCCCTTGCGGCATATCAGCATTAAATAGCAGTTTTATTATAAACTAATTCAATAGCATTCAAGTTATTGCCTTCTGAAGGATGAAAGACCGAAAGGGCCCTTTGAGACTCACACCTGAGACATAAGGTGAAACAGATTTCTGAAACGGATACATTAGTCCATGGAGCCACTAGACCCAGTGTCATCAATCTAAAGTAAGAACTGACGTACAATCTATACCAAGGTCTTCAATCTTGTCTGTAACAAAAACTACTTATGTTTGATGAAAACCATCCAAACTACCAACATTAGTCATGTATTAATGACCACCCCATCCAAGATTTTCAGCTGTGATCACATCAGTGCATTAGGCAGAGTTGCCAGCAGTAAAAGTAATAAAGTACTATCAATTTGGAATGCCTCTGCGTGGGTAACAGCTATAGCTGCAGTCTGACTGGCACCAAGCTAATAAATAATGTGAGTGATATATCTGTCCAACTCAAGTAACCGCTTCAAATACATTTTGAAAATACAACTAAATTCAACTTTTAAAACATCAGCTATGAGTTCTGAAACTGTCCACATTTTCAACTCGAATATATGCTTTATAATTTTGCTATCCACATCATGATTGAACGAAGCAAATTATTCTATATAAGTAGGCTAGGATGCTACTAATTGTTTTTTCTCGTCTGGCTTCCATTAGCAAGAGGAAGCATTCTTCCATGACAATATCATACACTTTTGAGTGGAAAAGCTTCTGCTTTTGATATTTCGAGAAACAGGTTTGGGCTACAAGGTGCCAGACAGAAATGCAACTGCACTGCCTTTTATAGCTGGCTAAAAGACACCTTCAATCTCTCTCTTTAAAAGTGTTTTTGACTGCTACTATGATTATTGTAAACAGTACTTCCCAAGCATCTTTTTTTCAACTTCCTCTTGAATCAGTTGATTTGATTCGTAGATCTGAAGAATGTTTTCCAGTTCATTAGGTCACCTTCCCCTTTTAGAGGTTAAACATAGCCATTACCACATCAATGTTTGCCCTTTTTCTGAACCTTAGTATGAGACAACCCTGTAACAATTCTTGGTATATCGCATTTCCAGTGGGCATCATATTGGCCATGCGGTGAGTGAGAAAGTGCCCTTGAAAATTCCCCTATCCAGGATGATATCATGACCACCACATTACGAGGTTGGAGGGCAGACCCCCCCAACCTATCACCATCCCCTCCAGGATCAGTGATCCTGACGGGCTAATAATGGTCCTGGTTGTAATAAGTCAACCCAGCGCTGCACTGCTGATTACAACCTTGTTCTCCTTGTCTCAATGTCATGAAAAGGCTGGTGGAGAGCAAGTGCAGGGAGCAACAGGGAGGTCCCAGCACTGCCCATGGCATAGGCAGTGCAGGGGTCCCTTGCTGAGCAACCTTGAAATGCACATTGTCTGCTATGCATTTCAAGGGTGTTAATGCCTCCTGCATGTGGCAGCATTGTCACTGGTTCTATTGACAGCCTGCAACAATGCTGTCACACCTTACCCACTGGGCTGACCGGCGGAAACCACAACCAAGTGGGAAAGTCGTAATGGGGGCCGGCAGGGAGGTCACCAGCATGTGGCGACCTCCCCGTCAGGAGTTTGGGGGACGGATGTTTTCATCCGCCAAACTGATAATCAGCCCCTAATACAGTTTTGTTTCCGTCGCTTTTCCCTAATTCAGCAGGTCAAGCAAATAGGTCTCGGCATAACTGAAACATCAAGAGCCCAAACGTATTACCTACGCATACCTAAAAAATCATGAATCCAAAAGTATTACCCAGATATAAACTAAAGCTACACAGAAATCAAAATGTTTTATACATTTTTAGTTTACTTCTAGCATCACCAAACCAAGCCATTGGTGCAGTCATGGTATCCTACGTATTTCTTTTTATAAAAAAAAATCCAAAATACCTTTTTCGGGTAAGTCCATGTATTATTCCACAACAAGAAAGAAATCTACTTTTGCCCCCATGAGAAATGTCACATTCCCAGAAACGGGTAGGGCGGTAATCTGGAGATCGAGTCACACTTTTGCTATATGGCATCAACTCTGTCCCTGAACAGACACTTTAGTTCGTCAAGCCTCTACGTGCAACTTGTTTACATGATTCTGTTCCTCCATCCTAGCCCATTCTTCGGAGTTAAGGGCTCAAATGCCAATACTAAATAAGGATAACAATTAGAGTAAGAAACTTGTAATAATTTTCTTGAGAGTGAATAGATATTTCTTGCATTATGCTCTCTGTATGCATATTTAGAAGTGAGGTAGCAGAACTTTGAATACTGCCCCTGACGTCACAGTGATCAGTTATGTGGAAACGTATGCATTTTGTTAAACAAGATACTAATAGTTTAGTTGCAAAGTGGTGCTTTCAAAGCCATATTAATATACACTCACTATAGAATAGGTTACTGAAAAGCAGTGGTATAGCCTTAAAACTTTATATTTACTAAATTAGTTTGTTTCCATGTTCTTAGTCAAGTTAATTAATAGTTTGCACTAAAACGACAGGAAAATTCAAGAGAGAAAAGTTTAAAATGTTACATGCAAAATCCGAATATTTTAGTTCTGCGCCATATTCACTGAAATATAAAAGAGTTATTTAATTTTAAATCTATTGTACCATGAACATTGACAACGCTTATTAATGTTAGATTCATAATTTTAAATGCTCGATGTGTATTATTTGCAAACATGAATGTGCTGTTTTAATTCACTTTGCTTAGCCTAAGTGAGGCCTCAAAGGCCCTATTTCCTGACTGTGCAGAAAATATTTAGTCATTCTTGCTAACGTGAACTTTTTTTTCAGACCTGGTGCTCATGGGAATGCTAGCTTGGTAAAAGATGTTCTTTTGTTTTACACATTGTGAGCCTGAGAAACTAACCTTGAGCACAGTACATTCAGGAACTGTGGAATGGTCTATGTATACAGGTGTTTCAACTTGCACAGATGAGCCAAGATAGATGTTTCCTACATGTTGGTAAACTGAATTTCCGTTAATGTTGAAGTTCTGTGTCGCATGACTGGCGTCCATTTGCAGTTACATCTTGTGCATCATGTGGAGTGATGATGGATGAATCATTTTGCTCTGTGAACTTTCATATATCGTTACCCACTTGGATCAGTGGCAGTCTCTCTCCAGACTCACTGCAGTATTTTCTCCTCACAATCTTCTTTGAGAAGATTTTCCCCACCCTACTTGCTCAACCCCTGGACTCTGAGAAGTGCAGTTGTACAGTTCTCTCTCTACCCTTGCCCCTTTGAAATGCTTTGCTGAGACTTAAGAGATTTTCCACTGACGCAGAGAAGAAGACTCTTGACCGAGCTTCGGAAATGCTGACACCTTCCCTTTCTCCTTTTACCTACTTTTTGTCACCTTTAGTTAGGGATCTATTACCCTACATTTCTTTTTCCAGATTATTTTTGTCCTATTGTGCATTTTGCCTTTTTGCCCACATGTGTTTAACTCAACACATGTTATCATGGAATTGCTAATTCATAGGGTTCCCCTTTGCCCTGGTTACTAAATCGTAGAATTTAAATTGCTAAATGATTAACAGAATTAGACAGTGTTTGTTTCCTCCTTTTCAAATTTTATATTTTACTGTTATGTGTAGCATTGATTGAATGCTTAGTCTTTTTTGTATATTGGTTAGTTTCAACTTCTTTAGGAGGTTTGGACAGCCTATCATGATTCTGTATCTTTACAGTCATTTTGAGAATTATCTACATTATTCTGAGCCTTAATCTGTAATAAAAATCCTTTGGCTTTATTTCAGACTGGGGTTTTCCTTGTGTGGCCACATTAGTCATACTGTCATTCTAAATTGTGTTGCTGTTATTAATGCCTATATCTCCACACCCTTATGCTGGGTGAAAAGATCCATTGACCCTGTTTAAAGCATAATCCTCTGAAGGCATATGCTACTGCAAAAGATAATAGCATATCCCACTAGTTGGTCGTCAGGAGGGCTCTCTCTTTGTGACGTTGCTTGTCAGAATATCGAATGTGCTTTTGAATGGTGGTTTTTGCCGGGATCAGAGTCTAAAGCAGGCCCCAGCAGTTAGGTCCGAAGGAGTATTAGGCACATCCAGTTTCATCGGGCATTGCTTATGACTACTTTTGTCTAAGCCTTCAAACTCTCCATCGATATTTAAGCAACCACATTAGGTTTTTTTTCCTAAATCTTTTTATTCAAAGCTTGCAACAGGTAATAACATTCATCACAGTGCATAGGTGGTCATTACGAGTTTGGCGATTTCGGGACCGTCATGTTGGTCTGGCGGTGAAGACCGTTATATTATGACCCTGGTGTTCTTCCCAACAGAATATAGGCAATACACCGCCAGTACTGCCAGTGCGGTCTGACCGCCACGGACGGCGGTAGGCACCTTCAGACCGTTGGGAAGCATGTTTCCGCTGGACATATTATGAGGCTGCACACTGCCAGGGTTTCCGCCATGGTCCCTCTCCCACTGCCACCAAAACCCTTGAGGAAATGAATGCTATAAAAGGAAACACTTGCCTTCAGGAACACAGAGCTGACCCGAGCCGCCATGGAACCAGATCTCGAAGTCCTCCCACTGCTCCTGCTCGTACAATGACTCCAGATCCAGTGACGAAGACAACCATAAGTACACACATCTAGCACACACTGCAGGGAAAGGCATTAGTACACACCCACTCACAACACACACAGGCATATACACGTACCCGTACACCCATACAAACACACACATCTTGAGAAAAACACACGCACACACATGCAACACACACCACGACCAACACACACATGACATACACACATCAACCCACACACACACACCACGACTGTCAAACACAATCGTACCCAACAACCTCAGCTCACACAACCACATTACAGCTGCAACTACACATACGCTTCGCTAACCACTCTCACTGCACACCTTCATATTGCAACACATACACATGCCAACACATAACAACACCACACAACCAACCAACACTAACACACACCCATACAACAAATGTTTTCTCACACCACACCCACACCACACACAGTGCATAGGACATAGCCAACACCACGCACAACAACCACACAATGGCACACAACACCAACATAACACATTGCACCATGAACAATACACACCCATCACAGCGGGACTAATGCTAGGGCCTCATACACACATGCAGGCCATGTACAAGAGCACGCACAGCCAACACACACATGTCACACACACAAACTAAGGATCACAAACACAAAGCCGACATGGAGAAAGACCAGTAGTGGTCGATGGATGTATTAAATCTTTAAAGTAAATAGAAATGAATAGCTATGTAAAATAATAATAGCCCATAGGTAAGTCCAATGTCTGAGGTGCCAAAGGCACATTAGGCACCTCACTGTGGCCCAACTTGACTCCTGGCAGCAAAATGACCTCCACAGGGTAGGGGCATCAAGGGGGCAGGCAGGCACCTTAGTGGCGAGGGGTGGGGGTTGGAGGGGGTGTTTGGGCTCGGGAGGGGGGTGTTTGGGCTTGGGCGGGGGTGTTTGGGTCTGGCCGGGGGTCCTTGGGTCTGGCCGTGGGAGGGGGGACCTTGGCCTTGGGGGGGACTTTTTTTTGCAGAGGGAGGGCATGGGCACTAGCAGGGATGGCTGGGGATGACTTTGAGGTGGAAGGGCTGGACTTGGGAGGGACACATAGGGTTCCATGATCTCACGAAGCGGGAGAAGGATAGTGTAGGAGGCTGGCCTGGCTTGTAGTGGGTACCAGTTCTACTTACACCTTATGCCAGGTCCAGTTATCCCTTATTAGTGGAGTGTAGTAGTGTTCTAGCAGCTTAGACTGATAGAGGTAGCTATAGCAGAAGAGCCAAGGCTGAACTAGGAGACATGCAAAGCTCATGCAATACCACTTGTATCATATAGGTACTATATCATAAGAAAGACAATACTCATAGTCACTAAAAATAAAGGTACTTTATTTTAGTGACAATGAGCCAAAAATATCTCAGAGGATATACTACCTGAGGAGGTAAGTAACATACACAAAATATACACAACTAACCAAATCAGGTAAGTAAAACACCCAGAAAGTAGTGCAAACACTGTAAAACACAATAGGATGCAATTGGCCTAGGGGCAACACTAACCATATTCTAAGAAAGTGGAATACGAACCACAAATGGACCCCTAGGCTAGTGTAGTGTGTAGAGCAGTGGTTCCCAAACTGTGCGCCACGGCACCCCTGTGCGCCATCAAAACTAGCCAGGGGCGCCGCCAAGGGACTAGATACTGACGCAGAGAAAGATGCCTTTATTGTCACCGAGGGCTGAACTGAATGCAACCTGATATAAAACAATATAAACATAACACACTGTACTCACCTAGGCATATATAAGTCCTAAAAAGATAAATAATGATAATAATCGGGTACAAACAAATCATAGCCACGCGCCGTATGCCATGTTAATCATCTGCGTTAAAGCAGAATGCTGGCTCCAGTGAAAGCTCGCTTGCTAGGAGAACGCACAATGGGAAAGGAGTATGAAATAAAATCTTGGTGAGATTTCCACGAGGAATCCGCCTGGATCATGTGCAGTCGCTGCTAGTAAATGAAGCAACTCACGGCATTTCGGCAGGGTGTATTTAGAAGTCCTCGAGCTATGCTTTTTTAAATTTCACATTACATCAAAAGCAGGGTTTGGAAACACAAGGATTACCCCAAACTCTTTTTTTGCCTAATCAAAAAGGACAACAGGAGATTTCACATGTGAAAAGTCTCGTATATCACTGAATTTGTCTAGGAGAATCAAATGCAATTGTGTTTCTTTACAATATTATCCTGGATGGGGCCTCTGGCACTGCCAGCAAAACAGATAATTCAACATTGTTGTCTACCTGCATCCCCCCTGCCCCTTATAATTACAAACCTACCTGCAGAAAAAACAATGGTCCCCCATTATATCTCCTCCATTGTGGTCATTTTCTTGCCACATTGAATGGGAAAAAACAGAGCGCCATCAAAACTAGCCAGGGGCGCCGTGCCCCAAGGAGAGAGTTCGGGAACCACTTCGTTATGCATTATAAATGCTCTGGCCAGGTAAGTGAATGTTATTTTTCACGCTCTTACAACGGCCGTATGTTATATTCAACAGAATATCATAAGGTTCTACTCTTCTCAAGCAGTGCCAAACTAAGGGTACTTGAAGTGCAAACCCTGGTTATAAAATGCCCCTTTTGGTTTACAGAAAAAAAGCAGGACCCAAAGTAGATGACTTAAAACAAACATTTCCAGGCAAGAAATTGGTAAAAATGCAACAATCGTGCAGGTGATTCGTGCTTCTACATTAGGCGGTGGCGAATTCTAAAACGAACAGATGCAATCACTGAAATTAACAATTAACACTGGGGTGAAGGCTTTATTTACCAGTCTGCTACTTTTTCCTAGCACTTCTGTTTGACCTCCAATTAATGGGGTGTTTGTACAGATGCTCTACCTATGATTTAGTCAGTCCATATTCTCAGAACGCTACGTGAGTTAAGGTTTAGCTTATCTGTTAATCTTTTTAACAGTTCTTTCCCTTTAGGTTTTGGAGTGCTACTATCTTCTGCGACCAGCGTTCTAATGGGCTTCAGTTATGAACGCACTGTGTTCCTCAGATGAGGAGTTCTGGAGGCCTGTTCAGCATCAAGCTTCAACGAAACAGCTTTCTTTCAATGCCAGAACCAAAGCGGCCTGCAGAAATATGGCAAAACAGATATTTGCTCCCCAAAATACACCCTGTGAGCGAGGCAGTGTGGTACTCAGGAGCAAGGACAGAACTAAGAAGCGAATGACAGACTCCTGAAGCAATGTGCATGTCTCCATCTGCACATGCAGGAGATTTCTTTGCTCACGGAGCAAACAAAACAGCTACTCGCCAGCGGGTTTAAACCCACTGCGTGCATCTGTGTATAGGTTATTGACATGAAACCACTAGGGAAAACTCAGCACTTCATCTTTCCTAGGTCGACAGCATAAGTACAACTTAGTTGGACAGCACAACTGCGTCCCATCCAAGCTTAGAGAAATACCTGTAGGTTTAAGGCTTTAGAAGGGATAAAAACACTTGCAGGCTACTAGTGCTAATGCAATTGATACTGCTGGGGTCTATCAGAGGTCCTTAGACCTAGGCTGTTGCAGGCACAAGCAGGAATATTTTGCAACTTAAATCACAACGAAGATGTGCACTTTTAAAAGACAGAAAGACAGTTTGTGTGCAACTGCAGCACTGCACAAGACTTTTGGGAATGCATGCTTGAAATTGTCCTTCTCCTTGCAAGTGGGGAGGCAGGCTACTCATCTATTCTCTCTCTTATCTGGTCACTGGAAGTAACACTCTGAGTCTGCTTACATAGGGGAGAGCAGATAGAAAATTCATAGACAGAATAGACCAGGTGTGTCCGCAGTGACATGGGGCGTGATTGTCCATATATGAGGCTGTGACCGGAGTCATGAGAGCACACACAATAGACGTGAGGGCATAGACAACAGGCAGAAGACAGGAGGCATCAGAACAGAGGAGGCACGAGGACACATCACGAGGCAAGAACAAGTTAGGAGGCATGAATAAACAGACGTGAGTCAAGGACACACAGACAGTAGGCAGAAACACACAGACAAGAGGCAATGACAGACAGTAGACATGAAAACACAGACATGGGGCAAGAACACATACATGAGGGCACAGACAAGATGACGGAACACACAGACTGGAGGCATCAGGACACAGTAAACAGGAACACAGACAGTAGGCAGGAACACACAGACAGTAGACACAGACACACAGACAGGGGGCAAGAATACACAGACGTGGGCAAGAACACACACACGGCTTCACCCCAATTATTTTTAGATAGAAAAATGGAAGTACTCCTGAGGCTGGGCTTACATCTTCCACCTGCCAAACAAAAGCAACATAATGGGGAGCCGCAGCCAATGGCCAACATGTCAAGGGAGCCGTGGATCAAAAAAGTTTGGGAACCACTGGTGTAGAGGGTCACTGGGAGTGCACGAAAACACTAAGGGTGTAAAGGAGACCTCACCCCAAGACCCTGGAAAGTAGGAGTAAAGTACTACTATTTCCCCAGAAACAAAAGACTGCAAAGCACTGAAGACAGATTTCTGGACCTGAAGACCTGCAAAGGAAGGAGACCAAGTCCAAGAGTTGCAAAAGTGTCCAGGGGGGGGGGCTGGAGCCCACTAAACCCCAGATGAAGGTGCAAAATGGCTGCCTCCATTTGGAAGAAGCTGCAGGTTTTGCAACAACGAAAGGAGGTAGGAAGTTCTTCTTCATGCAGAAGATGTCTCACGGCGTGCTGGAGGATGCAGAGTTGTTTCCTTGGCAAAATACCGCAAAGAAGCCTTGCTAGCTGCAAGAGTCGTGGTTGGAGAAAAAGGGTGCTGCCCGGGCCCAGGAAGGACCAGGATGTCGCCACTTGGGAGAGGAGCCAGAGGGGGCCCTCAGCAACGTAGAGAGCCCACAGACAAGAAGGAAGCACCCACAGAAGTCCTTGTACATGGGTTCAAGAAGTCTGAACACGGCAGTTGTCTCAACACTGCAAAGAGAGGTCCTACGACACCGGAGATCAACTCAGGGAGATGAGCATCAAAGGACAGAGTGCTGGGGACCTAGGCTCAGCTGTGCATGCAGGATTTCTTGGAAATGGGCACAGAAGCCCTTGTAGCTGCAGAACACCTAGTGCACAGGATTACTGTGTGGAGAGGGGAGGCAAGGACTTACCTCCTCCAAATTCCGACAGTTGGCCACTGGACAGTCTGGGTCACTTGGGTCCAACACCTGTGTTCCAGGGGCCACGCTCATCAGGATGAGAGGGGACCCAGCGTACCCGTGAAGCTGAAGTTTGGTGCCTGCTGAAGCAGGGGAAGATTCCGTCGACACACAGGAGATTTTTTCATGTGCAGGGTGAAGGCAGGCAGCCCCCAGAGCATGCACAACCAGGAAACAATCGAGAAAGCCGTCAGGATTAGGCGCTACAATGTCGCTGGTAGTCTTCTGGCTACTTTGTTGCAGTTTTGCTGGCATCCTGGAGCAGTCAGCAGTCGATCCTTGGAAGAAGAGAGAAGTGCAGATGAACCCTGATGAATTCTTGCAAGCGTAATCTGAGGAAAAGCCCACTGGAGAGACCCTAAATAGCCCTCAGAGGAGGATTGGCCACCTAGTCAGGTATGCACCTATCAGGAGGGGCCTCTGACCTCACCTGCTGGCACTGGCCACTCAGAGGTCTCCAGAGCGCCCCCACACCTCTGGAAACAAGATGGCAGAGGTCTGAGACACACTGCAGGAGCTCTGGGCACCACCCCTGGGGTGGTGATGGACAGGGGAGAGGTCACTCCCCTTTCCTTTGTCCAGTTTCACGCCAGAGCATGGACTAGGGGTTCCCTAAACCGATGTAGACTGGCTTATGCAAGAAGGGCACCATCTGTGCCCTTCAAAGCATTACCAGAGGCTGGGAGAGGCTACCCCTCCCCAGCCTTTAACACCTTTTTCCAAAGGGAGAGGGTGTAACACCCTCTCTCAGAGGGATTTCTTTGTTCTGCCTTCCTGGGACTGGGCTGCCCAGACCCCAGGAGGGCAGAACCCTGTCTGTGGGTTGGCAGCAACTGTAACTGCAGAGAAAACCCCAGAGAGCTGGTTTGGCAGTACTGGGGGTCCATAGTGAAGCCCCCGGATGCATGGAATTGGCTCCCCAATACCAGATTTGGAATGGGGGGGACACTTCCATGATTTTAGACATGTTACATGGCCATATTTGGAGTTATCATTGTGAAGCTACATATAGGTATTGACCTATTTGTAGTGCACGTGTGTAATGGTGTCCCCGCACTCACAAAGTCTGGGGAAATGGCCCTGAACTATGTGGGGGCACCTTTGCTAGTGCAAGGGTGCCCTCACACTTAGTAACTTTGCACCTAACCTTCAGCAAGTGAAGGTTAGACATATAGGTGACTTATAAGTTACTTAAGTGCAGTGAAAATGGCTGTGAAATAACATGTGCATTATTTCACTCAGGCTGCAATGGCAGTCCTGTGTAAAGGTTTGTCTGAGTTCCCTATGGGTGGCAAAAGAAATGCTGCACCCCATAGGGATCTCCTGGAACCCCAATACCCTGGGTACCTAGGTACCATATACCAGGGAATTATACGGGGGGTCTGGTGTGCCAATTGAAATTGGTAAAAGTGGTCACTAGCCTATAGAGACAAATTTAAAGGCAGGGAGAGCATGAGCACTGATGTTCTGATTAGCAGAGCCTCAGTGACACAGTTAGGCACTACACAGGTATACACATTTAGGCCACAAACTATGAGAACTGAGGTCCTGGCTAGCAGGATCCCAGTGAGACAGGCAAAAACATACTGACATATATGTAAAATTGGGGGTAACATGCCAAGAAAGATGGTACTTTCCTACAGATAGGGAACAGGGAAAACTCATACAGAAAACATTTATTTGGCACACAGAGGCCGTCATGGGAAAAGGGTTTGGGAGTGGTGGGAGAGGACATGGTTGTAAGACGTGTCTTTGTGGATGTCTTGGGTGCAGGGGCATGCGTGGAATGCTTGTGTGTGCTGGGCGTCTGTTGGGTGGGTGAGTGTGGGCGTTTAGGTGTCTTTGGAGGGGGTGAGGTGCTGGGAGATGCCATGCTGGATGGATGACTGTCTTTTGAGGTGGTGTCTGCAGGTATGGTACATGTGCTGCACGTGGGGGTGTCAGTGGTTGTGTTGAGTGCGGATGTGGTGACTGGGGTAGGTGTCTGAAGGTCTGCTAATGTGGTGACTGCGGGTAAAATGGGACTGGTGGCTGGATCTGCAATTGATGATGTGCTGCCTGCAGAAGTGTCAGGTGTAGTATCTGTGAAGGAGAGGGTGATGGGGAATTATGTGCAGGGAGTGGATGTTGTGTCTGCAGGTGCTTGTTGCCTGTGTGCATGCCAGTGGTGGGTCTTGTGGTGCTTGCGTTTGTCAGTGCTAAATGTGTCTGTTGAGGTGGATTGATGCATGTGTGAATGTGTTCTCTGTATGGGTGTGGGGAGAGGGGTATGGGATTAGGAAGAGGGCGGTGCTATTAAAGTGGTGGCAGACAAAGATGGTGCTGGGGTGGTCCCCGATGGGTCCACTGCCACCAGGGAGTGTCCAATGGAAGAGGACTCCAAAGAAGAGGTGTTGGATCCCTCGTGGCACTCCCCTTGTCCTCTAACCCACTGGGCCCCTCGGTGTCAGTGGTGCCACCTTCCTGGGTCCCGTGGGCTGCTGCTCCCTCACTTGCCTGTACTCCTTGTCAGATGATGAGAGAGGGGGAGAGCAATAGGGGGGGAAAGTTTAACATACATCTCCCATTGACACTGCAAAACATGTACATCAGTCACAATTAATATCATGCATAGGCAATATCATTGGCAAATACACATGACCTACATCACCTTATGACATGTCACTACTTCCCACACCTGACTGCCAACCATCCCACCTACAGCAATACCTAAGTAGGACAGCACTACTAGACTCATCCCCATGATGCCAACCTATGCCCTCTTAAGCTGGCACAGCATGCCCTAGATTTACTATCAATACCATGCCTGATTACACATCCTACCTCTCCAAACACCTGTCACCCATTGGATGTGCAGATGACACAAAAATACACTGCAGTACCCTACAGTGACAACACCTGAATAGTCCATGCCCACTGTCAAATGTCCATTACAGTGAAGACAACTCTAAACACTGAGTACACAACACTTACCTTTCCTCACACATGGCTGCCCACTCAGTATAGTGAGGCCATCATGGTGGACTACTCAGCCTAGGCCAATACTAGTCAAGCACCCAAACACTTCACATCAGCTGTGTCATGCAATAGCCAACCTACTTCCATTCTGCCACAACGTAATGGCCAAGTCAAACTGTAAGAGTCACAAGCTATCAGAAGTGCCCACATCTAACAATGTTGACATGATGTATGCAGCCAGTCAGCAATACAGCAGGGAACAAGCTAGGGCTTTGTAATACATGCCATATACACACCATGGTGACACATCAGGGATTTCCCAGGGCACTAACCCCAACCAGTACCAACCCATAGTTTGGAAGGACACATCCTCTTAAGTATAGCCCCCAGGAATGTTAGAACTGTGTAATCAAATCTACATGTATCAGTGTCACAAGTTGCCCAACTACACATACCCTTAAGTCAACACATCACCTCAATATGCCTAGTCAGCTCTCTGCCTAGTACTCCTGTCCCAAGAAGGGCAGTGCAGTGCTGGAACTGTAATACCAGCCCCACAATCTAACTGTACCAGTTACAATACATGATCTAAATAGTCCCAGGGATGGAAGGAGAGTCCCACAGTTGCGTACACATTTTGGGGGTCATTCTGACCCTGGCAGTAAAAGGCGCTTACTGCCGGTCAGAAGACCGCCATTACACCGCCGCGGTAAACCGCCATGGTCATTCTGACCCACAACTGCCAAACCGCCAAAAACCCGACTTCCACTGAAGCCCGCCACATCAGCGGTCAGCGATAAACTGGAGATGACCAAACCTCCACCGTCACGCCAACACAAACACGCCCATGCCATTACGACCCACGAATCCACGCGGCGGTCTTACAACCGCGGTATTCCATTGGCGGTACACACCGCCGCGCTCAAAATACACACACCTTTACAAAACACAGCCACATTGGACAATGTGAAATACACACACCTGATACACATACAAACAACACACCCACACACCCATCACTATATAAAACACACACCCACATCACCCACAAACCCCCACAAATCGAAATTCAGAGACAAGGCGCAATACACAGAGAGAGAGCACAGGGAACGCAAACCACAACACACACAGGAACCCAACCTCATCACCCACACCACATCTACGCACAAAACACCACACACCACCACACTCATCACCACAAACTCCACCCCACACCTCATCCACACCACCCCATGGCACCCCAAAGACACCCCAGGTTCTCGGACCAAGAACTCAGGGTCATGGTGGAGGAAATAATTAGGGTAGAGCCCCAGCTCTTCGGCACACAGGTGCAGCACACCACAATAGCCAGGAAGGCGGAGCTATGGCAAAGGATCGTCGACAGGGTCAACGCTGTGGGACAGCATCCCAGAAATCGGGAAGACATCCGAAAGCGCTGGAACGACCTACGGGGGAAGGTGCGGTCGATGGTGTCAAGACACAACATCGCTGTGCAGAAGACTGGCGGCGGACCCCCACCCACTCCACCCGAATTCACAGCATGGGAGCAAGAGGTCTTGAACATCCTGCATCCTGAGGGCCTCGCTGGAGTAGGCGGAGGAATAGACTCTGGTAAGTCTAATCTCAACTACTTCACCACCCCCAACCACCAGCATGCCAACCCACACCCCCACCCTCACCCCCAACCCCCCAGCACACATCCTCCCTGTTAATGTCTCACCAGCACAACCCACCCAACCCAACACCAACCCCTGAATGCCAACACAAACCATGGACACCCATCACCTAAGCATGACCACTGCACATACCCATCCCCCCCCAAACCACCCTCACAACTCCTCCCACAAGGGACTGCCAGCACTGGGGGACAAGGGCACCCACAAATCGCACGCCATGGCACACACAAAAGCAATAATCATACTCTTTTACCCCTGCAGGGCCCGAACGCCAACACACCGGCCAGGAGGGTCCAGATGTGTCCATCCCACCCCCAGAACAGGCCCCCAGTGATGACAGCAGCTCTGTCGACCTAGAACCTGATGACCAGCCCGGACCATCGGGGACCTCTGGACAGTCGGTTACCCTCAGTCAGCCACAGGCCACAGCAGACCTACCCCCCTCTGGAAACACCAGCACAGCACCCACCCAGCGGGCCCATGCCTCTGTCTCCAGGACAGGTCAAGCAGCTGTGTGTCTACCACTACAGGGCACCCAGGGTAACCCACCACCCCAACAACAACAGGGACCTGGGGGCAGTGGTAGTGGGCACACCGTCCAGGGGACAGAGGCCCAGGAACAAAGGGGAACTGGGAGGGCTGCTGTGCGACAGAGGGAGGACAGGCCTAGGGAACCCACTGTCCAAGAGGCCCTCACCACTATCATGGGAGCGTACCACCACTCGCAAGAGACGATGGCGACGGTCCTGGCCAGGTTGCAGGAGATCCTGCTTCTGCATGAGCAACAGAATATGGGGTTCTGGGAAGAACTGCGCAGCATCAGTTCCGCAATGGGTACAATGGTGGTGGCACTCAACCAGATTGTCACCACTTTGCGGGACCATGTGGCCCCCCAAAGGACCCCTGCCACTAGCATGGAGGAAGAACAGCCCACCACCTCCGCCGGCGCTAGTGGTCAGGATTCCCCGACACAACAGCAACGGCCCACCCGGACCCCACCCCCTGCAGAACAAGAACCACCCCACAAGAAAGGCCTGAGATCTAGGAAGAAGACAGAGTAGGATGTCAAGACCCCCGCCATGCACGGATCCCCCCGGATGTCATCCCACTGTCCCACTTGTTCACCCTGTCCAACCTTGAACTGCCCCAGCTCCACCTTCCACAGGCATATGGACAATGGACCTGTAGGAACGACAGTCTGGACTCTGCCATGGACATGCCTCCACCATCACCCATCACCCTTTTTGAACTATACACCTATTTTAAAACTTCAATAAACACAATTATTGCACAAAAACCAACTGGTTTCTGCTATCTATTTATTTAAAGCAAATGTATTCGATATAACCAACAAAACATTTCTATTTACATTGTGATGACAACATACCAGTGTCACACAGCGGTAGTCCATGGGGAAAAAAACCCGAGGGCACTCCGTGGGGATCAGATCACTGAAATAGGAAGTGAAATACACAACTAAGTTACCATACATTGGGGTGAAAGGTCAGACAGTAGAGAGCCACCACAGTTACAGATATAATACAATGCAGGAGTAGATTCATACCTGTGTGTTACTGGAAATACTGCAGTATCACTCTGTCCCTGTTGTCTGTGTCATCCTCTTCGTCTTCCTCCTCTTCACTCTCCGCAGGCTCCACAGCGGCCACAACACCACCATCTGGACCATCCTCCTGCAGGAAAGGCACCTGGCGTCGCAAAGCCAGGTTGTGAAGCATGCAGCAGGCCATGATGATATGACACACCTTCTTTGGTGAGTACATTAGGGATCCACCAGTCATATGCAGGCACCTAAACTGGCCTTCAGGAGGCCGAAGGTCCGCTCAATCACCCTCCTAGTACGCCCATGGGCCTCATTGTACCGTTCCTCTGCCCTGGTCCTGGGATTCCTCACTGGGGTCAATAGCCAAGGCAGGTTGGGGTAACCAGAGTCACCAATTAGCCACACACGGTGTCTCTGTAGCTGTTCCATCACATAAGGGATGCTGCTATTTCGCATGATGTACGCGTCATGCACTGACCCAGGGAACTTGGCATTTAAATGGGAGATGTACTGGTCAGCCAAACAGACCACCTGGACATTCATCGAATGATAATTTTTTCGGTTCCTGTACACCTGTTCATTGTCTTTTGGGGGAACCAAAGCCACATGGGTACCATCAATGGCACCAATGATATTGGGAATGTGTCCAAGGACATAGAAATCACCCTTCACTGTAGGCAAGTCACCCACCGCATGTATTTCATCAGGGCAGACAACACTCTGGACAACACCTTTGAAAACATAGGCTGAGACATCCCAGATGAAATGGCCACTGTAGTTTGAAATGATCCACTGGCAAGAAAATGCAGTACTGACAGCACCTGCACTAGAGGCGGAATCCCTGTGGGTTGGCGGATGGGTGACATCAGGTCTGGCTCCAGCTGGGCACACAGTTCCTGTATAGTGGCACAGTTGAGTCTGTAGGTGAGTATGACGTGTCTTTCTTCCATTGTCGACAGGTCCACCAGCGGTCTGTACACGGGAAGATTCCTCCGTCTCCTCGCAAGTCCCAGCGGACGGTGCCTAGGAAGGACAACATGGAGCACAGAGTCAATCAACCCACAGGTAAGTGCCCACAGCATGCACATAACACAAATCTCTCTGGATTGAATGGCTAGTATGAATGTCGGTGCAAGGCCTAGCCATGTGTGACGCAGTAGGAATTAAGCTATGTGAGCCCTCGAAATGGCGGCTGCCTGACCTGTGAAGTGTGACAATGTGAAGTAAGGTCATTGCGCTGGCGTGGTACACCGTGGCGGTAGGCGGTCGCAGTCCGCGGCGCAAAGCCGCATTGGACAACATTGAACCCTATGGGTTTCAGGAGCCAATGGCGATGAGCGCCGGCGGTCACGGTACGCACCGCCGCAGCCGTAACCGCCATTTTCTCTATGCTTAATCACACGAGACCTGAGCATCCACAGGAGAGGACCCATACTGCAAGTGCTGCTGTGACCTCGGTCTGGAATTGACAATGGCTGCTGCGACTGGGGAAAGGGCCCCCGCCTTCAGTTCCGAAGAGTTGGAGAAGCTCGTGGACGGGGTCCTCCCCCAGTATGCGCTACTCTACGGTCCTCCAGACCAACAGGTGAGTACACGGGGGGCAATGCATAGTGGGTATGCCTGTGTTGAGTGGTGAGGATGTACGATGGAGGGGAGGGCAGCGACTGACGAATGCATGGCATGACAGATGAGAGCATGTGCCACAGGTCTAGTTTGGGGAGGGGAGGCCGCTCACATCGAGCAAGCAGAAAAGTGATGATGTTTCTCTTCCCCCCCTGTACATGTCACATAGGTCAGCGCCCATCAGAAGATCGACATTTGGCGTGCCATCGCCAAGGACGTCCGGGCCCTGGGGGTCCACAACAGACGGGGCACCCACTGCCGCAAGAGGTGGGAGGACATCCGCCGCGGGAGCAGGAAGACCGCCGAGGCTCTGCTGGGGATGGCCTCCCAACCTAGGAGGGGTGCCAGTCGTACCTTGACCCCCCTGATGTCCCGGATTCTGGCGGTGGCCTACCCCGATTTAGATGGGCGTTTGAGGACATCACAGCAGACATAAGGGGGTGAGTACCAGCACATTCAGCTATTTAGCGCGCAGTGGAGGTGCCTGGGTGGGGGAGGAGGGCTGTGGGTATCCCTTGGCCAGGGCGATTTCAGTAGGATAGGCCCCTCCATGAGGTATGGTCCTGTGCCCCCGCCCCCCAACTCAGTAGGGTGCCCAGTAACGCGATTCATGGACCTGTGTGTTCTGTGTGGCCAGTTGTCGCCCATAGGCTTGTAGGGCATGTCCCATGGAATGAGTTGTGTACCCCAAGTGCGCAGCGTAGTGCAGGGGGCTTCTGTGTCTGTCCTCTCCGCCAACGGTGTCCCCAATGCATGCACTCAACTTGTCTTTATGTTCCCCCCCCCCCCATTTTCTTTGTTTTTCTGTGATTGTGTGCATTAGCATCATCAGGCGGAGGAGAAGTGGCATCGGCGCAAGATGGAGCTGCATCTCACATGGCCCCGGAGGGCCATGCAACGGACTCCGACATGACCAGTGAGACGGAGGGCGAGGGGGGCTCCACCACTGGGACCCGTGCAGACGTCAGTGACACCGACACGTCCTCGGATGGGAGCTCCCGTGCGGTGGCGGCAACATCGGTGCCCACCGATACTACAGGTACAGCCGCCACCCAGCGCACCAGCACCGCCCTCCCAGCAGCCCCTCGGCCTTCGGCCCGTGCCCGCACGGCCAGGAAGCCAGCCATCTCCTTCACCCCAGGCACCTCAGGCCCTGCCCCATTCACCCCTGGTGCCCTCAGTGAGGAGGTCATTGACCTCCTGAGGACCATCATTGTTGGGCAGTCTACCCTTTTGAATGCCATCCAGGGTGTGGAGAGGGAGGTGCATCAAAGCAATGCATACCTGGAGGGCCTTCATTCGGGTCAGGCTGCCCAGCAGCGATCGTTCAACGCTCTGGCCTCAGCACTGACGGCAGCAATTGTCCCTGTCTCCAGCCTCCCTCTTCTAACTCCCTCCACCCAGTCCCACTCCCCTGTTCCTCTGCCTATCCCATCCACACCTACAGACCAGCCTGCACACACCTGAACACCCAAGGCCAGCTCATCCAGACATAAGCACCACAGAACACACAAGCATTCACCCAAGCAACATACAGATGCAAACCTGCCAACAGCCACTACCTCCTCTGAGTCCCCCACCTCCTTGTCTCCCTCCTCCCTCCCTGTGACGTCTCCACTCACACCTGCAAGCACACCACCATCAGCCATTACACCCATCACCAGCACACCTTCCAGTACAGTCCGCACACGTGCAGTCACCACCCCCACTGCCATGTACACGTCCCCTGTGTCCTCTCCCACTGTGTCTGTCACCCCCGCTTCCAAACCACACAAACGCAGGCAGGCACCCACCCAACAGCCATCCACCTCACGTCAGCCTCCAGCCAAAGCACCTGCACCCAAAGACAGCACACTTGACTCTCCTACAACCACATCCTCTTCCTCCACTCCCATACCCACTCCAGCTACCCTTCCCATGGCTCCTAAAAAACTTTTCCTCTCTAAAGTGGACCTCTTTTCCTCACCTGACCCACCCCCTCCATCCCGTAAGAGTTCCACAAACACCTCAGCCACCACCAGCTCAGCAACTCCCAAGAACGTCGTGTCTGGTTTTTGGAGTCCGCCCTTTCCTTGGGCTGGGACATCGTCCAGCAGCAAAGGCACAGCCAGCCTCCCCCCCCCCTGGGAAGAGGAGCAAAAAACTGAAGGGCAGGCGCGACAGGCTTGATACGCCTGCCCCCAAGGAGGGTAGCCTTGCACCGTCACCTGCCACATCGGGTAGGGGAGCCAAGGGCCAGGGAGAGTCTGCCAAGGAGGCCAAGGGCAGCAAAACAAAAAAGGCAGGGAGCAGCCGACCTGGCCATGAGGGCCCCACCAGCCCCATTCCGGGGGTATCGGAAGAGACCCAGAGACCCAGGACTCCATCACAGGAGGGCCCCGCAACAGAAAGGTCCGATGCTGACTGAGCGGCAAGTATTGGCCAGGTGTGGTTCACTCGAAACACAAGACAGGCACCGCTGAACAGGGCCCGCCGTGAGAAGCACCGCTGAACAGGGCCCGCCGTGAGGAGCACCACTGAACAGGGCCCGCCGTGAGAAGCACCGCTGAACAGGACCCCGCCGTGAGGAGCACCGCTGAACAGGGCCCTTCAAGACAAGCACCGCTGAACAGGGCCCTCCTGTCAAGCACCTCTCCGCTGGGCCCTTCCTGTCAAGCACCGCTCCCCTGGGCACCGCCGTCTCAAGCACCGCTCCGCTGGGCCCTTCCTGTCAAGCACCGCTCCGCTGGGCCCTTCCTGTCAAGCACCGCTCCGCTGGGCCCTTCCTGTCAAGCACCGCTCCGCTGGGCACCGCCGTCTCAAGCACCGCTCTGCTGGGCCCTTCCTGTCAAGCACCGCTCCGCTGGGCACCGCCGTCTCAAGCACCGCTCCGCTGGGCCCTTCCTGTCAAGCACCGCTGGCCCATTGGCAGTCCTGGTTCTGTGTCGGGCAGGGCTTCACGGGGCACTCTGCCCACCATGCCTCCTCCATGACCAGTGGACTCTGTTATCCACCTGATGGACTGTGGCTTTTTACTCCCCAGGATGGTACAGTGGGCAAACCACCCACTGTTGAGACTTGAGAGACTGTGGCTTTGCACTCCCCAGGATGGCCCAGTGGGCAAGCCACCCACTGTAGAGACTTGAGAGACTGTGGCTTTGCACTCCCCAGGATGGCACAGTGGGCATGGAGGCCATTCGTGGATCTGGCGTCGTGGACTCATGTGGCTGAGGTGCCCCCCCATCCCTTCCCCCTGAGGTGCCTGTTTTTAATTTTTGTGATGCCCCAGCAGTGTTCTTTCCAATGGACTCGTTCTCATGTGTGGGCTTTGCCCATGTGTTGCTGAACATTGGCCCACGGACATTTGAACTTTGCATAACTGTGCCGGACTTTTGCTACTTGTATGGATATGGTTCTAGATGTGTTATCATTCTTTATATATTGCTAAGATCGCTATATTTTATTGTTGAAATAATATAGTTCTAATTTTACAATCATTGCCTTTTGTCTTTGCTTTTTTTTTGTGGGTATTTGGGGGTGTCACTCTGACTTTTTAATCTGCATTGGTGTGTAGGTATATCGGTGGGGGTGAGGGTGGGGGTGGGTGTGTGGCGTATGTGTGTGCCCGTAACCTTTCCTCCTCCCCCCTTCCCTGTGTCGTAGGTGCAGTACTCACCGTTGTCGTCTGCGGCGAGGTTCGTGATCCTGGAAGAAGAGCAGGAAGGCAATGGCTGGGAGGATGTGGAGTTCCGGTTCCATGCTGTCCCGATTCCGCGTGGAGTGTCGAGGTGAGCGTTTTCCATTGGAAATGTCTGTTTCTGCCGTGTTTTTGTCGGCGGGGCTCCCGCCCCGGAAAAGGTGGCGGATTAGTGAGTCGTGATAGTGTGGGCGGTACATTGTCTGCCGCCTGCCTGTTGGCGGTGACCGCCGCGCTGTTTGTTTGTCCCGCCATGGCGGTCTGAGTGTTAAAGTGGCGGTCTGTGTTGGCGGTTCCCGCCAGGGTCAGAATTCCATTTTTTTGACTGCCTGCCTGTTGGCGGGTTGGCCGCCGCTTTAACCCCGACCGCCAGGGTCGGAATGACCCCCTTTGTCTACCCAGATGGGAGTGGACTGGCACCTCAGACCCACTGATGCAGATTGCTGGAGCTGGTCATACACAATGCTTAGGGTACTACTGGCACTCGCATCCATCATAGGGCCAGGATAGAGTCACACATGTGTCCATATCATTTGTGCCCAAGTCATTTGTGCATACTCACATTACAGACTTGGAGAGGTATGGAACAGGGAGATGAAAATCTACTGACACAAATACAAAAGATACTCAGCAAGGGTGCCTATTGTCCATTTCCAAATGTTGGTAGAGATGTAGCATTAACTGCAATGCTTCTTTGGCAGAACTTAGGCACCAAATCCCAATTATGGCCAGCCAAGTGCAAGGATACAGTCAGTGCTCACCCCCTTGTGGTTGCTGTACTGCCCTCAAATGCCCATCAAAATGCGAGCCATTGGAAGGATCAGGTTCCAACGGGCACCCCTCCCTCGTTGGGAGGACATCCCCAGCTGGGCCTCCACAGTCTTCCAGGCCCAGCATCTCAGGTCCTTTCACCACTTGCAACAATGGGTGCTCCGCCGGATATGGACCCCCAGGGTCCGCACTTGCTTGGCGATGGCACGCCAAATCCCCTCCTTTTGATGGCTGTTGACCTGCATGGGTGATACAGACAGAAGGCGAAAGTTATGTAGACTGGCACCATACCAACAGCAGTGGACTATAAACATTAGACCCACCAAATGCCCACAAATATCCAGCCTCACGGTTCACCTGCCTGAACTCCATTCCCCCTGCATACATGTATTCGCTGACTGGCACACGTACGCCATTCACCCTCACACACACCCCTATCACACATGACTATGGCATTGGGCTCACCTGCTACTCTGGTGCCCAATAAAGCTGTCCATACAGGGGTAGGACCTCATCCATCAGCCTCTCTAGTTCTTCCGGGGTGAAGGACGTGGCATGATGGTTCCAAGAGAGAGTACACAGCAGCTCAGCTCGTGGAGGTCTTACTTGCTAGAGTGTCAGGAGTCAAGTGAGCGAGGCTGCAGAAAATGGCAGTCACGGTCGCCGCATACAGGACCGTCATCGCAGGCGCTCATTACCAACAGGCAGCAATGTTACCCAATGAGAAGTTGCACGGTAGTTGCAACCGCCTACCGCCATGACGGAAAGCGCCTGCGGAATTAGGTCACTACCACCTGTCCAGTGCTGCATGTCAAGCAGCTGCTATTTTAGGCACATATCATATCACTATGCAGAAAAATAAAAATAAGAAAAGAAAAATAAGTGTGCCATACACCTCATACAGCAGATAGCGGGGCAGGCCTAAGTGGTGCCATCGTGTTTTGGCTCATACATGTAAGATGAATGACACAGTGACCCAATGTGGCTGGGTGTCTGATGACCAGCATGTCCAGCTACTCGTCAGCTGATTGACTGTGTCACCATATATGTATATGGCATGAGAGTAGGTGGCACAGCCGTAGGCAGCACAGGCTCAGTGCAGGACAGGTCAGTGTACCACATATGGAACTTGACACATGTGATGTAAGTCAGACACTATTGATCAGGGGCAGCAATGTGCATCAAGGGAGAAGTCCATGCCACTTCAGCATGCCCAATATGGTATATGTCAGCAATGTGCTCTATGTGGACAATGTTAGGTGTATGCATTCAAAACAAAAGATATGCAGTAAGCTCATTCACAACGCACCGTCCCTATTTATATCCCCTTAGTACAACAGCATAAGTAGAAAACATGAAACGTATGGTAAAAATTTCACAGAGCGTGCAACTACACCGTAGTTCCTACTGCAATAAAGAACTAAGCGGGGCTGAGGAACAGCCCACTAAAGAACACTCCAAAAGGTGGTGCACTGCAAATTGTACAGAAAACAGTAAACAAAACGGACAAGGCCAGTGTGACAATGTAAAGGAAAAAGTATTTCAGGTTTAATATTTCGTTAATAGTCCAGAATAATAACCTATTGCCACCCAAATGGGCAATGTAGATAGTGACAACAAATGGTATACAAACAGAAAACAAAGAGCCTTATGTCCTTGCAATCGTAGCGAGTTCAGGAACAGGTGATAAATTCACGATGAATAGCTAACGCGTTTCGCCCAACTTAGGGCTTCTTCGGGGCTGTAACATAACCAAAGAAGACATATATATTCTATACTTTAGTACAAAGTAGGTGAGTAGAGGTAAGGAAGTAAGAGTACCAAAACCAGTAAAGAAGATGGAGATGGAGATAGATTTACAAAAAAGCCAATCAAAATATCAGTTGGAATGGTGTGTACCGACAAATATTTAAAATTAGCCAGCCCGTGCACGACAAGTTCTAGGTCATGCATTATCATAATGTGCAGCGTGTACCGATAATAAAGAAAAAAGAAGGTAGTTCTAATAGTGTAATAAAAAGATGTGTGGTGAAAAAGTGAAAATGCCAGCAGTGAAGGAGATGATTATCAAGTTGTACAAGGAGAGATCTGGAGAAGTCATACCCCAATATGTATCCAGTCAATAGTAACACAATGTATATTGGTATATCAGTTACCTAAAGATACGTAAACCTTTTGGGATCCAAGCAGTAACCAAGTGCACATTTCACATCATGCTATTTCTCCTCTCCATCCTAGGTACCCTGTCATGAGGAGAATGAGACATGCACCAGTATACTGTCCGCTAGTGGACCTTGTAAACCCTGGAGGAGAGGCACATAATTCTGACCTATTGTCTGAATTGTCAGACCATCATGGAACTATGTTCCCAGCTGGAGCAAGATCTATTGCCTGCCATACGTAATCCCTATGCCATCCCTCCCACAGTTCAGGTTCTGTTAGTTCTACACTTTCTTGCAAATGCTCCTTTCAGATGAGAGTGAGCATGGCAGCAGGCATGTCACAGCCCATGTTCAGTCTTCCGTTGATTGATGTATTGTGTGCTTTGTTAAAATACCTGGAGAGCTACATCAGGTTCCCCTAACAAGGGGATTTGGCCCATGTGAAGGCAGACTTCTATGATGTGGGACACATCCCTCATGTTATAGGGGCCATATACGGCACCCATATGCCCTTGGTCCCTCACAGTGCCAATTACCTGGTATATAGGAAGAGGAAAAACGACCACTCTATCAATGTGCAGGTGGTGTGTTTGGCAGACCAATACATCTCCCAAGTGACAGCCATGTTTCCTGGATCTGTGGATGACTCCTACATTCTGAAGACCAGCAATGTCCCTCACATGATGACACGTCTACAGGGGAAGAAGATTTGGGTCATAGGTATGCAAGCATTTGGTTGTATGTCCCTTTTATGGCACCTGTCATCCCAATGTTCCCTGTGGCTGTACCCATCCTGTAACAGGTCCTACTTCTGTGCACACAGGTGACTCTGGCTATCCTAACCTTCCCTGGCTGTTGACACCACTGCGGTTCCCTGCCACTGAAGTGCAAAACCATTTCAATGAGGCCCACAGCAGGATGAGGTGTGTAATAGAAAGGACATTTGGCCTTCTGAAAGCCAGATTCAGATGCCTGTATGTCTCAGGAGGTGCCACCAGATTATAATAGCCTGCTGCATGCTCCACAATCTAGCCCTGAGATGACAGATACCCTTTCCAGCTGAGGAGGAGGAGGAGGCAACTGGACCAGTGGTTGGTGATGCTGACATGGAAAGTGATGAAGAGGCAGATGAGGAAGGTGGGGCTGAGTCAAGGGCTGAGATCATCAATCAGTACTTCCAGGAACATATAGGTATGTTATCTGTGTATTTGCAGGTCTGGTATTTCAACATAGGTTTTTATCTATGGTGCCCCTGATTTGGTATACCAGTGGTGGTGTAATGTGTTTATTTCCCCATGTGTGTTTTGTGGGAGGTGACTGACTGTGTGTAAGGTGCAGAGTAGTAATGTACTCTCTGCAGGTTGAATGCATCACATCTCTCATGGACAGGCCAGTATTGTGCAATGTGTCCTTCATAGTCCTATTCCAGCTACTGACTGATCACTGTTTATCTTTGACACTCCTACCTTTTGCTAGAGGCATGCATGTTCTCTATCCTTTGGTTACTGTGCACATTGTGGAGTGTTTAGCACATGAGAGGTGTCATGTACAGTGTTTGATGATGTATTTCCTGCGACTGGTGTGGTAGATGTGTTATCTGTCGTGCCCTGTTTAGTTGTGTGCTACTCTGGGTACGTTCACGGTGGACTACATATGTGCTTTAGCTGTCACCATGCCTACTATCCTGTTGGTGACCCCTACAATACTCTTTTTGCAGGTTGAATGTGTAGATTTACTCTGGTGTGTGGCAGCACTTGTGACTCCCTTACATCACCCCTGGCACATATCTGTTGTACTGTGTCTGCTTCAGAGGATACCTCCTTCTGCAGTCCTTTACACTGCCTGTTGGATTGTGGCCCATCCCACTTTGCCAAATAGGTAAATATACTTTTGTTACTGTACAAATAAATACACATATGCGGTGGCTGTGATCAATGGTGTTTATTGTGACTTGACAAACAGGTGATGAGTGGGGTCATGGTAGAAGAAATTGTGAGAGTAGGTGGCACAGCCATAGGCAGCACAGGCCTTGTATCTATGAGCCATGGGAAAATGGAGTTTAGGCACTGAACAGTCAACAGTGTGCCTCAGTGGCACACAAGGGAGAGCTATTAGGTGAGGGTCACTTCCTGGCAGTGGTTTTGGTCTTGGCATCTGCTCCAGCCGGATGTCTGGATGGACGTCACCTTTTGTGGGGGGTGGATCTCCAGCTACAGAAGGAGGGGTGCCTAAGGCCTGTGCCTCATCTGGCCCGGCCTCCATTCCACTTGCAGCCGCAGATGTTGAGGGCTCTGATGTGATGTGGCTAATGGAAGGGGCCTGCTGGTGGGTGTTGGAAACATGCAGGGTGGTGTTAATGCCCCTGAGCACCCCTGCAATGGAGGTCATGGTAGTATTGTGGGCCTTCCACTGCTGCATGATCTCCTGGTGTTATTCCCTCTCCAGCCTCTGGTTTCCCCCATCACGAATATGATCTAGCCCATCCTGTCCTGGGATAGTTGATATGCTCCCGGGACTTGGAAGATGGCTTCCTGGTCAGATGCCTTCCTTTGGTGTCCCATCCTCTGGCCCACAGGGTCCCTCCCATGCCCCCTACACCCATGTGCCTGTGCCTCTGGCATTGTGTGCCCACTCACTCCCAGGGTTCAACTCAAGTCCCTACACTTTGGGGCACTCTATTGATTGGCCAGTCCTTGGTGCACAGGTTTGGGGATAAAGGGTTGGCTGAGTTGTTGTTGCCACAAGGTGGGGAGGGGGGTTTGGTGTGGGCAGGGAGTGGTAAACTGACCAGGGGTCTCAGATGGGCCAGGTAGGTCATCTCTGTCCAGACATCCAGCGCCATTGTCCACACTGGGACCCTCATTCTGAGGAGGGCTGGCAGTCTCTGGTAACCTCTCCGTTGTTGCTGTGGCAGGGGTACCTGTGGATGTAGTCAGAGAGAGTTACAAGTTGTAGGTGTGTATGGTTGTCTGTTAGTCTGATGCATACAGTGCTTTGACTTGATTCCTAACAATGGCAGCATTTGTGGATGTGGATTGTGACATGTGTTCCATGCTCTTGGGCTTGTTGTCATCAGGCCTGGTCACTTTAGCTCAGTGGGATGCTTGTGTTCCTGTGTGATGTTTCACATGACAGATTTGCCCTGTTAGCTTGCTAGGTATGTGATAGGTAATGGATGTACAGTGCAGCATGATGTACAAATGGGAGGTGGGTATCTGTGGATGCAAGGTTGTTAGTCCTGTCTGTGCCTGTTGTAGAATGGAGTATACTTCCTTACTGTCATGACCAGGATTTGTCCATTTCAGGGTTGTGAGACTGGATTAGAGGCCCTTTGAATTGCTGACAGTGCTGTGTCTGGGCTAGTTTTCCATTGTGTAGTGCTATAGCATTACTATCATTGCCATTACTATCATTGCCACGTAGTGGTCCTCAGTCGAAGCATCCAGTTGCTGTAGCTAGTGCAATTGTCATACATGCAAGAGGTGTGATGTGCACAATGCAGGTTTTGTGGTGGATGGGCTAGTGCATTGTTGGAGTCGTAGTGATTGTTATTGGCAGTGCTATCCTTAGACTTGGCAGGGAGTGGGTGGGCATTGGGAGGTGGTGGCGGTGTAGCATGCAGGAGAGGGGCATTAGGTGAGTAGGTCGGAGGTGTAGTGGGAGATGGAGTGATTTGGGTAGCGATTGGGTGGTGAAGAAGCATGCTGGACAGGACAAATTAATGGCAGGGGAGTGTTAGTTACTCACCAGAGTCCAGTCCTCCTGGAATTACAATCAAGCCCTCAGGATGCAGGATGTCTAGGACCCTACCCTCCCATGATGTGAACTCTGGGGGAGGAGGTGGGAGCCCACCGTCAGTCTTCATTACCACCAGCTGGTGCCTGGATGCCGTGGAATGTACCTTCCCCCGTAGGTTGTTCCACCTTTTCCTGATGTCCTCCCTTGTGCGTGGATGGCTGCCCACTGAGTCGACCTTGTTGACTATTCTCTGCCATAGCTCAATTTTCCTGGCTATGGAGGTCTGCTGAACACGTGCTCCAAAGTGTTGTGGCTCTACCCTGAGGATTTCATCGACCATCGTCCGCAACTCCTCATCGGTGAAGCGTGGGTGCTTTTGGTGTGACATGATGGATGTGTTGTGGGGGTGTGCGTTGTGTGTTTCGGGTGCAGTGTAAGGTGCTTGGTGGGGTGGGGTGTTTGGCAGTGAGTGGTGGTAGGTTATGGTGGTTGTGTTTAGATGTTATGTGTGTATGTTGTTGGTGGTGCTGTGGTGTGGTGTGTGGTGAGTGTGAAATGTGTGAGTGCCTATGGTGTATATGTGTTATATGATTGAATTGTGGCTTCTCAGGGTCTGTGTAATTCGTTAGTTGCGCAAAGGATTGTGGGTTGTGTGGGGGTGTGTTATATAGTGCTGTGAGTAGGTGTGCCTGGTGTGTGGATGAGTGTCCATGTGGGGTATTTGAACTGTCCAATGTGGTGTTGTGTTCTTACAGGAGTGAGCTATGAACGTGGCTATTCGGACCGACAATGGTTTTCTGCTATTGAAGGACTGCTGTGCTGATTTCTGGGTCGTAATCTGGTGGATGGAAAGTTGTCGGCATGGCGGTGCAGGTGGTGCAACCGCCTCTTTCTTGCCTTCCTATGTCCTGATGGTCTCTGATTTATGCCTGTTTTTAGGCGGAATACTTTGTGGACTCTTAATACAGCAGGGGGATACCGCCAACACTCGTAGTCTTTTGGCGGTCACCACTGCGGCGGTCTTGGCAAAAGACCGCCAAAGTTGTAATGAGGTCCCTAATCTCAAAGTTTCATGGAGAACAGAGTGCCCATACCACTTTACCCTTGCAGTACACTGTGTCTTTGATCCCACCCTAGTCCCGCCATAGCCAGCAGTTCACAGAAATTTGGACACACCCTAATTCATCATCCATGGCTGCTGTATCTTATTCACTTTTTTGGGCAACCTCACTTTTCATTGATCTGTTTATCGGCCAGTAAACACCAATCCATGGCAATTTTTTCATTGTTCCAGTTTCGATGGAGATGCCATAGACCATCGCAGGATGACATTTCTCCTGGTCACCATTGCAAACTTTTGGAATATTGTTGCAATGTGCTACGTCCCCAGATGTCTAACACAGTCACCACAGCCAGTGGTGGTCCCTGTCAATAGGTAAGATCAATAAGACACCTTCCCGCCCACATCCAAAAGTCCTTCAGCAACAGACAGTTCAATAATGTATGGAGGAAGGTATCTTTTGCCCACACATCTTTGGGCATCAATCAGCTGTGTCGTTACTGATTTTGGCAAGGAGGGTTTGGTTACATTTTGATTTTCGAAGCTTGAGTGCTTGGAAATCTTCTTGTTTTTCAGGGGGATTCGTAATGTACGTTAGCCATAGGCGATGAAAGTAGGGGTGCTGCAGTAACCTGAGAAATAATCTTGCTGGAGTTCAGAAGGTGAATGATTAATAAAGACGTCTTAAAAAGTTTTGTTTATCATGTCTCATTTGCTGCACGTTCAAAGACAAAGGTTGAATGACGAGCTATGTCTTCTGACAAACTGCTGCTTGTTCGGAAACTTGTTCAGTGTACTTTTATTTCTCTGACTGCAAAGTAAGAGGATTTTCTAAAAGTGAGCTAGGTGTCAATCCTGCTGAGGCACAGGAAACGAAAGGAAAGGATGTAAGATGTCAGTTGTTTTTCTAACACACAACTTGAAATATTGGTAAATATACAACACATATTTCAAATTATACCAGCAATTAGAAAAGCACAAATAAAGCACTTTTTTGTATTTCTGAAGTGTGAAGGAAATAAAGATTCTAACAGGGCCAAAACAAATCAAGACACTTGACATTTTACTTGATGATGCTCGAATGAGAATTAGTCACTGAAACCTGATGTCTACACATTAATTTAGCTCTATATAGTTTCACCAGTAAACCTGCATGTCTATACAAATTTATTGGCCATTTCAACAGAAAATAAGTTGTTTGTCAATGACAGACTGCAACCTCACCAGTGCTCCAAAACACACCACCAGTGCTTTTACTTCACTTTTTTTTCTTGTGTGACACTTAGGCCCGTATTTATACTTTTTATGCGTCATTTTTTTATGCAAAAACGGCGCAAACTTGCAAAATACAATTGTATTTTGTAAGCTTGTGCTGCTTTCCATTTTTGCGTCAAAAAGCGGCGCAAATGTAGTGCTAAAAAAGTATAAAATGGGCCTTAGATTTTTCACAATCCCTATGACTCCAGCAGTGACTAAATGCAAAAAACTACCCCCCTGCAGAATGTGATAAGGGGCCTCAGAGTCTCCCATGTCTCAGTGATATTTATTCATCTTGAACTGAATGCGGCCTCCCTCAATTTTTGCCCCCCCGCCCCCTGCCGCAGTGCCTACAGGGGCCTCTGTTACACCCCTAGATTTCAGTGATATAATGGCAGGACCCCTACTCTAAAAACTGTTCCAGCACCACTGACTGTAGGGGCAAGTATAAGGTACTCCCTGTAACCACACTGGTAATTTTAGCCTTTCAATCCACTTCCTTCAGACAACCAACCCTTAAATCCACCCTTTTAAAAAAAAAATAAACTTGTATGGATGAGGAAGAAAAGGAACGAAAGATGAGAAACAGCTGCGCGTATTGAGGGCAGGGCTTTTGATAGCCAAGTACTTTAGGTATGAGGGTCAGAAAAATGCACCTCTTCTAAATTATTTTTCCTCTTAGTGGTGTGTTAATATGCTCTCATCCCCTCAGGGGAGGACTGCCGATTAGTCTGTAGAAAACAGGCGTAGTACTAAAATACCACAGTGAGCAGCTGCAGAAGCATCACCCTTCCTGACTGCCCTGAGAGAACTTGCTGTTTCTTCATTTTCAAAAATGAAATGCAAAATGTAGTAGAGCATAGAAGAATAATCTTCCTCTCTCTTTTCCAAATGGCCCCCTGGCTCTGGATGTGGTGAGGGTTGTTTGTTTTGAGAGAAGTATTGTGTGTTTCTAGAGCCTTGCCCATACTAGGAGTTCAAGAGAACCACAGACCGCTACAGGTTGCTCTGACAAGCTGTTGATAGTTCTTATCCTGAATCTTTCCCAGTGAGTCTCCCACCCCACATTGGTTTCACGCTTCTGCCTTCCAAAACCTTATCAAAAACTATTGTTGCTGTTGTCACTTTCCGTGGGATATTGACAGATGCATTGATTGGAGTGATTAATTTACCAACTTTATTTGATTTTCGAAAACAGGGACGTTTATCATATTACTGAGGACAGCTTACTAAGATATTACTACGATGCAAAGGTCGTCACTATTTAAACGATACCAACATTTGTACTAGATTTCCCAATTTTTCTAAAAAGGTTAAATGGTTTTATCTTTGCACAGTAAAGTGACTGTGGACATTAAAGTGTTGGTGCATGATGATCTACATTAGATCCATCTCAACTGTTTTTGTTTTATAAGAGAAGAGCCCATAATCTACTGAAATGTATCAATAAGGCCAGCCTGTTTATAAAAACAGTATTCTCTTTGCATGTTGTGCTTTAGCTTTTACCTCTAGTTTCCTGCAGAAGGAACTTCGTTTGCCCCTCCATAGCTGTGAGATAATTTACCTAGTTAAAAATGAACCATTGAAAATTGACCAGTGAACTTCCTCAGCAAGACCTAGGCTATAACCTATGAGTGCATTTCTCATTTCCGCTGTAACTGAAGGTAAAACTAAATCGTATGCTCTTGATCGCAAGACTTCCTCTATCCTTTGCAGCCTTTCTGGAGTATAATACGGAGTCTACGTGTATCCTGAAGGGGCTGGTTAAATGTGTGTACTTATTATGCCTGCCATTCTGGACCAAGTCCCAATTATATATTTATTCTCTGGTCACCCTAAATGCTGGTAGCTTTCTGAAATTAGTCGTATTTATATGAGTTTTGGTTCTCCGTATTAACTTGTCTCTTCTTTTCTTCCCAGATTTTCCCCTTGACCGGCGTAGATGTTCTCCGTGGGATTCTCAAATGTACAGGAAAACAAGAGGAATGGAGAAGTGGGTAGGTCTGGGGTTTTTGTAACTAAACGGTCAGTATTAACACAACAAGAGGGAAAAAGGAGAGAGAGAGAGAGAGAGAGAGAGAGAGAGAGAGAGAGAGAGAGAGAGAGAGAGAGAGAGAGAGAGAGAGAGAGAGAGAGAGAGAGAGAGAGAGAGAGAGAGAGAGAGAGAGAGAGAGAGAGAGAGAGATGTGTTCCCTGGGAAATGATGAAGAACGTGGTAGCTAGCATGCACAGGATGAGTCACCTAGGGTGTCTTTGTGGTGATAGGTCTTTGTCTCTGGTGTTCTTAATTTATAGTGCTCTTATTTCTTCCCTCGTAGTGCTCGAAGTATTTTAGTCTCAGGTTTCTCTTATCTATATTGTTCCTTCAAGGTCTTTTCTCCTTCTTTTTATCGTTATCCTCCTCCTCCTCCCTTTTCTCTTCCTCACCCCTTCTCCCTCCCCCCTCGTATTCTCACTCCTCTTCCCCCCTCCCGGTGTCTCTTTTCCCTTTAACCAGAAAGTGTCCTGTAGATAGGACCGTACCTGGTTAAGCCACGTCCCTCCTGGGATGTGGCAGAACTCTCGCTTTTCTGACTTCCTCTCGGTCGCACTCCGAGCTTGGGCGTTGGTTCCTCCGACTTCTCTTCTGCTCCGGTCCTCGTTTTCGGCCTCCGGTCGTCGGTTCCGTGTTTTCTCTCCCTTGTCGGCGTCTTTCTCTTCCTCGTTCTCTCCCTGTATGCGCAGTCCGTCAGCGATTTCTACCTTTTCGGGAACCCGGATTTCTGGGTTCCCTGAGCTGTCAGTGACGTGGTCGTTACTGAGATGCCCGGACGGGGCGTTCTCAGGGAGAGCGGCTCGGAACTCTGCTCCCGATTCCACTGTGGGAGTAGCCGGTACCTCCGTCAGCCGGCTACACACCCCATCCCAAGATTGGGACTGATATAGTTCCGAAGAACCGGGGAAGCAAGAGAAGTAGTCAGCCGGACCTTGGAGGGTACCCGGACCTGGAAAGAGAAGGGTTGAAGCTCCATAAACCATCGAAGAACACAGGAGTTGGAGTCTTTATGGGAAGCTAACCAAGTCAGGGGAGCATGGTCGGTAAATAGAACAAAAGGGTGTCCCAGGAGATAGTACCGCAGGTTCTCGACAGCCCATTTAATTGCAAGACACTCCCGTTCAATAATGGGATAGTGACATTCCTTGGGTAATAGTTTCCTGCTAATAAAGACAATGGGGTGGTCATGACCATCATCGTCGGGTTGGGAGAGTACTGCCCCTAACCCCACATCCGAGGCGTCCGTATACAGATGGAAGGTTTTAGTGAAGTCGGGGCAGCATAAGACTGGCTCAGTGGTGAGATAGGATTTCAATTGATTAAAACTAGTTAGTTGCTTTTCGGATAGGGATGTTATCTTAGATGGTAAGTTTTTCTTAAGGAGGTCCGTGAGGGGTGCAGCCAGGGTGGAATATTGAGGTATAAAACGTCTATAATATCCGATTAACCCCAAGAAAGAGCGAAGTTCTCTTTTTGTTGTGGGGGTAGGGACTTGCTGGATGGCTTCTATCTTACTCTTTTGTGGTCGTAGCTGGCCCTGACCTATAAAATACCCCAAATAAGCAATGTTATCGTAACCCAAATGCATTTTTTTTAAATGGCTCTGAGCCCAGCTGCATGTAATGCCTGACATATTTCATGGAGATGGGTAAGGTGGTCTTCCCAGGTGCCGCTGAAAACCACAATATCGTCTAAATAGGCGGCAGCATATCTACGAAAAGGTCTTAAAAGGTGATCCATTAATCTTTGGAATGTGGCTGGAGCTCCGTGGAGTCCAAAAGGGAGTACCGTAAAATGGTAGAGCCCTGAGTGAGTGGAGAACGGCGTTTTCTCCCTATAGGCTGGTGCTAGCGGTATTTGCCACTACCCTTTAGTTAAATCGAGCATCGACATGTATTGGGCTTTGCCCAGTCGCCCGAGTAGGTCATCCACCCTGGGAATTGGGTATGTATCGAAGAGGGAAATTTCATTTAGATGGCGGAAGTCGATACAGAACCTTATCGAACCGTCTGGCTTTGGGACTAGAACAACAGGGGAGCACCAAGGACTTGTAGATGGCTCTATGACCTTCAGTTTTAACATAGTTTGAACCTCTTCTTCTATTAAATGTTATCGGGCCTCTGGGATACGATAAGTGCGTAGTCTTATTATTTTTCCCTCAGGGGTTCTGATGTGATGTTGGATCAGATGAGTTTTTCCCAGTATTCCCGAGAAAAACCTGCCATGTCTCTTTACTAGATTCTTTAGTTGATTCATCTGCTTTTCCGTGATGTTTGCATTAATGTGGGGTATCTCTGTGTCTATCTTAGTGTTAGTGGGATACAGATCAATGTCTAAGGGTTCTCCCGGGGTTATTAGGAATCCGTTAGCTGATTGGTTATGCACTAACGTGGGTTCTTCCCATTTTTTAAACAGATTTATATGGTAAATTTGAGTTCTATTGGGATGTTTGGATATTTCTACCAGGTAAGTAACAGGGGAAATAGCTTTTAATATGGTGTATGGACCCTGCCACTTGGCCAGAAGTTTATTGTCGGAACAAGGTTTTAATATAAGAACCTTATCATTAGGTTGTAAATAACGTGGTTTTGCTCCCTTGTCATAATATTTCTTTTGGGTATTCTGAGCTTTCTCTAGGTGGTTACGTACATCTTCCCATACTGTTTGTAGGTGGGATTTTAAGTTGTATACATAGTCTAACAGATGTTTTTCTTCCTTTCCCTCTTCTTCCCACATTTCTGCTACCATGTCTAGCAGACTACGGGGTTGTCTTCCGAAGACAAGTTCGAAGGGGCTATGTCCGGTGGAGGTCTGTTCATGAGTTCTGATGGCATATAGGATTAGTGGCAGTTTCCGGTCCCAATCCCGCCCCGATTCGGAGACTGTTTTCCTTAATAACGTTTTCATAGTGCGGTTATACCGTTATACCAAGCCATCCGTCTGGGGGTGATAGACGGAAGTCTTGATTTGTTTGATCCCAAGGGTCTTACAAATTTCCTTCATTAGTGACGACATAAAAGGAGTCCCTTGATCTGTCAAGATTTCATTGGGAAACCCTACTCTAGCAAAGAAAGTGATCATAGCTTGTGCTACATTTTTAGAGGTCATGATCGAAAGGGGTATAGCCTCAGGGTACCAGGTAGCATAGTCTACTATAACTAGAATATAGGTATGACCTTTGGTGGAAGGAAGAAGTGGGACTACTAAGTCCATACCGATCCGGGAGAAGGGGACATCAATGATGGGTAAGGGTTGGATGGGTGCTTTCCTATGGGGGCCCGGGTCTATAAGTTGGCACCGGGGACACTGGGCACAGTATTGTCTTAGTTGCGCACATATCCTGGGCCAATAAAATCTTCTTAGCAAATATTCTTCAGTCTTTTCCCTACCATAGTGTCCCCCTCCCGGCTGATTGTGTACCAAAAAGAGTACCTGTATGCGATAGGGCTCGGGAACTACTAACTGCTGTTTCTCAATATTGTCACGTTTAACGACTCGGTAGAGGAGATTGTTTTGGACAATAAAGTACAGACCCACCTCATTGGTAGACTCTGATTTGGCTACTTTCCAAGCATGACAGAGAGAGGGATCTTCTTGCTGGCTGACTCTGAAGGAAGGAAGAGGAGTTGTAATATTGGCTACTACCTTTCCTGTAAATTTTTCTCTTTCAGGATTCCAGTACTGTTGTTTTATTTGTCTTTTTTCTCGTCTGGAGGGTTTAGGTCGACATGGTTTACCCTCTATAGGGCTATCGTAAAACGGTGCCTCGGCCCATCAGGAGTCAGGCGTAATTCGAGATCTTACCCTTTTCAATAGTTCGGGGAATTGTGGGTAGTCAGTTCCTAATATACAGTCTTCTACTAAGCGATCCATAACCCCTACTGGTAACAGGTCATGTCTTCCTTCCCACTCTATTCTCACCATGGATAGGGGATAGTTGTCTTTGTCCCCATGTATGCAGCAGATCGAAACCCATTGGTGGGTAGGTTGTCCTGATAGGTTTATCACATCAGCCCTTACAACGGATTGGCTGCATCCAGAGTCTACCAAGGCTAGGAGTACCTTTCCATTTACCCTAATTTCTTGTCTGTATCTAGGATCACCCCCTCCTGTACACAAGACTCTTCCCCTCGTGATCCCAATGTCCATAGGTTCAGGTTTTTCCCCTTTCCGGGGGCATAGTCGAGCTATATGTCCCCATTTACCGCAACTATAACACTGTGGTTGCTGCATCGGAGGATTGTCCCCGAGTTTGGGAAGCCCTGTGTCTTCTGGGATTTTCCTGGAAAAAATTCTTAATGGTATGGCTGGGGGTCTAGAAGGTGTCTTGGGGTTTAAGCTCTTGAAGTCAGTTGACCGGTGATAAGCGCATGCTAAATCTACGGCCATGTCCGTGGTGACTTTAGGGTGTTGGCGTATCCAACTCCGAGTGGATGGAGGAAGTGATTCGAAATATTGCTCCAAGATCACCGCCTTTATAATGTCCTCTCTCTCAGTTCCTATAGGTCCCAGCCATTTCAACCCCAGGTCCTTGACTTTATAATAAAATGTCTGGGGATCTTCCATAGGCCCCCATTTTATCTTCCGGAACCGCAGGCGGTAGTATTCCGAGTCATGACCTACTCTCTCCAATATGCTCTTTTTAATGTCTTTGTAGAAAGTGGTACCATCAGGATTTGGGCCTGATAGGCAGTTTGGAGAATACTTGTCAGTAATGGCGCTATATATTGACCCCAACGTTCTTCCGGCCATTGGGCAGAGGAGGCTACTCTTTCGAAGTTGGTAAAGAAAGTGTCAGGATCCTCCCCATCTTGTTATTTCTGGAGAACGGAGCTAGGCACATTGGGGTGGACCTTGCTACCTGCAATTGTATCAGTGAGTTTCTGGAGGGCCGTCTCGTGCACAAATTGGTTATTGCCCATGATGGTGGCTTGGCTCTTTAGTGCACTCTGTAAGGCCTCTCTGTCCTCCTTAGCCTCCCTCTGATGAGCTTACCATACTAACTGAAGGTGACGCTGTCCTTCAGCCAGCTGCTGCATCATGTCCTCCAAAGTGGGTTTTTCTCCCATTCTCACCTGAGTCTGCCTTGTGTTTATCGCACTCTGTTAAAGATCCCACTTCTGACACCACTGTGGCAGTGGCGTGGCAATAATAAGGACTAGAATACTCAGGTGGTTTTAAAATGGGATGTTTTATTTTTAGTTCCTTAAAGAAATTAAATAAGGTGCAGTATTTATATGAGTTTTAGTTCTCCGTATTAACTTGTCTCTTCTTTTCTTCCCATATTTTCCCCTTGACCGGCGTAGATGTTCTCCATGGGATTCTCAAATGTACCGGAAAACAAGAGGAATGGAGAAGTGCATTAGTCTGGGGTTTTTGTAACTAAACGGTCAGTATTAACAAAACAAGAGGGAAAAAGGAGCGCGAGACAGGGGGGGGGGGGGAGAGAGAGAGAGAGAGAGAGAGAGAGAGAGAGAGAGAGAGAGAGAGAGAGAGAGAGGTGTCCCCTGGGAAATGATGAAGAACGTGGTAGTTAGCATGCACAGGGCGAGTCACCTAGGGTGTCTTTGTGGTGCTAGGTCTTTGTCTCTGGTGTTCTTAATTTATGGTGCTCTTATTTCTTCCCTCGTAGTGCTCTTAGTATTTTAGTCTCAGGTTTCTCTTACCTATATTGTTCCTTCAAGGTCTTTTCTCCTTCTTTTTATCGTTATCCTCCTCCCCCTCCCTTTTCTCTTCCTCCCCCCTCCATCCTCGTACTCTTACTCCTCTTCCCCCCTCCCGGTGTCTCTTTTCCCTTTAACCAGAAAGTGTCCTTTAGATAGGACTGTACCTGGTTAAGCCACGTCCCTCCTGGTATGTGGCGGAACTCTCGCTTTTCCGACTTCCTCTCGGTCGCACTCCGAGCTTGGGCGTTGGCTCCTCTGACTTCTCTTCTGCTCTGGTCCTCGTTTTCGGCCTCCGGTCGTCGGTTCCGCGTCTTCTCTCCCTTGTCGGCATCTTTCTCTTCCTCGTTCTCTCCCTGTACGCGCAGTCCGTCAGCGATTTCTACCTTTTCGGGAACCCAGATTTCTGGGTTCCCTGAGCTGTCAGTGATGTGGTCGTTATTGAGACGCCCGGGCGGGGCGTTCTCAGGGAGAGCGGCTCGGAACTCTGCTCCCGATTCCGCTGTGGGAGTAGCCGGTACCTCTGTTAGCCGGCTACAGTACTCTTCCTGCAGTATTAGCTTCCACGTACAATGATTATGATGCCCTAAAAAACTTGGAAGGGAACCCCTTTAAGTGAAGTGCATACACCAGTATGTCCCAGTTCGCCAGACCCAAAAGCATTTTTGCGTCTAGTACCAGCACTGCTAGAGAGATTTCTGTCATTATAATATAACCAATGGCCTCTATTAAATAGTGAGTGTTGATATCTAGTAGCTGATAAGAAACACATCCTATCCTATTTGGGCTACCAACATTATTGAGTGTACAAAGCCTGCTAGTTGATTTGCTAATATTTTTGCCCAGTTTTCTAAATTCAAATTCAGCTGGTCACTTTTTAGGATACTTCTTGTTCTGCTGCACAGGAGATGTCCTATTCATATCCAACTAATAAACAATGGTATTGGCTGCTGCTTTTAAACTATATTTTTCAACAAACATATTTGTTGGATTTTGAGTTTCAGGGAGTAAGGATATTGTGTAGTATAACCATAAATAAGTGGCAGTGAGTATACACTTCTAATAAAGTTGTAAATTAAACCATGTTCCTATTATTTTCTTAGTATTATCCTGATCTTGGGTTTGTCAAACAGATTAATTAAGGCACTCCTATCCTTTATATTAGATGCATATGTATTTCACTCCTTCCTACACACTGGTCTGCTTTTCACAATGATGAAAGTTAAGATCCTGGGTGCTAGAGCTCTCTTCCTCTCAACCCCAAACAGTTTTTTGTGAACTTCACCTCAATGCAGCAAGACCAGATTTCAGTCTGTCAACATTATTTTCATGTGGATTTCCTCTTCTGTGTTACTGCAGTTTTAAAGAGTGCAGACCTAGCATTCTTGGCACTTCACATTGACGGGCAATGGTTTCCTAGATAAGATGTGCAGCATATGTCTTTTCCCTCCTGGGATCTTAGTTTTTCCCTTTAGCGGTAAGAATCAGGGGCTGCTCCTCCACAATGGCAGAGGGGTGTCACCCCCCTGGCTAAGAGCAGGAGATGAAAAATAAAACAATAGCTTATTATTGTTTTATTTTTCATCTGCTGGGGGATGAGGAGAGAGTGCACCTAAGTGCACCTAAGTGCGCATGTGTGTTTGGCCAGCCGTCCAAACACACATGCAGACTTCGATTTCTCCAACCTGCCTGCGTACACAGCCATGCTTGAGAGACTGCACAGACCCCAGGGTTGTGTCTGAGCGGCAGTCTGAGCCGCTCAGACCAATTCTGATGCTGCTTTCATGCTAGGCTTAGCATGAAAGCAGCTCCAGGATTGCTGGGGAGCCTGTGTTGGTGTTCCAGTGAATGCTGAGACACCACAAGAAGAGGAGCGACAAGTGTGGTAGCAGGAGTCAGCCGTGGTGGGAAAGGTAATTGTTTTTTTTCCATTGTTTCCCCTGTCGTCACCCCCCATTGACATTTGCTGCAGCCGCCTCTGGTAAGAATACTTTCAGAAGCTGTGCTCATGTGGAACTAATGTACTTTTTTTTACATGGAAGTAGGGAGTAAGCACCTTTCCCATACGCTGAGCTATTTCTGAGCATTAAAATCCATTCTGAGGCACTGTGTAATATAGGGATCTGATAAGAGTGCACATCACCCAAGTAATCTAATCACTATCAAAGGAGTACCTCAGTTGTGCCCCAGTGAGCAGCAGAAATAAATATATAAACTGTCTTGCAGAATATTTTTACTTGTGGAGTCCTTCTGGACCTGTATCATCCCTTTTCTCTTGAGAAAGAGATAGTAAGAGAGACAAACAGAGACAGAGAAGGAAGGGATAGGAAACTAGAAAGAGAAACAGAGAGAAAGGTGACAGTGAGAAGAATAATGGGGAGAAGAAAAAAAGAGAGAGGTCAAGATGATGAGGGAGACAGATGGAAAGAGAGGACAAAATGAAATTAAAAATAAGAAACAGTTATATGAATGAAGGGAGAGGGATAGAAAAGAAAGACCAAGAAAGAAAGATAAAAGAAGATAAAAGAATAAGACCTCCCGATAAAGAGAAAGAGAGAATTAAAAAGAGAAAAATTTAAACGAGGAGGGGAAGAGAAAAGATAAGAAACTAGACAAGGGGAGAAAACGGAGACTAACAGTTAAGTAGAGGAGCAAAGGAGAAAAGAAAGAAAACACAAGAAAGCGAAAGGAAAACAGATGTAGAAAAAATAGGGAGACTGAGAAAGAAGGCAAGTCTGAAAATGTAATGAAGAAGAAACAGAGAAAAATCAGCGAAAGGAATGAAGAGGAGAGGAAAAAGAATGGAGGAAATAAAGAAAAGAGATATTAAAAAGAACAAATGAGAATAAAGAAGAAGGAAAGACAAAAAGGTAAGACAAAAACAGGAAAATGAGAGTAGAGGAAGCAATGTGAAAAGTAATAACAGAGACAGAAGCATGGGAGAAAGAACATAAATACAGATGAAGAAAAAAATAGGCAAGAAGCAGAAAGAATGAAAGAACAAGAAGAAAGACCTAGAGAATGAAAGATATGAAGAAACAGAGAAAGGACAAAAATCAAGAAACAGGCGAACAAATTGAGAGAGAAGGAGAAAATATGAATAAGAAAGAAATACGTAAAGCATTTTTTCCAGAAGAGGTAAACCTCATCTTGCACCGTCAGCTTCCAAGGCCTCAACTGCTACTTTAGCTGGTGGGCAGCTACACATTCTCAAACCAGCTGACAGTCAATTACCATGTGTGAGCTACTCAGAGGCAGCTTACGACCCACTGTGGCATGCAATTGACTTGTTGGAGTAAGCAAAATATCATGTCACTTGACAGCACCGATGCCTGAAACGCACATTATCAATTCTTTAAAACATACATAAAGTGGGCTTTGTCACCTCCCTGAAGATCATATTGTGATATTGGCTCTTTGGTGTACCATTCCGTCTCCTGTGGAGTACTTGTATTGCAATGCATGGGGGACTATTTTACAAAGTACACTAATCATCACACATTAAGTTCTTTATCTCATAAATCTATTTTATGAAGAAAACATTTTTTGTTTTGCTTCATTAGGATTTTTCAGCTATTATAGTCCAGACTCAAAATGCAAACATGACCCATTGGCTTTGCCAGTGCTAGCTTGTTTCACAGGGTTTCAACTGTGCTAAATCAGGATTCTCAGAACAGGATGATCTAACTGTACCTCTACCTGAATACCTGTCTGATATTCTTACACCATACCACCAAGCTGATCCTAACGTCCCCATGCTGCCTATTACAGTTCATGATTCTGGGATAGCTCATGTGGTCAACATTGACCATGGCCCATAGGTGCCTTCAAGGACTAATGCCACTGGATGGCCGTTCTGTTTAACACTGAACCCTAACATGAGGTGCCTTGAGCTTATCACCATGCCTTCTTGCAAGTTGCCAAAATGGCTTAATAGTACTCCTTTTGCATGCTCCATAATCCAAGGCTCCTCATGTGGTGTCTCAAGAATCTCATTATGAATCAGATGTGGGGAACATTTGTGATATTGTCTACACATTTGCTTCCTCCAATGTTGATCAGCTGGGGCCTAGCTCCCAAAAAATTCAATCCTTTCTCAGTTCGTCTACATCTGAAGGGTTGCCACAAAAAGAGCGCGCCCCTGCACAGCTGATTCAGTTTGGGTTTTAGCCTCAGTTTGCCAAGAGACTGCTCCTCAGTAGAGGGGTGGGGGATGTCCTTAAACACACTGTTGACATAAAATTCCTGCTCTTCTCCACGTTAGAGGGTGACTGCGACACTGCCTGATAGCAAGCACAGGTGCATGAAAGCACCTGTACCGGACATTAGAGATATTGCCAGGTAAGCTCTGACTTCAGCGGCCTGTCACACCTCAGTGCTTCCCCTTCTCTGATGAACTGAAGCATCACTGCTAAAGGTAGCCCTTGGCGCTGTATGTTTAAGCCTTGAAGTGTCCAGGGCTAAATGCCAATCAATCTGTTAGTCTTTCCCAACTTGTCATAGAGGTGGGAAAGGGGGGATGACAAAACAAGAGGTTGAAACTAGCAGCTGCACAGGTTTGAAGAATGAGCTTCAGGTTTCAGAGGTGCTTAAAGAGCATACGAGCTGTTTGGCTGCCCAAAGGCAAAAGGAGCAACAGGGCCCGCACAGGCAGCAAGCACAAAAAAATTAGTTTTTAAATGCTGGGTGCATGCGTGTGGGTGAGAGTTTGTATCTGAAAAAGAGAGTGTGTGTTTGTTAATGGGCATTTTGTGAGAGTGAAAGTGTAAATGAGTGGGAGAGTGAGTAAAAATGAATGGGTGAAATTGACTGAGTGAGTGAGAATAACTGTGAATGAGTAAGGGTGAGTGTGAGACAGAGTGAGCAAGATAAGAGTGAGTGTAATGAGTGAGATGAGTGATTGAGGGTGAGTCTGAGTCAGAATGAGTAAAAGTGAGTGAGAATGAATGAGAGCTATTGCAATTGAGTAAGAGAGCAAGTGAGAATGAATGAATATGAGAAAGTGTCTGTAAATGTGAGTGAGAGTGAATGAAAGTGAATGACAGTGAATATATTACAGATGGAGAGGCTTTTATTTGCTTCAATGTACCAAAGAAAAACAGCCAACACGTTTCGTCCACCATACATGAACTTCATCAGGGCTGTAACATAAACAAATATAGAGTGTACAATTGTTTTTTATATACAACATACATATGTCACCATATTCAATATATGAAAAAAACAACCACACAAAACATCCCCATACTTTAAAAACAAAAATAAAAAGGAAAGCTAAAATGCAATCAGCTTGTTAAACAACAAACTACCGTAAACTATGGGGCCCCTATGATTCGCTTATGCCATACATGTGTTACATTCAAGACCTAGGTGCAAGTAAATGACTATTCCATTACAAAATGTGAATATTAATAGTCTAACATCATAGTATTCCTTTGTTAACAAATACTTGGGGAAGGCCCAAAATGATAATAATCATGAGACAGATTATGTTAATCCATAGGAACAGAGGTTGGTCTTTCCATAGCAATAGTGTATTGTCAATTTATTTAGTTTATTTAAGAAAATATCATGGCTACCTTTACCTTAAATTAATATGCCAACATGAAACCTCGACACCTCCACACCATATCTTTGCAAAAACGCACTCCCTTTGTCAAATTAAATCACTCCAAGCCAGGCATGTTCAAAGCCACTTTTACTGAGATGTTGGCATCTAATAGAAACATTTGTTGTGAACCCCATTTCCTTTCAAACACAAATATTAACTTGCTAGTATGGCAAAGATAAATGCTGTGTGGCAATAACAGGGGTCAAAGGGTCATAACAAAGGGATCGAAGGACGTCTAAAATCGTCTCATCCCTCTGTGTTGTTACTTTGCTAGCAATCCTGTCAAATCAAAATACTTAAAACCAGAAATGTTTAAAGCCCACTTTTACTAAAAAGTAGGCATCTACTGGAAACATTCATTGTAAACATACAATACTTTATGACCAAAAATAATAACATACTAATGTGGCAAAGATAAATGCCATGTGGCAGTAACAGGGGTTAAAAAAGGTCATGACAGATGATTCAAGTGCGTTTAAAGTTGCCTTAACCCTCTGTGATAAGTTGCTTCACTAGTCAGACCTTAATAAGTAAACTTGCAAGGGAGACACGAATAGGTCGATGAATCTTTTGACTCACTTTGAGGTTTTCCCACCATCCTGTACATGCAGATCAATAATCAATAACAATCAATACATTAGTAATCAAGAAGAGTCAGTAATTATTACACACCATAACCTTTCAGTCTTGAATAGCCACACTTTTATATAAAAGTTAAGAATGTTTATTTCCCTATATTAAGAATGCTAAGGTCACGTAACTCATTCTCAAAATCAAATGATAGACATACAGAAACAACACTGGCTGACCGAAACAACGTAAGAATCGCAATCTAATCAAAGTGTGAGCTACTACACATTCTAAATTTACAATGCAAATTAATAACAAGAATAACTGTGCAAACGATATTACATACATTTAGATTCAGCAAAGAAAATACTTCAGCTGTTACTTCATTTAATGAACCTCATCAGTGAGATCCCATAGAAACAAAAGCAAATAGACATAGCAAACAACATCAGTGATAGTATACCTCTCCTCATGGGGATCGGCAAGCTAAGATAGTCTTCGTTATCAGGACATCAGTCTGATCAGCAAGGCATCATGATTCAGCATCAATGTTCAGAAAAGGCAAAGTCTTTTAAGCAATAAAGTTAAGCATGTCTCTTCTGAAGATGGAATATGGGAAAATGGGGTGTCTCTTCTCAGTGCAGTCTGGATCTAGGTTAGATTTCCTAAACTACTTCCCAAGTCCCTAATTGGTCAGAGGATGCATGTGCATGTTCACACTTTTTCCAATAAAACTAAAACGTCAAATCTACATTTCTACTAGTACATGATTTACATGTCGGTGATTGGCTCCTTTCATACCGTTCTCATCATCTGGCTCGTCAGGTAACAATATTGTTGCAGATTGTACTCCAGTGAGTATGGCCTGGGAAAGTCAGTCTCACACACATTACATTAAACAATATTGCATTAGCAAGTACATCATCTCCTAGCAAGCAGTTCTCATGAGAACGGAGTTTAGCTATGAGCATTTGGTCAGCACAGTGGAAAATCACAATTTAATTCTCTAAGCATCCATTTTATAAATCGGTTAAGAAATGCAGCTTGACATGAGTAGGTGCAACTAGGCCAAGACCTCGCTAAGTTAAGGCTTGCGATTAATAAAGCTAATACATAATTCATAACCTTTAATATGACATATTACTACATTAATCAAACATAGGTTCAACATTTCATATTAATAACCTATTATTAAGTACACTTTGTGAACACTGGTGGGCGCACCTTCAAATGCATGTATTATTTTTCCCTACGTTATTACATCTTCTATGCAAATTCAACACTCAGAATGCATAAATATTCAATAATAATTTCATTAGTAACTCAACGTTAACACTAGCAAGCCACAGAAACACTTTCAAATAAGGAGCCCTTAACCTGATAGCAAACCGCCTGTAGACATTTCTAGTCAAATGTCCAAAACGTAACCTCAATAGTTAAAACGCTAAGAAACCCATTTTATATCATAACTCACCACTGCAATTCAATTCCTATTTCTGAAGCCATGATAAGCCGCTCTGTTGAGCTCTGTAATCACTCAGTAAGATGCCACAGAAAGTTACTCTTGCCGCCATTTTCTCTCCTATTTAAGTGAAATGCTGAGGTCACATAACCAGAGTCATTTAAAGTAAAATACACATACCATTGTACTGTCAGAGAATTTTAATCAGTTTTCATGGCTGTATCTGACCACAGGGAAAACAACCGGAAGCCATTTGAAGCGTGACAACTATATATTTATTCTCATGTTGCCAAGTAAGTAAAAAGACATCATCAAGAAAATATCATCGCTGGGCCAACAGCCCCACCGAGTCACTGCCGTTTCAATGAAGCACACACTATCCCATTTGAAACATACAGGAAGCATCCAATCACTACAGAGTATTACTATAGCCTAGGATGTGAGCTGGGCCCAAACTATAATATAATTAAGAATAAAAATAAAAATTGTAATGAGCCAGATTTGAACTCCATCTTAATCCAGCAAAATAGCAAGGCCAATGGTCAGTAGTCCATCACACCACAGGATTCTATCCATCATTTCACTATTAATCCCAGTGGCTAGCCTGGGAGTCACCTACAGACCACAGTCATTGGTCTCTTATTATTCACACGTGTAATGACACAATCGGTTCATGCCAAACCATACATCACGGTCATTATCGCACATGAGATCTTGCAAGAATCCTTGTGACAGAGTTGTCCCATACACATGTGTTTAGAGCGATTATAAGAAATAGTGGAACTCATTCTCAGTATTGACAATGCACTATTGCTATGAGAAGACCAACCTCTCTGTTCTAAAGGAGTGACATAATCTGTCTCATGATTATTATCATTATTGGCCTTCCCCAAGTATTTGTTAACAAAGGAATACTTACCTCACCTATGATGTTAGACTATGAATATTCACCTTTTGTAATGGAATAGTCATTTACTTGCACCTAGGCCTTGAATGTAACACATGTATGGAATAAGTGACTCATAGGGGACCAATAGTTTACACTAGTTTGTTGTTTAACAAGTTGAATGCATTTTAATACTGTGATGTGGCATTTAGGTAGTGTTTTCATTTGCTTTCCTTTTTATTTTTGTTTTTAAAGTATTGGGATGTTTTGAGTGGTTGTTTATGTTACAACCCTGATGAAGTTCACGTATGGTGGACGAAATGCATTGGCTGTTTTTCTCTGGTATATTAAAGCAAATAAAAGCTACATTGGAGCAATGTTCTTGGGTGATTCTACGTTTTCTTGAAATTTGGTTGGTGCCCCTCCAGCTGTAATATATGGACATTGGACCCATTTGGTTGCACCTTTGCAGCAGCAGGTGCCTTGGTTGGGAGCAACACATAAAGAGACATATGGGACAAGAGGGAGGTGCGGCTGGATGGAATTTGAATGACAGTGAATGTAATGCGATTGTGGCAGAACACCTTTCAGAAGGCTATGGAGCAAGCAGCAACAACTGCGCCCAACTATGAGGTTTGAGGCCTTTTAAATCATATGTCCTTGGGCCCAACTTATTGTAGGTCCTGAGCAAATAGGCCAACTACCCCTTCAGATCTTGACTCTTAGCAGTAGTGTGGGTCGAACAGTCCAAGGCTTCTTGGGGAGTGGCGGTAGGTGCAGGGGTGAACACAGGCTCACAACTCAAAATATGTTTTATAGCAACAATAAATGATTGTCTATTCAAATTCTTGCTTGTACAAAAAAAGGAGTATTTATGTACAAGCACAAAGTAAAATATGGCAAACACAAACAATATACACAATCCTGTGAGGTTGGGGATCTAGTGTTCCAAAGGCAGGTCCCTGAATTCCACTAACCTCTTGCTGATGGTAGTGGGTATTCCATATTGACTATAGACAACCTTCAAGGTTAAGCCTCTGACTCTTCCAAACAACAAAAAGTGTTCCTGATCCTGAAGCACTATGCCGCAGAACCATTTCCACTGGGGCATTCTGGCCCTGTGATCAGTCTGACACCATCCTGCATGGGTTGTGCCGCTAGAATCCCCAGAATAATTTCACTCTCAGACATTGCGGAGGGCGGCAGTGTCTGCTAACGGTGAATTTCACTTGTGTCTACGTATGGGCACCACAGGCTCTTTACTGGGAATTGACACAGCTAAAGAAAAGACACTCCCATTCGTAGATATTCTAGGGATTGACTTACAGAACTTTTGTAGTGAGGGATGGTTTATCTCTGACTGATGTTCAGAGCTTAACTCTCTCATGAAGAACTTTCTTAAACAGGATCGAAGTCATCTAATTGTCTACATCCATTGGCTCAAGTTCCATGCCCACTTCCCTCACTGTCTTCATAACATTTTGCAGAAATCTGCTTGCAGACAACATTATGTCCGCCATAATCATAGATGACAATTTATTTTTCGAATCCTCATGTCTAAGGCCGTGCACAAATCTCAAGGCATGTGATCTAGTGATCAGAGTCCAAGAGTCAAGATTAAGGGGGTCATTACAACATTGGCGGTATAAGGCGCTTACCGCCGTGCAGAAGACCGCCAATACACCGCGGCGGCGGCGGTAGACCGCCCCGCAGCTATTATGACACACATCACGAAATCCGCCGAAATGCAGACACCCACACAATACCACCACACCAAAGGTCAGCGATAAACATGCGGAAACAAATCCTCCACGCCAACAGAAACACGCCCATGCTATTACGACCCACGAATCCACGCGGCTGTCTTTCAACCGCGGTATTCCATTGGTGGTACACACCGCCGCGTTCAAAATACACACACAGCTCCAAAACACCGCCACATTGGACAATTCAAAATACACACACCTGATACCCTTACACACACCACTCCCACACACTCAATACAATATAAAACACACACCCACATCACACACAAACCCCTACAACCAAAAATTCTGAGAGAAGGCGAGAGAGAGAGCACAGAATAGACAATCCCATCACACAGAGGCACACAACACCATCACCCACACAACATCCAAGCACAAAACACCACATACCACTACACTCACCACACTCATCACCACATACACCACCCCACACATCACACACACCACCCCATGGCACGCCAAAGACACCCCCGCTTCTCCGAGGAGGAGATCAGGGTCATGGTGGAGGAAATCCTACGGGTAGAGCCACAGCTATTTGGCTCACAGGTACAGCACACATCCATAGCCAGGAAGATGGAGCTATGGCAAAGAATAGTGGACAGGGTGAACGCAGAGGGACAGCACCCAAGAAATAGGGAGGACATCAGGAAGAGGTGGAACAACCTACGGGGGAAGGTGCGTTCCACGGTATCCAGGCACCACATCGCGGTACAGCGGACTGGCGGCGGACACCCACCTCCTCCCCCTCAACTAACAACATGGGAGGAGCAAGTCCTGACCATCTTGCATCCTGAGGGCCTCGGAGGAGTCGTTGGAGGAACAGACACTGGTAATTCAAATCTTAACTATCATATCCCCCACCCTACCTGCATGCTATCACACACCCACACCCTCACACCCTCCCCTATCACCCAAACTCCTCACTAATGTACTAATAACACCAACTACACATCCCAACCCCAAACCCTGCATGACACAACTAAGCATGGACACCCATCACTAAAGCATGCTCACTGCACATACCCAGAACACCCCCCAACCATCAGCACACAAGCCCCCACACAGGAATGCCTGCACTGGGGTTCACGCACACCCAACCATTGCACACCATGAAACACACACATGCAATAATCATGTACTTATACCCCCGCAGGAACCCGAAGGACCGTCACCACACCAGAGGGTCCAGATAACACCACTCCACCCCCAGAAGAGGCCCACAGTGACGACAGCAGCTCTGCCCCACTGGATCTTGATGACCAGCCCGGACCATCGTGGGCCTCAGGACAGTCGGTTCCCCTTGCCCAGCCACAACCCAACACCGAACTTCCACCCTCTGGTAACACCATCACAGCACCCACCCAGCGGGCCCAAACCTCCCTACCCAGGACAGGTCAATCAGCGGTGTGTCCACCACTACAGGGCACCCAGGGTAACCCACCACCCCAACAACAACAGGGACCTGGGGGCAGTGGTAGTGGGCACACGGTCCAGGGGACGGAGGCACAGAAACATAGGGGAACTGGGAGGGCTGCTGTGTGACAGAGGGAGGACAGGCCAAGGGAACCAACTCTCCATGAGGCCCTCTCCTTCATCATAGGAGCATACCACCACTCCCAGGAGACGATGGCGACGGTCCTGGACAAGTTGCAGGAGACCCTGCGTCTGCAGGAGGAGCAGTATTTGGGGTTCAGGGCCATCAGCTCCGCCCTGGGCACCATCGTAGGGGTGCTGACGGACATTCAAAAGACCTTGAGGGACACCGTGGCACTCCAAGGGGCCCCTGATACTAGCCATGACGATGAACTGTCCACCACCTCCGCCAGAGATAGTGGACAGGACGCCCCGCCACAGGACCACCACACCAGCACCCCACCCCCTGCAGACGGACAACCACCACGCAAGCGGTCTCTGAGATCCAGGAACAGGACAGAGCAAGATGGCAAGACCCCGCCAGGAAATAAGACAACCCTGATTGTCCCCCCACTGTCCCACTTTGTTACCCTGTCCAAATCGGAACTACCCCAGCTCCACTTCCAATGGGCAGATGTGCAATGTACCTGTGAGACTAATAGACTGGACTCTGCCATGGACATTCCTCCACCATCACCCATCACCATTTTACAACCCCCCTTCATTTTTTAGCAATTAAATAAACACCCTTGAAACACTAAAAAAAAATGGAGTCAGTCTATGATTTGTAATTTTGTATTATCAATTACAGTGTCATAATGGGTTACCCATTGGAAGGCTAACATACCAATGTCACACATCACAAGCCCTTCAAGGATGCAAGCAGTTGACACCTAGGTTACCACATTTGTGAAACTGAAATGGAAGGGGACAACTCAGTTAACAAATAGTGAGTGAAATGTCAGTACAGGATAGAGGTAGACGTGTGAAAGTTAATGTAATGTTAAACCTGAAAATGTTCTCACCTGTGTGTCACTGGAAATATTGCTGTATGACTGACTCCCTGTTGTCGTTTTCTTCTTCCTCAGCTTCATCCTCATCACTGTCCACAGGCTCCACAGCTGCTACAACACCGTCATCTGGATCATCCTCCTGCAGAAAAGACACCTGGCGTTGCAATGCCAAATTACGGAGCATGGAGCAGGCGATGATGATGTCGCACACCTTCTTCGGTGAGTAGAATAGGGATCCACCAGTCATATGGAGGCACCTGAACCTGGCCTTCAGGAGGCCGAAGGTGCATTCGATCACCCTCCTAGTCCGCCCATGGGCATCATTGTAGCGTTCCTCTGCCCTGGTCCTGGGATTCCTCACTGGGGTCAATAGCCAGGAAAGGTTGGGGTAACCAGAGTCCCCGAATAGCCATACACGGTGCCTCTGGAGTTGACCCATCATATCAGGGATGCTGCTATTGCGCAGGATGTAGGCATCATGCACAGAGCCAGGGAACATAGCATTTACCTGCGAGATGTACTGGTCTGCCAAACAGACCATCTGGACATTCATTGAATGATAACTCTTCCTGTTTCTGTACACCTGTTCACTCCTGCGGGGGGGACCAGAGCTACATGGGTCCCATCAATGGCACCTATGACGTTGGGGATATGTCCAAGGGCATAGAAGTCACCTTTCACTGTAGGCAAATCCTCCACCTGAGGGAAAATAATGTATCTCCTTACGTGTTTCAGCAGGGCAGACAACACTCTGGACAACACGTTGGAAAACATAGGCTGGGACATTCCTGATGCCATGGCCACTGTTGTCTGAAAAGACCCACTTGCAAGGAAATGGAGCACTGACAGCACCTGCACGTCAGGGGGGATTCCAGTCGGATGGCGGATTGGTGACATCAGGTCTGGCTCCAACTGGGTACATAGTTCCTGGATTGTGGCACGGTTAAACCTGTAGGTCACGATTAAATGTCTCTCTTCCATTGTCAACAGGTCCACCAGCGGTCGGTACACCGGAAGATTCCGCCATCTTCTCATATGTCCCAGTTGACGGTGCCTAAGAAGGACAACAGCGAAGAAACAGTCACTATTCCTCCAGGTATGTACCCACAGTCACACACAAGACTACACCAGTCAATAAACCCTTCCTGTATGTGTATTGAGTGTAGGCCTCAGTATGTGTGACGCAGTTGAAAATGAATCCATGTGGGCCACTGAAATGGCGGCTGCCTGACCTCTAAACTGGGACAATGGGATTGTGGGGTAACAGCGCTGGCGTTGCACACCGTTGCAGTAGGCGGTCGTAGACCGCGGCGCAATGCTGCATTGGTTAACATTGGACCCTATGGGTCCCAGGAGCCAATGAACAGGTGCACCGGCGGTGATGATGCGCACAGCCGTGGATGTCACCGCCGCGGACGTCACCGCCGCGGACGTGACCGCCATTTTCTATCTGTTCAATCACTAGATACCTGACCTTCGACAGGAGAGGACCTACACTGCTAGTGCTGCTGTGACCTCGGTCTGGAAGCGACGATGGCTGCTGCGTCTGGGGAAAGGGCCCCTGCCTTCACTGCACAGGAGTTGGAGAAACTTGTGGATGGAGTCCTCCCCCAGTACATGCTACTCTACGGTCCTCCAGACCAACAGGTTAGTACACAGGGAGCACGTTGTTTGGGCTAGGCCTGGGTGGACAGGGCTGGGTGGAAGAGGGAAGGGGGCAGAGTTCATACTACAGTAAAGCATGGGAATAAATGGGCCACATGGTCAGAGTATGGAGGGGGTCACTCACATTGATGGTGCAGTTGGTAATGACTGTTCCTCTTTCCTTGTGCATGTCATGTAGGTCAGCGCCCACCAGAAGAGGGACATTTGGCGTGCCATCGCCAAGGAGGTCCGGACCCTGGGGGCCCACCAGAGACGGGGCACCCACTGCCGGAAGAGATGGGAGGACATTCGCCGCTGCAGCAAGAAGACGGCGGAGGCTCAGCTGGGGATGGCCTCCCAACGTGGGAGGGGTGCCCGTCGCACCATGACCCCCCTGATGTTCCGGATCCTGGCGGTGGCCTACCCGGAGTTGGAAGGGCGCTTAAGGACATCACAGCAGACACAAGGGGGTGAGTACACTCTCATTCTGCGAACTTTGCGTGCAGTGGAGGGGTCTGGGTGGGGGTGGTGGGCTGTGGGTGTCCCTAGACCAGGGCGAGTTAAGTAGGCAAGGCCCCTCCGTAATGTAGGCCATGTGGCACTCTACCCCACCTCAGAAGAGTGGCAAGTTGAGGTATAGTTGCCCTGTGGCATCCATGTGCGCAGATTTCCAACATTGCCATGTAGGCTATATACCAGAAATTGCATGTGCAGAGGGCAGGAGCACGGCGTTATGCATGGGGCTGCTGCGTCTGTCTTGTCCGACAACGGTAGCGGAAGGCCATGCACTAAAACTCTCTTTCTTCTGTCTCCCCCCCCCCTTTTCCTGCTCTCCCTGTCCTTTTGTACATCAGCATCATCAGGCGGAGGTACAGTGGCACCGGAGCACGAGGGAGCTGCATCCCACATGGCCATGGAGGGCCACACCTCAGACTCTGAATGCACCAGTGGGACGGAGGGCGAGGGGAGCTTCACGTCGGCCACCGGATCACCAACCAGCGACACGGACTTGTCCGCCGATGGGAGCTCCCCTGTGGTGGCAGCACCATCTGTGCGCCCCACTTCTACAGGTACAGCCGCCACCTCCCCTACCAGCACCGCCCTCCCAGCAGCCCCTCAGCGTTCGCCCCGTGCCCGCTCACCCAGGAGGGTGGGCATCACCTTCGCCCCAGGCACCTCAGGCCCTGCCCCAGTCACCCTTGCTGCCCTCAGTGAGGAGGCCATTGACCTCCTCAGGTCACTCACTGTTGGGCAGTCTACCATTGTGAATGCCATCCAGGGTGTAGAACGAGAGTTGCAACACGGTAATGCATTCCTGGAGGGCATTCATTCTGGTCAGGCTGCCCTTCAGCGAACCCTGAAATCTCTGGCCTCAGCACTGATGGCAGCCATTGTCCCTGTGTCCAGCCTCCCCCCTCCAACTTCCTCCACCCAGACCCAATCCCCTGTACCCCAGCCCATCCCAAGCACACCTACAGACCAGTATGCACACAAGTAGCTCAAGCAAACATAGGCACCACACACACCACAGGCACTCACACAAGCATCACACCCATACAGATACAGCAACATCCACTGTCTCCACTGTGCCCCCCTCCTCGCCATCTCCCTCCTCCCTCCCAGTCTCGTCTACACACACACCTGCATGCACCACATCTACAGGCACTAGGACTCGCAGCAGTACACCCACCACCACAAGACGCTCACCTGCACTCACCACCTCCACTGCCATTTACACGTCCCCTGTGTCCTCTCCCAGTGTGTCTGTGACGCCCCCTCCCAAAGTACCCAAATGCCAGCAATCACTCACCCAACATCCATCCACCTCACGACAGCCTCCAGTACCTGCACCTGCACCCAAAACAGCTAAAGTGACACCTCCTACAACCACCTCCTCTTCCTCCACTCCCAGACCCCCTCCAGCTACCGATCCCAGTGTCCGTCAGAAACTGTCCCTATGTCAAATTGACCTTTTTGCCCCCACTCCCCCCTCCAATTCATCAGTCCCATCGTAGCACCTCAGCCAAAAAGCCTCCAGTACCAGTGGTGCGTGTTCCAGGTTTTTGGAGTGTACCGTCCACCAGGGCAGGCAGTAGGACCCGGAGCCAAGGCACTGGCAGCCCACCCCCTGTAAAGGCTCTGAAATTGGAGAGTGGACAATGGGACCGTGTCAAGACTCCTGGTGGGACAACAAGTGAAATGGGATCGAAGGCGATTGGGGAGTCAGCTGTAACTCCAAAAAAGGTGGGGAAGGTCCAGAGGAAGTCTCCCCAGCCTGTTGTGAGTGTCACGGCGGAGAAGTGTGCCATCATTTCCGGCAGTCCAGACACAACCGCCAGCACCGTCGTCACTGGTCCAGAGACCACCGCCGGAGTCAGTGCCCAGGAGGGCCCGAGTATCGTCACTGGTCCGGAGACCACCGCCAGAGTCAGTGCCCAGGAGGGCCCGAGTATTGTCACTGGTCCGGAGACCACCGCCAGAGTCAGTGCCCAGGAGGGCCCGAGTATCGTCACTGGTCCGGAGACCACCGCCAGAGTCAGTGCCCAGGAGGGCCCGAGTATCGTCACTGGTCCGGAGACCACCGCCAGAGTCAGTGCCCAGGAGGGCCCGAGTATCGTCACTGGTCCAGAGACCACCGCCAGAGTCAGTGCCCAGGAGGGCCCAAGTATCATCACTGGTCCAGAGACCACCGCCAGAGTCAGTGCCCAGGAGGGCCCAAGTATCGTTACTGGTCAGGAGACTACCGCCAGAGTCACAGCCCAGGAGGGGACAGGATGCCACAGCCACGCTGGCCAATGATGGTACGTCATGCCACACACCAATGTCCAGTATGGAGATCGTCATGCCACACACCAATGTCCAGTGTGGAGATCGTCATGCCACACACCAATGTCCAGTGTGGAGATCGTCATGCCACACACCAATGTCAGTATCAGAACCGCCATGGCAAAGCACCGCTGAACAGTCCATAGACCGCCATGGCAAAGCACCGCTGAACAGTCCATAGACCGCCATGGCAAAGCACTGCTGAACAGTCCATAGACCGCCATGGCAAAGCACCGCTGAACAGTCCTGAACCGCCATGGCAAAGCACTGCTGAACAGTCCATAGACCGCCATGGCAAAGCACTGCTGAACAGTCCATAGACCGCCATGGCAAAGCACCGCTGAGCAGTCCTGAAACACCATGGCAAAGCACTGCTGAACAGTCCATAGACCGCCATGGCAAAGCACCGCTGAACAGTCCATAGACCGCCATGGCAAAGCACCGCTGAACAGTCCTGAACTGCCATGGCAAAGCACCGCTGAACATAGCAAAGACCGTGTAGGAATTAATGTACCGCCACATCAGGCATCCTTATCCCATGTGCAGCTGGGACAGTGACAGGACATGAACTTTCACGGGGAGACTCATCCAGTCTGGGCACCAGTCCCCCTCCAGAACCAGTGGAGACCTGCATCTACTTGAGAGACTGTGGCTTTGCACTCCCCAGGATGGCACAGTGGGCAACCCACCCTCTGCAGAGACTTGAGAGACAGTGGCTTTGCACTCCCCAGGATGGCACAGTGGGCAACCCACCCACTGTAGAGACTTGAGAGACTGTGGCTTTGCACTCCCCAGGATACATCAATGGGCATGGAGCCCCGTCGTGGATCTGGCTTCGCATTGATCTTGCTGAGGTGCCCCCCTTCCCTTCCCCCTGAGGTGCCTGTAGTGTTTCTATCTGATGCTCCAACAGTGTTCTCTCGGGTTTTGGTCAGGTATCTATTGTGGGCCTCGCCCATGCATTTTTGGACTGTTGGTGCACTGACATTGTTGTGTTCATATCTGCACTACTTCTTGTATTGTATATTTAATTATGAGTGATTTAGAGATAAATATATCTGTATATTTTTGTATGACATGTACATTGGCACATTACAAAGTTTGACCGAAATTCACTTTGTCTTTGCATTCTTCCGGGGGGATTGTGGGTTGTTAATATGATATTTTTGACTGCATTGGTGTGTATGTTGTCTAATGCGAGGGTGGGGGTGGGGGTGTTTGGTGGGTGTCCCCCTAACTTTTGCCTCCCCCCTCCCCCGTGTCGTAGATGCAGTACTCACCGGTATCTTCTGCGCCTACGTCGGTGTTGGTCGTAAAGGAGGAGAAAGACAAGGGCAGGTAGTATTTGGAGTTCCGGGTCCATGGAGTCGACGTTCCTCGTGGGATGTGTTCAGGTGAGCGTTTTCCCATAGCAAAAGCTGTTTCCGCCGTGTTTTTATCCACGGAGAATCCGCCCCGGAAAAGGTGGCGGATTGGCGGGTTGTTATGGTGTGGACAGTACATTGTCTTCCGCATGTCTGTTGGCGGTAACCGCCGCGCTGCTTGTCTGTACCGCCGTGGCGGGCGGTGTGCTAAAGTGGCTGTCTTTGTTGGCGGCTTCCGCCAGGGTCATAATTCCCTTTTTTTGTCCGTCGGCCTGTTTGCGGGATTACCGCACCTTTTACACCGTCCGCCAGGGTTGTAATGACCCCCTAAGCTCCAACCTCACACCCTGTAAATTTGAGTTCTTAGTGAACACCCAGAAAGCCTTTAAACAAAAACTCTGTTGCTACTCCCAGTATACTCACTGATCCAAGGTGAACAATTCTGCCCCACACAGGGCCTGTGGAATAAGCTTCCCAGCTGTGGCCTTTATGAGTGGATCGCCGCATAGCCCTCCACACCTCTTGTCAAATCAACTCAGGGCATTTGTTATGCTTAGAAGTGCAGCTCATATCTGGTTTGATTCAAGGCTCTTGTTTGATGGTCAGAAAACGATAGAAGCAGGACAGTGTTTCGAGATCTTAAAAACTTTTAAAAAGGTCCTCGGACTACTCCCAGCAGCAGCTAGAAAGACAGTACTCCTTGTCCTGGTTTTGTCTAGGCTGGACTTTTGTATTGTTCTGTGTTTAGAAGTCTCTCAATCTCGACTGATGAGACTCCAGCATGTGCAGAATGCAGCAGTTTGCCTGTTGTTAAATCTGCAGAGGTACTGCTCTTGTGAAATTACACTGGATGCCTTTAAAGAAAAGGCTTTCTTTTAAAGTCATGTGTTTACTGCTATAAAACTCTTAACAATAAAGCCCCTCAATACCTGCATCTTCTTGTCAAATCCTGGTTCCCCAGATGGAACGTAAGATCAGCAGGGGCTTCTCTAGCCTGTATTCCCATTGTTAAAAGGGCACGCATCAGAGGATGCTCCTTTTAATTCTTAGCCTTCAAGATGTGGAATTCTCTGCCTCCTTTACATAGGCAGGAAAAAACTAAGCTATCATTCTTCAACAAATGTAAAAACCTGGCTTTTCAGATCAATATGATTGAGGTGCCTTTTAGCCGTGTGTATGTTCTGTGTTTCAGGAGCAAAACCTTAGTGCTGGGACAGTTAGTTAGAAGTAACTATGCACTTTGTAAATTATTGTAATATTATTACTAACGTTAGTTCTCACCTTTGTGTGATGAGTAATCCATTTCAAATTCAAAGAGAAGGTGGGTGATTCCTAGATATTTACTTGTCTACCTCTTCTAGGTGTATCTCTGTGGGGGTAATTCCCAACATGCTCCTCAATGTCTTGTTAAATTGCTCAGTTGCTCTTCCAAACTATTGTTTGTGGGTTGTATGTCGCAGAGAAGTGGTGTGTCACACCAGCTTGCTCCCATCTCTCTCTCATGCAGGAGGGGATAAAATTGGTTCCCCAATCAGAAATTACTGTTCTCAGAAATCCAACTTCAGAAAAGGTCCCAAGGAGAATTCTTGCTACTACCTGTGCAGTCATGCTCTTTAGAGGTACAGGCTCCGGGTACCTGGTGGCACGGTCCACCACTACCAAGATATACTTGCCTGATTGGGAGGGGAAGGATGGGTCAAATGGACCAACTATGTCTATTCACACCTGATCAACTGGATCACCTACAACTGGTAGAAACACTAATGGTGCCTTTGTCCTCCCTCCTGACTTACCACTCATCTAGCAAGAGTGGCACGTTCTACGGAAACTCTCTGTGTCTCTGCATATTCATGGTCAATAGAACATAGGGTCCAAACTATCCTGGGGGTTTCTAATACTGAAGTGTACTAGCAGGTCCAAGTAATTCTGGAACATCCAAACCTTCCCCACATGGGTCTTCTTTTTCCAAGGCGGTACAGAGAATAAGAACAGGAATGAGAAGGGATATAGGAAGACAAGGACAGGAAGGAGCGAGCCAGGAAATACTTGGGTGGTAACCTGCAAACAAACAAAAAGCAAGACATAAATAAAAGTCTGGAGAATGGGGGATTGGGATGTGCCAGTTTGCTACAGGTCATTAATTTGTCTGACAAGGAAATAAATGAGACAGAAATTAATGTGTTTGTAAAGAAGATTAGCCTTTTGTCCCAGAACACATTGTGACTTTACTGACTTAGAAATTGATCTACTGTATATATGTTTGCCAGGAAATTAAAACTTAAGAGTCTCTTTGCCACATTAGAGAAAGAAAACACAATTAAAAATCAGAAGGCCAAAAGATCTAATTTAACCATTTCTGATGTGCAAGATGTTTTATTGTCATTAAACAAAGAAGATGAATTGTATGCTGATGTGTTGTATACATCACTGAATGTTGAAATGGATTATAACTGTGACAGTGATTTAGATCCACCCTCAAAATTTGTCTCTCGAGGGTGTGGGTGTCAATACTCCACTATTGATGTGTTTGTAAAAAGAACAGTGGAAGTACTACATAAATTGGAGTATAACTTGCACCAGAAGAGAGGCACTAAAGTCTTCAATAGGAGGAATAACTTGTCTGATGAGGAACATAATGCCATGCAAAGTTTGGGTATCGAAGTCTCTATTTTAATACGTGAGGCAGATAAAGGTGGAAATATTGTTATTAATATTGTTACTATGCAAAGACCGGATTATGTCAATGAACTCATGAGACAAATGAGTGGCAACAAATGTTACGTAAAGGTCAATGATAACCCTTTAATAAATTTCAAACTTCTTATGTTTGAAATATTGTATACCTGTGTGGAAACAGGGCTCATTAATGAAGCAGAATATAGATACCTTAGAGTTGAAAATCTTCGGTATCTATTTATATGCATTTTACCAAAGGTACATAATTAAAGAGATTTTTTCCCAGGATTACTGATTATACCTGGTCTTGATAGTCTGACTGAACATCTGTTGGAATATGTGGACTTGCTTTTAAACCCTTTGGTGGTTAATTTGCTTTCCTATATAATTGATACCATGGACTTAATAAACTCAACAATATTGTTTGGGAGTCAAACCTGATGTTCGTTTCCTTAGATGTGTTTGGTCTTTAAACTTTTATTCACAAAGAATTTTGACTCAAGGCCTTAAGTCATTTATTGAAATGCAGGTATATATGAACATTCTGGGATGTTGGTCAAAATGTAAAATTAAATTCTGACTAATAACTTTTTGGGTTTAGAGGAGAATGGAATCACCAGGTACAGGGAACAGAGATGGGGTCCAGGTATGCACCTTTTTATGCCAACCTCTTTATCGGTTGGTTTGAGAGGGTGTGTGCCTGGTAGGGCTGCAAGTGAATGGATTGAATACATCTGTTTCTGAATGCGATTTATAGATAAAGTGCTTATTATTTGGCCTAGCACTAGAGACAAATTAGATGAATATATATGCTATTTGAATGACAATGTTTACAAAGTGGGGTTTACCATGTGCTGTGATACCAGTAGGATACATTTTCTTGATGTAGAGAGGTATGTGAAAGGAGTTCCATCCAGACTAAACTGTACAGGAAATCTACTGCCAACAATAACATTCTATGTGTAGATAGTTTGCATCCAAATTCAATGGTTGGGGGATCCTTTATGGATAAATGGTTAGACTATGAAGGAACTGTAGAGAAGATCAATATTTTAAGGATGGAATTTCAGATTTAAGAAAGAGATTAAGGGCCTATTACGAGCAGTCAACAGACCACCAGACTCACAGTGGCGGTCAGATCACCGTGGTTGTGGTGGTCCAACCGCCACATTACGAGGTTGCCGGGCTTCCGATGCGGACGGAAGAATGGTGGTACAGGTTGTAATCAGCCAGGGTGGCACTGAAGCTTGTTCTCCACCAGTCTTTTCATGGCGGTTCAACCCCCATGAAAAGGCTGGTGGAGAACAATTGCAGAGGGCCACAGGATGGCCCCTGCACTGCCCATGCCGATAACATGGGAAGTGCAGTGGCCCCTCTGCCCAGCACCCTCAAAATGCACACTGTCTGTACCCTGCATATGGCAGCATTGCCATCTGCTCTATTATGAGCTGGTAGCAATGCTACCGCACCTTTCCCACTAGGCTGACGGGAGTAAACCTTGGTTCCCATCCGTCAGCCTAGTGGGAAAGTCGTAATTGGGCCAGTGGGGAGACCACCACCTCGAAGGCAGTCTCTTCACCACGGGTCTGGCGGTCTGCAATGCCAACTGCTAAGCTCGTAATCAGGCCCTAAGTGTAAGGGGATATATGGATACTCTTCTTGATCAAGTAGAAAAGAAGTATTAGCATTAGTAACTACTTACAATCAAGAACAAAGGTGGACATGACAACCCTGGCGGTCGGTGTTAAAGCGGCGTTAAAGCCGCCAACAGGCCGGCAGTAAAAAAATTGGAATCATGACCGTGGCGGAAACCGCCAACATAGACAGCCACTTTAACACTCCGATCGCCAAGGCTGTACAAACAAACACCACGGCGGTAACCGCCAACAGACAGGCGGAAGACAAGGTTCCGCCCTCTGTATTACAACAGTCCAATATGCCACCTTTTCTGGGGCGGATTCACCGCGAACAAAAACACTGCGGAAACAGGACTTGGAAGGGAAACCGCTCACCTCTACACACCCTACGAGGAATCAGGATGCCATGGAACCCGAGCTCCAGATACTCCCGGCCTTTATCTTCCTGCTTCTCTACCAGGAACAACAAAGATGGCGGCATAGACCACAGTGAGTACTGCACCTATGACACAGGGGAGGGGGGAGGGAAAAAAGAGTGACACACACACGCAACACGCAACACTCCCACCCCCACCCTCACCCACTACAACACACACACAAGTACATGTTGATACATTACATTAACAACCCCCAACCCCTCCTGGAAGAAAACAAGGACAAATGGAAATGAGTTGAACGTTTGTAATCTATTCAAATAAAGTAATCAAAAATAAATAAATATATATATATATACATATATTTACACTAGAAACAAATATATACACCAAGAATACAAGTCCAAGGTATTCCACCATCATAGTCCGTGGACCACTGGGCCCAAAATGCATGGGCGAGGCCCACACTCAATACCCGATCAAAACGGAGAGAACACTGCTCAGGCATCAGATAGAAATACAACAGGCACCTCAGGGGGAAGGGAAGTGGGGGCACCTCAGCCGTATGAGTGCACAACGCCAGATCCACAAGGGGGCTCCATGCCCACTGCTTTATCCTGGGGAGTGCAAAGCCACAGTCTCTCAAGTCTCTCCAGTGGGTGGTTTGCCCACTGCTTTATCCTGGGGAGTGCAAAGCCACAGTCTCTCAAGTCTCTCCAGTGGGTGGTTTGCACACCGCATTATCCTGGGGAGTGCAAAGCCACAGTCTATCAAGTGGACGTCAATCTCCACTGGTTCTTGAGGGGGCCTTGTGCCCAGAGTGCTTCATCCTGCCAAGGACAGAGGTAGTGGATGTAAATCCCCACTGGTTCTGGAGGGGGCTTTGTGCCCAGCGTGCTTCATCCTGCTCGTGGCGGCCTCAGTAGCGTCGGAAGCTTTGGCGCTCACTGGCCTGCGGTGCTGGTTGCGGCGGTGTCCTGTTGAGCGGTGCTGGTGGCGGTGGTGTCCTTGGCAGCGGTGCTTATTGCGGGTGTGTCCTAACTGTACCCCTGGGAGAGGCTTTGGTGGAAGATGTTTTTTCTCTCTCCCGCTGGGCACTGGCCAACTTTTTGTGCTTTTGAGGTGGGGGACTGTCCGTGGTCTGGCTCCTTGGCACACTGGCTGCCCTGCTGCCTGACGCACTCCAGAAGCCGGTTACTACTGGCACCACTGTTCCCACAGATGTTGTGGCTGAGACGCTGGGTTGGGACCTGGAAAGGCGGGCCCTAGGAGACTGAAGGGGTGGGGGAGGTGAGGGGAAGAGGTCAGTTTGGTGACTTTGGGTGAAGGCGCATGGGCTGGAGGCTGTTGTGAGGTGGATGACTGTTGGGTGGGTGTGTGGCTGCGTTTGTGTACCTTGGGAGGTGGGCTCACAGACACACTGGGAGAGGACACAGGGGATGTGTGAATGGTAGTGGGGGTGGTGAGTGCACGTGAGCGGGGTGTGGTGGTGGGTGTGCTGATGATGGAGGTAGTGGCTGACGATGTAGTGCATGCAGGTGTGAGTGGAGACGAGACTGGGAGGGAGGAGGGAGACGAAGAGGAGGGGGACACAGTGGAGGCAGTGGCTGTTGGTATGTCTGCATGTGTATGATGCTTGCGTGAGTGCCTGTGGGATGTGTGGTGCTTATGTTTGCCTGAGCTTCCCTTGTGTGTTGAGGTGTGTGCATGCTGGTCTGATGGTGTGCTTGGGATAGGCTGAGGTACAGGGGTTTGGGTCTGGGTGGAGGAAATTGGAGGGGGGAGGCTAGAGACAGGGACAATGGCTGGCATCAGTGCTGAGGCCAGAGTCTGAAAAGCTCGCTGTTGGGCTGTCTGACCAGAATGAATGCCCTCCAGGTATGCATTGGTCTGTTGCAACTGCCTCTCAACACCCGGGATGGCATTCAAAATGGTAGACAGCCCAACAGTGAGGGACCTGAGGAGGTCAATGGCCTCCTCACTGAGGGCAGCAGGGCTGACTGGGGCAGGGGCTGAGGTGCCTGGGGCGAAGGAGATGCCCACCCTCCTGGGTGAGCGGCCACGGGGCACACGCTGAGGGGCTGCTGGGAGGGCGTTGCTGGTGGGGGGGTGGCTGCTGTACATGTAGATGCAGGGGGCACAGAGGGGCCCGCCAGCGCAAGGGAGCTCCCATCAGAGGAGGAGTCGGTGTCGCTGGTCTCAGCTCCTGTCCCCGCCGTGGAGCTGCCCTCGCCCTCCGTCCCACTGGTGGCTTCTGACTCTGTTGTGTCGCACTCCAGGGCCTTGTGGGATGCAGCTCCCTCCTGCTCCGGTGGCACTGATCCTCCGCCTGATGATGCTAATGCACACAAGAACAGGGAGATCACAAAAAGGGGGAAAGACAGAAGAAAGACATGTTGAGTGCATCCAATACCGCTATTGTTGGCGGACACTACAGACACAGAAGCCCCCTGCACTACGCCGTGCACTTAGAGTTCCCTAATTAATCACAGGGACATGGGTTACAAGGCCTATGCCCGATTGCTGCACACATGGAAGTCACAGGAGCCTGACTAGGTGTAGTTGGCTCTGAACACAGGTGGCGTAGGGTGCCACAGGGCCTGCCTTAAGAAGGGACCTTGCCTACTAAACTCGCCCTGGCCTAGGGGAACCCACAGCCCACCTCTCCCACCCAGACACCTACAATGCACGCTGCATAAGCAGAATGAGAGTGTACTCACCCCCTTGTGGCTGCTGTGATGCCCTCAAGCACCCATCCAACTCCGGATACGCCACGCCAGGATCCAGAACATCAGGGGGGTCATGGTGCGACTCGCACCCCTCCCACGTTGGGAGGCCATCTCCAGCTGGGCCTCTGCCGTCTTCTTGCTACAGCGTTGAATGTCCTCCCATCTTTTCTGGCAGTGGGTGCTCTGTCTGGGGTGGACCCCCAGGGTCCGGACTTCCTTGGCGATGGCACGCCAAATATCCTTCTTCTGGTGGGCGCTGACCTACAGGAATAGTACAGGGCAAAAGGAGAAGATATAACAGTCCGCACCGTCACAGTCATTGGCCCGCATCCCTACCCTTGCCATGATGCACATGCACTCACCGTCGTATCATGCACGCCTCATTCTCCCCCTCCCTATCTTTCATCAACACCACTCCAAACAGGCATTGCCCATACAGCATGCTCACATTGTACTCACCTGTGTGGAGGACCGTAGAGTAGCGTGTACTGGGGGAGGACCCCATCCACTAGTTTCTCCAACTCCTCTGTGCTGAAGGCAGGTGTCCTTTCCCCAGACACACGAGCCATTGTCTCTTCCAGACTGAGTTCACAGTAGCACTTGCAGTGTAGGTCCTCTCCTGTCGAAGATCAGGTATCAAGTGATTGAACAGAGAGAAAATGACGGTGACGTCTGCGGCAGTGCGTACCGTCACCGCCGGCATACATCGTCATTGGCTCCTGGGAGCCAATGTTAACCAATGCAGGATTGCGCTGTGGTCTTCGACCGCCTACCGTGACGGTGTACAATGCCAGTGCAGTTACCTCATATCCCCTTTTCCCACATTACAGGTCAAGCAGCCGCCATTTCAGGGGGCCACATGGCATTCATTTTGACTGCGTCACACATATCTAGGCCTTGCTTAAACACTAATACAGCCATATGGTGATTTTCAAACTGTAACCGGGCGTCTATCGCCTCGGTTACTCTCTGTCAGCCAGGAACCGCAACACCATACCCCCGGGGGGCACTCCTGAGAGACTCGAACGGCTGACGTCAGACGCGGAAGGCGTCGAAATCAGCCCTGAAATGGAAGACGGACACCCGAAAGTGCCGTCAGAGAAGCAGGAAGGAACCCTGCCATCACCGACCGATTGGAAGGAGACACCGGTGGACGAAGGATCCCAGGAAACCCGCGGATTGAGCCAGAAGGAGACGGAGGAAGAGGAAGAACTCTTATCTCCTCACGAAGATGCCAGTACATCACGAAGGGGCCAGCCACGTCCCAGGAGGGGCGTGGCATTCACAGGTACGATCATACCTAAGCTTCTCTATTTTGCCGGCTTGGTTACAGGGCGGGAATAAGAGTGAGGGAAATACGGGGAGGAGTGGGGAAAGGTGCTGCAGATAAGGGGAAATCTGTTGAGCCCAAACAACTAATCCCACTGTGAGGAAAACCCTCTCCCAAAGGAAGATACTAAAGAAGGGAGAAAAGGTTCACAGGAAAGTGAAATGCACTAGAGAGTGAAATTACCCAAACACAACCCCATCCTCCCACTAGCCCTATTAACCCTATTAAACCCCATACCTTTACCTCTACACTTACCTGTTGTCCCGTTCTTCTTTTTGTTTTGGGGAAACCGGTCTGTTGCCACAGGAGAGAAAACGGTGACCTCATTCCGCCAGGAATATCTACAGGCTCTACCCGCAACTGGATCAAACAGCATCCGAGTCCCGACACGAATACTACCATCGAGTTGGCCTGTGCTTCCCACCGCTCCCTCGAGTTTAAGACACCCCTCCATCGCACAACCCCTACCCCAGTGAGACAAATCCTAGGACAAAATCCCCCCATGGGAAGAAGACCGGTCGAAGATCCTGTAAAACCCAGAGGGGTCTAGAGACCGTTTTTGCAGCAGCCCCAATGTTATAGTTGTGGGGAGTGGGGTCACATAGCCTGGGTCTGTCCCCTTAAAACCGAGAAACCAGAACCTATGGAAATAGGTATTACTAGAGGACGGGTTTTCTTTACAGGAGGAAAGGATACCCAATATAAGAAAGAACTATTTATCAATGGGAGACTAACCTTGGCACTTATCGACTCCGGATGTAGCCAGTCAGTAATCAGGGCTGACTTGATAGACTGCCATACCCTTACACCGGGGGTTACCGTTTCCATTTGTTGTATCCATGCCGAAACCAGAGAGTACACCATGACTTGGGCCACCCTTTCTTGGAAAGAAAAAAAACCCCATAAGAATGGGAGTAGTAGAACGGCTGGTTGAAGAAGCCATAATCGGAACAGATTTTAAGGACTTTGCTGTTCTTTTGGATAGTACAAGGAATAAGGAGGATACGAGTTCTTGGTGGAAGAATGCCCCCTTTTCTAACATACAAATACAACCCCAGGCTATCCGTTATAAACCTACTAGAAAAGAGAAATGAGAAACAAGGAGACTCCATGGAAAAAAGGACACAAACTATAATCGGGTAATTACACGAGTTCACACCCTCAATAGTCTTCCCCCCTTCTGTACGTGCCAAAGGGAAGATCCTAGTCTACTTAATGCCTGGAGAACCGCCCAACCTCGAACATTATTAGATATGGCTGCGGAATTATGGGAAGATTACAATCTGTATGGGAGGATTAAGGGAAAATATGAAAAAAGCCCAGAATAAACAAAAACAGTATTATGATAGGAGCACTCGAATGAGAACCTTAAATATAGGGGAAAAGGTGTTAGTACTCCTACCTAGTTCCGATAACAAACTATTGGAAAAATGGCAGGGGCCGTACGAGGTGATAGGAGTGGTAACCCCAGTTACCTATAACATCCAACTGGCTGGTAATCCCAAACGAACCCAGATATTCCACATAAATATGTAAAAAAAATGGGAAGAGGCTACAGTAGCTCCGGCAACTGGATGTTTGGTCAATACGGTTAAGGAGCTAGAGATAGGGTGGTGTCCTACTGACCGACACTCCAAAACCGAAGAACCACAAAGAAGTACAGATCTCACGTCAAAGCAGGGTAGCCAGTTAACCCAACTACTCAACTGTCATAATCAAATGTTTTCCACACAACCGGGTAAAACCACTTTAGTACAGCACCAGATTTTAACCCAACCAGGTAAAATAGTCCGATTACGACCCTATCGTATTCCCGAGGCCCGAAAAATCCTAGTAGCAAAAGAAATAGAGAAAATGTTAGACATGGGTATTATAGAGCCCTCAAAAAGTCCCTGGTGTTCCCTGGTGGTGTTAGTCCCCAAACCGGGTGGATCCATACGCTTCTGTATTGACTTCAGAGAGGTCAATGCAGTGTCCCAATTTGACACCTACCCCCTTCCTAGGGTAGACGAACTCATAGAAAGATTAGGGAAAGCCAAGTATATGTCTACCCTTGACTTGACAAAGGGATACTGGCAGATTTCCATAGCAGTAGAGGATAAGGAAAAAACGGCGTTCTCTACCTCCTCGGGCCTATATCATTTTAATGTTCTCCCTTTTGGTTTACATGGGGCTCCGGCCACCTTCCAGCGTCTTATCGATACCATATTACAACCTCATACCAGATACGCGGCCGCCTATCTGGATGGTATTGTTATTTATAGCGAAACCTGGGATGATCACTTGTCCCATTTAACCAATATATTTACAGTCTTACAGCAGGCAGGACTTACAGCCAATCCCTCCAAAAGCCGACTTGCCTTTCATGAAATCTCCTATTTGGGGTATCACATTGGAAGAGGTATCATTAAACCACAGATCAACAAAGTAGAGGCCATTACTCGCATAAAAGCTCCTTCCATGAAAAAAGAGGTACGTTATTTTTTAGGCCTAGTGGGGTACTATCGGAGATTTATACTGCATTATTCCACCTTGGCGGCTCCCTTGACAGATCTCCTGAAGAAAGGTCAGTCCAAAAATATTGTGAGTCTCAACCTGGCCCAAACCCATAGTTACCAAACCTTACAAAATGTCTCACCACTCAACCGGTATTGAGCTGTCCGGATTTTAATCTTCCATTTCACTTGCAGACTGATGCCTCAGATGTAGGTCTGGGGGCAGTTCTTTTCAAAAGGGATAATGAGAACATAAGCCACCCTGTGGTCTACATAAGTCGCAAACTTTTCCCCAGGGAACAAAGATATCCTATTATAGAAAGGGAATGCCTGGCCATCAAATGGGCAATTGAAAGCATGCAGTATTACCTCCTAGGTCGGTCCTTCTTACTGTATACTGACCACGCTCCTCTTACATGGCTCTCAAGACACAAAGATACCAACGTCTGTATTCTGAGATGGTTTATGGAACTTCAACCTTTTTCCTTCCAGGTATGTCACCTTCCTGGGGAGCTTATAGGTCAGGCCGACTATTTGTCCCGGTATCCGGCCTCTCTGGGACTCGAACAGCCCCATTCATGGGAGGGGACTTGTAACCGGGCGTCTATCGCCTCTGCTACTCTCTGTCAGCCGGGAACCGCACCACCGTACCCCCGGGGGCACTCCTGAGAGCCTCGAGCGGCTGACGTCAGACGCGGAAGGCGTCAAAATCAGCCCTGAAATAGAAGACGGACACCTGAAAGCGCCGTTAGAGAAGCAGGAAGGAACCCTGTCATCACAGACCGAGTGGAAGGAGACGCCGGTGGACAAAGGATCCCAGGAAACCCGTGGATTGAGCCAGAAGGAGACGGAGGAAGGGGAAGAACTCTTATCGCCTCACGAAAATGCCGAAGAGAACCCAGTACATCACGAAGGGGCCAGCCACGTCCCAGGATGGTCGTGGCATTCACAGGTACGATCGTACCTAAGCTTTTCTATTTTGCCGGCTTGGTTACAGGGTGGGAATAAGAGTGAGGAAAATACGGGGAGGAGTGGGGAAAGGTGCTGCAGAGGAGGGGAAATCTGTTGAGCCCAAACAACTAATCCCACTGTGAGGAAAACCCTCTCACAATTAAAGGAAGATACTAAAGAAGGGAGAAAGAGAAATGGTTCACGGGAAGGTGAAATGCACTAGAGAGTGAAATTACCCAAACCCAACCCTGCACAACCCCATCCTCCCACCAGCCCTATTAACCCTATTAAACCCCATACCTTTACCTCTACACTTACCTGTTGTCCCGTTCTTCTTTTTGTTTTGGGGAAACCGGTCTGTCGCCACGGGAGAGAAAACGGTGACCTTATTCCACCAGGAGACGGGCTGGCTTGGAACCTTTACCTGAACACCTAAAAGAAAGGGAAAGAACCCGGATGAACACAATCGCAAGCCATCCAGAAACCTAAAAACAAAAGAGGAAAAACTTTAAATACATATCAATAAAGCAATTATCCACTAAAGCCGGGGCCTATAGTATTATTCCAATATCCCTCCCCTAAAGGCAAAGAACCCATTACACAAACATTTTCCGATAAAGTTGTGTTTACGTACCTCAGTGCTGGTGGACTCTCTGCTCACTGTTCTCCTCCATAGAGCACGTCCACTGGGGCAGGTGAGGAGATTGCAGCATCCTCTGGTGTACAGACCGCTGGTGGACCTGTCGACAATGGAGGAGCGATATGTAATTATCACCTACAGACTTGATCGTACCACAATCCTGGAACTGTGTGCCCAGTTGGAGCCAGACCTGATGTCAGCTATCCGCCATCCCACAGGAATCCCCCCTCTAGAGCAGGTGCTGTCAGTACTCCATTTCCTAGCAAGTGGGTCTTTTCAAACAACAGTGGACATAGCATCAGGGATGTCCCAGCCTATGTTCTCCAACGTGTTGTCCAGAGTGTTGTCTGCCATGCTGAAACACATGCGCAGCTACATCGTTTTCCCTCAGGTGGAGGATTTGCCTACAGTGAAAGGTGACTTCTATGCCCTGGGAAGCCCCCTTTTCGGAGACCCCGATAGAGACCAGAATTCTACGATATAGACCTAGCAAGAGGGAAAAGAGAGAAAATAAAAAGCTTTATTTCGTGAAGAAGAATCCAAAAAAGGTACAGAGTGTAACCCTTCCGCCTCTGCCTTCATTCCGTAGCAGCCAACGAGAGGACCCATCCCTCCAGCATGCCTGGCGAGCTCCTAAATCCGAGATCACCGGTTAGGTGGGCCCTTATTTCTTGATACAAAAAGGGCTCTTATACAGAGTCACCAATCACAACAATCACGATAAATGGCAACTAGTCGTACCAGAGCCATACCAAATACAAGAACTATTCCTGGCCCACAGTCAACCAAGAGGGGGACATTATGGTAGAGATAAAACTGAAGAATATCTATTACAATGCTTTTACTGGCCTGGGAGTCTATGCCCAAATACGTCGTTTTTGTATGCAATGCCCTAAGTGCCAGATGGTAGATCCCGGGCCCCAAAAGAAAGTCCTGTTACAACCATTGCCTATTATAGACATCCCCTTTTCAAGGGTGGGAATGGATCTGGTAGGCCCCCTCCTTCCATCAACAAAGGGGTATACCTATATATTGGTCCTTGTAGATTATGCCACACAATATCCTGAAGCCATACCCCTCTCCAGCATGACAACCAAGAATGTGGCTCATGCTATGATTGGTTTCTTTTCCCGGGTGGGTTTTCCAAATGAAATTCTAACTGACCAGGGGCCCCATTCATGTCAAGCTTAATGACACATATCTGCCAACTCTTGGGGATCAAACAGCTCAAAACCTTGGGATATCACCCACAAACAGACGGCCTCGTTGAGAGATATGACCCTACTCTGAAGTCTCTATTGAGGAAAACTGTCTCAGAGTCGGGACGAGACTGGGATAAGAAATTACTGCTAGTTCTCGACCAATAAGATCCCACGTACAAACCTCCACAGCCCATAGTCCCTTTGAATTGGTCTTTGGCCGTCAACCCCGTACTCTTCTAGACATGGCTGCCGAATTATGGGAAGAAGAAGAAGACTAATACTAGAGTATACTCAACAACTCAAAACTCAGCTACAGACCGTTTGGGAAGACGTCCGGTTACATATGGAAAGGGCCCAAGGAAAACAAAAACGATACTATGACCAAGGTAGTAAAGTGCAACAACTACAACTGAATGATAAAGTTCTCCTTTTACTCCCGAGTTCGGATAATAAATTACTGGCTAAATGGCAAGGCCCATACAAAATAGTGAAGCAAATAACTCCTGTCACTTACCTGGTTGAGCTATCACAAAACCCAAGGAGAACACAAATCTACCACATTAACCTATTAAAAAATGGGAAGAGCCACTTACCCCCCTTCCTCCAATAGCGACAGGGTTTATGGTAACCCCTAATAAAACACTGGACATAGAACTATGCCCCACTACTCCAGATTCAAAGCTGGAACGACCGCAAGTCAGTCCTACCCTACAAGACAAACAACAACAACAACTCAACCTTCTTCTAAAACAGCATACAAGGTTTTTTCTTCAACCCCAGGGAGGGCCAAATCGTTCGCCTCCACCCCTATCGTATCCCAGAAGCCCAAAAACACCTGGTAGAGCAAGAAGTAAAGAAAATGCTCCAAATGGGGGTTATTGAACCATCCATCCGCCCCTGGTGTTCTCCAATCGTACTAGTCCCAAAGCCCAATGGTTCAATTCGCTTCTGTATTGATTTTTGACGACTAAACACAATGGGCCAGATGTAGGTAGGTTTCCTTTTGCGAGGTGCAAATTGTGAGTCCCAGCGACTCGCAATTTGCACCTCGCAAAAGGAAATGCAGAAAGGTGTCTCAGACACCTTCTGCGAGTCGCTATGGGGTCGCAAAGACCCACCTCATTAATATTAATGAGGTGGGTCGCAATTTGCAACCCCATAGGGATTCATGGCACTCACGGGGATGGAGGCCTGCTGTAGCCAGCAGACCTCCATGTCCGTGACTGCTTTTAAATAAAGCAGTTTTTTTTTTTCAAAGTGCAACCCGTTTTCCTTAAAGGAAAACGAGCTGCACTTTGAAAAATAAACCGAAACCTTTAGTTTCGGTATTTTTCAGGGCAGGTAGTGGTCCATTGGACCACTGCCTGCTCTGAAAAATTATTTTTTATGCCAGACACAAAGGGGAAGGGGTCCAATGGGGACCCCTTCCCGTTTGCGACTGGGTTACCATCCACTTCAAGTGGATGGTAACTGCGAGTCAATTTGCAAATGGAATTGCATCGCATTGCGAGTCGCAAATAGGAAGGGAACACCCCTTCCTATTTGCGAGTCGGAAATGCATTTTGCGAGTCGGTTCCGACTCGCAAAATGCATTTCTACATAGCAAAGTGGCTTTGGCGACTCGCAAACGGCGTTTTTCGACGTTTGCGAGTCGCTAAACCTTTGCTACATCTGGCCCAATATCTCAATTTGATACCTATCATATCCCTCAGGTCGACGAATTGCTAGAGAGACTAGTCAAAGCCCAATATCTATGAACCCTGGATCGGACCAAGGGGTATTGGCAAAAGACCGCTTTCTCTATACCCTTGGGGTTCTGTCATTTCACCGTACTTCCCTTCGGATTGCATGGCGCTCCCGCTACCTTCCAAAGGTTAATGGATCAACTCTTGAGACCTCACTATAAGTATGCAGGAGCCTATTTAGACGATAGTGTTGTTTATAACGAATCTTGGGAAGACCATCTTAACCATCTAGATCAAATATTCCGAGTATTATTTTCTGCTGGCCTTACGGCCAACCCCGCCAAGTGTCACCTGGCCTATAATAACATTGCGTATCTTGGGTTTTTTATAGGAAAAGGGCTAATCCGACCGCAAAATAGCAAAGTAGAGGCCATACACCAGGTATCGGTCCCCACCACCGAGAGGGAACTTCGATCTTTCCTAGGCCTGGTGGGCTATTATAGGAGATTCATACCAAACTATTCCACTTTGGCGGATCCCCTCACCGACCTATTATGGAAAGGACAACCGTCCAGAATACCAAACCTAACCTTAGATCAACTGTCTAGTTTTCACACCCTAAAGAACAGCCTCACCACCGAACCCGTCTTAAGGTGTCCAGACTTCGCAAAAACATTTAATCTCCAAACTGACGCCTCCAATGTAGGGATAGGCGCCGTCCTTTTCCAAACAGATGAAGCAGGTCATAACCACCCTATAGTGTTTACTAGTAGGAAGCTTCTGCCTCGTGAACAACGATATCTGATTATTGAAAGAGAGTGCTTAGCCATCAAATGGGCCATTGAGAATTTACACTATTACCTTTTGGGTCATCCTTTTCTCTTATATATCGACCATGCTCCCCTCACCTGGTTGTCTACAAACAAAAATACGAATTCCTGCATTCTGCAGTGGTTCATGGACCTCCAACCCTTTTCATTTCCGGTCCGTCATATCCCGGGTGACCAGCAATATACGGCAGACTACTTTTCCCGTTACCCTTTTGGCACGGAACTCCAACAGTCCCTTTCTAGGGAAGGGAGATGTAGCTGGGTGCCGGAACATCTGGCTACCCATTATCGCGTCCTCCAGAGCGTCTCAGACCCCGGGGGCACCGCGGGCCGGAACCGGAAGACACGCCCCTTTGGAATCCTGATATCCAGATTCCCGTTGCTGAAAAGACGACGGGCGTTCCTGGAAACGAAAGGACGATGCGGAGAAACCGGATGTAGAAGACGACGCGGACGAACAGAGACAAGAGGACGACGCGGGGAGAGAAAAGAAGACGGACTCAGGAACCGTGGAATCCAGAGAGCGACAAGGCGAAGAACCCCATGAGGAGCGGAGCTGCCTGGGACAGCTGACTCCTGGAAACAGACCCGACGAAGGGCAAAGGAGCCCAGACACGCCGAGACTCCGCCATGTCCCTGGAGGGGCATGGCTCCAGCAGGTACGGTCCTGTTTTCATAACAGGATAAGCGCTTTGCTGAGGAAAGAGGAAGGGGAGAGAGGGATGGAAGGAGGTGAGGGAGGAAAGGAAGGGATCAAGAAGGGGAATAACTGGCAGAGGCTGTTAGAACATATTCTTTTACTTTTCTTATTGCACCATTGGCCCTTGTTTTGAGTTTGCTCGGAGGAGAAGGGCATTAAATACGAAGTGTGACTTTTTTTTCTTTGTTGTTTTCCCTAATATATCTATACTTACCTTGATGACACGGTGAGTTATAGTTGACAGGTCCTCCATAAAACTTTATTTCACTAAGGTGATTTACTATTGTGTAAAAAGGGGGAAAAAGACTTTTCCCTTCTTCTCCTTCTCCGACACCCTTTTCTTTGTAGTACACCATACCCCACTATCTCCCCAGATCCTCTCACTATACTAACACGGTTCAAGAAGTTAAGTACAGAGTCACGACTTATCTTACCTTCTTTCCTTTCCCGTTTTCCATGGCGATGACGTTCCCCACGAGACCTTCAGCGGGACCCCAGAGGACCTGAAAGAGAGAAGAGGAAAGAAAATAATATTATATTGAGAAGGAAGAGACGAATAGACTGACAGGGAAGACTTGTGAATTATCAATAAAATATACATCTCTCACAAACATAAAACCCTGTGTTGTCTCGTATTTCCTTACCGCTACGCCCGCCGCCACAATTATACTCTTTCTTGATCCACATTAACATTATGGCTCAATGGAGTGAACATGAATCAGGGTACTACCCTGAAGACATTGGTAACCAGCTTGAGGTTAACCTTGTGAAAGCCCTTGATACTAGGGTTCAACAGTCTGTTAATGATGCTCTAGTGAGAGCTTTAGGGCCCTTTTTGGGACAACTTTTTGATTATGCCCGCTGCCAGGGTTGGCTTTAAGGGCAGCAACTGCAATCTGAAGGGGCTATATCAAACTCCAAGTCTAAATCAAAACTTTTAGAGGGAACTGATGCATCTTTTGGAGAATTTTATGCTGACATATTTGAAAAACTGCGTAAAAAACGAGCTACCGAACATAACTATAGCTCAAAAAAGGATTCTACCTTCTCTCCATCCTCTTTGTATAAAGATTCCTCTTCTAATGATTCTGATGACTCAGAGGCTCTGGGTCCCAGTAAGAAGCCAAAGAAACAGGCGCCTCCCCTTTGGGTGTTGGATTTTGATCCTACTGAGATTGTTTACCCCAGAGCTTCCAATTGGGTCCCGTCCCCTGAAGTGGCACAATATGTACACTCCAATATTAGACGGACTTTTGATAAGGAGGTATGGTCGCCTTCGGGCGGAATGCCCTAGACCGGATTTAGACGGCAAAGTGTCCGACACTCCTGAAATTGACCCCACCATGGTCACTTTCATGAAAAAATTTGCAAAAGATCCAAAGAAAGGATTGGATAAGTCTTGGCGCCTCTGCCAGGAGAAACTTCTTGATTTAACAGGTCCATTAACTAAGATTCTGGATATGACCTTTCTTGTTAAGGAGTCAGAAACTCCTGTAGACAATGATGTGCTGATTGGTTGGGCCCAAAGAGCCATTTGTCAACTAGGCAATACTAATTGCGTAATCTCTTCGGAACCCAGGAAATCTATTCTCATGCGAATTGACCCTAAACTATCTAATTTAGCCTCTTATGAGGCAGGTCTGTCTGCGGATGGCCTTCTTTTTGGATCCTTTTTTATTAAAGAGCTAGCCAAGTTTTGTTCTACTTTTTCCTCACTTGACAATGCGCAAATGTCCCTTAAAAAGGTTTTTAAATGAGGCCTTTTTGTCAGGGCCGGTCGTTATGGTGGACGTATGCCCGGCCGAGGAGCTTTCACAAGCCCTCAGAACTATTATCCCAGAAGGAGAGGAGGTTGGTATGGAGACCAACCTGAACCTACATTCTACCCCACTCTCTCCAGAGGAGGTCGGTCCAGGTTTCGCAAAGGACCTCGTAGGGGACAACAAGGAGCAATCCAAGAAGCTGGTTACTCATGTGAGCATTATACTTTACTTTCAGATGCTTCTTGGGGCCCATGTGGGATTGTTTCAAGAAAACTGGAAAAAGATTTCTGGGGCTCCTTGGATCCTTTAGACAGTTTGGGGTTTTCATCTAGAGTTTATCGGTACTCCGAAGAAACTAACCCCTCCGCTTCAAATGTCTTTTTTCCCTCGCAGATCAGACCTTTATAGATGTAGAAGTTCAAGCCTTGTTAGACAAAGGGGCAGTACGTTTCTCAGTCCCATATTTGTAGACAAAAATGGTGGGGGGTCATCGTCTAGTATTGAATCTAAAGGATTTCAACTATTGGATCTTGTACAGACATTTCAAAATGGAAGGGATTCACATGTTAAGGGATATTCTAGTAGAAGGATACTGGATGGTCCGTCTGGACCTAAAGGATGCTTACCTTTCGATTCCCGTCTTTCCCCCCACACAGGAGATTTCCGCAATTCCTTTGGAAGGGCCAATGTCTGGAATTCAATGCACTTCCGTTTGGCCTTTCAAAAGCCCCCTCGTGCTTCATGAAACTGTTAAGACCAGTGATGGAATGGCTGAGGACCAAGGGAGTTCGATTGATCGTCTACTAGACGACATCTTACTGATCTCTCAGGCCCTTCAATCGCTTTTGACTCATTTAGAATGGACCATCAGTCTTTTACAGGATTTAGGTTTCCTATCAATGTGCAGAAGTGGTTATTGAAACCGACTCAAGTGATAGAATTGCTGGGATTCAAGATAGACCCAGTCTGCTCTCAGCTAATTCTCTCTTTGCAAAAGATTCACAATATCAAGAGGGAATTGAGGTCTGCATTGTCCAGTCCGACTATATATTTGAGGAACATTGTCAGAATAGTGGGTCTTCTGGCCTCATCTGTTCAGGCAATCATCCAAGCCCCCCTTCACTACCGTGCTCTGTAGTGACTCAAAATCAGACATATGCAACAGGGTCTGAGTTATTCGGAATTGATTCCTTTAACCGTTGAAGTGAAGTCAGAGATTCATTGGTGGCTTCAGCACATGGAAGCCTGGAACGGCAAGACCATTTTCGGTTCTTATCCAGAGGTGGTGATCAAATCAGATGCCAGTTATTGGGGATGGGGAGCCCGTAGTGGCTCCTTATTGACCGGAGGACGATGGTCGAAATTGGAACAGACTCTTCATAACAGTTGTCTGGAACTCCTAGCAGGCTCTTTTGCCATAAAGAGTCTTTCTCCTCAGAAGACTGACTGTTGCATACTGTTGAGGATGGACAATAGCTCAGCGGTGAGGTATGTCAACAAGTTAGGGGGTACGAAGTCCAGGATCCTGGCAGAGATTGCCAAGGATTTCTAGCACTACTGTCTCAATCATCGTCTGATTGTCCTCTCAGAATATCTCCTGGGAATTCCAGGTTTCTGACGGATTCTAGTGACTGGAGACTGGATCCAGTGATTTTCTTTCAGATAATCAGAGAGTGGGGCCCTTGCGAAGTGGATATTTTTGTATCTCACCTCAACCCTCAGATAACAAAATTCTTCAGCTGGCGTCCGGGTCCTCTGGCCCTGGCGACAGATGCCTTTCTTCAGTATTGGTCTCAGTTTCGGGGTATGCTTTTCCTCGTTTTCTGATGATCTCCAGGGTCCTGTCTCAGGTTCGGAGACAGAAAGCAAAAATTATATTGGTGACTCCAGTTTGGAGAGCTCAACCTGGGTTCCCAATTGTTCTGCAGTTAGCTTGTGCTCTCCCGCTTCTCATTCCTCCTCGTCAGAATCTTCTCTTGAGTCCGGTAGGCCTGCAACATCCACTGATCATATCAGGGAAACTGACATTGATTGCTTCGATGGGTTCAGGTTGAGATGGAAGTCCCCAGGCCTTTTGCAACAAGCTGCAGAGTTCATCAGGCAGGCTTAGGCTTCAGGCACTCATAAAAGATATTCATCAGCATGGCGCAAATGGAATGGTTGGTGTGATGGAAGGGGTATTATTCCTGTGGAGTCATACTTTGAGCTGATTGTAAATTTTCTAGCAGAACCGGCAGATTCAGGTTTGGCTTATAGCACTATTAATAATTTCAGATCAGCCATTTCAGCTGGCCATGTTCATATTGATGGTAAGCCTGAAGGTGAACATCCTCTGGTCTGTAAATTGTTGAAGGGTATTCGTTTATCAAATCCTCCTCAAACCAGATATTCTGTTTTGTGGGATGTGAACATTATATTGAGATTTTTAGACTCGTGGCCTGCCAATAGATATCTGTCTCGTAAACAGATTTCAGCAAAACTGACTATGTTATTATGTCTGATTTCCTGTAAGAGGGTATCGGATGTCAAGGCTTTGGACTTGGCTGGTAGGATGTATTTCCCTGAAGGTGTTACTTTTATGATTACCAGAAGGACAAAAACTAATTGCAGGTCAGTAACTTATCCAATGCATCCGGATAATTCAAAACAATGTGTAGTTCTGTGTTTGAAGGATTATGAGGTGGTTACAGATTAATTTAGGCAGAATGCTAATGGTCATGTACTAATTTCCTTGCAAAAACCTTTTAAATCAGTTACGTCAGGCACTTTATCAAGATGGATGAGATGGTTCATGAATGAAGCAGGTATAGACACCTGTCAATTTGGAGCTCATTCTGTTAGAGGGGCTATGGTCTCCAAGACATATGCTTTAGGTTCTCGTTTGGAGGACATTACGAAGGCAGCTGACTGGTCTTCTTAGTCTACGCTTTGTAAATTTTATCATAAACCTGTGGTATTTGGACAGCTTTAAACAAGCATAATTGGAGTCTCCTGTCCTGAAATAGAATTAAAAAATTCTAGCTTACGCGTCAAGAATTTTCAATTCTATTAAGGACACGGATGCGAGGATTATCCCTCCCTTAAATAAATTGTTATGTCATGTATTCAAAAAATATTTATATATTACATTGATCCTGGATCAATATTATTAGTTTGCCCTCCCTTATTATCTATTAGATGGTTCAGAGCAATATTGACTATTTTAGCTTTGTGGGATATCACCTTCTATTGTTTTATATTTCTAGGGTCTCATTAGAAGACTACCTGAAGTTCTTCCTTTTGCATGTTGATGAAGACATCTTTATGCGGATTAGTTCCTTTGGAAGTTTCTGCACCATATGGCTCCTGTTGAGCTCTGTTGGTGTTTCCAGATCTGGTTTGGAAGATCATTGGAACAGCTCCTTTGTAAGAAGTTTTGTTTCAGACGTTTAAGGATTATCTGACTTTGACAAAGATAGAGGAAGTGACATTTGGGGTCATAGTATTTATGGACAGATGTCGTGGTTGGTGATTGGGGATGGATATTATACTGAAGCATCATGGGATGTGTAGTTTTTTAATTGATTGGCTGCTAGATTTGGACAGTAAAGAGAGAGAGAGCATAATCCTAGCCTCTGTGTCCTTAATAGAATTGAAAATTCTTGATGCGTAAGCTAATCCTTTTTTATTTTGTTGGGTGGTGCTGATTGGCTCAGAGCTTTTCTTGGATGACACACATGACGTCTTTTTTAGTTCGGGAACAGTGTTGAAAGTGAAGCGCTGCATACCGTTTTCATTGGCCAAGAACTGACCAATGTAACGGCTTGAATTATTTTTGTGTGGAGTTGTATGATTGTTTTTTTTCGTTAGACAGAGGAGTACTATGACTCGAGTAATTTGAATTAGAGGTGTAATCATTAGGTTGATTGTCATTTAAATTTCTCAGTATTTTTGGTAGCATTTTTCACCCTGATTTTTATGCAGTGACAAAACATGCCACTATAGGATATGATGGAAGGTGAGTGCTACTGAAGAGTTTGGAGGGCTATTTTGGTGGTGGATTAAATTAGTGTGAAAGGTAATATTTTGTGTCATGTGTTTTACTTTTCTAGTTTGTGTTTTACTTTTCTAATTTTGGTGGAGTGAAATTGTGAATTTGGAAGGTGAATATGTGAGTGTTTTGGAGAGTGTCTGGATGGTTACTGAATGGGTTTGTTTATAAATTTGTGTCACTACAGAGATGTTATTGTATATTGTTTGAATTTGGATTAGTGAGGTTCCAATAGCAAAATGTCACGGGGATGGTTATTGAATTTCAACAGCACATATTGGTCAAATTATTGCTGGATCGTGGTATTGAAGCAATCTTGAATGAGGTGTGTATTTAAGATGTGTATGAAAAAATGAAGCATTGTTTTTCTTCGTAGGATGTTTATGGGGAACAATTGACTATAGGATCCCAAGTGTACATTTGACATTATGCTTGTTGTCGGAGCATTTCCATGATAAAGTTCATGATTATATTTGAGTACTCCTTAGAAATTATAAATGAGTTCAATTTCAAAGCAAAAAATATGTGCTGAACAAATGATTATTTGGTTTCAAAGCACAAAATATGATGCTGAGCCTATTTCTATACACATGAAACAAAGGGCCAGATGTCGGAACCATTTTGCATGTTGCAAACTGCGAAAATCGCAGTTTGCACCATGCAAAACGGCCATCGCGATGCTGATTCACATTTTGCAAGTCGGTACTGACTCGCAAAATGTGAATCCAACTCGCAAATAGGAAGGGGTGTTCCCTTCCTATTTGCGACTCGCACCGCAATGCAGAATTGCTTTGTGACCTCGAAAGCGGTCGCAAAGCAATTCGCAGTTAACATCCACTTGAAGTGGGTGGTAACTCATTCGCAAACGGGAAGGGGTCCCCATGGGATCCCTTCTCCTTTGTGAATGTCGCTAAAAATATTTTTGTCAGAGCAGGCAGTGGTCCAATGGACCACTGCCCACTCTGAAAAAATAAAACCAAATGGTTTCATTATTTTATGTATTGCAACTCGTTTTCCATAAGGAAAACGGGCTGCAATTCAAAAAAAAAAAAACTGCTTTATTAAAAAAGCAGTCACAGACATGGAGGTCTGCTGTCTCCAGCAGGCCACCATCCCTGTGAGTGAAGGGACTCGCTATGGGGATGCAAAATGCAACCCACCTCATTAATATTCATGAGGTGGGTCTTTGCAACCCCATAGCGAGTCACAGAAGGTGTCTGAGACACCTTTCTGCATACAATTTTGCGAGTTGTAAATTGCGAGTCGGTCTGACTCGCAATTTGCAACTTGCAAAATTTGACAATACTACATCTGGCCCATAGTTTCTAAAACTCTGTAAACCGTGGTTTGGGAAAATATGGAATGAATGCACTATTAGATGTTTTGATTAGGGCAAAATAATAAGGTTGTGGAATACAGTTGTTGAGCACTTTATAAAACATGAGCTTTGTGTGTCAAAATGGTGCATGCCTATTTTCTCCTTTCTTTTGAAATGGTATATAAGAGATGTGGGGTTAGGAGCAATGTTAAATGGTGATGGTTTTAGTTTGTTTTATGTGGTTTTAAATAAGTATTGCATATATTTATTTACAGCCCTGATGAATTCCTCTTGAAAGGACGAAATGCCATGACTGGGCTGGAAATTGATGTATGAAGAATAAAAGGTTCTCGAAGATTCAAAATCATAGTTCCTGTGTGTTAATGGACTGAAATAAGGATCTCTCATGCTGACGAATTGATTTGCATCCCTCAGAAAATTATGATAGTGAATCATTAATATTTTGTGTGACACTTTGAAGCGCTCCCTATCTTGGTTAGAATTGCACTGCCAAGAGAACTTTGTGGGCCAGTGACAACAGGAAATTCCTGTGTGCTAACCGCAAGCCTCCATCTAGTTCTTGGCTCAGGATTCACTGGCTCATTATAGAGTAGGCCATCCTCCTACCCAACAGAGGGCCTCATTACGAGTCTGGCGGTCTTAAGATCGCCAGACTCTCGATAGCGGTCAGACCACTGCATTCCTGGTGGTCCGACCGCCTTATAATGACCCTGCCAGTCAGACTGCCAAGGGACCACTGCCAGGAACATGGTTCCCAATGGGGTGGCAGCAGTCGGAGTTGTGGTCAGCCGTGGCGGCAGAGTTCAGAACCGCTGTGCTGATCACATGTCCCCTTTTTGCTAGCCTTTTCATGGCGGTGTCCCCACCATGAAAAGGTTGGTGGAAAGGTAGTGCTGGGGACCACAGGGGAGCCCTTGCACTGCCCCCCTGTTCAGCACCCTTGGAATGCACACAGTCTGCTATGGCAGTGTCTGCAGTGCTATGGCAGACAGTGCACATTCCAAGGATGCTGGGCGCCCCCTCTGTGTGACGACATTGGCCTCGGCTCCATGAGGAGCTGAGGCCAATGGCGCCGCACTGTTTCCACTGGACTGACCAGCGGAAACCTTCTGAAATCTGGGTTTCCACCAGTCAGCCCAGTGGAAACATCATAATAGCACTGGGGGGAGACAACCAGCTCTGTGGCGGTCTCCTTAACACGGGGCTGGTGGGCCGGCGGTCGTCCTGTCAATCTTGTAATGAGGCCCATAGTGTTTACCACCCACTCCTTTGCTGACCTGTTCCTGGGCTTCCTCCTGAAGTACCACAGCATTCGGCACTCTTCCTGTGCCTTCTGGAAATCCCCCCGGGTACCCTCCCCACCCCATCAGCTAGCTCATCCTGCAGTTCTGTAAGTGACACAGGCTCCTGCACCGAGTCCACTTCAGGAGTCTCATCCTGCTCTCTCCTTCGAGCCAAAGCGATGACCTCCACAGCCACTGCCTTCCTAGAGTCTGCACTTTCCTGCAAACTACCTTGTCCTGGTCCCTGCAAATCAGAACTGATCGCAGTCTTGCTCTGAGATTGACATGCAACCTGTACTCAGGTTAACACAGCTGACGTGGTCCAAGACATAAAGGCTTTTGATCCATGCACCAAGCCAGGGGCAGTCTAGTCATTGCCAAAAAACATCCACCACCTTGTTTTTCCCTTACTCCAACATCAACTATGGCTGCCTAGCCACTGAGCTCTATCATAGTCCTGGTGACGATACTCCACTGGTGTAACAGAGGTCCCCTCAGCCCGCACTGTGCAGGGGGCCCCAAGCTACAGGTGGCCCCCTCACCACAGTACACTATGCACGTATGGCAAGCCCCAGACTACGTCCAGGGGAGAGGGGGGCCCCTGCAGGAACTTTACAGGCGGGCCCCCTCAGGTTTTGTTATGCCACTGGGATACTCATGTCTTCTCCACTGGCAATCAAACCTGCATCCTTGTAACAAAGAAGCAACTACTCAGGCTTAAGGTACTTCCTCTCAACCGTAGTGCAGAAGGCTCCAGTATTTCCCAGGGCAGGCACTTTCCTCCCATTTAAACAAACTTTCTGCACAACCCTCATTAGGTTAGGATAAATGTGCTTTGAAGCATCTGGACCCTCTCCCAGATCTCCATAGCTACTAGGTTGAGCACAACAGAACCCTCTTAGGTCCCTTCACCCACATATAACTTGTTTGTTATCAAGAGTGATGCTGGGCCAGGATATTTTACCCAACAATGCTTCTTGTAGTGTCCACTTGATGGCACTTGTAGCAAGAACGTCCCTATTCTCCCTTCGTATGATGCTCCTTTCCAGACACACCATTACTGTTGGACCTGGCCCTTGTGGCAGGTTCACCCCCTGACTTTTTGCCTAATTCCTCCTATTTTTTCTGACCTCTCGCTGTTGGCTCTAGGACTCAGAGCACTTTATCACTGCTGATCAGTGCTAAAGTGCAGGTGCTCTCCCATCTAAAGTTGGTATGATTGGCTTATACCTAATTGGCATATTTAATTTACCTATAAGTCCCTTGTACACTGATATCTCTATACCCAGGGCCTGTAAATTAAATACTACTAGTGGGCCTGCAGCGCTGCTTGCGCCACCCACTGAAGTAGTGTTTCAAACCTGTCTTAGACCTGCTAGCGCAGGGCCTGTGTGCGCACTTTTCTGCCACAGGAACTTGGCATCTAAATTTTCCCATTTTACTACATGTAAGTCATCTTATGGGCAGGGTGCTATGTATGTAGAAGGCAGGACATGTGCCAGGTTGCGTGGCCTGTACTGGTAGTGACAAACAGCCTAACTTGGTGTCTCACTGCTGTGAGTGCTGCCTTCTCATAGGATTGCATTAGAAATGCCCTGCTTTATATCTAGGGGGAATAGTCTGATTTATGAGAGGTAGTGTAGGCATGTTTGGTGTGGTTGTAATGGTGGTAAGAAATGCTGCTTACTGGTGTAGGTGTATTTTTTATTACTATTACAGAAATGCCACTTCCAGAAAGTGAGCATTTCTCTGTGCTTATGACTCAGGTGTTTTGCAGCTTGACTCCAATCCATGTCTGGGTAGAGTGACAGTTGGGCTTTGTTCATACTTTTCAGACAGCCTGTACACAGGAAGGGTGGAGGTGTCACAGAGGTGCATGCTGAATAGTCTTCCTGGGCTGAGAGAAAGGAGAGGCGGGACACACCTGCATTTGTAAAGGCTGTGCCCTGGCCTCACACAATAGGGTTGTTTACCCCCAACTGATGTTTGGAGCCTATGCTGGAGGAGAGAGGGGGCACTCACAGAACCAGTTGTAACTGGTTGGAACCTCCTCTCCCCTTCCTAACACACTGTAAAAACTGAGTAGAAGTATAGGGGAATTATCCCTACAATGGGGAGACATTTTGGGAACTTACCTGGAACTGGACACAGACTGCTGAAAGGACTCCCCAGAAACTGACATGGACTGCTGCTGCTGTGCTGACCTGTGACCTGCTTGGTCGTATGGAGGAACTGCCAACTGCCTGCATTTACCTTGTGCTGACCTGCTGCTGGGTTCTGGCGCACTGTGCTCCTTTGACTTCGTCCCCCAGGGGCAGGGTGCAGTTGCCCCTGACCCCTGCATCCACTTAGAGCACAAGGAGTGCTTCATTTCACCCCAGTGCTTTGGAAAGCGCTTTATGTTGATTGTCCTAGCGCTTGATAGCGCTTGCCAACTAGGTTGTATAGCGCCTGGGGCGCGCTGTTGCCATAAATCGTTGGCGATTTGGAAAGCGCATTTTTGTGCCACCGGACTTCACCACAGCGACCCGGGCTGTTTTTGAGGAGCGCGAGTGATGCGCTGTGCCGGGGACCCCCGGGGCACCATTGAGTAAGAAAAAGGAGCGCGCGCACTCCTACCGTGCCCCTTGGACGAAGGGCGCTTTGAGGAGCGCCCCCGGGGCACAAGCAGGCGCCCACTCTAGTGCCTGCTGCTCGTTACGGCAACTTCCATCCAGAAGCCAGGCTGGGAAGGAAGCCTCATCGGAGGCTCCCCCTGCCCCAACAAAACCCTTGGTCTGTTTTGAGAGACCGTGGGTGGGACGGAAGCCTTGTCGGAGTCCCCCGGTGCCACAGGTCTCCCTTGGGGGCCCCAGCGAGAGTTGGGTGAGGCCCCCCATCGGTGGCCCCAATAATCTTGGCTGGTTTTGGCCCCCCCTCGGTAGAGGGCCGGTTGAGGCCCTGTGGGGCCCCAAGAGATCGCGGGCCCTAGGAGTGGCCTGTTACAAATCAGAGAGGGTGTGTGGTGCCCCCCCTCCTGCCCTAAGTGGTTTACTGGACTTTGGCCCCCCGAATAAGGGTCGGTTGAGGACGGGGGCCCCCAGAGATCGCAGGCCCCACGAGGGGCCCATCTTATATCCAGAGGGGGTGCGTGTCGCCCCCTCATCCCCCAAGTCACCGAAAGGCCCCCGTTTCGTGCAGAGGAGTGCTGGGGGCCCCCTTTTGATCTTCCCTGGCACTGGAGGTGCCCTCATCAGAAAAACAGGTACTTGAAGGACAATATATAGGTCATAAGTTCTTTATAGAGACATTATTGGTTTATATGTTGCCTAACTATTTTTATGATGTATTACATATATGTATGCTAATGTTCCTCTTATGGGCATGACCTGCTAATATGTTTTCCTGACTTGCCATGAGTTTTATAATGTTCCTAGTATGGGCGTTTATGATATTTCTATGACAAGTGCATTGGTGTAGTGTGACGGGCTGGATCCTGATCGCCCACACATGGCCCTGTCTTGTGCTGACTCTGCCTCTGGCGCCCTCGACCTTGCAAGCCTCCCGTCCCGTGATTGGTGGGACGGTCGATGGTGGCGGGCCGCCGGGAGGTCAAAACTGCCACTGGCAGAACATGCAGGCGTCGGAGGTTCGGAAGAGGAAGACGAACGACCACAGGAGGAGGAAGACGACCGACCACAGGAGGAAGACGAACGGCCACAGGAAGAGGGAGACGGTGAAAACCCGACAGGACGAGGGAGAAGGAGAGCGGTGTCAGCCCAGGAAACGGGGACAGCTAATCCAGTCTTCCACTCGAGAAGACATCCGGAGGCGCCTGACGAGAACAGCGGAGACAGGCAACCGGGAGAACGGAACGTTTCAGCTTGCCACGCTTCTGGAGAAGAGTGGCAGTTCCAGGTGCATGGGACCATGTCCCTGTGAGGAACGAGTGAGAGAGTGAGAGAGAACTGGAAGAGAGAAGGGGGGAGGGGGTTGAAAAGAAAGGCACAGGCACTGAGAGGGGGGGAAGGGAAAAACACCATCAATCACAATAAAGCACAGTATTTAGCGTACTTCACACCAAAGGCACTGCGCACAAGATCGATGCAGGCACAAAAGAAAGAAAAGAGGCACGAAGCAATAGAACAAGGCAAAACAGAATAAAAGAGGACAACGCCTAGAAATAAATAAAAACAGAGAAGGGACAGATAATGAAACTCTGAGAGAGAAAAGAAAAAAGACAGGAAGAGAGACAAAATAAGACTAAAACAAAGGAGACCCTGACCACTTACCGTATTTATTCTGTTCTCTCCACATGTGCTTCCCAGGGAAACCTGTGAGACAAGGAGACAGAGGGAGAGAAGAGTGAAGAACGAACCACGAGAGAAACAGCCATCCCGCCCACTGCACACGAAGAAAAGCTTACCTGTACTTTAACTCACCAATTGCCAAATTGAAACAATAAAACTCTTGTACATAGGACAAGCGAGTTCTGAGTGATCCCTCCGTGCAAACCCGGTTACATGTAGTAACGTGTTTCCTGACTACTGCTTATGTTGCAGAATACTAAGTAACCAGTGTGTAATATGCGACTACTGCTAGTTTTGCAAAGTAACTAATGTGTAACGTACTGACAACTGCTAAGGTAGCAGGACATTACTGATATGTGGTGTTTGGCCTAATAACTGCGTTGTCTACAATACAGTATATTTTCATATAACGCGGTGTTGTGTTTCCTTTGTGGTGGGGATAGTGTGTCACATGTGTTGTGTGTGTTGTGCAAACGCTTTACACATTGCCTCTGGAATAGGCCTGACTGCTCATGCCAAGCTACCAAGGGGGTGAGCAGGGGTTATCTTGGACGTGTAACTCCCTTGCCCTGACTAGAGTGGGTGGGTTCTGCCTGGCTTAGGTGCATACCCTAGCCAACCAGAAACCCCATTTCTAACAATTTCCATTGCCATTTTGCCTGGGTCCTCCTCGTGTCACATGGGAATAACCCTAGCCCTTACCCTTCAGTTGGAAATTAGTATTTGGAGTGTTCCTCTCCCTGCTTAGCTAAGAACTGTGCTGTTCTAGCCCTTTTTGAACCCTGTTAGCAAACTACTTGTCAGCAAACAATGCAAGCTCCTGTGGATCGCTCTTTGTCCGATAAGACAGGTATTGCCTAAGTGGAGTACAGCACTCTTTCTTAAATCACTGTGTCACTATCAACTACTAAGGGGACTGAAAATCCTTGGCCTCCATCCTTCTCACCCACTCCCTCCAATCATGCAATACTCCAAGAATCCAGTTCTCAAATGTAAAACCATCCACTCTATTGCACTCCTGGAATCTCAGAAGATATTGAGTTGCCTTTAGCCCAGACTGTCTAAATAGTTCCTCCTTCATTCGCCCATAAACCATCCGATCTGCCGCAGGCATCTATCCAGTGACAGATGTTCCTTCCAAAGGCATGTGTCCCAATAATGTAGCTGCCTTAGACACCTCGCTGACCTCAAGGTTCACAAATCAGTCCAAGATGTCCTGACCTTACAAATGCACTTTCCCAAGATTTCTTAGATCCTTGGCCACAATCTGGCCGGAACTGGATGTAAAGTCACTTATCCCAGATGGAGTTGTCTTTGTTGCCATCCTAAGCTCCTCTCTTTGAAGGGCCATCTTTTCCCTTTCCAACTTACTTTCCTTTTCCTTGTTTCTCATCCCTTTCTCTTTCTCTATCTATCTCATCTCTTTCTTTCTCTTCCATCTCTCATAATTTTGTTTCCGGGGCACATTCCTGCATCACCCACCTCCTCTTCTCTTGTTACTTGTGAGCTAGTCTTAGCTTCAAACTCTCTTTCCTTCTCCTCTTCCTTAGCCTCATACGTCTGGAGGGCCAACTGCAAGCTTAGGATCTCTGCTAGACTCAGCCCATCAAAGGAATTTACTCCTGGAAGTGGTGACCGCGGTACCCTAAAGATTTGAGGTGGTGTGCACACCTGGGGTATTCTGCAAACTGAAGGTTGTGAGTGTTTTGGGGGATCTCTGGAAAATGGGTTAGGGGCCACATTTTGAATATGTTTTAGGAGCAGGATCTTGGGGCTATAGGGGTAAGGGTGGGGAATATTTTAAAAATATATGTTTTATTTTCTATTTTTAAGTGTGTATTTATTATATTTAATTATTTAAATTAAAAAATATTTATCTTGAGGTTTAATTGTAATATTGGATAAGTGTGTGGATTTTTTAAATACAATATTTAAAGTGATAGAAATATTTTTTTTTTTAATTAAAACAAAAAAGTATATAATATAATTTAAAAACATTTACAAAAGAATGGGAGCATATATAAATTATTGTTATTCATAAAATATATATTTTTTTTAAATAAATAGTATTGTGATTTTTTTATTTAAAACAATTAATATTTTAGAACAAAGTGCTATTTTCTTTTAAAGTTTTTTTCAAAAACTTTAATTTATTTTTAAATTGTTTTGCATTTTGTAAAATTGGAAAAAAATACTTTAAGATTTTAGTTAATTTAGAAACAATTTATTTACATTGCAAAAATATGCAAAACATTTCATAAATTATTTAATAAAAAGGTAAATTATTTATATTATATTAAGAGATTGTTAATTTTTAATGTATATTTTACAAAAAATAAAAAAAATGTTTATAATTTTTAAATGTTTTTTTTTTATAAACATTTGTATTGAGTTTATATAGCAACAACATAAAGCCCAACAGGTCGTAGAGGAGCCGCATAAACCAAGCACCACATCGGTCAATAGCACAAAACAGAGCAAAGTCTCATCATCAGGAAACAACTTTGAGGATTCAAGACAATGCGCTTGACAAATGTATATTACCCCATATCGACTCCGCCCTCTCCCCAGGTCTCCATCCATTTCCCCCACACCTTATCATGCTTATTGGGACAGCCCCTTGCTTCATACACGAGCTTTTCTTGCTGAGCGCACCAGTCAACTCCCCTACGCCACTTTCCTACTGCTGGAGCTGCCACTGACTTCCAGTTCGCTGCGATATCCCTCTTGGCCACTAAACAGGCTGTTCTGACAAAGGCCCGATCTGCTCTGTTTGAACCCACGCCCTAAAAGACCCCCAAGAGGATGCGCACCAGGGCAACTTCCATCTCCCCCGCAAGACCCTGGTGATCTCAGTCGTCACTGCCTGCCAACAGGATACAATGTGCGGGCAGGTCCACACCATATGGAAGAAGTCTGCATCTGGGCCTGCGCATCGCGGGCAGTCAGCTTGGGGTCGGAGGCCCATTCTATGGAGTCTCACAGGGGAAAGATAGGCCACATGGCGATAATAAGTTTGCACAACCCGGAGTCGGGAAGTCATGGTTAACGTCCTCGGGACCATCAGGGCGTCCTTCCAGTCATCGTCATCCACTGGACCCACCCACCGCTTCCATCACCCACGAAGCTCGTCTAGAGTCTATGTTGTGTGTGTTGTCAATGTACGATATGTGCGCGATACTCCCCCTTTACTCAAGTGTCCCATCAGCGTCTTGGCCTCAACGGGGCTGAACTCAGGGAGGACCGTCCCAGTCTGAACGTGCACATGCAGTGCGTGACGGAGTTGCAGGTATTTGTGGAATTGGGAGTGAGTAAGGGAGAGCTGCTGTTGAAGCTCCTGGAATGACTGCATATGGGATCCTGCCCAGACATCTCCAAGCAGTGATATGCCAATAAGGTCCCACTTATGAAACCCCTCAAGTGCTGAGATATCCTTTAGCCATGCTCCCTGCCACAGCGGGGTCTGCTGCGTGAGACAACGCCACCACCCCGTCTCTTTCTGCGCTGCCCTCCACCCCATCAGTACCACCCTTGTCACCTCTGGGAGTTTATGTGGCAAGGATCGCCATATAGCATTCCCATCAAACTAGGAAAGTCTAGTGTCAGTAGTTCTAGCTGGTAGGCAGGGTCTGACCAGCCTCCCCCCATCCAGTCAGTAATCACCAGCAGCTGCATTGCAAGGTAATAAAGATAGAGGTTGGACATCCCCAAGCCACCCTCGTACAAGTCTCCCTGGCAAAAGCAAAACGCCAAGAGAGGACGGGAATTGCACCATAGGAACCATCGCGCTACAGTCTCCATTTCTTTGAACCATCTCCTGGGGATATGCTGGGGGTAGTTCTGGAGCAGAGAGAGGGATCGAGGGAGCACCATCACTTTGTAGAGCGCTATTCGGCCCAAGACATTGAGGGGCAGAGACCGCCATCTCTGGAGGTCCTCCTTGACTCCCCGGGTTAGTGGTTCAACATTGAGGGACCACGGCAATTCGGGCAACAATGCTATTTGCACGCCAAGGTATCGGAAGCTGTTGCGTCGGATAAGAATGGTCCCTAGCCAGGTGAATTGGAATCAAGAGTGATTTACTGGGGTTAAGCACCAGGCCAGAAGCCCTGGCAAACAGGTCCAGCAGTGCCATCACTCTAGGACCGCTACTAGCTGGGTTGGCTAAGAACCAAAGCATGTCATCCGCATATAGTGAGATGCGGTCTTCTCTACCAGTAGGCCATGACCAGCCCTAAACCAAGGGGTCCTCCCTGATAAGTTTTGCCAGCAGCTCATCGCCAGGGTAAACACGAGGGGGGATAGGGGACACCCCTGACGTGTACCCCGGCAGATAGGGAACTGGTCAGACACCACCCCATTCACTTGCACCCGGGCCGTTGGATTGGAGTATAGGAGTCCTACTAGGGCTTGAAATCATGCCCGATTTTCAACAGCACTTGCTGAAGGTAGGACCAGTCCACTGTATCAAAGGCCTTTTCAAAGTCTAGAAGGAGAAGTGCCAGCGGAGAGGTCAACAGGTTCCAGTTGGCCAGGGCCACATGTAGTCGTCGGATACAGTGTCTGGTGCTCCTGGCCGGCATGAAGCTGCATTGATCCGGATGGATCAATGAGGGCAACAACCTTTTCAGCCTAGTAGAGAGGACTGTGGATAGTATTTTAAGTTCAGTGTTAAGCCGTGAGATGGGGCGGTAAGCCGCACAGCATCGCGAGGCGGGCTAGTCTTCGGGATCACCACTATGGTGGCCAGATCCAGACCTGGGGGGGAGACTCCCCTTTCTTTTGGCCTCTTCAAACATGGTGAGCAGGTGGGGGGGTATGGATATCGCGAAACTTTGTGTAGAGCTCAGCCGGGAAACCGTCAGGGCCTGGCGTCTTCCCTGCAGCCAGCTCCAATATGGCCTCCTCAACCTCATGAAGGCCTAGAGGCTCGTCAAGATCCTGCTTGTCCATCATCTAAATCACTGGAAAGGACACCTCCTCCCACAAGGGGGCCTCTCTCTCGACCTGAGGCCTGGGCCGCTCTTAATAGAGCTTCCTGTAATGGGTGGCGAAACTCTGTGCTATTTCGTATGGCGTCCGGGAGATGGCACCGGCGTCGTCGATGACCTCTAATTTAAAAAAAATGTTAAATACAAAATGTAGAAATATTTATATGATTTAATCAAATTTATTATCATGTTTAAACTATTTTATTGTATTGAATTTGTTTGCATGTAATTATTTTGTAAAATATTCAATTAAATATATTTAATATATTATATTGTTCATAAATATTTAAAATTATATTTAATTACATTTGGAATAAAATAGTTTTTGGGATGTTTACATAGGTGCTTGTTCAGCTTGTTAATATCGTGGTTATTATCGGAAATGTCAATTTTATAGTATTACGTTTTTTGTTTGGTTATTTTGTAGTAGTGGGTGTAATTTCTTTGTTATTTACTGTTTCAATATCATTTTGGTTATAAGATATATAATAGTGGGAATTGTTAATGTTGTTTGTTGGATGTTCAACACCTTCCCTGTGTTAAGTTAGATTGGAGTCGGAATGGGCAATTTTGCTGCTTTAGTGTCCACCACCTTCCTGTTTCAAGTTAGATTGGAGTGGGAATATTAAATGCTGTCCCTTTACTGTCTAACACCTTGCCTCAGTTATTTTATCTTGGAGTGGGTATTGTATATTTAAGTTTTTTAGGCCCATGTTTATACTTTTTGGTGCAAAACTGCGATAACGCAGTTTTGCGTCAAAAGGTTTTCTGCCAGCTTGTGTCATTCCAAAGCTCCAGCTGGGTGTCAAATTTATGGACTGCCGCAAGTAGGCGCTAAGCTTGGGCTACCATCAGAAAGAAAGATGCTAGCTGGGTGGGTGTGGCGATAGGAGTGAAGGGGAGTTTTGCATCAAAAAATGGTGCTAGGCTGGGTGGAGGAAAAAATTCCATTAACCAGCCTAGCATCATTTCCTGCTGCACAGCCATCCATAACACATGACTCCTGTCTTATAAAAGAGAGTAGTCCTGCCCACCAATAGTAGGCGCTAAGCTTGGGCTACAATCAGAAAAAAAGATGCTAGCTGGGTGGGTGTGGCGATAGGAGTGAAGGGGAGTTTTGCGTCAAAAAATCGTGCTAGGCTGGGTGGAGGAAAAAATTCCATTAACCAGCCTAGCATCATTTCCTGCTGCACAGCCATCCATAACACATGACTCCTGTCTTATAAAAGAGAGAAGTCCTGCCCACCGCCCCAATGGCCAACCCATGGCCATTGAACACAGTGCAATGCAGTGGGCCCCATGTCAGGGCCCCCAATGCACTTATACTTACCAATACTTATCCTACTTACCTGGGATGGGGGCCCCCGTCCTCTGGTGTGAGTGTTCCTGGGGCTTAGGGTGGGCACCATGGGCCCATCTCATGGTGTTTGGCCATGGAAATGGATCCGTGGACCTGATCTGGTCCAGGCGTTAAATAATTGTGTTAATCAGGCTTAGTGCCATTATTTAGGCCCGCCTCCCACCCGTGCGCCATTTTTGCACGGGTGATAAATATGGCACTATGGGCTTAGAGTCATTTTTTGGATGGGAACGCCTACCTTGCATCTCATTGATGCAAGGAGGGTTCACGCATCCAAAAAATTACGATAACTCCAATATACGTTAGACGGGTCTAGCATCAAATTATAAATATGGAGTTAAGTTTGCACCGTTTTTGCACAAATAAAAAATGATGCACAAACAGCTCAAGCGGAGTATAAATATCCCCCTTAGTGTTCAAAACCTTCCTTCAAGTGTTTTGTTTAGTTGGTATGGGCAATGTTACCTTTTTAGTGTCAGGCACCTTCTCTGTGTGTGGTTGGGTTGGACTGGGGACAGTAAAAGTTGATCCTTTAGTGTCCAGCACCTTCCCTGGGTTATTTTATTTTGGAGTGGGAATAGTATATTTAACTCTTTTGGCTCCCCTGAGATAAGTTCGATTTACATGGGAATGGGCAATGTTCCTTCTTAAATGTCCAGCAGCTTTCCTGTTTTAAGTTAGATTGGAGTGGGAATAGTAAATATTGTTCCTTTAGTGTCCAACACCTTCCCGAGTTATTTTATCTTGGAGTGGGAATAGAATATTTAACTCTTTAAGTGTACAAAATCTTCCTTGAGATAAGTTTAATTTCAGTAGGAATGGACAATGTTACCTCTTTAGTGCCTAACACTTTCCCTGTGTTATGTTAAATTGGAGTGGTAATAGTGTATTGTTTCTTTAGTGTCCAACATCTTCCCTAAGTTATTTTATTTTGGAGTGGGAATAGTATATATGTAGGAAGCTAGCCCAGTGTGTGGTGGACACCTGTGGTGTTACATCTTATACTGGGTCCAAGCAAATCCATATGAGTGAGTGTTACAGTGTCTAGACAGCCCGGGCTTTCTGTGGTAGGTGTGGTGAGCAGCCAAGGCTTATTTAGGAGGCATGTGAAGCACAGTAGTCACACTCACTCATCACACATGAAAGGAACCACACAGTGTTGCAAAAATAAAGGTACTTTATTATAGGCAGACCAAACTAGACTACCATAGGTATACTTCCCCCTGGAAGTATGGACACAGGTAAGTAATTAGAAGTAGCATAAATTAGCAAGGGCTCTATAGAGGGACCAAACCATATACTAAAAGAATCAAAATCAAACGGGTGTCCTCCATCAGACTGTATGATGCAGTTAGACAATCGCTGGGAGAGAGTCGAACCCTGAAAGGTAAGTATCGAGAAGATCCCCAGCACCCAGATGCAGAGTGGTAAGTTACCCGGTTCTTCCAAAGGCTAACATAGGGACTTGGCGGCTGGAAATTGCAGAAGCAGGACGGGTCCAGTGGAACCCAAGGGTGGATTCCAGGTGAAGAAAACCTGCAAAATATATGGACAGAGTCCATTTCATGCAGGAGTGATCAGATGAGGCAGGAGCCAATGCCTACCCTTATGTAGCTGAAGATCCAGGTCGACGGTGATGGATGAAGTCCAGCTGTGGGGTCTAGGAGCTGCAGAGGAGTCCCTGAAGACACCTACTAGCTGTCCCTCGCCGGTCGCTGGAATTCAGATGGGTCTGTGGTCAAGATGGCCACCAAAAAGCACATGCAAAGTGGAGCTGTTGGAAGTTTTGCAGAGCTGTGGAGGACCAGCAAGGTCCTAGGGACTCGACTCTTGGAGGCGTATCCGGGCTGACCCTCAGAAGACAGGAGAGCCAGCAGAAGCAGACAGAGCTCCCACAGCATCCCACTGCCAGCAGGCACAGTAAGTCGCAGAGAGGCCCAGACAGCACACCTGAAGAGGAGTCCCACATCGCTGGAGCAGCAAACAGTCTATTACTTGGAGCCTAAAGATCCCTCAACAAGCCTTGGTTGCTGCAACAGTCACAATGCATAGGGATTCTGTCCTGAAGAAAGAGGCAAGGGCGCACAGTCTCCCACGTTGGACAGAAGGCCGAGAGGACCCAGGGGATCCTTCAGGACCACCACCTGTGTTGGAAATCCTCCCAGATCGAGAGGACAGTAGATCCCACCAGACAGATGTCATTGCCTTAGGTGCCTGCAGATGCAGGGGAGTGACTCCTTCACTCAAATGGGGATTCCTTCTTGCTTCTTGGTGCAGCTAAAGTCTTGCTGACACCAGAGGATGCACAGCTGTGGAAATGTTGCAGATTTCTGACAGGAACCTTGGAACAATGTTGCACGGAGAAGTCTTCCCAGGTGTTGCAGTCTTGTTTGGTTCCTGTGTTGCCCAACAGCAGTTCCGGAGGCAAGGAGTAGAAGAAGTCTTTGCAGAGGAGTCCTGATGGAATCTTGCATGATTAATCTGGGGACCCACCATCATATGAAGGAGTCCCTAAATAGCCCAAAAAGGAGGTTTGGTCACTCTCCGGAATGACCATCTATCAGTAGGGATCTCTTCCTTCAGGTACCTGGCTACCCAGTCAGATGCTCCCAGAGGCCTCTGCACTTCTTGTTTCCGAGATGGCTGAACCAAGTGGCAACCTGAAGGAGCTTTGGGCACTACCCCCCAGGGGAGTGGACACACCCCTTTCCTTTGAGTGTTTCATACCAGAGTAGGGACCAGTGGTCCCTGGACTGGTGTAAACTGGATTATGCAGGGAGGGTACCAAATGTGCCCTTCAAAGCAATCTGGTGTGAGGAGGCTACCCTTCCCCAGCCCTGTAACACCTATTTCCAAAGTAGAGGAGCTTGCACCCCTCTCCTACAGGAAATCCTTTGTTCTCATGTCCACTGCTTGATCTGGTCAAGCAGCAGGAGAGCAGAATTGTGTCTGAGGGGCTGCAGCAGTGCGGGCTGCCAGCAGATGCTGGAAGACTAACAGGAGCAGAACTGGGCATCCTATAAGGACCCCCCATAGTGCATGGACTCATGCCACCAATACGGGAATCAGTATTGGGGTATCATTCTGACATGTTTGATACCAAACATGCCCAGGTTTGAAGTTACTATTATGTAGCTGGAACACAGGTATTGATCAATAGTCAGTGCATAGCTAAAATGACTAATCTACACTTACGAAGTCTAGGGAATTGGAACTGGAGTTTGTAGGGGCACCTCTGCTCATGCAGGGGTGCCCACACACACAGGGACCTTCACCCTGCCCTTTCGGCTGAAATGGCCTACCGAAGGGGTGACTTATAGTGACCTGGTGTAGTTGCCTGTAGTGAAGGGGTGCATGCACCTTTTCACGCAGGCTGCAAATCGTAGGTATGCAGACACAGTTTGCATGGGCTGGCATAATACATGCTGCAGCCCTTGGGGGACCCCTGGTGTACCAATGCTCTGGGTACCTAAGTACCATATACAACAACTTACAGGGGTGCAACAGTATGCCAATTGTGGGTGTAAAGAGTACCAAAGCAACTAAATTTGTGGGAGCGAGCACAATCATTGGGGTCCTACTTAGCAAGATCCCAGGGAAAACAATCTAAGCAAACTGGTAGGCAAAAAATGGGGGTAACCATGCCAGAGAGAGGTGACTTTCCTACACTATATTTAACCCTTTTAGTGTCCAAGGGCCTAATTACAATTTTGGCTGTCTGACTGCCGGACCCCTAGTACAACAATGGGTAAGGGCCCGCCAAGCCAGTGTCCTTCCCACCGCTGTCTTGCGATTTTCCCGCTCGACCGGCCAATGGACACAGTGCGGCAGCATTGGCTTCGGCTCTCAGGGACTCAAGGAGAGTACAGTTTACCCAGCAGCACAATTGGAATGTGCACTTTCTGCCATGGCAGCTAGTGCACGTTCTGAGTGTGCTGACAGGGGGGCCACTGCACTGCCCATGTCATGGTCCTTGGCAGTGTAGGGGCTCCCCTGTGGCCCCGTCCCTGCCTTTCCACTGGCCTTTCCATGGTGTGGTCCCTGCCATTGAAAGGCTGGCAGAAAGGGAAGTCATAATCAGCACAGCCCTGCCGAACTCTGCACCGCCATGGTTTCCCACGACTTGCACTGCTACCAACCCGTCGGGATTCATGATCCTGGCAGTGGCCGCGGTATGCTGGTGGTCCGACTGTCAGCATTGTAATGTGGCAGTTGGACCGCCAAAGTTGCGGCGGTCCGACTGCCATTGTGGGTACGTCAGTCCATGGGTGCCGTAGTCGTACTCAGGCCCCAAATCTTTACCTGAGATAATTTTTATTTAAGTGGGTATATACTATGTTACTTTTATAGTTTCCAGAACCTTAAGTTATATTGGAGTGGGAAAAGTAAATATTTTGGGCCTCATTACGTGTTTTGCGGTCGGTCCTCCGAACTCTTGGAGGTCCAACCACCAGATTACGATCCTGGCAGTCAGACTGCCAGGAAACCGCAGCCTCTACTGGGATCAAGGATCCTGAAGGGTTGGTGGCAGTCAAAGTCATGGTCAGCCACAACAGTGCTGAGTTCGGCACCAACATGCTGAATATGACTTCCGGGCAGGGGGCCCCCTCACTTCTCATGACCATCTTATGGGCAGTGCAGGGGCCCTCCTTGCCAGCATTCTCGGAATGTCCATTGTCTGCTGTACATATAGTGGGCATTCCGAGGGTGCTAAATGCAACACTGTGCCGCACTGTTTCCACTGGGCTGACCAGTGGAAACATCATAATACGACGTTTCCTCCAGTCAGCCCAGTGAAACATTGTAATACGGCGATGGGGAGACCGCCGGCTTGACAGCCGCTTCAGCACCGCTATATTGGAGTTGTGGAGCGTCCAGTACCTTCCCTGAGTTATTTTATATTGGAATGCAAATATTATATTTCACTTTTTTAGTGACTAAAATCTTTTTTTGAGGTAAGTTGTATTGCTGTGTGAAAAGTGAATTAAATTTATTTAGTGGTATTTATGTGTTTATTTGGTTTGTAGTTAAGTGGATGCGGTATTTCTTATGCTTGTAGTATTAATTAATTCAATACGCAGTTTTTGCATTGGTATGGTAAATTATACCGTGCAATTATTTTATTAATAATACATGTGTAATATTGTATTATTTTTATTTTGAAGAAAAAGACATGTATTGCAACTTTTGCACTTTTTACATATATTTATTATGAAGTACATTTTTCACTGTTTATTCAATGTTTGATTTATTTTTTAGTAATACAGAAAACAAAATAAATCTTTTTATATACATTTTCAGTAATATACATTTTCGTAATTTTGTAACATTCTATATTTTTTTATGTTTTTATAACATATTCTGCATACATTTTGATAATGTTATTTATTATGAGTATGTTTATTATATTAAATAATTTTATATATATTATAAAATTATTTATTATATCATACATTTTTTAATATCTGTTAAGCAAATGCAAAATAAATGTTTTTCAATACATTTTCAGTTTTAGACATTTTTATATTTTTTTCAACATTGTACATTTTGTATTTTTTTTTAAACATATTTAACATATTTTATACTGTTATTTAACATAGATATTCTTAATATATTAAATACTTTTATATATGAAATATATAAAAAATATATATGAAATATGAAATTAGTTAATGTAGATTTTTTTTGTATTTTTGCTGGAGGTCTCCCCACCGGCCCCATTACGAGTTTTCCACTGGGCTGACCGACAGAAACCAAGGATTCTGCCAGTCAGCCCAGTGGAAAACATGCAGCAGCATTGGACTCGGCTCCATGGAGCCAAGTCCAATGCCACTGCACAGGGGGCTTCTGATTTTGTAAATACATTTTTGCATTTTTTGGGGACTTTTTAGTATGGTTTTTAGAACTTTTTTGGTGGTTGCTTTATGGAAGTATGCAGATTTGGAGAGATAGCTGCAACAACAGAATTGTAGGTTAATTTTATTCATTTACTCTGGGTGGAATTGTTTAATATTGATAATTATGTTATGTTCATGTATTTATTATGTTGTTTGTTGAACTATGTTTTGTATATATTATGGGCCTGATTACAAGTTTTGTGGTCAGACCTCCATGTTGGCAGTCCTAAAAGACTGCTGCGCTGGTGAATCCTAGCCTGCTGTATTACGATGTAAACAGGCAGAACCGCCACCCGCAAGGCAAGAGGGCAGAATGCCAGTGGTGCCGTGGTCTGCTTTCTATGCGGTCCGACCTCCAGCGCCGTCAGCGCTGTGGCCAACCACTGAGGCTGTTACAAACACACAGTCACCATGGCGGTCTCATTGTGATGGTTAGCCAATGGCAGTTGACCACCTTGGTCCACATTCAGCAAAGTACCAGACAAGTGCACATTGGATGAGCAACACAGCTGACAAATATGGGCATAGTGGACACACCTGCTAAACACATCCCTTTACAGACCACAATCCTTTGCATTTCCACTGCAACCAAGAGACCACATTTGATTTTTTTCAGAGCAATTAGGCACCCTTTTTTCACTATCCCATTAAACCCCTTTCACATGCTTTTCACCATTCACTCTCCACATCACTTTTGTTTTCTAAGTAACCCCCTGTCACTCACTTTAATTTTCCATCATGCCACATCAGAAAGTCCCTGTTTTTCAGAGAATGAGTTGAGAGTCATGGTGAATGAAATCATGAGTAGAGCCACAATTGTTTGGAACCCAAGTCCAGCACACTCCTCTCAGCAGGAAAATGAAACTGCATTAAAGGATCATCAACAGAGTGAATGCTGTAGGAACCACCCTGGGCACAAAGGAGGACATTAGGAAGAGGTGGAATGACCTGAGCGGCAAGGTGTATTCCCTGGCCTCCAGGCAACAGATGGAGGACAGCAAGACTGGTGGTGGCCCTCCCAGTGCCCCATTACAACTCTTTCTCTGAGAGGAGAAAGTCTCGGCCATCCTGCATCCTGAAAGCTTGACAGGATTATTTGGGGGAGCAGAGTCTGGCAAGTTGCAACACAAAAACTGTTGCTAAACTGCAATGTTATGCATGCTTACAGCTCAGCGTTTGTCACCATGTTGTTCATTGACTCTAACAATGTTCAATACCCAGAGTATCTGAGATGTAAGACTGTGTATTGTTGGACCTAACATCACAGCTACCAAGTCCCAGCACATGCCATAAGCTGGAGTGTTGCCTGTAAGTGTTTCAATAACAAAATTTCATCCCAGGACTCGTGAAATGTTTCAACTTGTAAATGTATACTCCAACCTTAATGCAATCTGGCAACAGATATGTAATACTCAACATTTGTCAAGTGGTGGGAAGTAGAGGGAGTTACCTGACTACAACTCCCAGGAGACCCTGTTTCTCTAACTCCAAACACCAGCCCAGTGTTCACTTGCCCAAAGAAACCTGTGTGTGTGTACCTTCAAATAATGCTTACTCACCTGGTAGTATGCCATTTGTCTAGTGTTGGAAAGTAGAGGGATTGACCAGACTGCAAAGCCCAATAGGCCCTGTTACTGTAACTCCAACCACCAGGCCTGTGTTCACTTGCTCAAAGACATCTGCGTGTGTACCCTCAAATGAAGTTTACTCACCTGGTAATATGCCATTTATCAAGTGTTGGGAAGTAGAGGAGTTGACCTGACTGCAAAGCCCAATGGGCCCTGTTACTCCAAATTCAACCACTAACCCAGTGTTCACTTGCCCAAATACATTTTTTAGTGAACTCCTAAATGAAGTTTACTCACCTTGGAGTGAGCACTATACTTGTCATGCTAAACTCAGAGACATGTGTGTGTCTAACTAGCTCCATCCTGACCTGTCGTCCTAAAATGAAACTAATGAGGACTAGAATGACACCTTAACAAGTAAAGCACAAGTATTCCAAAGGCCTTAGGCTGCATCAGCACATTGGTAGCAGCAGCAAACACATTGACACAACACTGCACACATGATGACTGCAGATACAGATAGAACATAGTTGTGTGTTTGCCTGTATGACACTCAACTAGGACTCCAAATGGTCAAATGCACATGATGCCTCTCCACTGTGTTGGCTTCACTGTTGGTAAGATCCACACTGCAAATGATCAGCACACTTACTGAGCTGCTTCAGTTCAATAGTCTAGGCAAGCTTTAAACATCATGTCAAGTACTCCAATATCATGGTAACATGGCACAATGGGCTACTCTACTACTTAAGAATGTCCATTGTCTCCACTTACTGTGACACAAAACCTTTAGAGGTAGATGGCACATTTCAACCAATAACAATGTACTCTCTTTCTCAGCAGGTTGAGCTGGCACAGCCCCTGGGCAGACCTCTTTCACCGACCAGACTACTATTCCACTCCCGGTTGAAGCCATCAGTGATGACAACACTCATGACTTGTAGATGTGGAGTACAGTCCTGGCACATCTGGCCAACCTGATCAAGCCAGCAACAGGGAGTCTCACTGTGGCCACAACTACACCTTGAATCCCTGTTACATCGACATTACAGGCAACAACGCACCTCTCAACCTGTGTACCTAGTACAGGTTCCACCAGCTTGTGCCCCCAGTCCTGGATCCTGAGGTCCAACACAACAATCCTGACACTGACGTTCCAGGATTCCGTGGGGAAGACACCTTGTTCCAAGGGCACAAGCTTGTGGGGGTAGAGTCTGTGGGAGGGATGCTGTGGGCCAGCAGAGTGAGGCCACTGGGTCCACTCACAACCAGGATACCTTTAGCCAAGTCCTGGGGGACTATCAGGAGTCCCAAGGCATTATGGGCTACGTATTGACTGAACTCCAGGAAAGGGAGCAGCTGCAGATGGGCATGCATAGGGACATGTGTGAACAAATGGAGGCCCATAATTCAAACATGACCTCCCTAACAGGGGTGTTGAGGGACATTAATACAACCCTGAGCCTGGCTTTTTCAACCCAATCTTCCCTTTCCTTTGAGTTAACATTATCAGGCCCATTTACATTGGCGCCAGCCACAGGAGGGGAGGCACTGCCAGAGACACAACTACCCACAGACACTCTTTCTCTGTAGCAGCTGATCCCCCCCTCGCAAGTGGTGACGTCCATGCAAGAATCCAAGAGGTGAAAATGGCAAGACATCCACCACTATCAGCAATAAACCTGTTCCTTAATGTCCTCCTTTGTGTGTCACACATACACTCTGTGGAATGATCCTGAACCACATTTGATTTCTAATGGGAGGAATACTCTGTAATTTGACTTCCAGTGGTGTGCTATCTACTCCAGTGATTTCATTTACCATGACTGACCCCTTCACTTTACATTTTTGTTCCTTTCTGTAACAAATATTTTTGTATGTAGTAGCATTGCAATACATTCACCGGTCACAAACTCATTGTCTGCTGTCTCACATTTCACATTTAGCCATGTAGCTATGTGTAATGGGTTCTTTATCCCGAAACAAATGAAAGGGATATTGGAATAAGGTGACAGGCGCAGAAGGTGAGGGTTTAGTTAATTTATTTGTGCTTCGGTTTTATGGGTGTCGCCTTTTATCCTATGTTCCTGGTTCACAAGGATAAAGCACCTGTAGTCCAAAAGAAAATTAACAAAGTTCCCTTTTTTCTTTTCTTTCAGGGTTGTGAATGATAGTCCACAAGTGGCCGGGTCCAGCTTTGGGAAGGTCTCCGATCTTCCTCTACGTCAGTGGGCCAGGTTCTCCAAAACAAAAATAGAAGAAGGACAACAAAACAGATAAGTGGGATATATATATTGCAAGGATATAAGGTTAGTAGGGTGGTGGGGGAATAGGCATAAGTGAAGGGAGGTGAGGATAGAACAGCTCTCTAGTTTGTGGTTCTATTTATAGGTGCTCTCAGGCATTCCTTTCTGTCTAGAAGTCTTCTGGCTGTCGGTACCTTGGTGCGGTTAGGTTTATTTTTAGGATTTTCTGCTAGATGGTCTCCCCTTCCTTGCAGGATCTCCCTCTCTTTCCCTTGTCCCCCCCCTGTTCCCAACAGCCACCCTCTCGTAATACCCCAGCTGTGGTACGAACGTACCTGAGTTGGCCACGCCCCTCCGGGGACGCGGCCGGCGCTTTCGCCGTCTCCCGGCTTCTCACTGACGGGGGCGGGAGGGCCCCTGAGGCTTTCCTTCTCCTTCCGATCCTCTGCTCCTTCGACGATTTCCTTCCTCTCGGTCTCCGGCGTCCGAGCGTCCTTTTCTCCTGGTCGCGTTCGGCGAGAGTCTTCTTCCGTCTTCCTTTCTCCGTTTCCTCTTGGTCCGTCTTTTCTTTCAGTTTCCGCCCAGACGCCGAAGGCGTCTGACGTCATAGGGTGGCGTCTCCCTCGAGTGTGTTGGGGGCCGTCAATCGCGGCCGTCGTGGTATTTTGTATATCGGCATCCGGAACCGTCCGGTTACACATCCCCTCCCTTGAATGGGGCTGTTCGAGCCCCAAAGGTCCCGGGAACCGGGATAAATAGTCAGCTTGTCCCATAAGATCACCAGGGAGATGGCAAACCTGGAAGGAGAAAGGTTGAAGCTCCATAAACCATCTCAATATGCGACTGTTAGTATCTTTATATCTTGAGAGCCAGGTGAGGGGGGCGTGATCCGTATATAATAGAAAGGACCTTCCTAGGAGGTAGTATTGGAGGCTTTCAATCGCCCACTTGATGGCGAGACATTCTCGCTCTATAATGGGATATTTTTGCTCCCTGGGAAAAAGTTTACGACTAATAAAGACCACGGGGTGACTAATGTCTCTCTCATCTTTCTGGAAAAGTACGGCCCCCAGGCCCACGTCTGAGGCATCCGTTTGGAGGTGAAAGGAGACAGTGAAGTCAGGACATTTTAAAATTGGTTGGGTAGTGAGATATCTTTGTAGGGTATGGTAACTACGGGATTGTACTGGGTTTAAATTCGTGATATTTTTGGGCTGACCTTTCCTCAGGAGATCGGTTAGGGGAGCGGCCACGGTGGAATAATGGGGTATAAATCTTCGATAATACCCTACCAAGCCTAAGAATGACCGGACCTCCTTTTTCGTTGTGGGTGTCTCTACGCGTAGGATGGCTTCAACTTTATTCATTTGTGGTTTGAGTATACCTTTCCCTATATGATATCCTAGATACGAGATCTCATTGAATGCCAACCGGCTTTTGGAGGCGTTGGCTGTTAATCCAGCCCCTCGCAATGCTGTAAAGATGTTGTTTAAATGTGTCAAGTGGTCCTCCCAAGTCTCGCTGTGGATAACGATATCATCCAGATACGCGGCAGCGTACCTGGTATGAGGTCGTAGAATGGTATCGATGAGACGCTGAAAGGTGGCGGGTGCCCCATGTAACCCGAAAGGGAGAACATTAAAATGATATAGTCCCGAAGGAGTAGAGAAGGCCGTTTTCTCTTTATCTTCTGGCGTCAAAGGAATCTGCCAGTAGCCTTTTGTCAAGTCGAGTGTAGACATGTACTTAGCTTTTCCTAACTTCTCTAATAGTTCGTCCACCCGTGGAAGAGGATATGTGTCAAACTGGGATATAGAATTGACTTGTCTAAAGTCAATACAGAAACGAATAGACCCATCTGGTTTTGGTACTAATACCACCGGTGAACACCAGGGACTCTGGGAAGGCTCTTTAATACCTAGGTCTAACATCTTTTCTATTTCGTTTTCTACCAGGATCTTTCTAGCTTCAGGGATACGATATGGTCGTAACCGTATGACCTTGCCAGGTGGGGTTATGATTTGATGGTGTACTAACTTGGTCCGGCCTGGTATCACGGAGAATACATGGGCCTGATCATGGAGGAGCTGGGTTAACTGCCCCCTCTGTTGGATCGAGATTTCGCTGTTTATGGGAGGCACCTCGTTTCCGCTAGGATGTTCAGTCGGACACCACCCTATCTCCAGTTCCTTAACGGTGTTAACTAGGCAACCCCTGGTTGGTTCTCCCTGTGGCTCTTCCCACTTTTTCAATAGATTAACATGAAAGATCTGTGACCGGTTGGAATTGTCTGTGAGCTGGACCTTATAGGTCACTGGTGTTACTACCCCTATCACTTTATAGGGTCCCTGCCACTTTGCCAGCAGCTTGTTGTCTGAACTGGGGAGAAGCACTAATACCCTATCACCTAGGGAAAAGGTCCTTAGTTGGGTATTCCTGTCGTAATATCTTTTCTGCTTTTCTTGGGCCTTCTCCATATGTTCCCTTACGTTCTCCCACACATTTTGGATGTTGGATTTTAACTCCTGGGTATATTCTAAGAGGGATTTTTCTCCATCCTCCTCTTCCCATAACTCTGCAGCCATATCTAGCAAGGTCCTGGGTTGTCGTCCGAACAATAATTCAAATGGACTATGGCCCGTGGAGGCTTGCTCATGGGTCCTGATAGCGTATAACACTAATGGGAGTTTTCTATCCCAGTCCTTACCTGTCTCTGAAATAGATTTCTTTAACAGAGTTTTCAGAGTACGGTTATACCTTTCCACCAACCCATCCGTTTGAGGATGATAGACCGCTGTCCGCAACTGTTTGATCCCCAGAAGCTGACATATTTGTGACATCAAGGTGGACATGAACTGGGTACCTTGGTCTGTTAAGATTTCTCGGGGAAAGCCTATTCGGGAGAAGAACCCTATCATGGCATGGGCTACGCTCTTGGAGTTAATAGTGCTGAGTGGGATGGCTTCTGGGTATCTAGTGGCATAATCTACCAATACTAGTATGTAACGGTATCCCCTAGAAGAAGGTAGGAGAGGGCCTACAATGTCCATTCCTATTCTTGAAAAGGGGATGTCTATTATGGGAAGCGGTTGCAGGGGAGCCCTTCCTTTGGGACCAGGATCAACCATTTGACATTTAGGACATTGTTGACAGAACCTCCTAATTTGTGAAAAGACCCCCGGCCAGTAGAATTTCCTCAACAGATACTCCTCTGTTTTCTCTCTTCCATAGTGACCCCCCCCCCGGCTGGCTATGGGCTAGGTGTAGGACTTGTGGTCTATAAGGTTCGGGAACTAATAGCTGTTTCTTTTCTTCCTGGTTATTACCAGTGACACGGTATAAGAGGTTTTTAATTATGGTGAAAGAAGGGCTTTTGTCTTGGGGTTTCCGGGGTCGTGCACTTTTCCAGGCATGGACCAAACTCGGGTCTTCTCTCTGACAACTACGGAATGGGGGAAGGTCAGTAAGGGTAAGGACCTTTGTAATTACCCGATTTGGACTCATGTTTCCTTGGGCGTAGACTTTTCTATTTTCTCTTTTTTCCTTTCGGGAGGGTCTGTATCTAACCACCGGTGGCGTTATAGTTGTACTAGAAAAGGGAGCTCTTTTCCACCATACACTCATGTCCTCAGAGTCTTTTGTACTGTCAAGAAGCTCCGAAAAGTCAGGGAAGTCGGTTCCTATGATAGCTTCTTCGACTAACAGTTCTACCACCCCCATCCTTATGGGGACTTCTTTTCCATCCCAGGACAGGGTCGTCCAGATTAGGGGGTATTCTCTCGTATCTCCATGAATACAACATATGGATACTGTAAGTCCGGGAGTAAAGGTTTTTCTTTCCAGTAAATCAGCACGTATCACAGACTGACTGCAACCTGAGTCGATAAGTGCCACTGTGGTTCTGCCATTGATAACAAGTCTCTTCCTGTATCGGGTCTCCTTTCCCCCTGTATAGAAGACTCTCCCCCTAGTGACTCCTATTTCCATCGGTTCTGATTTTTCCGTTTTCAGCGGGCAAATCCGGGCGATATGTCCCCACTCTCCACAGCTAAAACACTGTGGGTGTTGGGTATAGGGTCTCTCTAGTCCTCGCATTTTCCCCGGATCCTCGGTTGGTTTTCGTCCTAGGGATGGGGAGGGTCCGGGGTTCTGTCGGATGGGGTTAAGGGTTGGCCGTATGGGAGGGATTTTGAACTCGAGGGAGCGGTGAAAGGCGCAGGCTAATTCAATAGTGGTGTTTGTATCTGGACTTGGGTGTTGCTTAATCCAATTACGGGTATTGGTAGGTAGGGCATCTAGATACTGTTCTAAGAGAATAATCTCAATGATATCCTCCCTATTTGTCCCGATGGGACCTAGCCATTTGAGTCCCAAGTCCTTAATCCGGAAATACAGGGCCCGGGGATTCTCGGAGGGCCCCCATTTGGCTTTCCTAAACCGGACCCGGTAGTGTTCTGTATCAAACCCCACTCGCTCCAGGATACTCTTCTTAATATCCTGATAGGGTGTCGTTCCGCCTGGGTTTACAGCTTGATAAGCCGCTTGGAGAGTTCCTGTTAATAACGGGGCGACATATTGGCCCCATCTATCCTGGGGCCATGTGGCGGAAGTAGCAACCCGCTCGAAATTGGTGAAAAAGGCATCCGGGTCTTCGCCCTCCTGGTATCGCTGCAGGACCGAACTGGGAACGTTCGGATGTACCCGGGTGGCGGCAATAGTGTCCGTGAGGTTTTTGATTGCAGTCTCATGGACCAACTGATTGTTGGCCATGATAGTGGCCTGACTTTTAAGAGCGCTTTGTAGGGCCTCCCTTTCCACTTTAGCCTCCTTTTGCTGCTCTTCCCACACTACTTGCAGATGTCTCTGCCCTGCGGCTAGCTGCTGCATCATCTCTGATAGGGTAGGTGTACCCTCCATCGTCTTAGGTTACCTGTCGTTGTTCCAATATCCCACTTCTGACACCACTGTAATGGGTTCTTTATCCTGAAACAAATGAAAGGGATATTGGAATAAGGTGACAGGCGCAGAAGGTGAGGGTTTAGTTAATTTATTTGTGCTTCGGTTTTATGGGTGTCGCCTTTTATCCTATGTTCCTGGTTCACAAGGATAAAGCACCTGTAGTCCAAAAGAAAATTAACAAAGTTCCCTTTTTTCTTTTCTTTCAGGGTTGTGAATGATAGTCCACAAGTGGCCGGGTCCAGCTTTGGGAAGGTCTCCGATCTTCCTCTACGTCAGTGGGCCAGGTTCTCCAAAACAAAAATAGAAGAAGGACAACAAAACAGATAAGTGGGATATATATATTGCAAGGATATAAGGTTAGTAGGGTGGTGGGGGAATAGGCATAAGTGAAGGGAGGTGAGGATAGAACAGCTCTCTAGTTTGTGGTTCTATTTATAGGTGCTCTCAGGCATTCCTTTCTGTCTAGAAGTCTTCTGGCTGTCGGTACCTTGGTGCGGTTAGGTTTATTTTTAGGATTTTCTGCTAGATGGTCTCCCCTTCCTTGCAGGATCTCCCTCTCTTTCCCTTGTCCCCCCCTGTTCCCAACAGCCACCCTCTCGTAATACCCCAGCTGTGGTACGAACGTACCTGAGTTGGCCACGCCCCTCCGGGGACGCGGCCGGCGCTTTCGCTGTCTCCCGGCTTCTCACTGACGGGGGCGGGAGGGCCCCTGAGGCTTTCCTTCTCCTTCCAATTCTCTGCTCCTTCGACGATTTCCTTCCTCTCGGTCTCCGGCGTCCGAGCGTCCTTTTCTCCTGGTCGCGTTCGGCGAGAGACTTCTTCCGTCTTCCTTTCTCCGTTTCCTCTTGGTCCGTCTTTTCTTTCAGTTTCCGCCCAGACGCCGAAGGCGTCTGACGTCATAGGGTGGCGTCTCCCTCGAGTGTGTTGGGGGCCGTCAATCGCGGCCGTCGTGGTATTTTGTATATCGGCATCCGGAACCGTCCGGTTACACTATGTCAGACCATATGAACCTTACGATAATGATCAAAAGTACGTGTGCAAGCAGGGATATGTTGCATGTACAAAGCGTCCAGCTCAGGAAGAAAACCATTCCACACAGACATACATACATAGAGGTGACTTGTCAAAAAATACATTTTATTACATAGCTCAGCGCATAGGCTGTCAATGGACCTGATTATGAATCTGGCTGCCCAAGTACTGCCAGACTTGCAGTGACGGTCGGACCGCTAAATTATGAACCTGGCAGTCGGATCGCCGGGAAAATGGTTCTTGATGGGCTGACGGTAAGTGAACTTGTGGTCAGCCACCGCAACGCTGAACTCAGCGCCATCGTGCTGATTACAACTCCCGTATCCACCAGCCTTTCCATTGTGGGGACCCCACCATGGAAAGGCTGGCAGAAACACAGTGCAGAGGGCCACAGGGGAGTCCGTGCACTGCCCATGCTCATTGCAAGGGCAGTGCAGGGGCCCCCCTGCCCAGCACCCTCTGAATGCGCACCGTCTGCTTTGCAGACAGTGCACATTCCGAGGGTGCTAGTGTGCTATGGTATACCGTAACAGTGTTCCCACCGGTCTGACCGGCAGGAATGTCATAATACAATGTTCCCGCAGTCAGCCCGGCTGGAACATTGTAATACGACCAGGGCAGGCAACCGGTATGACGGCTGCCTCCTCCCTGCAGCTTTAGCGGTCAGAGTTTTCCAACACCCAAAGTTATAATGAGCCCCAATATGTCTGAAACATAGCAAATCATACATGATTGAAACATACTGGGTAAATGATAAAATTTACAGGTACAGTCCCCAAGACCACGGAAGGAAGGGATTTATCAGACATTGTCCTATAGAATAGGCAAACATTAAAGTGGTTGATTTAGTCAGCTGGAGCCATATCTCCTACTACACAAAAGTAATCCAACATCATATAATGCAAGGCTAAGATAGATGGCAGTACAGCAATTTCTGATAACAGGATCATTACAGTCCAGTGCTTCTATATCTGGTGGTATGACCCAAACAAATGTCAGTGATGTCAGTGATGTGCCACAAGCACTTTGGCCTATGATGGTGAAACATATCAACAGCTACATTCAGTTCACAGAAAATGAGCGTTTAGCCAATGTGAAGGGAAGCTAACATGATTTTGGCCTAGGATTACATATTTTCTGACCCCATGATAACACATATGATGCATCAGGGCTACCACATGACAAGGAACAAGTCCAAGGAGTCTTCTTTACTTCTATCATATTACTGTGCAAGCTGTCTTGGCACAGGTCTTCTACACCCAAAGTCTGTGACCTACCTTCACAGGAACAGTCCATGTACACTTTGTATGTCCCAACAGAATCACATGCCTGCCAATGTCACAATTCTGGAATGCCCACATGAAGATGTCATGGTGAAGGTCCCTGAGCAGAGAACAAAACCAGGAGTACAGGTATGAAACCATAAATATGACACAAGTCACACAGCAAGCATCTGGAGAACAAAGTATATAACAATAAATCTAACACAAACAAAGCAACAGCATCAAGATGTGGATGTGTCAAAAGCTACTTCATGATTTTGCCTGAGCATCAGCTCCCTAATTATTTCCAAGAATGAACTCCACACATTATCACAACTACAGTTCATTGTACAATCAAAGTCATGACATCTCATGACATACTTACACTCATGAGATGAAGCTGTCGATGAGATCTTGTTGCAAGTAAGTTCCTTCATCTTCACTATCATCTTCATTTGGCATTTCAGGATTCTCACCCGGTGGTACCGCAGGCTCCTCCTGCTCTGGGATTTAAGGGATATTCCTCTGCAGCGTGATGTTAAGGAGGGCTCCCCCAGTCCTTTCCAGACAGTGAAATCTGGCCTTCAGGAGGCCTAAAGCTCACTCCATTGCCTGCTGTTCTTCCATGGGCCTCATTAAAGCAGACATCCCCTAGCATACTTGGATTCCTCAGCGGCGTCAATAACCAAGAATGTTTTGAATATGCTGAGTCTCCTGTTTAGGAATGAGGCATAAGTGCAGCAATGAGTCGCGCACTTCATGATTGTAACACCTGCCATTACACACATAAAAATCAGGACAGGTTTGACTTACTAACCAGCTAGGCCCTCTCTGGTTGCAATTGTGATATCAGCTGGGGCAGGGTGCTGTTCTACATTAGAAAAGAATCAGGGGCTGAACCTAGGAACTGGGCACAGACTTTTGAGATGTACAGATCCAACACACAGACAATTTGCACTTTGATAGAATGAAAGCGTTTCCTGTTGCGATAGACTTATTTACTGGCCTGCAGTAGCACCAAGGTAACATGTGTGCCATCAATGGCTCCCACCCCATGTGGGAGGTGACCAAAACCATAGAAATCAGCCTTCACATTGGCTACATACTCACATCTGGGGAACCTGATATAGCTGGCAATATGTTTCATCATTGCTGATAGCATAGTTCTTAACACAACACTGAACATAGGTTTTGACATACCACCAGATATGGCCACTGTATATTGGAAGGGCCCTGTGGCCAGGAAGTGTAATACTGCCATGTTAGATTAGTGTTTTCAGGCATCAGATCTGGCACCCACTGATGGTATAAATCCACAATTTGTTGCCTATTAAGACGGTACTGTTTGATGATGTGAAGTTCTGTCATGGTTTGAAGGTCTGGCAATGGGTGGTACACTGCAGATTGTCGCCTCCTCCCTTTCCCAGGGAACCTATTTGTGAACATACATGAGTTGGGGCATTCGTCTCTGTGTCTGCACCAACATACATGATGTACAGCAACAAAATCATGTGACAAAGCATTTCTGACTAGCAATATATTACACCCAGTACACATCACAGCTGTCAACTACACAGGGGTCAAAAGTGACCCCCATGGTTGCCAGTACATGTGTCACAACATGGTATTGGGCAACACCCAACTATCTGCTACTCAAATGCCCCTCAAAATTTAACAGTCATTTCCGACTGCCAAAAATACCCTTAGCGGCGGTGGACAGAACCTACACAACAATCCTGCTTTAGAAAGTTTGTTATAATCCGATACATATATTGGTGTTGTGATGCATTTATTAGGGCCCAATACTGTATTTCCAACCGCCAAAATGGCAGATGCCTGACCTACTTCACTGGACATTAGGAACCGCTCATGGCAGAAGTTGACACGCAGTTCCAACCATAGCAGACGCAGCCATTGGCTAACGTTGTTGTCTGTGGCGGTCGCCGGCCAATGGCTGTGGCCATCAGCGGTTATGAAGACGCACGTGACCTACAAGTATACCACATTTTGCAAACTCACTCACTTGACTCCTGACACTGCTGCCATCAACACCTCTACCACTTCAGCTGCTGTGTGCCACCTCTGAGAGCAATCATGCCAGGACAAGCAGGTGAAAGGGCCCATGTCTTCTCTCCAGAGGAGCAGGAGAAGCTTATGTAAGAGGTCCTTCCCCTGTATGATCAGCTCTGTGGCCCACCAGAGGAGCAGATAAGAACCTCATAGGCATATTTGACTCTGTTTAACACCATCCTTTCCCTCCTCACAGGCTACAATGTACCTCTGTGTGGCAATTAGACTTTTTGTGTGCCTTTTGTCACATTTTGTGTGGCATAAATAGGATGTACTTGATCCAGGTAATGGAGCACAGTACTCTACGTATTGCACTTTAACACTGTGTTGTGTGGTGTGTGTTAATGCCTAGATCATCCTTGTGCAGCATTCATATATCTAGGCAAGAAGACTTTACAGCCATACAGTGACATATCTTTGGATATGATAGTTGTAAATGTAAAACAACATATATGTGCATGACAGCATGAGTTAAGTATGTATACTGTTTGAGTCATTTGAGGATCTTGTGAACAATGTGTGTAGTGCCACAGAACAGTCAACCCACATCCGGCCTTGCCACACTGTTGTATGAGAAGCATATAAAAACTCACTGTGCCCTTCAGAGTGCCACACAAGCCACATTGATGATGGCCATATGCTGTACTGTCATGCATGTAAGTGATGGAAATGTGAGTGTCATGTAGGCTCTGTATGCTCAGTCTGCAGAGACCATGGCCTGTCAAATGTATCTCAGAGTATGCGTCATAGTCCAGGCTGGGGTAGAGTTACTGTGGCTACGCAACTGTGGCACCATGCCGACTCCCTGTAGACCTGCAGATCCAGGCATGTGGCCAAAATAAGGCTTCAGTGGCAAGACTTGGCCTGATGGCCTTTGTCCATTGGCTAGATTAGGAATGGGCACAGAGGTAAATCCATGACCTAGTACATGTGTGAATTTTGCATAATCGTCAGTGTGTCATTGACTTATGACAGGTCCCTTACTCCCACACCTCTGTTGTCACCTTTATGTAAGTCATATTTTTCCAGTGCAGGTGTATTGCACAAGTGACAAACCAACAGTGCAGATAGTTGGTTGATTCTGGGGCGGGCAATTAGCTTTGTTACATGCAAACAATCAGACCAAACATACCTTTTAATGTCGGATGCCATCTCTGTAGATTTGCCACATATGGTCAAAAGTGTGTTCTGTGCCACAAGTACGTACCAGACAAACCCACCATGAAGTGGCATGAGTCTACATTGTGTAGGCCACATGTGCACACATGCACAGGAAAGAAACTTTCTGTGCCCCCCATGGCAGCACTTTCGTTGTCACTCTAGGGTTCAGTCTGTACTATGGCAGTTCCCTGTAAAGACTTATGCAGTGAGTCAGTGTTGTAAAATGTAGATGTGGCTGTCCAGTCAGGCCCAAGGAGTTTACCCTTTAGAAGACCACAATGGTGTGTTGTGTTTCATTGTGGCTCACATCACAGTACATGTTGCTTGTGCCTAGGCTAACTGATGTCAGTAGGCTTGCTTAGTCAGTTTAGGCCTTGAGCAGGGTAGTGGGTTAGTCTGCAGATTAATTCAAAAGTTTGTAGTCATGTTCCTGTACTTATCAGCATGTGTGGTTTACAATTGTGGTGTTTTGACAGTTACACATTTTTGTGCTTGGTATTTCTGAAATGTGCATGACACAACCAGTTGGGCAAAACATTTGATTCTTGCATCCATACAGGTCAATGGCCTTGATAAGTAGTGAATCTTCAGTGACAATATTTTTGATGACATCACTTTTGACAGCATTCCTTGTGCCTACATGTTAGCATGTGTAACTTTCACTTTTGCCATATTATTTTCTTTGCTCTTTGATGTCTTCATGGGATTGTGTCTGTTTCCCTCACATATGTGTGCATGCTGACATGTGTTTGGAACTGGACATATGTTATTTGTCTACAGTTCATGTGGTGCCACAGACAGGAGTGTGTCACCATTGATTGGTGGCTCCCACATATCCTCACCCATCATTGCAAGTAATGGGGCATGTAAAATGTCAGTAGCAATGAAGAACATGATAGGTAGGACTAGAGTTTTTACCCTCAATGTTCATTTTCATGCCATTTATGTAGAATCATACAGCAAAGTGCTTAGCACATGTTAAATGGTGAAGTGTTGACATGCATCAGGGGGTGACTTGCAGTAATGTGGGAATCATATGTGGTTGTGTACAAACATTCATCCAAGACATATCTGTGTTGGCATGACAAAAAGAGACAGTGATATGCCTTCACATTGAGCAACATGTTAAAGGCCTTCAACAGGTACTTGAGAATCCCTGGACCTCTACAACATTTAAAGGACTATTGGCTTCTACTGGTACAATCAAAGTATGGTATCGTCAGGAGTACCAATCAAGAGAAGTGATTTCCCTGGGTCTAGCTGATTCATTGTGGTGTTTATATTGTAGACAAATCTCCCAGACATTTTTTGCCCAAATTGTCTCTAGTGTACATTTCTGTGCAAGATGTGTTATCTATCTGAGCAACATTAGTACAACCTTCATGAGTCCATTTAGACAATGTACATAGAGTGAAGTGACTGTAATAGGCTGCAAGGATCCAGGCCGTCCTGAAAGTACCCCTGTGGTACTTCTCAGCACCCGACATAGAGGTCAAACCTCTACATCATGCCGGCTCTATGAAGCAGGGGGGAGCCACAACAAGGAGAAAAACAACAGCAAGAAAACGGAAGGGGAGACGCGGAGGAGAAGGAACATGGCGACGCGGAGGAGAAAAGAGTTGGAGACTCACAGGAGGGAGAGGCCAGAGACGCAGAGGAGAAGGAACACGGAGACGCAGAGGAGAAAAGAGTTGGAGACGCGCAGGAGGGAGAGGCCAGAGATGCGAAGGAGGAGAACAAAGACAGCCAGACAGAGACGGCGACCACAGAGGAAACTGGAGTCGGATGGCGGGGAACGCTGAATTGGAGATCACACTGAGAAGACTGAGGGGGAGACTACGCGAAGGAGCTGGCCACGTTCCACGAGGAACGTGGCCTCACCAGGTATGGGGCACGAACTGGGGAAGGGGAGGGAAGGGCACAAAAGGGGCACAAAAGAGGGGAGCACTACTTTTCTTTATATTTACGAAACAGCTCATGGAAAACCACTGAAACCAACCAAAACAAAACATAACTAAGGAAAGGCACTGGGTGAGAGGACACACTGTACTCGTTTAAGAGAAAGAGAAGATCAAAAATAAAAGAAGGTTTTAAAGGACAGTAAGCTGGAAAGAAAGGGTGTCAGAAAAAGGAATAGTGAAGGACCCCTTTAGAAACTAATAGAAACACAGAGAAAAAGGCACAGGAGAAATGAAAGAAGACAGAAAAGGGAAAGAAAAGCCAGACAGGAAAGAGCAATACCTTTCATATAGATCAACGTATCTTCTAAAACGGGCTTCTTATTTTTCTCTCCCTCTCTCAGTGGTTGATTTTCTGGAGCCCTGAGGCGCCAACCTGCAACCAGAAAGAAAAGAAAATAAGGAACAGGAAAGAACGGAAGAGAAGAATACAGCCTACAGACTTACAAATAAGTAGAGACAGAAAACTAAGAGAAAAGAAGAGATAGTTATTGGAGAAAACAAATAAAGAGTAAAAATCTGTATACCCAAACTGCGTACTCACGTATCCATTTGTACTTACCTTTCACAAGTGGAATCAGAAGTGGGATTAAGGGGGTCATTCTGAGTTTGGCTGGCGGCGGGTGCCGCCAGCCAAACGGGAACCGCCAGAATACCGCTGCGTGGTCAAAAGACCGCCGCGGTTATTCTGAGTTTCCCGCTGGGCGGGCGGGCGACCGCCAGAAGGCCGCCCGCCCGCCCAGCGGGAAACCCCTTCCCACGAGGAAGCCGGCTCCGAATGGAGCCGGCGGAGTGGGAAGGGTGCGACGGGTGCAGTTGCACCCGTCGCGATTTTCAGTGTCTGCTATGCAGACACTGAAAATCTTAGTGGGGCCCTGTTAGGGGGCCCCTGCAGTGCCCATGCCAGTGGCATGGGCACTGCAGGGTCCCCAGGGGCCCCGCAACACCCGTTACCGCCAGCCAGGTTCTGGCGGTCAAGACCGCCAAAGCCAGGCTGGCGGTAAGGGGGTCGGAATCCCCATGGCGGCGCTGCCTGTACCGCCGCGGTCAGAATGCCCATGGGAGCACCGCCAGCCTGTTGGCGGTGCTCCCGCGGTCGTTGGCCCTGGCGGTCCATGACCGCCAGGGTCAGAATGACCCCCTAAGTCTTCCTACAAGACAGGATCAATAAAATGGAGGAGAAGCCCACCTTGGCAGACATGATCCCCCAGTTAGCAGTGGGCCAAAGACATTTACAGCTCGTGTGGGAGGAACAAATTAAAGAGGCTAAGGAGGAGTGTGAGGCTTTACAAACTGTGTTGAGAAGCCAAGCAGCGATTATTGCCAATAATCAACTAGTGCACAAGACTGCAATAGGAAAGCTCACTGAGACAATAGCTACAACTAGGTACATCCGAACGGCCCTAGCACCGTATTACAGAAGTATCAGAAAAATGATGACCCAATGCATTTTTCACAAATCTTGAAAGGGTAGCAAGTTTGGCTAACTGGCCTCCAGAGAGATGGGATCAATATATTGCTCCTTTAGTGACGGGGCCCTTACAGGCGGCCTATCGAGCAGTGAACCCGGGTGGCATAACCCCATATGTGGAAATCAAAAAGGCTATCCTGGAACGTATGGGATTAGACCAGGAAAGTTATTGGATAAGTTTTCGACGTACTAGATGGATCAGTCCTGAGAATCCTCGTACCCTTTACTATAGGGTTCACCATGAAGCTAGCAAATGGTTGGCCCCTGCTACCAAAGAAGAAATGTTTCAAGCCATAGTATTAGAACAATACCCAGAAGCACTACCTACATCCACAAGGAACTGGATCTTACAACATCCCGGCCTGGACAACTCTGATGCGGTTGTACTAGTTTGCACTTATCATAGGGCTCCAGAACTTTGGGGTGCAAGTACTAGAACAAACTCTCCGCTCCCTAAACCCTCTCTCCAATCGTTCCCTAGCAAGCCATTAACCAGCGAGGAATAGCGAGGAAAAGAAGAATCCATTATTGTAGGAGCCATCGCAGACCTAGTGGAAGAACTCATTAAAGGAACTGATGATATATAATTTCCCAAACTTCTGGATAGCCTAAAACAACCTAATCAGACAGAGTCCTGGTGGACTGAAGCCCCTTTTTCCTCAATAGAAATAGAAAATACTATACCGAGGGAAAAACTAACTAAAACCCAAAAACGAGAGCAAAAGAAAGCCTGCTACAGGGAGGATAATGGTAATAATGAACCTCAGTCTAAGAAGCCGATATTTTCCGTCACAGGACAAGTCCGACAGTCTCAATGAGACAATCCTACTCTACAGCACACCTGGCATGCTGCTCTGACCAAAAAGAACCCCACAGTAGGTCCTTATTTCCACATTAAAAACGATTTACTGTATTGAGTTATCACTCCACCAGGAAACAGGAAACCCCAATTACTAGTTCCAAAAGATTACCGGGACCAGGTAGTTCACTTAGCACATGGGGACACGGGGGAGGGACACCTAGTTTGAGAAAAAAAAGAATATATAACAAGGAGATTTTATTGGCCCAGGGTATATGGTGATAGAAGGAAATATTGCCCACAATGTCCCAAATGTCAATTAATTAACCCCTCTATCGACCCCAAGGCTCCCCTCCTTCAGTTATCGGTTATAGGGACACCATTCACACGGGTGGGTATGGACCTGGTGGTTCCATTGATACCATCATCCAAAGGACACCAATATATCCTGGTTCTTGTAGATTACGCAACTAGATATCCGGCCATACCTTTGTCAAGTATGACTAGGAAAAGCGTGGCCCAACCCGTGATAAAATTCTTTTCCCGAGTCGGATTCCCTAAAGAACTCCTAACCGACCAAGGAACCCCTTTCATGTCCTGGTTAATATCTGAAATATGTCAGACTCTGGGCATCCAACAAATATGGACGTCAGTTTACCATTCGCAAACAGATGGCCTTGTAGAGTGTTATAATAAAATCATCCGGAATCTCCCACGGAAAACCATAAACGATTCCGGTAGGCTGGGATAAAAAATTACCTTTGGCACTGTATGCCATACATACACATGTGGAGTCTTCCACTGGACGTAGTCCATTTGAACTCCTGTTCGGAAGACAACCCCGGACAATATTAGAAATGGTTGCAGATCAGTGGGAGGAAACCGAGGAGGAGATCAAAGACATACTCATACAAGCGAGTTAAAAGACAGCTTACAAGCTTTCATACAGTGTGGGAGGACGTACATATCCAACTAAAAGAGACCCAGATGAGACAAAAGGCTCAGTATGACAGTAGAAGTAAGACTCGTGACCTAACTATAGGACAAAAAGTGTTAATGCTCCTGCTAACGAGTGAGAATAAATTGTTGGCAGTGACCGTATACCGTCCTTGAAAAAGTAACATATGAGATCGAAATACCTGTATGTTCCGATAAAAGCCAAATATATCACATGAAATTGTTGAAGACATGGTATGAGAAAGAAGACCATAAGGTAGTTCTGTATATTACTACCTGTCCAGAGTCAGAGATACTGGTATTCCCTACCCCTCCTGAGTCCGAACAAGAAAGCAAGCCCCACTTTGGTACTAACCTCACTCCTTCCCAACGCCATCAACTAGAAGAGATAGTCCAGAACCACAATAGAGTGTTTTCTACCAAACCTGGTAGGACCCACCTCATAAAACACCGCATTCGTACCCTAGATGGAAGATTCTCCCGACAAATACCCTACCGCATACCAGAAGCCAGGAAGGAAGTGGTAGAAAAAGAAGTCTTATAAATGATAAAAGCAGGTGTTACTGAACCATCTTCCAGCCCCTGGTGTTCCCCTATAGTTATGGTTCCCAAACCCGATAGGTCTATTCATTTCTGCATAGTCTTCCGGCAGCTGAATTCCTTATCACACTTCGATACCTATCCCATGTCCACATAGATGATCTTATAGAACGATAAGAACAAGAAAAATACCTAACTACCTTGGATTTAACGAAAGTCTATTGGCAGATTCCCCTAGAAGCATCAAATAAGTTTAAAACGGCCTTTGCAACACCCTCTGGGTTATATCAGTTCACAGTTTTACCTTTTGGGGTGCATGGGGGCTCCAGCAACTTTTCAGAGATTAATCGATATGGTGCTGTGGCCCTATCAAGATATTATAATATACAGTAAGACCTGGGAGGAACATTTAAATCTTGTCAGATATACTAAAAGCTCTCCAACAAGCTGGATTAACTGCTAACCCGGACAAATGCAAAATATCTCAGAATACAATCAAGTATCTGGGTTATGTAATAGAAAATGGAAAAATCAAACCACAGATAGAGAAAGTGGAAGCCATCACGCAAATACCAGTCCAAAAGAACAAGAAAGTTATAAAGGCTTTCCTGGGTATGGTTGGTTATTATAGGTGATTTCCACACCTTTCTGACATAGCCGCTCCTCTTACGGCTCTATTGGAGAAGAAACAACCACATCAACTAGAAAAGCAATGTTTCTTCCATCTAAAGTCTTTACTAACCACTGAGCCGATCTTACATTGCCCGGATTTTCACAAATTGTTTCAATTACAAACCGATGCATTCGACCAAGGATTACGAGCAGTGCTATCCCAGGAAGGAGATGATGGCTAATATCATCCTATTTGATATATCAGCAGAAAGATTCTACCTAGGGAAAAACATTACCCCACAGTGGAGAAAGAATATCTTGCGATAAAATGGGCAATCAAATTTCTTCGATACTACCTCTTAGGAAGATCTTTTACCCCTCTTACGGACCACGTCCCCCTAACTTGGCTATCTTAGCACCCCCTAATGCCTTCTGCAGACCCTACCCATTTTCCTCAAGAAAGTTTCCCCACCCCCTCCCAAAACCAAAAGGACCCCATCTACATCCCAGCCCATCCCTTCACATCCAAGTCCTCCCCGTCCCTGGAACCCTTGCAAGCAGCCATACCCCTCATACCCAGAAGAAGAACGCCACCCCTCCAGAGGAGAAGACCACCCCTCCTAAGAAGAAATCCACCCCTTCAAAAGTGAAGACCACCCCTCCCATATCCAAACTCACCCATACCAAATCCAACACCACCCCACCCACCCCAAAAATGATCCCTGAGGTACTTGAATGCCTACTTGATGCCCCTTCCTGTGGAGGTTCTCTGGCAGTAGTCAAGCTGGTGCACAGTACAATGCATGGACCTTGAAATGACTGGCCAATAACCTTTGATCATCATTGTTTTTCTAATAATAAACCCAATGTGTTGTTTTTGGATACACATTTGTCCGACCATTACTTATCTACCTTTGTGTTGTTCCTGAGTAATGTGTGTTGTATGCCTATAGTTGGGTGTGTTTTACACTGATTGTTGATCCATTTGCTGTGGTTGGCAAGATCTGACTTTGTGGGCAGTGCTGGTATCACCCAGGACAAGAATAGATGTTTATTGTATGGATATGTGGTGGCAATCCAATTGGGATGTCCTTGCATTGTGTTTTGCTTGATATGGGAAGAATTTCATCTTGGCCAATGTCAACATGTATTGTGTTAAATTTGTCCCCCTGGTGTCGATTGGACATTCATCTCATGTGTGCAAGCTAGAGTTGTGTTTGTCCACACATGGAGGGTGATCCGGTGTGCTACCGTCTTACATTTGACTGACCATGTGTCCATTTTCATGTGTGTACCTTGCAGCTACTTCATCTACATGTGTGACCCATGCTGTTGCTGTTGTATTTGCTTTCTTGACTTGCACTTACACGTTTGGTAGGTTGGCATGTCACTTGTCTCTACTATTGGTTATTCTTGAGATACATGACACATGGGGCCTCATTATGACCCTGGCGGTACAGAACCGCCAGGGCCAACGGGGGCGGGAGCACCGCCGACAGGCCGGCGGTGCTCCCTTGGGCATTCCGACCGCGGCGGTAACGCCGCGGTCGGACCGGGACAACTGGCGGTCTCCCGCCATTTTCCCGCTGCCCAAATGAATCCTCCAAGGCGGCGCAGCATGCTGCGCCGCCTTGGGGATTCTGACACCCCCTACCGCCATCCTGTTCCTGGCGGTTCGCGGGGCCAATGGCATGGGCACTGCAGGGGCCCCCGTAAGAGGGCCCGCTAGTATTTCACTGTCTGCATAGCAGACAGTGAAATACGCGACGGGTGCAGTAGCACCCGTCGCACCTTCCCACTCCGCCGGCTCGATTACGAGCCGGCTTCATCGTGGGAAGGTTGTTTTCCCCTGGGCTGGCGGGCGGCCTTTTGGCGGCCACCCGCCAGCCCAGGGGAAAACTTGGAATACCCTCCGCGGTCTCTGGACCGCGGAGCGGTATTTTGGAGGGGGGAAGTCTGGCGGGCGGCCTCCGCCGCCCGCCAGACTTAGAATGAGGGCCATGGTGTTTTAGGGGCATGTGTAAAATGAAATGTGTTCCAGGACAGCGTCCTTCCTGGAGTGCCCTGGTGCCACCATCTCTATTGTGCAGGTTTTATTTACATTGTGAGCTGTGGATATTTGTCTCACAAAATATTGTGCATCACATTGACCTTCCATTGTGTTGCAATGTGGATGATATGGGTGAATCCATCACAGGTATGTTTCATGGAACGTGTGTTTGGGTTAAATGACACATCCATACATATGTATCTTCAATTTCATGACAGACCATGGCATGTGAGCAATGTGATGGTGTCTGTTTAATTATGTGTGATATTGATGTGATGTTGCTGTTGTGTGACACAACGTTCAGTGCACTTCACTCTACCTGAAACTGGGATGTTTTTGTGGAGTGTGGTGGTGCAATTTGTTTTTAGGCTAACTTTGCTTCGAGCAACCACATGAGTGAAGTATCTTTTTTAGCAGGAGACTGAGAGGCATGAAATTTGTGGTTTATTGCTTTTTCTGGAAGAATATTGCACAGGTAATGCATGAAAAATGTGTGATTTTGCCACATTTTGAGATTTGCAGGGCATTGTTGATAGGAAGCTTGTTGGGATTCATGAGAGACACACCCACCAACCTGAACTCCCCTGGGTGTCTAGTTTTCCAACATACCTAGAGTTCGTAGATTTTCCCTAGACAAGAAGCGAGCACGCCACCAAGTCTCTTACTTCTGTAATGTCCCAAACTCTCAAATTGTGAAAAAAACTTCTTTAGGTTTTGTTAAAAAGAGCCCTCACCTACCAACCTAGTTGGTGGCATGCTACATCATTGGAGTCCCACTTAAGACACCTAGCATGCCAGGGGTGTGCTTTGATGCCTGATCATAGCGGATCGGGTTTTTTCGTGAGTTGAATTTCCAACTCAGAGGAGAAGTGCTATAAAAACATCTTGTGGCTACCCACTATCTATCTTAACACATACATACTGGTTGAATTTGTCACAAGGGTGAGTGATAGTTCAGGATATAAAATTTTATTAACAAGAGATTTCACAAAAATGATAATAATTGAAAGATCAAGAAACTGAACCAATGACTCAGCTCGTGAGCTGTAAAGCCGTGAGAAGGCATCAACCACTTTACAGGCCATTCACACTACTTTCATACGAGACACACACAAGACCATTCACACTGCCAGCCATAGGCCCAGCACATTACAACATTCACAACAAGAAACAATGTAGAGACAATGCACACCCTGGCAGAGGAAGACAGAAAAGACAATTATTACTGCATAACCATATATTCATCAAGTACACACACACACTACTTGGATTTGGCACAATGGTGAGTGATGGTCCATTATATAACATTTTATTAACAAGAGATTTCACAAAAATTAAATGTACTGTTAATCATTGAAAGGTCAAAATACTGAACCAGTGACTCACAGCTTGTGAACTGTAAAGCTTCATCAAGGCATCAACCTCTTTACAGTCCATTCCCACATCTTTCATATGTGACACACACAAGACCATTCAATTCACCAGCTGCAGGTCCAGCACATTACAACACTCACATCAACAGACAGCGCCTTTCAAGGGCACATCATTTTTATATGCCCATCTGCCTGACAAGGCAATCACACCGGCTGATGGAGTGTGAGGACTGGGGTTTGGCTAGCAGTGTGTGTAGTAACCAGCAGCAAGTCACTACTTACACACTGTCAGGCAGAGCGCCAGCTCACACACACCACCTGCCAAACACAAGTCCATGCACACCGCCAGCCAAGCGCCAGTCCACACACACTGCCAGCCAAGTGCCAGCCCACGCACACTGCCAGCCAAGCACTAGTCCATGCACACCACTATCAAATTTCGTTTAGCAAAAAAGAAAATACAAAAGTAATTGTAAGTAAATAGAAAACTACAAACACAACTCTCTAGCACATACATACACTAATGCCAACTGTGAAACTAAACAAAATATATAAATCAATATAGAACAGGTAGTTCACTTTTATGCTCACAGTTGCTCCCAAAATTATTTTGGATGTGGTACATTCTGAAAAAAGCGGGTACACACAGCCCAGATTTAGAAGGACAGTCAGGCAGTGGATACAACTCTCCGTCCATGCACCTATTCGCATACAGACTCTGCATCTCCTACTGAGACAGTCTCTTTTTTGGATATGAGAGGAATATGATCAGGAAAGTGGCGATCTTTCAATCTAGCCACATTCTCCACAACTCCAGCTCTAGTAACACTTCCACTGCAACAAAGTTGTCTATCACAGACTCCTTAAACTGAACAAATGTCATCTTGGACTCTGGAGAACTATCCTTCAATACAACAAAAGCATTAAAGGTTGCTAAGTGGAATAAATGGATAGCCAACTTCTTATACCAAATGTAAGCCTTACCAACAGCAGTGTAAGGTTCCAACCTCTGATCTACTCTATCTACACTACCCATGTTCTTATTATAGTCTAAAAAGCACACAGGTTTGCAAACTTCAGCAACCTGACCCCAAACAGTCACAGGTGAAGTACTTTTACCATTGGTGGTAGTCAGCATGTAGACATCTCTGTCTGCAGATTTCACAGCTAGAAGTTCATCACTACGCAAAGCACTGCACTGTCCCCTCTCAAGTTTTTTACAAACAAGCTTTCTTGGATAACCTTTACGGTTAGATTGTGCAACAAGCAACAGTGTCCTCTTTGACCAATTCCTTGAACAATTGCACACCAGTGTAAAGGTTATCTACATATAAATGATGACCATTGTGAAAAATTCCTTGACCAAGTTCCCACACAATCTTCTCACTTACTCCAAAAGTGGACAGACAGCCAGGGTGGACAATACTTGAATCCCTATCAGTGGACACGTGGAAATTACAGACATATCCAGTCCTATTCTCAGACAGAATATCCATTTTACTTCCAGAACGTGCCCTCTTGCTAGGAATATACTGCCTAAAAAACAAACGCTTCTTGAACCGGACCAAAGATTTATCAACAGCTATTTCTTTCCCTGGAACATCTATCTCTGAAAACTGATCTACAAAGTGATCAAGGATCAAAAGATGGTCACAAACAGGGTGTTCTTGTGACAACTCCAAAACATTATGAACAAAATGCAGCATCTGAAGCGGAAGCAAATACCAATCACGACTCATGGTATCAGGAAATATAGCCATTGCCATCAAAGGACAAGTAGACCAATATGAAGACAGCAAAGGCTTCCTTATCAATCCCATCAAAAAAGTTAAAACCAAAAACTTCTTCAACTCATCTGGATTTGTGGGAGTCCATAGGGTAGCTCAAGAGTGGGGCTTAAGTCTGGCACTGTTGTCCCTCAAATACTGTTCAGCTACAAATTAGTTTGCTCAACAATCCTTTCTAAAAATACATTGTCCATAAACAACTGAAAGAAATTTATAGGCAAAATGTTTTCAGTATTCACTCTACACCCTGGGTCACCTGTAAAGGCAGACAATGCTGGCTGCACCATGTTTGGGGCAACCCAGGCTTCAGTTCTTCCAATGGGAAGCCTTACAGCACCAGGCTGCAAGACAGATGCCTCTGGCGGCACTATTGGAGTAGCAGTGCCCTCCTCTATAAGAGGCTCTTCCTCCACACCAAGAGTGGCTTCATCATTCGATGATCCCTCTTGAACAGAAAATTCACTGCCAGAATCTTGCACTTCCTCCTCTGCCTCAGATGCAGTCAGTCTCAGAGAGGATTCAAAAAGCATACCAACAAACTGCTGAGTGATCATCTTGCGGCAAGCCATAATCCTTACTAATAAAAGTAACTTGACAAATACTTCAGCAACAACCAACACTGGGTAAAATAAGCAATAAACAAAGTGTGGCTTCATCACAAAGATCTATGTACTCAAAAACACTACCACTCACGTGCTAAAGACAGCCAGACTCTCTAGCACCTAGTCTGCACAGACACAGCAAACACCAACTATGTCCCACTAGATAGGAAAAACAAAAGAAAATTACACAAAGGACAACACAATACACATTGAGCACACACCCAACCATATTTTCACAAATATTCAGAAGCTAAATATGCTGCTATTATTACAGCATTTACAAAACACACATTCATGCAGGGCTGTGATATTCATTTGGAGTAAACAGTGCAAAAAACATTTTCTTACCAAACACATGCAACTGCAGATCAACTAGTGCCGAAACAGCAAGCAGGAGTCACAGCAAATTATAAGAAAATCTTTGCACTATAAAAAAAGAGAAATAAAACATTATGATCACAAATGACAAGAAATAAAACAGTTTACAATATAAAACAATATGAATTCTGCCCATCGCCATTTAAATGCCAGCCACACACATCGTCAGCCAAATGTTAGTCCATGCTCAGCACCAGCACATGCACACCGCCAGCCAAGCGCTAGCCCACACGAGACCATCAGCCAAGCTCCAGTTCTCTCTCTCTCTCACACACACACACACAGAAACTTTCCGTGGTACAGTGGTTCTCTGATCCCCTAACAAATGGCCAATCAACCCCCAAGGTGAAGGAAACGGTCCAAATACCTTCCCCAAACAAGGGGAGAAACCCTTGCTAAAGGGGCATGTCCCAGATATATAAATAAATAAAATCCCTGGTGTCTAGTGGCTTTCTGGTCCACCTGGGGGCAAATGGGCCTAAAAATATGGCCAGTCTGTGGCCGGGGGACAGAAAACAGTCAAAGTATTTCCCTAATAAGGCTGAGGGACCTCTGCTCAAGGGCCCACTCCCCAAAATACAACACTGAAATCCCTGGTATCTAGTAGCCTTCTGCCCCTCCCACCAAATGGCAGATCAACCTAAAAGCATCAATCTACCTTCTGGGAGGGGCAGAATACATAATTAAATGTCCCCCAAGGGGAGCAACCCTTCCCCAATGAGTCGCTCCCCGCAATCAAGCATAATCCTAAAAATGCCTGGCTTCTAGTGGGTTTCAGCCCGCTGGGGGCCGATCTGCCTAAAAGCAGCTGAATTCAGCCCCCAGAGGGAACCAAAACATGGATGCATTATGCGCCAAGGGGAGGGGCCCTTGCCTATGGGGTCTCTCCCCAACAATAATAAAGAAAAGCCCTGGTGGCCTAGTGGCCCTCTGCCCCCCCCAGATGCCAGATCGGCCTCAAAGAGGCTGATGTGCACTCTGGGAGAGGCGGAATGCATAATAAAACGGCCCCCATGGAAGCAACCCTTATCAAAGGGGCCGCTCCCCACAATCAATAATAAATTAAAAAATCCCTGGCTTTCAGTGGTTAAAAGCCCCCGGGGGGCTGATCGTCCTGAAAGCGGCCAAACCAGCCCCTGGGGGACCGAAGCATGGACACATTATGCTTCCCCAGGGAAGCGAAGCTTGTCTAAGGTATTGCGTCCCCAAATACAGCAAAAGAATTCCCTGGTGGTCCAGTGGTGTGGATTCCTGCACTCATGATCGTGGAGCCGGAATCCACTGTTTACAGGCGCAGGAGGAAAGTAATTTTCGCTGTGCATCTTTAAAATCCTAATCCCATCCCTCACCCCCTTCCCAGGAGAAGGACTTACCCTGGACATGCTGGAAGCAAATGGCTTCCTTCACGTCCCCAGCTGAGTGTGATGACACTGGTGCACCAGGAGTGCGCTGACATCATCAGATTGCCAACGGAGGGGAGGCTTTTGAGAGTGGAAGCGGAAGCGCTTCCTCTACCATCCCCTGTGGGGGGTGAAAGTAGGCTACCCAAGGAGGGAGTGCCAGAGCTTCCCCCATGAGCGGCTGCGAGGACGGAATAGTTTCGTCCTCAGCACACGCCCACCACAGGTGATGACTGAACCATTCCGTCATCAGCATGCTACGGGTTAAAATGATAGTAACATCCCTGTATGGCTCTGTGGGGGGTATTTTGAGTATAGATTGAATTGTGGCTTGTTCAAAGTCAATAATTATTTTTGGGGATAGTAGTTGTTCGTTTTTTGCTTTATATAAGTTAACATTTCCATGTAGGTTCTACTTTGTTTGGAAGTAATGCATACACAAAGGGTATTTTTGTGTTTTGAAATTCACCATGTATGGTGTATAGTTGGTAGAATGGTTTGGGACATGTTTTAAATGTGCCATCCTTCATCCTTGTTTGACATTGGGATAATTTTAGTTAGTTTGTAGGGGTAGCAAATATAACTATATGTTTGTCATGGCTGTTATTATAGAGCAGGAATCATTTTTGTTTGTGGGTTATTGTAAGCTCTGGTGAGATGATTATTTCTTTGAAAGGTTTTGGAGTAGGTTGCGTTTCGCTGGTAGCTCTCTTAGTTGGTGTAATAAAGTGTTTTAAGGTGGGTATTGATGGTAACTGGCCTGTTATATATTCTGGTTCATGGGGTAGTATGTCTTTAAGTATTTGTAATGTTCTTGCTTCCCTTATATTTTTTAAAACTTCTCTTACTTTTATTTCTGTTACGTGGGGAGGGTGGTGATGTTCTTTAACATTTAATACTACAGTGTCTTTGGTAGCTGCCCTCCCATAGCACGCATTTGAATAATATTTTGTACACTTTCAATTAATATGTTAAGAAGAAGATTTTGTTGACTGTATGTGTATATGTGTGTGTAACATAGTAACATTACCCCTTCTGTGATGTTGTACATTTTGCACCTTCTGTCATGTTGTCTTTATTTACTGAAATAATGTAAATATAGAAAAATAATTATTAATAATAGTTTATATACATTCAAATAGACATTATTGTGTTTTTTTATACCTTACTTCTTGTTTGTTGAGTAAACTTTTGTCTTCTTGGCAACTATTTTTCAGCAAGGTTCTTTTTGAAACAGGTGTTTATTTCTGTTGGAAGATAAAATGCAGTTGTATTTTTTGTATACATTACATTTTTAGTGTTTAAGGTCATTTAAGTTAATTAAAGTTTTAACATTTGTTGTTTTAGTACGTTTAAAGCATTTCTTTATATATTTATATTTTTTGCTGGCCTTTGAGTTGTTTTTGTTGGTGGACTGTAGTTGAAGAATGAGTAATCTGTAGAAAAGGATAAATGTTAAAATCTTTGTTAGTACTTCTATATTAAGAATTAGGGCCTGTGTGGTGAGTCACTCACCTGAACTCCAGGTGGTTCCAATGGGGCAACGATAATTCCTGAATCCCAGTGAGAACTGACAGTGCAGCAATGATAGACACACTGCATCCCTAGGAGTTTCCAAGGGGTAGAGGGCTTGGGATGAGAGAGAAAGAGAGAAATACCAGGATGTCTGCGTATTCGGATTTCTCTACTCCGGGCACTGTTGTGCTCAAGGATATCTGGATTTAGGTCCGGGATTCAGAATACTGTCAATGAGGATTATTCAGATACAAAGGTCTGGACACGCATTTCCCTGTAATAAAACCACACTTTACAAAACAGGAAAAACTAAACAGATCGTTGGCATTAACTAACGTCAAATCGACATACCAATAATTCACACTAGAAACATTCACCAGTGTGACTCAAGAATTATCCAGGAATTATCATGAACTGGAATTATCATGAACAAGGATTTCCACTGACAGAAAATAACTGGGTTAATCACAACAAAACTACTTCATATTCTTCAATAGTTCAAGAGTCTCAGGAGTTCAAGGTTCGTATGGAAATAGGCAATGGCAATCAGATTGTAGTTCTCAATTGTCCCAAAAGTCTTTCGAATGCCAACATCAGATTCTGATCGAGAAAACACGGATTGAAAACCAGCTATGAACACAAGATCCAGGAAGGAGCAGCTATTACAAGAAATACAACTTTTCTCTAATATAGATTGATCAAAATATTATTGCTGACCTTAGATGAGTTTGATTAATCAGCACTGATCAAGATCCCAAATTGAACATAAAAACTTGTGTTACTTTATTTGGGATGACGTCTCTTTTTGCCAGCAAAAGAAAGCGCGATGCGAGAGATGAATTGTAATTGTGGAGAAGATCGGTAGCCCTAGGTCTGAACTCAGGAACCATGTCACTGCGAGAAGAAGCCTGCCGCTGTGAAGGGAAAGCTCCCTAAGACTGGAGACAGGTAAGAGTTGCTTCCAAGTTAAACGAGACTAAGCAGGATTTAGTCTGAAATGCCGGTTTTTGTAGCTGGCCCAATCAGGTGCCAGGAAACATATGGGGAAACCTGAGGAACTTGTTATTCATTATTGTAATTGCACATGCCTCTCAACTGTCTTTTTTCCATTAGGAGGATCAATTAAAGAACCAGCAGTTGCCGATAGTTGACATGTTCTTCCTGGATTACCTGGGTGAGGCTCGGGTGTTTGTAGACAGTTGACATTTGCTTCCTGGATTATCTGGGTGAGGCCCAGAAGTCATCTTGACAACAAGCATTGGTCTAGATCTGCTTTAAACATTGCCATTATGTTAATAACTGAGCTGCCAAGTTACACCAGGTTTCAGTCATAACATTATTCAAACTGGTAGTGTGATTAAAAGAAAATAACAACATCTCTGATATCACTCATAATGGGGGGAATAAGGCATGACTTAGGCATGACTACCCCGTCTCACAGCTGGGATCATGACAGCCTGATTACGAATTTGGCGGTCGCATCACTGTACTACTGTGGCTGTGGTCCCAAGAAGACCCCCAGCGATGTAGGTGGCGAGAGCTTGGTGGTGGAGGCGGGACCACGTCGGTCTTTGTTTGTGTGACTGCATGCATCGTGATACGGCAGTCGGACCACCAATGCTGTGGCAGTGATTCCGCCGCCATGGTGGTAACAAGACCTCCAAACTCATAATCAGGCCCTTGATTTTTGAAGATGAATTTAATTAAGTTGACATTTTTAGTATAATTGTTACTTACTTGGATAAGTGGATGTATAGTTGAATATGTTGTAGGCTTCTCTTTTGTAGGAAAATCCAGCAGAGTTTCTTCTTCTTGAAAAGTGTGGCATTTTTTTACCTTATTTTTGGTTTTAATAGTGTGACTTTTATGTTGTTTGTTTAATTGGTGAAGTTATTTTATTGATGATATTTCTTATATTTATTATGTCCTTACTTGAAAAACGCTAATTAAGGTTTTTTAATGTTTGTATTTGAGGTAACTTATTTAATTTAAGGTTATATGTATTTATTTTAAATAAAAAAATATTTTATTTGTAAAATTAAATGTGTTGTATGTAAGTAGGATGTAAATAAGTGTAATTTGTAGTTTAGAGGTGTTTTGTGTTTACATACTTGAAATGTAAAATTTCGGGTTAGTAAAATATATTTTATTTATAGATTAAGTTTATTATTATGAGATTTTGTTGTTGTTTATCAGTTTATATATTATAGTTTTCGTGTTTTAAACTGGTATTTATTATTTGTTTTAACGATATTTTTGTCACAAATATTGTTGGTTTTGATATTTTTATATAGTCTTGGTTGGTTATAAGTTACAATATTTTTGTTTCCAATATTTTTGTTTTCGATATAGGTTAGCTTAGATATTTTTGCCATCGATATTTTTGTGTATGATATTTGTGCTTTTTTAATTAAGTATAGTGTTTAGATATTTTTGTTATCTATATTAATGTCTCAATAATTTTGTAGGTCGAGATTTGTTGTGCCGATATTATGTCACTGAACCATCACAGTTGTTCAGGTTCTTTCAGGAGCCAAGAGGGTTCCGTCATTCATAACTCACATAACACTATATCCCCTCGTTAAATAAAAAGTGACAATGTTTTACAAATATATCTACAATCATAGTTCTTCAATGAGCTTCCTTGGCGCTCGGATTAAACATGTAGATTGTGTCGTCAGAAACTGGGATCTGGCAATGGGAGTGACCATGATCTGTGTTGGTGATGCAGAACAAACAGCAGTCTGGAGTTTTTCAATTATCCTTTCCGAACCAGTCTCTACGTTGACATCAGTATCTGACAAGTGGTGAGCCACATGTTTGAAATGTTCCCAGGACGTTGGGCAGTCACCATGTGTTGTTTTCTTGTTATGACATGGAATGGCTCAGTATTAAATGGAGCATCAAGATTACGTTTTCACAGCTGATGGACAAGCACTCAATCTCCTCTTGATAAAATGATGTCTTTAGCATGTCACTGCTTGTCTGCATAGGCCTTCATTTTCTTTTTATGATCTAAGCCTTCAGCACGGGTTTCTTCCTCAGTACTTGATATTGTGCTGTTCCATTGAGGTAACTTGGTCATCATTGCATTCCCGAACATCAAAGATGCAGGGCTTTCACCTGTGGTTGAGTGAGGAGTTGAACGAAAGGCTCGTAGGGTAGTTTTCAAAACAGTTTTAAGGTCAAGCTTTTCCAATAAGGTACGCTGAAGAGCTTTCTTTAATGTACTCATGAAACATTGAACAAGGTCATTAGCCTGTGGCTAATGAAGTGTGATTTTCTGATGCTTCTCATTGAGATATTTAAAAAAGTCTCTGAATTCTCAACTGTTGAAAGGTGGGCCATTGGCAGATTTTAAGATTCAGCAATACCCCATGTTGTAAAGATGCCATCTAATCTTGCGATGACTCTCATTTGAGTGATAGATGAGAGATCGTCTACCAATGAAACACAGGACTATTCATCAGCAATCAACATTAGACGATGTCCATTATCAAGAGGACTGAAAAGGTAAACAGCAATTGTTTCCCATGGATGCTCTGGCAACTCTAACATGCTTAATGGCTGTTGAGAGGTTTCCAATGGCAGTGGCATAGATGACAGGCCTTTAACTGTCTTTCAACTCTTTCATCGAGATGAGGAAATCAAACTTGGTCTCGGAGAGCTTGCTTTCTAGAAACTATTCCATGCTGTCCTTCATGGGCCGCTTCAGTTATCTGTTGTTGCAGACTCTCTGGAATAACAATTCTCAAACCTTTCAGGATCAAGCCTTCTTGAGTCACAAACAGTTCATCTTTGACATTCTTGAACTTCTGGTATTCTCTGTCACTGGCAGTTGGTCAAGTCTGCTGGTTCCAAGACTGTTGTGTAATAATGTGTTTCAGTTTTGACATGTCACTATCTTGATGACTCAGGGCAGTGATAATTTGCTCCAACGCTATGGCAGCTGGTGTGTTTGATTTCACAATGAAGTTTATGTAGGCTTCATCTGTCTTGGAAGGGGTACCCTGACACTGTATAGGCACTCTGGAGAAGTAGTTGGTAGGATTTTGATCTTTCCCAGGGCAATGCACTATTGTGCAGTTGTACTCTGGTAGTCATAGGCCCCAGCGTTCAAATGGATGAGGCATTTTGGCTTTTGGATTGCCAAAGATGGGCAACAATGCTTGATGATCTGTCACAAGTGTAAAAGGCTTTCCCTACAAGAACACGTGGAAATGTTCACAAGCCCACACCTCCGCTACACTCCCATTTTCATGTTGTGAAAAAGCATGTTCAGTTTGGGTCAAACTTTTTCTTGCATATGCCACAATATGTCTTCGAGCATTTGGGTGTCAGCTGTGCTGTGCAAGGATTGCCCCTAATCCAACTGGGCTAGAGTCAACAACAACTTCTGTATGGAGCTTGGGATCAAAATGTGCCATTTCAGTAGTGTTCTCAATAGCTTATTTGGTTCTCTTAAAACTTTGCAAGCATTCATGTGACCAATGAAATGAAACATTCTTTTTCCTCAAGTCTCCCAATGAAGCACTCACAGTGGCAAAGTCTCATATGTATCTGGGACAGTAATTGGCCATGATAAGGAATGAACCGAACTTGGAAACATCTTGTAGGGACTTGCAGTTGACAATGCTCGTACTTTAGGGGGATCAGGTGTCATACCCCCATCAGAAAAGATATGGCTAAAGAATTTTAGCTTTGTATATTGAATTCACATTTGTCACCATTCAAAGTTAGACCTGCATCAACCAGTAAACAACACACTTGCTTGAGAACTCTATAGTATTCCTTCTGTGTAGCTCCAAATACGAATATGTCATCACTATAGTTAAAAGCATTTATGACTTGCTGTATGATACGTCGAATGACATCTTGAAAAATCTCTGCAGCTGATGACACACCAAAACGTATGGCCTAAATTCAGATCTTGGCGGAGGGGAATACTCCATCACAGACGTGACGGATATTCAATCCACCGTATTACCTTCCCATTATATCATATGGAGATTGTAATATGGCTGGTGGGTTATCCGTCATGTTTGTGACTGAGTATTCCATCTCCCGAGATCTGAATCAGGCATTTGGGCCCTCATTACAACTCTGGCAGTCGGTGTTAAAGCGCCATTAATACCGCCAACAGGCCGGCAGTAAAAAAAATGGGATTATGTCCCTGGCGGTAACCGCCATCAAAGACTGCCACTTTAACACACCGACCGCCAGGATGGTAACAGCCACTGGGCTGGAGACTTTGGTCTCCAGCCTGGCGGCCGTCACAATCCCACCACTGGGATTACGACCCGGCCTACCGCCATTGTTTTCATGCCAAACTTACGGCCACGAAAACCATGGCGGTAGGCACTATCAGTGCCAGGGAATCCCTTCCCTGGCACTGATAGAAGTCTCCCACGCCTCCCTCCCCCTCCCCAGATTAGTCCCCCCTCCCTCTCCTGCCCCTGCACATATACACACCTGCACGTGCACCCATATACACACATGCACACACGCATACCCACCACCACCCACGCATGCACACATACATTCCCACACACCGCAACACATACCAACATACATTGTCACACACATGCATTCACAACACACAATCACTCATTCATGCATGCATTCACACCATTCAATTGTGTTATCATGTCAGCAATGTGTGGACTTGGGTATCGTTCTCTTTCAATTGCCTTGTTTGCTTGGCACAATCTACACAGATGCATACAGCTACTACACTGTCCTTTTTGGGTACTACCACTATGGGAGAAACCCATGGCGTTGGGCCAGTGTAACGCTCAATTATATTATATTTAAGCACAGCTTCTTGTAAATGAAATACAATTTTTCTGTGTCTTTGTGCAACAGGACGGACAGCTTCATTAATATGCAATTATACTTTCATAGTCTTAAGTTTTCCTAACCCATGGAACAAATAAGGGAACTGACTTACTATTTAGTAATGAGCATTTATGTTGAATGTTAGAAATTGGGTCTGTAACTGGCAGTGATTGCACCCTGTCCAAGTAGGGACACTCACTCTAGTCAGGGTAAGGGAGCCACACAGCTAAGATATCCCCTGCTCACCCCCTTGGTAGCTTGGCTGAAGCAGTCAGGCTTATCTCACAGGTAATGTATGAAGTATTTGTGTGCACACACAGTAACACAGTGCACAAAAGTACTTGATACCAGTTTAGAAAAATAGCCAATATTTATCTGAGTAAAACAAGACCAAAATGAAAAAAATCAACATACACAAGTAAAGATATGAATTTTCAAACATTTAGGGCCTGATTATGAGTTTGGCAGTCAGACCACTAGACTGCCAAGGTGGCAGTCCTAAAAAGACTGCAGAGTCAAAAGTCTCTTGCTCGTCATATTACAATGTTATCACTGGCCCAGTGGTGGTGTACTTGACAGCGGTGGACCGGCAGGAGACTGAGTCTGCAATACCAGGTATATTTTTACATTTGTGTCAATGCAAGTGTGTACATTTTGACTAAAAATTACACATATGCATGTCATGTGTAAAAATACATTGTGCATGTAACATTTCATTGCTGGAGACTGGGCCTGATATGCCCAGTTCAGTCGATGGTATAAAAATGCAAATTGTACTTACCTGTATTATTATTTTTTATGAGTGAAGTTGCTGCTGTGAATGGGGCCAGGATAAAAGGCCCCACATTGGAGACTGAAGGGAAAGGAAGGAAATGGGGGAGCTAGCACACAATTTCCTTCAATTCTGCCATCTCGAAGCAGGCGGTCTCTCACGTCACAGTCAGCTTGGCAGAACAGCACATCGTAATGTGCACAGCGGTACAATTGTCTATACCGCCCTGTAACAGCTGCTTTTCCACAGCCGCTTTCAATGTGGTCGGTGGACAGCTGGTGGTGTCGGCGGGACTCCGGCGTCCTCTAGTTCAGCAAACCACCAAGCATCGTAATACGTCGGCCGGGCTGCCAACATGGCGGCGGTCGGACGTCACCACCACCATGGCATTCCCTTGACCTCCAAACTCATAATCAGGCCCTAGCTCTTAGTATAGCACTTACAAACACAATAGCTCCAACTGGGGCTATCATGATGTCTTGAAAGAGTCGTCTCTAGGAGTCTGATGCCACCCGCAAGCGAGTGCATCCAGCCAGGGTCGAGTAAACCCCAGTTACAGTACCTCAGAAAACAACAAGGAAACTAAGACGTTGCACGGCGTCAGGGAGGTGAGGCGTCGCTGGAGCCGGTGCGTGTTAGTTCCTTAGTGCCACTGGAGAGGTGAGGCATTGGTTCCTTACTGCTAGGCAGGGGAGGTGAGGCATCAGTTGCTTACAGTTGTAGGGGAGGTGATGCAGCATTTGCAGCGAGGTGTCAGTTCCTTAGGACAAGGGGGGGTCAATGGATCGAGCAGGTCAAGACGTGAGGCATCGACTTTGTGGTGTCGTGATCACACCATGGGGCCACAGGTTCTGCAGCGGAGTTAGAGTCTGTTGCTACAGACGTCAGTGACACAGCGCTCTGGACTCACACTATGGCCAGACTTCAGAGGTACTGCAGCAGCATCAGGCCTGTGGTGGATGTTGCGGTTGCTGCGCTCAGCGAGTAACATGGTTCCAGTGCAGGCAGCAGTGCGGAGTCAGAGAGCAGCACCAGTTCTGAAGTTGCTCTGGAGTTGATGTGCTTAGTTCCTTCTTTGTTGCATCAGAGCTCACTTCCAAGGGCCCAGGAACTGGATTTGGCACCTCTTGGCAAGTCAGTACTCCCTGGCAGTTGAAGTCTCTCATGGCCCCAAGACTTCTTAACAGGAAGCAAGTTCAGTTCAAGCCTTTGGAGAACCTTGGAAAGCAGGATGTAGAAAGCAAAGTCCAGTCCTTTCATTCCCAGGACAGAAGCAGCAAGCAGCAGGCCAGCACACCAAAGCAACAGGCAGTGTGGCAGTCCTTCCTACAGCATCCAGCTCTTTTTCCTGGCAACATGTCCTCAGTCCAGAAGTGTTCTAACTTTGTGGGGTCAGAGTTCCTATACGTATACCCATGTATGCCTTTGTAGCAGGCACACTTCAAAGAGAAGTCTTTTCACTGCACAAGACCCTGCCTTTCCTGCCTGGGCCCCAGATGCATTCCAGGGGGTTGGAGACTGCTTTGTGTAAGGTTAGGCACAGCTCTGTTCAGATGCAAGTGTCAGCTCCGCCCACCACAGTAGCTCAGGAAGAAGCATCAGGATATGCAGGGCACACCTCAGCTCCCTTTGTGTGACTATCTAGAGTGAACAGCCTACCTGTCATATTGACCTAGATGTGTATTCCACAGACAGGCAGAGACACAGAATGGTTAAGTAGGAAAATGCCCATTTTCTAAAAGTGACGTTTTCAAACTTACAATTTAAAAACCAACTTCATCAAGAGATATATTTTTTAATTTATGAGTTCAGAGACCCCAAACTCTATATCTCTATCTGCTTCCAATAGTAAATTACACTTGAAAGGTATTTCAATGTTACCCTATAGTTACCCTACAGGAGAGACAGGTCTTGCAAAGGTGAAAAACAAATTATGCAGCATTTCTCTATCAGGACATGTAAAACACACCAGTACATGTCCTACCTTTTAAATCCACTGCACCCTGCCCATGGGCCTAAATTAGGGGTGACTTACACGTAGTAAAAGGGAAGGTTTGGGCCTTGAAAGTGGGTGCACTTGCCAGGTCGAAATGGCAGTTTAAAACTACACATACAGACACTGTAATAGCAGGTCTAAGACATGTTCACAGGACTACACATGTGGGTGCCACGATTGGTGCTGCAGGCCAACTAGCAGCATTTTATTTACAGGTCATGGGCACACATGGTGCACTATACTAGGGACTTACCAGTAAATAAAAATATGTCAATCATGGATAAACCAATCACCAATACGATTTAGACAGAGAACACTTGCACCTTAGCATTGGTCAGCAGTGATAAAATGCCCAGAGTTCTAAAGCCAGCAAAAACGAAATTCTACATAGGAAGGCAGGGGAAACAACTCATAAAGGGCCATTTCAAGTTGTAGTTCACTGAGTTCAGGCCCATATCAGCGGCTGTGGTGAAACTGAATAAACAGGTACTTGGTGCCGTACACTGAAGCACATGAACGGGCGCTTGCACATTGTCTTCTTGTGTTTCATCATCACTATGGATGAATCTAGACTTTCAATGGGGTTTATGTAGCACATGTATATATTTTAGTTTTCAATGGAATCAGTCGTGGCAATGGAGATAGCTCATTATATTTCTCCTCAGGCATAATGTTTATCAATGCGCCACTGTTGATAATGAAAGATATTAAACAACCATTTACTTGACATCTCAGTCTGTAAATATCACTCCAAAGAACATGGTTTATATATGGGAGTCATCAGGTGTTCCATCAAAAGGTCACAAACATATATATATATATATATATATATATATATATATATATATATATATATATATATATATCGGACATTTCTGTGTGATAGGCGCTTAGTACAGTATAAAGATTTTTAAAAAAACATTATTTAGAGACAATTGCTTCCCCTTTCCCTCTTTGTGTCTCATCTTGTTTGTGACCTAAAACGCAGAAGACGTAATACTTCAAAAGAAGTTACCTGGTTCTCCCATGTCTCTTTTTCATGACAACTTCGTCTCACAAGTAAGGGGGAGGAGAATCACAGATGCCATCATATGGAAAACTAATAACAGAACTGGAGAAACCAAACTGTCTTGGGTTTCCACATGCCAGTTTGTAGGAAGGAGGGTGACATAACAGATAAAGAAAGGAAGGATATCCTCACAAAGACCTATAGGAGAACGTGAGTTTCCAGACTGGGCTAAAGGAATTCCAGCAATAGGGGAGAGAGGTGGGTATACGGCAGGCAGAGCTAATATCTAAAGCAGGGGGAAGGGTAGTGAAGGGGCACAACTGAGTGTGACCCATAGTGTCCATTTTCTTCTTCTTCAGAGTCTTTGGAGGAGTTTCCCTCGTCCCTGTCAGCCAACCCGTCTATTCTGCCTGAGCCCTCTTCCGTGGCACTCTCTGGTGTCTGGGTGTTCCCAAGTCTCCAATATTTCTGACCACAACCCTGGTATTGGATGTTGTTGCAACCCTCTAGTGTCTCCATGAATCATGGCCCTCTCCTCAGCCCTAGCAATCATGGGACATCAATTGTCCACATGGCAACCACAGGCCCCACTGTCGACTCCCAACCCACTCTAGTTTGTCTCCTAGCTACCACTAGATATAGATCCAGGAACTGAGAGCCAACCCTACATTTCGGAGGTCTAGGAAACGGTTCTAGCAAGCAAGCCTCAAGACTGCAAGAAAGAGCTCAGACCACAGAGGCATTAAGAGCATAGATCACTGCATTCCAGAACGGTTGCAACTAGGGTCAGCTCCAGTTATATGGCATGAATCTGCATCTAAGAGTTTACATCTGGGGCACCCATGTGGGTCACCTCCATGGATGACCTGTAGTCTATGGGGTGTAAGGTATGTCAAAGGACTATAATTAAATTGAGTATATTTCAATGTCATATTTCTGGAGACCTTCCTAAGGTGCAGCAGAACCCTATTCCACTCTGAGCCTGTAAGAATTGTCCTAATATCTCTCCCCACCTATGCCTAGGTATAAACAGGAGCTTCTGGTCCATGCCGGTCAGTGACCTATAAAACCACTTCACCAAGTGCTGCACCGTGCCCATAGGTACCAACATTTATAACTTACAGTGTTTGATGGGCGTATCCAATCTCTCAACAAATTCCTCTATGGCTTCGCCAACTCTTGGTCATTCTTGACTGAAAATGTACCTTTCATAATCGGCATTGGATTGAATTTAAGATTCAAGGCTTCCTTAGTTTGATAGTATGCACATTCATCAGCTCATGGCATTTTCTTTATGTCTTTTTTTTACACCTTCACCACCAAGATTCTTGAGATACTTGATAATCTTCTTATATTCTGTTTCTTCTATTACATCAATTAAATCATCAGATGTCCCTATCCAAGCAGTCCATCTGTTGCCAATATTCAGCCTTTTGATGGTACTGAATGGTGGTTTCAGGAAGGTGGCACATTATAACAATTTAAAGGGTTGGCTGACACTGAAAATTGAGTTCTCTCTGAAATTGTCTGCTGTCCATCAGGACCTGCCTTTTCCGTGCCACCTCTGAGGCCATGTGACATGCTGACCTCTGGGTCATCTTGGATAGTCTGTGGAATAGTGGCCTCTTTCTTTGTCTCCATTGGAACCTTTCACTTTTCTGGAGACTTCTGGAATTGTTTTGAAACCGCCATTCGGCAGCTTTGATGGTGTTCCGCTTCAGATATTGGACAGCTCAGTAAGGAGAAGCCCTGTGCTTCTTGGGTCTCCTCGCCCGCTACTGAGGTCGTAAAGCTCTTCTTCTCGAGGCTCTGGTATGTGTAGCAACAGTTTGCTTTATCAATTGTTCTGTCAGCTTTATGTACTCTACTCACATTTGACTTATTTTCTATATCTGTTCATAGACACCTTTGGCATTATCACTTTGTAAACTGTATAGCTTTATGTTGTGTACTAGTGTGGTATCAGAAGGTTCTTAGCCAAAGATGTGTAGAATTCTCAGTGAAGCTTTCTTTAGCTTTAAATGCTTCACACTGACAGGAGCTGCACTTTGACTCCACATACGCCAAATGTCAACTCTGCACTTCGACGAAGGCACCCATGCCACTAACTAGCAGCTTGCTTGGACCCAGGCAAACTCTCTGGGAGAGCACTGTCGATCTTCGGGCTACTTATCCCCGATCCCGTCACAAGTTGTAGGGTCTTCCCAAGACGGGGTATTTGCCAATAACTATGCGACACACAGGACTGCATATTACACGTCTTTATTCGTCTGCGTGTAACCGTGAACTCAATATTCTAAACCTGCATTCATGCCACCATGTTCTGACACTTATGTGACAGTTTTAAGAAGTCCTTGAGGAGCCAAGATGGTTCCGTCCTTCATAACTCACATGACAGTACAGGTTCTTAACATGGTTCCCTACCCAGAGTCAACTACAGACTCTTCCCTTTCACCCAGTGTCTCAAACTGGTCCCTAATGAAATTAGTAAAATTAGAAACTACCTCTCTGTCACTACTCCTGGGAACTCGCCACCCCCTGTCTCTATGTAAATCCTTCATCTGATCTATAGACATGGTGCTGAGGTCTATTCCCATCACTATGCTCTCCATTATCTATGTTTGCCGACTGTGTGCGTTAACACTGGACTTATTGTACTAATGGTGTAAACTGGAAATGGCCAATGTCATACCTGCATCAAAGACTCCTAAATATTAGACATTCCACTGCTTGCTGCCAATTGTCAGAGCCCCTTTTCTGAGGGCCACGAGGCAAGCAGGAGGTGCTGTGCCCAACTGTGGGGGTTAAGGCCTTTACATTGTGATGTCCCAGGATCCCACTTACTATGGGTCATGAGCAACCAAGTACCCATAGCGTTGCTGAATAGAATCTGCACACAGGTGACTGCCCGATTGGTGCTGCAGCAGTCTCCTGACAGCTCGTTACAGGGATCGTGACTATCAGGATAGCACTCTGGGCACCCCTCTAAGTCCAACTAGACCCCAGTCAGTGAGATAGGCTCATTTCATTGCACACAGACATGATCTGTGTTTGCCTATGACAACACAAACTAGCACCTGGGATCCAGATGTTGTTATACCTGGGGCACTCAGAGTAGGGGTGCACGTCTGTCACCATGCGAGGGACTTTTCCATCCCAAAAGATTGAGTAAGAATAAATGAGACTGAGTAAGTCTAAGTGAGAGTGAGCAAGAGTTAGTAGGAATGAGTTTGAGTGATAAAGTATACGTGAGAGTAAAAGTGAGTGCAACTGTAAATGAGAGTGAATGTGAATGAATGAACTCAGTGAAAATAAGTAATAATAATTATAAGCAATTGTGAATGAGTGAGAGCAAGTAGATGAGAGTGAATACGTAAGAAAGAGTAAGAGTCAGAATGTGTGAGTAAGAGAATGTAAGTGAGCATGAGTGAGTGACTGTGAAAGTAAGTGAGTGTGAGTGAGAATGTGGTGTTATGCTTGCGAGTCTGCAGTTGTCCACAACATACTGAAGGCAGTTCTTGGCTTACAGAGTCACCCATTGGAAAATGCTAGTATATTAGAGGTAATACTTGGAACAGGCATATTAAAAAATATGAGCCACCCATGGCAAAAAGCTGGCACTGACATACTGAAGGTAATACTTCACATAACAGGCACCTTTGGGAAAATATCGTCAGTGGATTCTAAGGATTTTTGGCATATGGGATACCTAAGAAAAAATTCTGCCACTGACATACTGAAGGCAATTCTTGGTATATGTGGCACACCTGGCAAAATGCTGCTGCTGTCACAAGACAACTATGACAAAATGCTGGCCTTGACATTAGAGACACTTTTGGACATAGGGTTCGCCCATTATATATGGATGGCATAAATGGTAAACATCTGGCACTTGCATTTTTATTTTTTGGCATAAGGGGACACCCATGACAAAATGCTGCCCCTGGCACAAGGGGAGTAAATCTTTGATTTTTGGGTGTGACCATAATATGTTTTGAAAAACATGTGCTCAGCTGCTTGGAAACGTCATGTTTCGTTGGTTTGGCTTTAATATTTAATGGCTGCTCTTTGAAAGACTGTGGCCCTCATTACGAGTTTGGCAGGCAGCAGAGTTCACCTGCCAAACTTGTACTGCCATCTGTCTGCCAGTGTGGCCAGAACACCACCGGCCCCATTACAAGTTTTCCGCTGGGCTGGTGGGCAGAAACAGCGTTTCTGCACGGCAGCCCAGTTGGAAACAGGGCCTTAACATTGTCGTAATCGAGCCGGCGGCAATGTGGCAGTGTGGCGGGTGCAGCAGCACCCGCAGCACTTTCCGGTGCCTGTAATTCAGGCAGTGGAAAGTGCAACGGGGCAGTCCATGGGGGGGCAGCTTTTCTATGGTGGCCCAACCGCCATGAAGAGGCTGGTGGTTTGGGGAGTCGTAATCCCCAGGGCGGTGCTGCATGAAGCGCCACCCTGACGGATTACAACCACCGAGACTGCCAGGCTGTCGACTGGTGGCAACCAGGCGGTGTCAACAGTCGGACCATGGCGGCTCCACCACGGTCATAATGGGGCGGTCGGACACCACGACTGCGGCGGTCCTACTGCCAACACGAGTCTGGCATTCTTAAGACCACCAGACTCGTAGTGAGGGCAATAGTTTCGAATATATAACAAATCAATGTGAAGAGTGTGCTTTAAAATGCATCCCCAATTATTTCAACATTTTCTATGAGGTGAAGCCCCCTGTAACCTTCTGAGAAGTCAGGCCTGCTGGAATTCAAGCAAAGTATTGCACACCACCGGTTTCAAAGGTTACCAGCTTCCAGGGATATCCATGCAGGAATAGTCTTTGATGAGAACAAGTGCAAAGAGAAGAAGTGGTGGTTTTAAAGAACAAACGAACATGCTCTCCTGCAGGAAAATAATACTAATAAATGGCAAGCATTACTGTGCTAACGAAAATGATGAAAAAACAAATTTCAGGTGGGTTTTAGTGTTGGAGCTTAGAGCAGCGCAGTCATTTAAAAAACAGGGCCATATATCAATTCTTCATTGTATTGCCACTGCACTTGTCACAACAGTTCCTCCTTTTGGAGTATAGAAGTATGTTGTGTTTGAAAGCTAAAGGATCGGAAGCCCAGTAGGAACGTCATTCACATGGACCTGTTAGCCCACAAGGCTGAAGAAGTTCAAAATCAGTAATAGTGAGCAGGAATTCAGAGACCTCAGAATGGAAATTCATTAACAAATAGGTGGCGCACGAGTTCATAAAACTGAAGCTAGGGAATCCTTGAGGGAAATGAAGTAATCAAATTAAGAATGGATAAATAATTCCGCAAAATGATGCATACTTTGCACATATCCGGGGTAAATTACATTAAAGGATGATATGGTCCACTCTTTTTAAACTCCTTTATCAGTTTCATTTAGTGCAGCAAAAGAGATTAAAATATAAGAATCTTGTAGTTGTAGTAGGGAGATACACACACAAAGAGCAAGTCTCGAGAAGGTAAATGTTGAGTTTTAATCTTGAGCAACCCTGTGGGGCCACTTCTGAAGACTGTCAACTACAACTGACACTGGACATTCCAGTAGACAAGGAAAAGAGAACTGGGCACATGGAACCTCGCAGCGTTTTAATACTAATATAACCAGCAAAATACAACACATCTCCCTTTACATATTAAAAGAAAACACTTACTCAGACCGCACATAGGAAAGGCCCAAAGATGATGAAGAAGACAAGACAACAGCTAAGAACAAGAAATTGTTCTAGCAGGCCGATCAAATCAGTCACAAACATAGTCGTTTAGCCACCCTGAAACATGCATCATTCTTCCAGGATGCTCTCTTTGCACCTCTTCCACTTCCTCTCTGTTACCCCCTCCTTCAGTAGTATGTTCACGTGCTCCACATACGTGTAGCCTCTTTTGTTCTATTTCCATACCTGCATTCCTCAACCCATATTGAAATTTTTTTGTTCATGGTTGGCCACCAATACTTTTTACCCAGGTTTTTCTGTTGGAGAAACCGTCCTCACACTAGCACGTTTCATTCAAGATGTATAACGGTCTTCCAAAAGCTGGTGTCATGCTTTCTCTATCACAACCACTCTTGATCGCTGAGCTCACTTTTTTAAATATCTCATCATGCTCCAGAACAAAAAGCGACCTTCAAATCATATTACTGCTGCAGTCCTTGATGCTTCAAACGTTGGCAATAACTTCTTCTCAATCGCTTCTTTTCCCCTCCTCAGTCATTATATCAGGCTGTCTAGACAAACCATCTGTGATCTGGTTTTGCAACCAGGGATGAACTCTATTATGTAATTGTATTCTTGGAGTCTAGCTGCAAAGCTGGCCAACCTTGCAGAACTTTGATCAAAAGCTCCCGGATGCAACACTCTTCTCAAGGATTAGTGATCAGCTCTCAGCACCACCCTTAAGCATCCATTGTTTGTGGAAAGTATTCTGCCCACCCTGAGTCTGCTAGTAGCTCTCTTTCAATAACTGGGCAATACCTTTCATACAAGGACAGGAGACGAAAATCAAAGGCAACTGTTTTCTCTTTTCCCTGTGGGGTTGAGAAAGGATGACTACAACGACTAAGGTGCTTGCGTCAACAGTGACAAAAGTTTTCTTCTTGGTATCAAACAACAAAACTGTCAGCATTGGCTCCAAGCAACCTCAAGTGGCTTTTGATGCTGATCCTACTAATGAAATGCATTTCCCTTCCTTAATAACGTTCTCAATACCTCAGTGATATTCGGAACACCCCTCATAAATTTAGCATAGTCTTCAACAAAGCCTGTAGAAAACCTTTATTTTCGGGGACAGTTGCGCTCTTGATGGCACTTAAATTGACTCTTTTAGGTTTCCTAGAAGTGGAGGTCCTTCGTTGCTGCCCTACATGCCAGTCAACATAATGGGCAGTAAGTAAGTAGTAAATTTTAAGTTTCACACCAGCAGTTGAATTGGTATACCCTAGTTATATAACTTTCTCAAATAAAAAACACTGTTTGTTTTCTGTTAAGGTGATCCCAACATGCCCCAACTTGTCCAGGTTACCATACTGTCCTTGGGGGATAAGGAGTTGGTGCTAAAAGCCCAAATGCCTGCAAATACGTCTAAGTACAGGCAGCGGATCACTATCTATAGGCAATAGGTAGCGGGTCTGAGGAATACAGGAGCCAGCATGACTCTTGTAAGGTGTCAGGGCAGGTCCTGTCTAAGACATTCCATCAAGTCATAGTCACAGACAGCTGAGAGAGCCATCTTCCATTGGCTCTGGTTCCCTTTGAGTGGGAGGAGTGGGTCCTTAGGTTCTCTAAAAGTGGCTGTAAGCTCTTCAATGACTGTAGATTGCCTGCTAGGCAATGACCTGGAGCACCCTATCTGGAAGGAGGTAGACTCAGGTCACACTTGAAGATGCTGGGATTGCATTAACGAGTCTATATGATCACAACGTCCATGGCTACCCAGGAAGGGACTCAAGGGCGCCTGGAGACAGGAACAGTGGTCCAGGCAGCTGCCAAGAAGAGAAAGGGCAATGGACACTGACATTCAGCCCCTAAGGTTCATACAGTCCAGTTTGACGGGGCACCTGAGGTGGATGTCCGTAAGTCTACCAAGGGGGACATTGCTGCCCTAAGTGGCCTGTCTGAGCTTGCAGGATGGCAAGTTAAGGTGGGCCCGCCAGGAAGGAATTCTGCAAGGTGCAGAAAGAATGCTCCACTCTAGAAGGCTTGGGGTGGCAAGCTGAGGCTAGGCACCAGATGATGACTCTGGAGATCATCTTATCTTTTCAGAGAACAACCTCCTATACAGTGAGCTTAGGTTCCTCGACCTGGGGCAGCCTGTGTTCTGGTGGTCCCCAGTGTTACAAGACCTTCCTCCTGGGGTTGGCTCATATTATCCTCCGGGCTTGTGGTGAGATTCAACAAGGCCCTCAAAGGTACGATCATGATCCCATGAAGCTTAAGTGGGAAGTCCTCCTGCAATGCCTTCTCTTTGCCTACACTGAGGTGCCACAGAAGGGGGTTGGATGTAACCCCTGTGAACTCTTCTATTGCCACCCTGTAGGGGGACGTCTTAACCTTGTCAGATAGGGCTGGGAATAAGCTTCCAGGAATCCCCCTCGGGATGTAGTCAGCTACATACTAGCACTCCACAACCAGATGTAGTGCTTCTGTAAAAAGGCAAAGGACAACCTTGAGGATAGTAAAGAGGTGATGAAGCTCTGGTATGACCAGAAGTCCACCCTAACAGAGTTTCAGCCTGACCAGAAGGTGTGGGATATAGGTCCTGTGAAGCCCAGAGCTCTGTAAAATCACTGGACAGGCTCATATGAGGTGAAGGAGCAGAAAGGGGAATCCACCTACCTGGTGGATCTCAAGACTCCTAGAAATCCTTTAAAGATGATCCACATAAACTACTTCAAACCCTACTTTGAGAGATCTGAACTCAACATGCTCCTGGTGATGGATGAGGGGGTGGAAAAGGAGAACAAGCTTCTCCCCAAACGTATGACTGCCCAAGAGCACAGTAGGCCTATAGAGGCTGCCAGCCTCTCTCCAACTCTGACCCCAGAACAGCAGAGCCACTGTCGCTGATTGCTGGAGCAGTTTTCCTCTCTTTCTCCCTCAACCCTAGGCTTACTCATTTGTGTATACATGACACAGACACTGGAGACCGTCTGCCTGTTAAAAATAAAATTGACAGGCTGTCAGTCAAGGTGAGAGCCAGTATCAAGGAGGCGGTTTCCAAGATGCTGATGCTAGGGTTGATTGAACTCTCCAGTAGTTCCTGGTCCAGCACTGTGGAGTGAAATCCCAAATTGCTGAGGTATTCTATTCCCCTACAGGCACTTTATGGTGGGACAGCGTGCTGGGTCAGACCATGCCAATGCTGATGATCTATCTAGGGTCTTCTGCTTTAGTGATCATAACTCCCAAGAGGTTGGGTAATTCTCCCCACTTGCAGCTGTGGTGGACACGTTAGACCTCTCAGCCTTAGGGTGGTCTTCCCCCAAATGTATGACTTCCTCCTCCATTTTTGCTGATCTTGTTTTTGCCCGCCTTATGACTCTACGTCACCCCTAAGGTAGGTCCTAAACAGCTCACATGGTAGGATGCAATGTATTTAAAAGAAGGACGTCATTTTAATTTCTACAGGTCCTAGTAGTGAAAAATTCTTTAAATGTGTTTTTCTTTACTGCAAAGCCTACCTCGCTTATGGGATAACATTGAAGTTGCCTTATTACATTTAATAACTTGTAACTTCCAAATAGGGACAGGTAACCAGTTTATGTTTGAAATCTTTGGTGTACCTGGATGGGCCATCACTGGCAGGATGGGAGGGTAAAGCTCGGCATATCTCCACTTACACTTGAATATGCTATGTCCTGCTTCCACACAAAGAGCTGCATAACCCTGTATTTAGACTGGAGCCAGGGCAGGGAAGGCATGATGCCTGGGGACCTCAAAGGAAAAACTCTAGAAAATTCTCACACTTCAAAGCCAGAACTGGGTATAAATACTAGGCCTCAGACATAAACCCTTCAGTACACTTCTGGACCTGGACTCTGCCAGGAAGAAGGACTGCTGTACTGCTGAAATAACTCCCACTCTGTGGACTGCTACCATGCTGTGCTGTTCTGCCATGCTGTCCTCTTGCTTGGGTGAGAAGGAATGGACCTGCATCTCTGAAGCCAAGGACTAGTTGGCTGGCCTCCTAATCAGAATCCTCAAGGACATAACAGGCTTCCAACAATCTTGAACCCAGCACCTGGACTGTGAGTCCTGACCTCCCATGCGGTGCCACTCCAGTCCTGGACTCTTGGACCTCAAGGTGCTCTGCCAAGCCTTGCTGTGGTCCCTGTCGGAACCAGCGTGAAGTGATGCAAATCCCCACAAAGCCACACCACACAGCTGCCAGCCTCATTGAAATATATGTTGAGCGATGCAACCCCTCGGAGCACAGCTGCTAGCTCCATCGGAACTGATGCAAAGCCCCACCAAGCTTCACTGCACAGCTCACCCAAAGCAAAGCAACATCAAGCTCTGCAAAGCTTTGCTGCACAACTTCCTGGGAACTGAAGCTGGATGATGCAGAGGCTCACAAAGCAACGATGCGCAGACTGCGCACCAGGATTTAAATTACTTTGTGCAGCAGGCCTAACTTGGTCCCTGTAGCCAGCCCACGCTCCATTGTGGTCGGCCTGAACTTCTGACATTGTCCCAATCCTGCGTGACCAGATTAGCACATCTGTCACTTTGGGCTTTTTGATGCTATTTTCAACAACATCTTTAAAATTGCATATCTCTAGTTTTACTGATTGGATTTTTGTTGTTTTCGTATTGTTTTAATATTCAAAAGCACTTTATTGTTCTATTCTGGTGTGGGATCCCTTTGAGTGTGTTTTCACTAGGTTACTGTTTGAAGTGTTATCCAAGTACAATACACATTGCCTTTGAGTTAAGCCTGCCTGCTCTGTGCCACACTACCCAAGTGTTGAACACAGAAGAATTTAGGGTTTGCTTATGACTTCACCCTGACAAGGATTGTGGTCCCTGCTGAGTAGGGTTTTACCCCCCAACCAGTAACCCAGTTTCTTACACTTCTCAAGTCTTACTTTGAGAAGTATTTACTTTCATTTAACAACAAGACCATTTTAATGATGTTAGGTAAAGTAAAGCTGCCCATTGCTATATTTCTGTTCAAGCAATATATGTTGACAAAAAATCTTGGAATGGCATTGGCTTTTCTTTGTTACAGTTGTCTCCCCACTCTGCAGCCTTCACAGGTTCAATGACACCTTTGTTGTGTATTTCCATAAACAATCCCTTAATGTCTTTATTGTAGCTATTGCAATTTGCCTTGCTTTGTGCCTCATCAACAGGGCTTCTCACCCTGAATGATCTTGTGCGACCATACCCTCATTGCACTTAACTTGCCCTCAAACACCTTACCAGGGGTGTTCAAAATTTCATTCAGATTGGTGTTGTCTATCACCATTACCTGGTCTTGAGGTTCTGGGTTCAAAATAATGTGTACATCATAACGGTGTGCCAGAATTGGTGATCCATCTTTAACATTATAAACCTTCCCTTCAATATGCCTATATTTGTAACCAATTTGAGCCTATATGTAACCTAGGTCCTCAATGTTACATCCTTGGTACCACTTAGGGTTGATGTCCTTAGGGGGAATAACTAGGCCTTGGACCAATATGCTGTTAACATTGATTCTGGAATAATTGAGTACAAGGATCCAGGATCAACAATAAAATTTGGTTCTTCCTCTCTAACAATAAACTTAACAGTGACGATCTACACCTATGTGCTATTTAAAGCTCTCCATTATCAATACTCTCTCCATCCATCCTGGACCTTCCTCTACTGTGGATACTTTACTCTTGTTACCATCCCAGCACTAGTGTGCAACTTTTCCCTTCCTCCCAGTATCTACATCCTTCCCAGTTGCAAATCATGACCTGGGCTCCAAACTGTGATATGTGGTAGAGCATCTGTGGCACACTTGATCCTTTACTACCACGGATATTCAATGTATTTGCCTTATTGCCTACATTCGTCCCTTTGTTGCTGGGACCTTGCTTCCTGTTGACATCATTCTCGTCACTCTTGCCCTCATCAGTGATAGCAACACCAGCCAACTTCTTGAGTTCCTACCACTGCATTTCACACATCCAGTGTTCTGATTTCTCCACCATCTTAGCAATAGCAATGTCATCCTTCAACGACAGAAAGCTATCAGCCTATAACATTTCCTGCATCTGACACAGCCGGCCAAACACACAAGCGCATTGAGGGGAGTGCACAGTGCACTCCCCTCGACCCTGTCATTCCCAATACCCTGCCCCTTTTACTACAAAACTATAATAAACATAGGGGGTCGCCATGGCTACCAGCCGCCCACCCGCATTATGAACGCCGACGGAATACTACTGACGGTCATGGCGGCGGACGCCGGTAAGGTGGCACTGCTGTCAGCAGCAGCACCACGTCACGCCAGCAAAACATCGCTGACCGTATTATGAGCAATGATACGGCCTGGCGGTGTTCCGCTGGCAGACGCTGCTGCTGACAGCAGCGATGCGTCCCGTCTCCAGCCGGAGGACCCCCTGCAAGCAGGTAAGTTGGGTTCTCCGACAGTAGAGGGGGTGGGAGGTGTTGTGTGTGTGTGTGGGAGTGTTGTGTGTGTGGGGGTGTCTGTTTATGACTGCGTGCATGCAGGTGTGAGTCGCCTTGAAGGAGTGCATGAATGCCTGCATGTGAGTGTATGTGTATCTTGTGAATGCATGTGTGTGGCAAAGTATGTTGTTGTGTGTTGCGGTGTGTGGGTATGTATGTGTCCATGCTTAGGGGATGTGGGTATGCGTGTGTGTATGTGTGTGCGCATGTGGGTGTGTTGATGTCGGGAGGGGGAGGAGGAGTGAGGGGGGGGGGGAGGATTCTGGGGAGGGGGTAGGGGAGACCCCCTATCAGTGCCAGGGAAGGAATTCCCTGGCACTGATTGTGCCTACCACCATGGTTTTCGAGGCGGTAAGATTGCCATGAAAACCATGGCAGTAGGAGGGGATTGTGATGGCCGCTGGGCTGGAGATTGTAGTCTCCAGCCCAGCGGCCGTTACCACTCTGGCGGTTGGAGTGGTACATAATTTGGGAAAAGGTACCGCCAGCCTGTTGGCAGTACCTTTCCCCAAATTACCGCCAGGGTCGTAATGAGGGCCATAGTGTATTATCTTTTTGACGTAAAAGGTTTGCAGCTGCTGCTGCTGGGGGAAGGGGGCGATGCTCCTCTGCCATAGTGGAGGAACCAACACTGGTGATGACACAACAGATGAAACATGTTACCTGGGTTTTAAAACAAAACCTCACAAACACATCAGCATTGGACCAATTCGCTGCCTTCAAAATCTCTTCAAGGTGACACCCTGGGCAAAAAACTACTCACCATCACACTTGTGATTGAATGTGCACCAAATTTTTTCATATCAACTCCTGCTTTTAACTTACACAACCTGACCCACATGCTATAGTTGCTGAACTCGCAGGATTGAAAGATCTCACATAAGGGATCAACAATTGCATTACTCCATCTATCCTATATTCACTCATTCATATTCTTCCAAACACTGTACTACACATCATTTTTGGATATTGATCAAATTTTGGATAAAATACTGAAGAAGACATAGGGCCTGTTTTAGATGTTGGTGGTAGTGGTCCTGCCATCAGTTTTCTGACAGAAAACCCGCCCGCCACCTTGGTGGTCCGTCCGCCGTATTTAGATGCTGGCAGTCCAATAGAATTTAACCCGCCCAAGTCCCACCAACTCTGCTAAGGAATACAATCCGCCACCACAGCACCACAGGAAGGAGTGGCTGACAACGGGACTCCAGTCACACTTACCGGTGAGCCGATTTGGGTGTGCCTTACTGCCAAGCAAAAAGTAGCGGCACAATCCCCACTTCTGACTTAACGGATTGGGAGGAGATGGGAGTTAAAACTCACAGTTTCTTCCAATTATTCTTCTGTTTCCGGCTGGACACGACAGGACAGGACACTGCATCATTGCTGTCACGAGACCCCAGAGAAAACACGACCCCCATCGCTGGACACGAAGGTAGCAACCGGCATTGGCTGTGTACGGAGGGGTCCCTGCACATGGGCATGGGACCACTGCAGACATATACATGTTTTAGTATTTTTTTGAATTAATGTGGCATGCATATGTCAGGGACACAGGTGGGCCAGACATGGGTGGGGACACCACACATATCCAACACATACACAACTGTCATTATAGCATCAATATTCATTGCCAAATGAATGCTGGCACCACAATTACGGTACAATCACACTTGCCAACTGTGCCGATGTTTGCACATTGCAAGGTGACATGTATCTGTCATGCTGTGCTTGAGTTGTGTGTGTAAGTCAGAAATGTATATGTTTTTGCAATGCGATTGTCCGGGTGAGGTGGAGGGAGGTGTAGTAGGTGATGTTGTTGTGTATGTTGTGTTGCTGCGTGCCACATTCAGGTGAATGTTGTTGTGTGGCGGCCACTGTCGTGATGTGTGTAGTTGTGCTTGTGTGTGCATGTGTTTGTGTAGATGAGTGTCTTGGTTGTTGTGGTTGTGTCATGTGTGGGTGCAGTGTCCCTAGTGTGTGTATGTTGTGTGGTGGAAGTACGTGTAGGTGAGTTTACGATATGTAGGTGTTGTGTTGTGTGTGATGCAGGGGGACACATATGTGAAAAGTAGAGTGTGTGTGTGTGACATACCTCTTTTCCGCAGCTATAGGCATTATCCAATGTCCTTTGGGTTCAGCAATGTCTTCCTTGTACAACCGTAACATCTAAATATGTCTGGCGGGAGCCCTCCTGCCTGATGGCTAGGAAGAGCATTCCATTGTGGCGGTCTTTGGCTCAGGCGCAATACATCTAAATATGCCAAGTGGAAGACCTTCTGAGGGTATGTATGATGGAACAAAGCATATGTATATCATGCATGCCTTTACAAAGCATGCTCTACAACGACTGCATCTTTATCATGCATGCCTTTACCACGCATGCCTTTACATCAAATTTCGTTGTAAAAGCATGTTTGGTAAAGGAACATGCATGGTAAATTCTCCCACACCCTGCCCCATACACCGGACACCATACTCCACCCACCCAAACCCTTAAAACGGCCCCTTTCACCACCTGCCCTGAGCCCTAACCCCTGCTCTACCCTGCCCTCTCCTAAAACCTACCCACCCTGTCCTAAACACTACCCCTACCCCCTACCCTGCCCTAAACCCTAAAACCTACCCTGTCCTAAAGACTACCGCACCATGTCCTAAAAATTAACCCAACCACCCGCCCTACCCTAAACCCTAAAATCTTCTCTGCTGTGTCCTAAAAACTACCCCAACCGCGCTCTAAACAGTAAAACCTACCCTGTCCTAAAAACTACCTCTCCCTGTCCTAAAAACTAAGCCGATCCTGCACCCTGAAACCTAAAACCAACCCCACTCTGTCCTAAAAACTACCCCGACCCACAACCTAAACCCTAAAAGCTACCCTGCCCTGTCCTAAAACCTATCCCACCCTGTCCTAAAAACTACCCCTTCCCCACCCTAAAACCTACCCTGTCCTAAAACTACCCTACCCTGTCCTAAAAACTACCCTGACCCCCTGCTCTAAACCCTAAAATCTACCCTCCCCTAAAACCTACCCCACCCTGTCCTAAGAATTACTCGGACCCTACCCTAAACCCTGAAACCTACCCTGCCCTGTCCTAAACACTACCCCTCCCCGCCCTAAACCCTAAAAGCTACCCTGCCCTGCCCTAAAAAATTCCCTGTCCTAAAAACTACCCCACCCTGTCCTAAAAAACTACTGTGGCCCCCACGCTAAACCCTAAAAGCTACCCTGCCCTGTCCTAAAAACTACCCCTCCCTCACCCTAAACCCTAAATGCTACCCTGCCCTGTCCTTAAATCTACCCCACCCTGTCCTAAAAACTACCTGGACCCCCTGCCGTAAACCCTCAAACCTACCTTGTCCTAAAAACTACCCCACCTGTCCTAAAAAACTACTGTGGCCCCCACGCTAAACCCTAAAAGCTACCCTGCCCTGTCCTAAAAACTACCCCTCCCTCACCCTAAACCCTAAATGCTACCCTGCCCTGTCCTTAAATCTACCCACCCTGTCCTAAAAACTACCTGGACCCCCTGCCGTAAACCCTCAAACCTACCTTGTCCTAAAAACTACCCCACCCTGTCCTAAAAGCTACCCCAAACCCCAACCCCTATCCTGAACACAAAAACCTATCCCACCCGGTCCTAAAAACTACCTCAACCAACCACTCCACCCCAAACCCTAAACCCTACACTGTCCTAAAAACTACCCTAGCCCTAAACCCTAGAACATACCTTGCCCTGCCCTAAAGACTCCCCTGTCCCCTAACCCCACCCGAAACCCAAAAGCTACCCTGCCCTGACCTAAAACCTATCCTGCCCGGCCCTAAAAACGACCTCGCCCTAAACCCTAAAACCTACCCTGTCCTAAAAACTACCCTGCGCTCCCCACCTTTGACACTAAAACCTACCCTGGCCTGTCATAAAAACTACCCAGACCCCCAGCCATTGCCCTAAACCCTAAAAGCTACCCTGCCCTGTCCTAAAACCTATCCAGCCCGGTCCTAAAAACGACCCCGCCCTAAACCCTAAAACCTACCCTGTCCTAAAAACTACCCTGCGCTCCCCACCTTGAACACTAAAACCTACCCTGGCCTGTCATAAAAACTACCCAGACCCCCACCCTCACCCTAATCCCTAAAAGCTACCCTGCCCTGTCCTAAAACCTACCCACCTGTCCTAAAAACTACCCGCCTCCCCACCCTAAACTGTCAAACCTACCCTGTCCTAAAAACTACCTGGACCCCTCGTTCCCTAAAACCTACCTCACCCTGTCCTAAAAACTAGCCTGACCTTGTCCAAACCCCACCCCTTAAACCTGGCTACACTTACCTCTCTCTCTCCTCTGGTTGCTGCTCCTTCCTGTTCCGCCTGGACTGCTCTCTCTGCCGTTACCCCGCATATGCGTGTTGAAGGCATGCGTGCTAAACGCATGCATAGTACACGCATGTGCATGGTAATGGCAGCGTGGTTAGTGCATAGCGTTGCATTGACCACGTTGTTAGTGATGTTTCCCTTCTAAGGCCCACTGCTGACAGGGCTTGACGGGTGACCGAAAAGTTCTAAATCAGGCCCATAGTCTTAGTTCTTTTTCCAATCTGAAATATAACTCCATCTGGATTGTAAAAAGGATTACTCACCTTCAAGGCTCTTTCGTCTGAAACTCTTCCAAACATAACAGAATTGCTAACTTACAAGATAATTGTTGTAGAGTCACATACAGATTAGAAAGACAACTTTCCAGTTTTTGAAAGATCATATTTACTTCCTATAATATACTATGCCTATTTTTAGCAGGTCTCTGCAACTAATTACCTTTCATAACTCTACAAATGAAAATATCTCTTCCTTTTGAAAAAAAAACTATGGGAGCAGGACCTGCCACCATGTCAGAACTATAGCAATAGTCCTATGACTAAGTTCTATGGAAGATGCTTCCATGGGCTCCAAGGCCTTGTCAATGCACCAACAAACCCATGTTTTCCTTGCTCCACCATCATGTTTTCTAGCCCCTGGTGCCCAAGACTTTTTGAGCATTTCCTGAGCCTGTTGGGAAAGACCAGCAAAGTGCTTTCCTCCCCTGAAACCCTCCAAAAAAGAAGGCTCAATGCCCCTTCCATAACTAAAGGAGGAACCTCTCCTCCTGGACCTGACAACATTCCTTCAGAAACTAGAATCAAAATTTGCTCCTCTATTACTAATTCTAACAACCCTGGAAACCGAGGCTGAGAGTCCAAAAAAGGAGCAATCAAAACTATCTGGCATTTCTGCCTTCTCACCATCAGTAACACTCTCTGAATCACTGCAAAAGGGGGAATGCATACCCCTGTAGACCCTTCCAATTCTGTTAAAAAACATCAACTGATTCCACTAGGGACTCCAACTGAAATACTGCGGTAACTGGATCGTCAACCTTTTATATAGTAATGACCCTCTTTCCATTACCAGACGGCCTTCAACATACCGCTGCGGTGGTGAAGATCCATTCGCCATATTATGACACACACACTCACCAATCCGACACAATACAGCCATATACACAAATCCGCCAGCCCAAAGGTCGGTGCTAAAGTGGCGGGCCCAAAACCCATACCATTATGCCAACAAAATAACGCCCACCACATTATGACCTACGAATCACCACGGTGGACATTCAATGGCGGTAAACCATTGGCAGTACATACCGTCACCCTCAGAACGGACACCCACATACAAAACAACACTACATTGGCCAATACCAAAAACACACATCTGACACCCATACACACACCACACCCACACCACTATAAAACACACACCCACATTACCCAGAACCCTTTACAATGACAAATCATAGACACCAGACTGACACCAAGACCACTTAGACAACTAGACACACACCACTTACACCAATACATCCCTCACGCACCCCATATTCCACACCCCACCATGGACCCACAGGCCACCAGAATCTCTCCTCCTGCAGAAGGTGAACCACCCCGCAAACGTTCCCTGCGACCCAGACAGAAGCCAGACACACTTGCCAAGACCACTGTCAGGAAATGAGACTCTGCTGAATGTCCCCCTTGTGTCCCACTCAGTCACCTTGTCCACCTTGAAATGCCGTTGCTCCCCTTCCAATGTCTACTTGAACACTGCACCTGGGCTACAAACAGACTTGAACAATACCCTGGGCTTTTTTCCATCATTATACCATTCCATTGCACTTCCCTCTCAATTTGTTAGCACTACAATAAACACCCTTGAACACAACTCTACTACTTGTATGTCATGTGTTGAAAAAGTGTATTTATGGAAACAGTTACATCCATTTCAAATTAACTGTACATTGTGAGAGCATAGAAATAATGACCTGTAGCTTGCTGTAGTCAGCACATCAGTCACCTTTGTCATAGCACCAACATCTGTAAATGATAAACCATAGGTGACAGTAAGTAGAGGTAAAAGGAAGTGAATGCCATCATGCCCCAGCCACACAGGATCAACCAATAGTCATAGAAATGTGAAGTTGCACTGTCTCACCTGTGTGTCACTAGAAGTACTGGATAACTGATGTTCTGTTGTCCTCATCCTCATCTTCAGCCTCTTCATCCTCACTGCCATTAGGGTCTACTGCAGCCACAGGGGCATCTCCTGTCTCCTCCTTCTGCAGAAAAGGTGCATGGAGCCTAAGGGCCAGTTGTGCAACATGCAGCATGCCACGACTATCTGGCAGACCTTCTTGGGTGAGTAGCACAGAAATCCACCTGTCAGATGGAGGCACCTGAACCTGGCCTTCAGGAGGCCAAAGGTCCTTTCGATAATCCGTCGATAATCCATCTGGTTCGCCCATGTGCTTCATTATAACGTTCTTCAGGCCTTGTCCTGGCACTCCTCACAGGGGGTCAGCAGCCATGATAGGCTTGGGTAGCCAGAGTCACCTGCAGGTATTGAGGGACAATATTTAGCCACACACAATCCTATGAGGTTAACACCAGAGGCATACACTAACATAAACTGGGTGGGGATGAAGGCTCACCTATTAGCCACACCCTGTGCCTCTGTAGTTGGGCCATCACATTTGGGATGCTGCTATTCCTCAGGAAAAAGGCATCATGCATCAACCCAGGATACTTAGCATTCACGTGGGAGATGTACTGGTCCGCCAGGCACACTATCTTCACATTCATGGAGAAGAAAATGTTACGATTCCTGAACACCTGTTCATTCTGGCGGGGGGACAAACGCAATATGTGTACCGTCAATTGCCCCAATAATATTGGGGATATATCCCATTGCATAGAACCCGGCCTTCACAGTGGCCAAATCTTCCACCTGGGGGAAAGAAATGTAGCTGCACTTGTGTTTTATCAGGGCAGACACCACTGTTGCTGGTATGAAAGAGAACATTGGCTGTGACGTTCCTGCTGCCAAGCCCACTGTCACTTGGAAAAAACCCGTGCCCAGGAAATGGAGCACTGATAACACTTGCACAAGAAGGGGGGATCCCAGTCGGATGATGGATAGATGAGATCAGGTCTGGCTCCAACTGGGCAAACAGCTCTGTGATTGTGGCCCTGTACAGTCTATAGGTGAGTATAATGTACCTGTCCTCAAGTGTAGCTAAGTCCACAAGGGGTCTGTACATAGGGGTATGTCTCCACCTTCTATTCATCTGCAGCGGTAGGTATCCGTAGTGAGTAGGTTGTCACAATTGGAACAACAAAACCACAACAGCAGTCCACATGGTGCTCTTATGTATTGTGACAGTGTGAATGGCGAAGTATGTGCTAATCTAATCTGTGACGCAACAATTGTCAATATGCCTGTTCCCCTCCCCCCCCGAAATGGCGACCAGCTGTCCTGTATGTAGGGACAGGTGGAAATGAGGTAACTCCGTCAACATTGGGCGTTGCAGAGTAAGGCGGTCTTGCACCGCCGTACAATTCCTCATTGGATAATATGGGGCTCCATGGAGTATAGTGGCCAATAGGGATCTACACCGGCGGTGACGGTGTACACCGCCGCGGACGTGATCGCCATTTTCTATCTCAGTCTTCACTTGTTTCCTGACCTTCAACAGGAGAAGACCTACACTGTGTGTGCTGATGTGACCTGTGTCTGGAACCTACCATGGCCCGTGTGACCGGGGAAAGGGCCCCTGCCTTCACTTCAGAGGAGTTGGAGCGACTGGTGGATGGGGTCGTACCCCAGTACGGACAGCTGTATGGGCCTCCAGACCATGCATGTGGCAAGGATCCATGGAGATGTGTGTGAAAGCATTGTGTAAGGGTGGGTGGGGGTTGGGGAGATTGTCTGTTGGCAGTGTACATGTTGTGTGCTGGCCTACGTGTGTGCCAATGGTGATGGAAACGGGTATGGTGGGCCATTTGTGTGACAGGCTGGACTGTTTGTTTAATGGGGGTCTCCTGTCTGTATTCCCTCTGCAGGTCAGCGCCCATCAAAAGAAGGGATTATGGCGTGCCATCGCCAAGGATGTGCGGACCCTGGGGGTCTATGGCAGGCAGAGCACCCACTTTCGAAAACGGTTGGAGGACCAGAGACGCTGTGAATGGAAGACCGTGGAGGCCCAGCTGAAGATGGCCTCCCAACAAGAAAAGGGGGCCTGTCGGACCCTGACCCCCCTGATGGCCTGCATACTGGCAGTGGCCTACCCTGAGCTGTATGGGTGCTTGAGGGCATCACAGCAGCCACAAGGGGGTGAGTACAGTGGGTATCAATACATATTTTGGCTGGTGGGGTGTATCCTGGTGGTGGATGTGTGTTACTGGGTGAACCTAAGGCCAGGCCAGAAATTGCAGCGTGGGTCATCTGAAGGGTAAGGGGTGTATGGCAAAAACAGGTGACCTAGCTTGTTAGCAGTCCATTTCTAGGCAGGGCATCGTGGGTCCCAGGAGGGCTGCAGTTGGCGGTGTGTGGTCCTCATCTTGCCTTAGTGACTAGCTGTATCACTGGTAGTGCAATGCATAGTGCTTAAGCCTGTTCCCTGTGTGTGACGGTGATGTGTATGCCAACTGTGGTGTTGGTGCAGTCATTGACCCAGTGTGTCCTTTGTTTCTCTCCCCCCTTTCTTGTTTTGTCATCCTGCCCTTGTGTGCATTAGCATCATCTGGCGGAGGAGCAGGGGCACCGGTGACAGAGGGAGCTGCATCCCACAGGACCCTGGAGGCAGAGTCCACCAACGCCGAGGAAACCAGTGGGACGGAGGGCGAGGGGAGCACCCTGGCAGAGACTGGAGGAGACAATACAGACTCAGATACCTCCTCCGATGGGAGCTCCCTGGTACCAGCACCACCCTCCCAGTAGCCCCTCAGCGAGTTTCCTGTGCCCGGTCACCCAGGAGGGTGGGCATCTCCTTTACCCCAGGCACCTCAGGCCCTGCCCCAATGAGCCCTGCTGCCCTGAGTGAGGAGGCTATTGACCTCCTGAGAACCATCTCTGTAGGGCAGTCAACCATTGTGAATGCCATCCAGGGGCTGGCTTCCCAAATGCAGAAATGCAGTGCATTCCTGGAGGGCATTCACAGTGGATTGGTGACCCAACAGAGATCGATTCAGGCTCTGGCCTCCTCTCTGATGGCAGCTATTGTCCCTGTTTCTACTGTCCCCACTCCAACTGCCACTTCTCAGTCCCATTCTCCTCAACCCCAATCCATCCCAGGCACACATACAGACGAGCATGCACACAAGACAGCACCCAAGAGTGTCACAGGCAAACACAGGGACCACACTTCCTCCCACAAGCACTCATGCAAACACCATAGAGTTGCAGACACAACATCCACTGACTCCACTGTCTCCCCCCCTCCTCCTCCTCCACCTCCCGCCCAGTGACGTTCACACTAACACCTGCATGCACTACATCAACATCCACTATTAGCATCACCACACCAAGCAGAACACACACCTCACTGGCAGACACCTCCACAACAGCCATGCACGCGTCCCCTCTGTCCTCTCCCACCCTGTCTATCCCCCCTAAAAGACACAAACGCAAGCACTCACACACCCAACAGCCATCCACCTCACATCAGCATACAGCCCATGCATCTGCACCCAAATCTAGCAGACATACAACGCCAACAACCACTCCCTCAACCTCCACTCCCATCCCTCCTCCCGCCCCCGTCCCTAAGAAGCTTTTCCTTGCCCAATTTGACCTCTTCCCTCACCCTCCGCCCCCGTCCTGCACGTATGAGCAGGGTACCAAGGACACAGCCCAGCACCTCAGCCAAACAGTCCACGGGGACAGTGTAGCACCACCTACTCATGGTGGTAAGGATACCACACCTCCATTGAGGAAGGGGAAGGAGCCAGCACCACCAGGCAAGAAGGGGAAGGAGCAAGCACCACCAGGCAAGAAGGGGAAGGAGCCTGCATCACCAGGTGAGAAGGGGAAGGAGCCTGCATCACCAGGCAAGAAGGGGAAGGAGCCTGCACAACCAGGCAGGAAGGGGAAGAGCCGATCCACCCCTGCCAGGAAGGGTAAGGGATCCACGACCCATGTACTGGAGGAGACGATGCCCTCTACTCCAGTGGAGGCTGTCAGAGTGACAACTACATCACCACCAACTGTCACAGGGCCCCCACTGCCAGCTGATGAATTGCAGCCATCAGAGAGAGCAGAAGAAGTCCAGGAGGCTCCTCCATCCACCACCACACTGTAGCCATCCGAAAGTGCAGAAGTGGCCCAGGAGGCACCTCCATCCACCACCACACTGCAGCCTTCACCGCCAGCGGACGCTATGTAGGCCACACTCCAGAGGCTGCTGTACGAGTTGCCCCTCCAGAAGCAGTGGGAAAGTCACCCACTCCAGAGACTGTGGCCTTGCACTCCCCAGGACAAAGCAATGGTCACGTTGCCCCATCCAGAACCAGTGGAAAAGTCACCCGCTCCACAGACTGTGGCCTTGCACTCCCCAGGACAAAACAATGGGCAAGTTGCCCCATCCAGAACCAGTGGAAAAGTCACCCACTCCAGAGACTGTGGCCTTGCACTCTCCAGGACAAAGCAATGGGCAAGTTGCCCCATCCAGAACCAGTGGGAAAGTCACCCACTCCAGCGACTGTGGCTTTGCACTCCCCAGGACAAAGCAATGGGCAAGTTGCCCCATCCAGATCCAGTGGGAAAGACACCCACTCCACATACTGTGGCCTTGCACTACCCAGGACAGAGATGTGGGCATGGAGCCACCTCCAGAACCAGTGGGCTTATTCCTGCCTCCGGCTGAGGTGCCTGCCTATTTGCAAACAGATGCCCCTGCAGTGTACTATCCGATGTGGTCAGGATTCGAGTTGAGTCTTAGACTGTGCCCTATGGCTGTGTGGGCCCTTTGAACATTGGACTGGGCAGTGTCCCTTTGTGTACATGTGTACATATCTGTTTCATTGACAAATCAAATTAGGTATTTTGATGTTGCTCTGATTACAATCACTTTTATCCATTCCTGTTGTCCTTGCATTATTCTGCCGTTTTTCGGGGACATATTGTTTTTCGTGTGCAGTTGGTTGTGTGTATGGTGTGTGAGTGTCGGGTGTGTGTTGTGCATGTGTGGGTCACTCTCGTCTTCCTCACTCCCTCCCTGTTGTGCTAGGCATCTGTACTCACCATCGTCATCTTCGCCGGCGTTGGTGTTCCAGGTGGAGCCTTACATAGCAGCTCATTGGAAAGACTTTCAGTTCGGGTTCCATGGCGGCGTTGTCCTTCCCTGTGTCTCCGATGGTGAATCCTTTCTCTTCAGTAATGCGTTTCCGCCCAGCTTTTGATGGCGTTGGTACTGCCCCGGAAAAGGTGGCGGAGTGATGTGTCTTAATATGGTGGGCGGTACATTGTCTTCCGCCTGGCTGTTGGCAGCTATCACCGTGGTAACTTTTGTTAACACCCTGGCGGCTGGTGTGGTACATTGGCTGTCTATGGGAGTTATCACCGCCATGGTCATAATTTGGCGATAGTTACCACCAGCCTGTTGGCGGCATTATTGTCACTTTATCACTCACCACCAGGGTCATAATGAGGGCCTATATATCTTTTAGATTACGCCTCCCACTTGATAAGCAAACCAGAGCCAAATTAAGGTATGAATGCCCAAGACCTTCCTTAACCTCTAAAAGCACATCTACCCCAAACATTTACCAACCCCTCTTTACTTGCTTTTTTCAAATTTGGTAAACATCCCCGTAAGGAAGTTGATAAAGCCTGGTCAACCTGCTATAACAAATTGACATAGTGGGCTCTTTAGCCCACATTTTCGAAACGGCTGAGGCGGCCAGATTGGACAATAGCAACGTTGATCATTTAGACATCTCATTATGGATTCAGAGAGCCATCTGCCTACTTGGCAATGCCAATGCTGGTATCACTTATGAATGAATGACAGGACTTTTGTTAAAGTTGGATCCTAAACTTGCAAACCTAGCAACTCTTGACCCTGGTATCAAATCGAATGGTCTTCTCTTTGGTGAATCCTTCATCAAAGATCTGAGTAGATATGAGTAGATATGTAACTACTTTTTCTTATATGTCTTCTCCCACTGTGTTTTTGCATGGGCCGGTAGAGGCAGGAGCTTCTATACCGGCCATTCCTATCGCCAACTAGGTTCCAGAGGCCCCTTCAACTCGTCATACTGCTTTCAGGACTACAAGCCTCAATTCTACCCACAAAGGGGTTGTTAGGGTTTGTACACAGCAAAGAGCATGTCCCCTCTCACTGCACTAGTGGGTTCTGTAATAGCTCCCTTTTAAACTTACTATTAAAAGCCTTTCTTGTTATTTCACCTTCCCCCCCCCTAGGCTTCTGTGTATGTTGTTTAATGTGCTGTTTTGTTTACACATTGGGCCTTGCTTTTACCAAGGCTTCTTTAAAACACTCCTCCCTAGGCCATGTGTTAATCCAACTCATTTGCATAATAACTGAAACTCTGCACACCTTTCAAGACCATGTGCAGCATGTGAGGACCACACCCAGCTCTTCAAACCACACCCAGCTCTGCACACCTTCCAAGAACATGTGCAGCATGTGAGGACCACACCCAGCCCTTCAAACCACACCCAGCTCTTTGAGCCACACCCAGCCCTGTCTATAAAAGGCATCCCCTGAGCCTCACCCAGTGCTTGTGCTCGTCTACCTCCAGCTTACCTGAGAACAGATCCCTCGGCGCTGGCACTCCTGCTCTTTACAGACTTTCTTTGACTTCAATGGGCGCAGCTGCTGGCTCTTCCTTCTTCCGGTTTCCGGTTCCTCCTTGCCTCAGCCTCTCTCCTACGAGTAACCTGCAAAAGAGAAAGAAGACAAGGTTAGACTGATCAGTATCTCTTGCCAGCAACAAGTAAGTGCAAAACTTTTTATTACCTGAGGAAGCTTTGACGGCAATTTCTGGATTCGTGTATAGACAGTTTGATGCGAAGTGCCTTCCACGAGCATTGTGATTCAGGCTCTTTGTTGCAGAAGTATTTTGCGGAACTTTGTGAAGCGGACATTGGTTTTTTTTCATGGAACTTTTGGGAATCGAACAGTGAAAACCATTGACAGCAAGGCAAACAGTAAATCAAGGACTTGCACAAATTACATGCTGTATTTTGATGTAAAAGTACAGTATTTGTTTTATAAAAGATTCTGGAAATATGGGAAAAGTGAGTCTACTATTGGGAATTTAGGCTTTAGTTATATTATGATGAATGTTTGATATTGGTAATTCTGATAACGGTATTTGTTTAATGTTTTAGAAGCTTTACAGTAATAGAAAACACATCCCAGAGCAGTAACACATTCCAAACCTGGAAACTAGAGACCAGGATCCAAGAGGTACTTTTAGAAGAGAATTTCTAATAAATAAAGGGATAGTCAGGAACCCATTTAGGAATAGGTTGCACTTATCTGTTCTTTGTTTATGTTTCATTAGGCACCAGTTTCTACAAAAGTCAGAAAGGGCCGCAGATTTGTGCAGCACTTCAACAGTGGAAACGCAAGAACGGTGTTGTCTTTTTATTTTTTATTTTATCCACTTCCCCCCTTCCCTTGAGCTTCTGTTCTTAGTGCACTGTTTTAAAAACTAGTGTGCTGGAACAAGCAGTTTCAGGGTGGGGTCGGATTGTCTTCAACCTCCATCAGAACTGAACAAGAACTCAGGTGAGCTGGGCTTTGACAGAAGCACAAGCCTTAAAAAATTTCAGTTCTGGTGGATGATGAATACCGGGGAAGAAATAGAGGGCATTGACGTCACGGATATGGCGCTGGCCCTAAATGAGGACTTGGCTCATAATGAATCAGTGTCTGGCATCTTACAACATATGCAAGAGGAAATAGAGAGATTAAAGATGGAGAATACCTCTTTAAAACAGGATTTAAGCAGGTATAAATTTAGGGGATCTCAGTGGAACACAGCTTCTACGCCTTTGTTTAAAACCTCCTCAGAGACAGGGGCGCCATCAAAACATACAACTTTGCCTTCCCCAGTTGAGGTTACTGTTAATGTTCCTAATGTTGTGCCCTTAGCAGCACCTGAACGTTTTCATGGAGATAGTAACAAATTCCATGTTTTTATCAATCAATGTCAATTACACTTCATTTGTAAGCCACAACAGTTCCCTACTGATGATACGAAAGTGGCATTCGTCTTGTCTTATTTGGGTGGCACAGCAGCCAATTGGTCAATTCCTTTCGTGGATAGAGATGATCCCATCCTCCATAATTGGAATCAATTTAAACGTACCATGACCAGCCTTTTTGCAAAACACACTTTCATGCAGGCAAGTGATAATGAGCTTTTAAATCTTAAACAAGGTAACAAGGATTTACTGACCTATCTCACTAGTTTTAATCGTTTACTCACCAAGACACAGTGGCCAGAAGAAAAGCGTGTCTCCCTTTTTTATAAAGGTTTGAGAGACGAGTTAAAAGACGCGCTGGCTCATATCGTTGATTTGCCAAAAGACTATTCGGACTTTGTAGATTTAGTTGTGAAATTAGAACATAGACTAGGAGAAAGAAAGAGAGATAAATACAAACTGGAATCACGGTTAACTTTTATTAGACACGAGAAGAAAGACACAGATAATAAACTCCCTGAACCAGAGCCTATGCAAATAGGGACACTCAGAGGTCCACTCACATCAGAGGAAAAAGAAAGAAGGAGAAAATTTCAATTATGTTTATATTGTGGCAGGGCAGGTCACTTTGCCAGAGAATGTCCAGTAAAGTCTAAAACTCCACGAAAGGGTGCTGTTTCCTCCACCTCCTCAACTGAATCGGGAAACGATTAAGCTCGACAAGGGGAGAGGTTACTTGTTCGAGAAAACATCTTAATCAAACCTCTAATGCTGCACCCTTCAGGGTACCGCACATACCTAGACATTTCATAATTCAGGTCGTTTTAATTGTTACTACCCAAGTGAGGCATTCTCTCCCTGTCCTACTGGACTCAGGCGCAACAGGAAATTTTGTGGATAATAAGTTAGCTGAAATCTTAGGACTTCCTATGTGCCTAAAGCCTTGTCCAGAAGCAGTATGTGCAGTGGATGGGTCAGAATTGACCTCTGGATTAATCACAAAACAAACAAGTCCACTTGTTATGGTCTGTCAGAACGGGCACACAGAGGTGATTATCTTTGATCTAATAGATACTCCTAATTTTGGTTTGATTCTCGGGGTACCCTGGTTAACAACTCATAACCCAAAAATTGATTGGGTGAATAGAACTGTTACTTTGGATTCCTCTTTCTGTAGAACCAATTGCTATCAAGAAGCAGGTACAGAACAGAGCACAGTATTACACTGTGCTAGTGTTACACAAGATGAACCAAGTCTCCCTCCTGAATATTCTGACTTTAAAGACGTCTTTGATCCAGTAAAGGCTAGTGTGCTGCCCCCACATCGGTCTTATGACTGCCGTATAGATCTTATCCCAGGGGCCCCTTTACCTAATAACAGAGTATATGCTTTGACTGACGAAGAAACCAAATACTTAAGAACCTACCTAGATGACCTACTACAGTCTGGGTTCATCCGTCATTCCACATCTCCGGTGTCATCTCCACTCTTTTTTATCCCGAAGCCGGATAAATCCCTGCGCGCGTGTATCGATTATAGAGGACTAAATAAGGCTACAATAAAGAATAAATATCCTCTTCCTCTAATACCTGTGTTGTTGGATCAATTAAGACATTCTACTGTATACACTAAACTAGATCTGCGGGGAGCTTACCACCTGGTCCGAGTAAAAGAGGGGGATGAGTGGAAGACAGCTTTCAAGACAAAGTTTGGTTTATTTGAGTACACAGTAATGCCCTTTGGGTTATGTAATGCCCCTGCGGCCTTTCAGTTCTTTATAAATGAGGTCCTACACGAATTCCTGGACGTTTGTGTCATAGTATACATAGACGACATCCTCATTTACTCTAAGAACTCAGAAGAACATACCCAACATGTTCGTGCAGTATTATCAAAGTTAAAAGAAAATCATCTTTTTGCTAAGTTAGAAAAGTGTACTTTTAATGTCAGCAAGGTGGACTTTTTAGGATACTGCCTGTCACCTCAAGGAATAACTATGGATGTAAAGAAAATCAGTGCTATTGCTGATTGGCCAGAACCATCCTCTGTAAAAGATATTCAGAAATTTCTGGGTTTCGACAATTTTTATAGGAGGTTTATTGCACATTTTGCAGACATTGCGGCCCCAATAACTACCTTGTTGCGGAAAGGGCAACGATTTCTTTGGACTGATGAGGCGGCACACGCCTTTCAACTCCTAAAACAAAAGTTCACTTCAGCCCCAATTCTGAAACATCCTGATCCTGACTTGCCCTTTTTTGTTGAAGCGGATGCTTCACAAGTAGCTTTAGGAGGAGTTCTCTCTCAACGAGATGCAGTAGATGGCCAGTTACATCCTATAGCCTTCTATTCCAAAAAGTTATTGCCAGCTGAACAAAATTACACTGTGGCTGAAAGGGAACTACTAGCCATCAAAGTAGCCTTTTCAGAATGGAGGCACCATTTAATGGGAGCCAAGTACCCAGTTACAATCTTTTCTGACCATAAGAACCTACAGTTTTTTGGATCACTTAAAGCACTAACACCACGTCAGATGCGCTGGTTAATTTTTTTTAGCACATTTGACTTTGTTATAACCTATAGACCAGGTGCACAACAAATTCAATCTGATGTGTTATCTAGATACGGACATACCTCAGACATGAAACAAGATAAAATAGGAGAACCCATTATTCCTCCCCAAAAGTTGTTGGCACCAGTACAACAGAAGGATTTCATCACAGATCTATATAATGCACACATGCAAATAGCACCTCAGGATTGGTTAAAGGATTCCCATAACACAATACAACGAGGTTTATTGTATCACGACAACATGCTGTTAGTGCCCACCTCTGAATTACAAACACAGGTGATAATTTGGCATCACGCCTCACCGTTGGCAGGTCATCCTGGTTGGGTAAAAACCCTGGAAAATGTGCAAAAAACACTTTTGGTGGGACACTATAAGAAAGGACATTAAGCAATTTGTCACTACCTGTCCAATTTGTGCAAGACATAAATCTTCTCATAAGGCTCCTGACGGCTTGTTAATACCAATGCCAACACCCAAACAACCTTGGCACACTGTGAGCGTAGACTTTATTGTAGGTTTACCACCTGTAAAATCCTTCACAACAGTGTTGGTTATAGTGGATTTTTTATCTAAAATGGCACATTTTGTACCATTACGGAAATTACCCACGGCGGCAGAATTTGCTGATATTTTTATAAGGGAAATTGTGCGTTTACATGGTTTGCCAAGCAAAGTGGTGTCAGACCGAGGGAGCCAGTTCAACTCCAGATTTTGGAAAAAATTATGTGAAAAACTGAAAATAGATGTGGCCTTATCCACTGCTTTCCACCCAGAGACAGATGGACAGACTGAACGACTGAACCAAACCTTACTTCAAACGCTACGTTGTTTATTGGCTGATTATTCTAGTGAATGGTTGGAAGCTCTTCCTGTAGCAGAGTTTGTTTATAATAATACTGAGCATTCAGCTCTACTTTGCTCACCATTCTATTTCTTGCAGGGGTATCATCCAAGAGCTATACCCATTTTGTTAGAAGATTCCCTGTTGCCTACAGTAACGGATAGACTAACGAGGTTAGGTGACATACAAGACAAAGCCAGGAAACATTTATTAAAGTACAAGGAAAGCATGAAAAGACAAGCAGACAAACACAGGTCTGAGGCCCCAATGTATAAAATTGGTGACAAGGTATGGCTCTCCACAAAAAACCTAAACATAGAGGGATCCCGAAAGCTGCAACCACGTTTCATTGGACCCTTTAGTATAACTGCCATAGTAAACCCGGTAACAGTAAAATTAGATTTACCAAAAGAATATCCAGTACATACTACATTCCATGTGTCCTTGCTTAAGCCGTACAACTCAAAAACCCGACCTGAACCACCACCTCCACCCATACCAATTAAGGGAAATCTGGAATATGAAGTGAAAAGCATAAAAGACTCAAAAAGAATTAGTGGACGTCTGTTTTATTTAGTAGAATGGAAAGGATATGATGAATCTGAGAATTCATGGGAACCAGCATCATATGTACATGCCCCACAGCTGATTAGACGGTTTTATTTAAAAAATCCAGGAAAACCCCGTCCTGTAGGAGGGCCTTTGAGGGGGGCAACTGTTAGGGTTTGTACACAGCAAAGAGCATGTCCCCTCTCACTGCACTAGTGGGTTCTGTAATAGCTCCCTTTTAAACTTACTATTAAAAGCCTTTCTTGTTATTTCACCTTCCCCCCCCCCTAGGCTTCTGTGTATGTTGTTTAATGTGCTGTTTTGTTTACACATTGGGCCTTGCTTTTACCAAGGCTTCTTTAAAACACTCCTCCCTAGGCCATGTGTTAATCCAACTCATTTGCATAATAACTGAAACTCTGCACACCTTTCAAGACCATGTGCAGCATGTGAGGACCACACCCAGCTCTTCAAACCACACCCAGCTCTGCACACCTTCCAAGAACATGTGCAGCATGTGAGGACCACACCCAGCCCTTCAAACCACACCCAGCTCTTTGAGCCACACCCAGCCCTGTCTATAAAAGGCATCCCCCGAGCCTCACCCAGTGCTTGTGCTCGTCTACCTCCAGCTTACCTGAGAACAGATCCCTCGGCGCTGGCACTCCTGCTCTTTACAGACTTTCTTTGACTTCAATGGGCGCAGCTGCTGGCTCTTCCTTCTTCCGGTTTCCGGTTCCTCCTTGCCTCAGCCTCTCTCCTACGAGTAACCTGCAAAAGAGAAAGAAGACAAGGTTAGACTGATCAGTATCTCTTGCCAGCAACAAGTAAGTGCAAAACTTTTTATTACCTGAGGAAGCTTTGACGGCAATTTCTGGATTCGTGTATAGACAGTTTGAGGCGAAGTGCCTTCCACGAGCATTGTGATTCAGGCTCTTTGTTGCAGAAGTATTTTGCGGAACTTTGTGAAGCGGACATTGTTTTTTTTTCATGGAACTTTTGGGAATCGAACAGTGAAAACCATTGACAGCAAGGCAAACAGTAAATCAAGGACTTGCACAAATTACATGCTGTATTTTGATGTAAAAGTACAGTATTTGTTTTATAAAAGATTCTGGAAATATGGGAAAAGTGAGTCTACTATTGGGAATTTAGGCTTTAGTTATATTATGATGAATGTTTGATATTGGTAATTCTGATAACGGTATTTGTTTAATGTTTTAGAAGCTTTACAGTAATAGAAAACACATCCCAGAGCAGTAACACATTCCAAACCTGGAAACTAGAGACCAGGATCCAAGAGGTACTTTTAGAAGAGAATTTCTAATAAATAAAGGGATAGTCAGGAACCCATTTACGAATAGGTTGCACTTATCTGTTCTTTGTTTATGTTTCATTAGGCACCAGTTTCTACAGAAGTCAGAAAGGGCCGCAGATTTGTGCAGCACTTCAACAGTGGAAACGCAAGAACGGTGTTGTCTTTTTATTTTTTATTTTATCCACTTCCCCCCTTCCCTTGAGCTTCTGTTCTTAGTGCACTGTTTTAAAAACTAGTGTGCTGGAACAAGCAGTTTCAGGGTGGGGTCGGATTGTCTTCAACCTCCATCAGAACTGAACAAGAACTCAGGTGAGCTGGGCTTTGACAGGGGTAGAGGTTTTTGAAGTCGAGGATAGCGGAATTCCAAATACAGTATCCAACAAGGTAAGTCGTCCTTCTGGCCTTCCTCCAGTAGGGGGTTATCTTCAGTTTTTCCTTTCAAAATAGCAAACAATAACTGCAGATCCTTGGGTTTTGAACACTATACAAGTTTACCAAATGGAGTTTTACACAGTCCCTTATCAAGATGTGTTCCCTCATCCTCAACATTTCTCCTCAGACATGTCCAACCTAATTTCTAAATAGGTTCACTCTCTCCTACTAAAGAATGCAATTAAAAAACAGTTCCAGATCCTTCAGGCTTTTTAACCTCCTTGTCTCTAGTCCAAATGAAAAACAAAAACGTGAGACTGTTATCAATCTCAGAACCTTCAGTTTGTCATCTACCATAATTTAAAAATGAAAACAATAGTACATCTCAGAGTTGCTCTACTTCAATTCCATTATATGGTACATCTAGATCTTCAAGATGCGTATTTCACAATCCCCATTCATTCAGACCACAGAAAGTTCCTTCAGTTTCAGTGGCAGGGAAAAACGTACCAGTTTTCTTCCCTTCCTTTCGATCTCTTGTCAGCACCATGGTGTTTTACAAAAGTAATGAAACCAGTAGTGGCATATCTCCAGTCTCTGGGAATCAGACTAATAATTTACCTAGACCACATCCTTCTCATGAGTCAGAATTCTCACACACTTCTATCCCATCTTCACCTCACATGCTCTCTCCTATCACAGTTGGGTTTTTAATAAACAAAGATAAAATCAATTATGACTCCCACTCAATAAATAGAGTTTCTAGATTTCTTGATGAATTCTTCGACTGCTACTCTCCATCTTCCTCAACAAAAAGTAAAAGCTTTCAAAGCATAAATTCTTCAAACACTTCACAATTCTCAAATCTCTCTCAGACATCTGACCAGAATAGGAAGCATCCTCTCGTCAACCATTTAGGCCATTTTTCCAGGCCCTCTTTATTGCTGAGCACTCCAACGTCTAAAGAGTCGACATTTGAGAAAAGGGCTTGCTTATTCCGATCTTATAAACATTGATTCAGAGTCTCGCTCGGAGCTTCAATGGTGGATGATCATTTAGACAGTTGTGTTAAAATCCGATACAAGCCTGATGGGCTGGGAAGCCCATTGTAGTCCTATTTCGACTGGAGATACATGATCCATTGAGGAGTCCAAATGGCATATCAATTGTTTAGAAATGCTTGTGGGCTCCTTTGCAATCAAAAGCCTAGCAAAAAACAAAATACAGTGTTCCATCCTCCTCCGTATGGACAATATTTTGGCTGTCCGATACATCGACAACCTAGATGGCACCAGATCAAAACCGCTAGTGGAACTGACAAAAAGCCTGTGGGAATTGTCTTCTCAACAGAATTTCTCTCAGTGCAGAATACCTTCCAGGCAATCTGAATTTAACCGCAGATTGGCACTCCTGTTTCCTACGAGATTACAGCGATTGGAGACTTCATCCCTCTATGCTCCAGTCTCTTCTTCACAAATGGGGTCCCTTTTCCATTGATGTTTTTGCTTCCTGCTTAAATTCCCACTTACAAAGATTTTTCAGTTGGCGTCCAGATCCTCTGGCTTTAGCTACAGATGCTTTTCTTCAGGACTGGTCTATGTCAGTTAACTATGCCTTTTCTCATGATCACCAGAGCTCTGGCTCATGTCAGATGTCAAAAAGCCACAATAGTAATAGTAGCTCCTTTTTGGAAATCCCAGGTGTGGTTTCCTCCCCTACTAGAACTGATTTCCCACTCCTTCTCCCATTGTTCCCCTCTTTTCTTCTGGGTCCTTCAGGTCATCCCCACAATGTGGTACTCAACAACTCCCTCATTCTTTCAGCTTGGGTCAGCTCAATTTGCCAACTTTATTTTGTCAGAGGCCTCAGAATTAATTAATAAAGCATGCACTCCATATACCACAAAAGCTTACAAATCTGCCTGGACTCTTTGGTCAGGCTGGTGTATGTGAAGAAGTCTAGATCCCTTTTCAGCCTACGTAACCTATGTCATCAATTTTCTAGAGGGAGAAGCTTGTGCAAGTAAGTCTTACAGGACAATTAGTTTATACAGATGAGCAATTTCTATGCACCATACCTACATTAATGAAAAACCAGTGGGAGAACATCTGCTCCTATGTGGCTTGTTAAAGGGAGTAACATTTTCTAATCCACCTCTCCTTGAATATCCAAAATTGTAGGATGTAAAAGTTGTACTGCATTTGTTTGTCTCTTGGCCTGACAGTGCAGACCTCTGTCTAAAAATGCTTTTGGCCAAACACACCATCTTGTTGTGCCTTATCTCCATTAAATGTTTGTCAGAGTTTAAAGCCTTGGATTTTTCCTCTTGTCAATTTACTCCTACAGGGGTGTTGTTTTTTGTCAACAGATACACTAAGACCAATTTACACATTGTATTTTATCCTTATTTTCCAAATCAACCTACATTTTGTGCTGGACAGTGTCTAAAAGTATATGAAGAACACACCTCTGATCTCAGAATGTCCTTTCATTCACAACTCCTTATCTCTTTCCGTAAACCTCATAAACCTGTTTCTTGAACTATTCTAGCTATATGGGTCAGATGGGTGATGTCCCTTGAAGGTATTGATACTTTGGTCTTTGGGGCTCATTCTTCTGGGGGTGCCCTGGCCTCTAAAGCATTCTGGGTGGGTTCCAGACTTGAGGACATTCTGGTCCATTGGTCTAATGATAATGTTTTTAGGACATTTTATTGTAAACCAGTTCATACTGCAACTTCTGTAGTAATTAACATGCTTTGAAAAAGCATAATAGGAGGCTCAGTTCTTGACATAAAATGTAGATTTTCATGTAAATTATGAAGGAAAGTTTTAATTTTATTGAAGACTGTTCTGCTTTACTACTCTTATCTCATGACCGAGCTTACAAAACCTCTCTGGAATGCACTTTTGAGTTTAAAGAAGACATTTATTGTTATTATTACTTCACCACGAGGTTCCTGAGAGACGAAACTAGTAGGTTGGAAGCACACGTTCAAAAGTAGTCGCAGCAATGAAAGCAAAATATATCAAAGACCTTCTCAGCTGCAATGTGCACAGCAAATACATGTGATTATATTATAGCATAACTTCAAAGCAAAGCATAAAAGTCAAAATTGCATCACCGTAGGGCAAGGCTGTAGGGCCTATAACTCAGCTTCATCTTTCTGGGGCTTCAAGTTGATGACTCCGGTTCAACTGCAAGAAAGACATTTTCTACCCAAACGGGGACAGGCAACTGATGTCTGGTTCCTGTCTGAAGTCAAGATAGTTTCAATCTCTGTCGTCCAGAGCCACCCCTTAAAAGCAAACTCAGTGTGAGAACCGAAGAAACTTGGAGAGTGGCCAATTCTCCAAGCCTCACTCGTTCTCAGACTGGATTGAGAGGTAAACACAAAATCTACGTGCTCTTATCAGCTAGGGTCTGGTGTGAAAAACACAGCTTGGCCTATCTTGTGGAAAAATGCAGCTTGAAAAACACAGCTCATCTGCAATGTCTCAACTGCAATGTCTAACCCCACGTTAAAGCCAATAGGCAGCTAACCTAAATATCAAATGTAATGTCTAATGCCATGTCAAAGACAATAGGCAGCTAAACTGAATACAGAATGTAATGGCTAACTCCATGTGAAAGCCAATAGGCAGCTAATCTAAATACCAAATGTAATATCTAACTCCATGTTAACGCCAATAGGCAGCTAAACTGAATAATGTCCTACTGGTGAACATTGAGCAACTAATATGTGCAGTGGTGAAACACAAAGTCATTGGTCAAACACAATTAATAGCATCACAAAGACATAGAGGCGAGTATTATCCCATCACAACTCTTGGTAATTGACAACAACCACAAATTTGCCTCCTCCCTCCTAAGGGCATCTCAATGCCATGAAGAACTTCCACTCCTGTTACCGATCTGTTGGAGTTTCAGTGTTTTTCTTCATCGGGTCCTTTGGTCTCTCCAAGGAATTACTTGTTGATGATCTTTAACTGTTTTTGTTTATCTTAGCAGTTGCTATGGTATTTTCTATTTTTGCTTTGTTTTCCTAATTTAACTTCTCGCACAAGAAAAGAGGGCGCTTCTCAGTCAAGTATGGACATTATACGGTGGACAGGGTTACTATTGGCTGTTACTGCAATACGTTTGTCTTTCCCATTGGCTAGTTAATTGCTAAGCCTCCTGGGAATTGTTGTTATCTTGACTGCTGCTTTATTATTAAAGCAAGATTAGAGAAGCATGATAGGAGCCTCTGGTCTTGACATAAAATTTAAGTCCAAGCTTTCAGTGTCTGTCACAGAGCTGTTGTCAGCACTGTGCCGGCTGCCCACTCTTGCATTGAGTCCTGCACAGGTTCTGGTGCGGGATGTTGGAGGAACTCAGGGTGGAAGGACAGCAAGCCATTTTTAGGGTTGAGCGCACAAGATTGTAATCTCTCTTTGGCCCATATCACACCTGTCACTTTCAGTGGTTCATGGATTGCCTTTTAAAATCCGCTTGATTTCATTAGTGAAAGGCATGCATACGTCATGCCTTTTCCGGTGTTTAGCCCTCCTTGAACACACCAGGCAACTACTGAAAACATATGAGGCTCCATGTTTTTAGCATTGTTTCCGGACTACTTTAACTTTTGGTTTTCCATGCAGCGCGATCGCGCTGGGTTTTACATAGCACGATCGCGCTGGGTTTTACATAGCACGATCGCGCTCAGTTTTTTGGTTTTCAGTTTCAGCATGATCACGCTGCGTTTAACATAGTGCAATCGCACTCGTTTTTTTTTTCTTTCAAATTGTGTGGCGAGAAAAGTCCAGTTAGAGGTTTACAACGCTAATAGCTCTAACTCGAGTAAATGCGAGACCCATTGCATTACAAATGCTTGTTATTTTCTGTTTGGGCAGGTAAAAGGCACGTACTGCTGCTCCTAGTTTGCATTTGTATGGCAAAGGGATGATACTGCTAATGGCGGCAGGGTGCCAGTTTTTTGTAATCTCTCTTTGGGGCACGGGAGAGAAAGAGTATGGACAAGAGTGGTCGAGGAGGGTAGCGAGAAACCACGTATTTAATGTTTATATCTGGGTGTCAGAGAGGAGAAATGGCCAGGTGGTGCTGTCATATCTAATTTGTTATTAAACCACAGTGGAGGGAGTCGGAGTGGGGGAAGTCAGGCACTGCATGGCTCCACTATGTCTCCACCTGTACAAAACTGATCTGAGCAGAAGAGGGTTGTGGAGGGATCCAGAGTATACACAACAAAAAGGTGATGGAGGGTAACCGTTATTAGATTTACTTTCCATCTCAGGGTTACAAATGACATGATAAGATTACTCGAGTGACTCTCTCGTTGTCTAACCAACCATAGTTTTAGCTACAATTCAATAAATGAATGCCTTAACCCAGACCACGTTTTAAAGAAAAGACAAGCCTTTGAGAAGAAAAATGCTGCATAAGGTATAAAATAGGGATATATAATTTAAATGTTTTAGGCCAACAAAATGTAACTCAGCAGAAATCAATCTGAAAGGGGCATTTATTCATAGTCAGGGCCACTGGAGTTACACATTATTTTATGGAAAACATAGGGTTGGCTAAATCATATGGCAAAAATGTGCAAAGTATGTGGCAGTAAGAGCAAACTATGCAGCCTCCAGATGATATCAAAAGAATGTATGGTTCTTTAACAGGAAAACTATAGACATTCAGGACACCTTATTCAAATTTTTATTTGCCAACAAACTATCATTCTGTCAAACATGGAATCACGGGAATGCCATTTTATTAACAGTGTTTTTTTTCTTTGTTAAGTACAATAGGTTTGTAAGAGGCACGACATTTTACTTTGTAATAAATAAAAGCCTACGTGTGCCCATCTCTTATTATAAAAGGTCTGCCTCTTGTATTTAGCACACCCTAATTCAGCACTAACATTTATTTTCTGTTTTAGGTTATTCTTATTCGCAATAAAATGTCTCTAGAAGTAGCTCATTCAATTACAAACAGCCCTGCAGAACAACAGAAAATGCCTATTTAGGGCCTGGCACTGAGGGCTTCTTTCTCATTCTATCTAAATGTACGCCTTTAAACACAATCTCCGGGAAAACGATGAACATTTTTAGCAGTCATTTGCGAAACCTTGGCTGTTTGTCTCTTCGAGAGACATGGCCACTTTTCTGGTATTCAGAAACTGGTATCAAAAATGTACTATAGAGGTGCGAATGGTCACCACCATGAAGTTTAACTTCCTGGATTAAATCCATGTTAAACATTATTCTAATCACAAATAGATGTGTAAAGTGATGGGGTGTGTGCCATCAAGTAATGATAGCACGGAATGTCATCACCAAGTGTGGACCACTAGACGTTAAACTTTTAATTCTTGTAGCAGATGTAATGTGATGGGTTCCCCAAATTAGCGTTTAGGACCTAAAAGGAGATTACTCAAGCAGGACAGATTACCCTCTTCACACTGTGGCCTCACTGTGAGTGGTCACTTAACTCCCAGGGAGCTGGTAACTGAAATGGCCATAACTGGGTGTGGCCGGCCCCATTGTAATGAGGAAATCCACAGGAACTCCGTGGATGTGTTTACTTTCACATGGAAATTTCAGCTGCTGAAAGTGGACAAAACTGTCCGGCTCAAAATACCAGAATGATAAATTTCAGGTAAATCAGGCTCTGAATTGCAGATAACCCCCATTAATTCTTCGTGCCTTAGTGGACCCTCAAGGTCCAAACTGTTTTGGGTCGGAGTCTCCGTGCCCTGGTGTTTCCAGGACTCCCAGCGCTGGAGATGGGAAACACTGACCCATTTCCAGGGACACTTGTAATGAGAGCATTGACGTAGCAGTTACATCACGAAACCGAAGAAGGTCTTTCAGCCTACCCGTTTAGTGAGCCACATTAACTACCTTCTGATTCTTGTTGGTCTCTGACATTTTATAAGAGATACGAGGCCAGAGCAAGGGACAGAAAACAAACATGGCCATTGCGGCTGCCCCCAGTGCTTCCTTTCCCTCGTACTATCTCTTATCATCGGACCCTTCTGTTGCCGCTGTTAGTATTTCAAATAATCAAAAGACAGCCGAACTGGTTTTTAGAAAGGATGAAACCTAAGGGCGGAAATCTAGTGAACATTAATCAATAGGAAACATGTAAAGGTGGTTAAAATAAGTTTAAAAAAACATGAGTGGGAAATTAATAATTGGGACAATTTAGAGCAGACAGGCAGTAACCATGAACCCCGCACACTTTGGCGAATTGTATCCAATTGTGAAAAATTCACTAGCATCTTTTCGAAGGTAAACGTAGACGAAGAATGATATCACATCTCTAGGTAGATCCTTGGAATGTCAACTTGCTAGAATCCATTGGGAACCAATATATCCCTCTCAATGATTATATTACAAAACAGTGATGGATGCCCCAACCCCCTTGTTGACCATGGTGGAAGTACGCCATGTTCTTTGTTCAAAGAAAAGTGGGAAAGTATTAGGATTAGACAGTATCTGTTAATGCTAGATATTCAACACCGACATTTGAAGCTTGTACATTTCATTCAACTTCCTGCAGTCCATTAATTCATTCGGGGTGGTCGATGTTTCCTCAGCATCTTCTAAAACACGGCAATTCTTACACTTGTCCACCAGATGGCGATGCATCTCTTATGTATTCCTGTTTAAATATGCGTAAATTGTTCAACGTGGGTTAACTTAGTTCCGTGGCGCCTTCGTTTTGTGGTTAATAACTATCTTTCATTTTGCCCTTTTGGTAAATGTGTGTTAGATGTGATAAACAATATATGTAATTTTAAAGAGTATTTTTAGCGCAACCTTATAAAAAAACAAAAACGCAGCGTTTTACGTGTAGCAAGTGGAATACTTCAGTATATTCATAGCATAAAGGTATGCTGCATCATACCAAGGAATTCGGGTCGCATTGGTTTCACTTTCAGAAACTGGCCCCTCGTGGTGCGGACACTACTGGTGAAAAGGAAACTCGCTAGGAATTTGCTCTCCAACTTCACCTCTGCCTGTACAATCCTGAATGGATACTCTCGACATCCTCAACAGCACACCCATCATCGCTGGCAGTGCCACATCTGTAAGGCATGTTATGCCTAATCAGAAGCTGGGCTGAAACTAGAGGCAGAGCCTTCTTTATTCTTTGATCTTGTCCATGTTCTTTAGGGCAAGGGGCTGACGACGGACAATCCGCATGCAGGTTTGTTTAGGTGACATGCTGCACTGATTCAAGTTTACGAGAAGAGCACACTCCGTGCACAATATAGAAATGAATGTCTCAGCCATCTAACATGAGAAAGTGTTTGTGAAAATAAACACTGCAACATATTGTGATTTCGTTTTCATGTGACTGCTATTTAAAAGTCATGTGTGGATGTCGGGCGGAGGTGGGGGGCGGGTGGAGGGTGGAGGTTGTTGCACTGACGATTCCAGGGACCAGCTACTGCTTTCTGCCCTATTAAGAATCCCATGAATTATGGATAGGCAAGTTTTGATTATACCTAAGCAGACGAGTGAACTTTGGGAACTCAAGCCCTCTCGAAGGAGTATTCAGTTTCCAAAGTTTGCTCTCAGCTGAAATATTTTCACTTCTACCCCGATTCTCCGCATCTGGATGTCCCAACCAAAATAGGCACAACATTGTGTTACAGTCAAATCTATTTCCACAATAAAAACAAAATGCCCACATCTCTCTTAAGGGAAGACTGCGCTGTCTGAAGATGCACAGAGACACATTTCAAAAGGATGTATGAGCCCTCATTACAAATATCTAGAATTATTTTTGTCACCGATACTTCTCCATTCTATCATGCTATGTAAAATGTAGTCATTATAGTGTAGTATTTAGAAGAGAAAGTCCATATTTACTCACCCTTTTCACTCTTCTCTTACTTTTCACTGTCTTCCTCCTTATCCTTGTATCTCCCCTTTTGTCTTCTGTCTTGTATGTCACACTCTTCCTCTGCTCTGTCCCTCTCAAACCCTTTGTTCTTTCTTTCTCTCTCCCCCTCCCTGCTTGTCATTCTTATCTCACCAATTTTTCTGTCTCTTTTTCTCTCTCTCCTTCATGTTTCTCCCTTTTTCCTCAGTGGAATAGGATGAATGCAATGGACCCTAAAGCAAGCAAGAAAAATGGGCGCCCTTGCATCCATTTGGGTGATGAAATAAGGCTGTTCTTTAGGAGCACTAGACACCCTTCCACCCCTGCGCCACTGCACCTGCTACACTCCTGCTATTCTGTGTTTGTTTTCTTCATTTGTTATTTGGTCATTTTCTTTGCTCCTATTCCTGCAATATCTATGTCTATATCATGTCTTTATCTCAGGGGCGGCCCCTCCGTTATGGCAGAGGAGCGTCGCCCCACTGCTTTAAGGCCGCAGAAAAATAAGATGATAGTAAAATTATTTATTTATCATTTTATTTTTCATTATCAAGTCTGTCAGTCTAGGGCAGGGCGGGGCCATTCTCTACATCAGCAGGGGAGGAGTTGGAGTTGGGGCACTTTTAGTGCGCATGTCGGTTTGGCTGACCTTAAATGAGGTGTGAAAAGCTGCTCCCAGAGCAGAGACAGAGACTTAGGTATGGGGAGGTGTTCCTGTTCCTCTCGCAGGATGCCCATCTGGGCAGTGTCCAGGAACCTAACTAACTTCTAAGGGACCTCCCCTGTCACAGGCAGATGGTGATACCTGCACAGCCCCTTTCCTCGTTCCCCCAGGCAGGCCCCAGTGACAGTGGGGAGGGAAGTGCCCCAGATATGGTTTGAAATTACCACAGAGGAGAGGTTGCTCATTTTCCTGGCCACACCTTTGGGGTGGCCACACAGACTCTACACAGGGGGAGAGCAGTATCAGCATCTTGGACTTAGGCAGAGAGGGGAACTGTTAGATTTGCAGTAGGGCACACAGGAAATTGTGCAAAGATGGGGAAGGTAACTCCTGGAAACTTTTACCCCATTGGTCAGGATGGAGCCAGGAGTCAGCCACAGACGCGTGCCAGGCATAATTGTACCATACCCAGTACCCTCTCCAGAGCATTACTGGACATGAAAAAGATCGGAAGAGGACTGAACCTGTTCTCTAAGACCTGTGAAAATCTCTGAAGGATTGGACCTGCTCTCGCTCTGGTATCCAGGACAAAAAACTGGATTCAAAGGGTCATAAGACTGGCCTCCTATTCAAGGTAGAGTGAAACAGCAAGCTACATGAGGCCTTTCTTGCAACTGCCCAACTGCCCACTTCAACCTGGACCTTCCATGGACCCTGCTGTTGGTCTTTGCTGGCATACGTCCTGACTCTCAAGTGCTGTTTCTGTGGTTCTGGATCTCTGGGCTGTCAGAAGTGTACTCTTCTTAACAACCTGATAAACATGGAACTTTTAGCTTCAAGACCTCCTTTGGATCGGGGCCAACCTGACAAGTCTGTCTGACCAAGGTGCATTGCCACTGGGCTTAAGATTCAGGTTTCCTCTGCTTGGAGCCCTTCCAAAGCAGTAAATTAGATTCAGCGGGAACTTGCACAGATGGTGTTTGGCCTTATGAAGAACTCTTTGACTATAGACGGCAGCCTTGCCCTGCTGTTGGAATGTGAGCTTCAGGATAGAGACTAAGGGCCTGATTTAGAATTTGAAGAAGGGGAATATTCTGTCACAAATGTGACAAATATCCTGACTGCTGTATTATGATCCCATTATGTCTTATGGGTATCGCAGTATGGCAGGTGCGATATCTGTCACATTTGTGATGGAGTATTCCACCTGCCAAGTTCTAAATCAGGCCCTAAGTGCAAATGATAAAATCTTGACTGGGTGAAGATGCCAAAAGTATCTGTCCTGCAAAGGACCTTCCTTGGACTCCAAATTCAAGTTTCTCCTGGGAGAGCTTTCTCGACAAAAATCAACTGCTTCCCTAGGACCTCATCTGGTGGCTATCTGACCTTATGGAGGCCTCCTGGTGACAAACTGGCTGCCTTACCCCAGTAAGGACTTTGGACTTCCATTTTTAAAAGTAAGTTCCAAGGTAAAACTTACGACTGGGTCGAACCTCGGTTTTTGTTACCCAACCTGCACTCCATTAAGGTTGGCCTCAAATTGTGCAGAGGTCCCACACTACTGCAAACAGTTGACCAATGATGGCATTTAACACTTTTTGGAGCTATTTCTATTTAAAAAAATTAAAATTTATTTGTCTGGTTCCCCTCATTGGATTTTTGTTGTTTGGTGTCATTAAATTTCTTACAAAGTTATTCTAATTTTCTAAATTGGTTTAGGATTTTTCTTATGATGTGGTTTGACTTTATTTCGGTTTTGATACAGCACTAATACTTTACACATTACCTCTAAGTTAAGCATGTTTGCTTTGTGCCATAGCTCCCAAGGGGTTGAGCTCAGGTTTATTTAGTGACTTAAGCATTTCACCCTGACAAGGACTGTGGTTATTACTCAAGGTGGGCTATCACCCCCCCTTAGCTAATACCTAAATTTCTTACAGTAACCAGACAAGAAGGAAATGTGTATTAGGACAACCACCATTAGGAATACATAGGCTATGTACTAGTCAATGGGGATAGAAGCACCAAGTATCAGCCAATGTTAAAACGCAAGAAAGGTAGGCAGGAGCCAAGATGGCTACCTGAGCAGACACACCTTCCCATAGGTCTGGCTTGCCACAGACATAGTTCCCCCTTTCGGCTCCCCTTAGCCTGTTTTAGATACTTAAGTGACAGAACCAGCACCCAGAGGTTGAGACTGGGGGAAGCGGGGGAGTAACCACCCTTTGTAGACCCTGAAATGTGAGAAACTGCTGCAGCCTAAGTTGGAGTGCGCTCGGGAAGGCCAATGTGCAACATCAAGCAGGAGATGAGCAAGGCAGTTGTAGCGAGTGGAGGACGTAAGCGGACTGGTGGCTGCTGTTATACAATGGCCCTGGAGCACACACTCACTACAAGGATAGGGGCTGGCAGGACAGAGGTTGTAGGACAGTGACCTCCCAAGAAGTGTGAGGGGTGAGGATCACTGGGGCCGCGCTGAGACACCCCGAAAAATGGATGATGACTGCTCAGGAGTTTGGGCTGCACCCTGATCTCTTCTACTGTGGAGACATTTAGCAAAAGAGTCCACAGTCTCCTTTGACTAATTTGAACCGCCTGGGGAACTATATCTACTAGAAATCCAGAAACTCCCTTTAACTTCCTGTTTGTCATAATGGAAGACCAGTGCACCCATTGGTAACTGGAAAGGGCTGCACTGAATCAGATTAGCATGTGGTGTGTGAGCAGTTGGGGGGAATGAGTGAAACTGCAAGAATTCAGTAGGTGCATAGCAACTGAGCATCAATTTATAGCAGGAAGGGGTGTTGTTGTCCTCATACCAGGGAAAGAGACACAGTAAAATGGAGGGTTCCCCCTCAGAATATTACTCGATCCAAATGCTGCAAATATCTAAGAGCAGCAGAGGGTCGCACACCAAAAATAAGCATACAATTGAGGAGAACTAGGCTAGAATGGCACGGGGACCCAGAGTGAAGGACATGCAGAAACAGAATGAGGCTGAAGCCCCCTCCACTGCAGAGTTCAAATAGTTAGCATTGGAAGGCAATAGGGAAATAACTTTGAAAATAGATGGTGTGGCATCATAGTTGCTTTGCTGTGCCAGAATATGGGTAAAATACCCTACTGCATGAAAGAAGCAAAGGACACGATTGGTATTACTGAAGATACAATTGGGACCCACTCTCACCAATAATAAGAACAAAAAAGGTACCTGAAGTGGCTTGAGGATAAGTTGGAAAGCATAAAAAGGCAGATCCAGGCACAATAATGTCTCTATTTTGGACCTGTTGGAGGGAAATGAGACACAACCAAAGGAAACCTTTTGTGGATTTTTGGTCGCCCAACCTAGTGAAATCAGTGGAGGGGACAAACAAGATATAAATTTACAGGGCTCAAAGAACTCTGGGATAGAAACCCCCACCAAGGGGACCACGCCAGACTGATAATGGTGAGAGTGCAACAATACCAAGACAAGATCAGCAAGGTAATACCAAATATAATGGTACTAGAATATTTTTTACCCTGATCATGGAACTGCTACCCAAAAGAAGAGGAAATCATTTGATGAAGTACAGAGTCAACTAGGAGTGGAATTTGACCTATACTGTGCTTCTTCCAGCACGCTTAAGGGTTGATGTGAGTGGGAAAACACACTTTTTGTGACAATACTGGAGAGGCTATGCTATTTATTGAAAACTAGTGCTTGATTGAATGTTGTATGTTTTTCCATTATGATCTTGTGGGTGTCAGACAGTATTGATGTACGTGGAGTTAGGAAATAATCCAATGACCCGAAGGGGACAATTTCTATGAGTACTAGAGAATAATCCATGTGGCATATGCTATGTAAGTTGAAGTGTGTATTTATTTTTTTGTTCTGTTTTTCTTTCACTCATACTTAACTGGCTGTGGTGAAATACGTGACCTTCTCATTGAGGGAATCGCACGCTATCACTAAAAGTAGCTCTATGTTTTTTGTTTGAGGGGGTGGTTCTAACTGTACCACTTGTGGACGCCAAGTTGTGGATGGCCACATGAGATGATGGGTCACGTAGGGAGGAGGCAGGTTAGAAGAATTCACACGCATATGGTAATGTAAGTCACTTCATCGACATCAATGGCACACTGATGATACATAGGATGTCTATATATGGGAGTGACCTTTAGCGCCAGAAGATATGTGCATATCTGAAAAAGAAACATGCACACATAATTATGTTGCAGGAAACACATTTGATGCTCAGGGAACAGGATATATCACAGATGAAATAGGGGTACGCTATAGTATGCCAGCTTTACATCCTCAGCACGAGGGGTGACCATATGGATGGCTCCTTCCATTCCACTTGAAGTAGAAACAACATTCAGAACCACAAATGGGAGATAAGTAGAGGTCACAGGAGACCTATGTGGGGAACCTACTGTCCTACTTAAACACCTATGCACCTAATGTTGATTCACTTGATTTTTTTGAGGGGATAGTGCAATTATTGGCACTGTACACTCGCCATAGCATATTATTAGCACTAGGGGAGAGCGTGTGGGAATGGCAAAAGGGGTGTGAAAATCCCTAGAGGAAAGCATTAATAAATTAAAGAATCAAATTGTCACTATAGATATAGACAACCATTGATGTCACTTGAGGACTGTACAACCAACAAGCTATACTAAATGACCTAGGACGGGCAAAAGATAGTCTGCGGGAGCATGATTACAGATGATATTCTGAGCAACAACATAAGCAAGGGGTTCCTACTGGCTTGGTTAATAAACAGAAAACTAGCAAGTAAAATGGTGGTCGCGATTAAAAGTAAGGGGGCATATGTTCTTACAAGTCAGGGTGAGGGATTTTTTATCACACCATAAGCAGGCCAGGAAACAGCAGACAAGGTAAGCATTGCTGCATGGCTAGAGGAAGCCAAGCTGGAAACGTTGGCTGCAGATCTTTGTGACACACTTAATGCACCCTTAAATGAAGCAGACATTAATGGGGCTATTAAAGAAATGAGAACAAGAAGGACACCTGGAAGTGATGGCCTACTGGACAGGTTTTACCACACATATATTGAACTGTTAATTCCTTCAGTGTTGGCTATGTTTTAGGAGGCCTTGGAGAAAGGCATTCCGCTGGAATCATTGCATGAAGCGCATATAGTGGTTTTACCTAAGCCTCGAAAGGATGCTTTGGATTTTGTCATACAGTCCATTGTCCATGACTAATGTGGGCACCAAAATTAGGGAAAATTTTAGTCAGATGATTAGCAAACGCAGCTGAGACTCTAATTCATAGAACCCATGCTGGATTTATGGGCATAGGACAACTACAAATATTAGGAAGACATTAATTATAATGGAACATGCCACAACAACATGTGAGATAAGTGCAGTTGCAAGCCTAGATGCACATAAGGACACTGTAGCCTGGGCGTTTATGAAAAAAACACTTGAAAAGTATAATTTGGAGTGTGATTTCATGAGATGGGTGGGATTCTTATACACTGGCAGTGTGGCACAGGTGAAAGTGGGCAGCAGAATCTGGGGAAGGTTAGCAGTGCAGAAAGTGACGAGATAGCGGTGCCCACTCTTCCCATTAATCTTTGCATTTATGATTGAACCTCTCCCACAACTAATCCGGCTTTGGCATGCAGACAATGGTATTCTGGTAAAGGATATGCGCACTGTTATATCACTCTACTCCAACAACATCCTCCTGACTTTCTGGGATCCGTGGACACACGGGGGAGGATGGAGGCCAAAATAACTTGGGGTGCCAGTCAGGCTTTAGGCTCAGGCTTCATAAGTTAATTTTATGCCCCATGAATGATAGACTCGTGGACAATTCCAAACATCTTAAGGTACACATTCAAACTACTCCATTTAGATATTCAGGAATAATAATGAGTGCAACATTGGTGCGCTGTTAGAACATCTGTAAAAAGTGTAAGTAGGTGATTGCAATTTCTGAATCCTAATAATGCCTAGGGTATTTATTGTACTGCAGCACGTACCTATCAATACGCCAGAATCGTCTTTCCAAAGGCTAGACGAGCTACTGAGGTTGCTATATTGGGGGAAAGGTGATACAAAAATAAGCCTAGACAATCCTAAACTCCTGTGGGACCAGAGGTTATGCAAGAACTTTAGAATGTTTTGTCAAGCGACATAAACACAGTATGTGGATGCCTGGTTAGCTATTACAGGTAGGGATTCAGTGGCGCACTTACTTAAAAATCATGCAGCACAGCAAGTCACCTTGCTGCGCTGCGTGATAGGGAAAGGGCAGGAATGCTCTGTATTTAACATGATACGGCACATCCCTGTCTTTTCACTGCACTGGCACACAATGTGCTGCCTAGCAACAATGCAGGCAAACTTGTACCACAGTGCAAGGGTGTCTGTGTTGTAAGCAGGATTGTTTTTATGCTGGAAGGGGCCCCTTCTTGCAGAAAAACAATACTCAGAGGCAAATTCCTCTTTCTATGTGTGCTGCAAAAGGCAGCACACATAGAAAGACGAAGATCTGAGGGGAAATGAAGATATTTCTCCTTGTTACGCCTTACTTGGGGAGGTGCAGGGTTTTGATGCTTTTTCAGGTCTTCCAGTAATAGTAAATCTGGAAACGCACAAAAATCTATGGGTGGATGCGTGAGAACACCCATTTTCCACCCAAGGAACTCCTTCCCAGGGCAGAGTAACGCAACATAGCGATTTGCGCTGTGTTGTGTTACTCTTGATTTATCAAGCCAGGCAAGGCATGGAAGGGTGCCTTGTGTGGCTTGATAAATCTAACTTAAGAGTTTTGTTGCCCTTGCGCCCCATTTCCTGGTGCAAGGGTGACACAACTCTTTAATTAATATGCTACTCAGTGTGTAAGATACAGCAGCATATTGTGCAACCCACTCAATTGTTGGCACTTCCCTTGTTTACCTGGAAAGAGTATATGAGTTTACCGGCTTATCTTAGAATGGTACTCAAGTTATGGAGTACTGTCACTAAAGTTGAAAGCCGTGATTACATATATATGCCACAGTGAATGCCATGGCATACAGAACTGTGTTCGTGCATACCAGTATTCATGCAGAATTATGACGGAAGGAATACTCCCCAGTGCTTAGCTGATCTGTATGAAGATACCAGATTGCTAGGCTCTGCAGCCTTATGGAACTATTGAAAGATTGAAAATGGCCTTGGCAGGTATGCAGAATGAGGGTAAATTAATTTCAAGGCCACGGCTGATACTGGAATGTCCAGTGCTAGCACTGCATGCTGAGAGCCCTGGCCTGGCACTATATGCTGAGGCCACTGCACTGGCACAGGAAGGTGAGGGCACTGTTCAAACTCTCCATACTGAGGTCCCAGTGCTGGCACACCCTCGTGATGGTCTAGTGCTGACACTACAGGGTAAGGGTCAAGTGCTGGCAATCAATGCTGAGGGTCCACTTGAAGCATCAGTTTTGGTGCACAATTAGTTCTGCTTATACATCAATGGTAGTGTATGTGAAGAGCGGGCTGGGGCTGGTTGCATCGTCGCTATGCTTATCTGGGTGCAGGCAGTGCTGGGTCCAGTGTTTACCAGCCCATCAACCAAAAAACAAAGAGAGGCTGAAAGAGGCTCTGATTCTCAGGTACAAGTGTACCATCAAGTTACCACAGTACAGGCTCTGTGGAAAGCACAAGGACTTGCTGGGCAACATATAAGCCAATCATAGGTCATCTGCGATAGTGTGGTCTCAGTACAGGGTAGCAAATGGATGATTTATACAGCCACATGATTAGCTGCAGTGCTGGAAATGGGAAAAAGCAAAGCTCCAGGATCCCATAAATTTCATTACAAGACCGGAGGCTCATATTATGCTTGCCAAGAAAAACTTCAATATCCAGAAACCCTGGGTGAAAAACTGCAATGCTGCAGAGGAATAGAATGACCAATCACATGTTGAGTATGACCCTAACAATCTTGACTGAGAGCAACAAGCCCTCTTTACTTGCGGCTTGCAGTCAAGATAAGTATTCTGCTTGCTATGTTATAGTGTTACTAGTATGCACATTATTAATATTTTATAATTTAATGTTTTAATTGCTGTTTACACAGTTTATTTGGTTGTTCTACCTTCCTTTGCTGTTGCTCTCTTGCTTTCTGTGCTCTTCAGAACGTTTGGCAGCATTCATTGCTTCTCCCCTGATGCATTTCCACACATCCTGAGTTCAGTGGGGCTGCACTGCTTCCTTGGGGATTTTAGCTGTCAACGCACTGTGCTTTCCATTCTACTCTGAGCGAGGTGGCAGATTTTTTGAAATGTCAGCTTCTCAGAGTCCTCGTTCTCTCTCCCCGGCAGACTTTCATTCTACAGCCCGCCCTCAGACAGGCCTCACTGCCCAGTTAGCTCCCCCCACAGCCTTATAGCAGTTTTAACCAATGGTTGTTCAGTTTTTTTAATTCCTAAAGACTCATAACTTGTTTTATATGATTTTCCCAACATTTCCTCTAAATAAAATTATTTAAAAGTATATATTTTGTTTAATTTTTCCTTTTACATATATTTTTACATTCTGTATCAGTTTCCATATTGGATATTGCAAAACATGTAGAAGCTTCTATATCCAAAATGTTACAAGGCCCTATAGATATTCCTTCTAAAAAAGGAAAGAAATGTATGGCACCTCAGAATGTGCCTTCTAAAGGTGTTTCCATTACGTTTGGGCCTCCCACCTGAGAGGCTGATCCTTCAGGGCTCCCATCCTCCCCCCTTAACATTGTTAATTTACCAGACATTGATAGTGATGGGGATGATGTTTTGAAGATGTCAGATCTCAATTTAATTTCAAGAATGAGATCTCCGATGATGGGCATTCATAAAAAAAGGCATAAGATCATTTAGGGCAATCCATGTTTGACCCCATGTCAATTCACCACCCAAACTCCTCAGAATGGTTCCCTTCTGACCAGGTGTCAGATTATGCTTCCTTTTATTTATAGCATGCCCTAGACAAATCTTCCAGAAATAAGTTAAAAATTGAATGTCCTCTCCTGTCCCTTCACTTTAAGGTGGTTGATACCCCCACTATCAATCCCAACATGTTCTTATTCGGAGTTGATAGAGCCTGGTCAAATTGCCAGGACAGACTTCTGGATCTGTTCGGGCTATTAACTAGAATCTTGGATGTAGCCGAAGAGGCCAGAATGAAAGGGGAACAAGTTGACCCCAATGCACTTTCTAATTGGGCACAGAGTGCGATTTGCATGTTGGGCAATGCTAATGCCTACATTTCCAAAGCAAGGCGTTAAAGTCTTCTTCTAAAGATTGACCTAAAGTTAAGCAGCCTGTCAGGAATAAGGCTGTGTGCTGTCCAGGTCCCACACAAAACTCCGCTGCGTGGATTTGAAGCACTTTATGCGCACCACTTGTGACCCCCCTCTTGTTCCAAAGGTGGCCACCAGCGTCGTCTGCCCTATGGTAAAGCTCATGTAGCTGCAGGTTCAGGACATTGGTGGACAAGATGCACTTATCAGTGTTATTCTATGAAGGGACAACAATTCCCATGTTTTTAGAGGCAGCAGCCATCTTTGGGTGTGGCAGGCCTATAAAGCCCAGCCACAACCAAGCACGTTGCTCACTATTTTGAAGACTTTGATGCAGTCAGACCTCGTGGGGGTTCCTCTGAAGAAGAGCAGATTTCCTGCAGGGCAGATGGACAGCAAATCGAAGTATCCTTGTTTCCATGGTGAATTCAGATACAAGTAGGTTGTACTCATAGCGGTAAGGTCTTGATGAGTCCAAACTTGAAGGGAGTTGTAACTTCCAAAAGGTAAAGCGCCCCTTAGCACAACAAGCAAAGTGTTCTTAGTTTTCAGAGTAAAGCAGCATTGGCGCGATGATTAAAGCGCTTCGGAGCACAGAAGTAAAGCGCCCCTTAGCACAACGAGCAAAGCGATTCAGTCCGCATGAGTAAAGCGCTCTTGGCACAGCAATCAAAGCGCTTCAGTCCACATGAGGAAAGCGCCCTTGGCATGGTAATCAAATCGCTTCAGTCCACATTAGTAAAGTGCTCTTGGCACAGCAATCAAAGCGCTTCAGTCCACATGAGGAAAGCGCCCTGGGCACTGTAATCAAAGCACTTCAGTCTGCATGAGTAAAGTGCCCTTGACACGGCAATCAAAGCGCTGCAGTCCACATGAGTAAAGCGCCCTTCGCACAGCAATCAAAACGCTTCGGTCCACATGAGTTAAGAGTCCTTGGTACAGCAATCAAAGCGCTTCAGTCCGCATGAGTAAAGCACCCTTGGCACAGCAATCAAAGCGCTTCAGTCCACATGAGGAACACGCCCTTGGCATGGTAATCAAAGTGCTTCAGTCCACATTAGGAAAGCACCCTTGGCGCGGCAATCAGAGCGCTTCAGTCCACATGTGTAAAAAGTCATTGGCACAACAATCAAAGTGATTCAGGCCACATGAGTAAGGCGCCCCTTAGCATAACGAGCGTAGCGCTTCTGATGAAACAAGTGAAAGCGCTATCTAGCATAAGGAACAAAGCGCTTCATTCCACATGAGTAAAGCGCTCTTTGCACAGCAATCAAAGCGCTTCAGTCCGCATGAGTAAAGCGCTCTTGGCACAGCAATCAAAGCGCTTCAGTCCACATGAGGAATCGCCCTTGGCACGGTAATCAAAGCGCTTCAGTCCGCATTAGTAAAGCGCTCTTGGCACAGCAATCAAAGCGCTTCAGTCCACATGAGGAAAGCGCCCTTGGCACGGTAAGCAAATCGCTTCAGTCCGCATGAGTAAAACGCCCTTGGCACGGCAATCAAAGCGATTCAGTCAACATGAGTAAAGTGCCCTTGGCACAGCAATCAAAGCGCTTCAGTCCACATGAGTTAAGAGACCTTGGCACAGCAATCAAAGCGCTTCAGTCCGCATGAGTAAAGCGCCCTTGGCACATCAATCAAAGTGCTTCAGTCCACATGAGGAAAACGCCCTTGGCACGGTTATCAAAGCGCTTCAGTCCACATCAGGAAAGCGTCCTTGGCGCGGCAATCAAAGCGCTTCAGTCCACATGTGTAAAAAGTCCTTGGCACAACAATCAAAGTGATTCAGGCCACATGAGTAAGGCGCCCCTTAGCATAACAAGCGTAGCGCTTCTGATGAAACAAGTGAAAGCACTATCTGGCATAAAGAACAAAGCGCTTCAGTCCACATGAGTAAAGCGCTCTTGGCACAGCAATCAAAGCGCTTCAGTCCACATGAGGAAAGCGCCCTTGGCACGGTAATCAAAGCGCTTCAGTCCGCATTAGTAAAGCGCTCTTTGCACAGCAATCAAAGCGCTTCAGTCCGCATGAGTAAAGCGCTCTTGGCACAGCAATCAAAGCGCTTCAGTCCACATGAGGAAAGCGCCCTTGGCACGGTAATCAAAGCGCTTCAGTCCGCATTAGTAAAGCTCTCTTGGCACAGCAATCAAAGCGCTTCAGTCCACATGAGGAAAGGGCCCTTGGCACGGTAATCAAAGCGCTTCAGTCCACATGAGTAAAGCGCCCTTGGCACGGCAATCAAAGTGCTTCAGTCCACATGAGGAAAGTGCCCTTGGCACAGCAATCAAAGCGCTTCAGTTCACATGAGTTAAGAGACCTTGATACAGCAATCAAAGCGCTTCAGTCCGCATGAGTAAAGCGCCCTTGGCACATCAATCAAAGTGCTTCAGTCCACATGAGAAAAACGCCATTGGCACGGTTATCAAAGCGCTTCAGTCCACATGAGGAAAGCGTCCTTGGCGCGTCAATCAAAGCGCTTCAGTCCACATGTGTAAAAAGTCCTTGGCACAACAATCAAAGTGATTCAGGCCACATGAGTAAGGCGCCCCTTAGGCTAACAAGCGTAGCGCTTCTGATGAAACAAGTGAAAGCGCTATCTGGCATAAGGAACAAAGCGCTTCAAGTTCAATGAGTAAAACTTTCCGGCCTATAGTTGTGAATGTGAAAGCATTTTTTAAGATTAACTAATTATAGTTTCATGTTTTTTTTGGAAAGCATAATATGTGAAAAGTATATTTAAGTCTTTGAGAATTTCTAAGCTGTGATCAAAACGTTTATGTTATAAATGCATAATTGTTACAGGATTGATATTCAGAGTATGATCATAGAACAAAGCTCTTGTCATCTCTTGGTTCTAAGGTTGCAGTTTGTTCTTGTTCCATGATTCAAAGAAGGGACTTCACCCTCAATTCCAAAGGGGTCTCAATCTGATATCACGGAGACACCTTTAGTCAAGAGTCTATTGATGATTTATACTGCTATAAAGGAGTATATGCATATTTGTTCTAACTTTTTCTTTTCAGATCTCTCTCCCTGCAGTTCCCTACCCTAATTCCCTTCCCCCCACCTGGCTTCATCATAACTCTGTGCTATAATAGCTTTCTGAGTTGGTGACGCCGGGAGGCAGGCCTTTTGTTCAGCAACGTGCAGATCCTGAGGAAAGGACACTGTGACACAGCCTGGCAACTAAAGAAGAGGGTCCCAAGGCTGATGACCTTTTCTCTGGGGACTGCTTTATTAAGTGGATGAGCGAGTGTGTGGCTATGTTTGCAACTATCCACAAGGCCCAGTTTTCAATGAAAAAGTTCTTCTCTCAGGGTGTTTTTGGCTGGACCGGCAAAGGTAGGGTTCGACTTGCCATCTGTTATTCGTCAAGAGAGTAATCCCTTAACAGAAGCTCCTATAACAAAGGCTTCCAGGAGGATTTCTATCAGGGGTACAAGCCCTAATTCTATGCCTGGAGCTCCTGTGGATTCTGGAACAGGGGCTATAGAGTCAAAGGAGACCAGCTCTTGTGTAAGAATTTCCAATTTTGGCCCTCCTCCAGTAGGAAGCAGATTGGGGAATTGTCTAAATGCTTGGTTGTCTCAAACATCAGATCGTTGGGTAATTCAGACTGTTTAGGGTTACTGCATAGATTTATATCAGATTCCTACACAGAGTCACTTTCCCCAACCTCTGCATTTTTTCTCAAGAGCAGTTTCTCCTTGTTCAAGAGGAAGTGCAATCCCTGCTTGCAAAAAAAGCTGTACACCAGACTACCTCTGACCCATCAGAAAAAGAACAACAAACACCGCCCTGTGATAAACCTAAAACTTTTTAACAACTTTGTGGTTTACCATTCTTCATCTAAGAGATCTACTCGTTCAAAACGATTGGTTAGTCCATTTGGACCTCCAAGATGCTTACTTGATGGTTCCCATTCATCCTTCTTACAGGAAGTTTCATCAGTTTCAATAGAGAGACTCCTATTTCCATTTCAAGACTCTTCCTTTCAGTTTTCTTCAGCCCGTTGGTGTTTCACTAAGATTCTCAAACCCCTGGTAGACTTCCTCAGAAATCAAGATGTAAGACTCAGTCTATCTAGATGATTTTTTAATCATGGCTCAGGACAAATCTTGTCTTCTAGCACAAATGAATCTTTGTCAAGACCTTTTGTCAAACTGGTATTCCTAATAAACTCTCAAAAGTCTTCTCTGATTCCTTCTCAGCATCTTGAATTTCTGGATTTGATAATAGACACCTCTTGATCAATCCTCCAATTTCCACAACAGAAAGTGGATTTAATAAAAAAGGAAATACGCCATACTTTGTCTATTCTTCCCTGTTCCCTCAGATCGATAGCTTGTCTGGTAGGACCTCTATTTTTCTCCATTCAAGCCATTTTTCCAGGGCTGCTACATTACAGAGCCCTTCAAAGACTGACATTTTACCATCTATGCAAAGGGTTAGCTTATTCAGATCCAGTAGCTCTGGATCCAGAGTCCAAAGAAGAACTCCTCTGGTGGCTGAGTCATTTAGACACTTGGAACGGAAGAATGATTTTCTCTGATGCTCTAGATCTTGTCTTAGAGTCAGATGGAAGTCAGACAGGATGGGGCGCAAGATGTGGTCATCTGCCAACTGGAGATACATTGTCCATTCAGGAGTCATCACTGCACATCAATTGTTTAAAGATGCTTGCAGGTTCCTTTGCCATTCAGTCCTTTATAAAAGACAGAATAAAATGCACAGTTCTTCTACGGATGGACAGTCTGTTGGCAGTAAGGTACATAAACCGTCTGGAAAGTACAGGGTCCAAACCTGTGGCAATGCTGGCCAAGATTGTTTGGGAATTTTGCCACCAAAGGAATATCCCTGTCAAAGCAGAATATCTTCCAGGCAAATTAAAAGTGGTGGTCGACTGGTTTTCCATACATCTTTAAAATTCAAGCAACCAGAGATTTCATTTCTCAGTATTCAATCGTCTTTCTTCGGTTTTAGGGACCAGGTCAGAAGACCTCTTTGCTTCCCGTATTAATACTCATCTTTCCTCTTTTTTCAGTTAGAGACCAAGGAGGTCATTCCGACCCCGGCGGGCGGCGGGCGCCGCCCGCCGGGCGGAAACCTCCAAAAGACCGCACCGCAAAGCAGACACTGAAAATCTTTGTGGGGCCCTGTTAGGGGGCCCCTGCACTGCCCATGCCAGTGGCATGGGCAGTGCAGGGGCCCCCAGGGGCCCCACAACACCCGTTCCCGCCAGGAACAGGCTGGCGGGAAGGGGGTCGGAATCCCCATGGCGGCGCTGCAAGCAGCGCCGCCATGGAGGATTCCCTGGGCCAGGGGAAAACCGGCGGGAAACCGCCGGTTCCCCTTTTCTGACCGCGGCTTTACCGCCGCGGTCAGAATGGCCCGGGAAGCACCGCCAGCCTGTTGGCGGTGCTTCCTCTGCCCTCCACCCTGGCGGTTTGAAACCGCCAGGGTCAGAATGAGGGCCCAAATCCTCTGGCTAATGCCACAGATGCTTTCCTTCAATCAAGTCCCCGATCCCTCCTGTATGCCTTCCCTCCATTCCTTTTCATTACCCAGGTACATGCTCAAGCCTTTAGGCACCAATTTAGGCACCAATCATCCCTCGTTCTGTTCACCACATTTGGCAATCCCAGCTTTGGTAGCCGAAGTTGTTAGAGCTAACCTCGGACCTCCCATTGTTGATTCCTCCATTTCCTGATTTGTCCCTCAACCCTCAGGGTCTTGGTCACAATCTCATTTTAGAGGGCTCCCTATACCTCATAGCATGGAGGATTTGGGGGATTTCCGTAGAACTCCAGGAATTTTCGGAGGAGGCTGCCCCATTAATCCAAAAATCCTGGGGCTCTAGGAACAGCAAAGGTATATAAATCAGCCTGGTTGATCTGGTGTAGCTGGTATTCAGACAGGGATTAAGATCCCCTTTCAGCAAATGTGACCTTGGTAGTGAATTTTCTAGCTTCCCTTGCATCCCAAGGGAAAGCTTACTGTACCATTAAGACAGATCTGCAATTTCAACAGAACATGTCAGGGTGGAACGAAGACCCTTTTGGTGAACCCTTGCTGGTTTGTTGCCTGTGAAAGGGAGTATGTTTTGCTAAACCTCCTGTTCCAAAATATAATGTTATGTGGGATGTTAACTTGGTACTTCTATTATTTATTTCATGGCTGGACAATGCTGATTTATCGCTCAAACATTTATCTGCCAAATTGACTATGCTTTTGTGTTTGGTTTCTATTATATATATACTGATGCTAAAGCAGTGGATGTTTCCTATTTCCATTACTCCTCTTTATGAATTTATTTTCAAGTCAATAGATGTACCAAAACTAATTTATCGTCTGTTCATTACCCTTTTTCCCCCTCTCAACCTAAGTTATGCATTGACAATTGTTTGAAAACGTACGTTTCTCGAACTGCAGATCTCAGAAGTCTCTCCTCTTCCCAACTCCTTATTTCCTTTCAGAAATCCCATAAGACCTTGCCTGCTCCTTCTTTAGCCCATTGAATTAGATGGGTCATGTCCCTGGCTGGCATTTGTACCATTTCTTTTTGTGTCCATTTAGTCAGAGGGTCTTTGGCCTCTAGGGCTTTCTGGGCAGGGGGTAGTTTGCACAACATTCTCAGATCTGCAGATTAGTCAAATGATGACACATTTAGAACGTTTTATTGTAAGCCTATTGATCATCCATCTGACTCTGTTACATCTTTGCTTTGAACAAGCATAATATGAGCCTCCGGTCTTATAATAAAATTGAGATTTTCCTAGCCTTGGAATCTGAAAGGTTAGATTTGATTAAAGACACAGAGGTGAGTATTATCCCACCACAGTTTCTTTAAACCACCCTGTTCTTTTTTTCTGCAGTTCCACTGACATCAACAAGCATCCAATTAACTCACATAGAGCATCTCCTTACCGGGATTCCTCTTTACGAACATCATGCCTACTCCATCACTTCCATTCTCACCTACTTCTTTCCTTACGGACACCTTTAAGGATCTGATGACTGCATTATTGACTTTATGTTTGGTCATAATATTGTTTTCTGAATCCTAAATTGACTGACTCTTGCAAGAAAAGTGGGCTTGTTGCTCTCAGTCAAGATTGTTATGGTCGTATTCGACGTGTAATTGGTCATTCTATTGTGATGTAATGTTTCAGTTTTTCTCCCAGGGTTTCTGGGTATTGAAATTTTTCTAGGCTGCTATGTTAATAAAGCAGGAAAAGAAATCATAATACTCTCCTCCGTCCTGGAGGAGAAAGGCGACATTCCTGGAATCAGTTAGTGCTGGTTGGAACCCCTTCTCCCCTTTTTGTGGAGACTGCGTAAAATGAATATAAGTACAGGGGCTTTCCCCCCACAATTTAAGACACTAATGGACTCCTGAACTGGACACTGGATGCTGCTGCAAGGACCCGCAAGGAATCGCCTTGGGACTGCCCTGCTGTTGTGCTGCCCTGTGATTTGCTAGGTCACTAAGAAGGACTGCCACTGCTTGCTTTACCCCTTGTGCTGGCCTGCTTGCTTGGGCCCTTCAGCCCTGTGCCCCCATAGTTGTCTTCAGGGGCTGGGTGGTGACCCCACCCTTGCCTCACTGTGATTTTGGGGATGGATTTCCTCTGCTGGGCATGAGAGGCGGGCCCCTGGTCCTAGCTGAGCCCATGGGGAGAGCTGCCAATTGTTGCACATAGCACCTGGAGAGCGCTTAGGCCCATATTTATACTTTTTTGCACTGAATTTGCATCACTTTTTGACACAAAAGTGGAGCAACCTTACAAAATACAATTATATTTTGTAAGTTTGAACCACCTTTGCGTCAAAAAATGATGCAAAAGAGGTGCAAAAAAAAGTATAAATATGGGCCTTAGTGTTTTTCCAGATAGTGCATGATGAGCACTTGGTCTGGGCTGGTTTGGCACAAGAGGAGCACCCCTAATCTATTTGGAGCTGAGGCAACCCCTTCCACCTTTGGGAGGAGTTACGTGGAGCCAGTTGGCAGCCTCGTGTGAAGTGTGAACTTCATGCACTCTTCGCGGTGCCCCCGGGGGAAAGCAGGCACTTACTACTGCTCGAGTGATGTGGCACTCCGTTCAGCTATGCGTTCACAGCCATGGCCCCAGGAGACGGAGTTGGAACTGGGCAGTGCGCGGGCTGCAGCATTTCCTCTGCGGGTCGTCCCTGCCCGTCGGACAAAGAAAGGAGGCGTGCCCTGCCAGGCAGCGTTATCGAGTGGGAGACTCATGGTGTCCCAAAAAAGAGGGGGCAGGAGCCACCCTGCCGAGTGCCTAATCACTGAGGGCAGCAGCCCCGACCAGGACCGCTACGCGAGGGAGCCCAATAAGGGTTTCACCCACCAGTATTGATGAGTTGGAGGTGCCCCCCACACTTTATCGCCCCATACCTGTTGTGAGGGGCAGTGTTTTGTGGAGAATGCCGGACCGGTAGAGAGGGATCCTCATTGGAGGCCCCGATCTGGTCATCTTGCTATTGGAGTATTACCATACCTTCGGAATAAAGGTACAAGTGTACCGAGCCAGCGCGACTAGGGGAAGTTGGGAATCCGGCTATTGCCAAGTACGAGGATGACTTGACCTGTGTGGAATAGCCTGCTTGCCCTTTTGGGGGTGACCTCTTTCAGTTCTGCCTTCCTCCTGTAGAGGTGGCTGGCCTCACTACTTCGGATTATTGTTATGCCCTGATGAATTTCCTTGGTTTTCCTGATTACTGCTGACAACCATGCCTCAGGTTTGCGATTGCATGTATGGAGAGGGTAATGTTGTTTTGGGGCCTGACATGTGCCAGATGGGAATGTTTAATTTTGTGTACATTCATAATGATATCTTGCCATCTGTGACTTTATGTTTATCCTGATATGTGCATTTATGGTAATAATGACAATCTGACTACTGCTTGTGTTGCAGAATAACCAGTAACCTATATGTTTACCTGACTACTGCTCAGTGTTGCAGAGTATTAGTAACCTGCACTATGTTCTGACAACTGCTTGTGTGTTTACACATTGCCTCTGGGATAAGCCTGAAAGCTTGTGCCGAGCTACCAAGGGGGGAAGCAGGGGTTATCTTGAGTGTGTAACTCCCTTGCCCTGACTAGAGTGGGTGCGTTCTGACTGGCTTAGGTACATACCCTAGCCAACCAGAAACCCAATTTTTAACAATGCTGATCACTGATTTGCATTTTGTGTGGATAGCTCAGTGCATTTCTGCTTTTGTCACAGGGATCCTTTTGTTGCTTGCAGTTCATAAGTTGCAATCTTTCTATTATAGAACTGTGAGTTATGAACCAGCATCAAGGAGCTGGATGCAAACTGCAAGGCATCGATTAAGAACTTTATTGTTTTTTTCACACGATTTTATGAGTAGTGTTAAAGTCGTATTAGTACAGGCAAATCTAATCACTGAGTTACGTTTTAAATCCTGACTTTGTGTTTCTCGAGACCACACCCTTATAATGTATAATGCTTACTATTATGGGTGATATGTGACTCCTACTCTTTGTAATTCTCATTCTCCTATGTCATATTTCCTAAACATTGATTTACATATATGATTCATTGTCTGTGTATTATGTGTGAGTGACATAAATAGCTCCAACACTCATTGGAATGAGTAGCGCTATAAAAAAATTACATTAATAAATAGTAAGTACTATTTAAATTATTATCAGTGTGATTGTTCATACAGATACATCTGACATTCTTGCAGAGCATGCGTTATCTTTTACACACAGGGGATGACTAAGGTCAAAACGTTTCTTCCAGATCTTAGCGTCTTTTAAGCACCTGTGAAGTTGACAACGAGGCGAGTGCCTAAGCTTCCCTTCATGGAACCAGCCAGGATAAGATTCAAACAGAAGGAGGGTTGGTGGCCCCAAAGTGAGACCATTATGTTAGCCACAGCTGGCAGTGAAAATAAGAAACCACCCTCACCCACTGAAAGTTGCTGCCTACAGCATGGACCCCGTTCCTTTCCTGCACTGATTGGCTGCCAGAAAGTTTCTCTCAGCTCATCTCAGCAGCTTTCAAATTATTGACAAAGTCTGTTATAAAACCATTACAGACAACAGGCACTCTGCGGAAATCACGTACAAACCGTGTGAAAACCATGTAAACTAGAGGTTTTCAAAGTGGGGGGCGGCCCCCCCTAGGGTGGGCCGGAAGTGATCCCAGGGCGGGACCCAGACTCTGGCCAAAATAAATATTATTATACATATAACTGGCCTTTGTTTTAAGCAGAAGCATGTTATTGAAGTTTTAAAAAGGTAACAGTACTTAACTGCAATGTTTAAATGGGTTTAGACATATTTAAACATTGCCATGTTTATAAAATAATTGTGAAAAATTCTGAGGGGGGGGCCAATGATTTTTATTTTTCAACTGGGTGGCACGGCATTAAAAAGTTTGGAGACCTCTGATGTAAACAGTATACTTGACTGAGTAAAATGGCAGATCAAGAGGAATGTGTATCTCCAATCAGATTTTAGCATGAAAGTGAAATGAGTGTACCCTCTGCCTTTCCGGCCAATCAGAATGCGAGAAAGCACGCATCTACAGCAATACTTACTATGCAGAGCCAATGCCAGAGACATAGGGGGTCATTCTGACCCCGGCGGTCTCAGACCGCCGGGGCCAGGGTCGGCGGGAGCACCGCCGACAGACCGGCGGTGCCCCGCAGGGCATTCTGACCGCGGCGGTTCGGCCGCGGTCAGACAAGGAAAACCGGCGGTCTCCCGCCGGTTTTCCGCTGCCCTTGGAATCCCCCATGGCAGCGCAGCTTGCTGCGCCGCCATGGGGGATTCTGACACCCCCTACCGCCATCCTGTTCCTGGCGGTTCGCCCGCCAGGAACAGGATGGCGGTAGGGGGTGCCGCGGGGCCCCTGGGGGCCCCTGCAGTGCCCATGCCAATGGCATGGGCACTGCAGGGGCCCCCGTAAGAGGGCCCCACTGTGTATTTCAGTGTCTGCAATGCAGACACTGAAATACGCGACGGGTGCAAACTGCACCCGTCGCACCCCTGCAACTACGCCGGCTCAATTCTGAGCCGGCGTCCTCGTTGCAGGGGCATTTCCTCTGGGCCGGCGGGCGCTCTTTTGGAGAGCGCCCGCCGGCCCAGAGGAAATGTCTGAATGGCCGCCGCGGTCTTTTGACCGCGGTGCGGTCATTTGGCGGCTCCCTCCAGGCGGGCGGCTCCCGCCGCCCGCCGGGCTCAGAATGAGCCCCATAATCTTTGTGAACCGGGTTCTACTATTGTGTTTCTCGGTTTCGTAAGCACTGTTCTTATAACGAGGTATATAAACTTCGAATTATAATAATAATAACGAGGTATATAAACTTCGAATTATAATAATAATTTAAAATGTTTATTTTGTCAGACATCTGTGTTACAGTAATGCTTGTGACTAGGGTTACTTGATATATCGAAGACCCCTAAAAACCTGGCTTAGAACATTTCACGTTGACTATTTTTTCTAAAGCTCATTTGAACAAAATTAATTTCACTGGGGTCAATACCGATTTTATATTCCCACCTGCATTGTTTGGATGCATTGTAGTTCTTTGAAGCGCCTTTGTGAGAGTTTAAGGTTAAAAGCGAGTTGTAAAGCATGCCTTTTCTGTGGGGCTGCTTTTATGTTCAGAAGATGTGCAAACGCGAGGCTCATATTTTATTCTCAAGGTTGCAGCTGGCTATGAAAGGGCTTTGGAAACACTGCGCGAGCTTCTAGTTGATTCAGGCCTCGGTGAGCTGAACAAATGCGCGTTCCCTCCACGTTGGATCGACGGGAAAAAGAAGGACATTGTTTTTAAATCTTCTGTTTCAGAAACACCAATTGCAGACAATCTGCGCTAAACCTGCGCACTAAGAAATGTGCCCAGTCCTTCGCCTGCCTCTATCCTGCTAGGGCTGGGTTAGAGGCCCGCCAAATCTTTCTTATTAGGCGAAGAGAGATTTCCGGCTTCAGCGGATTGAGCCTTTCTTTTTGACAAAAATGCCAGTTTGTTGGATTTTTTGCCAGCCACTGAGAGTGCTTTGAATAAAGTGGAAACAGGTTGTTGAGAAGGAAAGGAAGTAATTTAGCTGATTGCATAGTGTTGAGCTCACAAATAAGTAATACAGCTGGTGGCGTAGCTTTAAGTAGTTAAGGAACTAATTTAATACAACTGGTGGCCTAGTGCTGAGCAAAGAAGTAATACATCTTGTGGCGTAGTGCTGAGTACTCAAGGAAGTAATACATCTGGTGGCGTAGTGTTGTGTTGTTAAGAAAGTAATAGAAGTGGTGGTGTAGCTTTTAATGATTATGGAAGTAATAGAACTGGTGGTGTAGCTTGGAGTAGTTAAGGAAATAGTACATCAACAGGTGGTGTGGCATTGAGTAGTTAAGGAAGTAGTACACTTGATGGTGTAGCAAGGGTGCACGAACCCTAACGCAAGTAACGAAAATTGGCCTTTCAGTGCCCTGAAGATGGGTACTAGAAGAAGGCCTTGAGTGAGGTCCAGTACGCCTTGCATGCCCCTGGGTCCTGGAGACACAACACCTGCTGCACTCCTAATAGCGAGGCCCATAAACAATGCACTGATATTTTCATCCATCTGTCCTTTCCAACAATGTACCATAAACACCCTTGCTTGGGCTTTCATGTAGACAATGCTGAAGCATTCATAACCTGGGCAGAAAGGGACTTGAAAGCGAAGCAACAATGGCTTATTTGTGTTCCAGAATATTTAATTGGTATAATTTGGTGGTCAGTATTTTAGATTAACTTTAATTGTTTTTCTATTGTGACCAGAAATTTTATGCACTGACCATGAACAAACCATATGAAATGGAGTATATTTGTTTAAAGTATCTGTTGAATTTGCGTACTGGCTATATAAGGGATTACATTAATTGCAATAAGATTACATGACCCGGAGAGACAGTGAGCCAATCATGTATTGCAGTTCAAAATCCCTATGGAAAAATGAATAGGGAAAATGTGTTTTGAGACTCCCACCTTTCCTTGGCCCTGCTTGACAGATCAACCTAGAAGCCTTTTAGACAGACACTGAAGTAAGTGTTGTATTGTCTTAGAAAATTTCTTGAAGATTCATCAAACGGTGCCAAAGTTATTTGCAAAACAAAAAACACTTTTTCTATAGAAACTAGGCCCTAACTATAACTACTTAGTGGCGACCGCCGCTATATATATATATATACACACATATTACCTAGATAAAACCTATTCCCAGGAGGTAGTTATATTTAGAACCTAGTTTTCATAGAAAAAGTGTTTTTTGACTTATCTATATCTTTGGCACCGTCTGACGAATCGTCACAAAACTTTCCAAAAAAGTGTGCCCACGAATCGTGTAGTGCATGGGAAGTTTTGGGGTGATCTGTTAAGCAAGGGCTGAGAAAAAGTGGGGATACAAAAATGTGCATTTCCCATGGTAATTCCCATAGGAATTTAGAACATGACTGAACCACTGGACGGAATTACACCAAATTTGCAGAAAGGTATCTTTTGGTACACAGATTACGCCTTTTATTATTTGGTGTAAATCCGTTCAGTAGTTTAAGACAAATTAAAGGAAAACCAAATTTGCATATATCTACAGGCATGAAGGATTGAGAAATCTTCCCGAAGGCTGTGCGTGGCATGGGGTTGGGTGGTTATAGGGGGGTTGGCCGCAGGGCATGGCCACAGGCCATGTCCTGTGGCGAACCCCCATTGTGGCACGGCATTGGGTGGTTATAGGGGGTTGACTGCATGGCCTTTGGCGATGCGTTGCAGTGATTGGATAATATCACTGTAACATATGTTGTAAAATTATTAATAAAAAGTTGTGCAAGGTGGGGGCGCAACTTATAGTTACCTTAGGGCACAAGTTATAGTTACTTGAAATAACTCTAACTATAACAGCTGAAATTCTATGGTTTTGTATGTTTAAAATGTGAACCTAACTATAATGTCCCTGTAACCTTTGTTTTTTTTGAATAATTATATATATATATATATATATATATATATATATATATATATATTTGAAACTACTGGCGATAGCCAAGAGGTAGTTATAGTTAGGACCAATGTTCCCATAGATGAAGTTATTTTTTTTTTTTCAATATCTTCCCATAGATGAAGTGTTTTTTGGTTTGCTAATAACTTTGGTGTTGTGTGATAATTCACAAGATTTTCAAAACTAGTGTACTAGTGACTTCAGCTGCTGTCTGGAAAATTATGGAGTAATTTGACAAGCGGGGGCAGATAAAAAGGGTGGGGGGGGGCAAAACACGTTTCCCCCCATGCAATGTAAATGGGGATTTTTCAGTTTTAGACACAACTACATCCTGAACTGCTGAACAGAACTACACCAAATTTGGCAGAAAGCTAGATTTTGGTCTCGAAAGAGCCCTTTTTGTAGGTTAACGTAAATCTGTTCAGTAGTTTTGGAGTTATTAATGGAAAATATAGATATCTAGGGATGCAGATCCTCTGCAGATCCACGGGTACCTGCGGGTACCAATGGATCTGAGAGAAAAGCAAGGCTTTGATTGGCTGGCTGCAACCTGAAAGAAAAGATGCAGCTGCCATTTTGTTCCTCAGATTGGCCCGGGGGAGAAAACATAAATAAAAACACACATATGGTGTCAGGATGACAGTATACTGACCCCATAGGACACATGGAGGGGGTCTCTGAGGGACTCCTCATGGGCAAATAATTGGCAAATTTATTTTTTGGGCTGATCCGCTGACCCACTGTGGTGCACAGCAAAACCCCCATTGTAAATCTGTGATGGTTCTACAAATCTGAATTCCAAAGGAAACAAAAATCTCACACACCATACTCCTGCCGTACGCAGCATGGGGTTAGGAGCCCTGCTGCCAGCTAAAGACAGTGAATGACGGTGGTTGTATTAATGTACAGTAATTATATATTACTTTACATTAAAAAAAACATGGAAATTCACTGAAAAAACAAAGATTACAGGGACTTTATAGTTATGTTGACTTTTCACCCACACAAAGCCATAGAAATTCAGCAGTTATAGTTATACTTATTTGAAGAAACTAACTCATGCTGTAAAGTAACTTTAGGGCACGATTAACAGTTTCTTAACATAAGTATAAATCTAACTGCTGAATTTACAGTATAGTTATACTTTGCTAATAATCCCAATCTCAATCTGAGATTTGATTGGCTGTCGACACTTCAACCAGGACATGTTGATAGCCATTTTGGGACTCAACTTCAGTCGAGTCTGCAAAAAATGTTAAACAAAAAAGAAAAGGGGGCAGGGTACAGTTATCCTAATCACCTAACCTTGGTCCCAGGGTCCAGTGGGAACCTACCAGGGAAAAAAATAAATTTGTTTCTTTAATTCATAGAAACTATTGTGAATATTCGCAGATTTAGAATGAATTAAAAAAAAAAAAATAAGCGTGGGCTCACATGCTTGTTTTAATTGTAACCCCGAGTGTGCCAGGTCCAGAGGGCATGCAGTCATATGTAAAAAAACTGGATGAAGGCGTACGTGGCCCCCCTCCAAGGGCAAAATACTGCCCTGGGAACCACCACCTCCCGGGGCTTATAATGATATTTTGAGGGGGGCCGCATGGACCCCCCAGACCATGGGGACCACCACCTCCTCAGCGCTATAAATTAAATTTATACTGAAGGGGCAGCGGGACCCCACCCCGGCCTCGGGGACCACCACCTCCCTGGGACAAGAACGTTAGGCATGGGGGGCCATGCAACCCCCCCTCGCCCCGAGAACCACCACCTCCCTGGGGTTAAACAAATTATGCAGCTGGGCCACACGGACCCCCCAAACCCCTGGGACCTCCACCTCACCAGGGCTCCAAATATAAAAGGGTTACAGGTATGGGGGTAGCAGCAGAGTTGATTAAAGGTGCTTTAGTGCAACAGCAGTAGTTTGGTCCGATTGAGCACACTTCCAGTCACCGCCTTGTCAGCCGCAAAGACACTCAAAACCACAGTGGCTAGTGCTTTGAGGCAGCAGCTTCAGTCCTAGTGGCATTGTCCAAATAGGCTCACATTGGGCAAGTCCTTTTGAGGGAGCCTTAGTATAAGTCAATGCAGGTACACTTGCTGGAAGTGCCACAGGCGTACACAGGTTTCTTCTTAAGCAGCGCAGACCACTCTGGCATACTTGGCACAAGTGCCAAGGTTGTGACAATAGGGTTGGTGTGGCAATCCGCTTGGACATACTTACGCAGTACTGCAAGTTCTCCACTTTAGTAGACAGTGATCAGTACTGAGCTTGATGCACGTTAGTCACACTTCCATGAGTCTATGTCAGACAGACCCACAGCACAAGGGTTAACTATTTTTGCCCACACCATTAGTCCGCCCCTCCAGCAAGGTTTCCTTACTCCTTCCCTCTTTTACCATACAAGATCCTGCAGGCATTACATAACAATGAACAACTCTATTTATTTAAAAGTAAGACTCCAGGTGATATCCCCTCTAGAGAGAAGACTGTCAGGCCGATATCTGTCCTGGTTGTGCAGTATTCCTCTGGATACTCTATGGAGCATCCCTCCTTGGTCAAAGATGGGTCAAAAGCTCCCAATTGCAAGAAGGTGCAACAGAAATGGGATGTGTATTCTCTTTCTGAACTTTCAGAATCAGTTGGGTTGGTTCTTCTTTCATGTGTCTACCAGACTCAGCCTTTGTCTAGAATGATGCTCCTCACAGCAAAGTCATCTCCAGTTTTGAGTACCCACAACAGGGACACAAAGAGTTGTTACCATTCTACACCTGACAGAGCCACATCTAACAGTGATTAGGAAGAAAGGCAAAAGGTGACCCCTTTCTAGAGACCTGTCACGCTCTGACAACAGAAACTGCAGTCCCACCCTTTACTCCTATCATGCACTACAAGGCAGTCTTCAAAAAGACTAATAAGCAGCCCCCTGCATCATAGGACATATTAGAATTTCTACTGGAGAGTCTGCCACCTCTTTCCTACCTTTATTGGTCTATATTCCATCCATCTAGTCTCAGGAATCTCAACAATACACTCCAACTGTATAGGAAAGTAATCTCACTTTCAACTTGTGCACATAAACAGACAGGGGCTTCCAGAATTGAAATCACAGGCATGTGCCACTCTGGTCACCCAGACATGTACAACATGTGTAACACAGTAGGTTTGGGATATCAGCACAGTGTTCCGGGTTCGCCTGTGGCAGTGAAACGCTTACACGAGAGGCCAGTATGCCACCACTCCTGTGACACAAGTAAAAAGGTTTGATCACATTAGGATCACCAAAAACAAGGTATGCTGCTGCCACTGTGCTACATGATTGAACCCATGACAGGGAGGGTAATCCTCTGTCACAATGGAGACCATGCTTGGTATACCCATCCAGATCCAGAACATACTCACATGAAGGGACAAGCCTAGGTCTTTGAATACACGCTACGAGGCTCGGTCAGATATCCAAATACCAGGATACCAGATACTTGAAGTGGGGCTCTCAGAGAAGAGGATATTTCCATCCCAATAGGTGGGAAAGGTAAAAGAGCAGGTGCCTACAAGCTCAATGTCAAGAGATTTCTGCTACACTCAGCTGTATCTGGTCCACACCCGGTGACGCTCCCAGAGTGCTTGTAAAGCTTTGAAATGCTCACACGCATAGAGGTCCATCTTGAAACATATGGCGATCACACCACAAAGAACCTTGACACCAGTCTGGGCATAAGGCTTATCCCATAGAAACGAATATGTTCCCTATGTCCCCTATGCCCGTGACACCAAACAATATTAGACTAAACAAAAAATGCACACAGTTTCTTATTTCCGTTTGAATCATGTAAAAATATTTGTCTTTCAAGGTAATAACTGAATGTCTTGCCCCACCTCCTTCTCCTCCCAGTGCACACACACAGAAATATCTCTTACCTCATCTTGCAGACATAGGCCCATATTTACGAGGCCCTTGCACCACCATTGTCTCACATTTTGTGACACAAAGGCAGCACAAACCACTAAATCATATTTATGAAGCCACGCAAAGCCAGTTTGTGTGACTTTGAGTGGACTCTGTAATATGGAGTAAGGCAAAGCAGCGCAAATTGCTGCTTTACCTTACTCTGCGCTAGGGAGGTGTTCCATGGTCATTGCAGTGGGTGTTCCCTCGCAACACCCATGGATTTTGACACATTCACACATTCAAAAGACCTTGTAAACCTAGGGATGCACCAAAACCTTATGCCTCACCATGGTGCAAGGGTGCCTGAGTTGGCGTTAGGGTGCTAAAGCGGTGCAAGCACCGGGGTAAAGGACGGGATTGTGCCATATTGCTTAAATACAGTGCATTCCTGCCCTTTCCCTTTGGCGCAGGGTGGCGCAGCAGTGACTTGCTGAGATGCCCTGTGCCAAAATCTCATAAAATGCGCCCACGTTCATGTAAAAGGAGGGGACAGATAGTCTCCACAACTGATTGATCCGATATCAGAGCACCAGGACTCTGGAGGAAAACTAACTCTGCAGTTTTAGGTAGAATATGAAATATGTATTTATTAGTGATCACAAAAGAGTGAGAAAATAGTTGACCAGGGGTTCCTGTGGTCCATGACAAAAAGTGAAGCTTCCCTAGCACAGTATTATCACACTTGTTGAGACAGCATTTAAGCAATAACCAATGAAGAGAAGAATTTCAGTTTTCACCGATACTCGATTTATCAGCTACTTTCCCTGCAAATGAGGATACAGCTCCAACAAGCTGCCGTAGTCTTTAATCTTGTTTAACAGCAGTCTTGTTTCAGCACTTAGTAAACTCAGCACATTTGCCTGCTTCTCACTATTCTTGCAGAGCCTATCCCTGTCTTATTCTGAGCTTATGGCAGCCATGATATGACCTAGCTAACTCTCCTGTTCTGTTTTTTTGTACAAGGATTCTTTTGTATTGCTAAGTTTATTAGGAAACTAACTTTTATCTTCTTGTTCTTTACTGAGAAATCTGAGCCTACAATTCGGATACCTTGGTAACCCTGGAGAAAGAAATTAAGAGAGATGACCTGCGAGGTCCTCACGATGCTTAGTCTATATGATAGGGGTGGCCGCAGGAGCTTCAGTTGCTGAGAAATCATTTGAAGAAGAGCATTAGTGTTTATATCACAGTTTGAATGTATACAGTAAAAAGGACTGGTATATAAATGTATTAGTACTGACTGATCTGAGCCTATACCTGCTTTACATGGTGAAAGGGACGAGGCCTGCTGAGGACATACTATGGGGCATATTTATACTCTGTTTGCGCCAAATGTGCGTCAAACATTTTGACGCACAATCAGCGCAAACCCTGCCCTATATTTATACTTTGATGTCCGACCCCGAGGTCATCAAAATTCCACCATGTGCGTCATTTTTTGGAAGGGGGAACCAGCCTTGCGTTAATTATATGCAAGGTAGGTGTTCCCTTCAAAAAAATGACTTTAAGGCCTGTGCCCCATATTTATAATCTGACGTCATTTTGACGCACAGGAGGGGGTGGGCCTTAAAAAACGACGCACAGCCTGATGGGCGCCGTTTTTTAATGCCTGGGTCAGGGCAGGCGTTAAGGGACCTGTGGGCTCGGAAGGAGCCCAGAGGTGCCCTCCCCTGCCCCCAGGGACACCCCCTGCCACCCTTGCCCACCCCAGGAGGATACCCAAGGATGGAGGGACCCATCCAAGGGAAGTAAAGGTAAGTTCGGGTAAGTATTTTTTTCAGATTTGTTTTGTGGCATAGGGGGGCCTGATTTGGGCCCCCCTACATGCCACTTTGCCCAATGACCATGCCCAGGGGACATAAGTCCCCTGGGCATGGCCATTGGGCAAGGGGGCATGACTCCTGCCTTTGCTAAGACAGGAGTCATGTCAATGGAGGTTGGGTGTCAAAAAAAATGGCGCAAATCTGGTTTGAGGCCTGAATTTTGCCTCAGACCTGACTTGCCCCATTTTTTGACGCACAACCCCCATTTTCCCATACGCCGGCGCTGCCTGGTGTGAGTCATTTTTTTTTACGCACACCAGTCCGCAGCGCCGGCTAACGTCATTCCATAAATAAGGCGCCCGCATGGCGCGTTGGAATGGCGTTAGCCGGCGGTAAAATTTTTGACGCACAACTGTGTTGGCGCAGTTGTGTGTCAAAAAGTATAAATATGGGCCTATGTGTGCTGTTGACTATAGGTGTTTTGGTGGCAGCACACTGTGCTGCTGTATGAAAGGTGTCAGAAGATGAGTCCACGTTTTGCAAGATATGAGTATCATAGGAAATTTTGTTTATGATCTAAGACATCATCCTAGCTGCACACTACAGGTAGTATGAGTATACAGAACCAGACAGCACCTCTGTATTCGGCCCTTCTCAGAGCTTATGCCGCCCACATTTTTCACAGCATTACAGACTGCTAGTACCATGCTGTCCTACCCTCCCAGTCTGAGTCTGAAGCTTCCGTACATCTGTCAAGGCAATTGTGAGACAATTCATTGATACAACTACAACGTTTCAATCTGTAATGCCCTTTCCTTCCAAAGTGGAGTGAATTTTGCTTGACAAAGGTTCTAAGCAGGCAGTTATGTTGTCTGTTCCGCTTGGCTTCAATATGTAAAACTTTTAGTTATGTTGTAGTCTCAAAAGAAATATGTTTTTCAAGGCAAGCATTATCTGAGCCAGTAGGAGTTAGTGGCAAGCCTATAAAGCTCTGCTCTTCATAAATAACTTTCTATATAGACCCTGTTATAACTGTTGTGAGCACCGCCAGTGGCGGAATTTGTTGCCAGAGCATAGCCTGAGCAATCTGAACAAAATAAGAGTACATCGACTTCACTGTTAAGCCTGGTAACGGATCAACCAACAACACATTGCCTCATCGTAAACACACAAGATGTGAACTGCCTGCAATTACAGATACCTCAGAATCCACTGAAATTCCAAAACAAAGTTGCAGTTCTACTCACTGCAAGCACTGACAGTTGCCCACTCGTCTCCTGGGCAGCATGAGTTTTCATCTCTTACCACGAAGTTAATCAAAGAGATTGCTCTGTTTAGCTGTTGACAGCTCCAATCAACTTGCAAGGTGCATGAGGCAAATGGCACAGATTGGAGTCCAGCAGTAGAGCAGAGGTGAGTCTCCCATTACAAGTGATATTTCCTTCACACCTCATGGAGTTCTATTTCTCCATTGCTCCAAGAGGCATTGTAAACAACGAAACACCTTCATCTCTTTCGATAACCAATAAAATGGTTATTTTGATCTGTTCATAATATTTGATAGATGTGATATCTTCTGGACTGTTAATGAAACCTCTTATTGAGACTTTTAATGAGACCTTTATCCTGAATTTGAGGTGGCTAGCATCAGAAAATCCTTTGGAGAACTAACCTTATGCGTTACATGCCAAATCCCGAATAAGCCACTTTCAAGGACATTCAGGGCGGCAACAGATACAAGGAGCTCAAGCAAAATATCTAAGATCTTAACTCTCCATAGGGTGATTCATGACCTGGAAGATTGCAACTGGCAAGGAAATCTTTGCATAACTGGACTACCAAAAGAAGCTAAGCAAGCCCTGTATTCTGCATGACTTTCTTGGAATCATAGCTACTAAAACACTAGTAATCACTGTTGTTAGAGAGTTAAAATTTGAAAGTGCCTATAAAGTTCCTAACATGAAACTTATAAATCCGAAATCACCAAGAGCTATGACGTTCAGACCTTTTAGATAGCAACACATTAAAGTTAGCAGATATAAGAAAAGCCCAGCAGGTCATATAGAAAGGCTCCATGATTAACACCGCCCAAGGCTATACCATAAACACTCTCATGCGCTGCAAAAACTTTCTCACACTGTGCAACAAACTCAAAGAGAGAAACACCATCTTCTTCTTTGTTGGCCCATCAAGATTCAAGGTAAATGTCAAAGGCAAATGGCACATCTTCCAGAATGCAGCTGTCTTGAGCCCTTCTTATCCAACATCTCAGAGACACAAATGGACACCTGGAGGCTGAAGCTACCTGCATAAGAGTACGTTTCATTCAGACTGCTATTACTGGTTAATGTTCCATAAAAAATATATATGTAAGCAACAATACTCTTGCACTGGATACTACTCTTGTGAGCTAATGCTACCTAGTGAGCACTTCTGTGTTAAATATAATGACTTACACTAACCTGTCACTACATCTGCCATCCTCTTCTCCTCTACAGTAACCTATCTCCTCTCAGCTTTCTGACCTAGACAAACCTATGATAAACTATCTCTCCTCAAATCTATTCCTTTGGTAATGCTCTATACTCTAAATGCTTAAATCAACAAAACACTACTGCCTTATTATGAGGTACAATTAATCTCCAATTCATTCCCAACTAGTGCTGATAATTCACTTAATGCACCACGTAACAAGCAAAAAGTTTGTTTACTATTAAAGGCATACAACAGTCCCATGGTTACATTTCTAATGGATACAGGAATGGGGTTGAAGGGGTGGGATTTGAAAGTCTGGAATTTGTTTGATTTATTCCCCCTGACCCTAACTACCCTCACCCTCTTCACTCTGACATGTTATTTTAGCCAAAGCTATAACACACCTCTAAAGTCTAACCTAGAGGTTTAGGTTTGCAAGCACCTTTTACTATACACACTATCATTGAGCATACTACGATGGAACATGAATCACACACTAAGCATGTGCCAAGCCTTGGTTCACCTAAATTACACTTGCTGTACACGAAAGCGACAGACCTAGCATGGAAAATCTTAAAGTTTTATCATTAAGAACAAAGGGGCTTAACCATCTGGCAGAAAAGAGGAAAAGTGCAGATTACTGCAGTAGTCTAAAGGTGACGTCATATTCTAATTGGAGACTGGCGTAGGAAAAGGAGAGGCTGTCAATATGAAGTGTGATGGGTCCATGGCATACAATACCAACCAGCAAAAGGGAAATAAGGAGCGATCACTGTGATTAGGCTCAGTGCTTAATTTGTATATAAAAAGGTGCCGGTGCTCAAAGCTCTCCTCTTAAACACGTGGCTGCTTCAATTAAAAGTGCCAGCACATAATATTGAGACAGCGTAATCCTGAAGCCACCTCGGGCCTCTTCAGTCCATTTATAGCCACTCTCTGCCCCTTCAGCTCACTCTGTCAGCTTCCTTCTTTTCCCCCTACTTACGATTTTTCGTTTTTCTCTTTCTCCGTCTTTCCTACGTGTCTGTTGCTCGCAGCAAATGCTTGAGACAGAAAACTAAGCGCCGTCCCTCAGAAATAAGTGCCGGTGCTCCGCACCGGAAACAACAAGCACAAATTAAGCACTGATTAGGCTTTCCTGGTTTAAGATTCTATTTGTTGTAAATTCTGGTGGGATTTTTCTGTGTTTTCGAATTTTTGGAAAAATTTGAAAAAATTATGGTTATCAGTGTTTACTTGCTCCAGAAAAAAATCACATGGCTGGTGTATTTCCAGTGCTGTAAGTAATTTTGCTTTTATTTCCTTCCTTCTCTCTCTCCATTCCTACTGTTGATTATACCTTGTTTCTATCCTGCTCCTAACCTCCCTCGGTGCCTTTTCCATGGATTTGCTATTTCGAATACTGTTGCATTATTCCTCTCGCCTCCATGCCTGTCTCATTTTCCAGCACTCAACGTCCTCTTTCCACCAGTCCAGTCCCACAGCATATGAAGGATCTGCATGGATGGAGATATGTTTGCACCTCATTAAGATTTGATTGCAGCAGACAAAAGTTAATGATGGACATTTAACACGCCTTTCCGCTGCTCCATTCTACAGACAAACAGCAAAGATCAGCTGAGTGAAGATTCTCTACTTATATAGTGTAGCATGCTTGGTGCTCTATTATTGTAAGCCAGTGCCATACATTTCCTTGTCTCAAGACACCAAGAAGGGAATGAGCTACAAACCTGCTATTATTGTCTGACCTGGGCCTGTAATTGTTCTACCTGGTCACAGAGGAGAAGCCTGCTAAGGAATAATGTGCATGCTGTTAACTATAGCTCCATTGGTGACAACAACCTGTGTTGCTATATGAATTAGCAGCTAAGGTTGTAAAGAAATGTATTGACTTGCAGTGCATCTCAGGTCATTTTCCTGTGTAGTTTACAATATGAATGAATTGCATTTGCCATTGTTGAGCTGTGCATATGAGAGTTTGTATTAATTTGAAAGCTAATGCAGGGACAGCTGAGCATTGATTTTCACCAAGCATGTTGGCTTTTGTTCATTTGAAAGAAGTGAAGGGACTGTGCACTTGCTGTGCATGTGTGAGAGTTGCACTAGGCATCACGCATTTCTCTAGTGCCTTTTCTGACTCAGGGAAAGAAAAAGCAAAACGCAATATGTTTCAATTGAATGTGATCACTGTTGCTTGTGTGGATGATGATGCGAAGTGCCAAGCCTTGTTTCTGCACCACAAGTTCTAAGTGTAATTTTGACTGGATCAGTGGGAGTGGATGTTGAACTTGTTGATGCTGTGGCTGTATCATGAACGCATAATACATCAGCATGCAGGCTCTGGGTTGGTCCATGTGCCTGGTTGTTTTCCAAATTTCCTTGTCTGAAGCACAGACTAGGAAACACAGAACATTGTCATGTTTCCATATTGTACTGTGTGCAACTTATGCATTAACTTATAGTTTTTTTGGGTTAATGTATGCAATGTAGACAGTGCAGTTTCAGCAAAACCAGAGCATGAATCCCTCAAGGGCATGCAAACACGCACTGAATATGGTCATGATATGGTTCCCGATCCTTCTGTAAGAGGTGACATAGTTCCTATAGGATGCTTTTCAGGCTATCAAGATGTAAAACTAAGAAAGGAATAGGGGGTGCAGCACTTTATGGAAGGTCATCGTTACAAAAATCTTGTTGCCACAATCCTAGTAGTGGAGCTTTCAGAAAGCAAAGATCCATTACACTCTCAGTGAAGGAGAGTGACATCATGGTAGTGAGATTTTCATGGACTGAAAACCTACTCAGAGTTCAGCACTACATTACAACCTGCAGTGAACAGTGAGCCAAAGAAATACGAGGTGAGTCATTCTCACAAATGGGGATTGGGTACAGGTCCTTGGATTCCAGGGACTTTGTTGATGGTTCCAAAGCCGTATTTAGTAGTTTACCAGGGCTGGAGGGGGTCATTGTGGCAGACTCTATCATAGAAATGTATTTAGAGGTAGGTACTGGCTGCACTTGTACTTCTTTAACACTAGGGGACACCAAAGTAGTAAAAGTGAAACCGTTTCTACTAAAAGCAAATATTGCTTTTGGTGGTGTTTTATTTGTTATGGGTGAGCGCAAAGCGCTCCGTCCATAAAGTAATCTGTCTTTGGGCTTCAAACCACGCCCAGGTCACGTCAGTCTCTTTCATTGGTTCCTGGGCTTGCTCTTTAAAATCTGATTGCATTTGTGAAAGAAACGCATACATCATGCCTTTTCCAGTGTTTAGACCGCCTACACAGCACCGGTAAACTACTAGAAATATACGAGGCTCGATGTTTTGAGCCTGGTTTCTGGACTACTTTTTCTGTTAATTTTCCCCCCCAGCGCAATTGCGCTGGGGTTTACATAGTGCAGTAGTGCTCTGTTTTTTCGTTTTCAATTTCAGTGCAATCGCGCTGCATTTTACATAGCGCGATCGCGCTGTGTTTTTTTTCTTTTAATTTGTGTGGCAAGAAAAGTTAGGTTAGGAGTTTACAACGCAAATAGCTCCAACTCGAGCAAATGCGAGCCCCGTTGCATTGAAAATGGTTGTTTTATTCAGTTTTAACTGAAAAGCAGAAACTCTCAATTTGATTTCCTCACATTTCAAACTAGCTGCAATCATGTCTTAAACAGACAGAGATGGTAGATGGGTAGTAACCACACTACATATAAATGGCTCTGACATATACGTTGTTAATATCTGCCCCAACTCCAATAGTACTGAGATTTGAAACAACTTGAACAAGATCATTTCCAACGTCCCACCCCTCCCCACTGTACACATCATTTTTGTTGGTGACTTCTATCTTCCCTTGGGTGGCTTTCTGGAAAGGAACTCACAATACAAATTCAAATCATCAAAATCACACAAGTAGATACATAACACGCTCTTTACACAAACTCTTGGACGCATGGAGACTTGTCACTCCACATATCCTTCTCAGCATACCTATCTCTCAAGTAAGGCACCACAATAGAATTGGTCCTTGCTTCAGACCACACTTTCATAGCTGACATAGTTGTATCTGCCACAGTGTCTGTAAGGAAATGCCTCCTGTTGCATGATCATCTGCAAAGTTTTGGACTGATGCCGCTGGTTTTTCAACTCTAACCAGACCTCAGTGTCAGTGCTCTGCCCCTACAAAGTATACATTTGATTTTCTTATTCCTAATTGGTAAAACATTACTTATAGATTCCTAGCATATGTTACCAGTGGTACCCAGGGCCTGTAAGTTAAAGTGTTCAACCAAGGCTGCAGCACTTATTGTGCCACCCTGGATGTGACAACATGAAAACATGTCTCCAAGTCTGCCACCAAAGACTGCCAGAGCAGCTTTAAACTACTTGCAAAGCACAAACCTCTGTTTTAATATACGTCACCTTACAGCAGGCCTATCGAACCCTAAAGCAAAGTGCTGTATATGAAAGAGTTGGACATGTATTTTTATATGTCATAACAGTAAAAAACCCAAATTGATGTTTTCATTGCAGATACATTAGTAGCCCCATTGGCGAATACAGAGTTAAACATTAACAGCTCAAATAATTGTTACCTTAAACTCTGTGACTTTTGAAGAACTGCAACTGTTAGAAAGTTTCCACTCTGTTCCCCACGTCCTCCTGTGGTCACTTGCAGATGCTGGCCACAAGATAGCCTTCTGCCCTCCTGGGAGAAGTTTGAATGACTCCTAGTAGTACGAACAATAGAGGTTGCTGTTGGAAGAGGTGTCACCTCTCCCTGGGAGGAAGCCACACAGGGTGTGAGCCCAGAAGTCAAACTTCAAAGGAGAAGCCGCATTTGAAGCGAAAATGGTGAACACACACAACAGTGATGGTTTTTTTATTGAGGTAGATGGGTTAGTGTCAGAGGCAGAGGCAGGAAGGGGAAGCCAATTGCCCAAAACTATTTTTCTGTGGGCATACAGCCCCCAGGTAGCCACACCTCTAGGTTGGGCTAGTAAGCTCCACACACCAAGAGAGGGGTCCTGTCATCTTGGGAGTGGGCAGAATATTTCACTCTGGGACATTGCAGGAAGAAGTCACTAGGGGGTGAGGGTCCTAGTAGCATCTTAGCTGAAGAATAAGTGCTCAGCGTGCAAGATGAACAGACAGTGCTTGTAAAAGTTGTGTGGACAGTGCAACGTGATGAACAAACAAGAGATAAAAAACAGCTAAAAGAAATAGTAATCAAACAATGTGCATGGATGAATATATACGTCGATAGTTCATGAGTATTTCACAACATGTATTTAATAAGCATCTTTTTAGGCTAGACAAGATTTTAGCTACTTCTTTTCACCGTTTTATATCTCTTGTTTGTTCATCACTTTGCGCCATGCACATTGACCACTTATTCTTCAGTGTATATTGATGCTGCTATTATTTGTTTGAAAGAAGATGAAAAAAATATAATGACTTCTTTCTGATTTCAAATGGTCATATCTCTTGTAGTTAATTTATTTACCCAATACATTTGTTAAGTATTATATTATTAATAAAAAATATTTTTGACTTTAAATGATACCTTTTTAGACACTGTTGCAGATACAAGTATTACCACCGTCCTCTTAGGTTTATGGGTGAAGACTGTTCTTAATACCACTACCTAGCTATGGGTGATCTTCATCCTCAGCAAAACATATAGAAAATTAATAATGACTTAGCTCTGTATAAAGTTAAACGCTCAATAGGCATATTTGTTAGAGAAAAGGTAGCATCCTGTTCCTCCAAATAATCCTCTGGCAAGCCTTTAACATTACATTGAAGCACTTCATGACAAGAATAGTGGAACACATGCAAAGAACAACAATCTAATCTAACTACCCTTGAAAATGACTTCAAAGAGTGGACAGGATTTGATGATTGTTTGCATCTGAATCCGGCTTAAACCTTTTTTTTAGCATTCAATGATGGGTTCTGCTTTCTTTCTTGTAATATTTCAAAATATGTTTCCATTATTAAAGTGTAAGCAATAGCCTTCTTCACTGTTTTTCTTGCACTTTGCACTTAAAAGTAGATGTAGGACAACAGCTGGCTTGCAGTAAAAAGGTTTTGAAGGGGGAGCTGGGAAGATACTATAGATCAATAAAGTTGCAGTGCATGCTTTAAAGCAGTGGTTCCCAAACTTTTGACTCCTGAGGATCCTCACTGATTCAGTATTGGAAGTCGGGAATCCCCACGCAATTTGTACGATCTAAATTTCAAATATTAAAACAGTAATTCGCAAAAAATACACAAACAAGTAGTCACCAAATAAATATTGGAATTACTAAAAATATAATTATTTTATATTGAAAAATATCCAAAAATCAAAAACTTTTAATAGGAAGGTTGACGCTGCATCTCGGCGGCTAACTTTTCAATGTTTGGTTTTATTTTGGGAAGCTGAATGCTCAGGTCAGATCTACATTTCACAAGCAATTTCATTTTTTTTTTTTAGGTACAAGAGTTTTGATAAAGCTTTTTCACATAAGTATGTGGTGGGGAAAGGAAGTAAAACCATAAGGGCCTCTCATGTCTCGATAGCCTCTGTCACATCTAATTAATTTGTTTTATAGCACCTCTCCTACCAGTATAGGGTGTCAGAGCACTTTACAGGGGACTACAAGGTGTAGGATTCTCATGTCAGAAAGTGAAGATTGTCTCATGGAATGTGGCAGGCATAAAATCCAAGCTTCCGTTGCCGCACTGGAACCTTTTCATCGACCAATACGATATATGTAACTTCCAGGAGACCTGGCTAATTGAACCTGCCCATAAACCCGGCTATGCAACCTACCATATACCTGCCGCTCCCAGCAAGGCGGGCCACCCATCGGGGGGTCTCCTAATTTGGGTAAAAATCGCACTACAGTGTGTAGTGAAACTGATACCCACAGACACCCCTGACATCCTTGGTATTAGCCTCAAGGGAACAGGGACCACTGCCACTGAATTTTTTAACATCTATGCCAGGGGGACAAGGAGGACCAACTGCTCTGTGACCCTGCAGTCCCTAGAGACCCAACTGGGCGAAAGACCTTCCAAACATGCCCTTATTGTAGCGGGGGACTTAATACCACCTTTGAACCCCTTGGTCTGGACCATATGGGTGATCTCGGGAAGAAGATAACATTTGGCACATACCCAGGTTGGAGCTCCCCCCCATTAAGAAGTGGCACTCGCCGCCCTTCAACTTAACTCCCTGACCCTTGGTCAAGGTCTGAGGGCTGTAAATGGAAGAACCAAATCAGATAAGCATGCCACCCACACATTCACTGGTTCACAGGGGAAGAGCTGCATCGACTATATATTGATGGACCTTAGATATTGGCACTTGGTTGATGACATGGTAGTCCAGACCCGAACGGACAGTGACCGCAATTCACTCTGTATCAGTTTAGAGTCACTGTGGGGCAGGGCGCCCCCAGCAACAACCACTACCAAAGTAGCCAAAGTGGTTCAGGCTGAGAACAATAGACGGCAAAATAGATGGAACAAGGTGATCCTGCGAAACTACATTCTCTCTTTCATCGATTTGGACCTGACACTTTGTGTATCATTGATATCTACGATGGGAGAGGATGTGGGAAGCTGATCCTCCCTAATCGATGTTCACACTGAGTTTTTCCAAAGATTGGAACAGCTCCTATCCCTGCCAGCTGCTCACAATTCCGGCAGTGCTTCTCCCCGTGAGGGGGTTAATTGGTACAATTGGGACTTCCAGCTGGCACGAACAAGGCTAATTAGCACAATCAAACATAAGGATGTCACCGAGTTAGGTCTCTGTGGAACCAGTACAGACAGACGCAGAACAAGGCCAGGAAGGACTTGGAGGAGGAAAGATGGAGCCTCCTGAGGGCTGCATGTAAACGCAGGGACTCCAGATCTTTTTGGGCCATAATAAGCAAAAGAAACCTAAAGGGAGCCCCTGCAATTGGCAATAACCTCCTGCCCTCAGATTGGTTCCACCATTTCAACTCCCTCTATAATGTCGAAAGCCAACTCGTAACCATCTCAGCCCAACCCCAGCCAAGTACCATCTATGGGGATTGTCTGTTCAACTTGGGAGACATCCGAGAAGCAATTGACAACATAGTTCGATTGAAAGCTGCTGGCCCTGACGGCATCCCTGGAGACCTCTTCCTTTACAACATCGACAAATGGGCAGAGTACATTCTCCTTCTATCCAATGCAAATCGTCAGGAGATTTCCCATTCCTGAGTCATGGAGGGGTGCCGAGGTAATACCCATTTACAAGAAAGGCAACAGGTCCCTACCCGCCAACTATAGGCCCATTAGCCTTATAGATACAGTACAAAAGGTATTCTGTTGTGCACTACTATCGAAAATCCAAGATTGGATCAAAGAGAACGGCATTTTATCACCACTCCAGGCTGGCTTTAGGTCCAAAACAAGCACCATAGATCAGGTGTTCAGGTTTCTGCTCTTGTATTGGAAGGTCGAAGTGATAGGGAAGGGGAATCCCAATGTAGCCTTCATAGACCTTAAATCAGCATTCAATCTGGTCCCTAGAGGTAAACTTTGAGAGGTCCTCGAGGAGATGAGTATGCCCCCAGGGCTTCTGACCACAACAATCCAACTACACAAGGCCAACTATGCAAAAATACGCTGGGGGAACCAGGGTGATCTCACCGATCCGATCCAAGTAGTCAGGGGCATTCGGCAGGGCTGTGTACTAGCTCCCACTCTTATTTCCCTTTATTTGAATCAGGTCATCGATCATCTCACCTCGCAGCCCTCTGATGCACCAGCCCTAGGCAACGAAAAGATCACAACACTTTTGTTTGCAGATGACACCCTGATAGTATTCAAAACCCTGATGGGCCTCGAATCCTCGTTGAATCGATTTAATGACTTCTGCTCCACGAGAGGCCTAGAAATAAACACCTCTAAAACCAAGTTCATGGTCATGAGCCCCCACAGGTCACATAGGGGGAACCTTTTCCTAGGTGGGTCCAAACTAGAACTAGTCGACACCTTTGATTACCTGGGAATCAAACTATCAGACTCAATGTCCTGGAAAGCCCATATCAACTCCACATCATTAAAATTCGGCCAGTTAGTGGGTGTCCTTTTAAGGGAGTGCCATGCCTCATCATCACGACCAATAGCTGCTGCTCTCCACATCTATAACATGAAATCCGTTAGCGCAGCTGTATACGGGGCTGAACTCTGGGGCTTCTAGGATGTAAGGGAACTCACCCGTATAGAGAATATGTTTATGAGAAAACTCAACTTTCTGCCCCAAGCACCCCGCTTCTTCCTCTGCACATGGATCTGGCCCACAAACCCCTAGACACTATAGCTGGTCTTAGGCTGCTGCTGTTCTGGAGGAGAATCATGGCAACTCCCGAACTTTCTCCCTTTGCCACCGCGTTTAGGGAAGTTTGCTCTTTGGATACCTCCAACAAGATCAGGTGGATCCACTCAGTTAAGTCAGCATTGATTGCCATTGGGATGGGAAACTCGTGGAATTTTCCACACACAGGGCCACTACCGACCAAAGAAAGAGTGAAGTCCTGCTCTTGGGAGTGGGTATCCCAGTCTACATCTCGCTCGCTCTCACTAGGGCGTCTATCTAGCGAGTTTCTAGACTTCAAATCTACCTGGTCGCTAGAACCTTACCTGGACTGCATTTTAGATCCAACCGATAGGAAGCTCTATATGCAGTTCAGATTTGGTTCCCTCTCTCTTAATACCTTTACCAGCAGATGGCAAAACAAGGCCACAAGCAACAACTTATGCCCCTGCTGTACTCTGTACCAGGAGTCAACTGCCCATGTTTTCTTTGTTTGTCCATCCTACGCTCACCAACGAAGGAAATGGCTCACGCCAACTTGCAAAAGGCTTGGGACCCGAGATCATGCTGTAGCCATGAGAATCTTAAAATCAGACTCCAGTCCGCCCATTGCCATTGCAGTTGTCAAATTTCTCGGGGGAATGTGGCGCACCAGAAGGAAATCGACTAAGACAGTCTAGCCCCAAGTCTTTGTAGTCATACATGTCTATCTTTGTCACAATACTGTATCTTGGAACTGTGTTATGCCATATTCTTTTTATTGTACTGCATTTTGTGCATTATTATTTTTCTTATTTATTTCAACCCAACCTATTTTATGAATTCTAACCCATTATTTATTGTGGCACTATGCGACTTTTATGGCACTGGATGCCGAAATAAAGTTTTTATGATGATGATTCTCATGTCATGCACACTGGTAGGCATTTTCTAAGAGTGCTTGGTCTGGAGAAGCACAAACTCAGGATTCAGAACATAACACTTTATTTAATAATAAGAATTTATTTCTACACAAGCAAACCTTTTTTAGCAGCAGAAGGAAAATTAAAGACTCTGAAAAAACATAACTTTCTAATTTGTGCCATGCTGTTTGCATGCAGCTCTTTGATAGCAGTTCATAGCTCACTGTGCTAGATTATGATTGTAATTTATGAATTGCAAGGTAACAAAAGACTGTGTGTGGCAAAAGCAGTAACCCACTGTGCTGTACACATAAAATACTGCTCTTTGCAGCAGGCATATTAACCATCTGCACTACCTTAAATTAATCAGAACTGCCACTAGACAAAACTCCCATCTCTCTCCGGCAGGTTCATTAATCACCACAGTTATCGTGACACTTATATTTTGGCCCGAAAGCTGCTGGATGTATAAGGAACTTTGCAGTGCTTTTAAAACTGCTGCACAAAGGAAGCAATAAATATAAAAATCCACATGTTTCAAGAGGCCCCAGCTGGAGAAGCACGTTCTTGTTGTCCCAGGCCAGCGGACCCCAAGGGAATGTGTTACGGACGCCAGGGGAGCCACGGATCACAGGTTGGGAACCGCTGCTTTAAAGGGTTAACATTTTTGTATATCTCTGCCATTTAAACTCATGAGTCAATCCTCTCAATTACATTATCAAATTTAAAGACTGTGTGATTGGCTGGATTCAGGGTGATTTTTTTCAACCAAATTGAAGCTCATAAGTCTACGACTTAAAAGTACTGTGCTTTGAAAAAAACAATTTATACAGCCATTAAAGGCCCAACTCAGAGGTTGCTGACGCCAGGGCAACTGTGGTGGCCACCCAGAGGTGTGGAAAATCTGCAACAATCCCCCAAAAACCTGTATTTGCAGTGTGTGACTTGCAAGTCGGAGGCAGCATGCAAGCAGTCATTTCAGCTTTCGACTCACAAGATTCAGGCACTTTGAAGAAACAAATGCAAGCACTAAAATAAGTGGGGTTTGAGGGGCCACTGAAGATTGGGTGCAGGGTCTGACCACTGCAGGTTGGGTACAAGGCTAAGCCCTGCAGCCAAATCCCCCTCCATATGGCCACAGCGTGGGTGGGGTGACTACGGCAGGTTGGGCACAGAGCCTGGTCACAAGCCACGATCTCTGTCAAACCCTTGCTGCCACAGAAAAACAAGTAAATCATCGACAAAACAATTAAATTCACTGAAAAAACACAGTTAAAAAGTGACTTATGTTTGAAGCTCAAAAGCCTAAAACAACTAAGATTGACCACTTGTATTCAGGAACACACACAACACATAATATAACTCACAGCTGACTGCCATGAACAAAATACAGAATTCGCAATGGTACAGATACAAAAAAAAACAAAAACAGCGAATTTGAGAACACCAAGGTGGCGACCCTGTGTTATGTCATTTGTTGTGGGTGCTCCTAAATATAATTGGTGAATTTCAGTGGTTTTTCTATGTTTAAACATCAACCATAACTCACTTTTTAACTATGTTTCTTTCAGTGATATATCTATATCTATTTATTTATATAAGTAAATGAATGTATATATCACTGAAAAAACAAAGGGTACAGAGACATTACAGTTAGGAAAAATAATAAAAAAAATCTTAGAAATTCAGTAAAAACCCAAAGGATACAGGGACGTTATAGTTAGGTTCAGATTTTACACTCACAAAACCCGCCCCCTCCATGCACAGTTTTCTCATCAATAATTTTACAGCAAATGTAGTGGTGATTCTATCAATGATGTCATAGAAGATGTCATGAGTGATGTAATATGTGGGGTAATTAGCAGTGCATGGAGAAGACAAGTTATAGTTACTTTAGGGAAACTGCGGAAATTCTATGGGTTTGTGTGTGTACAAACTGACCTTACCTATGATGTCCCTGTAACCTTTGCATTTTTAGTGAATTTCTAAAGATTTTTATTCTATTTCCTAACTATAATGTCTCTGTAACTTTTGTTTTTTTTAGTGAATTGCTAGGGTTTTATTAACGTAAAGTAATATTTAATTACCATATGTTAATTCAACCTCCTTTGGTTGGGTGCGATGGGGGTTGGCTGTATGGCCTGGCCTGTGGCTAGGCCCTGCGGCCAACTGCTCACATGCAGCCAACCCCCTTCTTTGCACAGTCTTTGGCTGTGTGCAGTGGGGGGATGGGCACAGGCCCTGGCCTCTGGCCAGTCCCTTAGGCCAACCCCTTAAAGGCAACAAACCCATAGGACCCCTCCGTTGGCCGCTTTTGGCCCTGGGCACCCCATCTCCTAGGGCATTTTTTAGGTGGGGCACTAGGCCTCCCTCCCAGGGCCCATTTGGTCGAGCAACATATTTCAGGGGGAGGGGGACACGCAGCCCCCTCCAGGCCGATTTTGGCCTGTTAACCCCTGGGCCTGCCACTATATTTAATGAGAAAGGGGGGCACACAGCCCCCTCCCCGGACCTATTTTGGCCCCGGGCCAATAGCCCTGGTCACCCCATCCCCTGGAGCCCAGACATTGCCTATGGGAGGGAGGCACAGGGCCCCTGCCCCCAGCCCGATTTCAGCTCCGGGAAGCCCGCCCCGGGTGCCCTGCCAACAAAGGGTGGGTAACCTGGTGCAAAACAAAAAAGGCTTTTCCTATGGAAACTAGATCCTAACTATAACTACCTACTGGTGACTACCATTATGTTATATTTAGGTATTTATCTACATATATCTATTTGTATACACACATCACACAGTTACAGCTGCCACTGTGTACTTATTGTGCAGTCACACTATCCACTGAAATTCCACTTATTTATTGATTTTGATCCTGTGTATGCATTTGCATCAATTTTAGCAGCTGCTTTGAGTAGCTAGATTCTGGCATAAGAATTTTGATCAGTGCAGGGAATAAAAGGTAAACGAGATGAAAATCGATGTGCTTTACCATTTTAGTTCTCACTAAAATATTTGCTCTCGCTTACAAACTAACCTCTTGAGCCCATTTGTATCAAACTTAACTTGAAAGTAGAAGTTTACTAAAAATATATGCTATTGTAGGTTTTGATGTAAATTCGGTAATTAGTTTGTGAGAAATAAGCGTTTAAAAAAGGTTGTAGGGTGGGGTACAAAGGGTTAACACTTGCATTTCCGTGCTGTTTGGAAATCACAAATTCTTCGTGAATCCAGAAATTCAATAAAAAAGGAATCTGATTGGACGACAGAGCTTTTTCTCCCTTTGGCCTTTTGGATGCGTGGTTGCCGGGTTGATACCAGGGATCCAAAGGTTCTCATTGCATGCCACAAAAGAAAACAAAAATACTTGCAGTGTTCATTTCAGGATGCAGGGCACAGTCCTTCTGCCCCTAACAAAACAAAAAAAGCCTATATGAGGGTGAGGGAAGACACAGCCTGACCCCTTGACCATAGTGGGTGGGATGTTCAAAGGGCTTCCTATTTCGAATATATAAAAATTAATTTAAAATGAGTCACAGATTCTACAGATTCTTTATGGGATTCGCAGAACACCAACACCTAAAATGGTGGTCGGGATCCACAGAACCGAGATGGGTAGGTGGACATGTGAGCCATTTTAGGTGTTGAAGTTCCACAGATCCAGAAGAAGTTTTTTTTTCATTACCATCAGGAGAGATTTAAAAAAAAAAATGATGTAGAGAGGCAGGTGGTTTGAAATATTGCCTCCCATCTGTGAGCGGGAGGCATTAGGGGCTTCTAAGCCTCCATGCCCTGCTAAGAGCAGGCGGGTGCTTAATAGGTCCTTCCAGCGCCTTGCATAAGTATCCGGATAATATGCTACTCTGCCCCTCTACAATGCTTTTTTGATCAATGAAGGCCCCTCCCCCTTTGTCTAACATAAGAGTGATGAGTTAACTAAAAAAGAATCAGAACAAACATTGGCATAGCCAATAGGTCTCCCCTTTGGGGCCTTATAAGTAATTAGCAATGCAGCACATTAAACCTTTATCAGAAATTAACTGTGTTTGTGCATTCCTTCATACACTTGGCTTTAGACTGTAATGGTCAGAACATCTACTAGAGGGCACTACAATAAAAATAGCATTCAGAAGAAACATGGTCATGTAACCATATAGGCAGCCCCTAAAGGGCATAATCACATGAAAAGAGAAGAACAGAAAGCATTGCAGTGTAACCATATATTCCGCCCCTAGAGAGCATAGTGCATTACACATTTTTTGGCCTAGCAGGCCTGCTAGAATATTATTACAAAAAGGCCCTTAGAACACAAACTACTCCCAGCTGTAAAGCAAAAGCTCCAGTCGTGAGAGAGCTTAAAAAGACATTGAATGGAGGGAGAGGTTATGATTTTGCCCCCCCACCAATCTAGTATGGGGACCCAGAGGATGATCTGTACACATTGTGCTGAATGTTTTGGTGGTGGTCCCATTGTCCTAGGACCACCACAGGCTGTTATGGGCAAAAATGTGTTGTAAAAGGAATGCCCAGCAAAGCACTGTGGGGCGAGTTTCTTGAGTGCCGTGAATATTATAGTATTGGCTCTCCTGCTGTGCCGGGAGTGCTGCATTGAGGGTTTTATGTGTTTTTTTCTATTTAAAAGGTGCCACAACTGCTAAACTTGGGAAGAATTTAGGAACGGAGCTGCAAATTTATTTGGTACTCATGCAAAGCGCTCCAATCTTTCAGTGGTGTTTGCGCTATATAAATAAATAAAAAATAATCCCCCTCCAGCTTGCAGCCTTTGTCGGGCACAGACACCGCAAAGAAACAGTGAGATGCCAGAGAAACAAACAACATACTGCTGCAAAGTGGAGAGGCAAAAGAAAAAAGTTGTTTGTCGACACTAAGATATATGGCTGGTCGTGCAATAATCCATGTAACAGGGTCAGCCTCCAAGGCGGTAACAAAACAGCCTGAAGGCAGGACAAACCTAAATCATTTACCTTACAAACCAAAGGAATTTTGAAAGGCAAGCCAAGGAAAGAATGAAAGTGACGGGCGTGTGATGGGCGTGATGAAAGCCCAGAGAAGTAGATTGCAGCATTTCGAAAGACAGCACATGCACTGCCTAGGCTCGCCCTAAAAATTGGGCAGGCTGTCACCTGATGTGCCTTGTTCCAAATGCACCCTGATCCCAACTTGGAACAGGAAGTAGGAGTGGGTGGTAGGTGACCCGCTGCTCCTTCGCCGATACAGTGCTGCACATCATAGTGGACTGGGTCACCTGTCAGCTCATTGTATCACGTGCCACCATTTTTGGCATAGCTTACCGGACACCAATGGAGTGGGTCACCTGCCCCTCACCCCTGCGCCATGTTCCCCAACTGGACACAGATGCTGGAGCGAAAGGCAGATGGTCCACTTCTCTGTGGTACGCACAATGATGCAGGCCACAGAGCAGCAGGTTAGCTGGCATGCCAAGTTTAGTTCTGGTCCGTCTAGGAGAGAGTTACCCCTTAAAAAAGAAATTGCCATTCCAATTCAGCTTACCTTAGACATTTTTGCTTACCCCTTCAGTGAAAACTGCTAAACAGAATCATATCAAACTTTGCACACAAGAGTTTCTGGTGATTCATCTCTCGGAATGTTTAAAAAAAAACATCAGGTCATCACCATAGGCATTCTAATTACACCAAACATCTCTTCAATAAAGGTCAGGGCATTTAACTAGTTGCTTTGTTAATTTCATAGAAGCTATCTGGGTGTTTCTGTTGAATGAGAGATACCTTCTGAACATCACAAATATTGTGGCAGTAGTTCCAAAACATTTCTAGCTTATCTGCTGCATTGACGGTTAGCTTAGTCAACACGCCTTTCTCCTTGGACATTCTCTTCTCTGTCAATGTTGTCGATTAGGTTGCCACCCTCCTAACATCTCTGAATCATTATAAACAGTGTTCTACTTTGTCAGCATTTTCAACTGACCTCTCAATGTTGTAACCTTTTTTATAGGATCTGTGAGGCTGTTTGTGTTTTGATTCCGATGATGTCAACTTTATGGACAGCACCACCCAGACAGTGTCCCTAGGATACCCATTGCTTGCAGCAAATTACCCTTGGAGCTGCTCACATAAAAACTCAAACCATGCATAGGTCTTGAGTACATGGAAATAGAAAGTACACTCTAAATCTATCCTGGTGACATGGCATCCAAATATCGCAGAGTCAGAATGGTTCTTGTGCCATCCTATTTTTCTAAGCACTAATGGTTTATAAAGCAGCCAGAGTGAGAGGGAAATCGTCTACCATGACTTTTGATCAACATAAAATGGCCTTCCTTGTCTGTTAAAGTGTGTTCATGTTGAAATGTGAGGTGTACCTCAGACAGTATGCCTATGTCCCCAGTTATGGTCTTGACTAAGGCAAAGTAATGGACTAGGAGCCCTTTAAAAGACACCCTTCTGTGCTCCCCTCTCGAAATGTGAATTTCTTGAACAAATGCCAGATCAGCTTATTTGGTGAACAGCAGGTGCAATAGGTGGATTCTTAAGGTGCAGTATATTGAAGAAGTATACTCTAACCATAATCATTATAGAAACTGAGCCTCCCAGAGTAGGGCCACTTCCCTAAACAGAATATAGACTCTACACTTGCAGCATTTGATCACTCTTCACAAATGTTTCAGCAAATTCGTTAGGAACCCCTGGCCCTAGAGAAAACTCCATCCAGCAAGGCTTCACCCCAATCATACCCATAAATAATCCAAGCACTTCTAATAATGCACTCCTACAGAGAAAAAAGAACTCAACATCAGTAGGAAGGGTGACCCAAATGATCAACTTCACTTCACTTGGCTCAGCCGCTACCCTTACTACCCTTATAGCAAACAAAACCCTTTCACCTCCTTTTTCTGACCCCCAGGAGACCCGCATGGACACCTGTTCATCATCAAGCAAACAACAAAAGTGTTATAACCCATGCAAGAGGTGTTTTCTTTATCTTCAGTGCCCTCCTTCAAGTTGCTGATGCAAACGCTATTCATGCTGTAGTAGTTCCACAAATGTTTGCACTTTTTGATACAGTAATGCAAATGCACCTCATCTGCAGTGTCAGGGATGAGCATGGAAGCTGGGTATGTCATTGCCTTTTCAACTGTGTTTATGCATTTGACAAAACCATCAACCTCCTCGACCACTGATTCTAATTTTGCCACTGGATCATACTCCAACATCTTGAGGTCATCTTTCATCACAACTAAAAAAATACACTCCATCTTCATAAATGGAGTTGAATAGTCAACCATGTTGGGTGAATGGGTTCTAGATGAGTTAACTGGTGCCCATGAAATGGGCTCAGGTTCCAAAAAGCATTCTCCTCTTTCTTACTTGATACTCTACTGTTGTCAAGAATCTGCTCAAAGGATTGTGATGGTCATAGCTGTTCGTTCCTGGCTTCAGGGGTCAGAATCCTTCTCCTCAGGTCTGGGAAACATCATTGAGTTTTCAGGCAGGTGTATCTCCAATCCCTAATGCCATTCAGTGTTCATAGATCCAGAGGATAATAGCTACACACCTAGCTACACACCTCAACAGATGGACAGCCCATGCATGCCCACAGACCTGGAAGTGAACCCTCAACCCCACAGTTATCACAACTGAAAACTAGGAAGGATTTCTGACCCCTCAGCCCTCACTGCCCCCCCCAAAGTTATTGCTTGAGCTGTCAAATCAGTGTTTTGTAGAACAGGGCTGTCAATCCTTCTCAATAATGCTCCCCAGTTGACCTGGTCAATTGCCAGCAAGAAGGGGGAAGGAGAAAATACAGCAAGTGCGATGAAGCTGGGGCAAAGTCACAAAAGAGCCACGTTCAAGAGCAGTCTCACTTTCAGTGTGGCCAGAGTCCTCACCAAATCAGTCCAATCTAAGCGTCACCTCCGTCCTGCAGCCCTTGGTATAGTGCCTAAACTGCCATAGTGGAGAGATAGTCACATGCAAGAAATATTATATCCCAGCTCTTCACTTCTGCTAAGATTATATGAACAATTGCTTCACTGGCTGTATATATATATATATATATATGGGATGGGCTTCTCCTTCAAGGTCTATGACTGATACACAGTGGTGAAGGAGGGCCCGCCTTGATGTAATTGTGCTTTCTAAACTGAATGATAAAAGAACTGCACCATCTTCATCTGGGTACCCTGCAATCAAAGCTGAGTGTGCTGATGGTTCACTTTTTGTTGTGTGGTAATGCAGCCTTCAAAAATTCACTATTACTGGTCATCTCCTCCTTCCCACCCTCTTATCATCCACTGGAATGGGAAGAGGGAGGTTTAAGGTCAGTTCATCACAGGGCATAATATTTATACGGTAAGAACTATGCCACTCAGAGGCCAGGTTCACTCAGTTTCCGCATTCTGTTGAGGCGATTTCCCTCCAAAATATCCTGGGTCAACTTCACTCCATGAGAGCAAGTCCCAACTTGGGTGTCTTTGTCCAAGTTTCCTTCTCCAATGTCCTCAACTAAGATGTGAGATACCAGCCTGCAGATGAAGTCTTCTTCACTGCTCAGTCACCATTTTAACCATAATCTGCTGGCGAGGACAAATAGGGCACAACCCAGTCCTTCTCCTCCTCTCCACAAGAACAACAATGGGATTGCATTCCTTAAAGGCCACTCCACCAAGTAGGGTGGACTGTAACATCACAGGTATCTAGTGTGGCACTATCTAAATGCAGGATTATGAGAAGCTGTTTCTGAGCTGAGACGTAACATCTCAGGTTACCATTCATGGTAGCCTGTGGTCTCACTTATTAGGCACTGTGCATGGCACAAAGTGCCCACCAAGAAATTGTACTACGCTTCCTCCAACTAAAATGTCAAACATTTAATCAAACTCAGGCAGTGAGGAACTTCCTTCTCCTTCTAAGCCAGCAAACATCAAAACTCCCCATCCCCTAAGTAAGTAAATTGAAAACATATTAGCCACACCAATGAGTGATTCTTAAACTTTCTATAAGACACCACCAATCACCCATGAAACACAGAAAATGTCAACTCAACTAGGCTACTCCAAGCAACTGTATCCTGCTACATAAATCATTTAATTGGATGAGAAAGTATTTAGTATTTTCTCCTTACAGGCTCAATCATTGATTTAGATCACTCATATCCCTTTGCAATCTACATTTTGTGTTCTTCCCTTGAATAGTGTAATCCCTAAGTATGCACACACATCAGATCATTAGCATACAGTTATATATGAATGTGTTATACTTCCATTGGACTGAAACTAGTTGCCTGTAATGTATTCAGTTTGTGTTTGCTGAACCCAAGGATTTTGTCAATGATTATCTTTTGCAGGTCTCCTGAGATACCATTCATCAAACATTTCTAGAATTTACTTCAGCTTCACAGTTTATAATCTACTACATTGAGAAAATATCTGCTCACACCTTTACCTCCACAGTGAATAAGCTATGATTTCTGCACCCTTAGCTCATGAATGTGAATTCTATATTCTATTCGGATACACTTCCTCTCCGCACAGAGTAAGGCAGAAGCACTTCAGTGTATCAGCACTGAGAGATAACCGCAGGCAAGTACCACAAATGTACGGAACACTTATGTTGCAGTATTCAGAGGGGTGGTATGTGGAGTAGTGCTCGATGGTCCAGGGCCATCATGCACCAAGGGTCACGCTCACAGCTATATAATTAATTAGGTGGGCAACCTCTCCTGAGGGTTTTACAGGTGAGCAGCAATCACAACCTTCCCTAAGGTCCCAGGGCCACAGTGGCTCGAGAAACTGATAACAGATCCACAGATGCCACCGCTCCGTTCTCACACTGAAAGTGGTAAGTGTGGCCATTGTTCTAGCCTATTATGACAAAAATGTATGCCAGCCTGTGTACCAAGACGTCCTAACAAATTCTCCTCAAATATTGTGTGGTTAGAGTATCTGTCTCCTGTTCCCTATTTCACGGGTGGTAAACCCTGATGGCCAAAATGTGTCATTGTTCATCATAGGAATCCTCCACTTAGCACTCAGAAAGCAACCTGTAAGATATATGTCATGACCATACATCGGTGTCCACTTCTCAAAGCCTATGTGCATTGAGGGGCTGTTATTTTGAGACACATTTCCTATTACTTAAATACAGAGTGTCAGAAGAAAAAGTATTAGTTTAATAGTAAGTGTCTAATTCAGTTATTTAAAGGTGTGTCACTGTAGACTAAATTCATTTTATTAATATCCTCCCACTTAATTAAAAAGCAAACATGCGAGTTGCTATTTTTTTACTATTTTTTCAAACGTATTGTCAACATGATTCTGCTGTCAATTATAAGTCTAAAGAGATAAGGATGTCTGGTGCCTGGAGTACTGCAGAGCAAGTGTTAATGCGAATTAGTTGCAGTGTGAGTTCTGTTGTTTGAGGGTTTGTGATATTCAAATGTATATGTACGAGGATGGGATATTTGTTGTGGGAATGCTATATGAGTGTCTCTGTAGTATAGATCGGGGTTTGATTGTGGGGATTGACAGTATGGTGTGTTGGGTGAGCCACATGATTTTATCTTACTTTGTAAGTTTCAGTGGAAGGAGGGTTCTGGTCCAAGGAACTATGTGGCCCTCGCAAGCCCAAACAGGCAATGGCCTTGCCTGTGTCTGCCTTTAGAGGGGGATGCCCTGAAGTGCTGACGGAATTAGGGATAAGGCAGAAAGTGTTGTAGCTTCCTGTGAGATAATTGATGGGAAATCCAGTGATGTAACTTCCTCTGCAGAAGGATGATAGGGAACTATCCTCTTGCTTGGCTTCTTCCTTTAAAGACAGTTTTGGTGGGAAACCAGTGATGCCACATCCGTTACATATAGATGATGGGACATCCAGTGATATCACTTCCCGTGCAGATGGATGATGGGAAATATGAAGAAGTCACTTATTGTGCTGCTGGATGATGGGAAATCCAGTGATGCCACTTCGTTCAGATGGATTATGGAGAAATAATTCCACTTGCTTGGCTTCTTATTTTAAAGACAGTTTTATTGTTAAAGCAGTTATGTGCAGATAGATGATGGGGAATCCAGTGGTCGCTTCCTGTGCCGATGGCTCCTATGCAGACAGATAATAGAAATCCAGTGATGCTACTTTCTGTGCAGATAGATAATGGGAGTTGAAGTTCTCCTAGTTGGTGTCTCCTTTTTAAAGATTGTTTTGGCAGGACACCAGTGATGACACTTCCTGTGCAGATGGATGATGGGAAACCAGTGATGTCATTTTCGCTGCATGATGGGAAATCATTCTTATGATATATACTAAACAAGAAGTCTGTGTCCGCCTTCGGAGGGCGCAAGAAGTCTATAACCAGGGTAAGACCAAGGCCTGACTCACATTCAGCTATTGCCCTCTGTGTTATAGATCATTCTGTCAGTACTTTACTCTTTATGAGCTACTGTAAAAGTTAAAAAGGACATTACAGTATAGAACGGAGACTTAGAAAAGTGTTATGTGACCCGTCTCCTCCGAAGAAAAAGGAACCCCAAGCAGTATATTAGCAAGTGCACCCAGAGCCCGAAGACAGATGTGCCACATGTATCACCTTAACTCACATTTTTAACATGAGTAAAAAAGCATAATTGCAAAATTAGGTGCCCCAGCGGGATCCTGTATTGAAAGAAACATATATACAGTGAAGGTAGACAGGTGTAAGGAGGATTTCCCAAGGACCGATAAGTTACACATAGCATATGATTGCAATTACCTCATAACAGTGGCGGCCGGCAGCTTTAGGAGGGAGGGGGGCAGACGGGAAGCACACACACACATTCTTTCACATACAGACAAGCATGCATGCACATCCATTAACAACACTCATAACATTCATACATGCACGCACGAACCAAACATTCATTTTAAAAGTTCACACACGCTCATTCTTTCACACACACACACATGCACGCACATCCATTAACAACACTCATAACATTCAAACATGCATGCAAGCACTAAACATTAATTATAAAACATCATACACACACAAACTCATTCTTTCACACACGCACGCACATCCGTTAACACTCATAACATTCAAACATGCACACACGCACCAAGCATTCATTTTAAAAGATCACACACACTCATTCTTTCACACACACACACGCATGCATGCACATCAATTAACAACACTCATAACATTCAAACATGCACGCACGCACCAAACATTCATTTTACAACATCACACACACACACACTTACCTTCAGCCTCGAGGTCCCAGGAGGGTTGGGACTGCTGCCTTCCTTCATTGGCTGACCTTAGGTCACAGAGTGGGATGGGGTCAGTGAGACTGCTGACACCACTCCACTCTGTGACGAAGTGTCACTGATTGACACTCGGCCTGGGCACTTCAGGGCTTAAACCTGAAGCGCCCAGGTCGAAGTCAATGGGTGATGCTTTCCTCATCACCCAGGGGAGCGCCTTGAGGCACCTTTGCTGAGCCGAGGAGGTCACGCCCCTAGGAGCTGTGACCTCCTCAGCCCAGCAAAGTTCAGATCAGGCAGACAGGAGTCTACGCAAATCGCGCATGTCTCACTCCTGGCTATCTGAGCTGAAAATGAAGAGTGTCTGTCAGGCTGACCTTTGTTCAGCCTGACAGACACTCTTCATGAGGGGCAAAAGGTGGGGGGCATGGCCCCTCCGCCCTAAAGGACGGGCCGCACTCCACGGTGAATTCTCTGGTTCTCTTATGCACAGTTCTTGAGGTGACAACATCCCGGCTGAAGCTGAAATCAGTTTCCTGGAAGGGGACATTTTATACATGCATGCAGCCCTCATCCAACCATTAAAATTACCGCTACTCAGGAACTAACATGAACATGCTTATTAAGCGCCTGGCACTGTACTGGTCCTCGATCCATTTGAAAGAATCCTTAGTGCTTAAGACAAGTGTCCGTTTTTTTGCACTCCTTTCTAGCTAATGCCAAAACAATGAATGTATCCTGAATTAAGACCACTGACTAAGCTGATACTGAGTATCCCTGGAGAGCCCAATGCATTTTTGTTCATGTGTGAGCATCATGATTTGCAACTATGGCTTTAACAAATAAGGAATGGAAGTTTCACATAGTTAGACACCTAAGTTCTTGTTATGAGTAGTCTGATGAGGTAAGAGTTATTTATCAGCCTGCTAAAAATCAATACCCAGTAATTTTTGAGTTCGATAAATAACTGCGATCAAAAGGTTTCCTAATTCAAGTGAGGAATATGCAGATGATTTTGGTGCTTCTCCGGCTTTAACATGCATTTTCTCCCTGATAGATTTTGACAGGTTTGACTTGCCAAAAATGACCTGGGGAAAAGTTTAGAAGATGTGGAAATTACAGCTAGACTTGTGACGCCAATCCCAGTGCTAACATTTTTGCAGAAGTATAGGAAAAACATGGACCTTACTCTAGCTTCTCTTTCAGTCTGCGTAAAGACTCCATATGTAGCTGGATAATTTTAATATCTAGTGTTGTTGTTTGACATGAACTATGTGTTGTATTGCAGAGGTGTGACTACCTGTTTTTTCACATGTGTCTGCATTCTCAGAACCAGGTGACTAATTTAGTCCTGGCATGGCAGTTCTGACTGGACTGCTCCTATTAGAGGAGGGTCAAGACTGATTTGCATAGGGCTGGGTCCAAATTGAGGTGGCATGATGTAAAAATAATGATGGACTGGGACCCGGCTCTGAGTAGTTACTTGTAGCTGAGATTAATGCAACCATTCCATCCATTACGTTTTGTATACTTTTGTGTGTTTCCCTAAGTAGGATGGCTATGCCCAAACATGGGTCCTGTGCACACTGTGTCACTGGAACCGAGCTATACCTGACTGATGAGCGGGAAGTAGGGCAAAACCAGCATAATACCCTGATATGTGGAGAAATAATCCAGGGGGACAGAACTGTGTGGGGGTCTGGGGGTCCTTGTTAAATAAAGAAACATAGTGATACATGGGAGCCCTCATTGCTCCCCATAATGGTCCCCCTTCCACACAATAACCAGATGTGGAGACTTTGATCAAGACTAGGTGAAGGAGTGGAGGCCAGAAACTGCATACAGGTCGGTGTGTCATTGGGCAGAGAGGGGATCATCTGAGGACTGGCCCCTGCTGCCTTAAGACACAGAAAGGGGGTACACTCATGCAGTCAGGGACCTCCAAGAACATACGGGGATGTGCTGCAGGGCACAGATGCCACCCAAGCTTAAGCGAGGTCTGGGCACGGCCACCAAAGCGTGACACACTATTGAGGAAGGACTGAACAGGATGACCCAGAGCATGACTCCAGATGAGAAGCAAGAGCTGGGAAAGCTATATTGCCGTCCATGCTTGAACTTAAAAATTTGATACTGGAAGGCAATAAGGCTATAACTGACAAAATTGATGGGGTGGCCACAACAGTAACACTACTGAGACAAGAAGTGGACAAGATGGGGGAAAAGGTGAAAGATCTGGGAAGCAGAGCGGATGCAGTGGATGAGATCACGGGACCACATATCACCAAATTGACTGACGATGAACACCGCCTACAAATGCGGGAAGCCAAACTAGCGGATTTGGAGGACAGGTTGCAACACAATAATGTCTGCATTTTGGGGCTACCGGAGAGAACAGAGACTATGCCGGCGGAACAATTCTTACAGATGTGGCTCTCAACAGACCTACCAGGCCTTGAGAAAGAGGGGGGCCGGCAGGTGGACAGAGCTCATATGACCCAAGAGGGTAAACCAAAACCAGGCGCACCTCCATGTATGCTAATCACCAGCATGCAGAGGTAGAAGGACAAAATGAATGTTCTAATGGTGGCGCATGCACAGCCAGGCGTGGAAAATAAAGAATATAGGGTCTCCTTCTACCCAGACTACGGAGTAGTAACACAAGAAAGTCTGTCATGGAAGTAAAAAAAAAAGCTGTGGGAGCGTGGCCTGGCATATGCATTGTTGCCCTGGCGCGACTCCGGTTGGACATACAAGGGAAAAGGCATTTCGTCGACCATGCTGAGGAAGCCATGCAATTTATTGAAAGTCATTGAGTGCATAGCTGATGGTAGACACGTGAGAACGAGAACATAAATATGACTGGGAGAGTGTGGCGCTGACAATGAATTGTCTAACTGAGAGGAGGTGAACACCAGTTGATTGAGCACAGTCCGAACGTCGGACCTAAATAATATGGTATAGAACGTAAAGCTCTTTCCTTAGTGTGCATGCATAATGATTGCACTGCTGGTGGGCCAGATCCGACTTCGGGACGTGCATGAGCAGCACACTCTGTTGGGGGCATTTGTTTGCTGTTATCCAGAGGAAACTAGGTGGACACTGATTGTGTCAGTTGTGGAGGCGAGTTTGAGGGTGGGCTACACCATACAGGAGAGGGTCCAGAGGGTTCAGTTTATGGAATTGGAGAGGGGAGCACACAAATTAAACAGAGCAGTTACCTCATGACAGAGAAAGGTCACCGGACAAGTGAGGACCACACGTTCCCTACATGGGTGTGAAAAAAATATCATGGAATATTAAAGGGATACAGAACCCACTTAAACAACAGAGAATATGGTCATATCTACGCAAACAACTGGTGAAGGTAGTTATGCTTCAGGAAACACACCTCCTACCACAAGAGCATGAAAAGATCCAAGCTAAATGGGAGGGCAATTATGGTATGCCAGCTTCACTTCCTCAGCATGCGGGGTTCTATTATGGGTGGATGCTTGTGTTCCCCTTAAGGCAGACACGGTTTTAAAAGCACCCGATGGACTCTGTATAGGTGTGGTGGGTGAAATTGGTGGTAGCAGTGTATTGCTTTTCAATACATACACACAGAATATAGATACACCAGATTTCTATGAAGAGGTGACACACCTATTGGCACCATACACAGATTAGTATATCATAGGATGGGTGATTCCAATTGTGTCCTGAACAGGTAATTGGAAAGCTCGAGACCTACAACACGGCCACTGGGCAGATCCTCACAAGCGTTATTGAAGGGAATGGATACATAAAATCTAGTGGAACTGTGGCGGGTACAGCATAGGCAGACATGGGGCTACTTCTTTTACTTCCCACCACATAGGACATTCTCCAGAATAGACTATGGGGGTGATTCTGACCTCGGCGGTAAAAGGCCCTTACCGCCGGTCAGAAGACCGCCATCATACCGCCGCAGCCGCGGTAAACCGCCACGGTCATTCTGACCCCATACTGCCAAACCGCTGAAAACCCGACATCCACGGAAGGCCGCCTCATCAGCGGGCAGCGATAAACTGGAGATGACCAAACCTCCACCGCCACGCCAACACAAACACGCCCATTCCATTACGACCCACGAATCCACGCGGCGGTCTTTCAACCACGGTATCCCATTGGCGGTACACACCGCCGCGGTCAAAATACACACACATATACAAAACACAGCCACATTGGACAATTTGAAATACACACACCTGATACACATACAAACACCACTCCCACACATCCAAGCAACTATAAAACACACACCCACATCACCCACAAACCCCCACAACTCGAAAATCGGAGAGAAGGCGAGAGAGAGAGAGAGAGAGAGAGCACAGCTACCGAATAGGCCAACACACACAGGAACCCAACATCATCAACCACACCACATCTACGCACACAACACCACACACCACCAATCATATCACCACAAACACCACCCCACACCTCATCCACACCACCCCATGGCACCCCAAAGACACCCCAGGTTTACGGACCAAGAACTCAGGGTCATGGTGGAGGAAATAATAAGGGTAGAGCCCCAGCTCTTCAGCACACAGGTGCAACACACCACAATAGCCAGGAAGGCGGAGCTATGGCAAAGGATCGTCGACAGGGTCAACGCTGTGGGACAGCATCCCAGAAACCGGGAAGACATCCGAAAGAGCTGAACGACCTACGGGGGAAGGTACGGTCGATGGTCTCTAGACACAACATCGCTGTGCAAAAGACTGGCGGTGGACCACCACCCACTCCTCCAGAATTCACTACATGGGAGCAAGAGGTCTTGAACATCCTGCATCCTGCGGGCCTCGCTGGAGTAGGCGGAGGAATGGACTCTGGTAAGTCTCATCTCAACCACTCCCACCCCCCAACCACCAGCATGCCAACCCACACCCTCACCCCCACCCGCCCCAGCACACATCCTCCCTGCCAATGTCTCACCAGCACAACCCACCCAACCCAAAACCAAACCCTGAATGCCAACACAAACCATGGACACCCATCACCTATGCATGACCACTGCACATACCCATCCCCCACCACAAACCACCCTCACAACTCCTCCCACAAGGGAATGCCAGCACTGGGGGACAAGGGCACCCACAAATGGCACGCTATGGAACACACAGAAGCAGTAACCATACACTTTTACCCCTGCAGGGCCCGAACGCCAACACACCGGCCAGGAGGGTCCAGAATTGTCCATCCCACCCCCAGAACAGGCCCCCAGTGAGGACAGCAGCTCTGTCGACCTAGAACCTGATGACCAGCCCGGACCATCGGGGACCTCTGGACAGTCGGTTCCCCACACACAGGCCACAGCAGACCTAACCCCCTCTGGGAATCTCAGCACAGCTCCCACCCAGCGGGCCCATGCCTCTGTCTCCAGGTCAGGTCAATCAGTGGTGTGTCCGCCACTACAGGGCACCCAGGCTGACCCAACACCCCAACAACAACAGGGACCTGGGGGCAGTGGTAGTGGGCACACCGTCCAGGGGACAGAGGCCCGGGGAAACAGGGCAACTGGGAGGGCTGCAGTGCGACAGGGGGGGGAGGACAGGCCCAGGGAACCGACTCTCCAAGAGGCCCTCACCACCATCATGGGAGCATACCACCACTCCCAGGAGACGATGGCGACGGTACTGGCCAGGTTCCAGGAGATCCAGGCACAGCAGGAGGAACGGTACATGGGGTTCAGCGACGAACTCAGGAACATTGGTTCCGCAATGGGGACCATCGTCCTGGCCCTCAACCAGATAGTCACCACATTGCGGGACCATGTGGCACCCCAAAGGGCCCCTGTCACTAGCCCGGACGACGAACAGCCTACCACCTCCGCCGGCGCTAGTGGACAGGAGGCCCCCACACAACGACGGGCCTCCAGAACCCCACCTCCTGCTGAAGATCAACCACCCCGCAAGAGGAACCTGAGATCACAAAGGAAGACAGAGTAGGATGCCAAGACCCCCGCCAGCACAACATCCCCCCAATGTCATCCCACTGTCCCACATTGTCACCCTGTCCAACCTTGAACTGCCCCTGCTCCATCCTTCCACAGGCATATGGACAATGCACCTGTGCGACTGAGAACTGGACTCTGCCATGGAAATTACTCCACCCCCACCCATCACCGTTTTACCATCATGTCCCTATTTGTAGCACTTTAAATAAATCACTAGTTGCACTTAAAACACTCAGGAGTCTGCTTGTATTCTTAACAAATGTATTACACATAACGGTTCAAAAATGTTCAGTTACATTGTGATGTCAACATACCAATGTCAATGTGCTTCACTCCATGGGCAAACAAAGCAGAAGTCACGCAGTGGGTCATACAGCTCTGAAAAGGGAAGGGAAAGTCACAATTCAGTTGAAAGGAACTGGGGGGAAACACAGAAAGTAGAGATGCAGGAGGCCTGAACTAAATGTAAAATGGCGTGGGGGATTCTTACCTGTGTGCTACTGAAAATACTGCTGTATAACTGTGTCACTGTTGTCCGTGTCGTCCCCGTCCTCTTCCTCCTCTTCACTCTCCCCAGGCTCCAAAGCTGCTACAACACCACCATCTGGACCATCCTCCTGCAGGAAAGGCACCTGGCGTCGCAAAGCCAGGTTGTGAAGCATGCAGCAGGCCACGATGATCTGGCACACCTTCTTTGGTGAGTACATTAGGGATCCCCCTGTCATATGGAGGCACCGAAACCTGGCCTTCAGGACCCCGAAGGTCCTTTCTATGATCCTCCTAGATCGCCCATGGGTCTCATTGTACCGTTCCTCTGCCCTGGTCCGGGGATTCCACACTGGGGTCAATAGCCAAGGCAGGTTGGGGTAACCAGAGTCACCTATTAGCCACACACGCTGTCTCTGTAGCTGTTCCATCACATAGGGGATGCTGCTATTTCGCATAACGTACACGTCATGCACTGACCCAGGGAACTTGACATGTACATGGGAGATGTACTGGTCAGCCAAACAGACCACCTGCACATTCATAGAATGATAACGTTTCCTGTTTCTGTACACCTGCTCATCGTCTTTTGGGGGTACTAAGGCCACATGGGTCCCATCAATGGCACCAATGATGTTGGGGATATGTCCTAGGGCATAGAAGTCACCCTTCACAGTGGCCAAATCACCCTCCTCAGGGAAAACAATGTAGCTCCGCATGTATTTCGTCAGGGCAGACAACACTCTGGACAAAATCTTAGAAAACTGAGACATCCCTGATGACATGGCCACTGTTGTCTGAAAAGACCCACTTGCCAAGAAATGGAGGACTGACAGAACCTGCACCAGAGGGGGAATTCCTGTGGGTTGGCGGATGGGGGACATCAGTGCTGGCTCCAGCTGGGCACACAGTTCATGTATAGTGGCTCGGTCAAGTCGGTATCGAAGAATAATATGACGTTCCTCCATTGTCGACAGGTCCACCAGCGGTCGGTACACGGGAGGATTCCTCCTTCTCCTCGCAAGTCCCAGCGGACGGTGCCTAGGAAGGACAACATGGAGTACAGAGTCAAGCAACCCACAGGTACGTAACCACAGCTTGCACAGTACACAAATCGCTATGCATTGAATGGCTTGTATGAGTGGCAATGCAAGGCCTAGGCCTGTGTGACGCAGTAGAAATTAAGCCATGTGGGCCCTTGAAATGGCGTCTGCCTGACCTGAGAAGTGTGACAGTGGGATGTGAGGTCAATGCGCTGGCGTGGCACACCGTGGCGGTAGGCGGTCGAAGACCGCGGCGCAAAGCAGCATTGGTTAACATTGAACCCTATGGGTCTCAGGAGCCAATGACGAGTTGCGCCGGCGGTCGCGGTACGCACCGCGGCGGTACGCACCGCCGCGGCCGTGACCGCCATTTTCTTTCTGCTTAATCACTCGAGACCTGATCATCCACAGGAGAGGACCTATACTGCAAGTGCTGCTGTGAACTCGGTCTGGAAGAGACAATGGCTGCTGCGACTGGGGAAAGGGCCCCTGCCTTCAGTTCCGAAGAGTTGGAGAAACTTGTTGATGGGGTCCTGCCCCAGTATGCGCTACTCTACGGTCCTCCAGACCAACAGGTAAGTACACTGGGTGCACGTTAAATGGGCTATGCCTGTGTTGAGTGGGGTGGATATAAGATGGTGGGGTGGGGAGCGAATGAGGAGTGCAAGGCACGACAGATGAGAGCATGCGCCACATGGCAAGGTTGGGGAGGGGGGCCAATCACATCTAACATGCGGAAAAATGATGATATTTCCAATTCCTCCCTGTACATGTCAAATAGGTCAGCGCCCATCAGAAGATCGACATTTGGCGTGCCATCGCCAAGGAAGTCCGGACCCTTGGGGTCCACAACAGACGGGGCACCCACTGCCGCAAGAGGTGGGAGGACATCCGCCGCGGGACCAGGAAGACCGCCGAGTCACTGCTGGGGATGGCCTCCCAACCTAGGAGGGGTGCCAGTCGTACCCTGACCCCCCTGATGTCCCGGATCCTGGCGGTGGCCTACCCCGATTTGGATGGGCGCGTGAGGACATCACAGCAAACACAAGGGGGTGAGTACCAGCACATTCAGCTATCTTTACGCGCAGTGGAGGTGCCTGGGTGGGGGAGGAGGGCTGTGGGTGACATTAGGCCAGGGCGCTTTCTGTATTGTATTCCTCTCCTTTAGCCATGTCCCTGTGCCTCCGCCCCCCACCTCTGTACGGTGACAGGTACAGCTTTCCATGGTCCTGCATCACCCATGTGCGCGTTTGTTGTCCCTAGACCTGTTGGCCCAGTCACAAGTACTCAGTAGTGTACCCCGATTCCGCGACTTAGTGCATGAGGCTCCTGTGTCTGTCCTCTCCGCCAACGGTGTTGACAATGCATGTACTCAACCTTTTTTTATGTCTCCCCCCACCCTTTTTCTTTATCTTCTTGTGCATGTGTGCATCAGCATCATCAGGCGGAGGAGAATTGGCACCGGAGCACGAGGGAGCTGCGACTCACAAGGCCCCGGTGGGCCATGGCACAGACACCGAAGCCACCAGTGATACGGAGGGCGAGGGGAGCTTCACAACGGGGACCCGTGGTGAAACCAGCGACACCGACACGTCCTCGGATGGGAGCTCCCTAGCGGTGGCGGCAACATCCGTGCCCCCCGCCTCTACAGGTACAGCCGCCACCCAGCGCACCAGCTCCGCCCTCCCAGCAGCCTCTCAGCCTACGCTCCGTGCCCGCTCGCCCAAGAAGGCGGGCATCTCCTTCGCCCCAGGCACCTCAGCCCCTGCCCCTGTTACCCCTGCTGCCCTCAGTGAGGAGGTCATTGACCTCCTGAGGACCATCATTGTTGGGCAGACTACCCTTTTGAATGCCATCCAGGGGGCAGAGAGGGAGGTGCATCGTAGCAATGCATACCTGGAGGGCATTCATTCGGGTCAGTCTGCCCATCAACGATCGTTCAATTCTCTGGCCTCAGCACTGACGGCAGCCATTGTCCCTGTTTCCAGCCTCCCTCTTCTAACTGCCTCCACCCTGTCTCTGTCTCCTGTTCCTCTGCCTATCCCATCCACACCATCAGACCAGCCTGCACACACCTCAACACCCAAGGGCAGCTCATCCAGACATAAGCACCACAGATCACACAAACATTCACCCAAGCAACACCCAGATGCAGACATGCCAACAGCCACTACCACCTCTGTGTCCCCCACCTCCTCGTCTCCCTCCTCCCTCCCTGTGACGTCTACACTCACACCTGCATGCACACCACCAACAGCCAGTACTTCCATCACCAGCACACCCTCCAGTACAGTCCGCACACGTGCAGTCACCACCCCCACTGCCATTTACACGTCCCCTGTGTCCTCTCCCACTGTGTCTGTCACCCCCTCTTCCAAGACACACAAACGCAGGCAGCCACCCACCCAACAGCCAACCACCTCACGACAGCCTGCAGCCCATGCACCTTCACCCAAGGACAGCACACCTGACTCTCCTACAACCACCTCCTCTTCCTCCACTCCCATAACCACTGCACCTACCGTTTACCTTGGTCCTAAAATTTTTTACCTCTCCAATCTTGACCTCTTTCCCTCACCTGACCCACCCCCTCCATCTGCTAAGAGTCCCAAGAGCACCTCAGCCACCACCAGCCCGGGTTCACGTGTCAGCGTAGTCCATGGATTTTGGAGTCCCCCCTTTGCCAGCAGTGAGACATCGGTCAGCAGCAAGGGGACAGCCAGCCCCCCCCCTGGAAAGAGGACCCGGAAAGTGAGGGGCCGCCGCGAGAGGAGTGCCACGGCTGCCCCCAAGGACCAAAGTTCGGCCACTTCACCTGCCACAACATCCAGGGGAGGCAAGGCCCAGAGAGCCACAGCGAAGGAGGGCAAGGGCAGCAGGGCGGAGAAGTCAGGCAGCAGGAGCGCGGACCAGGAGGGCCCCACAAGCCCCATCCCGGGTGTGAAGGAGGACACCCAAGGGCCCAGGACACCGTCACCGAAGGGTCCATCAACTGCACGGTCGGAGGGCGACTGAGCAGGGAGTCCTGCCCAGGTCTGACTCCCTGGAATTACAGGACAAGCTCCGCTGAAGAGGGCCCCGCCGTCCAGAAAGGCACCGCTGAAGAGGGCCCCGCCGTCCAGAAAGGCACCGCTGAAGAGGGCCCCGCCGTGCAGGAAGGCACTGCTGAAGAGGGCCCCGCCGTCCAGAAAGGCACCCCTGAAGAGGGCCCCGCCGTCCAGAAAGGCACCGCTGAAGAGGGCCCCGCCGTGCAGGAAGGCACTGCTGAAGAGGGCCCCGCCGTGCAGGAAGGCACCGCTGAAGAGGGCCCCGCCGTGCAGGAAGGCACCGCTGAAGAGGGCCCCTCCAAGACAGGCCCCGCTCCGCTGGGCCCTTCCTGTCAAGCACCGCTCCGCTGGGCCCTTCCTGTCAAGCACCGCTCCGCCGGGCCCTTCCTGTCAAGTACTGCTCCGCTGGGCCCTTCCTGTCAAGCACTGCTCCGCTGGGCCCTTCCTGTCAAGCACCGCTCCGCCGGGCCCTTCCTGTCAAGCACTGCTCCGCCGGGCACTTCCTGTCAAGCACCGCTCCGCCGGGCCCTTCCTGTCAAGCACCGCTCCGCCGGGCCCTTCCTGTCAAGCACCGCTCCGCCGGGCCCTTCCTGTCAAACACCGCTCCGCCGGGCCCTTCATGTCAAGCACCGCTCCGCCGGGCCCTTCCTGTCAAGCACCGCTCCGCCGGGCCCTTCCTGTCAAGCACCGCTCCGCTGGGCCCTTCCTGTCAAGCACCGCTCCGCTGGGCCCCGGCGTCTCAAGCACCGCTGGCCCATTGACAGTGCCGGTTCTGTGTCGAGCTACTGTTCACGCTGCACTCGGCCCACCCTGCCTCCTCCATTGCCTGTGGAGACTGTTATCCACTTTAGAGACTGTGGCTTTGCACTCCCCAGGATGGCACAGTGGGCAGCCCACCCACTGTAGAGACTTGAGAGACTGTGGCTTTGCACTCCCCAGGATGGCACAGTGGGCAGCCCACCCACTGTAGAGACTTGAGAGACTGTGGCTTTGCACTACCCAGGATGGCACAGTGGGCATGGTGGACCCTTCGTGGATCTGGCGTCGTGGACTCATGTGGCTGAGGTGACCCCCTTTCCCTTCCCCCTGAGGTGCCTGTAGTTTTGTCATCTGATGCCCCAGCAGTGTTCTCTCCAACGGACTCAGGTCTCCTGTGTGGGCTTTGCCCGTGTGATGGTACACTTTGGCCCACGGACACTTGCTATTTCAGTGACTGTGCAGGACTTATTGCCTCTATTTATCGTTGACACAATGTTTTAACTTGGTTTATATTATTCAATTTCCAATTTTAGCATGACTTGAATGAACCTATTTTATTAATATATTTGGTTTCTCACTTTAATTGATTCTTTTCATTATTCCGGGGGGTTTGGGTGGTGTCAGTTTGACTTGGTGCTCTGCATTGTTGTATAGATAGTTGGGGGGTGGGTGTATTGCGTATGTGTGTGTCCGTAACCCTTCCTCCTCCCCCCTCCCCTGTGTCGTAGGTGCGGTACTCACCGTTGTCGTCTGCGCCGGAGTTCGTACTCGTGGTAGATGAGCAGGTAGACGAGAGCAGGTAGGATGTTCAATTCGGGCTCCATGCTGTCCTCCGTCCTCGTGGAGTGTATAGAGGTGAGCGTTTTCCCGTTCGTAGTCTGTTTCCGCTGTGCTTTTATCGGCGGGGCTCCCGCCCCGGAAAAGGTGGCGGATTGGTGAGTTGTGATAGGGTGGGCGGTACGTTGTCTGCCGCCTGCCTGTTGGCGGTGACCGCCGCGCTGTTTGTTTGTCCCGCCGTGGCGGTCGGAGTGTTAAGGTGGCGGTCTGTGTTGGCGGTTCCCGCCAGGGTCAGAATTCATTTTTTTTTACCGCCAGCCTGTTGGCGGGTTGGCCGCCGCTTTATCACTGACCGCCAGGGTCAGAATGACCCCCTATATGTTGATACACCCTCAGCAGGTAGCACAGTTTAAGGACATGCAGTACCTAGATCACACTGTGTCAGACTGTGCTTTGCTTGCCGCAGAGCTACAGGGCTATACCTAGGTGACACTGGTGCAGCAGTGGTGCTTTCAGTCCAGGGCATTGCATGATCAGGCATATAGGGAGGATAATCAAGAAGCTATACAGGAATACTTCATCTCAACTCAGGCACAGTTTGATCTGCTGGTACATTATGGAAGGCTTTTAAGGTGACTATCAGAGGGAAATGCATGGCCACGACCTACGGAGTGCGCATATCACTACGTGATACAGCCACACAGTTAGAAAAGCAGATAGCAGATGTAGATAAGCAAGATCCGCACACTGACGAGGTTTGGGAGGTGATACACAAACTGCAGGATGAACTGGAGGAGGCCCTAGAAACCTTGGGAAAACATGACTATTGAACATACCTGGAAACACAACACGGACCAGGTGACACTGCAGGTTGACTACTTGCATGGCTGGTTAACAGAGAGAGAGTGAGTGGTGTGGTGGTAGCCCTCAAAGATGCGAATGGTGGGATGATGACCTCACAGGAAGCAATTTTGACTTGCTTTGCTGAGTTCTGCTCGGCATTATATGCAAGGCAGGAATGGAGCACTGAGGTAGACATAGAGGCCATTCTTTATGAGGTGCAATTACCCAGGGTTGATGAGGAAAGGAAGGCCCAATTGAGTGCACCATTAGAAGAGGCAGATATGCGTTGGGCTATTTGACACATGAACACAGGGAGGGCACCACCTAATGATGGATTTATGGTGGAATTTTACCAAACATATGTAGACCTGCTCTGTGCACCACTGCTAGCCATTTATAGGAAGCATTTGAAACTGGAGAACTGCCTGCATCACTGAGGGAAGCCCATAAAGTGAACTTACCTAAACCCGGAAAAGATCCTACTGACTTCAAGTCATATCGATCACTCTCAATGATAACAGTAGATGCCAAAATATTAGGGAAGATATTGGCTCAGAGACTAGTAAAGGTGGCAGAAAAAAAAATACACACAGACAGGATTTGTGGGAGGCCGCAATACCTCCACCAATATTCACAAAGCATTCCTTATCACAGAGCAAGCTATGATGACAGAGGAGCTGTGTTGCCTAGCCAGCTTGGATGCCCATATGACGTTTGACACATTTAACTGGCTGTTTATGGATAGGACACTACGACGCGAAGATATGAAATGGGGGAGGACTAGTTACGATGGGTTACTATACACTGATACTGCAGCCAGAGTGAAAGTGGGTCACAGAATACCTCATGCCCGGCTGATAGAGAGGGGGACTCAACAAGGATGTCCACTTTCTCCCCTGATATTTGTGATGGTTATAGAACCACTAGCACAGACTATACGTCACAGACACACAGCTGTCTGTATCCTCATAGGAGATAAGAGGGAGGTCATATCATTATATGCAGATGACATCCTATTAACCCTAGGAGACCAATTGGACAGTGCTCAATGACACAATAGTGGAGGTGGGAGCTCATTCAGGTTTCACCCTGAATGTGGACAAATCAGTGCTTTATCCAATAGCAATGGGTCAGAAAGGGGATGAGACCACCCGTAACACAAAAGTTCAGACTACACCGGTCAAATACTTAATGGTATACCTAAGCTCAGACATGACTGAAACATACGAATGAAATGTGGGCAAACTACTGGTAAACCTAGAGTGTGCATAAATGGCTATGATTCAAAATGTCCCTGATGGGGGGCATAGCTCTCAGCGAAATTATTATGTTACCCAGGGTATTATACATACTACAACATATGCTGATGAGCATTCCAGAGACATGCTTCCGCAAACTGGACAAATTACTTAGACTACTTTACTGGGGGACTGCACGGACATGGATAAGTCTGGATGCATTGAAGTTGCCCTGGGACCTTGGTGGGTTACAGGCTCCGGACTTTCAAACTTATTATTGGGCCTCTCACATACAATATATAGTGCTGTGGTTCTGGGAGGACGGCACTGATCCAGTGGTAGACATCCTGAAGTGATTGGCCCATCCACAAGAGCTGCTGGCATTGCCTCTGGTCCCTCAGGAAAAAAGGGTCCCCTTCCCAATACAGATCAGAACTCACTTGGAGATATAGTAGTGGGTATCAAGAAGGTAGAGTGATGTATATATTTATAGCAGACTTTGATTCCATGGTGCACAGTTATTAGCCTTCAGATACCATCATTTATGATAGCCAGAGAAGGGAGGAATACACCACAGAATATGAAAGATTTATGCGAACATGGCAAACTGGGTGGCTATGCGGACTTCAGTGTTAGGTGGGGAGCGAGAGGCAGCAGCTTTTTGGCATATGTCAGCCTTTTGGTGGCTATTCACAGAGTCTATGTGTGGTTTCCACAGGAGCCGGAGACACATACCCTTAACGAAACTCTCCCAGACTTAGAGGAAAGTGGTAAACTCATCACACAACTCTATATGCTGTTATTACCGAGCACAGCTGCCTGAATGGATAGGCTGAAGACACAAAGGGAAGGTGACTTGGAGACGGAACTGGGGGAGTGCGAGTGGTTAGCATTGCTAAGCAACTGCAGGAAGATAACGCGAAATGCACGCCTAAAGTTAATACACAACAAATGCATACACAGGGACTATGTCACGCTGCAGTGGCTACACAAGCTAGACCCATCCAAACCAGAACATTGCCCTAAATTCAAGACAATGATGGGAACATATCTACATATGTGGTGTACGTGCCCCGGTGTGGGTGCTTTTTTGGAAGAAAGTGGTTGACACATTGGGGAATTGACTAAATTAACAATTCAGCTGACAGTTCAGCAATGTTTATTGGGGCTGGTACCTCGAACCCGGCATGCCAAACACATGGTGAATATAATAGAGATGGGTCTGGCAGTTGGCAAAGAAATGTATAGCCCCAAAATGGATGACAAGCAAGATACCCACCAAGAAACAATGGATGTGGGATTTCGCTAAATGGACTTGGGCAGAATGTGGGATACACCACAGACTAAGATATTGCGGCATGAACCATGGAGGTCTGGAGGAATGGGATATGATGGCAGAGCCTCTACAGGGGGAAATAGAGGAAGCTAAAGAGGCATGCACATAGGAATTGACGGAAATGTAGGGGTTCATAATGATTGTGTGCTGAAGTAAAGAGACACTTCAAATGCCCGGTAGCTATATTGAAGAACAAAACAAAACATACAGAATGTAACTGCTCTAATTTGCTCCTTCTTGGGAGAGGAAGGGATGGGCTACTAAGTGAAGATGTAAGTTAACTGTTTTTGAAATCAATAAAAGAAATTTGAAAAAAAATATTTATGGGCTGGGATGAGGCCCCCAGTAATTACTGCTGCCTGACATGAATTCAAGCATTCCATCCATTACTTTTTTGTATACTTTAGTGTGTCATCCTAAGTGGGACCAGTATGCCCGGACATGGGTCCTTGTGCACTATAGCCCTCATTTCAACATTGGCGGTAACAGCCGCCTACGGCTGCGGCGACAGCGCCAAAAGACCGTCGCCACGGCTACTATCTGTTCGCCAAATTATGACCACAGCTGGATTTCCGCCACAAGAACGGCAGAAATCCGGCCGTGGCCATACTGGTGGTAAGGTAGCGCTGCTACCACCAGCAGTGCCACACCAGTAGACCGCCGCCAGCCATATCATGACACATGATACGACCTGGGGATGTTCTGCTGGCGGGTGCTGCTGGCGGTAGCAGCGCCCAGTCCCGTTCCCTGCCGGAAGACCCCCTGGATGCAGGTAAGAACAGGGGAGTTGTGTTGTGTGTGTGTGTTGGGGGGGTTGTGTGCATGTATGTGTGAGTGTGCATGAATGCAACTGTGTGTGTAGTATTGCGTGCGTGGGTGTATGCATGTGTGAGAATGTGTGTACAAATGGAAATGTGAATGCGTGTCTGCATGTCAGTGTGAATGTGTGTACGGATGTGTGCGAGAAAGAATGGATGCATGCGTGAATGAATGCGTGTATGCCAGTGTGAGTGAGTGTGTGTATGCATGGTGCGTGTCTGCGAGTGTGTGTGTCTGGGGGTTGGTGATTGGAAGGGGGGGAGCGTGGATGAAGGTGGGCTGGGGTCGTCTGGGGAGTGTTTGGGGGGGTGGGTGAGCCTCCTACCAGTGACAGGGAAGGAATTGGTAGGGCCTACCGCCATGGTTTTTGTGGCATTGCAAACGCCACAAAAACCATGGCAGTAGGCAGGCTCAAAATGCTGCTGGTGGTATAATAGCGGCCGCCAGGCTGGAGATTAGTATCTCCGGCCTGGCGGCTGCTACCGCCATAACAGTAGGTAAGGTAAATTGGCGGGTACTACCTCCACATTATCACCTACAGCCGGGGTCATAATGACCCCCTATGTCACTTGAACCAAACTATGCCTGGCTGATGAGCCCTAAATAGGACAAAACCAGTTCTGGGTTGTTTGTGTCTTGTTCAGGGAGGACATGGCCTGGCAGTTTGGGCTAGACTATTACTATTGGAGCAGAGTCAAAACTGATTTCCAAACGGCAAGGTCGAAACTAAGGTGGCATGTTGTGCAAAATTGGACTAGAATGCCACCCTGAGTAATTACCCGTGGCTGAGATTAATTTAAGTATTCCTTCAATCACTTTTTTGTTTAATTCAATGTGTCACCCTGAGTTGGACGGGTCTGTCCAGATGGAGGTCCCGTGCACACTGTGTATCTGGATCCAAGCTATACATGGCTGATGAGACCTAACTAAGGCAAAACCAGTCCTGGGTTGCTTGGGTTCCGATCCAGGGGGTAACTGGCCTGGCCGTTTGGGCTGGATTGTTCCTATTGGAGCAGAGTCCAGACTGATTTTCATATGGCTGGGTCCACGTGGCATGGTGTGCAAAATAAAGATGGTGTGGGATTAGGTACTGAGTAATTACCAGTGGCTGAGATTAGTTCAAGCATTCCTTCCATCACTGTTTTGTATACTTTAGTGTGTTGCACAGAGTGGGATGGCTATGCCCTGAAGTGGGTCCTATATGCATTGTGTCACTGGAATCAAACCATACCTGGCTGATTAGTCCTAACAAGGGAGAAACCAGACCTGGGATGCTAAAGAAATCAGTTGACCCCCCCCTGTTTTTCACACAGGGGTATAGCAAAGGTGTCATGATCCCTAATGCAAACAAGCAAAATGAGTGCACCCCTAGTTTTAGTAAATGGCTTACATAATCAGGATGCAGTAGGCACTTCCTGCTCTAGGACCGCAGTGCCACTGCACTTGCTGCAATATTGATAGTGAGGCACCTACTTTCTCCGTCACAAATATCTCTATGATGCATCACTTCAAAAGCAGAATATGATTATAGAACCTGTCCCTTCACTGAGGATACTGTTTCATTCAAAAGTGTGCACATAAAGATTGGCCAGGCTTGGTGTGAAGACCAAGCCCATCGTTGTGTCACCATTCTACAGATGTAAGGTCTCCTCAAATTGAAAGACCTTGTTTGTACAAGCCAGATTTGCAAGTTCCACTACAAAGTTAAATGAGTTTGTGAGGCCAATGTGTTTATCTAAGGGTTTCCTCTACTTTCTACAAGATAGCCCTTTGAGGAATATTTGTATACATTGACTCCGCATCTAGAGACATTAGAAGTTGTGTGCTTGGGTCAAATTATGCCCTTGATCCAATTAAGGTCATTGTTTGTATCCATAATATATGTAAGCATTTTTGCTACTTAAGGACTCAGAAAGAACTGACAGTATTCTGACAGCAGCTTGATTAGGAACCTACCCCTGACATAACTGGTCTACTTGGTGTTGGAATCTCCACTTGAAGTTTGGGCATGGTACATAAATATAGCATTCTAGTGCATTCTACTAGAAGGTACTCAGCCTCTTGCCTTGTAATCTAGCCTGCAATCTCCCTATCAGTCATGATCCTGTAAATCTGCCTGTCTAAGAGCAGTGTAAGGCATTGTATCCATATACCAGAATATTCTGATTCACTATAGCACATCCCTTATCTGGCAGTGTGGTAATATAATTACCTTGTCTCCTCAATATCTAATTCTCCAGTCTTTCTTAAGTCAAGATAGTCATACAGGTGTTTTCTTCAGAGCATTCTATACCTTTAAGATCTTTTTTGGACGCTTTTTCAAAAGTAGCCACTTCAGGTGGTCCCATATGTACTGGAAGAGTAAAATTGAATTTCTTGTCAAAACCCATGCTGACAGACCCTTTAGGAGGATGCATATGTCCAACAAATGTTAACTAGATTTTGAGAAATAATTCTTGTGATTCAGTTCTAGTCTGAAAGGAGTAAGGTATGAGAGTAGAGACAGAACCTCATCCGCGCCCAAATGGGTCCAGGGGCCAGAAACACTGGTCCAGGGAACTCAGGTAGGATATCCTATATCTTTGCACAGCTCTGTGCACTTCACCTTTCACTACCGGGGGCCTGCCACTCACACTTGGACCCCGAAATGGTGGAAGCAAAGTGCAGGCATTGCAACTTTGTAATTCAGGACTCCCATGTCAGCTCGAAAGTTTCAATCAAGGGTCTCATCTCTAAACCCACCTAAGTAAGGATAAGCACTTGTCCAGTGGTTCTCATTTTATATTTTTTAACATCAATTGCCGTTCATTGGGCAGACATCAGCTGGATTTATGTAATTTTTACACAATCATGGTCCAGATGCAGTCTTCCAACTTTATCCAAAGTGCTTGAAAAACGTGAATAAACAGCTTATCTTGTTTGCAGAAACCAGTGGTCTGCGTCACCATTCCCAATCAGGCTTTAGAGCAGGACACAGCATGAAGTCTGTGCTTTTGGCAGTCACTGACTATTTTAGGCAACAACTACACAAAGGGTGGCACTGCAGCCCTAATTCTCCTGGACCTCAGTGCTGTTTTTGAAACGGAGAACAATCATATACTTTTTAAAAGATTAGAGTCTATGGGTATGCATGGCGCTGCTTTATCTTGTCTCAGTTCTTTTTTGCAAGACCGTGTCTTTTAGATTGATTCTCATCACCATTGGTCTAAGCCTCATCTCCTTCCCTTCAGAGTGCCTTAGGGCTCAACACTAAGGGGGTCATTACGACCCTGGCGGTCATGGACCGCCAGGGCCGGGGACCGCGGATGCACCGCCAACAGGCTGGCGGTGCATCCACGCCTATTCTGACCGCGGCGGTAAAGCCGCGGTCAGAAAAGGGAAACCTTTTCCCCTGGCCTGAGGAATCGTCCATGGCGGCGCTGCAGGCAGCGCCGCCATGGGGATTCCGACCCCCTTACCGCCAGCCTGGTTCTGGCGGTTTTGACCACCAGAACCTGGTTGGCGGTAACGGGTGTCGTGGGGCCCCTGGGGGCCCCTTCAGTGCCCATGCCAATGGCATGGGCACTGCAGGGGCCCCCTAACAGGGCCCCACCAAGATTTTCAGTGTCTGCATAGCAGACACTGAAAATCACGACGGGTGCAACTGCACCCGTTGCACCCTTTCCACTCTGCCGGCTCCATTCGGAGCCGGCATCCTCGTGGAAGGGGGTTTCCCGCTGGGCTGGCGGGCGGCCTTCTGGCGGTCGCCCGCCAGCCCAGTGGGAAACTCAGAATTACTGCAGCGGTCTTTGGACCGCGCAGCGGTATTCTGACGGCGGTACTGCCCTAAGTCCTACCCTGCTTAATCTTTACCTAAGGCCACTTGCAGATGTCATGCAAAATTGTGGTCTTACTCTGCTATTATATGCTGATGATACTCAGATTGTTAGTTCTCTGTCATTCCAAGAAAATAACAGCACATTGGTGTTGAATAGGTATCTTACACAAGTATCTGTAAGGATGAATGCACCCTCTCTCAAATTAATTGGGGATCAGACTGAGATATTGTTGGTGGGCAACCATCCCTATCTTTTGGGGTCCTCATCTTTGGCCGGAGGCAACAGGTGCTATTCTGGCCCCCTGATTTGGTGGTGAAGAACCTTGAAGTCTGGCAGGATAATTAATTATCCATGGGCCACCAAATTACTAAGGGCACTGCCATTTGTTTTGGCATCTTAAGATGGCTAAAAAACATTTTGGGCTGTCTTTCTAGCTCTGCCCAAAGAACGGTCATCCAAGTTTTAGTTATTTCCAATTTAGATTATGGAAATATTCTTCATCTAGGTGTCAAGAAGAGCCTGATCAGGCATTTGCAAATTGTGCAACATGCAGCATCTAGATTGCTACTCCATCCTCCAAAGTTCTACCTCACTGCTTGCATGCTATGTGAACTTTATTGGCTCCCAATCCAGCACTGAACCATTTCAAAGCAATGTATTATGTCTACAAATGTCTACCCAATTCCATCCCGAACTACCTCAGGTCCTTGGTGTCACCGTTCATACCCAGTAGGCCCTTGTGCTCAAATAACCTTGATCTTGCTCCAATCCCCAGAATTAGGAAGGCCCGGCTAGGAGGCAGAGCATTTTCCTTTCGAGGCCCCATACTTTGGAATTTTCCTACCCCCACCCCACCCCCAATTTGATGGCCTGTTGTGCCCTTCTGATGCTCCAGAAGAGTTAAAAATGTGGTTGTTCCAAAACCTCCTGAAATAAGAATATTGCAGTTATGCCACAGATCCCGTCAAGTAGCGTAGTGCTGGGAAAGCCTGTTTGGGTAGCCATGTGCTCTACAAATGCCAATAATTATAATAAATAATAATAGTAATTCAAGCAAGCAAATGCTTCTAATTTATTGTGCTGAACTGTGTACAGAAGAGCAACTTACAGATTGTGGCCCCTGCTTCTGTTCTCCACCAGCCTTTTCATGGTGGTCATCCCCTGCATTTGTTCTCCACCATCCTTTTCATGGCATTCAGATGGCCATGAGAAGGCTGGCGGAGAACGCAGTTGTAATCAGCAGAGCGACACTGAGTTCATTGCCGCCCTGGCTGATTACAACCAGTACTGCCATCAACCCATCGGGATCACTGATCCTGGCAGGGACATCGGTAGGTTGACAGGTCTGCCCGCCAAACTCATAATGTAGGGGTCAGACCGCCAAAACCACAGCAGTCCGACCGCAACCGTGAGACTGGTGGTCTTGAGACCTGCAGACTTGCAATCGGGCCCTAAACGATGACAATGACCAGTCTGACAAGCTCTTTGATGCTGCTAATGTTGAATTCACAGTCAAAATCCAAGACCTTGCAGCTGACGGAAAATGACAAATAACGTCTTCTAGAAGAAGCTTACTTGTGTCCTTTTAATTGCTCCATTTAGAGGCACTTATTAATGACACCTTTGTTGGCTACTTTGTAGTAGATATTGAACATTTTTGAACTGTAGGAGGTTGCTATTGTAGGAAGCTGGCCAGGTGTGTGGTAAGCACCTATGGTGTTATCACCTTATACCAGGTCCAGGTATTCCCTATTAGTGAAGTGTAGGCAGTGTCTAGGAAGCAAGGGCTTTCCAGAGGTAGCTGTGGATGAGCAGCCAAGACTTATCTAGGAGACATGCAAAGCTTATGCAATACCACTATAGTCAAACACCATGTATTCACATGAAGAACCACAGTGTTACAAAAATAAAGGTACTTTATTATAGTAACAGAGATACTAAAATCCTGTATAGGCAATACCCCAACTGGAGGTAAGTAAACACACTATTATATACTCATTAAGAATCAGTAATTAGCATAGAAAGCAAGAGGCATTGGTAAAAGCACTAGCAAGTAGTGAGGGTGCTTGGGGAGGGCCAAACCATGTACTAAAAAAAGTGGAATATGAAAGGCAGTCCCCCACCGAAGGAAGTGGAATCCGTAGAGGGGAGCTGGAGAAACCAGGAACCCCAAGAGGTGAGTACCAGAGTGGCCCCCAGCAACCAGGAGAGCAGAGGTAAGTACCTGGTTTTCCACAAAACCAACTTGAGGACTTTGGAAAACGATTGTGCATGACTCAGACAAGACTGGAAGAACCCATTGGTGGATCCTGACAGAAGAGGACCTGCAAAGGAAGGGGACCAAGTCCAGTTCATGATGGGGTGTCCGGTTGTGGCAGGAGCCACTACCCACTCTTCTGTGGATGCAGGACCAGGTCGACGGTGATCGAAGAAGGTCAGCAGTGCAGCACAGGAGCAGAAGAGGAGTTCTAGAAGTGATGCAAGTGATGTTCCACGTCAGCCGTCGGGATGCAGTCTGTCAATGGTGCTGGAAAACCACAAACCAGCCTTGGCAAATGGAAGAGTCGGGGAAGAAGGTTTTGCAAGGCTGAAGAGGACCACCAAGGTCCAGGGACTCAACCCAAAGAGGGTAGTCCAGGGTGACCCTCAGCAGCTGAGAGAGTCACAAGAAGAGGAGGCAGCCCCCAAAGGCAACCCACTGACAGCAGGCACAGGATTTGCGGGTGAGGTCCACTTAGCACACCACATCGCTGAAGAAGCAGGCAAAAGACTGTGCATTGCAGGAAGAAGTGCAGCTACACGAGTCGCGGTGCAAGGAGAGGCAAGGGCTTACCTTCACTCAAGTTGGACAGCTGGTAGAGAGGGCCAAAGGGACCACTCCAGACCACCACATGTGATGCAGGATCCACGCAGCTCCAGAGGAGGGAAGATCCACAGAGCCAGTCGTCGTTGCAGTTGGTGCCTGCGGATGCAGGTGAGTGACTCCTTCACCCTAAGGGAGATACCTTCTTACTTCTTGTGCAGACTCAAGGCTCATCACCCTCAGAGGATGCACAGCCAGGGAAATGTAGCAGTTGCTGGAAGGAACCGGAGAAACAATATTGCAGAGCGAAGTCATCGCTGTAGTTGCAGATTGTCAGTTCTTGGAGGGTCAAGTTGCAGTCCCAGTGGCCAGAAGATGAAGTAAATGATGCAGAGGAGTCCTGCTGGAATCTTGCAAGTCGAATCTGAGGACCCACCCAAAAGGGAGACCCTAAATAGCCCAGAAAGGGTGATTGGTCACCTAGTAGGGTCACCACCTATCAGGAGGGGAATGTATCGTCACCTGCCTGTCCTGACCACTCAGATGCTCCCAGGTGCCACTGTCCACCTTGGATTCAAGATGGCAGAATCAAGTGGCTGCCCGGAGGAGCTCTGGGGTGGTGATGGACAGGGGAGTGGCCACTCCCCTTTCAATTGTCCAGTTTCACGCCAGAGCAGGGACTCCCCTTTCAATTGTCCAGTTTCACGCCAGAGCAGGGACCGGGGGTCCCTGGACTGGTGAAAACTAGTTTATGCAAGGAGGGCACCAAATGTGCCCTTTTAAGCATACTGGTGGCTTTGGAAGGGATCCTCGAGGAAGCCCCCAGAATGCATGGAATCACACAACCAATACTGGCAACAGTATTGGGGTATGATTTTGACATGTTTGATACCAAACATGCCCAGGTTCAGAGTTACCATTATGTAGCTGGACATAGGTAGTGACCTATGCCCAGGACATAGGTAAAATGGCTTCCCCGCACTTACGAAGTCCATTGTAATGGAGCTGGAGTTCGTAAGGGCATCTCTGCTCATGCAGGGATGCCCTCACATACAGATACCTGCACCCTGCCCTCTGGGCTAGAAGGGCCTATCATAGGGGTGACTTACAGTGACATGGTGCAGTGACCTGTACTGAAAGGGTTCATGCACCTTTTCACGCAGGCTGCAATGGCAGGCCTGCAGACACATTTTGCATAGGCTCCCATGGGTGGCACAGTACATGCTTCCGCCCATGGGGAACCCCTGGTGCCCCACAGCCCTGGGTACCTAAGTACCATATACTAGGGACTTATATGGGGGCACCAGTCTGCCAATTGTGAGGTGTGTAAATTCCTAAGCAACCAAATTTGGTGGGAGAGAGCACAGTCACTGGGGGCCTGGTTATCAGGATCCTAGTGAACACAGTCAAAATACACTGAGCTACACAAACCATGCCAAAAAGAGGGTGCTTTCCTACAGCTAGTCCTAATATTGGGCGGTAGTGCTAATTTCCCACTTGCCATCTAAGAAGCAATATGGGTTATTTAGAAGAAGTAGGGCATATATTATTAATTCAAAATATTAAATATGAGTGTATCTACATTGAATCTCTGGGAGATGTTAACAGAGATGCATACTGAGGTGCCATTTAGAAGAGCAATAATCTGATAACAAATTACTCTACCCTCAAATTACCCTCAAAGAAGAATCTGCAGGTATGAGGCCATAGAGGGTATGTCCAAGTGTGCTATCAGTTTAGGTCCGATCCTTAATTAATCTTTTTTTATTAGTTTTTCAGAAACAATTGAACAGATTTACACCAAAAAACACACTTTCTGGACCAAAATCTAGTTTTCTAATAAATCTGGTGTAATTCCATTCAGCAGTTTTTGAGGTATTTCTGTTCAATTGTCCCATGGAAAAATAAATGGGGAAAATAGATTTTGAGACCCCACTTTTTCTCAGCCCCTGCTTGATGGCTCACCTTGAAATTTACAGGAAGGAGCTGAAGTGGATGAAACTTTTTAGTTGGAATCTTTTGTGAAGATTTGTCAAACAATGCCAAAGTTATAAGCAAGCCAAAAAAATGCTTCTCCTATGGAAATGTGGTCCTAACTATAACTACTATTTTTTCACAAAAAAAACAAAGGTTATAACACAGCTGTATGTTGGTCTTGTAATAACAAAGACACTACTATTTTAAAACGAAAAAATACTGAAATGTAATAGTTATACATAATTGACATAAGTATAACGTAGTAGAGACCTTCTGGATAGGGGGGCTGATACACAAATAAACCACTGAGGCCTCACGCTTTGAGGTGGGCTGATGCATACGATCTCTTGGAGCACCAGACTGGCCTCAGCCCCACTAGAGGTAAAGCGGTGTTGGGGGTGGTTGGATCATGGGGTCTTTCCCCTTCACAGCTCATTGAGCCTGCCAATTAAATCTAGTGAGGTCTGTGAGGTGAAGACTGAGGGGAACTGAAGCTGACTGGCCACCTGCTGGAGATTCATAAAGCAGAGGCTACGTTGTTGTGGCCTGGAGGGCACCTTTTCTCCCCCTTGTCATGTCTGCCCTCCTGCCTGAGCCCATGCCCACTCCGGAGTCAGAACCCCAACTGTGCACTTGGACATGACTATACAAACTACTGCTCCCCAGGAATGGAGCCTGTGGAAGGGTCGGCGGTACAGAGGAATCTGACTCGTAATTTAAGGGAGTCCCAAAAAGGGCAAAATCAACAATTTTATTTGTTTTAGTGTGGAGATAATAACTAGTGTAGTAATACAGTTCTCTTCTATTCGTATCCTTTTTATTGGAGCTGCTTCTGCGAAGGGCTTGTTGGTTTTATTAATCCTTCATGCTCTGTTTTCCCTTAGGTTGTGATGATCTTCGGACTACGTCTCCCAGGCTCCTTTTCCAGTGGCGTCTCGGAAAACAAGAAGATAAGGCCAGGTAAGTGGTGAGGTATGGGGTTGTCGCCTTGAGTTAGTACATGTGCGGGAGGGTGAGGGAAGGAAATACTGGGGCAGTGATTTAAATTAGTGCAGGCATAAAAGGGGGGGGGGGGTACCATAATAGCTATGTAAGGCTGGTGGCAGGGAGATGATACAAACAGTGTTCTCCCCAGGCTCCCAGTGCTCAGCCCAACCTGCCCTCTTCCCCTATGCCCTCCCTGGTGTTCCTTTTTCCTCCTACCCCTCCCTTTTCCCCCTCGCCTCCTGTAATCCCCTTATTTCGATGTCCCTTTAACAGGGCCCGTACCTTGCGAAGCCACGGGTCGTGGCGGGACTCGTCCTCACTCTCGTGCTCTTTCCCGGCTCCGCTGCTCGTGCTGGCCGCCTGTCCCTCGTCTCGTCTCTGTTTTCCCTTAGGTTGTGATGATCTTCGGACTACGTCTCCCAGGCTCCATTTCCAGTGGCGTCTCGGAAAACAAGAAGATAAGGCTAGGTAAGTGATGAGGTATGGGGTTGTCGCCTTGAGTTAGTACATGTGCGGGAGGGTGAGGGAAGGAAATACTGGGGTCAGTGATTTAAATTAGTGCAGGCATAAAAGGGGGGGGGTACCATAATAGCTATGTAAGGCTGGTGGCAGGGAGATGATACAAACAGTGTTCTCCCCAGGCTCCCAGTGCTCAGCCCAACCTGCCCTCTTCCCCTATGCCCTCCCCGGTGTTCCTTTTTCCTCCTACCCCTCCCTTTTCCCCCTCGCCTCCTGTAATCCCCTTATTTCGATGTCCCTTTAACAGGGCCCGTACCTTGCAAAGCCACGACCCTCCTGGGTCGTGGCGGGACTCGTCCTCACTCTCGTGCTCTTTCCCGGCTCTGCTGCTCGGGCTGGCCGCCTGTCCCTCGTCTCTCCACAAAACAGTCTTTTCTTCCCGAAGCGTTTCTTCTCCGTCCCGTTCACTTCCGGCTCCTCTCTCTTGGGTCGCAAAGTACGTCTTCTTTTCTTTCTTCTCGGCCCTCCGGAAATCCGGTGCCGATATGACGTCCCGCCTCCACGCGTCTCCCTGGTGACGCAGGACGGGATCTGAGGAGGCGCGCGATCGGCGCCATTCTAAAGCATTAGTAGACGAGGTGGACGACACCCGTCTACACACCCCATCCCAAGAACGGGACTGGTAGAGGACCGTAGAATCCGGACAGCGGGAGAGGAAATCAGCGGGGCATTGGCTGGACCCAGGGATGTGGCGGACCTGAAAAGTAAAAGGCTGGAGCTCAAGAAACCAGCGTAAAACCCTGGAATTAGTGTCCTTATGGGAGGCTAACCAGGTCAAAGGGGCATGATCAGTGAATAGGACAAAAGGTCTGCCCAGGAGATAATACTGTAAACATTCAATGGCCCATTTTATGGCTAGGCATTCCTTCTCGATAGTAGGGTAGTGGAGTTCCCTCGGTAGGAGTTTACGACTGATATATACAATAGGATGGTCATGTCCAAGGTCATCGGGTTGGGCTAGGACTGCCCCAAGGCCAACGTTGGAAGCATCGGTGAAGAGGTGGAAAGGCCTAGAAAAATCAGGACACCGTAACACTGGCTCGGTCATAAGGGCCTCTTTGAGAATTTGGAACCCCTGAAGCTGAGAGGGTGAAAAAGACGGAAGGGTGGCGGGATACTGCTTCTTCAACAAGTCGGTGAGGGGGGCCGTAATGGTGGAATATTGTGGGATGAATCTACGATAATATCCCACCAACCATAGAAAAGAACGGAGTTCCTTCTTGGTTCTGGGGAGAGGTATCTGTTTGATGGCCTCTACCTTATCTTTCTGAGGACGCAGGACCCCCATACCAATGACATACCCGAGATAGGCTATTTGGGTTTGCCCTAGTACACACTTTTTAGGATTAGCTGTGAGACCGGCCCTCGCTAGTGTGGAAAACACTTTCTCTAGGTGTTGTAGGTGTTCTGACCAAGACACACTAAAAATGACAATGTCGTCGAGATATGCTGCTGTGAACGCTTGGAATGGTCGTAAAAGCCGGTCCATTAAGCGTTGAAATGTAGCGGGTGCACCATGAAGTCCAAAGGGAAGAACAGTGAAATGGTATAAACCGGAAAGGGTTGCAAAGGCCGTCTTTTCTTTATCATTCGGGGCTAAGGGAATCTGCCAATATCCTTTCGTTAGATCAATGGTAGACATAAAGCGTGCATTCCCTATCTTTTCTAGGACCTCGTCCACCCAGGGAATAGGATATGTATCGAATAGTGATATCTCATTAAGTTTCCTGAAGTCGATACAAAACCGGACAGAGCCATCCGGTTTTGGAACCAAAACAACTGGGGAGCACCACGGACTCGTGGAGGGTTCGATGACTTTTAAAGAGAACATTTTCGTTATCTCTCCTTCCATAAGATCTTTTCTCGCCTCGGGAATCCGGTAGGGCCGTAGGCGTATGGTCTGGCCCTCTGGTGTCCGAATATGATGTTGAACAAGAGACGTTCGGCCAGGGAGCTCGGAGAAAAACTCAGAATGTTTTTGTATCAACTCGAATAATTGACTTTTCTCAGTCTCAGAAAGAGACTCATTGATACTGGGGCTTATTAGTTTCTCTGGTTGTGCGGTGGGATATAGGTCAAGTCCTAACATATTGGTGGGTGTTACTAGGTAGCCAATAGCAGGAAGACCACTGTTGTTCTCAGGGTTCTCCAATTTTTTAAACAAATTAATGTGATAGATTTGGGTCCGTTTAGGGTGATCGTTTATTTCAATAAGATAAGTAACGGGTGAGACTGCTTTTATTACCCGGTAAGGCCCTTGCCACTTAGCCAGCAATTTATGTTCAGATGTAGGTCGCATTATTAGCACCTGGTCATTGGGTTGAAGAACCCGTAACTTGACGCCCTGATCATAATAGTTCTTTTGTGTTTCTTGGGCTTTCTCTAAATGATGTCGCACATCTTCCCAAACTGTTTGTAGTTGTGTTTTTAATTTGTGGATATAGTCTAGGAGGGGTTTCTCTTCATTATTCTCTTCCTCCCACATTTCTGCCGCCATGTCAAGTAAGTTATGGGGTTGTCTCCCGAATACTAACTCGAACGGACTATGTCCAGTGGAGGACTGTTCATGTGTCCGTATTGCGTAAAGAACTAGGGGTAGTTTCTGGTCCCAATCTTTTCCCGAGTCGTCTACTATTTTCCGCAGGAGTGTTTTAATGGTGCGATTATACCACTCCACTAAACCATCTGTCTGTGGATGATATACTGCAGTTTTTATTTGGGCAATTCCTAGTGTTTTACATATCTGTTTCATGAGACCAGATACAAAGGGAGTGCCTTGATCTGTGAGAATTTCTTCGGGGAAACCAACACGGGAATATTTTTTTATCATGGCTTGTGCAATGGTTTTTGTAGTGGTACTGGTAAGAGGGATCGCCTCTGGGTATCTGCTAGCATAATCTACAAGAACGAGGATATGTGAATGGCCTTTAGTAGACGGTAAAAGAGGCCCGACCAAGTCCATTTATTTTTAGGGTGTATTTGAATGTCTTATCTCCCTTTCCAATGCACAAAACCCTCCCTCGAGTAACTCCTATCTCCATAGGTTCAACTCCCTCATGTTTCAATGGGCATCCTCTTGCTATGTGGCCCCATTCACCACAACTGAAACACTGTGGTTGTTGCATGGGGCTCCGCTCCGCACTCCTGGAGGGACCAGGTTCCTCAAGGGCTCGTCGGGGTGTATATTGGGGAGGACCTATGGGTATTTTACTCATGGGTCTGGGAGCTTGGCTTTTAATATCCACAGACCGGTGGTAGGCACAAGCCAAGTCGACGACCAGTTCGGTGTCGATCTTAGGATGCTGTCTTATCCAATTACGGGTACTCCCAGGAAGGGAGTCTAGGTATTGCTCCAAGATGATGGCTTTAATGACGTCTTCTCGGTTGGTCCCTAGGGGCCCCAACCATTTCAGTCCTAAGTCCTTGACCCTGAAGTAAAATGTACGCGGATCCTCATTATGTCCCCATTTAACTTTTCGGAACTTCATCCGATAATATTCAGTATCATGTCCCACTCTCTCAAGAATACTCTTCTTAATGTCTGAATAAGGGGTAGTGCCGCCGGGATTCGCAGCCTGATAGGCGGTTTGGAGGGTACCCGTCAAGAGGGGGGCGATGTATTGACCCCATCAGTCTTCAGGCCATTGGGCTGATGAGGCCACTCTTTCAAAGTTTGTAAAGAATGAGTCAGGATCCTTACCCTCTTGATATTTTTGTAGCACCGAACTGGGCACGTTAGGGTGTACCTTGCTGGCAGCAATGGTATCTGTCAATTTCTTAAGGGCGGTTTCGTGCACCAGTTGATTATTAGCCATTATGGTGGCTTGGCTTTTCAGGGTGGCTTGGAGGGCCTCTCAGTCTTCCTTGGCCTCTCTCTGTTGTGCTTCCCATACCAATTGCAGGTGGCGTTGACCCTCCGCCAGCTGTTTTATCATGTCCTCTAATGTGGGCTTCTCTCCCATGATCTCGACACCTCTGTACCGCCTGGGGATTATATCCCACTTCTGACACCACTGTTGAAGGCTCGGCGGTACAGAGGACTCTGACTCGTGATTTAAGGGAGTCCCAAAAAGGGCAAAATCAACAATTTTATTTGTTTTAGTGTGGAGATAATAACTAGTGTAGTAATACAGTTCTCTTCTATTCGTATCCTTTTTATTGGAGCTGCTTCTGCGAAGGGCTTGTTGGTTTTATTAATCCTTCATGCTCTGTTTTCCCTTAGGTTGTGATGATCTTCGGACTACGTCTCCCAGGCTCCTTTTCCAGTGGCGTCTCGGAAAACAAGAAGATAAGGCCAGGTAAGTGGTGAGGTATGGGGTTGTCGCCTTGAGTTAGTACATGTGCGGGAGGGTGAGGGAAGGAAATACTGGGGCAGTGATTTAAATTAGTGCAGGCATAAAAGGGGGGGGGGGTACCATAATAGCTATGTAAGGCTGGTGGCAGGGAGATGATACAAACAGTGTTCTCCCCAGGCTCCCAGTGCTCAGCCCAACCTGCCCTCTTCCCCTATGCCCTCCCTGGTGTTCCTTTTTCCTCCTACCCCTCCCTTTTCCCCCTCGCCTCCTGTAATCCCCTTATTTTGATGTCCCTTTAACAGGGCCCGTACCTTGCGAAGCCACGACCCTCCTGGGTCGTGGCGGGACTCGTCCTCACTCTCGTGCTCTTTCCCGGCTCCGCTGCTCGGGCTGGCCGCCTGTCCCTCGTCTCTCCACAAAACAGTCTTTTCTTCCCGACGTGTTTCTTCTCCGTCCCGTTCACTTCCGGCTCCTCTCTCTTGGGTCGCGAAGTCCGTCTTCTTTTCCTTCTTCTCGGCCCTCCGGAAATCCGGGGCCGATATGACGTCCCGCCTCCACGCGTCTCCCTGGTGACGCGGGACGGGATCTGAGAAGGCGCGCGATCGGCGCCATTCTAAAGCATTAGTAGACGAGGTGGACGACACCCGTCTACAGAGCCCCACACTGATGTTCGCTGGCATTCATTCAGCTATATCATTACCTACACAGGCACCCTAACATTCACATCTACCAATGAATCAGACCCAGATCAATCCCTTGGCCTTTGTGCTGCATTTCATAGATGTGTGGGCTACATCTCTGCTCAGAGGAGAGGGAGGACTGCTCGTGCCCCTGGGTCATAAGAGACAACAAGTGATCCGGGTGAAGTCAGGTCATGGCCATTTGGCAATAGCTGATGGTCTTCTAAACAAATACCCCTTTTTATCGCTGATTCTGAGTGAGGTCTAAATTGCAACCTAACTCTCTGTGGAGGTTTGTACACTCCACTTCAAAAAGGTCCCAGTCAAACCTACGCAAGCCTCCAGTTACTCTAGACAAATTCACCAGAGCGAGTGCTACCTGGCCGGCCACCAGAGTGCAGGAGGAAGGTGCTGTGCCAATTGGTGAAACACTTGAAATTCTCCAATCTACTGACAGGACACTTCAAGCCATTCAATCCTCTAAAGAAACATTAGGATCTAGGATAGTAGATATATTTCAATTGCACTAGGATCTACAACAAGCAGTTGAAAGAATCACAACAGCTGAAACTAGAATCATAGTGGTAGAGGACTCCATCAAAGCTATGCAATAGAAAGAGGACAAGTTAACAGAAGCAATGCACTCCATACAAATGAGAATGGACAATGCCAAGGGGCATTTAATTTAAATAATTTATGCTTTTTTCAGATTCCCAGACACCATGGGTGCTGGAGACTTAGCTCAGTCCTTTGTGCAGTGAACCTTGCTCACCACACACTAAATTGGAGGCCACTTCAGACACTCCAAAATGCCCAGTAATTGCATAGATTCTCAACTACAAGGACAGGGATGTAATACTGGTGACTAACAAATCAAAAGGAAATGTCCTCTGTAACTCTCACCATATACCAATCTTCACTGATTATACTAAAACTGTCCAATCGCTCTGCAAATCATTTGAGGAAGTCAAAAAGAAGCTGAGAGCATATGAATGTCTGCTATATTTCACTTTACCCTGCTAACTTTAAAGTACTCTTTCAAGGATGCTCTTTATTCTTTAAAACTTGACAAGAAGAATGGGTGTGGGTAGCGGAATGACCAAGGTTGACAACCTCTGCACCCTGGAATGTGAAACCAATGATCACTAAAGGAGAGTCACAACACCGCACAGTATTACATTTCACTAGCATACAAAAGACTGCAGAGGAAAGCATCAGCATCACAGAAAGCTGTGGTAAAAGTCCTGCTGGGATATGCGAGTAGGTTAAAGCCACTAGTCTGGCAAAAGAAAGGAGATCCGTCTCTCCCTCAAGGGTTCGCTCAGTCACGGTGCAAGGGGTATCTGAAGCACTGACTAACTAAACAACACTTTAATCAACCTCAGAATCTTCCAGTATCTGACATCACAAACAAGGAAATTCCACTAACAAGGCACCATTGTGAATTATGTCCAATTAACTTCTGTCCTCCCCTAAACACATCTGCTTGACCTTGGATTACATCCATGCTAGGAATTTGAAAGGGGAGTCTATTCTTATGGCTCCTTGCCACTGATTCTCATCCTTGACAACCCAGCTCACGCTTCATTATCTATCACATGCAGAAGAAAGAAAATTAATGCACAAAGAAAGCAAGCTTCATGTCGAAATGAAACACAGAAATAGTGTAGGCCTTAACTCCAGCCTAAACAAGGCAGAAGAAATGCATAATTTAGTCATACACTTACAAATGCAGTTCTCTTAAGCAAATAAATGAAGAATGATTATTAAATATCTAAATGCAGTTGGTTAACATTACATAAAGGCATTTTACATGTAACTTCTTGTATCTTTACTCATTAAGGTACTTTAATGTCATGGTCTTTTACTGCACCACATTTACATAGATATAGTTTACATGATATATATGAAATTAAATGCTTCATCACTCTTCTTCCAACAAGGCATAATGGCGCAGGCAAGTTACACTCTTTCACCAACAACTGACTGACGGAAAATCACCAAGCTTGACGAAGCAAAAACTGAATGCAATATTGTGAGTGGGAGGATTTGAGATTATTAGGATTGGAGGCTGATGCTGCTCTAGGTGACGATGACTCCCGAGAAGGATCGAACTACCCACAAGATGAGAGAACTGAGAGTTGAGATCCCCCCTGAAGACAATGACCCACCTACAAAGGAACATGAAGGAAACATTATTCACTACTAGTGTAATTAACAAAAATGAGATAAAAGAAAGAGAGTGGAGTCTCAACCGATGACCATAAGGACGAGCTACCACTGTGTTCCTGGCACTGATTATGCGGTTGCAAAGACAGTGCCAGAGTCCGCAAGGGGAAAGCCAGGGGTCGTAGCTGCAGCCTCTGGTAACCCCCAAATGACATACGTGACTAATTGGCCATGATACTGCAAGAAAGAATGTGATAACGCTGCCCTGCTGAAACAACGACTCACTGTTTAACCAACAGAACAGCCACCTGGGGTCCAAGCGAAGACAAAACGGCACGTCCCTGTTGACACCACAAAGCCAATCTGAACTATATCTAATAATTTGAGTTGAGACATTCTGAATGTTTTCTTTTTTCTGGTGTCGGACTTTTGCTTTTTTTTAAGGGGTGATCCAGGGGATTGCGGGGTAGGGGGGGGGGGGTGGCATTAGCTTTGGGCTTCCACCCTTCTCCCCCAACTAGGTACTTTCGCTACTTATCCACGAAAGATGTTTCTCATTGTGAACTATCGGGTGGGTCGGGAAGTAATCTTCAAGTATATACTACTATGTTGTCTGATGCCATTGTTTCAAGGTTGTCACTGAAATTAGAAAATCTATTAAAGAAATGTATTTTAAAAAGGTAGGTTGTACCAAGAAAAAAAATCTTGGTACAATTGTATCGGTTACAGAACTGTTATGCAAAATTAGATCCCTGAAAGGGCAATCCCTTTTACCAATTTCCTGAAACCGTGAGTTCAGCATACAAATATTGAAACTGAAGACTGTCTAATTGAGAAATTGTTTTGTGTAGTAATCGTTCTCACGTGCAAACAAGTGTGTTTTATCATTTTTAATGTGATGTAAAGAATGTTTCTCTGGCACTCATGTTCTAATAAACTTAGATTCTCACTGATGATTTGCACTCGGGTGTACTGTCTTATCCCTCTGAACCCTCGTAAGCCGCTCTCCTTGCACCATGTACCCACAAAGTGCTTGTAAAATTTCCATATACCCATCACAAAGTATTCCCCCCCCTGGTTTTTATACAAAATGGAGCTACATAATCAATCCAGAGGATTTGCTTATTTGCTGTGAATAGCGAGTAGGTACACATATTCAGATTACAGAATTTCCCAGATCAATCCCTAGCAGTACTTCTTGCTACAGTTTCGCACATTTTAAGAACCTTCTCATGAATAACTTAGCTTACGTTTTGTTCACGTTTGTTACCATGATATTTCAGTTGCTCTAATGCCCATCTTTTTTTTAAAAATATATTTATTGGTTTTATATTTCGAAGTATGATACAAATTGTTCAGTTTGCAACCACAGGATAAACCAAAACGATGGTTAATTATCTAAGTCTTGAAACAAATACACACAACCCCTCTATGCACTTCACGGAACGCTTCTGGTCTTGCAATATCATTCCTGGCTGCACCCTCCCTAGGTTTATCCTTCACTGTTTATTTTATATAGGCATTCGTTTGAGACCAGTGTGGACCTTGCTTTACGTGCATGGGTTCCCTGAATGTCTGAGGGGAGGGGCATCAACTAGGTTAGTGTATGCGAGTGGCTCCCCTGGTTTTCTGCTCCCCGCGCCGCGCTACCACTGTGGTGACATAGTCTTAGTGGGCATTTATTACTAGAGAGATGGGCGGATATGATGCATGTGCACTGTGTTGTCTGGGTGTCTTATGAATTCTGTTCCCGTGATGAGGGGTGCAGGTGAGTTTATGCTGTGGTTGTTGCGAATACGCGCGCCCCAATTTAAGGAGGCTTTTCATCGTTTTTGGCCTCCAGCTTTGTTACCATATCCTCCCATGTAGAGCAACCTGTGTGTTGCCGCCCTTCACGCACCATTCTTTTTAGTACCTGATATTCAGTGCGCGCCCAGCGTGTTATTAGAGAGTGCCAGGATTTCAGATCGGGAGCCATAGAGGCTTTCCAATGCATTGCTATTAACCTTTTATACATTAAAAAGGCCAGGTCTATAAATTTATGTAAATGTCTTTGTTTTTTTGGTCTCTTCCTAAGTCCCAACAGGCAGGACCCGGGGTCTGCTACCAGTGCCAGTCCCGTAAGCCCAGATACCTCCTCTACCACCTCCGCCCAGGCCGTTTGTATATTCGGGCAATCCCATACCATGTGGAAAAAGGATGCTGACGGCAATCTGCATCTGGGGCACATTGATGCTGCATCAGGGAACATGCGCTTTATTCTGGCTGGGGAGAGATATGTTTGATGCGTGTAATTGAATTGGGTATATCTAAATCTGGGATTCCTTGACACACCTCTGATGTGGGATAGGGCCTTGGGCCAGTCTTCCAGTGGGATCGGGGTGGGGAGTACTGGGTTCCATCTATCCCATGTTTTCCCTGTCTGTGTATCAGGGGTCTTGTTGAGGATTCTATATAGATTGGATATTGTTTTAGTTTGATCGCTGTGTTGTAGAAGCTGGTGAAGCACAGGGGAGATCTCTGGTTCCGAGGTGCCCATTCCCCAAATTTTCCTGATTTCGTGACATACGGCATGATATGTCAGGAACTGTCCCGAATTTATCTCCGTGAGGGCCTGAAGGGCCTCGAACGTCATTAGTTTACCGTCTTCGTAGCAATCCCCTACGGTCAGTATTCCTGCTTCGTTCCACTGCTTTGCAGCTTGCATTCTGGCTGCGTTCCCCACTAATAGGTAATTCAGCGGTACGTGTGGAGAGTATGGGAGCTTATCTGCTCTTTTTTGCACGTATCTGGCCCAGCACGCGTACGCAGCTGCAAGCAGTGGGTTGACCAGTGCCACTTTGGGGGGCTTCGTCGACAGCCAATTTAAAAGGGGAGTCCCGTTCCGCCGAGGCTCTAGGCTCGTAGGTTCCGCTTGCTCTGGTCTGTGGATCCAATATTGGACCCATTGAAGTTGTGCGGCTGCATAGTATTTTTCAAAATTCTGAGTTCCTAGGCCACCATTGTCCAGCGGACATTGTAGTGTGGGTAGCGCCACTCGCGCTCTGCCACCTCCCCAAATGAGCTGCAGCAATGCTGTGTTTAGATTGCTGAAGAATCTTTTGGGAATAATTATCGGTAGGGCCGCAAAGTAATATAAAAGCCTAGGTAGAATCAACATATTAGCAATCGCCACCTTGCCGGGTGGCGAGAGAGGGAGCTTGTTCCAGAATTGTAGGGAGCCTTTTATAGATGTTAGCGCCTTCCCCAGGTTCCCATCTCTTAAGTCTTCCGTGGCATGATATATGTTTATCCCTAAGTATTTAAATGTTGTAGGGCACCACTTAAGATGTCCTGTCTCTGGGGGATCATGATTATTAGGAGCCCTTTTTACCAGGGGAAAGACACACGACTTCTCCCAGTTTACCACAAGGCCAGATAGGCCTCCGAATTCAGCCAATAAAGATATTACAGATGGGATAGCTGCACAGCCGTTCCTGATATATACCAACGCATCATCTGCATATAGTAAAATCGTGTGATGTACCCCGTTCCTAATAATTCCCCATTCATGCTCCATGAGGTGAACTTTTGCCGCTAATGGTACCATTGCTATGGCAAACAGTAGCGGGGATAAGGGGCATCCCTGCCGTGTCCCCCTAGAGATCGGGATACTATCAGAAATCACCCCGCCTGATTTCACCCTCGCGTTCGGGTTAGAGTACAATGTCCGAACCCAGCGGATATAGTTAGGGCCTATTCCCATACGGGCCATCGTGGCCAACAGAAAGTCCCACTCGAGCGTATCAAAGGCCTTTTCTATGTCTAATGAGAGCACCATTTCCTCCTGTGCATTCTTGGGGGTGTCTCCTATTATGCCCAACAATCTTCGAATATTCAGGAAGGTGTTACGCTTGGGAATGAAGCCACTCTGATCTGCATGTATCAGTAAGTGCATGAGGGGGGCCAACCTGTTGGCCAATATTTTGCCTAATATTTTGCAGTCTGTGTTCAGCAGCGATAGTGGTCTATAAGATTTCACATCCTGTGTGGTCTCGACCCTGTTTAGGGAGTACTACTATCAGAGCCTCCCTTTGAGATGTGGGTAAGCTTTCTGTAGTCCACGCCTCTTGGAACACTCCTAGCAGATGAGATTTCAAACTGGGTAAATAGGCTTTGTAATACTCCAAAGGGAGACCGTCAGTGCCAGGCGCTTTGTTCCTGGGTAGCTGTGCAAGGGCTAGTTCTATTTCTGCTATTGTTATAGGGGTTTCAATTCCATCTCTATCTGGTTGTGGTAGCTGGGGTAGGAAGGAGTCCGCCAGAAAGGCCTCTAGTTGTGTAGCCGTGCACGCAGTACGTTTAGTGTATAGGTTAGAGTAATAATTCCTAAACACCTCGTTTATTTCTGCTTGTGTAGTAGCCATTTCTTGCACGCCCACCCGGATGGCCCCTATCGGGGCCTGCTGTCTATCCTCACGTATTAGCCACGCTAGCATTCTGCTTGATCTATCTCCTTCCGTTTGCAACCTGGTTAAGTAATATTTATAGTCGTGGCAGCGGAGCCTGCTATCTGCCTCATTATATTTTAAGCGCTTTTCTTTCAGGGCAATACTGGTAATTTCCCCCCGTGCTACCGCTTTTTCCACATCCCGCAGCTCCTTCTCAAGTTTGCTAATTTCCGCCTGTAAGGAGCGTCTCACTCCCCACGTAGTGGACATACATACTCCGCGGGCCACTACTTTGTGGGCATCCCATTCTATCGCCCGGGTTGTTGCAGACATAGCGTTTATTTCCCAATATTGGCCTATAGATTCCCCCAGTGATGTAGCGAATGCTTGGTCTTGTAGAGCTTCCGCCTGGAATCTCCAAGTGGGTATTACCTGACGTGCCCTGCCCCAATTCAGGGTTACCCGCAGAGGCGCATGGTCCGAGACTGTCTTTGCCAAGTATTCGGATTCAGTTATCAGCGCCCCTATTTCGCGAGTGCCCCATATTATGTCAATTCTAGTGTGGGTATTGCGTGCGACCGAATAAAATGAATATTCTTTTTGCTCTGGATGGCCTAACCGCCATACATCATATAGGCCCATAACATTTGCCCATTCTTGCAGGGGACTTACAAGCTTCCTATTAGTTGATGCGCTCTGGTGGGCGCTAGTTCTATCTAATGCTGCCACTGGGGTGCTGTTAAAATCCCCACCCCAGATGGCAAGGGGCATGGGGTGGGTCAGCAACGTTGGGGTGAGAGCGGTGAGAAAGCCTATGGTGCCACTGTTTGGGGCATATACCCCGACCACAGCCATTTGTCTACCATCTAATCTGCCCTCCATTACTACGTACCTCCCTCCCTGGTCTATCTTGTGTGTTGACATGAGGAATGGAACTCCCGCTGCTATCCAGATCAGCACCCCTCTCGCGAAGGTCGAATATGTTGTGCCAATCAGCTGGCCCCCCACTTCACTCGCATGTCTCGTAGATCCCCCTCCAGCATATGTGTCTCTTGCAAAATAGCAATATGCACTCCTAGTCTCTTAAGTCGAGCATGCACTCTAGCCCGTTTGTTCGGGGTCCCTAGGCCCCTGACATTCCATGTTAATATAATATACTGGTTCCCCATGTTGCTTCTAGAAGACATCTTATAGGGTGCAGGGGATATGTTGCTGTGACATGAGCCTGGGTTTTAATGTTGGCCCATCTGGTCTCTGCCTTTCTGCTGCTAACATTTAGATATAACGGGTGCAGGTCCATCTTTAGTGCATTAAGTGATTCCGATCGCTGCATTTCTACTAAACTACTAACCCCCACCCCCCTAGTTAAACCCCCTATGCTACTTACAACTACAATGAAACTACAAAACTTACAAATGCGTAACATAACTTTTATCCAGTTGGATTTACTTAGTGGGATTCTCATATCTTACAGATGTGGCTCTTGTAAGGGGCTCACATCATGCCGCAGACTAAGTCTGCCAATATCTTCAGGCGCCCCCCCTTGGCATGTTTCCGTTCCTTCTGGCCCCACCCGCCCGCCTCTTGCCACCTGTTTGTGCCCCTAGTCACTTAGCTTAGTGTTTATATCAAAGATGTATATTGTTGGAAGCGTTCTGTCCCCGCAACTCGGCAGTGTCGTGGAGTCTCTGCAGGTTTTCCTGGTACGAGCGCCATCCCTAGTGTTCACTCTGGATCTGAGCGACTAGTTTATAGTTCATCCGCAGATCTCGGAGTGACCTTCGGCCCACCTAGTTCTCCAGTTACCGTGGATACGGAGCTGGCTGTGTCTGAATCCAGTTCCAGCTCCACAAGCCCACCGGGAGTTATATTGCTGCTTTGCATGTGTAGTGGCGTCTCTTTAAGCACTTTTGCTCTTTCCTCTGCTGCTTGCCGGACATTAGGCTGGCCTCTGGTACGCCGTTTGGATCTCGTCCCTGCAGTGGATCTCCCCCATTTCTCGTCCTCATCTGCGTCTTCCCGGGGGTGTGCAAGGCCCTTGGCATGGAGCCATGTCCAGGCGTCCTCGGTACTGGTGAATATATGGGTACGGTCCTCCATCACTACTCTCAACTTGGCTGGGAAGAGCAGGGCATATTTTATGTTCTGTTCTCGTAAGCGTTGCTTGATTTTAACAAAAGAATTACGCCGATTCTGCACCTCTTGCGTGAAGTCAGGGTAAGCATTGATGTTCGAGTCTTCATACTTGAACGGGCCCTTATTGCGGAATTGTTGCAATATTGCATCTCGATCTCTGTAGTTTAAGAACCTGGCAATCAATGGTCTGGGGGACTGGCCAGGGGCCGGAGGCCTACCCGGAACTCTGTAAGCCCTTTCAACTGAGAAAAACTTGGATGGAGCCCCACTTAACACCTCTTTAATTAGCCACTGCTCTAGGGAAATTTCTGATTCCGGTTGACACATACTTTCCGGGAATCCCAGAAATCTCACGTTATTTCGGCGCGCCCTGCTCTCCATTTCCTCGGATCTTCTCCAGAGTATCTTCAGCTCTTCATCCATGCGCTGACTTTGTTTTTGATTCCCTTGCACTATTGGGGTTAGTTCCGCTATCTCAGCTTCAGTTGTTTTTGCTTTTTCGGCTAGGCTGCGATGATCCACTCGCAGGAGGTTCAGGTCTTGCACGACTGCATCAATTCTGCCCTCCAGTGATGACTTAGTGTCCAGTATTGCCTGCAATACTTTCTCGAACTGGGCTGAATGCGCTAGAAGTGTGTTTTCCAGAGATTGTAAGGATGGGCCAAGTTGTTGATCTGTTGGCGTTATCGCTTGGGTTGTTCGATCTGGGTTCTTGGTTGACTTGGCTCTACCGGCCATTTTGGCTGTCAGGGGGGTGCCTCCCGATCCGCAGGGATTTCGCACTGATGGGCTTGCGATTAGGCAGTAAAGCAAAGGAGCATCCAGTCCTGATTTGGCTAATTTTGGCCTGTGTGTTCAGTGACAAATACTGCAGTCATTGATAAGTTCAATGGTCTAACTCAGCGTTCCCATGGGGCTGTCCGCCGGGCGTGTCGAAATGTGTAGGGGATACTGTCCTTGGGGGAGAGCGCTTGTTTCTTCTTGTGTGGCGGCGGGGCTTGGTGTCAGTGGTTTCCCTCAGATAGAGGGGAGAATTGCTGGACGGCCGGGTGAGGCGCCGAGGCACGGGAAAGGTCCCGGGTTGGGGCGCTCGCGGGGTGCTGCGAATATGCCTTGTGCAGCTAGGAACCCTTGTGGCAGGGACCCACTGCTAGAAAGTCCAGAACAGTCCACGCATCCACAGTCCAGCCCAGCCATCCATTCTGCCTGTGGTGGATAAGCTGTGCTCCCAGGAGCACGCAGTGCGCTTCTGTCTTGCCCAGTTGCGTGGGTGGAGCGGTGGAGTGAGGGGGGGGGCGCTTGCCGCCCCCTAGGTTTACCTCCTCCGTGAAGTTTGGTGTTCCCCTCCTCGTGGGCGCCCTCCTCACCTTATTATTATTTTTATTCTTTTTTTTTTTTTTTAATTCAGATGCTCAAAGTTTCTGGTCCTGGAATCCCCGCTGCCTGCTGAGCCGCCGCAGCTCCGCGTCTGCCCCGCCGGGCCTCCTCACTGCTCCTCCGCCGCCCTTCTCCCCGCCGGCCGCCGAGATCAAAAATGGCGCCCAAGCTCCTCAAGACGGAGTCCCAGGGCGCCCGGCAGTGCAAGACTGCACAATCCTCCGCCGGACGCGCCTCCCCTGCTCTCCCAGTCTCAAGCAGGCAGGGAGGCAGGCAGCGGCCGCGCCCGGTGAATTCGCGACCGGGGCCGCAGCCGCAGCTCCCCCCGCCTCTCACCGCTCTCGGCGCGGGCCGACGAGTCCCAGACTCGCCCCGCGGGGTCCGGAGCGCGCTCGCAGCGCGAGCTGAGTGCCCCGGTCTCCCCCAGCCGCGCCGCCGTCCCGGCCGTCCCTGTCAGGCCGCTGGGGGGGCGCCTGCCAGGATATCTCGAAGTGGCCGGGAACGGAGCGCTCGGATCAAGCGACCGTCCCGGCCGCCATCTTGGCTCCTCCCCTCTAATGCCCATCTTATTTCTCGCAGCCATTTGTGTCATGCTACATGATTTTTTTCCTTGCCCACGTTATCTTTTTGGTGTGTCTAATAGTTTTGCTGCATAACTTGCTTCTTGCTTATATGTGTACTAATATGCCTCCGAGGGGATATATTCATACTTTTTAATGGAAAACTGCACTAACGCAGTTTTGCATCGAAACGTTTAGCACCGGCTTGCGCCATTCCTGAGCACCAGCCGGGCACCATATTTATGGAATGGTGCAAGCCGGTGCAAAGGGTGGGCTAGCGTAAAAAAAATGATATTAGCTGGGTGGGGATGGCGGTATGGGAAAAGGGGGGTTTTGCACCAAAAAATGACGTTAGGCTGGATAGAGGCCAAAATAATGCCTCTAACCAGCCTAGCGTCAGTTTGTGATGCAAAACCATCCATATCACATGACTCCTGTCTTAAAAAAGACACGAGTCATGCCCACCACCCAGATGGTCAGCACAGGGGACCACCATTCCCTGGGCATGGCCATTGCACCCTGTGCCATGCAGGGGGCCCCAAGTTGGGCCCCCAATGGCACTTTAATTAAAAAAAATATAATACTTACCCATACTTACCCTACTTACTTGGGACGAGGTCCCCATCCTCCGTTGTCCCTCTGGTGTGGGTGGGGCTGTTCCTGGGGCTTGAGGAGGGCACCTGTGGACCCATTCCATGTTGTTTGACCATGGAAATGGGTCCACAGGTCCCCTAACGCCAGGTCTGACCCAGGTGTTAAATAATGGTGCAAAGTAAGCTTTGCACCATTATTTAGCCCATCCTCCAACCCATGCATCATTTTAGCACGGGGATGAATATAGGGCTATGGGGTTAGCACCATTTTTTAGATGGGAATGCCTACCTTGCATCTCAATGATACAAGGTAGGTTAACAGATCTAAAAAATGGTGCAAACTGCAATATTTTGATGTTAGACGTGTCTAACGTCAAAATATAAATATGGAGTTTGTTTTGCACCAAATTTGCATTAAAAACTGATGCAAATTTAGCACAAATGGGGTATAAGTATGCCCCAAAATGCCTAACTAAATAGTCTCCCATAAGTGTAAACTGTTGAGAAGGAGAATCCAGTTGCTTTCTCATAAGACATGTCTGCAAGACAAGTTCATTGCAACAATTGCCTAGGATAACAGTTGAGGAGAAGTTTGAAACAAGCACTGGCAAAGCCAGTGGAACTGAACTTTTCAAGCTTCTAGTAGGAAGTAGGCATACAAAATAAGTAATGTAATAACATGTAAACATGCCATGCATGTTTGTATAACATGACATAGAAAAAATAAAGATGCAAGCAGAGATTGGCTTACTGGCTCTGCCACTAAAGTGGACTACCTCGTAGGCAGATACTTAAGTTAAATCCTGTCTTTCATAGTGAAGACAGCCAATAGCTAAAGTGTGCTAAGAGCTGGTCTATTGTCCCATGCAGTATGCTGTGGCTGCGCAGTTGCAAAATGTGAAAGCCAGTTGAACAGATCATTGGATGAACAGGGCTGTTGAATGCTTTCATATTTATATATAACTGTATGTATTTTATAATGATTGTTTTGGAAAACATGAGGATGTCAAGACAGTGAAAGCTCCAGGCCAGACCTGAGAAGGGGTCAGGGTTGTAGAATATGGATAGAAAATGGTTACTATTACTAATGTGCTATTACGTCCTATTCTTTCCTTGAGAACAGCAGTTTCCTCCAACACATCTTGTGTCATTGTCAATTTATTGATTGGTTAATTAGAACTATTACAAATACAAGTAATAAAACTCATGTGAAACGAAATCATTTTAAAACAATTTAAACTTAAAACGGTGAAAGAAATAAAAGACTAAGGCCCTCATTACAACCCTGGTGCTAAATCCCGCTTACAGCCGTGCTGACGGGCGTCAAGATACCGTTGCCGCGGCGGAAATCCGCTACAGGTATTACGACCCACATCTTGTAATCCGCCACAATACAGACACCCACACAAGTCTGCCACACCAAAGGTCAGTGATAAACTGGCGATACCAAAACCTACACCGTCATGCCAACAGAACTACGCCCACACTATCATACACACACACTTACAAAACACAACCACATTGGACAAATCAAAATACACACACCTGACACACATACACACACCACACCCACACACCCAATCCAATATAAAACACACATCCACATTACCCACAACCCCTTACAACGACCTGTTTGGAAGAAGCACAAAGAGAGAGAATAGCAAGCACAACACCAGCATCCACAGGCACACAACACCATCACTCATACAACATCCACTCACCTCAAACAACACACCCCAACACATCCCCCCACACATCACAACAGACAGCACCTCACACATCACCCACACCACATCATGGCACCTCAAACACACCCCAGGTTTTCTGAGGAGGAGCTCAGGGTCATGGTGGAGGAAATCATCCGGGTAGAGCCACAGCTACTCGGATCACAGGTGCAGCAGGCATCCATTGCAAGGAAAATGGAGCTATGGTGGAGAATTGTCGACAGGGTCAACGCAGTGGGACAGCATCCAAGAACACAGGATGACATCAGGAAGAGTTTGAACGACCTACGGGGGAAGGTGCGTTCAGTGATATCCAGACACCAGGTAGCAGTACAGAGGACTGGCGGCGGACCCCCACCTCCTCCCCCACAACTAACAACATGGGAGGAGCAAGTCTTGGCAATCATGCATCCTTAGGGCCTGGCAGGAGTAGCAGGAGGACTGGACTCTGGTAAGTCATCTACTATATCCCCCACCCTACCTGCATGCCATCACAAACTCCTACCCCTACCTTCACACCCATCACCCCAGCACCCTACAGATACCCCATTATCACAACCTTCACATCCCAATCCCAAAGCCTGCATGTCACACCAATGCATGTACACCCATCACCAAAGCATGTCCAGTACAGATACTTACCCAGGCCCCAAAATTCACAATCACACAAGGCCAAAGACAATAAGTGAACCACAAGATTAGAGGGTAACTTACACATTGGGCAAGAGGGCACACACAGATACAATAACTATGGATTTATCCCCCAACAGGACCCCTACCCAACGTCACCGGACAGGAGGTGCCAGCCATATCCAGTCCCCCCACAGAAGAGGCCCACAGTGACGACAGCAGCTCTGCACGCCTGGATCAAGATGACCAGCCCGGCCCATCAGGGTCCTCGGGACAGTCGGTTCCACTGCCACTGTCACAAACAACCACAGAACCTCCTCCCTCAGGAAACACCCCAACAGCACCCACCCAGCGGGCCCATGCCACTGTCCCCAGGACACGTCAATCAGCAGTGTGCCCACCACTACAGTGACCCCAGGCAAACCCACTAACCCAAGACAATCAGGGACCTGGGGTCAGTGGCAATGGGCACAGGGTTCAGGGGACAGAGGCACAGGATAACAGGGAAGCTGGGAGGACTGCTTTGCAACAGGGGGAGGACAGGCCCAGGGAACCCACTATCCATGAGGCACTCTCAAACATCATGGGAGCATACCATCATTCCCAGGAGACCATGGTACTGGCCAAGTTTCAGGAGACCCAGCGGCTGCAGGAGGAACACTACCTGGGGATCAGGGAGGACGTGAAGTCCATTAACAACACCCTGGTCACCATTGCAGGGGTGCTGGCAGACATCAACACCAAGAGGGACACAGTGGCACACCAATGGGCCCCTGACACTAGCCTGAACGATGAACAGCCCTCCACCTCCGCCAGCGCGAGTGGACAGAAGGTCCCGCCACAGGACCAACAGGCCACCAGCACCCCACCCCCTGGAGAAGGAGAACCATCCCACAAACGGTCCCTGAGATCCAGGCACAAGACAGAGAACATTGCCAAGACCCCCACCAGGAAATAAGACTCTCCTGATAGTCACCCTTCTGTCCCACTCTGTTACCCTGCGCACCTTCAACTGCCATTACTCCACTTCCTATGCCCCCTTGGACAACGCACTTGTGATGCCAATAGAATGGACTCCACCATGGACATTCCTCCACCAACACCCCAGCCCATTGCACAGCCCCCTCCAGTTATTAGCACAGAAATAAACACCCTTGAATCACAAATCAATCTGGAGTCAGTCTGTACTTTCACAAATGTGTTATTGCAAACTTTCAGAAAAATAGCAATGCCAATGTTCATTTTCACATACCAATGTTAGACAGTTGTTGGGCAGCAGTAAACATAGCAGAAGGCAGAAAGTGGTACACAGATCTGTAAAATGGAAAGCCAAAGTGAACTGTCAGGGTCCATACACAGAGGCAAAAAGGTAGAATCAATGTCCTACAGTAGTCTGATATGAGAGGAGCAGTGCCAGTCTCTTACCTGTGTCTCACTGGAAGTATTGCATGATCATGTTGTTTCGGTTGTCAATATCTTCTTCTTCCGCCTCCTCTTCTTCACTGTCCACAGGCTCCATAGCTGCCACAAGACCAACATCAGGCCCATCCTCCTGCAGAAAAGGCACCTGGCTTCGCAATGCCAGGGTGTGCAACATACAGTATGCCACGCTTATCTGGCACACCTTTTTCGGTGAGTAGTATAGGGAGCCAAATGTCAGATGGAGGCACCAGAACCTGGCCTTCAGGAGGCCGAAAGTACGCTCAATTATTCTCCTAGTCTGCCCATGTGTCTCATTGTAGCATTCCTCTGCCCGTGTCCTGGGATTCCTCACTGCGGTCAGTAGCCATGACAGGTTGGGGTAACCAGAGTCACCTGCAAATATAGAGGGACAACTGTGAGACATACACCAACCATTAGGGACTCTACCATACCCAGACACCTATGTAATCTGTGTTGGGACCTTGGGCTCACCTATTAGCCACACACGGTGCCTCTAGAGTTGCCCAATCACATAAGGGAGGCTGCTATTCCTCAAAATGTAAGCGTCATGCACTGAGCCAGGATACTTGGCATTCACATGGGAGATGTACTGGTCTGCCAAACACACCACCTGCACATTCATAGAATGATAACTTTTCCTGGTAGCTTTTGCGGTTTCTGTACACCTGTTCAATTCTGGGGGGGGGAAATGCCACATGTGTACCATCAATGTCACCAATGATGTTGGGGATATGTCCCAGGGCATAGAAGTTACCTTTCACTGTGGGCAAATCTTCAACCTGGGGAAATACGATGTAGCTGTGAATGTGTTTCAGCAGGGCAGACAACACTCTGGACAACACGTTAGAGAACATTGGCTGTGACATCCCTGATGCTATGGCCACTGTTGTTTGAAAGGACACACTGGCCAGGAAATGGAGTACTGACAGGACCTGCACTAGAGGGGGGATTCCTGTGGGATGGCGGATAGCTGACATCAGGTCTGGCTCCAACTGGGCACACAGTTCATGGATTGTGTCACGATCAAGTCTGTAGGTGATGATGATGTGTCTGTCCTCCATTGTCGACAGGTCCACCAGGGGTCTGTATACCAGAGTATGATGCCATCTCATCATCTGCCCCAGCGGGCGCGGCCTATGGAGGAGAAGGGTGAGCAGAGGGTCATACACCACATAAGTTTCACAAGGGTGTTTAGAACAAATGTGATGTCATCTGTGTTTAGCGCTGTATGTCCGTATTCCTGCACAAAACTGCTGTGACGCAGTTAGTTGGCCTGCCATGTGGCCATCTGAAATGGCGGCTGCCTGACCTGTAAGGAGGGACAAGGGGAAATGAGGTAACTCCTCTGGCGTTGTACACCGTCACGGTAGGCGGACGAAGACCACAGCGCAATTCAGCATTAGTTATCATTGGGTCCTATGGGTTCCAGGAGCCAATGATGATGTACGCCAGCGGTGACGGTACACACCGCCGCGGACGTGACGTCCATTTTCTATCTGTTCACTCACTTGATACCTGACCTTCAACAGGAGAGGACCTACACTGCAAGTGCTGCTGTGACCTGAGTCTGGAAGCAATAATGGCTACAGTGTCTGGAGAAAGGGCCCCTGCCTTCACTGCGGAGGAGTTGGACAAACTAGTGGATGGGGTCCTCCCCTAATACACGCAACTCTACGGTACACCAGACTAACAAGTGAGTACACTGAGAGCATGGTGGATGGGACACAAATGTATGGAGTGGCGTCGATGGAAGATACAGGTTGGGGGTGGGCTGAGGCCAGCATGTGAGGATGATCAGTGTATGTGTTTGTGGGCCAATGAGTAAAAATAACCAGACGGGGGAGTAAAATCCATTCCTACTTTCATTTCCTCTAGGTCAGCGCCCACCAGAAGAAGGGTATTTGGCGTGCCATCGCCAAGGAAGTGCGGATCCAGGGGGTCTACCATAGACGGCGCACCCACTGCCGCAAAAGATGGGAGGACCTGCACCACTGAACCAAGAAGACGGCAGAGGCCCAGCTGGGGATGGCCTCACAACGTGGAACGGGTGCCCGTCGCACCATGACCCCCATAATGAACCCGACCCTGGCAGTGGCATATCCGGAGCTGGATGGGCGCTTGAGGGCATCACAGCAGCCACAAGGGGGTGAGTACTGTCTCATGCAGCTGACTCTGCGCGCTTTATGAGGTTTCTGGGTGTAGGAAGAGGGCTGTGGTTTCCCCTAGGGCAGGGCAAGCGTGCCAGTGTAGATCCATTGTTAGGCAGGCTCAGTGCCAGTCCAACCCCAAAAGTGGTAGTGGCCCTCCACACCTAGTCAGGCTCCTGTGGGTTCTAGGTGTGCATCAAATGGGTATAGGCACAGTCCACCATGGGAATGTGATTTTCCCCTGAACTGTTAGTATGGCCTAGTGCATAGGGCTGCTCCCTGTGTGTTGTGTCCACCAACGGTGGTGTTGTTGCAGGCATTGACCATGTCTCTCCTCTGTCTTTCCCCCCCTTTTTGTTTTGTCACCCTGTCCTTGTGTGCATTAGCATCATCTGGCGAAGGAGCAGTGGCACTGGAGCAGGAGGGATCTGCAACCCACATGGCCCTGGAGGGTGAATGTACGGAGTCTGAAGGCACCAGTGGGACAGAGGGCGAGGGGAGCTCCACGACGGGGACAGGAGGAGACACCAGCTACTCCTCCTCTGATGGAAGCTCCCTTGCGGTGGCGGGCACCTCTGTGCCCACTGCAACAACAGGTACAGCTGCCAACCCCCCCTACCAGTACCGCCCTCCCAGTAGCCCCTCATCGAGTTTCCCGTGCCCGCTCACCCAGGATGGTGGGCATCTCCTTCGCCCCAGGCACCTCAGTCCCTGCCCCAGTCAGCCCTGCTGCCCTCAGTGAGGAGGCTATTGACCTCCTGAGATCCCTCACTGTTGGGCAATCAACCATTTTGAATGCCATCCAGGGTATCGAGAGGCATTTGCAGCAAGCAAATGCATATCTAGAGGGCATTCATTCTGGCGTGGCAGCCCAACAGAGAGCATTTCTGGCCTCAGCACTGATGGCAGCCATTGTCCCTGTGTCCAGCCTCCCCCCTCCAACTTCCACTACCCAGACCCAATCCCCTGTACCTTAGCCTATCCCAAACACCATCAGACCAGCATGCACACTCATCAACACACAAGAGTGGACATGGCAAACATAAACACCACACATACCACAGGCACTCACACATGCACCATCCCCATGCAGACACACCAACATCTACTGCCTCCACTGTGTCCCCCTCCTCCACGTCTTCCTCCCAGTCTCGTCTCCACTCACACCTGCATGCACTACATCCTCAGCCACTACCTCCATCACCAGCACGCCCACCACCACACACCGCTCATGTGCAATTGCCACCCCCACTACCATTCACACGTCCCCTGTGTCCTCTCCCAGTGTGTCTGTGAGCCCTCGTCCCAAACTACACAAACACCGGCACACACCCTCTCAACAGCCATCCACCTCACAACAGCCTCCAGCCCATGCACCCTCACCCAAATTCAGCAGACGTACACCTCCTACAACCACTACCTCTTCCTCCACTCCCAAACCCCCTCCATCTTCCCGTCCCAGTGTGTCTACAAAACTTTTCCTCACTAACTTTGACCTCTTCCCTACACCTCCCCCCCATCATTCCCCTAGGGCCAGGATGTCCAGATCCCAGCCCAGCACCTCAGCCACAAAATCCTCCAGCACAGTGGCCCCTGCAAGTCCTGTAACATTGCGGGCCGCACCCATCAGGGCTGCCAATGCGCCACCTAATGAGGCCAAGGATCAACCACCTGCCAAGGTGAAGAAGGGGACAACATGCAGTAAGGACAAGCCACACCAAGCAAGCAGTAAGGCCTCTTCCAAGACACGCCAAGGTCCCAGCAGCGACTTCCAAGGCGGGGAAGGGACACAAGGCTAAAAGGAAGTCAGCTCAGGGCACGGAGCCTCAGGGTGAGGGACTGGTGACACCCCTTCTGCAGGTCAGAACAGCAACCTGTACTACGGTGGACACCGCCGCAACCACCACCACCTGCACTGCCACCTGCACCATCACCTGCACGCCCACCTGCACATCTGCTGCCTCTGCTCCAGTCCCCAGCATCATCCCCAGTGGGCAGCCGTCCTGGTGTCTCCCTCCACAGGTGCTGACACATGCGCCACCGCCAGCATGTGTTTCGCTGACACCACCGCAACCACCGCCACCTGCCCTGCGACGTACTCAGACTGTGCCACCACAGCCGACATGGACATCATCCCCAGTGGGCAGTGGTCCGAGGCTGCAGGAGATGTCCAGGACCCTGCACAGCGTACATGAGGCACCACAACCAGCACTGGCAGTACCAGCAGTTGGCAGGCTGAGTCACCGCAGGGTGGAGTGTGTCTCTGCCTCCATGGAGTATCATGCTACCTGTTCCCAGGAAATCTTGTGGCTCTGACACCCAGGTGCGGGAATGGGAACTGCCACACACTATGTGAAGCACTCTGGGCACAAAGCCCCCTCCAGAACCAGTGGAGAACAGCATCCACTACCCCAGTCCTTGGCAGGATGAAGCACTCTGGGCACTAAGCCCCCTCCAGAACCAGTGGAGAACAGCATCCACTACCCCAGTCCTTGGCAGGATGAAGCACCCTGGGCACTAAGCCCCCTCCAGAACCAGTGGAGAAAGGCATCCAATAGAGAGACTGTGGATTTGCACTCCCCAGGACCAAACAGTGGGCAATCCACCCACTTAAGAGACTTTTGAGACTGTGGCTTTGCGCTCCCCAGGACCAAACAGTGTGCAAACTACCCACTTGAGAGACTTGTGAGACTGTGGCTTTGCACTCCCCAGGACCAATCAGTGGGCATGGAGCCCCCTCGTGAAGCAGTGGCGTCGTCCCTTCATCCGGCTGAGGTGCCCCAAGATTAAACAGTTCTCCGGCTTCCCTAAAGAGATCTTCTCTATTGTCAGAGAAATGACTCAGCTTCTATCAGGGATAACCTCAACAGAAGGCTCGAAGGAGCATAGCAATGAATTAGCCTGCTTTTTCTTGGAAAAGATATTTAACATTCAGGCCTCCTTCTCGGTCAAATGGTCTAATTCGGATCAAGGGGGTAATGGGGTCCTGAGCTCGGATGTCTAGTTCCCTGTGCATCTCTTTCAGTATTTCAGCCCTTTGAGGAAGAGTAGGTATATCAATCGGGCTCCTCGCCAGACCCTTCCCCTCCTTCCACACTGGCTCTAGGTTCAGAAGCTGTAATGCCTGTCCTAACTAGGATTATCAATGATTCTTTGTCTTCTGGTTGCACCCCCCATCGCTGGAAACATGCTGTGGTCAAGCCTATGCTGAAAAAAACAAATCTTGACCCTGCTTTATTTGAGAATCTTAGACCTATTGCCCTTCTTTCTATTGCATCTAAAATTATGGAGAAACACATCAACTCTCAGGTGTCAGGTTTCTTGGAAAAGTACAACTGCCTTCATGACACCCAGATGGGCTTCAGACCTTTCCATAGTACCAAATCGGCCCTGTTAGCTGTTACTGAAGATGCTAGACGCCGTCTAGACGTAGGCGGCTATGCAGCTATCATTCTTCTTGATCTGAGTGCAGCATTTGACACGGTGGACCATGAGATTCTGCTACACAGAGTTGCTCAAATGGGCTTTGAGGACAAATGCCTTAAATGGCTGACATCTTTTCTCTCGCATAGGACATTTCAAGTTTTGAATCATGGTGTTCCACATGGCTCCTCTTGGAGTCCTATGCTATTTAATATCTATATGGCCTCTTTGGCAAAGACTGTCGAACCATATGGCCTATTTCTCATCTCCTATGCAGACAATACTCAGTTGGTCTTCCCTTTCTGTACTAAGAGCAATTCAGAATCAGCCGCCCTCTCTTCCTGTCTGTCGGACATTGCGGGTTGGATGCTGGACAGCAAATTGAAGTTAAATGATGGAAAAACAGAGGTGATGCTGGTGAGAAATTCGCTATCCTCCCAGCCCTCCTTACTTGCGTCAGTAGGACTAAATATTCTTCCTCCATCAAAAGATAATATTAAGTGCTTAGGTTTCTGGCTGGACACACAACTTACAATGGAATGCCACGCAAAGAAATTAGCCTCCTTTTGTTTCTGTTTCTGTGCACTGAGGACCTGCAGGAAAATGTTCCCATTCCTTCCTCTTTTAGCCAAAAGGCTTATTGTTCAGGCCTTAATTCTGTCACGTCTAGATTACGGCAATGTCTTGTTCATGAGTTCTCCTAAATATGTCCTGAAGAGGCTACCCGCTGCCCGTCTTCTGATGGGAATTCCTAGCTATATTTTGGTAAAACCTCCCCTGGCCTCCCTTCATTGGTTACCTGTAGAACAGCATATAAAGTTTAAAAGTTTAAAGCAGCCTGTCTTGTCCATCGAGCCCTCCACAATAGAGGTCCGGCCTTTTTTAAACAGATTATAACTCCCTATACTCCCCAACGATTGCTCAGATCCTCTTCTGCATCCCTGACTAGTGTACCTTGGTTTAAAAGATCGAGAGGTAGATCCTTTGCTCTCAGGCCAGCCACACTGTGGAATTCTCTCCTGGTTTAAGTTTGATCAGTAGATTCTGAACTTTCCTTTCGGAAATCTCTGAAAACCATTCTCTTTCCCTTATAGGGCCTCTTGGTGGTTGTCTTCTTTTTTGGCTCTGCAGTAGCGCTGGGAAGGCTTTCGGCAGCCATGCGCTTTATAAAATCCCAAATAGAAAATAGAAATAGAACGTGCAGGGTTTTGTTATGATTTTTTTAAGTGCTTGGAATTTTACCTGTACACCTGCCTTCAGTGGTTGCTGGGTGTGACTTTTAGCCATGGTCAGTGAGGCATGGCCACAAGACATGGCCTTGAATCACAACTAGTCCCCTGTCTCCTTTCAACAAAACTAGCAGTGCACAACCTACAACTATCTCCTAGGCCTCAGAAGCCCAGGCCATGAAAGGGATATTGAAAGATAGAATCAGAGAGAAAGGTGGCGAGAGGAAGAGCGAGAGAGAAGGAGGAGGTAGATACAGTGAGAGAGAGTGCTCTGGGTGCAGCGTGTGACCTTCGGCCACACCCTATGCCCAGGCCTTTTCCAAAGAACCCACTGAGCACAGCCTTTGGCTGTTCCAGTTCAGTCATGAAAGAGCTGTTGACCAGTGTGTGAGCTTTGTTTTCATGTAGCCATCTGGGAGAGGCATCTGATGTAGCTTTTTATACATTTTTCAAAGAAAAAATTATAAATGTTACTCTCCGGGGAGGGTAAGTTGTCTCCACAGATGTTTTCTTTCTCACTTTTTGGGGTGGCTTGGGGCTATCCTCAAGTACTGTTCTTTTTACATTTTAATGGCTTTCTGTGGGGTAGTGTAGGGCCATGCAGATCATTTTTTTCTTCCACCATTGTGGGGAGCTGAGATATCTATCAAGCTTTGCAGCCCCCCTCAACCTGTTATTCATGTCTAGAAGAGGAGAACCAAAGCATCTGACCTCGGGTGCAAATTAGGGACTTGATCTCCCACTTTAATTGAAAGGCTCCCAACCTCTTGACCAGACCAGGAGGTCAGGAGACTGCCAGTAATACTGGTAAGCAGGGATAGGAAAGGTGGCCCATACACATTGCTACCCATCCTTTGGCAAGAGTAGTAAGCTGATAAATGTGAGGTTTCTGAATTAGGTTATGAACCACTACTTCAACCCAAGAATGCAACAGGGCAGAGGGAAAAAGGTGAGACCTTTTTTGAACCCCTCCCCGGCTGCTACTTCAGGGATGGGGAGGGCAGATATATGTGTTTTCGATGCATAGGGAGCACTTTCTGGTCCCTAGGTGGAACAGGGATCATATGATTACTCCTAGTTCCTGGGCAGGCCTGGGTGGGGGAAGTGGGCAGCTCTTTTGTCATGAGTCAGCAGTTGCCAATCTATGATTGGGGAGGGTGGCTCTGGGTTTGGGGTGTAGTTTAGTCCGTGATTTTCAGGAGGGTGTGAATCTCAAATTTCCCACCTGAAAAATCAGTGGACTGCAGAGTGGAGGGGTGAGATGACAAAATTGCGGGATGGACTGTTTCTAATGTAGGTAACCTGGCTCACCACAGGGTCCCTAATGATTTGTATTAGGTGGGCTTCTGTCTAGAGTGGAGCGGTGGGTAAAAAATGATGGATTGGAATACTATCCTGAGGGATTGCCACTGGGTTAGACTATTTGTAGACATTCATGCCATCAACTTTTGGGCTTTTGATTGCCAGTAGTATGCCTGGAAATGTTAGACTGGTGCAGATTTCTAAACTTACCACTGCCAATGATTGTGAATTACAAAATGTAGCATGTTTGAACCCATTGAAGGAGTACTTCTTTGGGTGCAGATTTACTACTCTTTAGTAAACTGATCACTATACATATTTAAAATCCCAATCCAAACAATGAACAAGTTAAAATCTGTTAGTGAAATGAGAACAATGAGAAAAATCGACACTGACATAGCATACGTGACACAGGGCCCCAGGCACAACTACCAAACCAAGAATGCACTTGAGGAGTGTGACACTCCAAGCATCCCTGCTGAAGCTATGCCCTTGCCTGTCCAAACTGGGCCTGGTAGTTCTCCCTACGAACTCATGACTAGGGTCACATACAACACAAGAGCCTTGGAATCATGCCGTGGGATCATTTATTTTAAATGTATTTTCAACACAAACACACTTCTTCATCTCTGCTACAAGAAACCCTAATGGTAGAGCTGTCAAATAAGTGCATGTTTTTAGTTTTTGACTTTCACAACTCATTTCATCAAGTGACTGATGGCACCATTTACTAAGCCCGAGTCACAAATAGAGGAGGGTGTGCAGGCAATTTAAAAGGGGAAGCTGAGCCAGAGCCGAGCCATGGGTCTGGCTTGGCTCTTAGGACCTGATTTATCCTTTTTTAGCACTGCATTTGTGCCATTTTTTGATGCAAAAGTGGTGCAAACTTACACAATTCAATTATATTTTGTAAGTTTGTGCCGCTTTTATGTAAAAAAAGTAGACAAATGTGGCGCTAAAAAAGTATAAATCAGGCCCTAATAGTCCATGCATGAGCTGAACCATGAAACTGTTTGACGTGTATATTGTGGAAAAAACACAATGCAAAAATGTGATACATTCTCTTTAAAATACTTCAATTCTTTAACATGCGGAAGCATTTCACCTTAGTTAGATTATATCACTTCATACACTGGCATTTATAAAAGTGATAGTTTTTTAAAACATTCATAGCTCGCCCTCCCAACGACAATGCCATTAGTGAACTAAAAGGCAAGCCAATAGTCGCGTAAACCCTAAACATGGACTAGAATCTTATTATGAATGAGCAACAATTTAGTCTACTAAATCAAATGCAAGAAGTGCTTGTACAGTGTGCATCTTGAACTCAAATTTTCAAAAGTGCCTTTATATGTGATAATTAAGAAAATAGAGGCTCTGTGAAATGTTTGTCTAGGATCACACAAATTGGACAATCAGGGAAGCCGGTATTGATTCCAGGTTATCTGGTTTCACATTTTGTAATTCATTCACCAGATCTCTGCCTCTTTCTTCCGTTTTCATCAAAGTTCTCCGGTTTTATCTTTCATTGCTTTCTCACAATGAGAAAAACAATGCAGAGGTAGCAGACCCAACTCAGTGCCCCCAGACTCAACTACAAAGCCACTAATGCATGCATATGGGAGGTGGCACACCCCAAACACCCACCCTGAAGTTATGCCCCTGCTCTGGTCATAGGGGATCTCTTTAATCTGACTTGAAATCTGTACTCAGCACAAACTAATAGGGATGGTTGACAAACTGAAATATAGGCAGCCAGACAAGGAAGCTTCTCAACTAATCAGTGTGGTATGTTGGAGATGCATGTGGATTAGAGTATGGAGTCACAGTTTTCCTTATATGTCTTTAAGGAGCCCCTCCCGCCCCCCCGGCCACTCACATCATGCATATGCTCTTTTGCTCAGGTCATGCACATCAATATTCATTTCCAAAAGCTGATGTATTTATTTTCATTATTGTGCACTTGATGTGCAGTACATTTACCATGAGTTTTGATAGTGCGCTTCTAGTTCATGTATATTCATGTATTGATTTGAATATATGGTGACCAGGAAAAAGCATAGTGGCTATAGGCTTCAGTATGAGTACAAGGGAATTCTTATGTGATTTTTTTCAACTTAAATACACAGCTTAGAGAGTGTATTATAGCTGTTCACAGAAATCTCCATGAGAGAGATCAGGACTTTGAAGACATTCCATAAGACAGTGCTGCTCCTAACTGAGCCACTCAAAGGCCACCTGTGGTGTATTTTCCCCATAGTGTTTTTCTCTCACAAAGCGCCTGATTTAGATTTTGGCTGTATTACTGCCAAGCCGTGTCGGCGGCCGGCCCGAAAAGACCGTCACATCCGTGGTCTCCCACCCACTGTATTAAGATGTATTAAGGCTAATTTAACGATCGCCGTGATGGAGTGTACTCCGTCATTCAAGCTGCATCCTGCAGCCGACACAGCAGACTCCAATGCCAACGAGTGGGACCCTCTGTTGCCGCTTTGGCAGCGGCATCCCGCCATACCTATTTAGATCACACAGTTGTGCTGGTGGTATGTCAGTTGTGGGCCCATGATGGCGGGAGTCTGTTAGGGACCTGTTCAGCATAGTGCCATGATTTTCACCATTGGTTGGATGCTAGCAGCCCACACCATTTGTAAATTGGACTATTGAGAACACCTGCAAAACACACTATAAAACATGATTCTTTTCCATTCCACTGCAGCAGAGCATTTTGAAGCTGAGTCCCACAACCAGGACACAGGATTTTGAACCATGGCATTAACAACATTTCAGGCGACATGACCAGAACAGGATACTGTGGCAGTATCTGGTGCAATGACGCATTCACCAATCGGTGTGTTAACAAAACATTCAATCACCTATGAGGAAACACATCAGCATTACATACACATGTGGTTTGAGCAAGCCAAGTGGCACATATTGCCTTGATGGCGCCATCACGCAGAAAACAGGTGTGATACTATCTTCTGAATTTCCATGCTATCAGGTGCAAGTTGTCTCTGGAAAAGATGAGTCAATCACAAGTGGGTGTCTGTCCCAGGATCAGCACATGTTCACTTTGTACTTCCAAAGAGCAAAATATTACAGCAAATGTCCTAACTTTGAAATGTCCAAAAGAAGGTGACATGGCAAAGGACCCTATAACAGAATAACAGGGGAAAATTATTTTATCACAAATTAAATTGAATTCAGTTGACAAGCCATGAGGACACACATAATTAGAACAAGTACAGTTATTCTATGCCACTGGCCACCGTAGTTAATGTAAGGAAACTCAGATCCGCTAACATCTTTGCGTTGATTTTTCCTGGACTGACCATTCCTAACAAACTACCATAGCAGACAGATATGCTCCCTATGTCACAAGTTGTACTGACATTGGATGTAAAAATGTGCAAAGGTAAACTTACAATCAGGTGAAGAAGTGGTCAATCACATCTTGATGTAAGTCAATTCCTTCTTCTTCACCACTGTCATCTTCATTGGGCATTTCAAAATCCTCACCCGGGAGCTCATCCCAGTCTCCCTCCTCTGTAATTACAGGGATATTCCTCCACAAGGCGATGTTATGGCGAATGCAGCAGGCAACTGTGATTTGGCACATCTTATTGGTGAGTAGAAGAAGACTCCAACAGTCCTATCCAGGCACCTAAACCTGGCCTCGAGGAGCTCAAAGGCCAACTCCACTGGCCTCCGGGTTCATCCAAGAATATCATTGAAGCTGACTTCCCTTGGCGTTGTTCGATTTCTCAGCGGTGCCAATAACCACAGTTGGTTAGGATACACTGAGTCTGCTACACAGAAGCAGCTCATCAACACAATACTCACATATCAAGCCATTGTCCTTTCCTAAACTCAGACAAAAATAGCTTTAAGTCATATTGCACTTACCAACAAGCCAGGTCCTCTCTTGTCCAAGTTGTGACATCTGCATGGGTATGTTGCTGTTCCATAGTATGAATGAATCATGTTTTGACCCAGGGAAGCAGGCACACACACTTGAGATGTATAAGTCTGGTAAGCAGACAACTTACACATTGATGGAATGGATGTTTTTGCGATTTCCGGTAGACCAGTTCACTTGTGTGGTGGCACCAAGACAATATGTGTGACATCTATTACTCCAACCCTCTTGTGGTAGCCCACTCCAAGCATAAGACTCTCCCTTCACGGTTGCCAAATCCTATGGATGTGGTTGTTGTTGTATTTCATCAAAGAAGCAAGAACTTCTGGTACCACACCACTAGAAGTTGGTTGTGACATGCCCCAGATACTGCCACAGTGTATTGAAAGGTGCCAGTGGCAACAAAATGCAGTACTGTCATGAGTTTCACTATTGGTGTTATGGTTGTTGGATTCATATTATGAAGCAGGAAATCATGCTCCAACTGCCGACACATATAAAGGGAAGTTTGCGTATTTAGATGATATTGCTTGATTGGGTCCCTTTCCTCCATGACGGCAAGGTCTGGAATGGGCCGGAACACCTGAGGCTGTCCCCTCCTACCTGTGGCTGGGTTCAGACATCTCTATGTATGAAAAAGAAAATGGTCATACCATACTTTGAATTTCAACACACATCTGACTTATTGGTAACAGATGAAATGTCATTGGGTAACACATGTACACACCTTAACATCAAGTATTTGGACCTCAATTTTTTTAAGTATCTTATTTTTAATTGTTATAATTATGTGCAAATAATACATTTGAACTGTATGATTTATACATATTTTATTTAACTAAAATACCTCAAAGGAGGTAGTACTTCCCCGTGGCACTATTGTTGTCAAACACAGTCATGGTTCTTATTGTATTGTGTCATATCTTGCCAAGAAAAGTGTCATTTATATCTTACATTTGTATATACACTAGCCTCCTTTATGAGTGCTTGTGACCCACTAACAATATAAAATGTGCAGCTTCACACCAAAACATGGCAGTTGCATGACCTTGCCATCAGGACATTGGCTACCCAAAGGCCGTTGGCAGAAGTTGACCGCAAAGTAGGTGGTAGCCTCCATGACGGGCCCTGCCATAGGCTCAAGTGTGTCTCTGCTACGCATGAAAATCAATGGCTGTGTCCATCTCCATCACGGATCTCGTCAGCCTTGTACTTGTACGCTGTGTTGTGAAAAAACACTTACTTGCCTCCTAACACTGCACCATCAAGACCTCCTCAATTTATTGCTGCTGCTACCGACCTCTAGGAGCCAGGATGCTGTGCAAAGCAGGTGACAAGGCCCCTATCTTCAGCACAGAGGTGCTGGAACTCCTTGCCAGGGAGGTTCTGTCCCTCTACGGCCAGCTCCTTGACACCCCAGAGGAACAGGTACATGTCTTATTGGGAAATGTCTGACTGAGTAACCTCTTCCTTTCTGGTACATGGGCTATTTTGTTGATTTTTAGTAATGGGGGTATTGATATGATTGGAGTTGACAGAATGATGTAGCTGGGACAGATAGTTTTTTGCCACTGTCTGAAATGTCTGTGCATGGCAATGTTAAGTCATCTGAAAGTAGAAGCCATAATGTGTGTCCATTTACAACACAAATCCTATTTCATCACACAAACAGGAGGCGATTGACTACCCGTGGCCAGTAGACAGTGTACCAGTCGTATGATTGACAACATACAGCCAGTGTTGGAATGATGTTGATGTTGAGTTAGAAATGCAGAGGGTCTGGAGTTGTCTGATGCTGTACTGTCAAGTGGGATTCCAGCACACAATGTGTATTTGGTTGCTCTGTATGGTTTAAACCTCTCATGGAGCCACATATAGGTAAATTTAGTTTAGGTGCAGCAAAATTCAGATGGCACTGGCTCACAATCGTACATCCCAGACTGTCCCATTCCAACACACACTTGTTCATGGGTGATTACTGTACTTGTTGCAAATGTTGTCATGTACATTGATGTCCAGTTGTATTCCCACAAATACCCTAGAACTGTTGCTTCTGTTTTTTCAGCATCAACTGGGCAAGGTGAATATGACAGCGGCTACATCGGCAGGGATGAAGCTGGCCACTGGGGATTGAGTGTCTACACCACTGACACCGAGGGATCCAATGGCATGGAGGGTGAGGGGACCGGCCAGGAGACAACAAGTGACCAGTCCGTAGTTGGGGCGGACCTTGGAGAGACTGTGACACCTGCGTCTTCGCCCACTCCTCCACTCCAATCTCCCCCTTCCCTCTTGCCCCCCCCCAAGTTGGCCAGAGCCTTCCCACTAAACAGGTGGCGTCACCTTTGCTGCAGGCCCCTCTACCCCTGCCCCGGTGTCCCAGGCTGCGCTCACTGAGGAGGTCATAGACCTATGACGGATGATCGCTGTTGGCCAGACAGGGCACTGTGACCCAAACGCCCACTCTCACCCACCCAACAGACAATCAGTAGGAAACTTGAATCTAAATATAGAGCACATACACCGGACACTCAAGCACCCATACCTTCACATCCACACACACACATGCACGCACACACAACCACACACACAACAGACACAGCCATTCCCTCTACAGAATGGTTAAGCAAGGAAATTCCCACTTTCTAAAAGTGGCATTTTCAAACAGACAATCTAAAAACCAACTTTGCCAAAAGACATATTTTTAAATTGTGAGTTCAGAGACCTCAAATCTCTATCTGCTCCCAATGGGAAACTGCACTCAAAAGATATTTAAAAGCCATCCCCATGTTAAATTATGGGAGAGATAGGTCTTAAAATAGTGAAAAATAACGTTGGCAGTATTTCATTATCAGGACACGTAAAACCTATCAGTACATGTCCTACCTTTTAAATACACTGCACCCTGCCCATGGGGCTACCTAGGACCTACCTTAGGATGCACGTACCTCTAGTAAAAGGGACGATTTGGGCCTGGCAAGTGGGTACACTTGCCTAGTCGAATTGGTAGTGCAAAACTGCACATAGACATTGAATTGGCAGGTCTGAGACATGTTTACAGTGCTACTCATGTGGGTTGCACAATCAGTGTTGGAGGCTCGCTAGTAGTATTTGATTTACAGGCCTCGGGCACCCATAATGCTCTTTACTCTGGAATTACCAGTAAATAAAATGTGCCAATCATGGAAAACCAATTAACAATATCCTTTAGACAGAGAGCACTTGAACGTTAGCTCTGGTTACCAATGGTAAAGTGTGCAGAGTATCAAAACCAGCAAAAAATGAATTACAGCACAGGGTCAGAAGCAAAAAGTACAGGGAAACCACGCCAATGCCAAAAGCTGCCAGGTCTAACAGCCATGTTCACATAATGATGGTAAAATTGTAAAGTAGTGGCCTGCATGGGCTATGTGAGTTCCCTCACAGGTACTTGCCAATTATTACTAATACTGAGACATCCAAAGGGAACATAGAGAGAAAATTATTTTGATAGAAAAACAAACAAAAGATTAAACTGAAGACGCAGACTGGATTGCCACCACAGTTGGAGTCCAGTGTGGGTGGTTATAATTTGAGGGAAAGTAATGAAGTAAGAAAGGTCAAGAGGTATACTTCTACCCTTTGTACACTTTTTCACAGGACTCCGGAGATAGCAGGTCCTGAGAGAATTATTCAGCAGAAGCAAGGAGCAGCTGAATAATTAAACTAGAAGAGACAAGAAAGCTGAGAAAGGACTGTCTTGGGATACAGGCAGTTTGAAGAAATGGGAGAAAGTTTCGAAATCAAAGGTCCAATAGAAAAATAATAAATTGGCAGGTTTGACCACTAAAAATGAAAAAAATGTCTTGGCGGAGAAGAGTCCTAGGGAATGAGCCATGAGCAGCAGCACCTCTGGACAGCTCAGTGGAAATAACATACTTTGTCAAACTCTCAAGGGCTTCCACCGATGTTTCCTACTGGAGAATATATTCAGATAAAAACACCACTTGGATTTCACAGACAGAGCATATAACGTAGAATTAAAAATGGAGGGTGAAATATTGCGCACTACAAAAGTAGCTCTCTGGTCACATTTGTTGGAGGCTTATGCTATCATTCTAGCTGAGGATGATGGGCCTCCATTCTTCATAAGGGATACACTTATTGGGGAGGATGTAATATTACAAGCATTTTCAGGCTTTGAGCCTGAGAATCTGAGAGACAAATATGCACGAGAGGGGTTCTAAACACGCTTGAGCACTGTACAGAAATTACACGGGTGAGATAAACACACTCCGCCAAGTGTAATTCCTTTAAAGAGTGGACCAGAGGTTCAGGCTCAAACTCAATTGAATCTACAGGCTGAGTGCAGTATAAAAATTAGCCTGAGAGAAGTGATCGAGTGACAGTATTTTGCAGCTTCACTATGAACACTCCTTAAGTGGATAAACAAGACATTTTTATCACATTGTACTGGTTTATGGAAATTAGAATTTTCACACATGTACACATGCAGGGCAGAAAACTTAGAGTATTGGACTGATTTCTACTCTAGTCAGGAAAAATATAAGACAACTTTAGGCATGACTAATGGTTGCTTTAGTAAGAACATAGAGCCTATTATCAGAATACCTAAGACGTTCACATTTGGTGGTATGCTGTATGCTTGAATGGGATTACCACATGTATATTAAAACAGATCTATTCTAGTCACAGCAAAGAATTATGGAAATTCCCCAAAACACTCCTGACGTGTTTTCATGCATTGCTGCATGTATTTCACTAACAGTGACTTAGGTGAGAATTTAGAAAGTGTGGACAATTTTTTTTAGTCCAATGTGGATCTAAAATGAGCACCTGTAAGTCAAACATTGCCTTCTTAATGTAATCTTTTTGAGATAGGAATTATCCAGGGAAGGCAAAGGAGCGGCACTAGACTTTTTATAGAAATGTGCTGCTTTTAAAACATCCAAGTACAATGATAAATTACAAGCCCTAATAGGATTCTTGAATGTCAGAAGGATTGATTTGCCACACTACGCTGAGTAAGTGAAGGTTTCATGTTGCTCACCTTTTCTGAAAGCCACGGAACATGTGTGCATACGGGATTTATGCCGGCAACAAGTAGAAATGTTGGAGTCAAACATTTTGCAAACCTATGACAATAATAAAAGACTAGTTATCAGGATAACACCAAGCAGATCAGGCTAAACATACGTTTTATTTAATGACGGGCAGACGGCACAAATAGCTACAAATCACATTTACATTCAGCAGCCGAGGAACAAACAGAGGAATCATTTACTCCGACAGAAAAGGTCCTCACTGCTGCACAAACAACCATTTTGAAGAAGCAGCCTCCTGCGCAAGGAAAACAAATTATAATAGTTGTCCCAATACTAACTTTAGAAGCAGCTATTAAAACTTACACCTGGAATGCAGACACTCCTTTCCTGGGCAGATTCAGGGGCATATGATCTCTCTTCCTGAATCATCATTTCGGTCATATAGTGTGTGAGGTCACTTCCACTACCCCTCTCATTTAAGTGAACTGACATCCAGGTTTGAGAAAGGCGGCTGTCCTAGGGGATAAGCTTGCTTCGGTCCATGCACAGCATATGAGAGGCCATATAGGTGAACGTATTCATGCTAAAGGTAACTGTGCATCTTATGTAGCTGCAAAGACAGATGTGGTAAGGCTGCTGCTGTGACATAATTTCAAACTAAGATGGAGACAGGTTTTGGCTTGCAACAAGGGCAATATTAAAGGTGATAAACCCCTGAAGGATTAATGTTTAAATATTCCTACAGTTTGACTAAAGGTAATGTCCCTTTGGTTTTTACACCTGGAATAGGAAACAAACCAGTTGCGGCTTGTGGTGCGGAAAAGGGTGGTGTGGGGGGACGACAAATACAATAAAAAAAAAAAAAAAACTTACCCTACTCGTCGTCTCTACCATGCCGCTCCCAGCCACCCCTACGGGCCAATTCTAACGCTACTTTCATGCTGCTGCCAGCATGAAAGCAGAGTTAGGATTGGTGGAGCTCCCTGGCCTGGCACTCCGAGGCAGACTGCGAGCCTCTGCCTGCTGTCTCCAACCCAGCAACACAGTGCTGGGTTGGAGAGATCTCAGTGCGCATGTGTGTTTGGCCAGCCCGAGACAGCCGGCCAAACATACATGCACACTGATGGGAGTGCTGTGCACTCCCCCTCTGTGCTCGTCATGCCAACTGCCCCACCCCTTTAAAAATAAAACAGTAATAAACATAGTTTATTAATGTTTTATTTTTAAAGGTTTACAGCTGCTGCTGGTGGTGGGGGGGGGGGGGGGGGGGGGGTGCAACGACCCTCCTCCGTAGCGGAGGAGCCACCGCTGAAATAGGTAGTCTTGACCTCGTAAAAGCAGTGCATAAGAGCATTGCGTCTGCCCATTCAGGCATCAAGGCTACAGTATTAATCCTTCTGCAACAAAATTGGTGGCTGCATTTTTGCAAAGTATTAAGATGTATGTTTAGTAATCTACTCGATGTTCTGATGTCATCTACCTCGACCTTGTGGCTAATCACCCATTACAAGTATATCTTTTTGTGGTTGATTTGTTCTTTGGATTCCCGTGGGCATGACCACAAACGTCTGCCAGTCTTTTAGAGGCTGCTCCAATGAGAAAAAGGTGTTTGATTTGTGGTTTCATTCAGGAGAAAGAGGTGCTAAAAGATACATTTTCTGTAAAAGGTAACAGTTTTCAAACACTTTCTTAACACGTGTATACTATTTCTGTTACCAGTGTCCTGAAGCTTGTTAGAGAGAGCTAAAAGCATATATACACCATGTCAAGAACAAATTCAGGCAATTGTGTTCGGCTTTGTAAGCGCTTAAATCACATACAGTGCCCGACCCTTTCACAGTGGAACTGCATCTTGCATTCCCACTGCATACCGCCATTGTTTCGCCAAAAAAGAGGCATTCTATGATCTGTTGTCTGTCCCAAAGGTTAAAACAGTACTGTTTTTCTCTTGCAAATGATCTTACTTTAATGTGGCTGATACAGGGGACTGTTTTTCTGTCCATCGCCATTACTTACTTTTATAGTTGTACATGACAAATTCCTATGCGGTAATGAGACCCCATTCACGATAAATATCTCCTACATTGCTGGGAACTTCTGTTTTAATGTCATTGATTAAGAAAGGATGTTTCTGTCCTTGGTAGCACATTTTAGTGCATTAACACTTTGGGACACACAACTATGTATCACAGTGTAAGGCTTTTGCGACTTTCAGAAGCCTTGCCTTGCCTGCAAAATACTTGGCCCTTATTTTTACTTTTTTTGCGCCGCATTTGCGCAAACTTACAAAATATAATTGTATTTTGTAAGTCTGCACCGCTTTTGCGTCAAATAATTACGCAAATGCGGCGCAAAAAAAGTATAAAGATGGGCCTTACTGTACCCGCATCTATAATTTCTTCTTACCATGCACGTCCCAACAATGGTAATTATGTTTTTTAGAATTAATCTCTCATGCTGTGGGATGTTTCATGCTATGTTTAACTGCTCACTGTGCAAAGTAGAGTAAAATATTTTGAAGTGACTCTGCATCTTCCTCCAGCAAGAAATTCTGATGTTACTGGTTGACTAGGGTTAAGTCGAATTTTACGCACTTCTATAAAATGAAATGCCATTATCTATATTAACAAAAAAACTTTTATCTTCTGCAGCACAGACTTTTGGCCTTCAGATATCATGTTGTGGTCAGATACACAAAACCTTTTAATGCTTGTTTTCGGATGTATTTTGCTGGCCTGCTTAGTGCTGATTTCCATTCCTCTAACACTACTGAATCACTACTGAGAGAGCGTAGTTAAATAATACATATACTAAAATAAAATACTTATATCAATGCTCAACGATGTTGCATAGAAAACGACAATAATAGTGATTTTGCTTAAACGTGCATTAGAATTATGATTATGATATATGTGGTCACCAATGTGTATGCGAACTAATAACAATAATAAGTAAAATTGTTAATGCTATGGTTAGTCAAGTTATATTAACGATTATGATATTGCATTTATATTGAAAATCTTATAGGCCTTAAATTAGCGTGAGCTGTGGGTTTTAGTTTCCTGGCTCTCATATTAAAAGCATTTTTCTGTTTTTCAGTGTGCTGACTCGCAAAGGGCCATGACCCTGCAAATGTTCTTTTTCTTCAACCCAATGTATCAGTACAATCCTGTTCTCATCCGCATGCTTGCTGCTTTAGTATGAGTTTATACACTAAGTTGAAACAAATGTAGATTAATGTAATGTACAAGGACGTTTAAACCATGGACAAAGGAACTCATGACCCGAGAAGACGTGCCAAGATGTGAAGTAACCCCCGGATGTGCCACCTCCGAAGACGTCAATTATGAAGACCAATCAAAATGTTATGAATTATCGTGGGGTGACAATTAGAATTACCTAATGTATAATTTGATAGGTTAAAGATAGTGGGGTATAGTAAATATCCAATAGAATTTTGGGGGAAGGTATTAGGAAAAAGGGATAAAAACCCATGTCACAGAAGGGTCGTCAGAACTAGGTAGGGAATGCCATTGATTTTATCCAGAAACTCTGTCACTCTGTTTGGTGACTTTGAGACTTATTAAATCATACTCACCCATAGACTGCCCCTTTACACTTCTCCTCCTTATGAGGGAAGTGTTCCCTGTCCTTTAGATGAGTTTAGACTGATGGCGTTTTGACTGATGTCCTGAAGACGAAGACTGATCCTGTGTGCTGACCTAATCCTTGGATGGTAATTATGACAATGCAATTTGTAATTTGTCTGTTTGCTTTTCCTTTCTAGGTACCAACTGCTCATTTTGATAGAGGCCATAGCTAGATATTTTTCAAATTGGTGTTCTAAATTGTTTTTCATGAAGCCCAACATGCTGATGCTAATTAGTGGTTAGGATAGGAGTTCACTTCGACTGACGCAAATAGACAAATGACTGATGTTACGCTATGCTGAACTAAGACGTATATAACATTTGCTGTATTCTGATCTATGTTCACGCCGTGTTATGTTCTTATGTTTGTGATTCTTGCATTAATGAAATCTTATCACAGTTGTCATATCGTGACTATGCTCTTATGCTTCCTGGTATTGAGATTAACTCTTCTGCTCATAGATTGTAATCAATAGGGAATAAAATTCATAAAATTCTATTAAAGGTGTGGTTATTCATGACTGAGAGGTCATGGTTGCGTCGACAATTTGATTAATGTCTTTATCCAAAGTAAAGTGCATTGTGGTGGTAAATATTGATGACATTATTGATATATTGCTTGACGTATTGATCAGTTATCTCGTCCTACGGTGTCTCTCCACTGGGTCACAAGATTCATTGGCCTAAAACGAGTCCTAATGTATAATAAATTGACATAGAAGGACGCATTAGCACTACCATTGTTCATTTTCAAGAAAATAGGCTCAAATGTGTACTTGGATGTACATTTTCATTTTGGAGTTCACTACTTTTGCACTGGTTTGCACTGGTTTGTCATATTTACAAACTTTTTTCTCATAGAAATGGTCATCGTAATCACTCTGCTAAGATGATGAATTTCCTTTACCCATCTGATTAGCACTTTTGCCATGCAATGGCTTTCCATTTGGGAGTTAAGCTGGTCTTGGGTTTGGAGGAGCACTTGCCTCTTAAATTTCACAAGCTCCTTCCTCTTGCCACAAGACCTCTCTTCCATTGCTGCACCTGCCTCCATAAAATTTTCTAAACCTTCTATTAGAAAATCCAACTCTGCTTTCCGTGGATTGACTAGAGCTGATGTGTCCGCTGATTATTCATAGTTCTTTCTAAGGGGCTTTGCAACTGTACACCATCACATCTGCTTCATATGGTGCACTTTTGCTTCTGTTACATCTACCACCAAAGTATGGTAAGTCACTGACATCAACATTGTATTTAATGGTTTGAACTTTCCAGTTTCTGTTAGCTCTGTGGCACCAACACAAATTTCAACAATGACTTCCTTTTTCGATGCCTTATTCACCTTCTGTCTCTTTGATTTTAAGCTTTGGTCCTCTTGTGCTGACACCAGTGCTGAACGCATGATCTAATGCATCTTCAGTTTCTTCGATGGACTTGATCATGTGCTTCCCATCATCTCCTCTGATCACTGAATCAACATTCAATGCTATGGGCTTGGAGGTGACAGGCCTTTCTATGACACAAAACTCAGCTTAAAAACAGAAAGGTGTTCAGGAAGTGCTGCTCCCTTTATAGTAATATTTTAGCTTCAGCATTTGATTTCTTACTGATCTCTTGCACCTTGTTGTGTAGCTGAATGATAGTTAATATTGCCTTGCTTGGTCATTTATCAATGCACATAGTGGTGCATGATCCATGTATTACCTAGAAATCTTACTATCACTCTAAGGTGTCATATAGTTTGCCTTATGTTTCTTTTGACAGCCTCCCATATCATGCCTTTGCTCATTTGCTTGGGTCATATATGTTGTCATTCATTTGCAATAGTATTTATTTTCATTATTGTACCTTTGCATGCATTACATTACAAATACCATGTGTTTTGAGAGTAGGCTTCTAGCTTATATATATTCATTTATTCACTTCGTTTTAGGCCTTAATATGAGTGTGCAAAGGAATTTTCACTTTTCTTTGCCCTACATCACGATCAAGAGGTTTTTTTTAACAGTAAATTGCTTAGAGCATACATAATAGCTGTACACAGCCATCTCGATGAGAGAAGCAGACCAATGGAGCTACTAACATAGCCACTCCCAGGCCATCTGTCCAATGTTGTCCCATAATAACTTCCTACCACAGAGAAACAATCTGAATTAGTCTCACAGAAAGGTCCACATTAGAAACATACAAAGTTGTCAGCTGCACATGTCTAACCAAAGTGCATGGTCAAGCGTCTTTGGCGCTGGAGTAAGTGGAACTGTAAAGTTAGAGGCTGTTGATAGAAGTGACCTAAGGACGGACCTGACATGCAGGGATCAAGCAAATTGTGCACATGATCTTCCGTGTCACATCTTCGAGCTCTCCAGACTGGGATTAAAAGAATGTAAGACTCTCTCAGCTTTACAAAATCTGTAGAGCTGGATGTAGTTAAGTAAGCCATCAAACAAAAGGGTCTGCACTATGAGAAAAAAGTAAACACCGTAATGGTGAAATACAACTTTTACTCAAGGAGGCAATGTGAAGAGCAGACAGGAGAGGAATATGTAGCAGCCCTGATGTCACTTGCTGCATCCACATGAATACCAAAAGCGAAAACTTGCAGGAAAGGTTGTGAGTTGACAGTGATTTAACATTCAGTTTCACCATTGCTAAGGAAGTGGAACTTTGGGAACAATTTGGGTAAGAGATTAGAGATCAATCGTCAACATATGTCAACATCAGCAACAAAAAAGTTAATAAGGACACACCTATAAAAAAATGAGATGTAAGTTGTGTGGAGTGGAAATGAATAAACTGCTGCATTATATGTGGTAGATACAATCATCTAAGGAAATCGAAAGTTAATCTGTCTATGACACAATGTCCAATGCATGCAAAAAAAGTGGCCACTTCTGCAGGGCTTGCAAACATCTTGGTGGGAGGAAAGTAAATTCAGTCATAGATAAGATGGGAAGTGTGAGAATTTGGGTTACTGGTCGAATGGAGCATGAACCCTGGTCAAGCAGCAACCACAATGTTAATTAGGGTGGACATGCAAACCCCAAATTACCCGGTGCTTCATCATCTGGAAGCTTGGCACAGAGAACTCGAGAACTCAGGCTTAGCTTAGAAGCAATGTGTAAAGTATTTGTGTAACACTTCAGACAGTAAAACTGTGAAAACACCAAACCACACAAAAAGTTCCCACACCAGGTCAGAAAAAGAGAGCTTCATTTTTAAATAAACAAAGACCAAAATCAACAGAAATCCAATCAGTACAACCATAGTGATGACTTTTTAAAAAGTAAACTGGAATTTAGTGCATAAAAGTAGAAAGTGCCAGCCGGGGCTATCTGGCATACTGGACCAGGTAAAAGTAAAAAATTCAGACTAACCACAACAGAGGGCAGGTTGGCTTCAGTACCAGATTAGTCCAGCTGAAGTTTTACCTTCTTCAGTTGTGTGCCAAGAGTCCTGTTTGCATTGGAAAGGATCACCAGGAGCAAGGAGAGCGCCTCAGGTGGTTTTCAGCGTGGCACAAAGGGCATGGGGTGTCACAAACAGGCAGGCTAAAGCTTCATGTGAAGAGACGGGCTGGCTGTGGCTTGCGCTGATTTTCAGAACGAGTGGTGCCATTCTGGTGCGAACTGGTCCGTTCGTGGTTGTGAAGGGCCTAAGAGCTTTATTTCAAGAGCTTGCGAGCCACAGTAAGGGTCCAAGACCTGAGAGGCACCACAGAGGCAGGAACTTATTGAAGACGAGTCCAGAAACTGTTGGAGAGCCTTTTATGTCAGAGGCGCAGATCAGGAGGCCAGCAGTCTAGCCCTTTGAGTCACTATGGGGTCCTGGGTTCAAGATGAAGTCGCAGGTCCAGTTCTTTTTCCTCAAACAGTAGGGCAGCAGGCAACAGGCCAGCACAGCAGGGCAGCAGTTTCTTGTGGTGCAGCAGTCAAGTAGACTGGCAGTCCTTGCAGCAGCACAACAGTCCTTCTTCCTGGCAGAGAATCCACAGATTCAGAAGAGACTGAACTGGTGGTGTCTGAGGTCATTCTTTTGTTCCTTTGAAGTGGAGAGAAGCTTCTAGAGGCATACATTTGTCGTGCACAGTTTCTGTGCCTTCCCTGCCCTGGCTCCAGACTAACTCCAGGGGGTATGCAGCTCTTTGTGTGGAAAGAGGACACAGCCTAGTCAGGTGCAAATGAGGCTAGGCCCAGCTCCACCGTTCCATCCTACCAGTGATGGCTCATCCAGCCAGACCCACATTTCCATTGTGTGTGGCTGTCTAGAAGGAAAACATTAAGCCCACTGCCAATTACTTTAATGTGACCAGAGACAGGGTCAGGCACCCAATGGCTAAGGGAAGAAAATGACAACTCTCTAAAAGTGGCATTTCTAGAATTGTAATTTAACATTTGACTTTACCATAAGTTAGGATTTTAAATTATGATTCCAGAGACACCAAACATGAATCAGTTATCTCCTTCCATTTGAAATTACACTTATAAAATATAATAAGCCAACTCCAATGTTATCCGATGGGAGAGATAGGCCTTCCAGTGCTGAAAAACAAATCTAGGAGTTTTTCATTACAAATATATGTAAAACTTAAAAGTATGTGTCCTACTTTTTAAATACATGGCACCCTGCCCTTGGGGCTGTCCAGGGCCTACCCTAGAGGTGACTTATACATATTCAAAAGGAAGGTCTGGGCTTGGCAAAAGGTTTATTTTGCCAGGTCGACATGGGAGGTTAAAACTGCACACACTGGCTGTGCAATGGCAGGCTTGAGACATGGTTAAAAGGACTACTTAAGTAGGTGGAACAACCAGTACTGTAGACCCACTAATATTGTGTCATTTACAGACTCTGGCACATGTAGTGCAGTTACCTGTGACTTATATGTAAATGAAATATGCCAATTGGTATAAGCCAATTATACCATGTTTAACAAAGAGCATAAACAATGGTTAGCAGTGGTAGAGTGTGCAGAGTCCTAAGGCCAGCAAAAACAGGAGGTCTGAATGCAAAACTTTAGGGGGAAACCACACCAAGGATGCTAGATCTAACATATTTAGCAGGCTATACTATGGCAGAGATAACTTTTAAAAGGAGAAGAAATAGGGAGAATGTTTATGTGGCTATGAAAGAAGGCCTCATCTTCAAGGTTGGAATGTGACAGAAAATAGAGCTGGGCACCAAATAAAATAGCCTCTGTTAGTGAATTAGAAAGCTAAATTGTCTCATGTTTGCAAATTGAGGCAGTTTTGAACTTAAGCTTTATAAGGGCTTTGCAAGATGTGGAAAAGCACATGAATTTGAGCGTGCTGCAGACAATGTTTGTTCATTATCAGGGAAATCCACACTGAAATCCAGCCCAGCAAATGACGAATCAGGCCCACAAACACACAAAAAACCTGCCCACACACTTATCTGGGTAACAAGCCATCAGGCACTGCCTGATTGCTTGATTGGCCATTCCGACCCTGCCCATCCTTGACTTGCCTCATAAAGAGAAAGTGAGAATTGGGTTAGATCCCACGGCAGATGGCCCATGTATGTCATACATTATGAAGAAGATCGGATGTTGTGGTAAAAGAAAAGTGATAAGAATTCCAATGTCCCTGAAAATAGATGCAAGGATGATAAGAGTGAATATTACGTAACTAAATCAAAGGCGAGATCTGGAGCTGTGTTGGATAATAATTAGTGATGTTAAGCACCTCATAATGTTGAAAGAGAGTAAGGGATTGGGTAAGGAATATTTTGCTAAGTATAAGGGGAAACTAAAACAATATTAAACAATCTATTTAGAAAGCGATAATAGAATTGATTGCATTTTCTCCCTGGATGGATCCAGTAGTAATTTCTCTAAAATAGTTCAGGAGACTTCAGAATTTGCATCAACTTGCATAGTTTCAAAGATGCAATTTGAATTGATCAATATTCCCTTCTAAATACCCACAAAATGATTTCTTCCTAAGTGTCTGCACATAAGACCCTGCACCGAAGATCCTTCTTTGTTCTGGAGTTGTCTTTTTCTGGGGTTATTTATTTGAGGCCCTTGAGGTCACCTGATTAGATAATTGCACAGTAATTAATTACAGCACTGCTTTTACAGCTTATCCACAGTTAGCACCTGTAGGAACCTGTCCTGGTGTGTGGCGGGTACCTATGGTACTTACACCGTATACCACATCCAGGGTTCCCCTATCATTAAAATGTAGGCACTGTCTAGAAGCCAGGCTCTCTAGAGGTGGCTGTGGATGAGCAGCCAAGGCTTATCTAGGAGAGATGCAAAGCTCATGCAATACCACTGAAGTCACATAGTACTTATGCACATGAAAGAAAACACTCAGTATTGCAAAAATAAAGATACTTTATTTTAGTGACACAATTACCAAAAAGTACTAGAGATGCAACACTCAAATAGGAGGTAAGTAACACACTAGATATGTACACTAGTATCAGTAATAGGCATAGAAAGTGATAGAAAACAGTGCAATAGTAATTTGACAATAGTGACTCTAGGGGAGCCAAAACCATATACTAGAAAAATGGAATGCGAATACAGGACCTCCACCTAGGTAAGTGGAATGTGTAGAGGGGAGCTGGAGAACTAGGAAACCCCAAAGATAAGTACCACAGTGCCCCCCAGCGACTAGGAAGAAAGGAGTAAATTACTGGATTTTCCCTAAACCACTCAAAAGGACGAAAAAGAAGATAATGGAACACCCAGACAAGACTGCAAGAACCAAGCAGTGGATTCCTGAAGAGGAAGACCTGTGGAAGAAGAGGACCAAGTCCAGATGTCCAGATGTCACAGAAGTGTCCTGTAGGGGCAGAAGCCACTACCCATCCGTCTGCGGTTGCAGGAGTTGGTCGAAGGTAGGATGAAAATGGTCAGCACTGAAGCTTTGGAGTCGGTGAAAAGTTCCTGAAGGATGCAGTTGGCATTCCACTCCCGATGGATGATTGCAGTTGGTCAGTGGCGTGGAAAAGCCACAAACAAGCCTTGGCAAAGATAGAAGTTGCGGTGAAACAAAAGTGAAGCTGCCGGGGACCAGCAAGGTCCAGGAGGACTCAACCCATGGGGGGTACCCCCAACAAGGCAGCAGAGAGTCCACAGAAGAAAAGGCAGCCCCCACAGAAGACCCACTGGCAGAGGAACCAGGAGTCGCGGAGGAGCCCATGCAGCACCACTGGAGAAGTGTCCCACACCGCAGGAGAAGCCTCCAAAGGGCTTTGCATCACAGGAAGGAGTGCTGAGGGCTGCGGCTACACCGAGCCTGAAGATCCTTTGGGGGAGATGCCAACAACTGTGGTGCATCCGGGTACTGTCCTGCGTGGGAAGGCAAGGGCTTACCTTCACCAAAGTTGGACAGCTGGCAGAGAGGACCAAGGAGACCACTCCAGACCACCACCCGTGATGCAGGATCCACATAGATCAAGATCACAGAAGATCCACGCAGCCAGTCGTCATTGCAGTTGGTGTCTGCGGATGCAGGAGAGTTACTCCTTCACTCCAATGGAGATGGGTGGCATAATACATGCTGCTGCCCTTGGGGATCCCCTGGTGCCCCAATGCCTTGTACCATATACTAGGGATTTACAAGGGGGCACCAGTATGCCAAATGTGTGTTGTTCAGTCAACCACATTTACAGGCAGAGAGCATAATCACTGGGTCCTGGTTTGCAGGACCCAGTGAACACAGTCAAACACAGTGACAAGAGGCATAACATGGGGGTAATGATGCCAAGAAAGAGGGTACTTTCCTACAGCACCTCCAATCAACACCAGAACACCTTTTCCCATTCTGATTTTCCACTCTTGCAAATAATCTCTGCCCCATAAAGGATCTGTGGTGAAACCATACTTTTATTAGCTGTAAGAACTGGATGTAGCGAGGGACCACAAAAATCTCCTTTAAGTTTCTTTAGACTGCCAATTGATATTAGCACCTTGGAATTTAAACTGCCTGCAAGCATTCTCGAATTCAGCATTTCATTAAAAATCATTCATGAATATATGTACCAAAATCTTTCTCCACATTCATATCACCAATTCACCATGTAAGAGTGTTTCATTTGGAGCCAAAAACTGAATTTTAGTTTTATCCATTGCCAAAATCAATTTATTGAATTTAAAATATTTAGTAAAATCTGTTAATTTCCTTGGTGTTCCAATTTGTGTCTTATCCATTATGACCAAATGATCAGCATAGAGTAGACAAGAGACATGATGACTGCCCACCATTGGTGAAAGTAACTATGATTCTAAAAGATCAGCTATATGAACAGCAAATAGAGCAGAAGCTAGAACACATCCTTGCAGTGATCTGCTTTTCACTGGTAGTAGTATATCAGTTATATCTAATTGTAATCTAGACCTATGTAATCCTTTTATTATTGCTCGTAGAGCTCTAGGATTTTTCAGATCTTCTAATTTTTGCCATAAAATCTCTCACTGAACTAAAGCAAATATTGGCTGAAAATCTACAAAACGAGAAAACAAACTACTGCATTTCAGTTACCTTCCAGGCCATCATCCAAAGGCTGCAAAAATGGCCCATAGACCTTCTCTAAGTATTCCTTGTTCAATTGGAATGAGATCATTGGCCTCAATCCAATTCTTCCAAAATTGGAGAATTAATTTGTCATATAAATTCGTTCCAACATCTAAGGAACAAATTTTATGTCAAGACCGGAAACTCATATTAAGCTTCTCTAACTTGCTTTATTTTAACAGCAGCAGTCAAGAAACTACAACTCCCATGAGGCTTGAAGAACAGAAAGCCAATGGGAAAGTGAAACGTATCGGTGAACGCACCAATGGGAACACCATGGGGAATATAATCACTACGCTTGACTGCGACCAGCCCTCGTTCTTGCTGCTCGCAGTCAAGATAAGTGACTATTCATTACTTTATTTATTTATTGTTCTGGCAATGTTTATTGTATAAATGTATGTTTTAAATACAGCGCTCGCCTTCGTTATATGAATCCTTCTGTTTTTTCTCAGTCTAACTTTCTCAGCACTCTCGCGTGTTCTTTCATATCCGCAACGGCCAACGGCCGTTTCTGTCATTTTGACGGCCCGACTAGCCGCTTACCTCACTCTTTGTCAGAAGCCTCCGGTCACCGCCGCTTCGACTCCTCTTCAAGTAGCACCTTTGCCTCGCCTCTTTTCCTTGCAGTTTCGGTTCTCCAAGGAGGTCACGCCCCTATGGGCGTGTACTAAGTTTCAACTCGCATTGTATCTCAGAACTTAACCCTTTCACCTACAACAATTACTTGTTGTCGTTTTTCCTTCTTTTCTTTACTTACAATGGAACAACAAAGCTCTTTTAGCACTTAAATGACAATGATGATATTGGAGCTTTTATTAATGAAGCTGTTTTCAAGGCTCTTTCAGTCACAATTAATAAAATGTCTAAAAATATTGAAACTTCTGTACAAAACATGGTTTTCAAATCCTTATTGGCCCATTCTGCGGGGGATAGAAGAAAACGCAAACTCAAGGATTTGTCTTCACAGAAACCATCTGATGGGGCTTCATTGACTGGTGAAGTTTCTTCACCCCTGATTGAGGACTAGTCTCCTCCCAGGCCTCCTTTTAAGGAGGGGAAGACTTTTCATGAGAAATGTAAAACAAAATCTAAACATACTACATCTGCACCAAAGAAAATCGCGATTTTTCACATTTCGGATACCGATAATGACATCGGTGATGTGGATGATATGGACAACTGTTCAGATATTTGGGGTTCGCAAACTCAATCCTCCCCCCCTTCCATTAAACCTAAGTTAGATATCTCTGACCCTTTTGTAGCCAAAACCATTTTTGATTTGGAAGGCAATCCCATGTTTGACCCTCCTCTCCTGCATGACCCCAATTCCACGGAATGGACTCCTTCATCCCATGTTGGAAAGTATATTGCTTCCAGGTTAAGACTCCCCCTGGACAAACAGACTAGAGCCAATCGGAATGCCCCAGACCTTCCCTTTTTTCCAACATCACCTCTACTCCGGCTATCGATCAACCCCTTCTCACCTTCTTTTCTAAATTCAGAAAAGACCCCCGTAAATGGGTAGACAAGGCCTGGTCGAACTGCCAGGATAAACTTTTAGATCTGGTAGGTCCTCTGGCCCGTATCTTCGACATGGCGGAATACGCCAGTATGGAGAATGCAGAAATTGATCCAATGGATCTTTCACTATGGATCCAAAGAGTCTTTTGCCTTCTAGGCAATGCGAACGCCGCCATTACCCACGAGAGGAGAAAAGGGCTACTTTTGAAACTAGACCCCAAGTTGGCTAATCTAGCCTCTATGGATCCTGGAATCAAGTCGGACGGACTTCTTTTTGGGGATTCTTTTATCAAAGACCTAGGAATGCTCGTTTCTACCTTTGCCTCCATAGACAAGCCTCAACAAAACATTTAAAAAGTATTCAACCAAAGGGTTTTTGCCAGGGCCGGTACAGGCAGGGATCACTTCTACCGGCCGCTCCTTTCATCCGCAAGGATAGAGAGGCTCCTCCTACTCCTCTCACGGATCACAATCTTATAAACCCCAGTTCTACACTCATCGAAGCAGAGGCTACCGGGGTCCTGGACAGCGTGGCTTGAGGAGCAATAACACACAAGGTAAGCCCTATTTCTGGCCTTCATCCCATAGAGGGTCGTCTTCGTTGGTTCATTTCAAAATGTGCTCTATAACAGCAGATCCATGGGTTCTGAATTCTATTCAAGGCTATCTGATAGAGTTTTACTCTAGACCTCACCAGTCATTCTTTTCTCCCCCCCTGTGTTTTTCAACAGAAATGTCCTCTCTCATTTTGGAAGAAGTGCGTTCTCTTCTATCAAAACAGCCCATTCAACCTTCTCTTCTGGACCCCTCTGGCTTCCTCAGCTCTCTCTTTTTAGTTCAAAAGAAAAACAAGAAGACGAGACCAGTCATCAATCCCAGAAATTTCAATCAGTTCATCGTTTATCAACACTTCAAAATGGAAAACATTATCCATTTAAGGGACATTCTTCTTCCCTTCGATTTCATGGTCCATCTGGACCTTCGGGATGCGTACCTTTCCATTCCTATTCATACGAGTCACAGAAAATACCTCCAATTCCAGTGGTAGGGACAAACTTACCAGTTTTCTTCCCTTCCGTTCGGCCTTTCGTCAGCACCTTGGTGCTTCACGAAACTAATGAAACCGGTAACGGCTCATCTCAGATCCTTAAGCATCAGACTGTTAATTTATCGGTATGATATTCTCATCATGCATCAGAGCCGTCTTACTCTACAATCTCATCTACAAATAACGTGTTCTCTTCTTTCCCAACTAGGTTTCTTACTCAACAAAGAAAAATCAAACACAATTCCTTCACAAAGAATAGAATTCTTAGGGTTCGAAATAGACTCCTCTTCCATCACTCTCCCCCTTCCTCAACAAAAGGTGAATTCCATAAAATAGAGATTTCGAAAACTCTCCACAGGTCCCAAATTTCTTTAAGAACCTTAGCCAGGATATTGGGCCTCCTGTTTTCCTCAGTTCAGGCTATCTTCCCTGGTCCACTTCATTAACGGACTCTTCAAAGGTTGAAGATTTGTCACCTCAGAAAAGGTCTTTTGTATTCAGAAATAATCTAATTAGATCAAGACTCTCGCTTAGAGCTTCAATGGTGGATGGACCATTTAGATGCTTGGAACGGCAGAGCTATCTTTGCATCAGCCCCAGATCTTGTGTTACAATCCGATGCAAGCCTGACGGGTTGGGGCGCCCGTTGTGGTCCAATCTCGACTGAAGGTACATGGTCATTAGAGGAGTCCAAATTGCATATCAATTATTTAGAGATGCTTGTGGGCTCTTTTGCAATCAAGAGCCTTGCAAAAGACAAACTACAGTGTACCATCCTCCACGGTATGGACAATGTATCGGCTGTCTGTCACATAAATCATCTGGGGGGCACCAGGTCGAAACCTTTGGCGGATCTAGCGAAATGTTTATTGGAGTTTTGTCTACTCAACAAGATTTCACTCTCAGCAGGATATCTTTCAGGGTCTCTCAATCAAAAGGCAGATTGGCACTCCCGTTTTCTCAGGGATTTTAGCGATTGGAAGCTCCGCCCTTCTGTATTCCAATCTCTTCTGCACAAATGGGGTCCCTTCGGCATAGACCTCTTTGCCTCTCGCCTCAATGCGTTTACCTCTGTTTTCCAGCTGGCGTCCGGATCCTTCGGCGTTAGCCTCAGACGCCTTTCTTCAGGATTGGTCCAATGCGGTCAATTATGCGTTCCCTTTTCTAATGATTACCAGAGTTCTCGCCCAAGTCAGACGTCAGAAAGCAACACTGGTATTAGTAGTTCCCTTTTGGCAATCACAAGTTTGGTTCCCCCCTTCTCCTGGCGTTAGCAATCAACTTTCCCGTTCTCCTCCCTTTTTTCCCTTCCCTTCTCTTAGATCCCCTAGGGAATCCACACTCCCTGGTACTCAACAATACGCTCACTCTCTCTGCCTGCAAGGTGTCAGGCCTTCCGGATCTTCCATCCCAATTTCGGAGGAAGCTTCAGACTTTATCAACAAAGCCTGGGCACCAGGAAGGCTTACAGTTCCACCTGGTCTCTTTGGTCAAGCTGGTGTATGGGAAGGGATCTCGATCCAATTTCAGTAGATATAAACTACGTAATTAATTTTCTAGCTGCTCAGGCTAGTGCAGGTAAGTCCTAGAGAACGATCAATTTATACAGATCAGCTATTTCTATGCATCATTCTTACAACAATGGAAAACCCGTGGGAGAACATCCATTGCTTTGTCGCCTTTTAAAGGGAGTAAAATGTTCTATTCTTCCGTTACCCAAATATTCAAAATAATGGGATGCCAATGTTGTGTTGAATTAGTTTTTATCTTGGCAAGATAATTTGGATCTTTCTTTGAAAATGCTTTCAGGTAAGCTTACAATGTTACTCTGTTTGGTTTCCATTAAACTCCTATCTGATGTTAGAGCCTTAGACATTTCTGCTCGCCAATATGCCCCTACAGGGGTGTTGTTCTCCATTAATAAACGTACTAAAACCAATTTATGTCCGGTTTTTACCCATACTTTCCCAATCAACCCAAATTGTTTGTAGGACAGTGTCTCAAGTGTTATGAGGACCGTACGGCCAATCTCAGAACGTCTTCTTTTTCCCAACTCCTAAATTCTTTCCGTAAGCCTCACAAACCTGCGGCTTTTGCTACTCTTGCCAGATGGGTTTGTTGGGTTATGTCTTCGACTGGTATTGACACCTCTGTTTTCGGGGCTCATTCTTCTAGGGGAGCTATGGCTTCCAAAGCTTTCTAGGTAGGTCCCAGATTAGAAGACATTCTGAGATCGGCCGACTGGTCTAATGATAATGTTTTTAGAACTTTTTATTGTAAACCAGTTCATACTGCAACTTCTGTGGTTATTAACATGCTTTAAAAAAAGCAGAATATGAGCCTCCGGTCTTGACATAAAATGTAGATTTTCCTGGTATTCTATGACGGAAAGCCTTAATTTTATTAAAGACACAAAGGCGAGGATTATCACACTGCAAAAGGAGACTTTTCTGACTTTTGTTTTCGTTCTTTTTCTCTCCCTCACAGCAACATCTACTCAACCTCAACCTTCACCTGATCGTAGGATGGGTTTGTCGTCTTCAGGCTCGTCTTCAAGAGACCCACCTTAATGCCAGCGGAGTCTTACTGCTGCCTGGATTTCTCCTTCATTCCAGTCTTGGTTGAACTTTATCTGAGAACTTTGCTCACTGTTTTTAGCAGATTCAATTGTCCTAGCTATTTATCCCCTGTTCTCTCGCACTGACTAGCCTTCTCGCATCAAGAAAGAGGGCTGGTCGCAGTCAAGCGTAGGGATTATATTCCCTATGGTGTTCCTATTGGTGCGTTCGCCGATACGTTTCACTTTCCCATTGGCTTTCTGTTCTTCAAGCCTCATGGGAATTGTAGTTTCTTGACTGCTGCTGTTAAAATAAAGCAAGTTAGAGAAGCATAATACTCGCCTCCGTGTCTTTAATAAAATTAAGACTTTCCGTCATAGAATACTAGGAAAATCTACATTAACCGATAATGTTTTGTATTGGAATGATAATTCTTTTTATATATAGACGTAATAATTGCCTCTTTATAGGTACCCAGGAATGGCCCTGTTTGAGTGATACTTTGGAATTATTGAACCAATACACTTGCCCACCAGTCATTGGGGAAGATTGTCTGGACCTGCTGCGCTCGACAGATTAAGAGAGAGAAAAATGTATTCAAAGAATTTACTGTTGTAAAGGAAATTATCTCTTCATCGCCAATATATCAATCAATGGAGGGGGGTCAAAACTACCCTCCAAATAGAGTTGTTTGCAGATAACCAATCTTCTTCTGCAACCACCCAACTGATTTACCACTAAGCTTTTACTGAACTAGTCTCCAAAATGTTGATTCATCATTTAAAGTGATTGCTGATCATTTGCTCCCATTTTGAATTAGACAAACTGAGCAATTGTACTTTTATCCTGGAAATAAACAATAATCAATGATACAAGTTTGGAAAACCCAGCCAGAAGTCAAGCCCCCACTGTGACACAATTTTTGACACCTTAATCCCAGAAATGCCCCTGCAGAGGCCTCCAGATTCAGGGGTTTGTCACAGAGGTCCCTTCAAACTGCAACGTCCTCCACCACCTTGTCGTCATGCTTACTTTCTTTCTTATGTAATTCTTCGGCTAAAGCCCATTTCTTGATGTCGCTACATCAAGGATTAGCATCAGGAGCTATGTATCCCATCCATGTGATGGCTACCCAACCCCTGGTCAGAACCAGTGCCAGTTGCAGGAATAGATATGCCATTTTTCTCCCGTTCAAGTGATGTATGTCCCCCAGGAGACAACACAGTGGCGTGAGTGGCAGTCTGATGTTCTCAGTTTTCTTTAAGCCTGTTACCACTTATTCCCAAAAACGATGTACCTCCTGGAATTACCATGCCAGAGGTAAAAAACTTGCACTATTTTCTCCACATCTAGAACAAATGTCTGATTGGGAGGCGGACATCCTGTGGAGAACCCCTGGGGTTAGGCAAGTCCTCTGTAGGAAATGATAGTGGATTACTATAAAACAGGCATTGCAGGAGATCATGTGGGTGAGGCTATTAATACATAACCAGTTCACCTCTCCAAGCTGTTTGTCCCAGTCAAGTTCCCAAGAGGCCAAGGACCGTGGGATGGGACCCTTTGTCCATTCTCATTGCCTCATATAACAATGTAATCAGGTGGTGACTGCCCCACAAGACAAACGTATTCCCAGAGTGTGTGTAGTTCCAGGGGCCCCACGGAAAGTGGGCCAGGGTTCCCTGGCTATTTCAGCCAATCTGGCATAATGCAGGAGGTGGCCCTGAACCAGTGTGAATGCGGTACATGCCTCCTCGAATTATATAACAGTCTCCCTGGGTTATAGGTCTCCGAGAGTGCTACAGTCACCTGTGCGCCATTATCGGAAGGAACACTTCTTCCATTAATTGTCTGAAAAGTTTCAGTATCCAAATTCGGAGCTCCCGATGGAATGGGGCTCTCTTTAACTGTTTTGGGCCAAACTGTTGTCAAGTAGAGGCTGTGGCTTGCACTATATGCGGAAATTCCAGTGGGAGTCACCCCCCTCCCATCAGTATCTCCTGTAGGTGCTCCACCGCAACTCTCCCTTACAATAGGCGTTTCTCCTAGATGTCATCGGGATCCAGCCAATGGGCTACATGCTGTAAATATACTGTGTAACAATATAGGTCAAGGCTTGGGTCCCCCCTCTTCGTAGGTTTACTTCAGTGTCATCAAGGCCACCCTACAATGTCCACTCACCCACAAAAGAGATATGACTAGGGAGTACAACTGTTTGAAGACCCTCATTGGAAGTGGGCATAGCGAATTCTGCAGCACATACAGGCACCTCGGAAGCAGCACCATCTTGAAGATTGCTAAACAGCCCATCAGGGAGAGGAGCAATGTGTTGCAGACTTATGCGCTACTTTCCTGCCCAATATCTAAATTGCTCCGTTTCCCAACATAGAGTCAGAGGTGGAAGTTTTATAACGGGACCCCTGATAACAAGGCAAGCAGAAACAGTAAGGTTTTGGCTCTGTTGAGCCGGAGTCCCGAAAGACCGCTGAAATCCACAAGCAACCCGAGTAACAGTGGCATGAAGGCACGAGAGGAGAACAGAGAACAGGGCATTGTCAGCGTAGAGTGAAATATTATGTTGGACCTCCCACAGTGGTATGCCTTAAATCTGCAGCTCCCAGCTCTCCCAAATTGCTAATAGCTCAGACTGTCCAGACCTCTGAGCGAGTACTCCCCACTAAAGGAGGTGAACCCAGCCGCAGAACTGGGGACCAAAAGCCCTAACCGATAACACCTCTAGCAGGTATCCCCAGTCCACTATGTGGAACGCCATTTCAAAGTCGATGATGACCAGCTCCATCTCCTCTTTGGGGCTCTGGATCTTGTGTAGTATATGAGATAGTCGCCTCAGGCTAATTCCAGTGCTCCATCCTGGTATGAAGCTGCAATGGTTTTCATACACCAGATTATCATGTTTGTTATTACGTGAGCGGCAAGCAGCTTGCAGAGCACCTTCATATCCACATTAATCATTGTGATGGGCCTATAAGCAACTGGGTCTGCTTGTCCCCTCCACCCAACATGAGGACCTCTCTGGGTCTTCCAGAACAACTACCAACATCCACCATGTGCTCACCTCCGATCTACTACTCCCCACACAATCCTGCAACTAACAGAGGAGTGATCAAATAGGAATCATGCCAAGTGGGTAACCTCGAAACCCTCTAGGCAGGGGAACCTGGCATTCAAAATTCTGTCCAGTTGGCTGCGTGTGTTGTGAGTTAATGAGTTGCATGTGTATACTACCTGCGTGGGGTATTTCAGTATCCAGGTGTCTTGTAGCCCAAGGTTTTGTGTTACCCTGCGAACAGCCTCTGTCATGTGAGGCTTCGTACCATCTCTTGGGGGGGTGCCCTGTCCAGGTTGCGGTCTTATACACAGTTGAAGTCGCCCAACCACAGCAATGGTGAGTCCAGATCTTGCTTCAACAAGTCCTGTTTGGTGTAAAAACTCAGCTCAGTGTAGGTGAGGGAGAACAGGATCCCAGGATCCATCCAAATTAAAGTACCCCTTGTATACGTCGAGTAGGAGGAGTGATATAGTTAACCCTGCCATTTTTTGGCCAGTCGCAGGGTCCCATGTCATTAGGATGTGTGTCCTGCAGGCATACAATGTAAATGTTGTGTCTCTTCAGGAGGGTAAGTACTCTGTAGCGCTTTACATGCGTGCCCCAACCCCTGACATTCCTGGTTAAGACTCGGAAATTACCCTGCATCGTTGTCTAAATATGTTGACGAGTGTTGTCTTTCTTCCTGGTTTGCCTCTGTCTTCATAAACTGCTGATGAACAGTACAATCCACACAATAAAAACCAACCCAACTCCTTCCCCCACCATGGGCAAAAATAGATAAACCATAAAGCTACTAATGCCTACCCAATGCATGTGCCATGACTAGTACCACTACCAGCCTGTCCACCAGGGACCGGCTAACTCTTTCAACCAGCAAAAGCTTCCAAACAGCCTTACACTATTTTGCATCTCTCAAGTGACATCTCACAATTATGGCAGGCATGCCAGGTAAGTGTAAGTGACTAAGCTGTGCTATAAAAAATGTGGTTGCTATTAGGCCTTGCGCGCTCGGTCACTCACCCCCACCCCCTATTCACAGCAGGTTTACACAGTAGTGACAGTTATCTCCCAACCATAGTCTGATCTAGTTTTCCAAAGCAGCCTCCAGGCACTCAGCCACCCCTTTCACCCCCCCAACCATGTCACAATCAGAGAGATCGCTGACATCAGGCCGGGCCCCTCATTCCATGATCATCCTCAGGCATCAGTGCACTGCCCTCTTCTACCTCCAACTGGGAGGGTACAGTGGTCAACCGCATAGTGCCATCTTCTGCTACTGTCACTTTCTGTGTGTCCAGAGGAGATAGGTTGGGATTCCCACTGCCCGTTACTCGTCGATGGATGTTGCCCCCGGGTCAGGTCCACCAGTTTTGTCTTTTGCTGCCCCCACCGCCCGGGGTCTCGCCACAGTCCCTGAGTTCTAGCCACTTCCACATCTTGTCTGGGCTATCGAAGAAGCGTGCTGTCTCCTGAAATATAACTTGCAGCCACCTGCAGGGCGCATACATTTTGCTTGACTCCAATTAATGATTTACATTGTTCTGGCCCTTCTTTTTATAGTCTTTATAGTCTTTTTTATAAGATGTAATCAATTGGGTAGTTTTGATTGCCCTGAGTAAAGGTCTGGACTGCCGAAATAGGTTTATCATGACTATTCAGGCACATTAAACAGTGTCTATGGCTTTTTGCATTACACAAGCCTTGGATCTAATACAGTTCGGAGATACAGCAGGTGGGATATTAAAAGCTGTTGACAGATCATAACATTATAGACATTCCTGCATGGGACTCAGGTGTAAACTAAAATCTCTCATCATTTTTATAAGCATATTTGGAAACATTGCCTATATATTGCTCAAGTATTCACAAAAAAATATATTTATATTTAATTATTTCTTACCTAGAATCACATATACATTCACAATAATCCTACTCGAGTTTGACCCACCATTACATGCCTGTACCCAGTCAAATTTTGTGCTTGATGCTTCTGAATATATTAGTGGATGCTAGGGTTATTAAACTCATTGACGGATGTCTAGTTGATGCATGGGAATATATTTGTGCAAACCCTTCAAACATAGGTTTATCTTATGACAACCAAGTCTCCTGGAAACAGATGATCTCATTCTGTACTAAAACTTTATTCAAACACTCCGATTTTATCATTCTCTGTAATCTATGAACAAATTCACGAGTAAAACACCAAATTGTCAGGAGAAATGTTATCCTAAGCAATTACACTAATTCTACAATAATGTGTAATATCCCCAATAACCTTGATCTATTTAATGTCCTCAGCTTTTCCCCTTTCTTTCCTGATATTACCAGGTTAACATACTATCATCACCAAACTATCATCACTTGTATTATTCAAATGAAGTTGCTCTTCCTTTCCCTGAATTGCTTTATTTTTTCATCTGTTCCCTATCTGGTACGAGCTGAGGCTTCACTTCTCCCCTTCTTACAAAAGCTTCTGTTTTCCTTTCACCAATTCTTCCCTTGGGTATAGTCACTCCTGAACCCACTCAAATTGCAGGTGGCTTTCCTTTTGATCAAACCTCCATCATAACCAAACTTCAATTCAGTGCACCAAAATTATCACCAAAGTCACTGCTCTCTTAATTTGAATCTTTGTGCATCCTTATTTATAGCATTCCATAAACGGGGCAATTCTGGCAATAGGGCTGTCTGCTTCCAGCAGGGTCCCTTTACCTTTGCTCACATCAACCTGAACCCACCTCTGTAAGCCCACAAGACTATCAGTACTAGTGGAACTGTAGACACCACCTCACTGAAATTGCTGTTCCCTGATAAAGCAGTTACTCAAATACGGAACTGCCTGTATCACAGTAGTTTCATTTACTGAGGACCGAATGGCATTTGCCACGCAGAAAACATCACCTGGACTCTCCAAACACTCTGTCTTCTTCTGGGACCCGCCTGGAACCTACAGTTCTCTAAGTTAGAGCTGAGTCACTCTTTTGCTTTCCTAGGTCTTCCTGCTTCTTCATTTCGGATCACCAATTTATTTACAACCAGGAGGACAGTCTTCTGAGACCGCCAACCACGAGAACGAAGTGGGCTGGGAGATACAGGTGACAAGCCAATGAGCAGTAGCCAGCAGAAGCCAGGGGGGGGGGGGGGGGGGGTATGGGCATGTGCGGCAACAGGAGGAGGGGCTTCTTTCAGCTGTTGCTCAGCAAGATATTCTCTTTACTTCTCTGATTTAGTTGTATCTTGATTATTCTTTCCAAAAGATTTGTACCCTTCTTTATCTGTGAACAAATTGATCACATTAGCTTCTCTGAATGCAAAACACACCCCTATAATATTTGTTCAAAATATCTTTTTTAGGTCTGAAAATATTATTTTCTTTCAGTTGCAACAATCCTTTCTTTCACATATTTAATGATTTGTGTTTTCTTTGACTGTTCAAAACACTTTATCTTTCAAAAGTCTGTATTGGTTTCTTTTCTTAAGGACTTTAAGATCTGCATTCATGCTTTCAAGGGTCTTTCTTTTTACCTTTCAGGTCCTTGTCCTGCGACAGATTATTAGAGCTTAAAGAACATTAAAATTAAACAGGTTCACATTATCGGATAATCTGATGAGCAGCTTTTGCTTTCTTTTTAACTGGAGTAATCTTTGTTCCTACTGAATGTTGACTCTTTTTTTAATGTTCTACGTTTTTATTTTACAATATGTTCCTGGGTTTTTCTTCTAAAAAGTGCAGCACAGGATTGCTTTGAACTGAAGCCAAGATCCCAATGTAATGGCAACAACACTCAGGTAAGTGTAGCTTGCAGGATTCTCTTCCTTGGAGGATTTGAGGGTAAGGTGCAAGAGACATGATGCTACTGCTCTGGATTTCTCATAGAACTGGCACTTGGCTGTTGCTTGGGCATGGCTTTTGTACAAAGTCCACACCCAAAATAAACACCAAAACTTGCGATATCTAATGAGGGTTCAAGCGAGGTCCCGCAAAATCTTGGCATGAATGCTCATTAAATAATTTAATTGATCGATTCACTACCTCGCCGCAAGCATCTTCCGATCCAGAGAAGGCAGTGGCCACAGATCATTAGCACTGTGGGTGAGGTGTGGAAACATGGCCAGCAGGGGCCCAATGCTGGCCTGACACAATGGTCATACATGCCAACAGATCAGATTCAGACGAAGGAGACACCATTTTTTTATACCAGAAATGGCTTATTTTACCTGTCTCCCACCTAAAAATGTCTCTGTTTCAGTAGAAGTCAATGGGGAGAATACAGTACCCCGAATTTCTTTTCCAAATCTCCCACTTTCCTGTTCTAAAATGTTGGCATGTATGTGGGGTTGTTGGGCTCGCATTACACATTACTCAATATGTAATATTTAAACGTCATACACAGCTTCTCTTACGTAGGAAAAGCTATATATTAATTTTAAAACAGAAACATGCTTACTGGAAGAGCAGAATTGACCGTACTGTATGATTTGGTGTTCTATAGGGAAAAAGCATAGAGAAAAAGCGTTCATTTGAGTTATTCAGTTGTTTTGCACTTTCAGTGAATATGTTTTTGATTTTTTTGGAAAGATGTGTCCGCACAAGTAAAGTGTAAGCAGTGACTCTGCATATTTCACCTAAGAAAGGACAGCAGATTGCATAAGGAAGGAACTCTTGTGAATTCTGGGTTTTGAAAACAATTATGTTAGTGCATTACCAGTTTAAAAAAATATTATTCTTGTGTGTAGTCACGTGTTCATAATACATGCAACATATGAAAAAAATAGTTTTAATTACATGTATTAATTTGCAATTATTTGTTGTACGAAATTGGCCAAACAATCAATGTGGCAGTCGTGCTGTTGGGCCCGGCTACATGTACTGGCTTTGGGCCAGCAGGTTTTCATTTGGCTTGTATAATCGAGTGAAAATGTAGTTTATTAGTTAATAAAAAACATTTAAGCATAAAAAAACATTTGAGCAACCGAATTGTCATAACCATTTCTATAAGGGCATAAAAACATGACACAAGCGCACACTTAAAACTTACATAAAATCTGACCATATCAGTGAATCATAAACACAGCACTTGGCCTCACCAAGCTCAGGGCATCGTATATTGATATAAACACAACACTTAAGCTTTGACGGATTCAGGGCATCAAATGCTTCATCTAAGGTAGCAGCATATTTAGAAACCTGGAACATGGCCACATAGATTCTATAGTACGAAGTGCATGACAAAGTGCTAAGTGCGACTTGTTCCCCTTCTGGCCCTGAAGACCTTGTATCTGTCCAGGGGACCAAATCAGTGCTCAAGCTAAATGGATTACTGAGTTAATAAGGCATAAATATTATAAAAGATCACGGAATAGGGCACATCCAACCAATCATAGCAGCAGATAATATACAAGTCATATAGAAACACCTTTACCCTGTCATAACATGGACGTGTGATAATTAAACTGTAAAGTGACAAGTGACTAAATATAAAGTGCTACCAGCATGAAGGGTAAACAGGTGTCCCTGCAGATCTTTGGGTCACTTCAGACAGGAAAGAGGGTATGATTCCTGATGCTTGCTAGCCTCGCTCACCCCCTAGCAGCCCACCTTTCGGGGGCCTAATGTGCCCAACTATGCTGGGCTATTTGCACCCTTCTCAGATTGAGGAAGATTGGGGTCCTGATTGAGGAGGTCCTTTACCCTGGTCTGGGCTTAAAAATGTCAAGGAATTGCACCAGCCAGCTATTCAACTAAATGTTTTTGGGATTTAAAGACTCCACAACTGCTGACCTACAGGTTTTTATACCTCAGGGTAAAAATTATTTACGTAGCAGGGCACTCTGATGCTCCAAAAGGCCTAGGCCGGGGCAAAGGATATGCAAAAATGTCTCCTTTGCCAGGTAACATAAATGACACGGCTTGTCATCTGAGTGTCACTCCTCTTAGGAATAAAGTCCTGGGTGGGGAGCAGCCCAAATCTCATTACCATAAATTTCCTCTTGAAGGACAGAGAATGTGCTGCTTCAAAATAGGGCTGTTCCTGTTGTACATCATAGGAGTTTAACACCAGCCCCCCCTATGTGCACGCTTTTGAATGTAATTGTATCCTCCAACTGGCTTTTAAGCTGGATACATTTGTTCACGGCTTTCTCAAAGATTTGCTCACTTGTATCTAGTTGCCATAATTGTGTAAGGCTGAGATCCTCAATTCGGTCCTGCAAAAACCTATTAAAGCCTCCTTTCCCCTTTTGAAGGTTAAATTCAGTCCAGACATAATGTCCCATGAGTCATTAGCACCGTGGGTGCGGTGTGGAAGCATGGCCAGCACAGGCCCAGAGCTGGCCTGACATAATGGTCATACATGCCAACAGATCAGATTCAGGCGAGGGAGACACCATTTTTGAATCCAGAAATGGCTTATTTTAACTGTCTCCCATCTAAAAATGTCTCCTTCAGTAGAAGTCAAAGGGGAAAATACAGTACCCCGAATTTATTTTCAAAATCTCTCACTTTCCTGTTCTATGATGTTGGCATGTATGTGCTGTTGTTGAGCTCGCATTATACATTACTCAATATGTTATATTTAAATTGCATACTCAGCTTTGCTTATATAGGAAAACCCATACATTCATTTTAAAACAAACATGTTTATTGGAAGAAGTAAACTGACTATACAGTATGATTTGGTGTTCTATAGTGAAAAAGCATAGAAAAAAACGTTCGAGTTATCAATTTTTTGCACTTTCGTTGCATATGTTTTTTAATCTTTTAGAAGGATGTTGTGTCCGTACAAGTAAACAGTAAGCGGTTACTCTGCAACTATCGCCTAAGAAAGGACAGCTGATAGCATAAGGAATTCTTGTGAATTCTGGGTTTTGAAAATACTGTTAGTATATGACTAGTTGGAAAAAGCCAATATTATTATTGGGTGTAGTCGCGAGTATAGAATGCATGCAACAAATGTAAAACTGATTTAAATTCCGTGAATTCATTTACAATTATTTCTTGCACGTAATTAGCCAAGCGATCAATGTTGCAGGCAGTCTTGTTGCTGGAACCGGCTAGACGTACTGGCTTTGGGCTACCAGATTTTACGTGGGCTTGTATATTTGATTGTGAACTGGGTCACCCGTGGAGGGCAGTGATGGGTGCATAGAGCCGATTGTGTACATGCTCCGGTAGGATCTGCTCTGGACTCAAGCAATATAGCTCCTCGTATAAAAGAATAGGTCCAGTCGGGCCTTGCTGCTGTCAGCCTGGTCCCTTTGAAACAACAGTAGTTCAGTGTACGCTGCGCGCGCACCCCTTGTGCAGCCGCCGCCTCGCGCTGGCTGCTGGGATCGCTCGCGCCTTGGTAATGTCCGCCATGTTTGCCATGGCGCAGGCAGAGAATCGGCCGAGCGGAAGCCGGAGCTAGGAGGGGGAAGACGCCCGGGCAGCCTGCTTCCTTCGTCCTCCCGCCATCCCCGGGGCCCTCATGAGCGCGCTGGGGGCGGCAGCGTGCGGGTGCCGGGCCTCCTTGTGAGCGAGACTTTTAAGTGATTTTACCCCTCTCGTCCCTGTCGGTGTTATTGTGAGAGGCAGTCAGAGGGAAAACAATGAGTAAACTCTCCTTCCGAGCGCGGGCGCTAGACGCCGCCAAGCCGCTACCCATCTACCGCGGCAAGGACATGCCCGATCTCAACGACTGCGTCTCTATCAATCGAGCTGTGCCACAGATGCCAACCGGGATGGAGAAGGAGGAGGAATCGGTAGGTTTATTTCTCATATTATATTTCCCATTTCTCCACCACCATTTGTAAATAGGGTATTGATATGCACGAAACCTCTTTACGTTCATGGGACTGCGTAGCTGTTATAATATGTCGTAGACTTACGTAACTAGAGTAGCGTAAGCTACTCCACTGACGTAGCCGCCATGTTTTGCGTCCTGACTTTACGTCCTGTGTTGTGATTAGCTCGGAGGACTTACGCTGGGGAAATAGCGTAAATGCTGTACTGGAATACAACGTTGGTGTGTGCTGTTTAAGCGCATGCGCGATTCAGTTTGACGGGCTAAGTGGGACCCTGGCTGGGGTTGAACTGTGTGTTGTGTATTATTATTTGCATTTAGTATTTTGACTCATTATCTACCGCACTGGGCCTTAAACGAAATTGCTACTTACACACCTGCTTCACTCACGGATGTTTACATCTGCACGATTGGAGTGATGTATTGACAGTGACACGTTGTGTACTTTAACCAATTGACATAGTATACTAATGTTAATGATTGCAAGATACTGGATTTGGAGTGCTTATTTACAAAGTGGAATGCATGTCACAGATGACAGGCGGCCCGGCCAGATGTTAACCTACTATGTGGATCTGTGTGGTCTTGCAGAAGTTTGTGTCTCAGACTTTATGACGTAAAATAAATTAATTACATTTACAGCCTTAGTTATATCATGCACCTACTTTGTGTTTTTCATTTAGCTCGTCCAAGCGTTATCGTCAATTAGATTCTAAATGAATTGAATCATGCATTATTTTCCTCGCTTGTTATATTTTTTTCTGTTGTTGACGAATAACTACAACTACAGAGGAAGCATATTATAGTCTCCACATGGGTGACCTTCCAGCCGCACATACTTAAGAAAGCTATGCCTTTAAAGTAGAAACACTGACATGCAGATGCATTATAATTACATATTATAATTGCATGCTACCTGCTGTCGCACCTCACCAAGCTGTCAGAGAAAACCGTGTAAACTACAGATGTACAAGTACTTTGAAATTTTGCATCCCTCTTTATCTAGAATAGTTGACATCTCGGAGTAAGGAACCATCTGCCCATTGTACATTAGATGTGCTATTTGTTTTTGACGTGTGCGTTATTAAGTACCTATTCACTAAAATGCAAAGGCAGAATCCCGACCAGAACAAAATATAGTTCATCTTAGCTAATGTCCTTGTTCTGTTTCCTTTCCTGGGTTTGAAGTTTGTCATAAATTGTGTGTTTTGTATTAACTACTTATATGTTGTAGAGGCGATAGTTGATCTTTATCCGACACGTTTAATGAGATTAAAACCAGCGGCTGATCCTTTGACACATGCGTGTTTTCTCGTGCGCCTTGGGGTTGCTGTCAATTTGAGCAGGGTGCTTGTCTACTGCCGCCGCATTGTTTGGGTTTGCTAGCAGACACGTGTCGCCTTCCATGCAACTGTTAAATACGTGTAACAGTTACTGCACTTTTACTTTACATCGTGTGTTTGAAGCCAGTATATATGTGTGGGGCGTGCGTGTTTTTCTTTTTTTTTTCTTTTCATGATGACTAGGGCAGATATCAGAGAATTGATTGGAGTTGGGGTTTTCAATCCTCGGGTGTATAAGGCACGTGATTTTTGTGGTAGTGAAAGAAACAAAAGTACTTACCAACAGAAAGGGATAGTATGCAATCGTACGCACGGGCATTGGCCGTGATTAGGATGATATTTATGGTGAATGTAGTGGACACAGACGATTTAGGCGTTACATTTAAATGTTTTGGTTACTGACTAACAATGCACTAATGGGAGGCGAAATGCACTTCCCCAGGCGCCTTTTTTTTTGTAAGTTACCCCTCCCACGATGTGCCAAATATACCATTACTGAAGCACAGTGGATGTACCCTACTGTTTTAATGGAACGTTCTCTTGCCCATGATATGTTTGCAGAGCAAAACATGTTGATGGTAGTGCATCTGCAAACGCATTTCCAGAACTTATTAATTAATTAATTGTGTATTGAGTAGTTTTAATTCAGTAAAAAACATTTAATTAGAACATCCTACACTCTTGTCACACCTACGATTCTTTTTACCTTAAAGCCCCCTTTTTTTAAATGTGGTAATATCCACAGGTGTTGTGCTTGTCGGAATCCTTATGTATATGTGCTGATAATATATTCATAATATTTACCTTTTGCAGTTTTCGTATTCTGTATACATGGCCAGAGACTGTGCAGTACCTAACTTGCAAGAGAGAGACGGAGTCTCCGGGATTACTTCATTACTCTCTGCATGCGACCAACTGCTGCTATGGTGACGAAAGCCTAGCTTGTTTTCTGGCGTTAGTTGATTTCCTTAGTACACTTGTTCCGAAGGCCTGTGTTGGATGTGTGCGTAAAAGTGCATGCTTTCGCTACTGATGATTTCTGGTATTTCAGTGTTGAAGGTGCTTCTTTGGTTGCTGCCCCTTAGCCACACAGTGTCGGTTCAGTTCGTTCCAGTATGCACTGTATCTTGATACTGAGCTTGTTATGATGTGCCTGAGTGATTTTAACTTTGTTGACCTCTCTGTTTTGGAGTAGAGTGTGCAGGGTTCATTGGCAAATGCAGTCGTACTCCTTTCTTGGATGTGTTTTGTTGTGTTTAGTGCTGCCTCCTTAACTAGGCTACTGCTGCTTCAGTAACTATACCAGTGCATTTTATATGCTATGCCTGTCTCGTTTGTATTGCCTTTCACTAGAAACATGCTGATCATGCCGACAGGGCTGCCCATCTCTGTTGTGTTGATTTCTCTTTTTTGGGGGGGGAGGGGGTACAGGTTTTCTCAGGCTTGTCCAGGTAGTTCATCTTAAAGTTTGGCTAATACAGTAATTGTATTTGGAGCGAAGCTGTGTGCAGTGCTTCTGTGGTGCACTGGGTGTCTAGCTGCTACACATGTTTTACTGCAGAATGTGATCCTGTACGCTGTGGAGTATCCTAATGATGCACACGGTTGACGGTGGGTTTGCAGGAGCTGCTGCAGTATAAGATCTCGGCATGCAGACTCTTATTCTTTCACGTTATGCAAAGTGTTTATTCATACAGGATGTGTGCTTGCTGAAAAATATCCCTGCAGTTATCGTTGATATATATTCTATGTATGGGTATTTTGCATTATGTTGACTTTGTCCTCGTGCATTTTATGCACATCTGTCTGTCGTGTGATTCTGACTTAATACACTCGGTGACTGCACGTTCTGACTGCTGCCTGTTTTGCAGGGTGTTTGGCTGTGCATGGCATCTTATGTTTTCACTGTATATTGGGCGTTGGACAACTTTAACACTGCACAGTGTTCAGCGTAGCTCATTGTGAAGCATAAGTTCTAGCTGTGCGGGGCCTTGCTGCACTCATATGTAGGGTACCTGGCTGCGCTTTAGCGCGCGGGAGCGAGTGGGGTGGCAGTAAAGAAATCACTAATGTACAGAGAACAATGTTTCATTGTGCATAAAGTCGTTATTTCAGGTGCACTGTGTTTTTTATGTTGCGTTTTTTCTGTAGTGGTAGATACAACTTTGATACGTTCGTGTGAAATATGTAAAGTCGACGCTTGATGAAAGGCCATGGAGTGCTGACTGAGGTGGACCGTTACTTCATCATGATGCATTTCTTTTTTTTAAAATTATTATTAAAGATGTATAATCTCTAAATTAAAGTAGTCTCACATGATACTTAAATAAGGGACACTAGTCAGTAAACATGGTGATTGGTGAAGCATATAAATTAGGCAACAGAAAGAAGCATGGGATATGCTGCTGGGAAGAAGCATTTTCAGCACGCTAATGTTTATGCCGTGTCAGTTAATTTGGACTGATAACATTATTTGGAACAAAAGTACTAAAGAACTTATTGATTACTACAGTGTGAAAATCAAATCCCAGTGTATTACTCAGTGCAGCAGAACTGAGACGAAAAAACTATTTGCTTTCATCTACACTGGATGTAACACTTGTAACTGAATGTAACAGAAAAATAACGTTGCGAAGTCCCTTCAATGTGGCTTGCACAAATGTAACCCCTATGTATCCTGGACTTGCTGAAATATCTTTCCGTTATTTCGAATGCACTTAAAAATACAATGTTTTAAACTTCCGCTGCAGCTGCACCGATTAGAATGTATTTACCATTGTTGAAGGATGGGCATCATAGTAGTAGGCTAGTGGGCTTTTCCTAAATGTGTACAATTTTCCAATCTAAGGTGTAAAGGTAAAGTCTGCTGCCGTGTCAGACGCTTTCTGTTGCGATGCAGGAGAGTTTTGGTTAACAGGTAGTTGATGAAAAACTTAGTGAGATTTGTTATGGGCGGACTTTTTGCTGCTTGTGGACAGGGCGAAATGTGTTAAAATTTGAAAATTTTCTATGAGTCACCATGCAGAGCCAGTCTTCGTTTATGGTCTTGTTCTTTCACAAATGGAAGATGCTTCTATCTGGTTCGTGCAATTATATGTAACATACAAAGCTGTACGGGTGGACTCGCTGGTACTTCATATGCAGAGTTTCACGCCATGCAGAGTCTCGCTGTTGCATTTAACACAAGGGGTGCCCCCTCGTTGCACAATACAAGCGATGGGGTGGTTATGTGGGAGTTCTTGCAGGTGCGTGGTGTGATGCGTGTTTGTGTGCTGTCCGTTCCGCGTGGCGGGGTGACTTGGTGCGCAGTGTGCGTCTTGTCAAATTGCACAAGAGTCTCGCTGTGCAGTAACTGCTCGTTGCTCTGGTCAATCTATGACAATTACTAAACAGTGCAGCTCATAATGCTTGGGGATCGCAGGCACTGACTTGTGCCTCGCCGCTGAACCGGAGGCATCTCGCTGCCGTGCTCCGCGCCACTTCACGCTCTGCTCGCAGTCTGACAGGTAGGCTGCCTTCGCCCCGTGCTCCAGTTCAGCTTAGAGCAGCTGTTGTAGTATCTGAACAGTTTCCTTGAATGAATGTCTCCACACGCGCTGCCACGCATTGGTGGTTGTTGTGTTTTTTTTATTTTATTTTTTTATACCGAAGGTGGATTGGCTGCAGCTGTCTGCCGCGAGGCTCTCTGATTTGCCAGCTGTCCCAGCTTTCCAGGCTGCTAGTGGCTTACGTTTTTGGAGCTGTCATAAGTGTGACGCTCGGCTCTGCTGATTGGCTCCAAGGAGGGAGGGGCGGGATCTGTCAGCAGAGTGTGCCGGGGCCGGCTCAGCTGATACTATCTGCTGGTTCTTGTGAGTGGGCTCCACTCCCGGAGCCGGCGAGTGCTCTCCTGGCCGCAGCGACCTGGCCTAGAGTATCGTCCCCCAGAAGGGCCTTGTCCGCCGGCAGCAGGATGGCATGTACTAGTTAGGCTGCCGCATTGTGGCAGCGCCCCGACGACGGCCTGGGGCTGGATAATGTGCACCATCGCAGACCCAGCACAGGTGAACAAGCGGAAACTGCTTTCATTTCTATTAATAATTATTATCGGCATTCAACTTACCTGCTTACGTGTCTCGTAGTAACCGTCCGTTCAGCGCACTCACCTTTTTGAATGTAAAAATACGCAATACATGCTACTTTTCCTCTCAAATAGGTTTTCATTTTGTAAACCGATAATTCAAAACTGTTGCAATTACATTATTTGGTTTTAAATCTGGAGTTCATGTTTGTTTTTTTTTACGCTCAACTTCTCTGCTAATTGGTCCCTGGAAGTAACTTCTTCTGGAAGGCTTTAGCTGTTAAGGAATGCCATGTTACCACAATCAAGGGTGGTGTTAATAATGTGGCAAATAACACCCCCACTTGAAACTTGCTTTCATTATTTAAAAAACTCAAATTCAACCAAGCAACGTGAGATATTTCATCTATGAAATAAAGATATGTATTTAAAGGTGTATGCTTATTTCTAGCTTAACTCGTGAACCTCAACAACATTGCGTGGCGAGCTGTTTTCTGGCCAGTCATACATTGTATTTAACACTATATTATACATTACGAAAACCTGAAGTTTCTGTTTTTTCGTGCAGGGCGACTCTTGTGCTAAAAATAATTAACTGTGCCTACAAGTGAGTTTGTGAGTCTTCTAGTGGGCTGGGATATATGAGGACTTGTGTTGAGTGCTTAAGTGCAGGCTTTGTATGGTTGCACCAAGCTGTTTGGCTGGCTATTAGGACTTGTTTTGATTGTTAGTTTTTTAAACTGTCGTCTATTGGCAGGCAGTAATATTGCATTAGCAGTTACTAAAATATTTTTTCTCTGCTCCACTGCAGAACTCAATCATGCCTTTAGTCCGTGTATTGCAGGAAGACTGTCCAGAAAGGAAAATCTTCTGGGTAGAATGACAGTTTGCTGTTTCCATTTATTTACTTTAATCTTTTCCTTTTTTAAAAAATATATACACAAGGCGGTTCCAATGTTTTAGTCTTTACGCAGTAATAACTCACCAGTGCTAATGAACATTTGAATGACTCGTTACATGCGCATGTCCCACAACAATGGAAAAATGCTGTAGTTAAGCCTTTATTAAAGAAAAAAAAAAGAAAAAAAACAATCTTGACACAGCTCCACTATCTAACTATAGATAGTTGTGTCAAAAATAATAGAGAAACACAAACTCTCAGCTCTCAGGTTTTCTAGAGGAACATAGTCTTCTACATAATACCCAAATGGGATTCAGACCGCTTCACAGCACTGAAACAGCCTTGTTGGCTGTCACTGAAGACACTAGACAATGTGTGGATGCTGGCGGATATGCAGCAATCATTTTATTAGATGTAAGCGCCGCTTTTGATACAGTAGATCATAAAGTTCTTCGCAGAGCCCCTCATTTGGGAATTGAAAGTACCTGCTGTAATTGGCTTTCCTCAAATCTGAGTCAAAGAACTTTTCAAGTCCTGGATCAAACCTATTATTCTGATACCTTCCCGCTGACCTGTGGGATTCCACAGGGTTCTTCATTAAGCCCTATGCTCCAATATTTATATAGCCCCCCTGGCAAAGATTGTGGAACCCCATGGATTGTCTCTTGTGTCTTATGCTGATGACACTCAAGTGTTTTTTGTCTTTTTTCTACTGGGACCGGCTCAGATTTTAACACTCTCTCTTCATGCCTATCCAGTGTCGCTAAATGGATGGCGAACTTCAAACTCAAGTTAAATGGGGAAAAAACAGAGGTTATGTTGGTAGGACATTTTTTATGTTTGAAGCCCCTTGCCTTCGTCTCAGCTGGACTAAATGACCTTCCCTTGCCCAAAGATAATATAAAGAATCTAGGTTTTTGGCTGGACTTTCTCCTCACAATGGAATGTCACTCGAAGAAATTGGCGGCTACTTGCATTTACTTACTGAGGATCTGTAGGAAGATTTTCACATTTCTTCCCTTTGTAGCTAGGAGGCTCATTGTCCAGGCCCTGATACTGTCTCGCCTAGACTATGGGAATGTTTTGTTCTTCAGTTCTCCTTTCTATATGCTAAAGAGACTACAGGTGGTGCAGAATGCTACTGCCCGCCTTCTAGCGGGTACCCCGAGACACCACTCGGCTAAATCTGCTCTGGGTTCCCTTCACTGGCTCCCCATTGAACAGCGCATTAAATTTAAAGCCGCTTGCTACGTGCATTGTGCACTCCACAATAGGGGTCCGGCCTTTCTCAGGCATATTATAACTCCTTACAACCCTCAGAGATCACTCCGATCTTCCTCCGCTTCTTTGATCACTATACTTCGGTTTAATAAAGTGAGATGGGGAGGGAGGCCGTTTTTGCCTTCAAGGTGGGTCACCTATGGAATTCTTTACCACTAGAGCTTCGATCAGAAGACTATGAACGTCCCTTTCGTAAAAAGCTCAAGACCTTTCTTTTTCCTTTATAGCCTGTCAGCTTTATTTGTACAATGGTCCTGCATTAGCGCTGGGAGGCCTCCGGGTAGCCATGCACTCTACAGATATCTAATAATAATAAATACAACAAACCAACAATATCAATGCTCGTTTTGACATTATTTTTGTAATACTTTATTGTTGGGAGGAGCTGCACAGTCAGTGCCACAAAAATGCGCTAATAGCAAAATCATATTTTTCTAAAAGATGCACATGTAGTCTCTGGCTGTTGACATGAGCTACCTTGTGTACACATGTACTGGTGAAAGAGCAGAATAATGCCAAAGTGAAATGAGTCTGGGGCTGAAATGGGCTGATCCAGTGTGCCATGGTGTTTGCTGGTGTGGATGATTTAAAAAAACAAAACAAAAAAAAGAAAAACGGAATGATGTAGCAGCCAACAAAAATCACCTGGTTAAAAGCCCCTGTGATTATGTGTTACAATTATAGATTAAGTAAAATTAAAATGTCTTGGCAAACCACACCTAATACATGTCATCCAGTTAACTTTAACAGCTACTTTGATGTTAAATGTTGCCACGCAGTAGTTTTAAGTTGATTAATAGAAAATGCAGGCAGTGCTTTCTTTATCCCAGACCACCAGTGCATTTGTCAAATCATAATTGCTATTTTACTTCACTATATTGGAAAACCTAAAAGCTACGGGATGCAGCTAAATAATAATAAAAATAAATATAAGCTACTTGCATTTAAAAAAAAAAAAAAAAAAAAATCTCTTTATATTTCTTACTATAGTACCATGACTGTAAACAGCAGATTCGTCCTACATTCTTTTAACGGATCATTTAATCACTAGCTTATTGAGTATGCTTTCATTAAGGTGTTGAGTTGATCCATTTTTCTCCTAGATAGTGGTGACTAAGTGAGGCAAGAAATTAAAAGTAGTCTAATCTGCTGCTATTCCATTGGCCTGCTTTCTAAGTGAAGGTGACCATTTCTTGCTCCTGCTTGTAGCTGGCAAAGTTAACTCTAGGTTATACCTTTCTCGGTAGAGTAGAAATAATATTAATTACAGTCACCTGGTGGGCTTTATTTACAACAGTTTTTGTAATGACTCTTTGAACCCCACATTTGCAAATAGCTTAATTTAAAGGGATTTTAATGCCCAATGATGCCTCCTAAGTGCAACATTACCAGCCACACAAAACAACAAATTGTATTTCCTGTTGAAAATTGTAACCACTTCCTTAACCGTCCTATAATATAGACGTGAACTGTTTTCATATGATTATGGTATATGCTAACCACAAATGTTATGGATGCCAAACTCCATTTTTGCACCCAGCAGTTGTGCTGCATTTTCAATGTCCCCCCCCCGCTTTTAGCCTCCAAATAATTTTTTACAGTTTTCTTGCGATCTTGGAAAGGGCCTCTATTCAAAATGGAAGCACATTGGAGAGTGCTTTTTGTTTTAGTTTTGGATGTTTTTCCTAGCTATGTAATTTCACAGCACAATTGACTATTGTTTACAGCCAAATATGTAGCTCGATTTTTCAAACCTAGCATTGTAGGCTAATGCTTTAAGTGGCTCTTAAATGAAATGGTGATACACTTGAGAAAATTCTCATTACATTTTTTCTTTTCCCGACTTTCAACATTTTTGATGTCTTTATTGGAGATTCCTTTGCTTCAAGAAAAAAAGTCTAACCACTATTGAAAACTGGTCAGTTGTTTCTTGCTATACATTACGTTATCAGGATGTACTTTTTTACATACATCCGAGTACTAATTTTTTTTTTTTTTTCCTGAGAAAGTGGAGTAGTGCTTGGGCATAGATCTACTGTACCTGATTTCCACTTCATTCCATTCTCACCCCTTCATCTCTGCTCCAAAATAATTTAAGGAATTGCTCATCTAATGACCCTTGCTATCCACCAGAAGGTGTCCATTTCCCCATATTAATAGATGTTAACAATCCAGGGAACATTGCAGTGGACGAGAGAGAATCTCTCATGTTTTGGCTAAAACATTCCTGTCATGAATATTTAGTGTGAATCATTATTTAAAATGCTTCAAAAAGCCCTTCGTTACCAGAGTAATTGCAATATAGTCTGGGCAGGTACATAAACATAGGCAGTAGTAGTAAGTCACATAGAAAAGCCTGTCTGTGCTCTTCAATGAAAGTGTTCTTTGTTAAACAAAGTGGGTGCTTTTTGTAACGTAGGTTAATGTGAACTGACCTGTTTTCCTTTTGCGCCTTTCTCAGTGGACATGCAAGTATGAAATTGACTCTTCAAAAGTGGATAGAAAGATTCAGATCATAGGACTGCAGGTTGCTCAAAGTTCTGCTCCCAGTCTCCATTGTGATTCACATTAGACTTTCTGTGGATATTAGCTTGAATAAGCCAAACAAGGTTTCACCACGTGGTCTTCACCTCGCAAGGGAATGTGTGCGCTGTTTTTGTAAATTTTTAATCTTTTCTGATGCGTTAATGGTGTGTTTGGGTGAAGGGTCAGAGCTGATCACGGCTGAGGCTCTTAATGCAAAATGCTTCCTGAATCCATGCTATATAGTTTACATTTTTGTTTGTGTATCTGTAACCCTGTATTTAGTCCCACCTCTCCTCTATATGTTCTTTAATCTTTGGCCAGGTTATGTTTCACCCTCTACATTACTTTGAGTGCTCTAATGATTATTTGCAGACCGCTGAGTACAGTCCTTTTGTGTTGGTCAAGGTGATGTTTCTCCTATCTGTACCAGGGCAGTGGAATAAAAAAAAAATATCTACTGGTCCATGTGACAGGTCGCTTCTTAAATCTAATTGTCCTGTAAATAAAATCTACTTGTCCCTTTGGTGCCATGTAGCGCAGCGACAAATTATGACAGCAATCTCATTATGTAAGAACTCTAATAATAACCTCTCTGATTATGCCAGGGCTAATAAAGACCTACTATGGTAGTTTCCTTTATTTTGCCACCTTTCCACAGATCAACATACTTGGGCTGGAGGAACTAGTAAGTAATAGTTCCAAGGCTGGAATGCCTTTAAGTCTGTGGAAACCTACTAACTTGCATGTTTAAAGGATTTTTACCAGCTCTTTAATCTTTTCTGATACGGAGAGAGTGGAAATGTACTACGAACAAGGGCAGAAGTAGAAGTTCTTCCGGGATTGGTAAAAAAGTGGTTGGAGGGAAAGTGACCTTGTAAATGCTCAATAGACTTTCGCTTTAGGGGAACACATGCAAATTTGCTCATGCTAAAATACAGTTCACAAATATTTTCTAGGAGTACAATCTTCTTGTCTATGCTTCTAAATTCATGAAAGCCACTAATGGTAAAGACATATGCCATGGGTGCAGTTTTGTAACTTTCATTAAGAATTGGACACCTAATTTTGTCTGGCATTAACCAAGACATCTTGTTTTTATGAAAATTCTATTTCGCTCTCTCTATTGTCTGGCTTTACTGTGAGTGATAGCATTCTACTCTTCCACAAGCAGCATATTGGCACGCTAAGCAGTTTTGTTTATTGCAAGGAACCACTGTGGCAATGTGTGCTTTCTGAGATCAAAAAACATTTTTCACTTTTTGACAATGTTGGTTACAATGGTGAGGGCCTGGTAGTCCCCACAACAATAAAGTGTTATAAAAGCCATGTCAAAAAAAGGCAAGCATTGACAAAACAGAATGACCATGAATGTCAGATTGGATGGCTTTGCCTGTTTATTTTGATGTGTCCTATAATCTTATAGAAAATGCTTACACTGATTTTTCCATTATGAATATTTTTTTGAAATATTAGAATGCATCAACACTCTTGCTAAATGCTTCAAAGAAATAGTATCTAAAATTTCACAGTAATTTAAGAAAACCTTTTTTTTTTTATTTGCATTTTTTCCCTGAACATTTTATTTTGAAAGCAAAAAATCATCAATCTTGCTTACAAGCTTCTGCAAACATTTGCATCTGATCAGAGCCTTCTAGGGGCATTATACATAGCCACATACTAAACTTTACAAACGTGTATGTACACTTTTTAGTTAGACCACGCAAGCACTCTGACCTGCTGGAATCTGTCTCTGGGCTTTTAACCACGCCCACCGCACGCCCATCACTATCACTCGTTTGTGGTCTTGCCTTTCAAAATTCCCTTATTATTGCTAAATGCTTTAAGTTTGTCTCTCCTTGGGGCGGTTTGGTTACCGCCTTGGACACTGTCCCTGCTACACGCATAATTGCACTTTTGCCGATATGTTTGACTGAGAGCGAACTTCTTTTTCCTTTTGTGTCTCTCCTTTACACTCATGGCAGCTGTGGCGCCTTGAATTGGCTCGCTTATGTCAACTGCTCTACTTTCATTTTCAATTTGTGCTGCAGGAGGTTGGGCCTACCTGTCCAATGACAAAATAAATATGAAAACATGTTGTCCTTGACCCCAAACAAACTGTAATGGGTGACAGATAATACGAATTCCAAACCCTTGCTCTAATTTGGTGGAATACAGTGCGCTAAAAGGACCATGAAGCTAGCAGTAGAGCTATAATATGTCTAATAGATGCTGCGTTCAGTATTTCTTGCAGCTGGGGTTGTGGAAATTTTATATAAGGGGTGCATTGCAGAACTGGATTTCTGTTTCAGCGAATGCTGCACTGGTCTCCCATTCCTTCAGTGCTTCAACTGCCAAGCAAATCCCAATGACACTGAGAACCGTAAAATAGTAATGGAACAGGGGTACCTTAACCCCTTCGCTGCCAGGCCTTTTCCCCCTCCTGTGCCGAGCCTTTTTTTGGCTATTTGGAGCAGTTCGCGCTTAGGCCCTCATAACTTTTTGTTCACATAAGCTACCCATGCCAAATTTGCGTCCTTTTTTTCCAACATCCTAGGGATTCTAGAGGTACCCAGACTTTGTGGGTTCCCCAGAAGGAGGCCAAGAAATTAGCCAAAAAACAGTGAAAATTTCATTTTTTTAAAAAAAATTGGAAAAATGGGCTGCAGAAGAAGGCTTGTGGTTTTTTCCCTGAAAAGGGCATCAACAAAGGGTTTGCGGTGATAAAATCACCAGCTTCCCAGCTTTCAGGAACAGGCAGACTTGAATCAGAAAACCCAATTTTTCAACCCAATTTTGGCATTTTACTGGGACATACCCCATTTTTACGATTTTTTGTGCTTTCAGCCTCCTTCCAGTCAGTGACAGAAATGGGCATGAAACCAACGCTGGATCCCATAAACCGCAACATTTCTGAAAAGTAGACAAAATTCTGAATTCAGCAAGGGGTAATTTGTGTAGATCCTACAAGGGTTTCCTACAGAAAATAGCAACTGAAAAAGAAAAATATTGAAATTGAGGTGAAAAAAACATCAATTTTTCTCTAAGTTTTACTCTGTAACTTTTTCCTGCAATGTCAGATTTTCGAAAGCAATATACCGTTACGTCTGCTGGACTCATCTGGTTGCGGGGATATATAGGGCTTGTAGGTTCATCAAGAACTCTAGGTACCCAGAGCCAATAAATGACCTGCACCCTGCAGTGGGTTTTCATTCTATGCCGGGTATACAGCAATTCATTTGCTGAAATATAAAGAGTAAAAAATAGCTATCAAGAAAACCTTTGTATTTCCAAAATGGGCACAAGATAAGGTGTTGAGAAGCAGTGGTTATTTGCACATCTCTGAATTCCGGGCTGCCCATACTAGCATGTGAATTACCGGGCATTTCTCAAATAGACGTCTTTTTTACACACTGTCTTACATTTGGAAGGGAAAAATGTAGAGAAAGACAAGGGGCAATAACACTTGTTTTGCTATTCTATGTTCCCCCAAGTCTCCCGATAAAAATGATACCTCACTTGTGTGGGTAGGCCTAGCGCCCGCGACAGGAAACGCACCAAAGCGCAGCGTGGACACATCACAGAAAACAGACCTGTTTTTAGCAAAGTGCCTACCTGTAGATTTTGGCCTCTAGCTCAGCCGCCACCTAGGGAAACCTACCAAACCTGTGCATTTCTGAAAACTAGAGACCTAGGGGAATCCAAGATGGGGTGATTTGTGTGGCTCGGACCAGGTTCTGTTACCCAGAATCCTTTGCAAACCTCAAAATTTGGCTAAAAAAACACATGTTCCTCACATTTCTGTGGCAGAAAGTTCTGGAATCTGAGAGGAGCCACAAATTTCCTTCCACCCAGCGTTCCCCCACGTCTCCCGATAAAAATGATACCTCACTTGTGTGGGTAGGCCTAGCGCCCGCGACAGGAAACACCCCAAAGCGCAATGTGGACACATCACAGAAAACAGACCTGTTTTTAGCAAAGTGCCTACCTGTAGATTTTGGCCTCTAGCTCAGCCGCCACCTAGGGAAACCTACCAAACCTGTGCATTTCTGAAAACTAGAGACCTAGGGGAATCCAAGATGGGGTGATTTGTGTGGCTCGGACCAGGTTCTGTTACCCAGAATCCTTTGCAAACCTCAAAATTTGGCTAAAAAAACACATGTTCCTCACATTTCTGTGGCAGAAAGTTCTGGAATCTGAGAGGAGCCACAAATTTCCTTCCACCCAGCGTTCCCCCACGTCTCCCGATAAAAATGATACCTCACTTGTGTGGGTAGGCCTAGCGCCCGCGACAGGAAACACCCCAAAGCGCAATGTGGACACATCACAGAAAACAGACCTGTTTTTAGCAAAGTGCCTACCTGTAGATTTTGGCCTCTAGCTCAGCCGCCACCTAGGGAAACCTACCAAACCTGTGCATTTCTGAAAACTAGAGACCTAGGGGAATCCAAGATGGGGTGATTTGTGTGGCTCGGACCAGGTTCTGTTACCCAGAATCCTTTGCAAAGCTCAAAAATTGGCTAAAAAAACACATGTTCCTCACATTTCTGTGGCAGAAAGTGCTGGAATCTGAGAGGAGCCACAAATGTCCTTCCACCCAGCGTTCCCCCACGTCTCCCGATAAAAATGATACCTCACATGTGTGGGTAGGCCTAGCGCCCGCGACAGGAAACGCCCCAAAGCGCAACGTGGACACATCACAGAAAACAGACCTGTTTTTAGCAAAGTGCCTACCTGTAGATTTTGGCCTCTAGCTCAGCCGCCACCTAGGGAAACCTACCAAACCTGTGCATTTCTGAAAACTAGAGACCTAGGGGAATCCAAGATGGGGTGATTTGAGTGGCTCGGACCAGGTTCTGTTACCCAGAATCCTTTGCAAAGCTCAAAAATTGGCTAAAAAAACACATGTTCCTCACATTTCTGTGGCAGAAAGTTCTGGAATCTGAGAGGAGCCACAAATTTCCTTCCACCCAGCGTTCCCCCACGTCTCCCGATAAAAATGATACCTCACTTGTGTGGGTAGGCCTAGCGCCCGCGACAGGAAACACCCCAAAGCGCAATGTGGACACATCACAGAAAACAGACCTGTTTTTAGCAAAGTGCCTACCTGTAGATTTTGGCCTCTAGCTCAGCCGCCACCTAGGGAAACCTACCAAACCTGTGCATTTCTGAAAACTAGAGACCTAGGGGAATCCAAGATGGGGTGATTTGTGTGGCTCAGACCAGGTTCTGTTACCCAGAATCCTTTGCAAAGCTCAAAAATTGGCTAAAAAAACACATGTTCCTCACATTTCTGTGGCAGAAAGTGCTGGAATCTGAGAGGAGCCACAAATGTCCTTCCACCCAGCGTTCCCCCACGTCTCCCGATAAAAATGATACCTCACATGTGTGGGTAGGCCTAGCGCCCGCGACAGGAAACGCCCCAAAGCGCAACGTGGACACATCACAGAAAACAGACCTGTTTTTAGCAAAGTGCCTACCTGTAGATTTTGGCCTCTAGCTCAGCCGCCACCTAGGGAAACCTACCAAACCTGTGCATTTCTGAAAACTAGAGACCTAGGGGAATCCAAGGAGGGGTGACTGGCGGGGCTCGGACCAGGTTCTGTTACCCAGAATCCTTTGCAAAGCTCAAAAATTGGCTAAAAAAACACATGTTCCTCACATTTCTGTGGCAGAAAGTTCTGGAATCTGAGAGGAGCCACAAATTTGATTCCACCCAGCGTTCCCCCACGTCTCCCGATAAAAATGATACCTCACTTGTGTGGGTAGGCCTAGCGCCCGCGACAGGAAACGCCCCAAAGCGCAACGTGGACACATCACAGAAAACAGACCTGTTTTTAGCAAAGTGCCTACCTGTAGATTTTGGCCTGTAGCTCAGCCGCCACCTAGGGAAACCTACCAAACCTGTGCATTTCTGAAAACTAGAGACCTAGGGGAATCCAAGGAGGGGTGACTGGCAGGGCTCGGACCAGGTTCTGTTACCCAGAATCCTTTGCAAAGCTCAAAAATTGGCTAAAAAAACACATGTTCCTCACATTTCTGTGGCCGAAAGTTCTGGAATCTGGGAGGAGCCACAAATTTCCTTCCACCCAGCGTTCCCCCAAGTCTCCCGATAAAAATGATACCTCACTTGTGTGGGTAGGCCTAGCGCCCGCGACAGGAAACGCCCCAAAGCGCAACGTGGACACCACCAAAATTTTGGAAGAAAACAGACCTGTTTTTAGCGAAGTGCCTACCTGTAGATTTTGGCCTGTAGCTCAGCCGCCACCTAGGGAAACCTACCAAACCTGTGCATTTCTGAAAACTAGAGACCTAGGGGAATCCAAGGAGGGGTGACTGGCGGGGCTCGGACCAGGTTCTGTTACCCAGAATCCTTTGCAAAGCTCAAAAATTGGCTAAAAAAACACATGTTCCTCACATTTCTGTGGCAGAAAGTTCTGGAATCTGAGAGGAGCCACAAATTTCCTTCCACCCAGCGTTCCCCCACGTCTCCCGATAAAAATGATACCTCACTTGTGTGGGTAGGCCTAGCGCCCGCGACAGGAAACGCCCCAAGCGCAACGTGGACACATCACAGAAAACAGACCTGTTTTTAGCGAAGTGCCTACCTGTAGATTTTGGCCTCTAGCTCAGCCGCCACCTAGGGAAACCTACCAAACCTGTGCATTTCTGAAAACTAGAGACCTAGGGGAATCCAAGGAGGGGTGACTGGCGGGGCTCGGACCAGGTTCTGTTACCCAGAATCCTTTGCAAAGCTCAAAAATTGGCTAAAAAAACACATGTTCCTCACATTTCTGTGGCAGAAAGTTCTGGAATCTGAGTGGAGCCACAAATTTCCTTCCACCCAGCGTTCCCCCAAGTCTCCCGATAAAAATGATACCTCAGTTGTGTGGGTGGGCCAGGTGCCTCCAACAGAATAAGGCCCAAAACTTGTAGAGATACAGGGGATAGTACTGCGAGTTTATAAGGACATATTCTTTTATACATCTTTAGACTGACTCTGCTTTGGGGACCCACATACGTGAGGTGTCATTTTATTTGGGAGACTGAGGGGAACACTGGGGAGTAGGAATTTTGTGCTGGAGTGGTGATCGTACGAAGAAAAGTCAGGAAAATATGCTTTTTTTTAAGCACATTTTGAGGTTTACAGAGGAGTCTGGGTAAGAAAATGTTGGGGGATCCACGCAAGCCACTCCTCCCTAGACTCCTTGGGGTGTCTAGTTTTAAAAAATGTCTGGGTTTGGTAGGTCTCCCTAGATGAAGGCCGCACACAGGACCAAAAACATAGGTGCCCTCTCCCCCCCCAAACACAGGTAGTTTTGTAATATATCGTTTTGATGTGCCCACATACGTCCGTGATGTGCCAAACACTAAAATTTTGAAAAGAAACACACTTAGGTTATGTGAAAAAGACCCCTCACCCACCAACCAAGTTGGTGGCATGCTTCATCATCGGGGTCCCACCTGAGGCACCTAGCGTGTCATAGGTGTGCTGCGACGCCTGATTACAGCGGAGCAGGTTTGGTCATTTTTACCACACATACTGGTTGGATTTGGCACGAGGGTGAGTGATGGTTCAGTGGATCAAATTTTACTAACAAGAGCTTTCACAAAAATGAAAAGCACTGTTAGTAACTGAAAGGCAAAAAACTGAACCAATGACTCACAGCTTGTGAGCTGTAAAGCCGCGACAAGGCACCAACCGCTTTACAGTCCATTCACACAACTTTCATACATGACACACACAAGGCCATTCACACCGCCAGCCACGGGCCCAGCACATTACAACACTCACATCGACAGACAGCGCCACTCAAGGGCCCATCACTTACATACGCCCACATGCCTGATACAACAATCACACCAGCTGATGGGAGTGTGTGGACTGGTGTTTGGCTTGCAGTGTGTTGCAGTAGCCAACATCAAGTCAATATGTACAGTCTCAGCCAAGCCCCACTCCACACACAATGGCATCATATTTTTTTTTTTTTTAACAGAGGAACCCCTAACTAAGTAGAAAGAATTACAAAACAACAAACACAAAAGCTCTAACTAACAACATGACAGAAATGCTAACCATGAAACTAAACACATGAAAATACAAAACAGACATGAGTTTACACTCATGGTTGTTCCCAGAAATTCTTCTGGGTGTGGTAATTCTTAAAACAAGCACCGACACACAGCCCAGGCTTTGAAGGACAATCTGGGCAGTACATTCGAGACTCCCTCCGGATACCTCTTCGAAAACACACTCTACATTTCTTAGCTGGAAAGTCTTTTTTGGGTGTGGGAGGAATGTGCTCAGCAAAGTGGCGATCTTTCAATCTAGCCACATCCTCCACCACTGCTTCTCTAGGAACTCTGGCCTGTTCCACCACAATAAGGCTCTCTATCACTGACTCCTGAAATTTCACAAATGTCATCTTTGAGTCTGGAGACCTATCCCTAAACACAATAAAAGCATTGAAGGTTGCTAAGTGGAAGAGGTGAAGTGCAAAGCATTGAAGGTTGCTAAGTGGAAGAGGTGAAGTGCTAACTTCTTATACCAAACATAAGACTTACGAATAGCAGTATAAGGTTCCAACCTCTGGTCAACTCTATCTACACCTCCCATGTGCTTATTATAATCTAAAATGCACACAGGTTTGCGCACTTCAGCAACCTGGCCCCAAACAGTCACAGGGGAAGTACTCTCATCATGGATGGTACTTAGCATGTAGACATCCCTCTTGTCTGAAAATTTCAAAGCTAGCAGCTCCTCGTTCCGCAAGGCACAGCACTGTCCCCTCTCAAGTTTTTTACAGACAAGCTCCCTTGGATAGCCTTTCCGGTTAGAACGGATTGTGCCACAAGCAACTGTGTCCACTCTAAACAATTCCTTGAACAACTGCACACCAGTGTAGAAGTTATCTACATACAAATGGTGACCTTTGTTGAACAGTCGTCTACCAAGATCCCACACTATTTTCTCAGTAACTCCAAAAGTGGGAGGACAACCAGGGGGGTCAATATTGGAATCCCTACCAGTGTACACACGGAAACTATACACATATCCTGTCCTACTTTCAGACAGCATATACAATTTAATTCCATATCGTGCCCTTTTGCTAGGAATGTACTGCCTAAAAACCAAACGACCCTTGAAGAGGACCAAAGACTCGTCCACACTTATCTCTTTGCCTGGAACATAGACCTCCGAAAACCGATCTACAAAATGATCAAGGACAGGCCTAATCTTAAAAAGACGGTCAGAATCTGGGTGATCTCGTGGCAAGGCTAATGCATTGTCAACAAAATGCAGCATCCTAAGAAGAAGCAAATACCGATTACGACTCATGGTAGCTGGAAATATAGCTGTTGCCATCAAGGGACTAGTAGACCAATAAGAAGCCAGTGACGGCTTCCTTATCAACCCCATCAAAAAAGTCAAACCCAAAAACTTTTTTAGCTCCTCCAAATTTGTGGGAATCCACTGGGCAGCTCTAGAGTGTGGCCTAAGTCTAGCAGCGTTGTCCCTCAAATGCTGCTCCGCATACAAATTAGTCTGCTCAACAATCTCTTCCAAAAACACATCATCCATGAATAACTCAAAGAAATTGATAGGCATAAAGTTCTCTGTATTGGCGTTACACCCCGGGAGACCAGTAAAGGCAGGCAACTCTGGCTGCTCCATGTTTGGGGCAACCCAGACATCAGGTCTTCTAACGGGAAACCTTTCAGCCCCAGGTTGCTGCACTATTGGCACATCAATGTCCTCCTCTAAAACAGAACCTTCATCTGCACTGAGTGTGGCTTCATCATCAGAAGATTCCCCTCCAACAGAAACATCACTGCCAGAATCTCTGACTTCCTCCTCTGCCTCAGATGCAGAGTCCGTCTCATAGTCATGATCAGACTGTGACTCAAAAAGCATACCAACCACCTGCTGAGCGGTCATCCTGCGGCTAGCCATGATCTCTCCTGCTAAAATTAACTGGACAAATTCACCACCAACAACCAGCACTGTGTAAGACAAGTAACAAAGTGTAGCTTTGTTAGTAAGAGTTACAAACTCAAAAACTATACCGCTCACTTGCCTGAAAAAGCTTGATTCACCAGCAACTACACAGCAATCACCAATGATATCCCACTAAAAAGAAAGAAAGAAAGGCAAATTAGAAATAAGACACAACAAATATCATTGTGCACAAACCTAAGGACAATTTCACACACAATCCTGCATTTAGTACACCCCCTACAAACATGTCATTCATGCATGGCAACAATACTCCTTTGGAGTAAATTGTTTTTACTTACCTAAAACATGCAACTGTGCAAACTGCAGGTCAACCACCGCCAAAACCGCAAGGAGCCACAGCAAATAAAGCAAAAGCTTTGAACTAGAACAAAAAGGAGGAAAACATTTTTTATCACAAATGCAAAGACTTCTTCAGTTGACAAACACCCCACCATCAAACATTTTAGAAATTGGTGCCTAAGTGGATTCTGTCATAGGGGCAGATGGGCCTACTAAAAAAATAGGCCTGTCTGCCCCAAGGAAGCCAGAAAATACCTTTAGTACTGTGTCCCCATGGAGAGCGACCCTTGCCAAAGCGGACAGCCCTCAAACAAAAAAAAACAAAAAAAACACACACAACACTATCCCTGGTGCCTAAGTGGCTTCTGCCCCCTTGGGGGCAGGTGGGCCTAAGAAAATAGGCCCATCTGCCCCCAGGGGGTGTAGAAATGGCCAACAGGTCAATGCCCCCCTTGGGGGGGCGCCCCGTGACCAAGGGGACGCCCCCCCACAAAAATAAACACATAAAAAAAAATCCCTGGCGTTCTAGTGGTTTCTGCCCCCCTTGGGGGCAGATCAGCCTAAAAATAATAGGCTGATCTGTCTCCAAGGGGTGCAGAAATGGCCTGGGTACATGTGCCCCCAAAGTGGGGGGCGACCCTTGCCCAAGCCCCCCCCCATCCACTAACACACACACACACACACACACTATCCCTGGTGTCTACGTGGCTTCTGCCCCCCTTGGGGGCAGGTGGGTCTAGAAAAATAGGCCCATCTGCCCCCAGGGGGGGCAGAAATGGCCAACAGGTCAATGCCCCCCTTGGGGGGGCGCCCCGTGCCCGAGGGGACGCCCCCCCACAAAAATAAACACATAAAAAAAAATCCCTGGCGTTCTAGTGGTTTCTGCCCCCCTTGGGGGCAGATCAGCCTAAAAATAATAGGCTGATCTGTCTCCAAGGGGTGCAGAAATGGCCTGGGTACATGTGCCCCCAAAGTGGGGGGCGACCCTTGCCCAAACCCCCCCCCATCCACTAACACACACACACACACACACTATCCCTGGTGTCTACGTGGCTTCTGCCCCCCTTGGGGGCAGGTGGGTCTAGAAAAATAGGCCCATCTGCCCCCAGGGGGGGCAGAAATGGCCAACAGGTCAATGCCCCCCTTGGGGGGGCGCCCCGTGCCCGAGGGGACGCCCCCCCACAAAAATAAACACATAAAAAAAAATCCCTGGCGTTCTAGTGGTTTCTGCCCCCCTTGGGGGCAGATCAGCCTAAAAATAATAGGCTGATCTGTCTCCAAGGGGTGCAGAAATGGCCTGGGTACATGTGCCCCCAAAGTGGGGGGCGACCCTTGCCCAAGCCCCCCCCCCATCCACTAACACACACACACACACACACTATCCCTGGTGTCTACGTGGCTTCTGCCCCCCTTGGGGGCAGGTGGGTCTAGAAAAATAGGCCCATCTGCCCCCAGGGGGGGCAGAAATGGCCAACAGGTCAATGCCCCCCTTGGGGGGGCGCCCCGTGCCCAAGGGGACGCCCCCCCACAAAAATAAACACATAAAAAAAAAACCCTGGCGTTCTAGTGGTTTCTGCCCCCCTTGGGGGCAGATCAGCCTAAAAATAATAGGCTGATCTGTCTCCAAGGGGTGCAGAAATGGCCTGGGTACATGTGCCCCCAAAGTGGGGGGCGACCCTTGCCCAAGCCCCCCCCCATCCACTAACACACACACACACACACACACTATCCCTGGTGTCTACGTGGCTTCTGCCCCCCTTGGGGGCAGGTGGGTCTAGAAAAATAGGCCCATCTGCCCCCAGGGGGGGCAGAAATGGCCAACAGGTCAATGCCCCCCTTGGGGGGGGCGCCCCGTGCCCGAGCGGACGCCCCCCCACAAAAATAAACACATAAAAAAAAATCCCTGGCGTTCTAGTGGTTTCTGCCCCCCTTGGGGGCAGATCAGCCTAAAAATAATAGGCTGATCTGTCTCCAAGGGGTGCAGAAATGGCCTGGGTACATGTGCCCCCAAAGTGGGGGGCGACCCTTGCCCAAGCCCCCCCCCATCCACTAACACACACACACACTATCCCTGGTGTCTACGTGGCTTCTGCCCCCCTTGGGGGCAGGTGGGTCTAGAAAAATAGGCCCATCTGCCCCCAGGGGGGGCAGAAATGGCCAACAGGTCAATGCCCCCCTTGGGGGGGCGCCCCGTGCCCAAGGGGACGCCCCCCCACAAAAATAAACACATAAAAAAAAAAACCCTGGCGTTCTAGTGGTTTCTGCCCCCCTTGGGGGCAGATCAGCCTAAAAATAATAGGCTGATCTGTCTCCAAGGGGTGCAGAAATGGCCTGGGTACATGTGCCCCCAAAGTGGGGGGCGACCCTTGCCCAAGCCCCCCCCCCATCCACTAACACACACACACACACTATCCCTGGTGTCTACGTGGCTTCTGCCCCCCTTGGGGGCAGGTGGGTCTAGAAAAATATGCCCATCTGCCCCCAGGGGGGGGCAGAAATGGCCAACAGGTCAATGCCCCCCTTGGGGGGGCGCCCCGTGCCCATGGGGACGCCCCCCCACAAAAATAAACACATAAAAAAACATCCCTGGCGTTCTAGTGGTTTCTGCCCCCCTTGGGGCAGATCAACCTAAAAATAATAGGCTGATCTGCCCTCAAGGGGGGCAGAAATGGCCCTAAAAGACATGCCCCCCAAAGGGGAGCGACCCTTGCCCAAGGGGGCGCCCCCCCCCATCCACTACACACACAATCCCTGGTGCCTAAGTGGCTTCTGCCCCCCTTGGGGGCAGATGGACCTAAAAAAAATAGGCCGATCTGCCCCCAAGGGGGGCAGAAATGGCCAACAGTTCTCTGCCCCCTTGGGGGGGGCGCCCCTTGCCCAAGGGGGCACCCCCTCCCAACATACCTGCACAGAAAATATAATTCCCTGGTGATCCAGTGGTTTCTGCCCCCCTTGGGGGCAGATCCGCCTAAAAAGTAGGCCAATCTGCCCCCAAGGGGGGCAGAAATGGCCGTAACTAATTGCCCCCACAAGGGGAGCGACCCTTGCCCAAGGGGCCGCTCCCCGCCAGCAAGAAACACGAGCAAACAACAAAAAAAAAAAATCCCTGGTGTCTAGTGGGCATTCCTGCTGCCCGATCGCAATGCGATCGGGCAGCAGGAATGCTCAAAGAGACACCGGGGGAAAGGAAAAGCCTTTCCTTTCCCCCGGTGCCTCTTTAGCCCAAACCCCCCACCCACCGGGAAGAGGAACTCACCTCTTTCCTCGTCGCCGCACAGGAAGCAAATGGCTTCCTGTGCGGCGAAATCCCCATAATGAAGTCAGCGCGCGATCGCGCGCTGACGTCATTATGGGGGGGGTGGGGGGGTCGGGGGTGGAAGGGGAAGGGCTTCCCCTTCCATCCCTGACTTTGGGGGGGTGGGGGGAAGCACACAGAGGGAGCGAGAGCGCTCCCTCTGGGCTGTGTGCCGAGGACGTAGTGGTTACGTCCTCGGCACAGCAGCACTGTGCCGCGGGACGTAACCACTACGTCCGCGGCACAGAAGGGGTTAATTGAATCTCTCCCAGTAGCAACGGGACATGTGTTCTTTCCTCCTGCAATGACCAGAGCTGAATAATGGGTAACTTCAGATGACAGTCGCTCATCATAGGTTGATTTTAGGGCTTGCCTTTAGATCAGCATTAAATTATTTGTTGGAGCCTATTGCCATCAGCACCAATACTTAGAGCTTGCTTCAATCAGCCCATTGCTGGCTTTCTTATCAATCTCAGTTGCTTGCTTTGTTGTTCATAGCTTTCCTCCTGCTCTTGTGGTGTTTCCCCCTCGTATAGCTTCTTTATCGCCATCCCAGAACCTTTTGTGTCTCCTCCCTCTTCTTACCCCCCCCCCCCCCACACCTTTTTAACCTGGTAATTAACTAAAATTGGGATTCCCTGTAGGTGTGTGGAATTTTATAAAATATCTCCTTGTGTAAGTGACGGAATGCTTCAGAAATGTTTGTCCTGTAGATCAGTGTTTCCCAACCTTTTGTGGACCCTCACTTAATCATTACTGGAACCCAGGGACCCCCAGTGAATCATTACTGAAAGCTGGGGACCTAATCTGTTAATATTATTTAATTTCCTAAGCAGACGCAGACCCCCTGAGGAGGCTTCATGGACCCCCAAACCACAGGTTGGGAACCACTGCTGTAGAGAGTTTAATTTTGTTCATTATTGGTGCCATTCAGTGAGGAGACAAACTGTGGCAGCATGATAATAGCTTCTATGACTATGTTGGAGCTTGTTTTATATTCGAGTTTGGACATGAGCAACACTCTTTGCCACTTGTCTGCATTCAGGGACTAAAAGTAGAGAGGACTTGGTAGAAATCCAGGATTGGAATACCCTAGGGGTATCTGCACACATCTTTGAAGAGTAACTTCTCTTAATCCCTTTAAACACAGGAAAAGGTTGAAAATTGACTCCTGAAAAGGCAGGAGTAAAACTGTTCTAGGGGAGCGTGGGGTGAAGGATGTGTAGGAAAAACGAATTTGCTATTGTTGCGCAAATATAGATGTACATTTACATACTTGAGAATGGGATTCAATAAATTTGACTAGTACTACTATTTTCAGGTCATCCAATTCTGTAGACTATGAATTTGTGAAGTCCGAAATCTACACCAGCACAAATATACCTGCAGCCTTTGTGACATTCTTTAAGAACCCCTATTTTTCATGTTTATACATCTCTCTCTCTCTCTCTCTCTCTCTCTCTCTATATATATATATATATATATATATATATATATATATATATATATATATATATATATATATATATACACACACACACGTAATCGGGAAGCATTTTGGAGAGCCGCAAGTTGTTAATCGATTACACGCTTTTATACTGAATCCAATTTCAGTGAAGAAAATTGACCTCATAGCATTTTCTATGAACACTCACCTAACAGTAAAGGTTTCGTATTAATGAACTATGCTTACAAGTTTGAACAGTTTATATATGCGGATACAAGCCTTGCCTAGTCGCATACAATACACTATCACAGATTCATATTGTGATACTTTAGAAAGGCAGTCAAATGGTTTGTGTTACAGGGGTTTGGTCTTTCTTGTCTAGTGGACAAAATGAACGTGAACCTGTTTTGCCCTAGACCCCATACAATATGTTCTGGCTGTCGAGCGATAAGATATCAACACCCTTGCCCTGGATTTAATTTATGCATTAAAGTAAAATCATTCGGAAGAGGTCTGCTGGGTATTATGAGAGCTCTTTCTCCTTGAAAGGTTCATAGTTTTCACTATGTCCTTTCGTTTGGTTATCATTTAAGTAGGCTACATTCGGTATTCTTTTCACACACACTAAACTGCCACAAGGCGATTGTGAAAAGCTAGTAATTGACCCTTTGGTCTACTCAAGTTTAGAGTAGATTTCGGTCTTTCCTCTGATTCCTAAAGAATCCCCGGAATACCACTGACAAGGTCCTGCAATCTCGATTGTTTTGAAGCACTGCAAAGCACAAAATTAGACATGCCGCATATCTACAGGGTGAAGTACCCCGAAGGAGCAAATGTGGAAATATACGTTTGCATATTTTTCCATAGATGAACTATTTTGGGTGCTTCAGTGCAGATGAACAACTATGAACTAAAATATACCCGCCCAGATAGACGCATAACCCACACAAAATTCATTAGTGGCTGTTTCACAAAATAGAGAAAAAAAGCTTGAACCCAAGCTTTATTTGTAGAATTGAAACACACACGAGTTCTTGTGAATTACAGAGGTGGTGTTCCATCTGGTTACAGCAAAGCGTGAGACCCTGGTGCTAGTTTAGCTTTATGAAATTAGAAGTTTTAAAATGAATAGTCTTAATTTACACCCTTCTCCTAAATAGCTTTTCGAGAAAAGCTGGTGATGATGTTTACAGGACTGAGGTTCTGCTTCAGGCCGGGGAAGCAGCATGATGAAAATGTTTTAGAAGACCTACTGCTCAGGCATCTACAATTTTCACTTGTATGAACTAACTCTACTTTTTTGTATGATGCTTACTTCCACAGTTTTTGCCGTTTCTGAGAGGTGGTTTAGTTGTAATTAACAAGCGCTTAACTACCTTGACTGCTTACTGTAGATATCGACTGAAGTGTGTGCTTCCTGCTGTCATTCTTTCATTCGTCAGTGTCCAGCGAGCGCCCATTTCCGAGTTTATGGTCTCCTATTAAATGTAAAATTTAGATTTTTCTTCACCTGTGTTCTTGGAGGCAAAATACTATTTGGGGCAGTTATAATATGTAATATTGCACATATGCGTTAGTAAGAGTTATACAGTTGCATGTATGCAGCCGCCTGTTCAAGTCCCAGAGCATGCTCGATTGGTTGCCATTCGGGAAGCATAACGTAGGTGTTTTTTCAGTAATTCACCGCTTCTATTAAGTTTGTAATGTATCAGAAAAGGGTTTCTGGTGCGCTCCGTACTGACATCTGCAGTTCTCTTTGGTGCACATTTTCCTCTCTATCATTGTAATCCAGCACAATTATAAAAATCTTGATAAGATATATTCTCTCGTTATTTCTCTTTGTGATGGAAATCTACAAGTAAAGTTATTATCATTATATAGTGCATAGGTACCCACCAAGGGTTTCCCAGCGCTTAGACAAAAGCAAGAACTAGCCAGAGATGGAAAACAGATGATAACAACTCAGTTTCCGTACCACTTCACCTTCTCGGCACAGCTTGGGGCTTTCTTTCTCTGCCAATATTTGCATGTATTTAGGAGTTGTGTTTAGTGATACGTGTCACATGGACCACTTCCGAGTGCTAAATGCAGACTAAATAAGACTGTATGTGGTTCACAGTCTACAAATGAGAGGCCAGTTAGGCATGTAGGATTAACCTAGTTCTGGTGTTCTTCGAACCCTCCTGTGACAGACTTAATTGAAAGCTTGTTTGCAGAGGTAGGTTTTCACAAGTTTTCTAAACTGCCTCTCACCAGTTTTTGAAGGTACCCTTGGCCTTTTTGCCAAAGGATGCTTAGGGGCATAATGTGGAGTATTTTGGACCTGATCCCATATTTAATGCTAAGTCAGTAGAAGCCTTTTAAGTCTGGCTTAACGTGGCTACTCTTCTGTTCAAAGGATGGTCTAGCTGGTTGATTAGATGCTCTATACCTGCCGGCAAACATAAGGAGACCAGAATAGACTACATTACAGCAGTCCAGTTGGATCAAGATAAACACACTTAGGTCTGTTCAGTGGTCAGTTTAGCAGAAAGGCTTGATTCTGCGGAGGAACTGCCATTACACATGTTTTTCTATGCATTGATTTGTTGAGTTGATGTTGGAGCAGTAAATGACCCTCCAGATTTTTGACGTGGTGGGAAAATGAGGTGACCTATTCCTAAATTCTGAACTGATCCCTCAGATGTCTGGTACTAGTGTCTTTAATTCGTTCAAGTAAGATATCTTTACGATTTCCTGAAATTGACATGGTCTTGGTGCTAAACAATGCTGGTATGCTTCTCTGTAAAATTCTCTAGGCAGATGTTATGTGTGACTTCCACATACATATGGAATGTGTCTTGATGAAAGTAAAGTGAGCCTTTTGGGGACAGGGTTTCTAGGTGTTAAAAGGTAGCAGGCAGAGAGAGGTACAGTCTTTGTAGGACTGTACACTGATTTTTATGGGAAGATGAAGAGAAGAAATAAGGGGAATTACACAACTACTGTCCTCACCTGCCCAACATGATTGGAATCATTGAATGTTTCATACGCACTAGAAAATTATATATTAACTGATGCATGTCAGCTAGCTTAGTGTATTTCTTCCCTTTTGGTGTGCTAACTTCCAGTAAATATACATTTACCCATTGCCTGCTTGCTATTTCTTGCAGCTGTCCCTTAACCTGATCATAAGATGTTTCAAGATGCAGAGTCTTGCCCGTTGTTTATTTGCTTGGGGTTCCTTAAGAACCACCCTGCTACACGTACTATTGTTGACCCGTTCTGTGCCAATTTAAAGCAGCCGCTTAGTTTTCCAGCATTCAGGTATTATTACCATTACATTAAATAGCAAACTAAAACAACGTTTCAATTTTCTTGTAACTGAAATTTTCTTATCTTGTAAGGACCAATGGTCAAGAGTTTTAAATGGCTCTTGGAAATCCTAGCCAAGTGACATACCGTTGTTTTGTAGGTCTCCTGGTTAGTAGAACTATAACCTCGTGCTAGGTTACATTTCAGTATTTGGGTAGCCATTTTATCGTTAAAATTGGACGCTGCTAGTTTGAAAAGTCAGTTATTACATTTACTTCCTCCATTTTAATATTCGAGTTATCCCAATGGCAAATGAATACCGTTTTACGGTTGATAATGTAAGTAAAATATTTCAGCATTGTGCCCTATAAAAAGCATTTTATTACTCAAGGGCCTCTTTCCCAGTGGTAGCTGTACATATCTTTAGGCACAAAATTGGTGTACAAGCTTTAAGCCAGTCCTTTGTCGCTCATATATTGGCACAGGTTAATGTTCCTAAGTGATTTAAAAGCTCCTCCAGAGAGCTGGTTATCTGTTGCTCCCGAACGGACTCCATTTAATGCGAATTGGTGCCTTAATTGCATCTCCAATGGGCTGATTCTTGGTCTACTGTATCAGCAGCATAGAATGCTGTCCTAACCGTTTACCAATTGGTGTGCCCTATGTAGCATAGTACGTGAAGCAAGACAGCTAACCCTAAATTAGTAAGAAGACTGGGCAAACCACTGAGCCACTACAATGTGGTCCCAAACCAGTAGCACCTAAAAGGTGACTTGTATTGGTAAACGCCGGACTTAATTTAAAATATTCACAGTAATTTGCTGTTAAACATTTATGTAATTCCACGTATAAATAAGACAACATTTCAGAAAAGTCCCTTTGTAGGACTAAATTGTTATACATATTTAAACGTGCTGAAATCCTGTTACAAATGTATCAATGCGTAAAGGTGAGTATCCAATTCATTTATTTGGAACCTTTTTGCATTGTGTAAACGGTAAACTTGAAAAAAATTGTCACAGCAGCGTTTTGGTAATGTTGATGTATATTTGCTACCTCTCTGGATTAGTAAATTCATAGATTAATCAGGGCAACATTGTAATAATGTATCTCAGCAAAGTTTAAATAAAATATATACTACAGCGGGCTTTACCTTCTTCAAGAATATTTCATGGATGCCTGCCTAAAACAGAGTACCTTCAAAGACCTTTTAAATCAGCTGCTTCAAACATAGTAAAATACCCCTAAAGTGTACTTAATTCTTCAGGCTGTTAGTAAATTCTCCTGATTAAACCAGAACACTATATCTTGTTTTTTGTCTAATAGGGTACTTCACAGGTGGCCTTGTAGTAGCTTGTGGTTTCTTAGAAGGATGACACGTTTATCCCTTTATGGTTTAACAGTGCCTCCAATGAGCTGCTCTTGGCTTTGCATGTTGATTTGATAACATCGGTAAGAGGTTGGTTTTCTGTCACTGCTGATTGAACTCCATACAGCACGCATGTGGTTGATGGCTTACAGTACGTAAACTCGGTTGGCTCAGTGGGTAGCAATGAATGGATTCCATATAACCTAGATTACCCCACTGACACACACATCTATAGCAGGTTCGACATCAAATGCTGCCACCCTAAAGGTGGGTAAGAACCTACCTGTTCAGTGGTGTCTGTCCTCGCACTCTACTACATCCCATGCTTACGTGCAGCAGTATTAGGTACTCCATGTTTCCGTCATGTCTATTCAAACCTCACACAGTTAACCCAACAGGTCCCATATTTACCAATCTACTATAACTTTTCAAGGGTGGATACCTTAATGTGCTCAGGAAGCTGCTACAAATCGAAGCACTTGAAAACCACCCAGAGATAAAAATACTATGTAAATAATAAAGTTGACCACCAAGAAAGCTCCTCAGGCTCATAAGGGTCATGGAAAACATTGTAAATAAGAATTAAATAATGTGCTGGAATATGTGGTGCATTAGGTAGCTTAAGTATTGGGTATTTTACAATTTTAATACATCCAAACATTTAAGTGTTTCATTTGTCCCATTAAGTTATTTGAAGAGTAATCTCACTGAATTAAAATAATTCCACACTTAAGCCTGCAGGTCTTTAATTCTATACTGGCAGAGTGGAGTTTCTCGTTCTGGAGTTGTTGCAAGGATGTCAATAGAAAATGCAACCATGTTAATAAAAACAACGGAATCAGATATTCCCTGCTACTGTTCCTGTTGATACAGTGTTTTAAATATTGGCGATGACTGTTCCTCGGATAGTGGGAGGGGGATCCAAAATAATAAAAACTGAGAAGACCATGCAACCTGTGCAGCATCTTATTTTGCCAATTTCTCGTGCTTTCCTGCCCCCCCTTTCATCTAGGTTCTTTTAGTTAACCATTCCGCTCTCTTGAGTGGTTTTCTTATACTCTGCTTACATAGATTAAGTTAGGATGTGCCTTTCCATTATCTTCGTTGGCTGCTCATTATAACTCTATACCTTTCTGATGCATAACTGGTGTGATTCTGTCAAGCTCTCTGTGTCATCCACACTAATATATTATTTAGCTCTGGTGTGGCGAAGGACCACAATTCTGTGACCGGACTGGAGGCTCTGATTATGCTTCTCTTTCTTCTTCTTCTTTTTTTTTTTTTTTTTTTTTTTACTCTGCCAACTAGGATCAAGTAAAACAAAACACTTCATATCCTAAGATCAGGGGCTTATCAGCCATAGAGCCCCCAACCTTATATAACATGCTAATTGCATTAACATTTCCTCTTTCTTTGCTGCTCCGCAGGCAGTTAAGTACACTTCATATTTCCACCATTGTGTGTATCCCGCTTTTGTTGCATTTTATACTTTGTATTATGCAGATTAATCTGTTTGATACTGTGTACACTCGCATAAATGGGGTCTTTTTCCCTCTACCGCTCTCACTTCTGACACCCCGTTGGCTTGCCTGCTGGCCACACTCCAAGTTTGGGAGTCTCTAGGCCTACTGGCTTCCCCTCTTCCGTATCTTGGGTTAGTCTTTGGGGGTGTATTTTACCCTACCGCATGGTGCTTGCTTCCGTGCTAAGTGTTGTTGGAGGAGTGGGAGCAGGGGAGTGAGGATGCACATCTCTGATGCGCAGTCCTCTTCATTTCTAGGATCGGGAACCACACGTGTCAGAGTGCCGGCTGATCTTCTGGCATATACGAAGTATGACATAACACAGTGAAATGCGTGTTCCTGCCTCCTGCCTCCAGAGTCATTTCTACTCCCCGTACTATGCACTGTGAGTGCTCGCTACAGGGCTGGAATAATTCTAATTGGGCTTTGCCTATTTTCCTCATACTTTTGGGCAAGGCTCCCTCAACACTCTAAATTAATACATTGACCCCCTTCCCAGAGCTTCATTTTTTTTCCTGCCTTAAGATCATCAACTTCTATTACTGCTACGACTGCCCTGATTATAGCCTGTCAGCATGCCCGTTATGGGGCTGAGACTTCAGAGGCCTTTTACACTGATTTACCTAAAGGGTCATTTAAAGATGACCTTGTCTATGCACTTGATTCAGGGATTCGCCAAACTGTAAATGAAGCCTTGGCCCTGGTGATCCGGCCTATTAAGCAGCACCTACTGTGGTTTTGCTGAGTGACTGGGATGGATTCCCCCCCCTGGCAGTGATGAATCTCTATTCCAGAGGATTCTTCAAATCCTAAGGGCCACAAACCCCCTACTAGCCCCCCAACCCCCATGCTGTGGATTTCAAAAGTTTTGTCAGGTCTCTGGCACAAGACCATGATTACAGTACCTCTGACTCTAAATTCAAAGCCCAGGAGGATTCAGACTCCTCCAGTCAGGGCTCCGATCTGGGCAATTACCCTTTTCCCTCCCCTAGATGCATGCAAAGAAAACACATAATTCTCAGGAGTATTTGCACCCCCTCCTCCCGGGTACTCACCTTTGAGCTGCAGACATTGTCCCTTGGATGAACACTATTTGGACCCCTTTTGGGTGAGGTGGCAGATTACTTGAAATCTCACATTCGCCACGAATTTGACATGGAGATAAGATATCCGCTGAGATCCAAATGGCCTAGACCAGACATTCCTTCCAAGGTCATGAAGACCCTCGAGATTGACCCTACGTTAGTCACTTGCCTGAGGAAGTTCTCAAAAGACCCCAAAAAGGACATGGACTGTGTCTGGCATGGGTGCCAGGACAAACGTCTTGATATTACCAGCCCGATAACAAAGATCCCTGAGCTGGGATTTCATGCTATGGAGTCGGGAACTCCCATTGACCCCAAGATCTTAGTCAGGTGGACCCAGCGTGCCCGCTACTTCTTGGGGAATGCAAATCACGCAATTTCAAGTGAGCGTCGCCGCTCCATCCTCCTATAAATGAACCCAAAACTCACTGACCTAGCATCATCTAGAACTTGGGGTCTACTCTTTGGTTCTCCTTTCCTGAAGGAACTTTTCAAATTTGTGGTCACATGCAGATCTTGACAAAGTGCAGGACTCAGTAAAGAAGGTTCTCCGCCCACTTTTTCGAGAAGCTGGATGCTTTCGAAGGTGAACATTCAGCCGCAAGTTCAATCAATGCCTTCAATTAGACTTTTACTGGCAGTGGAGGCTACCAGGACCTCACCATTATCCCCCCCCCCCCCTCCACCACCTTGCCCCCCCCTTCCCAAACTACCTTCTACCCATCCCACCCAAGAGCTGTTCTGGGCAGATTCTGCAGAGGCCGAGCTAAAGCGATCTAATCCAGGATGCAGGGTCTACAGATGAGACTAATTTTCCTTTTCAGATGTGATTTTTTTGGGAGGCGGGGGTGGCAGGACCGGGGTTGTTCTTTCACAACTGGCACAAGATTTCTCAGGATGCCTGGGTTTTGGGGACAATCCAGGGCTTGAAGCTGGAGTTTTACAACACCCCGTCACAACTAGCTCCCCCTCCAGTGATGTATTTTTGTTTTTCTTCAAGATCAGGCATTCATCTCCACAGAAGTGGCAGACCTCTTGCTCACAGGGCTTTGTCAACGACCAGAAGTCGATCCTGACCCCTGCACAGTGAATGGAGTTCTTAGGGGTCCATGTAGACTCTACTGACCCAGTTGCTTCTTCCCCTCTCTCAAGGTTCGCAACATCGAGAGAATTGAGATCGATGTTGTGCAAACAGACTGTATCATTGAGTGTGATTGCCTGAGTGGTGGACCTATTGTCCTTATCAATCAAGACCATTTTCCTGGCCTCCTTCACTACAGGGCTCTCCAACGGCTAAAAATGTCTTATCTCCAGTAGTCAATCATACTCTAAGCAGGTCCCTCTATCAAGGGAGGCATATGGATGCCTGAAACGACAGGGCAATACTTTGGACCTCCCCGGACATTGTGATTGAGTCAGATGCCAGCCGTTAGGGATGGGGAGCCTGATGTGGCCCAATTTCCATAGGCGGGGGGGGTCGCTGGCCTTAGACAGAGATAGCGCTTCACATCAATTGGCTGGAGCTGCTGCTGCTGAAAGAGTCTTTCGTCAGTCAAGACGGATTGGTACATACTCCTTCGGATGGACATCATCTCGGCAGTGAGGTATGTCAACAAACTCGACAGGACGAAGTCTTGTATTACGGTGGAAATAGCTACAGATTTTTGCCACTTCTGCCTTCAACACCGGATCTCGGTGGTGGCCGAATATCTTCCAGGTCGGGACAACTTTGTGGCGGATTGGCAGTTGCATCATCTTCTGGATTACAGCGATAAAATACTTCATCTCAAAGTATTTCGGGCTTTGCAAACTCGATGGGGTCCCTTTTCCATGGACCTTTTTGCATCCCGTCTCAGCCCTCAAACAGGTTTTTCAGCTGGCGTCTGGATCCGGAGGCCTTAGCGACTGGTGCGTTTCTTCAGGATTGGTCCCCCCTTTATGATGATTCTCAGGGTTTTGGTGCAGGCCCGTCAATGAGGGGGAGGAGGGGATATCTGATTCTGGTGACTCCTGTGTGGAGAGCTCAAGCCTGGTTTCCATTTGTTCTGGAAATTAGCTTTGCGCCCCTTCAGCCCAATATAGATCCTGCACCACAGGAACCTGCTTCTGGATCCAGCAGGCCTTCCATATCCTTTGATCTTGTCAGAATGCCTCTTTCTTGTAGCGTGGAGAATTTCAGGAAGGGATGGAGTCTCCCAAGCCTTTCGCGGGAATCTAATGACTTCATTGCAAAGGCCTAGTCATCTGGCACCCACAAACGCTATTCCTCCGCTTGGTGACAGTGGTGTGATTGGTGCAGTGTTCAGAACGCCGATTTCCCTCTTCAGCGGATTGCAGTTTGGTCTTGAATTTCTTGTCTTCTTTGGCCTCCCCTGGCTTAGCCAATAGATCGGATAATAATTATAGATGGGCCATCTCAGCTGGTCATTTGCCTGTGGATGGTAATTTGTGGGTGAGCTTTCAATTGTTTGTAAACTCCATAAAAGTGTTAGATGTCCAATCCTCCTTGCCCAAGGTATTCCTCCTTTTGGGATGTCAGTGTGGTGTTATGTTTTCTGGAAGCTTGGCCAGCAAACAAATAAATATTTGTCTAGGAAGCAGCTCTCAGCCAAGCTTGCCAAGCTTTTGCACCTCATTTCATGTAAATGGGTCTCTAATGTCAGAGCTTTGGATTTAGCAGGCAGAGATCTCTCCCAAGGGAGTGGCTTTCTCCATATATTACTAAACGAAATGCAATTCCAAGTCGGTATCTTATCCTAAGCTTTGTGTGGTACAGTACTCATATGGGGCGGGGCGGGGATCAGTTACTAATTTCCTTTCAGAAGCAGTTCAAACCTGTCAATTCTGCCACTCTAGCCAGGTTGATGTGATGGCTTCTAAGCTAGCCAGGTATTGATACTGTTAAATTTGCCACCCATTCGGCAAGGGGAGCCATGGCATCTGTCTTTTGCTTTAGGTTCTCGTTTAGGGTACATTTTAAGGGTGGCTGATTGGTCGTCCGAATTCACTTTCAAGTCATTTTATTGTAAAGCTGTCATAGACATTGAATCAGTTGTAGATCCGCTTTATACAAGCATAATCAGAGCCTCCTGACCTGACGTTGATTTAAAACGTTTTCTAGCATTTGCAGCAATAATTTTTCAACTCTATTAAGTACAGAGAGGCGTGGATTATCCCACCCGCACTTTGGTTATTTATATAACTATGATGTTTATTTGTTGTCATGTAATTTACTATTTATGGATTATTACTTTTATTGTTAAGTTTGATGTGCTCCCCTCCCTTTTTAGTATCTGCGAATTGTTCTCTTTGGTTTGGAGCAGTTTTTATGGCTCTGTCTTTGGTTTCTTCTGAAGGAAATGACTAGCGAGCCTTTCAATTGATGCGTGATGAGCAGAGCTGCATTCCTGGGTTCTTTGTAGTCGTTTGCCTTCCGGTTGATGAGATGGTGCAGAAGTCTTCAGAGTCTCGTTCTGGAGTCTGTTGCTCAAGGATTTATGAGTTTTCTGTTGATGGCTATTTCTGCATTGCAGTTGAGATTGTTCTCTGTCTCGCTTTGTGCAAAGAAAAGGAGATGTTATTGAGATTAGCATGTTATATAGGGTTGGGGGCTCTATGGTAGGTCAGGTGTTGCCCTTGATTCATGGGATATGTAGTGTTTTGTTTTACCTGTTTCTAATTGGCTGCTGAGTAAATGAAAGCAAAGCATAATCCTCGCCTCCATGTCCTTAATAGAATTGTAAAAAATTATTGACGTGAATGCTAGAATTTTTATTTTTTATTTTAAAGTAGGGAGGCCCATGAGTAGGGTGATAATTCCCCTCCCTCAGTTGTGGTAATAAACCGCACCTTAATCATTGCTGATTTGTGTAGAAGGTCTACGCTATCTTGCAGTATTGGAGCACAAGATCGATTGATGCAGTGAGAAACTATCATGGAATGTCGCAGGCCAAAGCTGTACAAATCATGTAAATGAAGAGTCATAATTACACTTGTTCCAAATAACGTGATATTGAGCCACATTTTGTCATCGTTTTTATTTTTATGTTTTTATATAATTAAATGGATCCTGGTAAAGAGTTGATGATGATCAGCACCACTCACGAGACTGAACGCTTTTCCTTCATTGTATAAAGATTAAGTTTTTTTTTTTTTTTTTTTTTTTTTTTGCCGTGCAGTGCAGAGTAGTTTGCTGTTGCTATTCAAATCTTAGTTTCTCTGAAGTCCTTCAAGTGCTTAGCGTTGTTTAATAGGAAGTGAACTATTCACCCAACGTCGAGCTCATATACCTGATAATTGCAGCATTATGAAAAGATTTCTCCCTATTCGGTGTGCAAACCCCATGTGTGCTCATGAAGATAATGACTGCACAACAGGCCCCTACTGATTTGAATGCGTTTTCACGTCTGTGGTATTTTAAGGTTGTATTGTTTGTATGTGACCTCCTTCAATCCGGTTAATACATTATTATTTTTTTCCCCCGAAGCATGCTCAACAAAAGCAGTAATTTGAAATTTGTCTTTTGCTTAGTTTAGATTTTTTTAATGGGCTGATTAAATATATTTCGTTCTGAAAAGGAAACATGTTCATCATTTTCATTTCATCAACCATTGTCTCATTCTTGGCCACCCGAAGTTATTTGGGTCACCTGTGACCCTGTGCAAGTGGAACGTTTGCTAAATTGTTATATGATCCAGTAGTATTATAGCGCTGCGGTTCTGCAAGAAACATGGGCTCGCTAGTTTGGTTTTTATCACTTTACCTCATCCATGCACTTATTCCTATGGACTGCAGTGAGTTTTGGGAGTTGATCCGCCTCCAAAAAATTAACTACATTTTCACAAATACAGGATTTTAGTGTCTTATGGAAGATTGGACAGCCCGCCCTTGCCCTGTTGTAGTGACATACAAGCTTCAGATTGCTCAATTTTCTTTTTTTTTTTTTTTCTTTTTCTTTAAAGCTTATGATAAATTCTTGGTGTGTATAGATCATTAGTTTGTATCTTGACTTGTCTTTTGTGTTCCAAAGATGACAATGTAATATAATCAGTTTTCTTAAAGCACGTGAGTTTTGTGTATGGTTATTTTGCTCTTTTCTGATATTTTCCGCTTTCCCTCTCTCCTCAGTCCCTAGGTACCACTGTCGTTAAGGTTGACCTATTCAAAGATTTCATTGTGTATGTGTGTTTTTTTTATTTTATTTTTTTATTATTTTTATAAATGGTATGAACGCCACAACGTAGACGGTTGCCATTCTCTGCTGTTTCGAGGGTATATATGGTAAAAAAAAAAATACATTAACACCTATGGAATTGGAAGTTGATATGTATAGCAAGGCCCTCCCCTATTGACCCTGAATTATTATTGCTGTTTAGAACTCTGACTTTTCTCTCACTTTTTGAACGACCGGCAAACAGTATTCAACTCTACCATTTCATGAATGCTGACGATTGTGGCACATTATGGCCTTGAATTTCATTTTAACTTTAAGGCACCAGGACAAAACTAAACAATTACACTGCTAGTTCTTAAAGATTGAGCAGTAGGAGGTAGGTGAATGAATTGGTTTTTGTCTTGTACAATTTAGTGGTAAACACTGAATCATTACCTTGCTTTTATATGTACTTCTGCACAAATCACATTACCCGGTTCCTTGTGGTCTACGCAAGCTAATCTTAATCCCTAAAGGGATTTCTTAATTCGTACTTTAGTCGTTTTCTCCTTTTATTCTTGTTAGGGTACACACGCAAAGTCAAACCTCTTGCAAACCATTGAATAAGTAAAGTATTTGTTGCAATAGCCAGTGTATTTATTATTGTTAAATATATTTGTGCAATTTGCCTGATCTAACAAGTCACTTTCAATGTGGTCTAGCATTAATAATCTGCTGCTACCACTATTTATTGCACTGACTTTTTGCCAGCGAAATGTAAACGTGTAGATATTTTCAGAGTAAAAGTAAGATTTATAGCGGTTTCTGAAGCTTGCTCAAAAATATAGATTTCAAAGCATAGTGTCTCCATAAGTCGCATTCCATTTTTCTAACATTAATATTCATTTAATAAATCATTATATTCTGGGAATTGTCTTTCATCTGTATTAAACTGAATTACACCAATTCCCTCAAAGTTGACGTGCATCCAATCCTGCACTTTACTTTGATTTCTTATGTATTTATTCTATTTGTTTTTGAGGTCTCACTTGAGGGAGCAAATGCTCTTTCATATGCAAGAAAGTTTAACTAAAAAATGAATGGGCTGAGATCTTGTCCATTCCATACCATTGGTTGGCTTCATAGTCCCTCATTTCCTTGCTTCTCATTGGTCAGCTCACGCAGGCTTCAGTATGTGTGTGTTCGTTCAGTGGACCATGGCCCAAGTACTGCTTCCTTGTAGATGCCCTGCCCCTCGCGCTGTCTTGCTGCCCACTGCCAATGTTCGCCTGCTGTCTCTTGCTGCCCCATCTCAACCCTCCTGCCGCGGTCCGTGTCGGCCCCTCCTACCTACCATGACAAACTTTTTTCTGAGGCTCACATCATTATCTCAAAGAGTCCTTATAGTCACATCAAAACCATTGAATACAGAATAAACAAGGACGCTCAGTTTTTAGCAAACAAGTTGTGTGAAATAAACATACTACCCATTTTAGAATGATAGGCTTCTTTCCTGCACAACATGAAACTCTTGCATAATGATGCATGTATACTGCATTTAATAATTCATGCAAACATTTCAACTATATTAGTAATTAAAAATTATGTGTTCTGTTTAGTTTTGCAAAATATAGCATAACCCATAATGTCATTAATTCTTTCATTTTTGCTTGTGTGCTGTTCGGAAAAGAAACAAATCCTCTGTGCTTTGCAGACGTCTCTTATCCACAGATCGCTGTCTCTTTTCAATCCCCTTTTATCTGCATTTTGATAGATGGCTTAGCAAATGATTTAGGTCAGTGGACTAATCACTTACGAACTTGTGTTAAAAGAATAGCACAAATCACTGTTCTTGGTTTATTTGTAAGTGATAGGCTAAAGAAGGTGTCAATGAGAACTCTGTGGGTGAACGATCATCCTGCAGAGATACGTATCAACATGAAGGTCCTCTGGTTGTGTTCCCACACGGTCAGTTCTGCCATTTACCCTCTCCGTCGATAAGTGACTACCATTGAGCTGGGTGGAAACAACCGCTTTTTTAAAATTTATTTTAAGCACACTGTCTTCTTTGCCATGGCAGTGGCCCTTCGCCTGGGGCTTCTAAGGCCCCATGACCCTCAGTGATCGCCTGTAAGGGCCTGTAGGTTTATAAGAGCTTCCGCATCTCATAAGCTATTTCACAGGTAATGTTAAGACCCTGATTTCCCCTATTTCCACCATGAACCCCTTTCTCTCATTAGCACCGAAAGTTACTTCACAGCCGACACTCCTATTTGGAGGTAGTAAAGTGTAAACGAATGAGTTGTCTACCACATTAAGAGCGATCTAGGCTGGGTGCCTCCAAGCGCTACCCTGCTGACAACCCTGCAGCTCCGCTTGTGTACCTTAATCTTTACTACAATATCGTCTATTATACATCGTACCGCATATGGACCTCAATCTTGAGCTGCAGCAGCCATTGCTATTCAAGCACTGGGACCCGCACCCACCACTGCTAGTGCACAGCAATCTTGATCTGCAGCACTCTTCTATTCCGGTACCGTGACCCAAACTGTACTCTGCCAGGGTGCCCCACTCTTATTCTGCAGCACAAACTGCTGTTCAAGCACTGTGACTCAGGAGCCCAGTTCTGCCAGTGCACTTCATTATTGGCCTGCAGCTCTCTTGCTGATTATGTACTGGCGGGGCCATTGGAATAATGAAGCTGCTGTGCAGCATGACAAAGTAAAGAAAAGAAAAACCCTATGACTGGTAAGTGCTGGCCGCCCTTTTTTCCTTTACTTGTAGCCATGCCGAGGCTCAACGTGGCTAAACAAAACACTAACAAAACCCAGTGTATGCTTAGATTTCTGTACATGGAGTGATCTGGTAACCTTAAATGTGACCCGTTCGTCATGGTTTGACTAGTGGCACTTGTACTTCTATCTAGGCGCTTGCTGCTACTGACTGCGAGTCAAAGCTCAGTTAATCCGTTTTGTTTTGAGCTTGTCTTGTGAAGATTCACAGCACAAACCCATTGACTATGATATTGCCAGTTGACTACTTTGGAGTAGACGATTTTATTTGAGTCTGAAGACTAAATGACAGAAGTTAACCAGATCCCTTGTTGGTCTGGGGAGAGCTGTCCTGGCAGTGTTATGTTTGACCTTCAGTTGTCACTCTGATACTGATATTTTGGGTAGCCTGGAGTTTATCAGTCCCACACTGCCTCTGTAAATCGGGTTCACAAAGTCGAGTTTGGCATTAATTGAACCCTCCACCGCAAAGTGGAACAGGTCAGGAGCTAGGAATAAAACGTACGATTTTTCATAGTTGATGCAGATTGTGAAAATGTTCTAAGTGACTTAATTGTCTTGTGCATTCATATTGAGAAACTTGTGCGACTGGATATTCCGTAAGAGAAGTCTGTATGTCTGTATAGATATAGATACATATATACACGCTACACTCCCTGAGGCTAAAGTATACAAGCGTCAGTCAGCTGCCGTCGACTGTCTGAAGCGGCAGCGCCCAGCATCGACGGCAGTTGTTAGCGAGCTGTGAATAATTATGGAGTGGGCGATGGGATACTAATCCCCTGCGTGTGTACTTAAGTTTGAACATAATGGACTGAAGTCCGACTTCAACAAGCGCCTGGCGCAACTCCGTAATGAATGGGGCATTCTCTTCAGAGTCGGATGATGAACACATGCCCCTCAAGGTGCTGCGGTGCGGCCCTGTTAGTGAAAGGGTCCAGAGGCTTTGGATGGAGATATAATCATGCAAACAGGGTAATACACTGGGAAGGAAGTTGTAAGCATCGTAAACATAAACGAAGAGACGTGTTTTTTAATTAAAAGTACAAACTGCTGTGAGCATAATGCCTTACAGAACTCAAATTAAACCTGCATATTCCAACAGAAAAGAAAGAAAAGAAATCGTGCTGATAGCATACAAGTGACGTTTAAATGCCGCAATGACTCTCGGGAGTGAAACATTAGAAACTGTCAGTCCCAGAATGTACTATATAAACCAGGACTGCAGCAGGTTATGTTGAACAATAGATGAAACCACCTAGAAGAAGACGTAATGTTGAAACACACCGTGGTGTCTTGTTATGAGCAGTCATGACAAAGAAATGCATATTGTATAGTTAAGCCTCTGTGAGTGTAGCGTGTTTTTATTTGGTTTTACATATTACGAGGGTTGTGGTCTAAACCCTAACGCTGGCACCAGCAGTGTGAGCGCGTCCCTTTTGTGTGGGTGTGTATGTATGTGTATGTGTTTGTGTGTGTATATATATATATACACACACATATGTCTATACATATATATACACATATGTCTATACATAAGTGTATAGACATACATTTAAGTGCTGGGTTCCTGGTGGAAACATTCAACTAACATTACAAATATCTAACGCTGTGCACCTTTTCAGTACTAGAATATATCTAATGATTGCAAGGACCTAAAGGGTGGTTAATAGTTATATCAATTATCTACATTTTATCATGGATAGCTCGTAAAGCTCCCATAATAAGTTTACTATTTAACCACGCAAATGTTGGCCACTAAGCTTGTGAATTGTGGGCAGCACATTGGACAGTGATGTCTCTGGTGGAGCAAAATGTATGCCAGAAATATAACTAGTTCCTTTCCTGTAAGAACCAACAGTTAAGACATTTCAAAATGCAAACCAAATGTATTCTTTTCAATTAGAAATAATGAAGATCAGTTCACCTCAGTACTGAATAATCCGTACAGACAGTAATACGCTAATTTGTTAAGAAGAGTTAACAAAACATATCGCGTCGAGGCTAGCAAAAACTTAGATGGTGCTAAATTAACAAAATGGCAAAAGCAGGTTGAAAATGTTAGTATGCTAGGCAGTTATTCGGAGGCTTTGCAAAGAGTGGTTAGGCATGCTGTAGTCAAACGGCTGCAGAACAGCCATTTGCCAGGAACGATCTCTGGTAATCGTGTACTCACATGAGTGCAAAAAACAACAGATGGTAGCGGCTATCTAGCAGCACACCTAAACTGGGACAGTCAGTCCTTCTGCCATTACAGAGCATGAATTAAATCTCCGAAGTAGGATTTCTATTCAAATGAAGAGTGGGCTAACAACAATGGCTAATTATAAATGAAAAAAGTTACATTACAAAAATCCTCAATAAAAATAGACTTCTTTTCTTTGCACGGGAAGTGGAGTCACTGTTGCTTAAAATTGTACAAGAACATTTAGACACAACGCTTAATAGCACAAAAAGACAATCTAAAAGTTGTTTACATAAAAAAGAACAATCTTGCTTTTGGTTTTCCTATAGGATCCTCCAAGAAAAATATAGCAGATGTCTGTAAATCACATAATGGGGTAATGTCAATATTTTGGTGGGAAATCCTATTAGTAAAAGCCAAACATGCTTCGAACTATGTAAGCAGCAAACCGAGGAGTATTGTATAGATTAGGAGTGATCTGTCCCGATTGAGGATAGCTAGTAACTATTTATCAAACATTCATGTAGTCCGTTATTTCCTATACCAAAGGATAAAATCAGTGCTTCCTCTGAGTTAAAGTAACTTGGATACATCTCTCCCTCATTGGTGTTGAAAGCTCTTCAATTGTGTGCTCAATCCAGAGCTTTATGCTGCACTTGTGTAAAATATGCATTGGGAATTTTTGACAACTGGTTTTTATGTGTTGTGTTGTCAGTATATAGTAGCTCAAATGGGCACCTTACTGCCTAGGTTATAGGTGTTGTTGTTGGTCAATGTGGTAATGCTCCTTACTATATAACCATAGCTGAAGGCTTTGGCGGTTTGTGCACATATCCTGCAGTTATTGCATCTGTGTCCTTTTACTGATAGAAGTACCCATACTACTTTGGTGCAGGGTTAAGTCATGTGGGCTTGTTTTCGTTTTGAAGGCAATTAGAGATTTATTTTCAGAGTTCATCCCAGTGGCTGATCAAATATGTCCATTTTGTATGATTATCTTTTTTATAGAGTGGGTTAGGAGGTTAAAAGTAGACACCATATCTGTTTCAAAACTGTTGCATGGTTTTGGGTTAGCAGACTTTCCCTGTGACAGAACCAGGGATGTTTGATGCCCCTCTCACCAAGCATTCAGATAACCCCTTTTGACCTCTTATGGGCATAGTGTTTCTGATTTGTCTAAATTATTCACTTTGCACATAACCATCTGTGTTGAAAAGGAATTTGTCCAAAAGGCAACATACCTTACTATTATCTTAGCTTTGTACGTAAAATAGATGTTTGCTGAAAGTTATCTCCATAGAAGTCGATGATTATCACTCTTTTTTCTGATAACCACTCTACAGATGGAACCCTAATCATCCTGTTAATCGTATTGGGGGTGTGAGCTAATTAGACCATTTTAAGCCCCTTATTGGTTGTGCAGTGCAGGATATTGGGGGGCGGTCCCCAAAGCACCCTGCAGTTCACATATTCCAGTTTTAAGTACAAGTTCTCCATTTTAAATCTTTGAAGGCTCTGGCAGGATGTATTTAAACTAAGTCAGAGGGATCCCGTTAGTTCTGCTATGGTAAAAAGTGTTTCCAGCAGGAGGTGCAGGTCCACTGTGACAAATGCTGCACAGATGACCTTGAAGTACCAAGGCTGCTCCCTGAGGTCTGACCACTATCTGACAGATCTTGTCTGACAGTGGTTCTCCACTTTTTACTTCTGTGAACCCCCACATTATCATTACTGGAATCTAGGGACACCCACTGAATCAGTATTATAACCCAGGGACCCCACCCTAAGCACGCTTGAGGATTTGAACTGTAAAGCAATACACAAAATTCTGGAAACAATCCTTCATCGAACAAATATTATTTTTAATTCACAAACCAATATAATAAAATTTTAACTTTAATAGGGAGGTTGGTGTTAATATTAAATTTTTCTAAGCAGTCATGGACCACCCAAGTGCCCCAGACCACCAGGACTCCCCTGACCATAGGTTAGGAATTGCTGGTCTATGATGTTTGTTAGAGCGGTTTCTGTCCCATGGCTTGGTCGGAAATTGAACTGTAGGCCAAGAGAATTTTTAATAATGTCTTATGGATAATTTCATCAAATATATATGGAAAGAAAAAGAACCATTCTGCCATTGTATCAGAGTGTGTAGGTGAAGGTTCCCCAAAAGTTTATCGTTCTTATCTCATGTTACTACATAAAAATTAAATCATAGATATCTAGTAGTTAGCCCTTGTGATGTCAATGAAGATTTGATTGTCTGGAATAAATCACATGACTTGTTATAGTTGGATTTGATCTTATGCTTCTAACCTTTCTAATGGCTATGTGACAGTGGATGGTGTCTACCAGCTGATCAACAAAGGCCTATTAAACCTACTTGACTTATCAGCAGCCTTTAATGCAGTGTTTCACATCTTACCAAACGTAACAATGCCAGATTGTACAGATCAATAAAATCGGGTCACAACCCATGCCTTTGACCTCTTCTGCTCAACATTGATCAGTATTAGGTCCTATTTTAATCATTTTTAACTGGAATACATGAGCAACCTCTACCAAATTTATGTGGATTACGCTGATTTATAAGGATTAATCCTGACCGATCCACCAACAATGTAAGTTTTATTTTAAATGAGGTTAGCAACTGGGCAGTAGAGGTGCACCATGTGCCCCTCACACTATCGGACCATGTACCGTGATTCTGGTGATTGAGATGCCTGCCCACTTCCCTGCACTGTTTACTTGCAGGTTCCAACCCACAGCTTTACTAGATTCTGGATTTAGGGAAGAAATATGCGTATAAATACTAGGGTATTTTGAACACAATAAGGGCGCTGTCGAGGGGGTGGGCACTCTATGGTAAGCATTTAAGGGTCGCCACCTGAGCGTTCTGCATTGGTGCACAAGCAGGCGTCCTGAAGTCCTTACGCACACCGTTGCAGGCGATAGAACAAAACATTCGAACTCTGGAAGTAGAATATGCAAATGTACATTACCCCCTCATTCTAGCTGCTATCAGAGATCGGGTAGCAGAGTACAAAGAAGTGGAGCGGGAGGTGCAGCATCTCTCTAAAAGACATAGAGCACAAACCTATGGGGAAGGGGACCGCCCAGGTCGTAGCCTGGCAGCCAAGCTGAAAGAGCCCGGAGACACACACGTCCTCCCACCCTACCAAGTGGACGGTATCAGACAAATTCTTTTAAAGAGTTCGCTGACATCTTGGCACCACACATACATGTCATATATAAGGAAGCGTACACAAAACAAATGTTACCCACGTCCTTCAGGGGAAACCACTTAACAAGTGTGAGTCTTGCAGACCACTTTCTTTAAACTCTGATGCCAAAATAATGGCCCTTAGACTCCAGGCATTACTACTCGGTCGCAACTCATAATCTAGGCACTCAGTTGGCGATATTCCACTACTTGGGACCCTCTATGCAGGCAGCGGCAGTCCTACTGGACGCTGCCTAATCCTTTGACACAGTAGAATGAACATATATGTTCACTGTGTTACACTGCAGGGAAACAACACTCCCCCCCCAAAAAAAACACTTTCACCAGAGGGTGAGCCTGCTCTGTAGTAGCCCAATGGCACGAGTGAGAGTCAGTGGCCACATGTCTTGACTGGTGAACATATTCAGGGGGCACACAGCGGCTGACCGTTCAACCTAATATAATTTGCTTTGGCCCTGGGATCTCTGGCGTGTGCGATTTGGCAGAGGCCTGCTGCGTTTTCGTCCATGCCCACTTGTTATTGTTATATGCTGCTGATATGGTGTTACATGTTTGAGATCGGTGCATCTACTTGGCACCAGTCAGTACAGAGTATTGTTCATATCGGATATACTCCTGTATAAGTATCAAATGGTCGAAACTCATGTTTTTTTTTTTTTTCCCTGGACTTCATCCACCCTACCTTACTGATAGGACTTGTCTCTGGGATGGTGCACAGAGCCCGCTAAAAACCCTGGGATATGGGTGCCCAAAGATTTAGAATTAGTAATTAGATGGAACTATGGTGCAGCGGTCTCGAAGCTAGAGGAACAAGTCACTTGATGGGTGCACTTGCCTCTGTTGGTGGGTAACTCTACCAAAGATTTTTCATCTCTTTACAAACATCCTCATCACACCGACGCAACACCTTTTTAAAACCCTTGAATAACACTTGTTAACCTTGGCCTAGGTGAGCAAGCAGCCCAGAATTATCTGGGACTGCCCTGTGATCAGGGGGGGATTTGAAGCTCCCGATCTACACTTGTACTTCTTATATGTCCAGGCACGTTTTGCTCACTATTGGTTCCACCTCCCCACATACATGCCACATTTAGCAATAGAAAGTAATGATGCTCACTCAATCTCGCTTGTGGCAATCCTGCTACACAGAAGGCCGGAGAGCCAGTGCAGGATGATTAATACTATCCACTGCACCACAAGGGCCTGGAGGGCACTTAGTGCTAGGGCTGAAAGACTTTCTCTTAATGCTCCGGTGTTTCTGTTACGTTAGCGTCCTATCCTCTCAGACATGCGTGAAAAAGAGGCCCTTGCAAAACTGAAGGCACACGGGTTGAACTGGATGGGAAATGCCTATTCTGGGTAGACATTTGTTGAAATAGATGACCTTCCACAGACATGGGGATGGATCCCACTCCTATCCTTCACTTATCGCAGGTTGCTGACCGCCATGAAGGCCCTATACCCCCCAGATTCTTACTGATCACTAGCTCCACAAGACAAAAACTTGTCACAATCCGATAAAGCACCTCCCAGAGGGATAATCAAGTTGAAGTACATAGAGCTATGGAAAAGTGGAACACAGACCTGGATGCTCCTCTGAGCCCAAATAAATGGAAAATCTATTGTTTGCTAACAGGCATGCTCACTTCAAATTGTAATTTCATAATTATTCACTTTAAATTACTGCAGCAAACGTATAGCACTCCTGTGCAACAGTTTAAATATGGTTTACGTGAGGATGCAAGCTCTGTGCACTGTTGGGTGGGGCAGTGCGACGTTTTGCACCTGGATTGGCGGTGTACCCGGGTCGGAAGGGTGTGGGAGCAAGTAGTCACTGCTATCTCAGACATGGTGCTTGCGCCTGTTGAGTACACGCCTCAGAATCGTAAATTGGCAATGGTGGTATTTCTGCTGGCGAAATGAAGAGTTGCGATGCACTGTGGAAAGAAATCCATACCCACTGTTAATAATTGGCTTGAAAACATGACATATTGGCAAGAACAACTTGAACTGTATACAGAGGAGCTACCAAGATCTCCTCGACCCAAAGGTATCTGAAGCCCGCCTATTTCGTACTTACTGTCCAGGTCTGAGGAACGTGTAATTTTAGTAGTGTGTTGATGTCTTTGATAGGAGAGGTTCAGATAGATCTTACTATATTGCCTATGACGTTCCCAGCGGTATAACTCACTGATGTTATGCATGCTGTGGCAGTTTTCCTGTACCTTTGGTGAATGTTGTTAAAACTTAATAAAAAAGGTTAAGAAAAAGTTTTTATTTGACTTGATATTTGAAGAACCCAACCTCTCGTTCCTCACTATTGATTTCTATCTGCAGTTGTACTTCATCTCCACTGTCTCTCTAGACCCCCCCCCCCTCCGAATCTGACTGATTTGAGTGTTTGGTTTGGATGATTGGGTTCTCCTTTAAGAAGGTGGTCCATAAGGAAGAGGAATGGTCTTGCGACCTTCCAGTCTAACTTGGGAATTTGTAGTGGTGGTTACGGTTTGTGGTCTTACTACCCATCAACAAAAATATTTGTGCTGTTACTTGCCTTATGCAAATTAATGTCTTGCCTACATTAAAAGCTGCATGACAAAAAAGCAACTAAGAGTAAGTCTGACTATAGCTTAACTGCTCATTTTGTGCCCTGACCCTGATCATAACATATTTTAAGTTGTAACGGAGAAACCTGTGAGTGCTGGTATTGTCACTTGAAACGCACGATGCCAAATCTCACTGCTTAATTTATAACATCACACTGAACCTAGATTCTCACATCGAATTGCAGCGCCTGATCTAATTACTTGGATTTACAAAGTACGGATTCCTAAAGAGGATTGAATGCAAGGCATTCAGAAGTTCGTCTAGTCACCTCTTGCTTGGAATATTGCATGCCTGTTCTTGTCTGCCTCCATTGGTCTGAACCATCTCTTTAAAAACAATACTCCATACTGGGATAATACTTATCGCACGATATTATAAATCTAACCATCCCACCCCATGTATTGAGTGATCTATTTCGACTCCATCTGTCTGTTGTGCTTTCAGGTATGCTCATTTAATCTTCAGAGCCTTTGAGAAACCTACTCGTTGTCAGAAGAATAAACTTTAAAACTCAAGCAAATGCAGAATATTCCAGAGCAGATACTTTACCAGCTTGAACGCCCTTGTGCAGGAAAGACTCCATCTGACCCTGCTGTTTTTATTTCCTGGTTTTATGTCTAATCGTTAAATAACATAACTTTAAACGAGACACAACTTTCCTCTACTTAAAACACACCTTATCAAATACTCACTAGTGATGCCTTTATGGACCTCGTGAAGCTTTGCTTGTACACCCCTTAGTCACCAGAGGATTGGACACTTAAAGGTTTTTTGTTTTTTTTCCCCGAGCCCACTTGCCCTTTTAATTGACACAATCAGACAATGCATGTAGACCTTCCTGTTCCTAGCATGTTCTTTCTACTCCTTTCTCATGCACAGTGCCACTACTTGCACTGTAATCGTCTCTGTAGAATGTTTGAAAATAGTACTGCCCAGTACCAGTGCGACTTTCTAATTGAGCGTTTCACCCCCCTTCCACCCCCCCCCCCCCCCCAAATATCCCCTTTACCATTCATAATAAGGAAGCAGCCTTATAATAATAGTACTCAGTTCAATGAGTGGCAGATTATAAACTATTATGTATGTTTTTTATTTCACCCTATACTGCGAAATATTTTCTCATAAACCAGTCATTGGTATACATTTGAATCCTGGTTTGTAGTTGGTTTGCTCAACAGGATGCCACAAATTAGATGTTCTATCTAAACAGTAAGGCAGCCCGTCTATCTCCTTTGGAGTATTGGTAATGTGGTGGGGGCATGAGGTGGTTTAATGCCAGATTTGACACTCTTATGGCATCTGCTAAAACCTATATAAGCTACAATTCATAATTCTCTTTGTAACAGAGTTGTCAGTATTAACCAAATATTTTGGATAATTACCTGAATAAAAGGTTTTAGGGTTAGGGTTTCTGCCCAAGATACTAGCCCCCTTCCTTTCGTCACTGGTTTAATGCCCAGATTTTTTTCTAGAATTGCCACAACTGCACATTTGCTCTGTAGTTGGTCCATCCTAAACATTATGTGATTACTAGGCAGTAGTGAACAGAAGGACTTTTTTAAGTCTTCCCTACGAGACAAGCTGTCTGGCCAAAAATATTCGTTGTCCGCTCACAGTTGGTTTAGAGCCGACCATTTCGTCCCTTTAGTTGGGTTTGTCACTATCACTTCTTTGTTTTTTCATTTGCTTGCCTGTGTGGTCTTTTTCCTCTCATTACTTGGGTCCTTCCATTCCTTAATTTGTAGGCATTTTTTTTTTTTCTTCTTTTTGGTTAACCATTCTATGAGCGGATGTGTTTGCCTGCTGTGTCCCTTGTGCTCTTCTGTACTCCCATCCAGTGCGGTGTGTTGTCAGTCAGTACTGTGCGTCTCCCTTGCCCTCTTCTTGTGCTTGCTCTTGTGTGCTACTCCTCCCGTTGCTTTCACACCCTTGCTTTTCTCCCCAGGCTCCATGTTGCTCTCACGCCCCTGTTATTCTCTTTACCCCACCACACTCCACAGTGCTCTCACCCATGTTGTGTACTTTTAACCCTGCCATCCGTGCTTCTTCCCACACCTGCTTTAAAAAAAAAAAAAAAAAAAAAGCGCAAATGTTTCCATACAGCATCACCAAAACACCTTTGGCAAAGCCAGTAGGTCCAGAAGGTGGAATATATTGGCTTTGCTAAAGACCTTGAGTTTTTGTAAGCTTTTTTTTTTTTTTTTTTTTAAGAACCGCTTGTTTTCAGTTCTCCAAAAATTACATTCTGTTTTATTACAGAGAGGGATTGAGCTTTATGTAAGCCCTCTAAAGCCATTGAATTTATTGTCGCCTGGAAAGGCTGTTGATGAATTCCACTGCAGCTTGAGGTTAGGTCACGTTGTCTCCTTCATCTTTATGATTTTGGAGCGCGAGTGTGTGTGTGTGTGTGTGTGTGTGTGTATGCGTATATTTGTGTGTGTGTGTTGTAAATTGTGACGGACTTTCCTGACACAACAACATAATAATTGCTGATTTATGGCTTCGAGGAACAGTTTGAATGCCATAGTCTATCACAAAGTAGTTCACTCATTACTCTTAGGTGTTCACACAGTTCACTTTGCTGTCACGATGAAATGTTGTATTTGTTTTCCTTTGTGACTTATTTTGATCAGACTTAATAGGGTACATTTTGACCCTGAGAATGTAGCCTGTTAAGAAAAGGGTCCGACTCCCAGTCTTCCCCCTCCCCCCAACAATGCCACATCCCTTCCTCCAAGCACCCCAGGCCTAGAACCTAAAGATAATGATTCCATAGAGGGCAGCACTGTAGTCTTCGACTACCGAGTGGAATTGATTCTTAAAGCAGAGAACAAGCTTTGAATCTGCATTGATAACCGCATCTTTTCTCCACAGAAGTTGACTATTAACGGGATGTGAAGTCTGAATCTCTCCAGCGCCAATTAAACATCTGTCTGTTCAATCAGTCAGGGTCGGTCTAAGGTTTTGGCAGGATCGAAATTGAGGAATCCTATAGTAAAGCACACGGTTATGGAAATTTTGGACCTGGAAGTCCTCTGTCTGGGTTGTGTATCTCTAGTAATAATGGTATGATTATTCTTGAGACAGCAGGCAAAATATCTATTCAATATTGGTTTATGTTAATGCATTGTTAGAAGAAGGCCTATATTTAATTTAGATATCGCATGTCTTCAAATCATTAACAAATGTTCCTTCAAGATATAGAAACCAAATAAAAAATGAAGTTTGTTTGATGTATAGGTTAGTGCATAGTTATTTCTTTGTATTGGCATGATCCATGCGTTTGATTAATCTGGCTTCTTCTAATTGCAAATTGTTACTACTAATGGCAGTAAAGCACAGCATCAGACCAGTTAGACTGCTGTAGTCCCCTTCACTTCATAGAAGTGGAGGGTTCTTCGCCACATTAGGCAAACTTTCTAAACGACCTTTCCGACTGAAACCAAATGAGTTGTATTTCAGACTAACTGTGGAGCCATTCCTCTGATCTTACCTGGCAGGTGTGTTGTAGTTGAGGGAAGAAAAAAAAAAAAAAAAACACCCATAAATAAAGTAACACGCAACACCAGTAGTTGAGTGCAGCGTATTTCGGAAACAGCAGCCACGCTCTTAGTCTTAAGTGATTAATATGTAATTATTTTTAGACGCAATAGCACCCATTTTTTTCTCTCATCAAGGCAACAAAATGGTCAGTTATCGAGTGAAAAATACGTGTTTACAAAATGTTTCATGCATTTTATTGTAAATAGTGAATTTTACTTTCTGATGAAGCCACATTTTCAGATGGGTATTAACAGAAACTGCTACGTTGAAGTGCCTGCATCTCCAATCCTATAGCTGCAAATTGGTCACATGGTCTGCGATTAAAATCTATTCTGCCGCAGGCTGCTTCGGTGCATGGTGATTGTTAGTGCAGTGCCTTGGCCATAGCAAGTGCTGTACGTCACTTGATGTGATAGATACGTCCAGGTCGGTCTCAAAGATGCTCGTTATGTGCATAAGTGAAACCCCAGTGAACTAAGTTCAGCTTTTACTATGACTAGAGTCTAATACCTGCTGTATTGGGATACGTGTCTGTATTTGTCAACCTCTGTGGACATAAATGTATATATATATATATAGTTTTTTATAACCCTTAATAGGTTGAATACCAGACATGCTGCATGACTCTTGGTGGTAAGATAAATGTATCCTTTATGCCGTTCCTGAAAAATTGAGGAATAAAAGTGCACAATGTTTGCACACTGTGACTGTAGCGTCGAAACGCAATATCCAGTTTGTCATTTAGTTCAGTGATATCCGATTTTCCAATACATGTTTGATGAATTTCTGCTAATTACTAGTAACCTCAGTCCCTGAACTGAACATCGACATGTCTTATTATCTTGGCCTAATTGCCATGCTCCATTTGGCATGGACAAAATTACAGCTTTGTGTTACTCGAGTTAGAAATCCATTTCCGAAAAGTAGATGATATTGAGACATGTCATGTTGTTTGTCCTCTTAAAAGTCGGGCGGACCTACTGTGTAGGAATTGTGTAAAGTTGTTACACTTACTCTAATTTTCTTCAATGCACACGTTTACATATAGTTGTCTTTCTTCACAGTTGAAATAGTAGATGGTATTAGGCAGATGGAAATTAAAATCCATTCCTGGTTCAATGCATTTTCCGATTAACTAAGGGAACTACTGACGTGTGCGGATCCAGTAAAAGAAACCAGGTTACAGAAGGACTGTCTAGTCATTAAGTTTATTTTATGGTACTTCTGCTCGGGTTTATTTGTTGAATTCAGACTTACATGGTATAATTTTTGTGATGCACACAAGTGCCGTAATCCTCCATAGAAGCAGATGAAACATATAGTCTTTGCGCTAATAATGTATGTGCCACTGACCAAAGTAGCATCGCTTGTTGGTCTAGCACTTACACAGCCTTTTAATAAATACAAAATGTTAAAAGTGAAGGAAATGGGAAGCAGAAAACTAGTATGAAGTGGACATGATTTTATGGCATCCCACTGACTATGCCAGTGTGATGCAGTCAAGCATTGTACACACCTTGTTGAGATATTTTTTTTTTTTTTTGCTTTTGTGTGTGCACTTTAGTGATTTAAAATTCTGGTTCAACTTGAAAACTATGGGGCCGATTATGAGTTCGGCGGGTGGGCCTTACTGGCGATCTCCTTGCCGGCCCGTAATAATTTTCCCGCTGGGCTGATGGGCAGAAACCAAGTTTTCTGCATGAGCTCCAGCACCCACATGATACACACGGTCTGCATGGCAGGCAGTGCGCATTATGAGGGTGCTGTGCAGGGGATGCCTGGGCAGTGCAGGCCCCCGTACCCCTCTGCACCTTTTCTCTGCCAGCCTTTTCATGATGGTGAAACAGCCATGAAAAGGCCGGCAGAGAACCAGGTTGTAATTAGCAGGGCTGATTCCAACCAGCGCCGCCGTCAGCCTGTCTGGGAACATTATTCCCGGCGGAGAAATCGGCTGTTTGGCAGTCATGACCGCCACTGCGAGTCTGGCGATCAGTTGACCGCCAGACTCGTAAGGAGGCCGTATATGCTGAATCTAGTTTTCAACACTTTTGTTGAGTAGACAATACATTGAAAATAATTGGTGCTTATTGAAACCTATATGATTTTACAGATCTTTTTTCATCTATGATTATGCAGAAAACAAAATTGTTAGATAAGTTTTGGGGAAAAAAACATATAATCAAGTGTGTATGTGTGTGTATATATATATATATATATATAGATCACATAGAAACCCATCCGTCCATAACATTTCGTAAAGCACATTCTTTGGGAGACTATCTAACCAGAAGTTATTTTTCAGTAAAAACCAATACATCTTGGTTGAGCCAAAAAAGTTTGGGATTTTGGAAATGTGGCCATTGCAAGGCCTGCAAGTATGCTAAAAACACATATAAATACCAAACTTTTGATGGTCGACAATGCGAGATCAAAGATCGGATTACATGTGACACTGAATTTGTGATTTATGTCATCGAATGTGGATGCCAGAAAAAATACATTGGAAGTACCATTCATAAATTAAAAGTTAGGTTCTTACAGCATTTTAGAGCCATAAAAAATCAGGACAAAACCTATCCTCTGGCTAAACATTTTTGGGAAGTACACAAAGGAGAATGTGGCACTTTAGCTTTCTATGGCATCAAACACATTAAAAACAACTCCAGAGGTGGCAATAGAACACTCGAGCTCAGACAAATGGAATCCAAGATGATTTTATTATTGGGGTCTGAGTCCCCATTGGGGCACAATCTTGATGCTGAGCTCTATGTCCATCTTAGATGAAAATACACTGTTCATTGCTTTTTAGATGGAGACTCCCCATGTGTTTCAATTCTTAAAAATAGTAGTGCTAATTTGGGAGTATGTTATCTATATTTCCTTTTTAGGTAGATGGGTGATAAGATCTTATTAACTTAAATGATCGTGCCATGATGTAATCTGTAAAATAGACATGACTTAATAACTTTCCCTAGTTTGAATTCATATCACAAACTGATGAAATATAGATGGAATAAGTTCGTATACAGATTTGTACTGTACCATTGATGATGATGTTTGATTCCATTGTATTCTTCTATAACTTGGCGACTGAAGAATATTAAATACCATATATAGAGGTATATATGCACATTTAGATTATAACATGGACCAAAAGATCAATAGATCTGATTGTTTTTAATTGGAGTTTTTGTAACACTTCTATGCACTTTATATGCTCTTTTGCACTTATTAGTAGCCTAGTTTTTCAGCACATTGCACTTTATGCCAAGGCCTCATTTTAATACAACATATTTATATGTATGTTTATGGAATTACCTAGTATACAGATAAGGACAGTGAGGAACTAGATTTGATTATACGGGCATCCAATAAAAACCAGGGTATTAAAACATAACTATTGTCACCACCTAAACATGATTTTAATACAAGATACTAACTAATTATTAATAATTATATGTATATATAACGAATGATAATTTAAACATTGAAAAATTGATATTACTGTTTCTTCGTTTATATTTACACTATTATCGTTCTTGTTATTTAATGTTTTTATATGATCAAATATTATGAATTATTGGAAGCAATTGTCCTTTTTTCTATTATATTTATTATTCAATATTTATTCCTTAGGACTGTCTAATCTTAACTTTGATATCTATAAATATTGGCATCAATGTAGGTTTATTCCTCCATTAATTGTTGTATCTATAATAATTATAATTACACACTTCAAAATGGCCGCCGCGTTTGTAGTACATCACAGTGTTATAGAAATAAATGTAGGACGTAATAGCTATATGTAAATGATGCCGGCTGACTAGCCAAACTGTCCAGTAGAAGGCGTTTTGCCGAAACGCGTTGACAGACATCTCATTCGGGACTCTGAATTACCTATATAAGCTAAATAAATAAATTCATCAACTAAATACGAGCGCTTTGGACTCAATTGACTTCGACACTTGGGAGATACGTGATGGGATCGGTGCAGCCGTCAGATGGCTATCAGTCCATCTGTTGAAGAAATAATTTAAACGTGGTCTCCGGTACGCGAAACGGCTGGCACGCCGGTTGAGTGCGCGTGTTTGTACCACTGGAGGAATTCGAACATTGCAGCTCACGCAGCACCGTGCCTCTGACAACCTAACGAAAACGCAGCCGGACTGACACGGTAGGATTGCTATCGTTCCCCGGGGGGGTTGGAGAACGCCCGTGGGATTATGAACGCGGTCCTCTGAGCAGTCTTGTAAGTCTGATATTAGCGTCTTATCGTTTACATCAACAATTGGCACACGGCCCGGATAACAAATGAAAAATCAACGGCAGGGAAGAATTTACTTTGCCTTCTGATATACGGCTTTCCTGTCCTACAAAAGCAGACTAACTTAGAATCTGAAATTATTTACAAGCTACACGGTAACCAGTACTGATAGGTATATACTCACACAGAGTCCCGGTTTACAGAACTTTGGTCCGTTACCTTTTAACTTTTTTTGTTTTTTTGTTTTCTTCGTTAAAAGTTACAAATTGGAGATTTGAATAAACTACGAGACATTGTTAAACTCTATGTGAAATGGCTGAACGGAGAAAATTGTGGGAACAAGCAGCAGCCGAGTTGTTTGACAACTCGAAAACCAGCAGTGGACCCATGGGGGTTCAAATACAAACTACCTCAAACATCATACATCAACTAGAAAAAGCACGCATTTCGGAACTCAAAAAATGGTGGGAAATGACCTCATTAACTAAATACATTGAGAGTGGTAGAATTCCTAGAGGTCTTCGTATTCTAATTCTACCCACCTTAGGAGACATGGACTCTGATTTACTGGAGGAATGGCGAATGCAAACAACAGATTGCTCAACTAAACTTATGGGAACCTTAATAACTCAAGCCAAGAGACGCATGGAGGAACAAATTACTAAAATTGAACAACTTACAAAAGAATTAGATAAGATGCCTAACCAACAAGAAATTTCTATTCAATTAGTAAAAATGGAAGAACGGATTAAACACAAGGAAGATGAAATCAAATCACGTAAAGCACATAAATTCAACAGAGACAAGATAGATTACGAACATGGAAGAATCTACACATTTGCTCGAAAATATGACACTGTGAGAACCAAAGATATGTCCAAGATCGGGGCTGAATGTGCTGTACAGCAGATATCTGCAGATGACAGTTCAGAAGTAGAGTCTTCTGCTGATGAGATACCGCGCAATAAGCTGGATTTTCAGGGGGAAATGCGCCTTATGCAAATGATCACGCCACCTCCTGGGCAAAATCGCAGGCGTGGCCGAGGAAGCGGAAGACGAGGAGGGGCAAGAAGAAGCAACCAACTATCAAATTAGAACCTAATCCTGGATCAGTCAATAAATTGAATGACTTGAGTACGGTGGTGAATATTTCCCACAGCACCTTGACAGACAATCAGCTTCACATGCTTGATTTAGGATTAAGCTTCTGCCCCAATACACAATGGGATTATGTTAATACCCGTATTGAACTGTACAAATTTGTTCGCAAACTACGTCTCATCAAACACTTTTCAAATAAAGATATAAATCGAACGACAGACAACATCAACCAGAGGGCTGGACTCTCTGGATTCAACATCTCTGATAGCCCAGAATTGATAGCCATCAATGAGTTGGATCATGACAGCGATGAAGCTAGATGTTCTATACATGATGATATAAACAAGAGCACTGATATGCTTAATCAGATGGGATTTACAACTAACCTCTATGAAAAAAGTACTCTAAAATTGTTGAGTAGATTTAATCCTCCACTACCCAGTGGTAACATGATAGATATATTTCATGAGCTAGTGATCAACGATATTGACAAATTTCGCAATAAGAGCTCTTTAAAGATATCGAGAAAGACGAGATCTAATTTTACGCAACAAGATTGGCATGATCTAAACACACTGAGGTCGAACTCTTCTATCATCATCAAGCCCTCAGATAAGGGTGGCAACATTGTTGTCATGGACACAACTGATTACACTAAGGAAGCATATCGGCAATTGATGAATAGAGAGCATTATGAGAAGTTGAAGATCAGCCCCCTATCTCAATACCAAGGGACATATCATGATATGCTAAATGAATGGTATACAAAGCAATTGATGGATTATGATGAGTTTATGTATTTGAAAATTGACAATCCTAAAATTCCTTGTATTTACTTCCTACCTAAAATTCATAAGAACAAAATCCATCCTCCAGGTAGACCAATAGTCAGTATGAATCAATCACTACTTGAGAATACCTCACGATATTTGGACCTGTTTTTATGCACCTTTGTCACAGAATTACCTTCATATTTGCGTGACACCAATGATTTTCTGGCCAAGATACATGACATCCCATGGCATAAAGACTATTTATTGGTCACCATGGATGTAGCATCACTATATACATCCATTAAACATCAATATGGATTACAGGCATGTAGGTATTTTTTACAAACACGATCCATTGAATTTTTGGAACATACCAATATGCTCCTATCGATGCTACAATTCTGCCTGACACATAACCTGTTCCTCTTTGATAATGAAAGTTTCTTACAAAAACAAGGGACAGCTATGGGAGCATCCTTTGCTCCCACCTATGCCAATCTATATATGGGCTGGTGGGAGAAGGAGGTGGCATGGTCAGAAAGCAATAACATCTATATGGATAGAGTGATATTGTGGGTGCGATATATCGACGATCTGTTCATTATCTGGGATGGCACAGAACAACTGCTGTTGGAATACATAAATGTATTAAATAATAATCAATTCAACATTTATTTAGATGCCATCTATAATAGAGATACCATCTCTTTTTTGGATGTCCTACTACAAGTAGAAAACAATCATTTAAAGACATCCATATATCGAAAGCCCACGGCTTGTAATTCTATATTACATGCCAATAGTGGACATCCCCACTCACTGAAATGGAGCATACCATATAGCCAGCTACTGCGGGCCCGCAGAATATGCTCTGATGAAAACCAATATGAGTTGGAATCTAAGGCTATGGTGAACAGGTTTTTAAGTAGAGGCTATCCTCCAAAAATCTTAAATGATGCTTTACCCAGAGTACGGAATAAAAGCAGAGATGAGTTACTTTTTAATAACACAGTAACTAGTAATGATTTCCAACATTCAGCACCTAGAATATTTCTCCAGTACAATCAACAACATGAGTCACTCAGAACTATACTCCAAAAAAATTGGCATGTTTTACAGAACGATCCCATTATTAATGATCACATAGAAACCCATCCGTCCATAACATTTCGTAAAGCACGTTCTTTGGGAGACTATCTAACCAGAAGTTATTTTTCAGTAAAAACCAATACATCTTGGTTGAGCCAAAAAAGTTTGGGATTTTGGAAATGTGGCCATTGCAAGGCCTGCAAGTATGCTAAAAACACATATAAATACCAAACTTTTGATGGTCGACAATGCGAGATCAAAGATCGGATTACATGTGACACTGAATTTGTGATTTATGTCATGGATGCCAGAAAAAATACATTGGAAGTACCATTCATAAATTAAAAGTTAGGTTCTTACAGCATTTTAGAGCCATAAAAAATCAGGACAAAACCTATCCTCTGGCTAAACATTTTTGGGAAGTACACAAAGGAGAATGTGGCACTTTAGCTTTCTATGGCATCAAACACATTAAAAACAACTCCAGAGGTGGCAATAGAACACTCGAGCTCAGACAAATGGAATCCAAGATGATTTTATTATTGGGGTCTGAGTCCCCATCGGGGCACAATCTTGATGCTGAGCTCTATGTCCATCTTAGATGAAAATACACTGTTCATTGCTTTTTAGATGGAGACTCCCCCTGTGTTTCAATTCTTAAAAATAGTAGTGCTAATTTGGGAGTATGTTATCTATATTTCCTTTTTAGGTAGATGGGTGATAAGATCTTATTAACTTAAATGATCGTGCCATGATGTAATCTGTAAAATAGACATGACTTAATAACTTTCCCTAGTTTGAACTCATATCACAAACTGATGAAATATAGATGGAATAAGTTCGTATACAGATTTGTACTGTACCATTGATGATGATGTTTGATTCCATTGTATTCTTCTATAACTTGGCGACTGAAGAATATTAAATACCATATATAGAGGTATATATGCACATTTAGATTATAACATGGACCAAAAGATCAATAGATCTGATTGTTTTTAATTGGAGTTTTTGTAACACTTCTATGCACTTTATATGCTCTTTTGCACTTATTAGTAGCCTAGTTTTTCAGCACATTGCACTTTATGCCAAGGCCTCATTTTAATACAACATATTTATATGTATGTTTATGGAATTACCTAGTATACAGATAAGGACAGTGAGGAACTAGATTTGATTATACGGGCATCCAATAAAAACCAGGGTATTAAAACATAACTATTGTCACCACCTAAACATGATTTTAATACAAGATACTAACTAATTATTAATAATTATATGTATATATAACGAATGATAATTTAAACATTGTAAAATTGATATTTTACCGTTTCTTCGTTTATATTTACACTATTATCGTTCTTGTTATTTAATTAATGTTTTTATATGATCAAATATTATGAATTATTGGAAGCAATTGTCCTTTTTTCTATTATATTTATTATTCAATATTTATTCCTTAGGACTGTCTAATCTTAACTTTGATGTTATCTATAAATATTGGCATCAATGTAGGTTTATTCCTCCATTAATTGTTGTATCTATAATAATTATAATTACACACTTCAAAATGGCCGCCGCGTTTGTAGTACATCACAGTGTTATAGAAATAAATGTAGGACGTAATAGCTATATGTAAATGATGCCGGCTGACTAGCCAAACTGTCCAGTAGAAGGCGTTTTGCCGAAACGCGTTGACAGACATCTCATTCGGGACTCTGAATTACCTATATAAGCTAAATAAATAAATTCATCAACTAAATACGAGCGCTTTGGACTCAATTGACTTCGACACTTGGGAGATACGTGATGGGATCGGTGCAGCCGTCAGATGGCTATCAGTCCATCTGTTGAAGAAATAATATATATATATATATATAATAATGTATTTTACATTCCTCCTTTTTCAAATTTGGACTCTTGTTCAGGTTCTCTGTAATCATTTTCATTTCTTGTTCCAAAAGGTTTTGTGAAGATTTCCATCAGTGTGTGGGCATTTCATGATGTATGTGTGTGTTTCTCTCCCAACCCCCCCCCCGTCTTGTTGCTTCTTTTTAAAGTTACCTTTTTTATGCAGAGTATGCTTTATACGAGTATGTTCTGAAACTAAACTAATCATAAACGTCTGCGTTTACATGTTGCCAGAGTTTAATTTGCTACCTTTTGCATTGGGTTCTTGGCGGTGTTTCCTGTGTGTTCCATAGTTTTGGTGTGATAGCGAAGGTATTGCAATTGCATATGTGTTTTCTGTGTGTTTTTTCTTTTGGGGGGGAGGAATACAGAAATTATTAGAGCACTTCTTGATCTCCTTTTCCTTTTGAAAACTGATATTGAAAGGCAAGCTTTTATGGAATACAGATTATTTTAAAGCATAAAATAGTTTTGTTATGAGAATTATTTTTCCATGTAGACAGTATCTAAATGCCCAATCATGGTTCATTAAAAATTTCGTAAGTTCCTGAGAAATATTTGTTACAAATCACTGCTGTGTGTGATGTACTAAATATAAAAAAAAGTTATAATTTCTGAGTGATTACTCTGAAGCTGCCACCCTTCTGTTTGCATGCATTGTAAGAAAGGTTGTTTACATCACACCAATGCATGAAATATTTTGACAAATTGTGGAAAATGTTTAATTTGACAGTAAATGTGACCCAAATTATTTTCTTTGAGACTGTTACAAAGATCAATGTAATTTTTTTTTTTTTTTTTTTTTTAACATGGGTTCTGTGACTTTCTTGCTGGTCGGTCATATAACTGCATGTCCCTCTTTGTTCTCTCCTTGGTTCCTTACATGTCCCTTTGCCCTCTCTCTTTGAAGGCACTTGGTAGGTGGTAGCTGGAACATTACCGTCTTTCTCTCACTCTTCCTCTGTTTTAGAGATTTCTCTGTGGGGGACATGCTGGTAGGTACTTGCCGGTTTGCAAAGCCAGTGTGGTGTTAACATGCTGTTACAAGGGTGAGCTCACATTAGAAAATCCTCTTCAGATAAAATGCTGTATAAGCCAACTCTTGATGTCACTGGGGAGGGTGGCTCTTTGTTGTATTGGCAATTGCTAACAATTGCAAATATTGACCCCCCTCTCCCCCCCTCTGCCCACAAGCACCATATGTATTTTATTTCAACCCCTTTTGTAAGATTGTTCTTAAATTAAATATGGGTCAAATTCATGTATCTTAACTGCTCTGTATCCACCCAATTGTGTAGTTCACATTTTTTTTTTTTTTTTTTTTTGGTTGGTTGTAGCTGCTGAATTAAGCGGTGAGGATATTAGTATGGATGCACCTGTAAAAAGTATAAATAAATATTGTGGATTTGTTGCATCATCTTGCACCTCGTCTGATTTATACTTATCCAAAGTCGCATATAACTTTCTTGATTGCTATTGCCACAGATTTTTGTTGACACCATAAGGATGAAAAACATAGATTCCTTTAACATTTTATTAGTTCAAGTAATTGCCACTTGCTCTCAACTGGAGGTCCAAGACCCTTGTGTTTTTCTTCTGTGTGCTTTTTGCTGTGTTGAAGATTTGAGGACGCGTTGCAGCGGTTTTGATTAATCGTAATAATATCCTACCGGGAGCCTTTGCCTGGTTTACTTAAATTACTTCATAATTTAGCTGCTTGTCTTGCAGATGCTACTTTTGCTCTTGGCCGAAATGCTAAAGCTAATTATTTCTGGTTTTGAGGTTGGATAATAGTTGCATCAACCTGGTAGGATGAATGCAACCAGGGACACGTGTTCTCTTGTCCTGAGAGCAATGGTAGCATTGCTTTGCAAAAAAACGTGCCTGTGGCACGTTGGCTCCTTACGTCAGGTAATAATTATAGCCAAATATTTGTATTGCTAATGTAATATTTTATTATTAAGTGTCACTCAATTCCAATTCTGATGGACATGCCAGTGTGGTTTGTGGACAGAAATAAAGTTTACACAGTCTGATGGATACATCTATCTGTGGATTTCTCACCTTTTGATTACTCCCAATGTGCCAGCATTCAACTGAATTATTTTTCTGGCTCTCCACGTGGGCAAGGACGGCACAATGGTACGGCTCCGCATGCAGCTCTGTCATCGGAGCCATAAGAAGTCCTCGTTGGCGTGCTGACATAAGTTCCCTTTTATTCCACACCTTCAAAGCTAATGGTTTTTCTGCCTCTCCAGTTGGTTACACTGTAGTGAGGAGCTTCTTTGTGGAGTTTTTTGTTTTTAAGTGCGACAATGTCTTGGCTGAAGAAGTCTGGCTTTAACCCTTGAGTGTGTGGAGGTCACGTCAGTTACTGACCCTCATGAAAACTGCCTTTGGTGTAAGTTTTGACCATGAAGTCGGGGATGCACTTCTTGCCAAAGTATGAACCCGAAGGCCCTTTAAAAAAAAGGGAGGCAAAGCTGTTCCTTGCAAAAGCTTAGAAGCGAGGCCGTCAACGATCCAGGCCTCAAAAGGAGTCCTCGTCCCACAGATCTTCGAGGTTGCACAAGAAGCGGCGTCGCCACAGTTCATGGTGTCTCTCATCCCAAGATACCAGCCCTCGGTTTTTGTCTCTGGCTTTGAAGTCTCAACGCTGTGGGAAGTGAGTGATACTCTATCTCCTTCTGAACCGAAGACGGACCTTGAGGAAGGAGAGATTCCATTGCCTTCCCACTAATTTGAAGGTATTGAGGTAGGGGAGTGGGTTGGACACTACTCATGAGTGGGAATTGTTTTCCCTGGGGGGGGGCGGTATAGCACCTCAGGAGTTTATTTTAAATCACAGGGTAATCAGTAAGGGAGCAGAACTTATGGACTTAACACTGCCCACTATGGAATTGAAATTGAACATTCTGACCAAGCTTTTTCACTCTTGTTCTGCTGTAGCAGAACAGCTCCTGCCATTTAATGAGGCTTGTTCTGAGCCAGTCTTCGATCTGTGGCGGAAACCTGTTACTGCTGCTGCTGCTACTATTACTGCAATTTCCAAGTCCATTGCCAGGAGGTATAGAGCTGCACCAGGGGACCCACAGTTTTTGAGTCAGCACTCAACACCTGAAGCCCTGGTGTTGCAGGCTTCGTGTTCATCTAAGGCTGCACCTGGTTCCTCCCCCACAGATCCTGCAGACAGAGTTGAAACGCATGGAGCAGTCGGTGAAGATCTTTTCGTCAGGAAGCATGGTGCTGAAATCGGTGAATGCTACATGTCTGGGCAGGTATATCCATGCACTGATGGATTCGGCCAAAGAGGTTAGTATCCGGACCTGGATACTGCGGACTCTGTTGTCAGACCCATGGGGACTTCTTCAACTTCTGACAGAAGACATGCATGGCTTATAGGGTCATGGTTCTCCCCTGATGTACAGTCCACTTTAATGAATCTTCCATTTGACGGATCCAGATTGTTTGGAGGCAAGGTAGATTCAACCTTAGAGAGGTTTAACAAAACTAAGGTCACTGCCAAGTCTCTAGTTCTTCAGACACTCTTCTTGACCTACAGACCATCCCGTGTTTTAGGGTGTTTGGCCACAGCTCCTCCTTTCGCTGGAGACCGCATTTCCAAAGTCAATGGTATTGCCAACCCCCTCTATTAATCCTACAGAAGTCATGGAAGACCTAGGCAGTGTGGTAAAATCCATCAGCCTTCCTCCTCTTCTCCTTCATCCTCCACTGAAAACCTTTCAGGGAAGCAACCCTAGTGCTCCCTCCTTTCAAGATCATGTATTACCCCGGCGGGGGGGGGGGGTTTAGAGGGTTAATCAATTTCCTTCAAAAGTGGGAGTCAATAACAATAGACAGTTGGGTGTTAGACATTGTAGGAAATGGGTATTCCCTTCCTTTTTGGGAGTTTTCCCCTCCCATCCCAGCACGTTTGTGTTCGGAAGAACATCTGCTGCTGCTTAAGCAGGAGGTACAAAATCTGCTTTTAAAGGGTGCAGTTGTTGGGTCAGAGCAGGAAAGGGTCAGGGGTGTTATTCAAGATATTTTCGGGTCCCCCAAAAAGACGGTAGTTTGTGCCCCATCCTGAACCTGAGGACTTTGAATTGGTTCCTCAAAGAGGAGAAATTCAAAATGCTGATCCTAGCACAGGTGTGCTTCTTGCGCTGGACAAGGAAGACTGGATGATTTCTATCGACTTGAAGGATGCATATTTTCACATCCCCATTCTGCAGTCACACAGGAAGTATCTCCGCTTCATGGTAAGAAAGTAACACTACCAGTTTACGGTCCTTCCTTTTGATCTTACTTCCACACCTTGAGTCTTCATGAAGGTGATGGTCGTGGTTGCAGCACATCTCTAAGGGTGGGGAATACCAGTATTCCCTTATCTAGACAATTGGTTGCTAAAAGCCCAGTCTCCAGAGTTGGTGCAGCATCACTTGCAATTGATGACACATCTGTTCAATCTGGGGCTTTCAATCAATGTCTTAAAATCTCACCTGGAGCCCTCTCAGCGTATCCTGTTCATAGGGGTGGTACTGGACACCACAAAAAATCATGCCTTTCCTCCTCCACAAAGGATTCAGGGCAATCGGGCTTTGATTCCAATGCTTCAGAATGGAGTGTTAGTTCCAGTCCTCAACGACTTGTCTGCTCGGTCTGTTCGCTTCTTGCATTCTGTTGATCACTCATGCATGCTGGCACATGAGGACCCTCCAGTGGTGCCTACTCAAGCAGTGGTTTCAACACAACGGAGATCTCAAGGGGTCTATAATGATCTCCAGAAGCACTGCAATGGATCTTCAATAGTGGTCTGTGGACTGCAACTTAACTTAAGGGAGGGCCATTTTACCTAGTACCCCTGGTGACCACAGGGATAGTGGATGCTTACACTCTAGGGTGGGGCACTCATCTGGGGGATCTGGAGATCAAGGGTCTTAGATATGAAACATCTGTTTTTCTGGAGATCAATCTGTTGGTGTTGCGGGCAATGCGCCTGGCTCTCCAGGCCTTCCTTCCATTCGTGGTCAGTCGGTATCGGTCTTGACAGACAACACTACCACGATGTGGTATGTCAACAAACAGGGTGGGGTTTGGTTGTATCTTCTCTGCAGAGAGGCTCTATGGCTCTGGTCCTGGGTTCATGACCATCAGATTTGCATAGTAGCAAACCATTTGACTGGAGCTCTCAATGTAGGTGCATACAGTCTCAGCTGACACTTTTCAGCCGACCATGAGGGGACTACATCCAGAGGTGGTTCTTCACGTCTTCCACTTATGGGGAACACCTCAGATAGACCTGTTTGCCACTTGCAAGAATACGCACTGCCTGTTGTTCTGCAGCCTCCAGTATCCGTTGCAGGGAACACTGGGGCAACCAAATGCTTTTCGTGTTTCCTCCATACCTTTGATTCCTGTGGAAGATTCACCTAGACTAGGCTCAAATCATATTGATAACTCGCACCTTCTTCAACTCTCTCTCTCTCTCTGCCCTCTGCTCCGTCTCCCCTATAGGGCAGACCGCCTCTCGGTGGGGTAGGTTCTACACCCCCACCTCTAGAGCCTGCATCTACATGCCTGGAGATTAAACGGTGCAACATGATTTCCCTTTCTTCCCTCTAAAGTGGTGGATTTTTTTTATCAGCCAGGCGACACACCACCAAACTGTCTGTGCTAGTAGATGGGCCAAGTTTGTCAAATGGTGTGAAGACAGGCACGTGGATTCTTTGAAGGCCTACTTATCCAATGTTTTGCAATTTGCCTTTTCCTTGGCGTAGCAAGATTTTGCAGTTGGGACAATAAAGGGCTTTCTGATGGATACAACTACCTGTGGATTCCTCACCTTAAGAATTCTCCTAATGTGCTAGCTCTCCACGTCGACAAGGACGTCACAATTGCACGGCTCTGCACGCGATTCCGTCTGACGTCATTGTGGCAATAAGAAGTCCTCGCCAGCATGCTGACGTCAGTTCCCCTTTTCCCACGCCTTCGATGCTTAGGTTTTTTCCTGGCTTAGAGCCTTGTCATGGGTGCCGGGGTCACATGTCTGTTAAGGTCCAAATGAGGACTGCTTATGGTGCCTAAGCTCGGACCACGACTTGGAAGGGTGCGTATCCTGCCAGCGGATGAACCCAACAGCCTTGAAGGAGAGAGAGAGGCTAAGCTCTTTTTGGCAAAAGCTAAGAAGGAGCATAAGGGTAATTGAAGATGTAAGGCGAGGCACTCTTCTTCACATAAGTCCTTGGGGTTGCATAAGAAGTGGCGCTGGCACGATTCTCAATGCAGTTATTCCAGGGATCAGTCTCTGTCCCCTCCGAGACGGCGCCATACGGCGTGAGTGGTCAGTCCAACAGTCACTCCTCGGCCTCAGAGTCCACAGGCTTCTCTGGCGCCAATGTTGATAGAGGTCTTAGAGTCCTCCGGTTCACTTTTCTCCCGTGTCAACTCCTGGTCAGGAGTCGGGTGTACAAGCTTCGGATTCGGATCAAGTGCCGCAGGACGAGCAGAGCTTTCCTGCCTTCCCAACTCCAAGAGCGGATCCAGCAGCATTCCTTAATACTATGTTTAACATTTTCAACAGAGCTATGGCCCCTGCTGGTGAACCGGCTGGTCCCATGGGTCCATTAGCTTTCATGCTGGATTCGCCGGTGCAGTATAAACAGGCCCCGTTTGTACCCTTCCATCCAGGTGAAGGTGTTGGTTTGGCACAGATGAAGTTGTCACCCCAGATGATGTTGCCGCCGGCGCTGTCCTGTTCAGGATTCAGTGTCTCTCCACCCTCTCCTACGCCAGAGCGTCCATCTACTTTGAATATGGCGTCGACGTCTGCTAATTCTCTGTCGACGCCGCGGTTGGAGACCAGACTGAGTTTGAGAATGAGGGCCTTGAGGCTCTTGGAGGAGCAGGAGTATCGGCAACAGCTGGTGGAGGAAGGGGAGATTTCAGAGCCTTTGGGTGAATTTCAGGGCCTGGACTCTGCAAGTGGCCTAGATACATCCCCTGAATTGGCATCTTTCAGCCCCTGGCAAGCTCACAGAGGAGGCAGCATCTTACCACAGCATAAGAAAGGCTGCTGAGTTCTTGGACTTTCCTCTACCAGCATCGGAGGTGAAGACTAACATTCTGACTGAGGTTTTGCATCCTTCCTCTGTCTTCGGAGCTCCTACTCCCTTGTAATGCTGCCCTTACGGAGCCCATTCTAGACATTTGGAGGAAGCGTGTCACGACTCAGGTGGTTTCCAGGACTGTGGCTAGGAGGTACAGAGTTGCTCCATGGGAATCACAGTTTTGGTCTCCGCATCCAACACCTGAGAGCTTAGTAGTGCAAGCATCTTGTTCTGCCCGGTCTGCACCTGGTTCGTTCCCTACAACTCCATCAGATAGAGTCTCTAAACAAATGGAGCAAACAGCAAGGAAGGGTTTCTCCTCGTACAGTATGGTCTTGAAGTATGTTGATGCTACCTGTGTGCTGGGGAGGTATATTCAATCCCTGATGGACACAGCAAGAGCTGTTGTGCCATGCTTGCTTCAGGATGTGCAGGGGCCATTTGATCTTCTGTTGGACACTCAAGGGGCAGCCAAGCAGGTTATCCAGTCTGGTTTGGCTACGGATGTTCAGACAACTTTATTGGACCTTCCGTTTGATGGCGAGACGACGTTTGGATCCAAGGCCGACTCCGCTTTGGAGCGTTTTAAAGACAGCAGGGCTACTGCTAAGTCCCTGGGACTCCAGGCTTCAGCATCCACACCCCTTAGATCTTTTCGGAGGTTCAGGGGTTTTGGCTGTGGGTCCTCTTTTCGTGGGAGGCCACAGTCCAGCATGCAGCACCCTGCCAACCCTCTCTATAGGTCTTATAGACTACAGGGGAGGGTTGGAACACGAGGAGCCACACAGAAGCCTCCTGTCTTTTTTTTTTTTTGTTTTTTTGTTTTTTTGTTTTTCTTCCTCTGGGGGAACCCATCAAGGAAAGCAGCCCTAGTTTTCTCTCCATCTTGCATCATACTTTTCCCGTAAGGGAAGGCTATTTCATTTTCTCCACGAGTGGGAGTTAATCACATCGGACTCTTAGGTGCTGAATATTGTGGGGAAAGGTTATGCCCTTCCTTTTCAGGAGTTTCCCCCTCTTCCATTCCTCCCCGTCATTCTTTGTTCACGGAATATCATCTCCTGTTGATTCAGCAGGAGGTGCAAGTCCTTTTGTTAAAAGGTGCAGTGCAGATGGTTCCAGAGCAGGAAAAGGGTCAGGGATGCTATTTGAGGTACTTCCTGATTCCCAAGAAGGATGGTCGATTGAGGCCTATCTTGGACCTGAGGATTTTGAATTGGTTCCTCAAACAGGAGAAATTCAAAATGCTGACTCTAGCACAGGTGCTTCTGGCGTTAAACAAGGAAGACTGGATGGCGTCTGTCGACTTGCAGGATGCTTATTTTCATATTCCCATTCTGAAGTTGCACAGGAAGTATCTCCAGTTTGTGGTAGGGTCACAACACTACCAGTTTGCGGTACTTCCTTTTGGTCTTACTTCCGCACCTCTAGTCTTCATGAAGGTGATGGCGGTGGTTGCAGCGGACCGCAGAAGGAACGGACTGTCTGTTTTCCCTTTCCTGGATGATTGGCTGATCAAAGCAGTGTCCCGAGAGCTTGTGCTGCATCACTTGCAAATGACAACACAGTTGTTCAACCTGGGCTTTAAGGTTAACGTGCCCAAGTCTCACCTGGAACCCTCTCGGCACCTCCTGTTCATAGTGACAGTACTGGACACAACATTGGATCGTGCCTACCCTCCGCCTCAGAGGATTCAGGCGTTGATTCCAAAGTTTCAAAAGGGAGCAGCTGTTCCGGTACTACATCTGTTCGGTCTATTCGCTTCTTGCATTCTGTTGGTCACTCGTACACGTTGGCACATGAGGGCTCTCTACTGGTGCCTCCGCAAGCAGTGGCTTCAACACAAAGGGGCTCTGGAGGAGTCGACACCGATCTCCAGAGAGGCTGCAGCGGGGATATGATGGTGGGCTGTGGACGGCAACCTTTCTCAATGAAGGCAGTTTTGCCTCCTACCTGCGGTGGCCACGGTTATAATGGATGCTTCCATTATAGTGTGGGGAGCTCATCTGGGAGACTTGCAGATCAAGGGCCATTGGTCTCCAGCGGAACAGATGTTTAACATCAATCTGTTTAGAATGATGGGCAATACGTCTGGCTCTCAAGGCCTTCCTTCCCTTCAGTCCGTCAATTCAAGTCTTGATGGACAACACTACTGCAATGTGGTACGTCAACAAGCAGGGAGGTGTAGGGTCATACCTTCTCTGCAGAGAGGCTCTGCGGCTCTGGACTTGGTTCTGCGCCCATTGGATTTGCATAGTAGCAAACCATCTGGCCGGAGTTTTCAACGTACGTGTGGACAGTCTCAGTCTGCATTTATCGGCCGATCAGTAGTGCCATCCAGACCTGGTTCTTCACATCTTTCGGATGTGGGGATTTCCACAGATAGACCTGTTTGCCACTCAGGAGAACGCACAATGCCTGTTGTTCTGCAGCCTCCAGTATCCGGTGCAGGGGGCCTTGGAGGACGAGTTTCAGATGTCTTGGTGCGACAAGTTGCTTTACGCGTTTCTCCCCCTTGATTCCTCAGGTTTGATCGGGCTCAAGTCATTTTAATAGCCCTGGATTGGCCAAGACGGGTGTGGTACACAGACCTTCTCCAACTCTCACTGTGCCCTCCGCTTTGTCTCCCTCACAGGGCAGACCTCCTCTCGCAGTCGCAGGGGCAGGTTCCACACCCCCACCTCCAGAGCCTGCACCTACATGACTGGAGATTGAACGGTGCAATCGGAGTTCCTTTTCCCTGCCTCCAGAAGTGGTGGATGTTATCCTATCGGCCAGGCGACACTCTACCAACACGGTCTATGCTAACAGATAGGCAAAATCTGTTGCTTGGTGTCGACAGAGGCAAAATGATCCCTGAAAGGCTTATTTGTCTTATGTTTTGCTTTTTGCCCTTTCCTTGGCACAGAAGAGGTGTGCAGTTGCGACTGTGAAGGGTTATTTATCAGCGCTGTCGGCCTTTCTGTGCCTTCCTGATCAGCCTTCCTTAGTTAAGTCCCCTATAGTTGTTAGATTCCTGAAAGGTTTGACTAACAGTTTCCTCCCACTCTGTCATGCCTCAGTGGGATTTGAATTTGGTTTTGACTTTCTTAATGGGTTCATCGTTTGAGCATATGCATTCTTGCCCGTTGAGGCTTTTCGTTTTAAAAACTGTTTTCTTAATGACTATCAAATCAGCTAGGCGTGTGAGTGAGCTTCAGGCTCTTAGTGTGAAACCTCCTTACACAACATTTTATGTTGACAATGTTGAGAACTGGGGCAGCTTTACTTCCTAAAGTAGTCACTCCCTTTCATATGGGCTAGTCTATAACACTCTCATTCTTGTACCCTCCTCATCCATCAAAGGAAGAGTAAAGATTTCATCGCTTGGATCCAAAAAGGGATCTGAGTTTCTACATTGAGAGGACAAGAACCTTTCGAGTTGATGATCAACTCTTCGTTGGATATGTGGGCAAGAGGAAGGCCAAGCCGTCCACAAGAGAACTCTTTCCAGGTGGGTCATTCTTTGCACAAAGATTTGTTATTCACTGGCAAAGAAGTTTTCTCCTGAGGGTATTAGGGCCCATTCCACCAGAGCTAAGTCTGCTACTTCGGCCTTGGCTAGAGGTCTGCTAGTTGCTGAAATTTGTAAGGCCACAACTTGGGCTTCCCGTCACACTTTCGCGAAGCATTATTGCTTAGACTCAGAAGTTAGGAGGGTCGGCCATTTTGCACGTTCTGTTTTGCAGAATTTCTTGGTTTGACCGGTCAGGCACCCACCTCAGAGTGCAGGTCTGCTTTGGGATTCTATTCATAAGGTGAGGAATCCACAGGTAGTTGTATCCATCAGAAGAACAATTTACTTACCTTTGGTAATGCTTTTTCTGGTGGATACAGTAGCTACCTGTGGGTTCCTCACAGTCCCACCCGCTTCCCCGTTGCCTGTCTGGTCATACCAAGATTTTTTTTAATTATAAATGTATATACGTTTTTGGGATTTTTTAAATAAATATATATTGTGGTTTATATTTGGATTGTTATATATTGTTCTTGTGAGGTTAGTATTCACCTGTTAGCCTTGAAGGCACATTAAAAATTCTGAAACTGAAGTCAGCATGCCGGCGAGGACTTCTTTTTGCCATGACGATGTCAGAGTTGTGTGCGGTGCAGTGCAATTATGACGTCCTCATTGACGTGGAGAGCTAGGAAGAAAATTTCTGTTGAATGCTGGCGCATTGGGAGAATTCATAAGGTGAGGAATCCACAATTAGCTACTGTATCCACCAGAAAAAGCCTTACCGAAGGTAAGTAACTTGTTCATCTCTCGGCACTGTTTATTTGTTTACCTGACCAACCCTCTTTGTTTAAGATCCCTCTAGTTTTAAGGGTTTGAATAATGTTTCCTCCCACTCCTTTCATAATGCCTGTGAGATTTAAATTTAGTTTTAACGTACCTGATGGGTACACCGTTTGAACTGTTACATAGTTGCCCATTGCGGCGCCTTACATTTAAAACTGTTTTTCTCATAGCAGTGACGCCGGCTAGATGTGTTAGTGAGCTGCAAGCTCTGAGTGTTAAACCCCTGTTTAGCACTTTCTATGCCAACAAGGTGGTTTTGAGAACCAGGCCGGCTTTCCTGCCAAAGGTAGTGACTCCTTTTCATTTAGGGCAGTCCATCACGCTTCCGTCTTTTTACTCTCCTCCCCATCCCTGTAAGGAGGAGGAAATGCTGCATTGTCTTGATCCAAAGCTTTTAGCTTCTACATGGACAGGACGAGCGAACTGAGGACGTACCATCAGCTGTTTGTTGGCTACGTGGGCAAACCCGTCTAGAAAAAACGTTGTCAAGGTGGTTTATTCTTTGCATTAAAATACGTTTTGTGCTGGCAAAGAAGGATCCTCCTACTTCAGCTTTAGCTAGAGGTGTACCTATTGTTGACGTTTGCAAGGCAGCTACCTGGTCTTCTCTTCACACTATAGCAACCCATTTTGCCCGTTCTGTACTTAAGGATTTTTTGGTATAGGCAGACTGGTACCCAACTCAGAGTGCTGGACTGCTTTGGGACTCTATTCGAAAGGTGAGGAATCCAAAGGTAGATGTATCCATCAGAAGAACAAGTTACTTACTTTTTGGTAGCACTGTTTCTGGTGGATACGGTATCTACCTTTGGCTTCCTCCCTGACCCACCTTCCTTCCCCGTTGCCTGTCTGAATATACCAAGAAGGAAGTTACTTATGTGCATATTATACATGCATATTGCAAAATGTATATATCATACAGAATGCAGTTTGTTATATATATTTAAAAAAAATTGTGAGTTGAGCTTGCACATCTTGTGATGTTGGTGTTCACCTGTTTGCCTCGAAGGCATGGGAAAAAAGTGATTGAAACGGAGGTCAGCACTCCAGTGAGGACTTCTTATGGCTACATTGACGTCAAACAGTCACATGCAAAGCCTTACCATTGTGATGTTCTCGTCAACATGGAGGACTAGAAAGAGAAAAATATTTCAGTTGAATGCTGGCACATTTGTAGTATTCGAAAGGTGAGGAATCCACAGGTAGATACTGTACCCACTAGAAAAAGCATTATAGAAGGTAAGTAACATGTTCTTTATGGATACTGTGGAAAATGTGTGCTATACAAATAGTCACAATTTATGTATAATATGCTGAACATTAGATATGGAGTTGTTTTTGATACATAGAAGTTGTTTTGTGGTTTGCAAAAATATCCCCCTTTGCTGATGCACGTGAGTTGTGTATGAGATGTCAGAGTTCATATGCCCTCCAATTATTTAACATAAGCGTGTTGGGTCTACATCTGCCTCCATTGACAAATTGTTGGTGTTCTGCAGCCAATAGCATGAAAACCATTAAGTAGAATAGCACCAGCTATTGAAATCAAGAGAATTCTGGTTATTGAGATGCTTTGCAAATGCTACTTTGCAAATTAATTCATGTTTTTCTCGACAAAGGGTCTTCCCTAATGGATTTTACTTGTGTTTTTTTACCTACACTGGAAGATAATCACCTACTTTGTTTTGGGCGTTTTTCACCTTCATTGTGATTGGGTTGCTGGTGAGTCTAAAGTCCTCCAATTTAGATGGCTATGTGATCAGATCTTGTGCTGTACTTTAACTTCCAGGCTGATCCTCATTGCGTAAGCCTGCTGGTGGCGATCATGTCTTCATGTATTGCCCATCTTTAGAGCATACATCTCTACTCAACTGAAGGTATAGTGTCCCTCTGCTCAAGTCTAGGAGAGTCTGGCTACTGCCTTACATGGTTATGCAGAAAAGGAACTTTAATGATGGCTTAGCTTTCTTTCTATTTCAGGGCCCAAGCCATTTGTCCTCTACTCCTCAAGGGAGACGGTTTGTTCCCCCAAAGCTAAGGCCCTTTTCTTCACCACATATGCACACATTAAAAAACAAAGTGGGTTATGAATTATGTCCTTGAGCTAGATATTCTCTATGCAGCACAAGATTGGTTCCCTGCACAAGGTGAGGCTCATTTTGCTGCTCAATTCTGAGGAGAATCTGAAAAACTTTTTTTGTTTTTTTGTTTTTTTGCTGCAATAAAAATTCAGCTCAAGTCTGAACAAAAGCCGATTCAGGTGCTGGGCACCTCCAGCTGCATACCTGCTCAGCGAACGTGTCCCCAGTTCCTGGTATTCAGATTGGGCACCATGCAATCAACCCCCTTGGGCGTCCATATTTGCCTCCCAACTTCCCCTGTTCTTAAGGAAAGAATACAGCAACTTTTTCCCAGTTGCATATAGCCTACACTTCCTTGACTAGTAGATGCTTGCCCTGTCTCATTTGTAAAACCACTGGAGTAACACCCTCAAATTTGCTCTCCACTTTTGTGTGTTCTATCAGATTTTTAGAACATGCACCCCTGATTGATTGTCCCAGGCTTTCCAACAGTGTCTCCAATTTTAGATAAATACTGGCTGTCTAAAAGCCAGTATTTTGTATTCACCTAGTCTTCAGCCCTTCTGTCTCATCACAGGTAGTTCTAATTGAACTGTAAAATGTGGAAAATATATAAAGCGTGAGCAATTTAAAGACCTACTGGGCATTGGTAGCAGATGGCCACAGCTGAACTGGAACCTTTGTCATAGGTGGGCCAATGACCTGCAGGAGTTGTTCCAAACCCATCAGTATGGTGTTCTGCATCAATCGGACCTACCCTGTTATGCTGCATTCTGAGAGAGGGAGGAAGAGTGATAATCCCTTTTCACCCTTGATCTTGTGGTAGTGTCTAGTGGCCTGAGACTAAGCCCCCAGCCCAAAAAGCATTTCAGTGATTCTCTGACCATCTGTCGAGACCCTAAGGTTCCAGAGACCTTGAAGTACAAAGACTCAATTGGGCACAAACCATAGATTGCACAAAGTAGTGAGAAGTCTGTCTAGTGGGTGCCATCTGTACATGTGGATACCATTTCCATCAGTATTCTTGAAATGCGATCCTCTCCACAGGACCCCGGAGTATGGCTTTTTACAGACCACTTTGAACCTTGGTAGTTCTGTTTATTAGGCACATGGTTTTTTTACTTACAACCAGTCCTGGTTGGCACCTTCAAACCTTATTTATTTTTTATTTTTTACTGTGTATGGGGATCTGAGGTCACTTTTTGCTAAAGATTTGTTGCTAGTTAAAAATATACTTTTGGCATATTCACAGCTCCCTGGTTCAAATGTGGGACCTTTTGATTTGTGAAATCCCTCCAATACCCCACCCACTCCTCCCCTCACCCTCCATGAATTCCGTACGAGTATTTGCTTTTTTCCAGGATGGTGTTTTTCTGTAGTTTCTAGATCGAGTGCGGAAGAGCTTTTCGACCTGTTGTAAGTTTTCTGTGGTCTTTTAACCACACCCATCTCAGGCTTGTCACTTTGACTTGTTCATGGGATTGCCTTTCAAATAATCCCTTGATGTCATTGGTGATTGCTTTGTTTGTCCTGCCTTAGGGCTTTTTTGTTACCGCCTTTCAGACTGACCCTGTTACATGGATTAATTCATGATTGCGGATATACAGTGTGGGTGAACTATTTTTTTCTTTTCTCTTTCCCCTTTGTGCTCAATGGCGGCCATGGTGCTCACAGTGTGAACAGCAGTATTAAAGCACTGGTCATATTGTTCACACTGTTACCTAAGTCATTTTTTTCAGCTCTTCCCTTCACGCTCCATAGCTTTCACAAGAACACTTGTAATTGATAAATGCTTTATGTAAACAAAAAAAAACAAAAAAACACAGAAATCCTCACAGCGGTTCTCCCGACACAGTGAGAAAGCCGATGTTACAATATTCACTGCACTAGGGAAAACTCGCCCCATAATACTTTGCAGGCCATTACTTTTAGAAAACATTTGTGGTCACAACTCAGCCTGTGGTGGTCCTAAGACAGTGGGACCACCACCAACATGTTCACGACAAGGTGCTCTTTCTACATCATCTCTGGGTCCCCACATTAGGTTTGTGGGGACCCCAAAATAATTCCTTCCACCAGTCAGTTCCTGTTTAACCTCAATCATGGCTGGAACTTTTGTTTTATAGTTGGGAATAGTTTGTGTTTTATGGACCTGGTTTGTAATATCAGTGCAGTATGCTAGTTATCTCAGAAAATGTGTAAGGCATTACGCTCTCTGGGGGCTAAATATTTGGTTACACTGCACTACGTTCTGCCATTCTCTTCATGTGGGTATGCCCTCTAGTGACTAACTATATGGTTACATGACCATGTTTCTTAAAAGTGCTATTTTTATTGTGGTGCTGTTCTGATCTTAATAGTCAACATACTAAAATATTTGCAGGCGCGAAAACTCACCCCATAATGCTTCGCAGGGCATTACTTTTGCAAAACGTGTTTGTCTGTGGTGGTCCTAGGACAATGGGACCATCTTCAGAGCGTTCACCAAAATGTGCTCTTTCGGTCTCCATAATCTCTGGGTCCCCACACGAAGTCGGTAGGGCCCCCAACAGATGTGAAATTCCTATTGCAACAGGTTTTCATGTTTATTCTGTCTTGTAACAAGTAGGCCTAACTCCCTGCAGCCCAAACCCTTTGGCTGCCAGTTTACAGAGAAGGTACAGTTGAGGTAATGTGAGTCCACATGTTAGTGGTGTTCAAACTTGTATTTATGGCTCATTCATGAAAACCCTTTATTATTAGTGTGGGTAGTGTAAATAAACATTTTAAGGTTACTCCTAACTACTGACAGTGGTGCCACAAAAAAAAAAAAGTACACACACATTTGAAAAATTTAACAATATGAGGCTAAGTATCATGCCCCCAGAATACTCTCTGATTACATGTAAATGTTTGCAGAAGCTTGTAAGCAAGACTGATGATTATTTACTTTCAAAATAAAAAGTTCTGGAAAAAAAATGGCAAGTAGGAAAAAGCATTTCGCTACTATGAAATTTTGCATGCTATTTCTTTAAAGCGTCATTTAGCAAAATGTGTTGATGCATGGTAGTATTTCCAAAAAGTATTAATGGAAAATCAGTGTAACCACTTCCAACAAGATTATGGGCAGTATGAAAATAAACAAGAACTGGCAAAGCCAGCCAATCCGACTTTTGTTGTGAGTCTTTTGGTTTTGTTAATGCATGCCTTGTTTTGGCATGGCTTTTGTAACACTTCATTGGTGTGGGAGCTGCCATACCCTCACCATTGTAACAAACACTGCAAAAAACAAGTTCTTTCCCGCCAACCTCTCCACCCCCTCCCCCCCTCCTCCCCCCCCTCTCCCCGGCCATGTGACCATTTATACTTCTACCTTTGTCAGGAGTCAATTTCCAACCTTTCTCTGTATGGGAAAAGATGAGAAAAAGAGCTAGTGAAATCCTTAAAACATGCAAATTAGTAGGTTTGCAGACTCAGAGGCATTCTAGCCCTGAAACTGTTGCTTACTGCTTCCTCCAGCCCCTGTATGTAGATCTGCGGAAAGGTATTAAAATAAGGAAATTATTCTCGTAGGGATTGAAATTGCAAGTATTCAAGCACATCTATAGGAGTAGTCCTGACATAATCAGAGAGGCTATTATCAGAGGTCTTACATAATGAGACTGCTGCCATAACTTGTCGCCGCACTACATTGCACCCAAAGGACAAGTTGATTATTATTATTATTATTATTATTTTTTTTTTTATTTTTTTTAAACAGGTCACGAAGATGTAAGAAGCAACCTGTCCCATGGACAATTAGATATTTTATTAAATTCCACACCCCTGCCCAAAATAACCACCCCTTCCACCATTTGGTATCTTTTTAAGTGCTCTCTTGGATGCAACGTTGGTTTTACAGCTGGGAGAAGTTTGTGTTTTAGAAGCCTTGTTTGTAATTTTATTGCAGTAGGCATGCTAGCCCTTAAAATGTGTAATGTGCTATGCCCTCTTGGGGCAAAATATATGGTTACAGTGCATTACTTTCTGAAATTTTTTATTTTCATCCGGTTGTGCCATCTAGTGGCTAACTGTATGGTTACATGGCCATGTTTCTTTCAAATGCTATTTTCATTGTGGTGTCCTTTAGGGGCTATTCTGAGCATTACAGTCTAATGCCAAAAGTTTATTTCTGAAAAAGGTTTTTATTTATTTTACATGATAATTGTATTTGTTTTATTAATCTCTACTTATTGCATTTATGACCGTGATTCAGGCCAACTCAACATCCTTATTACAGTGAGTGTTTGAGCACATGATATGTTTGGGTGACCCTTCTAGTTTGTCTCTTGTTACTCTTGGTTGCCTTATGTCTTTATATATTTTTTTATTTATTAAGGGGGGGGCGGGTTGTGTTAGCCAGTCAGCAACTCTGATGGTGGGGTGGTGAAAGTGGTATTCTATTGGAATTAACTTGGCAGTTTTAAAATAGGATGCTGAATGGAAACATTTTCATTGTTGGCTGCAGATAGAGGAAGAAGGAAGCGCTTTAGTTATATGCAGGGCCACTGAAATAATGTGGCAGGAAAACATAAAATTATGAGGCAGGGTTGACCAATTTAAGTGGCAAGAAAAGTCCAGCTATGAATTTACATGCTAGTAGCTCTAACTCAAGCAAATGTGAGACCTATTGCATTGTAAATGCTTGCTTTTTGTGCAACATATTACTCTTTCATGATGTATACTTTGAAATGAGTTATGTTTATAAAAGCCACAGATGAGAATTCTGCAATTGAGGTTGAATGCGGTGAGTTTCTTGCAGTGCCTGCAAGTGGGTCAAAAAGCTGTTCAATCCTTGACTTATCTGCAGAGCACACAGAACAGTGGTCACATGTGCCACATGCAATTGTAATTTTATGCAAATGTATGTGAAGGAACTCCACGGTTGTCAAAATATTGACAAGGCAACAGTTAAAGTGCAGTGCTTACAGGTGAGCAGGTGCAGTATATGTTTGGAGGTTGTGAAGTAAGAGATGCTAGGAAGTGCATCCAGTAGAACCTGAAATGAAAGTGACAAAGAAGAAACAGCTGAGGTGCAAGATATTCCGATATTGGATTTAAGGAAGATATAGGGAGAAAAAGAGCTTGTGTCTAACTTAAACTGCAGAGAAAAGTGATGTGAAGGGGAGAATGAGGTAGATTGAGAGACCCAGGAAGGCACCAAACTGCTGGTTGGATGCGCTCTATGGGAAGCACAGCAAATTTAATTTACGTGTTTAATCTATGCCTTTAGTTACATGCCTAGTTGAACTTTGAGACCCCCCACTTTTAGCCCCCACTTTTTTCATCCCACTTTTAGCCCCTACTTTTTTCATCCCACTTTTAGACCCCACTTTTTTCATCCCACTTAAAGCATTCCGTAGAACTGAGTATAATGTCCATAAATAGCTCTGAATCTCTAAATATAATTGAGTTTTTTTTGTTAAACTCTCCAATGAAGTTAAATAGTCCTGTCCTAACCCAGTGTTTGTCTACAAATGTAATGATTTCTGTCAATCTTTTTTTTTGTATGCTAATGGCATATTCAAGAACATTAAAAACACATCCTTGTAGCTTGTTTTAATTAAATATGTATGGACATGTAAAATGGTCTTTATTCAGTTATTCATGTAGTATTTGTTTTTAATGAAAAACAGAGGAAATTAAAAAGGGAGGAGATATTATTTTAAACCCTTCGCTGCCAGGCTTCCCCCCCCCCCCCCCCCCCCCCCCCCTCCTGTGCCAGGCCTTTTTTTTGCCTATTTGGAATAGTTCTTGCTTAGGCCCTCATAACCTTTTGTCCACATAAGCTACCCACGCCAAATTTGCATCCTTTTTTTCCAACATCCTAGGGATTCTAGAGGTAGCCAGACTTTGTGGGTTCTCCTGAAGGAGGCCAAGAAATTAGCCAAAATAGAGTGAAAATTTCGTTAAAAAAAATATGGGGAAAAAAGGGCTGCTGAAGGAGGCTTGTGGTTTTTCCCCTGAAAATTGCATCAACAAAGGGTTCGCGGTGCTAAAATCACCAGCTTTCAGGAACAGGCAGACTTGAATCAGAAAATCCAATTTTTCAACACAATTTTGGCGTTTTATTGGGACATACCCCATTTTTACGATTTTGTTTTTTGTGCTTTCAGCCTCCTTACAGTCAGTGAAAGAAATGGGTGTGAAACCAATGCTGGATCCCAGAAACCTAAACATTTCTGAAAAGTAGACAAAATTCTGAATTCAGCAATGGGTAATTTGTGTAGATCCTACAAGGGTTTCCTGCAGAAAATAACAACTGGAAAAAAAAAAAATGAAATTGAGGTGCAAAAAACAGCCATTTTTCTCTGTTTTACTCTAACTTTTTCCCGCAATGTCAAATTTTTGAAAGCAATATACTTTTACGTCCGCTGGACTCTTCTGGTTGCGGGGCTATATAGGGCTTGTAGGTTCATCAAGAACCCTAGGTACCCAGTGCCAATAAATGAGCTGCACCTTGCAGTGGGTTCTCATTCTATACCGGGTATACAGCAATTCATTTGCTGAAATATAAAGAGTCAAAAATAGGTATCAAGAAAACCTTTGTATTTCCAAAATGGGCACAAGATAAGGTGTTGAGGAGCAGTGGTTATTTGCACATCTCTGAATTCTGGGGTGCTCATACTAGCATGTAAATTACAGGGCATTTCACAAGTAGACGTCTTTTTTACACACTGTCTTATATTTGGAAGGAAAATATGTAGAGAAAGACAAAGGGCAATAACACTTGTTTTGCTATTCTATGTTCCCCCAAGTCTCCTGATAAAACTGGTACCTAACTTGTGTGGGTAGGCATAGCGCCCACAACAGAAAATACTTCAAAACACAATGTGGACACATCACATTTTTCTACAGAAAACAGAGGTGTTTTTTGCAAAGTGCCTACCTGTGGATTTTGGCCTCTAGCTCAGCCGGCACCTAGGGATAACTACCAAACCTGCACATTTTTGAAAACTAGAGACTTAGGGGAATCCAAGACTGGGTGACTTGTGGGGCTCTCACCAGGGTCTGTTACCCAGAATCCTTTGCAAACCTCAAAATTTGGCTAAAAAAACACCTTTTCCTCACACATCAAAAATATCAAATACAAAACTACCTGTTTTTGTGGGGGGGGGGGGGTAAAAATGATACCTCACTTGTGTAGGTGGACCAAGTGCCTGTGACCGGGAAGAACCAAAAACATGTCAAAATTGAGGGGGACCAAAGCGGGTCCAAAATGGCAGTTTGGAAAAAAAACATTTTTAGACTGAGAAGTGGGGCAGAATTTCTATCGGTATAGATGAGACAATGCTGGGTGGTAGGAATTTTGTGGATTCCTGCAGATTCCGGTAGGTTCCATCACAAAAATGTGGGGAAAATGTGTGATTTCCAGCAAAGTTTGAGGTTTTCAGGGCATTGTGGGTAAGAAAATGGTGCGGGGTGCACGTGAAGCACACCACCCTGGACTCACCCAGATGTTTAGTTTTCAGATGTGTCTAGGTCTTGTGGATTTTTCTACGTGGCAGCGTCCCAAAGTCCAAAAAGTGCAGCCCTCACCATTCAAAGTGGGACGATTTTGAGAGTTCGCCAAGCTCTCATGGCCCAAATGTAAAACCAAAACCCCAAATAATCAAATGTCCACTTGCTTGCTGTGGGATAAGATGTTTTAGTGTATAGGGGAGAGTTGAAAGACTGTTAACCCCCTTCAGTTGGGGTGGGGGCATAACCATGCCCATACTGGTTGGTAGCCACCACCCCACTATTTTTTATTTTATTTTATTTTATTCCCTGGTATTTAGTAGACTTCCTGCCCCCGGGGTGTGGATTGGGGCTAATTGCCCCATCTGGTGGGCAGAACAACTGTGGCCCCATTTATTTGCGGTGGGGGTATGGCCATATTAATTTGAAAACAAATCTTCCCTGGTCTCTAGTGGGCTTTCTGCTCCCCTTGGCGGCAGATGGGCCTTCCAGAAATAAGCCGATCTGCCCCCAAGAGGGTAGATATGGCCAACAGTAATGTGCCCCCATGGGGAGCGACCCTTGCCCAAGGGGCTGCCCCCCAAAACAAAACACACAGCGATTTCTCCTTCTATCCCTGCCTAGGGGAGGGGTGTGCCTGGCCATCGGGGGAGCGCCAGCACTCTTTCCCCCCCCCCCCCCCCCCTCTCCCCCCCAGGGCCCATAGCAGGACGAGGTGATCTCGTCCAAGGCACAGGGGAACCCGCACCTTGGATGAGATCACCTCGTCCTGGGCACAGTAGCGGTTAAAATGGGAAAATAATTCGCTATCATGGAAATAAATGTGTCCATGATAAACTGGAAAGAGAACACTGACAGGCTAAAAAAAACATGTATTTTCTTTATATTTTAGGCAAATTAGCATACCATAGTTTTCGTTTTGGAGGAGGTGCATATTATAGAACAATATTCTGTAGTGTGCTCACTGTGTTTGAGAGAGGAATTGGTTTCTCATTCAAAAGAATAAGGAAAATACAAATGTCTTCATTTCAGCCAACCAGAATGCCATAATCAATTGTTTTACGGGGCCCATTGCTGCGCCCGATGGAGGCTTTTTAATTCATTTTGACTGTACCATTCACTTAATTAGTCTCACAGAAGTTTTTGCTTAACACATTTTACTTAGTTTTCTAATTATTCTACATTGCGGTTATTGACACATTATGTTTTTGTATCTTGTAATCCCTGTCATTTTTAGTGATCATCCATGGAATAATCAAGTCAGGCAAATTTTATTAATTTCTTAAACTTAGATTCCTGAAGTGTACATTAAGTACCACTACGCGACTGCGTTCAGATAGCTAATTTAATTTAAAGCTAACATTTCAAAGCATAATATTCAGATACCTTATTAGTTGAATATTAGCTCTGAACAGGAGATTTAAATTAAAGTAAAGTGTGTTTTTTTTTTTTTTTTTTTTTTTTTTTTTTAAACCCATGATACCATGCCTGCGAAGTTGAAGATAAATTGATGGAAGATTCTCTAATGGGTGTGCTGGACACATGTCCCTCTATTTCTTTGGGAGCATAACCACAAGTTGCACAGGTTTAGGTGGAGTGGTGTTAGTGTATATGGGGTGCATTTACCAGCTTCAAATTTGTTTTCTCAGCAACATTTTGAATGTTTATTAATTGATTAACAGGGAAAAATGTTAAAGGTTGGTTATGGTTGGGCGAACACAAAACCTAAAAAGCCCTGAAACTTGTTATGCTGTGAAACACACTATGCACACCATAACTTTGTCATCTCCCTACATGGCACCATAGGGAAAATACTTTTTTTTTATTTTTTATTTTATTTTATACTGGGCATGTAGATTTAAGAAGCAGCCTGTCCCACTGGCAAGTAGATGTTTTATTAAATTCCACACCACTGGATCATCTACTAAGTTCTGACGGAGGATGAACATGGAAAGCAGGTCAAACATTGACCCATACCTGTCGTAGTAATTCAGTGCGAGCGCAGCACCAATGGCTTTGATTCCATAGGTGAAGATGAAGTCATGGCATGTGTATTTGTACTACCTTTACTGTCTGCACTCTAAATATGCAATATCCCTGGGGAAAGCACACAGACTATGAGCTTTTTTTACCCGTTCATGTGTCTGTACTCATCAGAGTCCTGCCTAATTCTGTATTATTGCACCGTGAACCTATACTAATGCCTTCCGTCCCTAGCTACTTGAAGCTGAAGAAAACACGTCTGTCATGCACCATCACCGCGCTTACTTTGCTAAATCCAACTCCTTCCAGTTTGTGGATAGAAGTTGGGGGTGTGTCTGAATATGTCTTGCGAAGCCTATTCCTCGAACTGAGCAAGTATATCTACTGTTGAAACTAAGGCAGACATGCTGGGAAATTCTATGTAAGTTTTCTGACGTAAAAAGCCAAACAAATGTCCTGTAGGCCTACTCATTCAACAGCACTTCTACATACAAACTAATGCTTAAAAACATGGTTGAGAAAGTTTAACTTTTATATTGTACATTAACTCTACCCCTTTTCTGCTTCTTAGCAGTTGTTTACAGTCATTTCAAGTACGCCTTCACAGTTTTCTTGCAGTGACAGATGCGGAATGTGTAGCTATTGATTTCATTTGTTTGCGTCTCTTTGAACTGGTTGCTTCTGAAATGCAGAGTGTCTTCTGTGGTTGTGTCACATGATTCATTTTTTAAATCTGAGTCTTCCTTCTTGGAAAATATGAAAATGTCCTTCTCTTCCCTGCATAACGGTGTGATTGTTGCTGCTGACCTGCTTGGTTTTCTAGCATACCTGTGGAATGATAGTTGATTAAAAGTTGTTTGCAGCATGGAAGTATGCTCTTGGCTAGTGATTTGCTGCAATATTGTAGCACTCGTTTACCATATTAACGAACGTGTGGTGGTGTATATTGTAGTTCTGATGTGTAACTCTAAACTAGTTTAACTAGCATGTCTGTTTTCTCAAAGCAGAGTTAGTAGTCCTGGCTCCTTGGTATATCTTTGTAAAAAAAAAAAAAAAAAAAGCCAGAGATTTTCATTTTTGATTTGTGTTTCTGTATCATTAGAGAAGTAATTTAGCTTGGGTAGACATTGCTAATCTGGGCCGATGATTTCTAATAATTTTTTTTTTTTTTTTTCTCTTTTCTGAACGACATTTTAAAAAATGCCGGATGTGTTGCAGTGATGTAATATTTAAGGAACCATGAGCCCTATTTACTTCATTTTGGTGACACAACATGGGTTTTGGGGGGTTCAAATAGACTTATGGAGTCAGAAAATAACTCCTCAGAGCAACCCTTCTAAATGGCGGCTCTATAATGGTGTGTTTTAGCCATTGTATTGGTAATTTATTTTAATATTGTTTTTGTTTCAGGTTTTCCTTTGATTCAAATTCGTAAACATGAGCAAACCAGGTGGTAGCAGAGAATCTTTACGTCCTGACAGAGTGTTGCTAACTACGAAATCTGAGGACTCCTTTAACACAGAAAAATGTGTACTACGCCAAACTAATCCGAAAGAAAAGCTAACATCAACTGCATCTAGACAGAAGAGAGTTCGAGATGCTGCAGAAATACTGCAAGACCAAGTTCACAAAAGATTGAAACTGGTGGGTGAAGAGGATCAACTATTTTGTAATTGTAACTACAAGTGCTACAAGTCATATACAATGGGAAAAAAGCCTGGAAAATGTTAAAAAAAAAAAAAAAAAAAAGCAGAAAACAGTGAATTACAACAAGAATCTGAGTCTTCTGAGAAAGTGGAAACGACCAAACCCATTGCCCATCCACTTAGAAGATCAATGGCTACCCCTCATCCTCTTCCAATAACTTGTCAGAAAGCTGTGGATCTGCAATGTTTTGTCTGTTTAGCCAGAACAAGGGCCAAAAGGATTGATGAAAGAACAATGTACAGAGTATATGAGTCTGAAGGAGCAAACCTGTTTTTATCTGCAGCAAGTTTCTTCCAAGGTAAAGTTTCAGCCAAATAGCTGTTCTAAACAGTGAGGTGAATGTATGTGCAGCGGAGTTGTATACTCCCCTTGAACTGCATGCATATACACATTCAAAAATATGAATGTACAATGAGCTCCCAGCTGCAACGTAACCAACAGCCTTCGGTTAAGTTTGCACGCTTTGAAAAAGCAAATGAAGTTTTAAAGCCACTCTTGAGTGCTGGCAATGGGTTCACCCTCCGTGAGATCAGAAAAATAATACTCAACATTGATGAAACTGTATTGATCCATAATAATGAAATTAAGATTTTTTGGGGGGTGAGAATTTGTTTTTAACAGTCTAATGATCCACTTATGGAGTTTTCAGCTGATTTTACTCCTGAAGTTTTTGCTGTCAAAATAAGATTACAGGATGCAGTAAATCAGCAGGATCCATTTTAAGAAACATCTTAAAGATTTAGATTTTGGACTTAATGACAAATTTTGTGGTGCCTTAGAGCTCCTCAAATCATGGGAGTCAACAAGAATGCCTGATGTTGACTTAACATGTTTTACATCATTGTTTACTATCAGCAAAGCTGTTAACAAATTAAGTTCTTGAGTTCGGAGGAGAAGCCAACAACACTAATCAAGGCTTTGAAGATATAAGCGAATCAATGGAAGGCTTATGCTGTGCACATGTGCTGTCTTTTCCAAATCATGTTTGATAAAATACATCACAGCAAAAAGAAAACTCTGCTACACATGACTGCCCACACAATCTGACAAATGCAAAAGTAGAGAGCTAATCTCTTCAGTGAATAGGATTGGTGAATGAACAAGTTGTAATCACATAGTACGGAGCAGTAACTTGTTAGCAGCTCATGCTGTAAAATCCTGTGAATCAGACGGCACACTCTTCCAAGTCACTTTACCAGGAAAGGATTTACACTTGCTGCTCCTCATAATTTTGATTTTGAAGATAGCTCTTATTTGTCTGAAACATCCATCACACATGATATCGCCATGGAGTTTTTTCAAGACCGTACCAATGGTGGAAAACAAGCTGCGTCCGCTGTAGGCATAAACAAAGCTGCAAACTTATAACCCAACTGTCTTGCCAATGTGTGCAAAATCACTAGAAGCCATCAACACGTCCCAGTCTATCGGAAAGTTTAAAAGTGCCTGAGGACATGGATCATCTTCTACCTGATGCTGCGGTCCTCAAAGCTGATTTAACTGAATTTATCATATTGCTTATTCCTTGCAGACTCAAGGATTAAGAAAATCAAGTTCCTCAGTGGGCTGAAAGTCCTGCTCTGTTTTCCCAGAATACCATCCCACTGAAGATGGTATTACAGGTAAAAACCCAACCATCTCCAGTCACCAAATACGCAACAGTATACCCAGCTCTAAACAATTTCCAAAATGCGTGTGCTCCGCTTCAAGACCAGCCTCTCCTTCCAATTTTCTGCCCTTAAGATGTTTTCCGTATTGTAGCTGACATTTTTATGAGCAGTCCAGTAGAATATTATTAACTTTATCCAATGATGGCTGTTTTCCACATCACAAAAGTTGTGGTGTGCTGGAAGTTCTCAGTGAATGTGGCATAGACGATGCGCTTATTGAGGCTGAAATCTTTGGAGCAAGATTGCCCAGTCAGTATTGAGCGGACCTCATTATGTTAGTTCTTTACAAGGTATGCTCATCATATCTGAGGCTATAGAAACACTGCGTTGGAATGCTTTCTGGAACATGAATCACTAATTAGGTTTTGCATATCTTACCTCAGAAGCGAACAAGGCACAGGGTGCACTTCATTCAAAAAAACATAATGCAAGGCCAGGCAATGTTCAAAATCAGAAAACCAAGTTCGTATATTTTGTCAAAGAATGTGAAGAAAAATCAGAACTTTGCAAGCACTGGGGAAATGTTTTACAGATGATAGCTCTAGTGAAAAACGTGGTACATGCTGATCTGGAAAGTGATTGGGAGCTGTACATGAAGTGGAGTCACTGATAACTGTTTCGCAAATTCGATTGCAAAAACTACCTGAGATATGGGTCCTGGTATTTGATAAGAGTGAAGAAGCTAAAGGTGAAACCATCATACTTTGACAGAAAATTCATCCAAAGACATTTTGTGATGAAAGCTTCAAGGGAATGGTTGGTTAGACACGTAAAAGTGACTGTTTCTCAAGGGCAGCTGGTTTACCATGAAGTCCTTTCAATTTGCAATGTTTTCAGAGAGAGGACAAACTCAAAATTAATGGACCATTGTAAAACTGTTCCTCAGAAAGAACTTGTGAGAAAGAGAGGGGAACATTTTAATAAACAGGTTGACAGCCTTTCTCATTTCATGCAGCAGCAAGTAAACCCCTTTGAAATGATTGAGCCTGTGCAACTACGCAACTTTGTGACTAAACAATATGTTGAAAACGAATTGAAGCAGAAAGAACACCTGATGGATGGAATGCTGAACAATGTAGACAGTCACCCCCACACTCCAGTCACGAAGATCTGGGTTTAATCCCTTTTTTTTTTTTTTTTTTTTTTGCCCACCACCCAGTTTGGACCCAGCCATATGCAACTCAGTCTTAACCCTGCTCCCTATGGGAACAGACCAACTGGAAACGAGCATCCTGTGACCATTTTCGGGGTATCACCTCTTATCAGCCAGACTAGCTTGAATCAAGTGGTGTAGTGAGCACTAGACCCACATCTGGGCATACCCTTCCCACTTAGGGCGACAAAAGCAAAAGGACACATGATGAACTGAATGCCGAACAGTGCAGCAGTCACATTTGGTTGTGAATCCATGAGTAGGAGCTGCAAGCCTGCTGGAGGCCCCCATGGCCATTAATCGAGCAGGTGCATAACTATGGACAAGCGCAGACGGGCGGCCTCGGGTGCCTCCCAGTGACAGAAGCACAAAATGGTTTAGAATTGTTATGGTCTGGGACGCAAACTTACTTTGAGTTGGGGAGTGGGTGATGGGTAGTTTTGGAATCGCAACACTGTAAAGTGGGGGATGGGGGAGGGTTAGGGGTGAAGATTTATGGATAGGTTACAGCACCTTAGCATTAGAGGGGGGGACCCATGGACCACTCCACTACAGGGGCCGAGCTTGTGCACGAAGAGTATACCCATCACCAAGAGACGAACCCAGACATTAGTGTTGTTCGAATGGCATGTCAACGGACTAAGCAGGAAGGTAAAGAGAAATCTAGTTCTCAAGGCCCTCAGCAGTCACAAACCAGATGTAATGTTTCTGCAAGAAACGCATTTTATCGACTGACAACACTGCAGCATGGGGATGGGCAAATGCAAACTGGCACGCTGTGCTCAGTACACCTCTGGTTCGAGGGGCTTGTCGATCCTTCTCAAAGTCAGTGCAGTTTCTCACATTGTGCATGCATATAGATACACAGGGCTGCTATTTGGTGGTACCCGGAGAATATGAGCTCCAAGGCTCCAATCGGCAACACTTCAGAAAGTGAGGACCATCTTGATTGAAGCTCCACTGGTGTTTACAATAGGTGGGGGTTTAAATCTTGCACTAGACATGTAGCTAGATAGGAGCACAAGAGTGAAGAGGAGGCAACCTGGGAAAAGTTACAGAGCTTTGTGCAGGCACTTGGGATATGCGGCATCTGGGGGATCTCTACATGACAGTGAGCGTGGATACTCATTTTATTTGGGCGCACACGACATGCACTAACGGCTTGTTTTATTATTTATTATTGTTATTATTTTTATTTTTTTTACCTCGGGCATCTCTCCCCCTAAGTTTAGTGAGGCAGAATACCTGGCCTGGGGAATTAGCGACCACTCGCCCCTGCGATTGAAGCGGTCCATTAATATGCAAAATCAGTGTGGGAAATGGCGGATGGAGATGTGGCGCCACTAGAACGCTCTAGAAATTAAACAATTAGATATGTCCACTAAGCTCTATTTTGAGGTAAACAAAGATACAGTTCAGAGCCCTATAATACTCTGGGAGGCATACAAGGCAGCATTCAGAGGTGCCGTTATTGCTGGGGAAATTGGGGATAAGAGAGACAGGCAAAACAGTCTGGCCATATTAGAAGGGGAACAAACGACTTGAGAGGAACTTTGCGGTGTCCCCTTTGCCCATCCTGAAAAACGAGGTGGACCAAGGGAGGGCTGAGTTTCAGTCTGTTGCTAACCACAAGGTCAAAATGAACTACCTGGAGAAACAGAAAAGGGTTTATGAAGCTGGAAACAAGGCAGGTAAACTGCTGGCGTCGATTGGAAACACAGAAAGGGAAGGCATATCACTTAGAGAGTTGATAGTAGAATCAGGGGGAGTGTTGATAGATGGAGTACAACAGAGAAATTTGCCAGATACTTAGACATTCAATTAAACGCAGTTACAGGCTACAGAGAAGGAGGTGCTAGCCTTTATGTACGACTGTCCTGTGAAACTGATGGGAACGCAATAAACAAGGGTCATGGGGGCTGATCTCTGAGGAGGTTTCCTTTGTTATGGGACAGATGAAGATCGGTAAGGCACTGGGCTCGAATTGGCTCCTAGTTAAACTGTTCTAAGGCTCCCCAAATGGACTGCTGCACCACTTAATGGGGTCTTCAAGAGCGCATTTCTATAGGGTGGGCTGGTGGAGAATATGTGGTTGACTAGTATTGTTCTTATACCGAAGGCCAGAAAGCCTCGGGAAAGGTGTAATTCCTTCCAACTAATTTCACTGCTTATCGCAGATGTTAAGGTCCTAGCCAAGATCTTTGCAAACAAACTATGGGCTGTGGTGACTGATCTGGTACACCCAGATCAAAATGGATTTTTTCCAGGTCTTTAAAAAAAGCTGAATCAGTCAACTTCATAAGAATTTGGCAGTAGCAGGGGCTTTACCTGCGGGACGGGCGATGGCCTCGCTAGATGTGAAAAAAGCCTTTGTTTCTGTGGGATGGCTGTACCTTTTTTGAGTGCTGGCCAAGATGGGATTTGAACCGAACTATATTAGATGGAGTCAAGCTGGTGGAGCCAGAGTAAAGATTAATGGTCCCACCTCTCGGGCGTTTAGAGCACGGAGGGGAACGCAACGGGGTATCCACTCTTGCCAGTTCTGTTTGTTCTTGCAATAGAACTCTTGGCGGAATGGGTGCGGATTGACGCTCAGATCTGGCCCTGGCTGGGGGATAGGTGGGGAGGAGGGGTTTACAGGTAGGATGTGTGCATGTAATTGTTCACCAACTATATTCTATTATACCTCACTAACATGGCCAGACATTGGTCAGAGTGCAAGATATCTTCTGTGTTTTGGGGAATTACTCCAGTTTTGTCATAAAGTAGTACAAATCACTATTGTTCCCGATAGAAGACTGGGAACAATAGTCTCCACCCTGCTGCTGAGAGTAGAGACCAGCAGGTTTAAATATCTTGGGATCTGGATCACTAAAATCCAGACCTGCAATATGAGGCAAACTTGGGTCTCATGCTAGAAGGGCTAGAGCTAGGAATGAAATACTGGCAGTTATTACTGGTTTTGCTGCTTGGAAAAGAGCTGTTGTTAAAGATAGTGGCTCTTCCTAGGCTGAGCCATATCCTCCAGAGCAATTCACACACAATCCCTGATGTCCCATCCTGGTTGCCCTGTTTACCAGGATGGATGTGCTTGTGAGGACACTGCGTTGGGTGGGAGGGCAATCCCATATAGCTGAGGGTCCTCCATAGATCCAAATACCAGGGTGGCATCACCTTGCCATACCTCTGAAAGTACTATGAGACAGCGCAGGTGAGTTTAGGTAATGACTGGGCATATGCAGATTAGGAGGACCCGGTATATTGCCAGGATAGATTGGGCATGGAGGAAGCAGCTTCATGCACCATCTGTAAAGGGGCAGACTGTTGGCTGGAGCCAGCCCAGCCACTGTAACGGACGTGGATATCTGGAAGAAATTGACCAGAAAAATAAGATGGCCCAACAGTCTGACCCCGAGAACATCACCATTGGGAGGGCTTCCGCTTAGTCCCCATAGTGGTCCTGAAGAGTTTTTGGAGCTGTGACAACATTGACCTTTCCACACTGGAGAATGTGCGGGATTCAAATGGAATGGTGTCCTTTGCCTTCTTGAGGAAAGAATATTGGATGCCAAGTCACAGTGGATGCCATATGGTCATTTAAGCCACACCCTCATAAATGTGTGTCATTGAAGGATTAAAAACAGGATGAGGCTCCACAGAAGGGAGGCCGTTCGGTGCGTGGGTAGAAACTGTCCTCGATTGCGTATAGCACTATTATGCGAAACACGCAACCCCCTCTGTTGAAATTGCAAGGTGGGAACAAGATCTGGGGGACCTCAACGAGGACAACTGGCAGGAGGCTCTGGGGTTCCCTGTGGAGGTGACTATAAAGGTGAGTTTTTGCCTGATCCGCATTAAAATTGTACACCAGGCTTACTAGACATGCGTTGCTTCATTGGCTAAGCAGAGTGGAGAATGACACTGCCTTAGTGGCTGTAGGTCGGAGGGCAGACTATTTCATACCCTCTGGAGTTGTTCCTTCTTGCTGGACTTCTGGGATACAGTAAAAAGATCCTTGGAGGGGGCAGCAAGGCAGACCCTGGAGTTTTAATCTCGGCTGGCACTCCTGGGTGTATCAGTACCGAAGATTTATCCCGGTGTCAGAAAATTACATTAAACCTGGGATGCATGGTGGTGAACTGAGACATTGCTTAAAGAATGGACTCTGGGATTCCTTGCCCCCCACTTAAAAACTGGAACATGGGAATGGACCATTGTAAACTTATGGAGTGGGAAGTCTCTACAAGGGGCCGAGCTGCCTGGAGCAATTTGAAGAAATCTGGGGAGGCTGGGAAGCGGGAGCGGATTGGGAGCATGGTTGTAATGGACATACATACTTCTGCTACAGGTTAGGAGAATGGGAGCCATCCGCATGAACAATCTTCACATACACATGAGCCAAGGGTGTGGGGGTAAGGGAAGCAGGGGGCACTGAAAGCAGGGCTCTTTAAGAAAAGCAGGACTTTTGTAGACCTTTGTTCTACAATTGTACCAAGCTTGGTTTGGGGCACTGTGGCAGTCAAGGTGCTTGTTCTGTTGGGTTGTTAAATGTATACACTGTTATGTATGAAACAATAAACATATATCCAATAGAAAAAGAGGATGTGAATGGGATGCATAGTTGCAAAAGTGGGGAGTGAGCGAACGATGAGGGGAAACCTGGTTTTCACTGACGGCTAACAGGAAGCACATTAGTATGCTGCTACCTTAATTCTGTTTAATATTTGTTAATAGTAGTCTCCGTTACAGATTCATTAACCATCCAGATTGCGAACAGTTATTTTTTTAAAGACTTTCTCTGCACTCCGTTATTTTTAGGATATATTTCCTAGGGCTCTTAATTTGTTAATGCTTTTCATCTGCATCTGTACTCCTCGTCTGCTTTTCCAGTGAGCGAGCTTAACTGATGAATTTATTTTTGATTCGTGACCTTCTACAGGGAGTGCAGAATTATTAGGCAAGTTGTATCTTTGAGGATTAATTTTATTATTGAACAACAACCATGTTCTCAATGAACCCAAAAAACTCATTAATATCAAAGCTGAATATTTTTGGAAGTAGTTTTTAGTTTGTTTTTAGTTTTAGCTATGTTAGGGGGATATCTGTGTGTGCAGGTGACTATTACTGTGCATAATTATTAGGCAACTTAACAAAAAAAAATATATACCCATTTCAATTATTTATTATTACCAGTGAAACCAATATAACATCTCAACATTCACAAATATACATTTCTGACATTCAAAAACAAAACAAAAACAAATCAGTGACCAATATAGCCACCTTTCTTTGCAAGGACACTCAAAAGCCTGCCATCCATGGATTCTGTCAGTGTTTTGATCTGTTCACCATCAACATTGCGTGCAGCAGCAACCACAGCCTCCCAGACACTGTTCAGAGAGGTGTACTGTTTTCCCTCCTTGTAAATCTCACATTTGATGATGGACCACAGGTTCTCAATGGGGTTCAGATCAGGTGAACAAGGAGGCCATGTCATTAGATTTCCTTCTTTTATACCCTTTCTTGCCAGCCACGCTGTGGAGTACTTGGACGCGTGTGATGGAGCATTGTCCTGCATGAAAATCATGTTTTTCTTGAAGGATGCAGACTTCTTCCTGTACCACTGCTTGAAGAAGGTGTCTTCCAGGAACTGGCAGTAGGACTGGGAGTTGAGCTTGACTCCATCCTCAACCCAAAAAGGCCCCACAAGCTCATCTTTGATGATACCAGCCCAAACCAGTACTCCACCTCCACCTTGCTGGCGTCTGAGTCGGACTGGAGCTCTCTGCCCTTTACCAATCCAGCCACTGGCCCATCCATCTGGCCCATCAAGACTCACTCTCATTTCATCAGTCCATAAAACCTTAGAAAAATCAGTCTTGAGATATTTCTTGGCCCAGTCTTGACGTTTCAGCTTGTGTGTCTTGTTCAGTGGTGGTCGTCTTTCAGCCTTTCTTACCTTGGCCATGTCTCTGAGTATTGCACACCTTGTGCTTTTGGGCACTCCAGTGATGTTGCAGCTCTGAAATATGGCCAAACTGGTGGCAAGTGGCATCGTGGCAGCTGCACGCTTGACTTTTCTCAGTTCATGGGCAGTTATTTTGCGCCTTGGTTTTTCCACACGCTTCTTGCGACCCTGTTGACTATTTTGAATGAAACGCTTGATTGTTCGATGATCACGCTTCAGAAGCTTTGCAATTTTAAGAGTGCTGCATCCCTCTGCAAGATATCTCACTATTTTTGACTTTTCTGAGCCTGTCAAGTCCTTCTTTTGACCCATTTTGCCAAAGGAAAGGAAGTTGCCTAATAATTATGCACACCTGATATAGGGTGTTGATGTCATTAGACCACACCCCTTCTCATTACAGAGATGCACATCACCTAATATGCTTAATTGGTAGTAGGCTTTCGAGCCTATACAGCTTGGAGTAAGACAACATGCATAAAGAGGATGATGTGGTCAAAATACTAATTTGCCTAATAATTCTGCACTCCCTGTATATGACTTAAAATCGGAGTTGTAAGCCACGGTTACTCTTACACAAGTTTTCCAAAAATAAGTTCTAACTTTTCAGACTTTGTTTTCACATTATTAGAGACCAATCAAAGATTTGTTTTTTCTTAGCCCATTAAATAATGGTCACTAGTTGCAGCTTGGTGACATTACTGCAGTTTTAATCTGTTCAATGTGGATTAATCTGAATTTGGAATAACTGATATGAAAGCTGGTGCAGTGGAGTGCATAGCTCATTATGCACAGTGGCCTCTGCTTGCTTACAGCGCGTTAATGCTTTGTTTGGCTATTTTCTGTTAGTCATGGTACCAGAGTTGGGGCCTCTGGCATCTTAAAGCCTACTTTTTAGGTTGACGCCTACCAGAGAGCACAGCCATTTGGCTTGCTTACGACTTATTGTGGGCATTTCTGAAACCTTCCCTGGGAATTCATTCTGTCCATTGCAGACCATTAACTTTGGGGTCTGTAATTCATGATTTCTGTCTTTCTATTTGCTTACTTTATTTGTTTTAGGCTGTCCAGCTTCAGTTTGTCCTTCCTGTTGCCTTAACCATACTCACTGTATTCCTCTATGAACTTGCTTTCTGTAAACTGGCCTTTAAGTCATATCCTGATCTTGTCACATTTGCTGTTCATTTAAAGACAGCGGTCAAATGTCCAGAGGCTTTGGCTTCTGAGGGAGCTTGGTGTTTACCTTTCTTTCTCTCACTTAAAAGTGAGCGAATTTATGTGACAATCTTACCTAGTGATCCGTGTGAAAGTAGAGTGTAGGGTGATTTTTTTTAATTTTATTTTTGTTAATTTTTTATTTTTTAATTTTTTAAAGGACACAACAAAAAAAGAAAAAAAATAACTATGCTGATTCAGAATATATAAGGATTGGCACACATGAAGCACCCTTTGAATACAACCAAACTACATCAGTACACTAGGTGATGACATTTTCACACTTTCTTTTGTGCACATAAAACTGTATGTTGGTGGACATATGGTCATTTCAATTGAAAATGTGTTGCCTGTAATGGCAGGGGGCAACCGCATACACCACACTATGCCATTCTGTGCCACTCCATTCTACAACACAACACTCCATGGCATGCCACTCACTTTACAACACACCCCTCCGCTGTACACCACTTACCCCAATCCTTATCTACCCCACTCCACTACAATCTGCTCCACTCCAGGCTAGCCCACTGCACCAAATCTACCCCATCCCAGTCTACTCCAATCTGGTCTACCACCCTCTACCCCTCTCCAGTTTACCCAACACTACTCCAACCTATCCCACTCAATCTAACCCAGTCACCCCAATTTGCTCCAATCTGCTCCAGTGTACCCCACTCTGCCCTACTCCAATCTACCAAGTCCACCCCACTCCAGTCTACCCAATCCATCCTCTTCAGTGTACTTCACCCCATCCTACCATACTATTCTAGTCCGCTCCACTTTACTCCATCCCAAACTTCCCCACAGCTCTCAATCCAATTCCACTCTAATTCACCTCACTGCAAAATACCCCACTCCTATCTACCCCTCTCCTATAAATCCCACTCCAATCTACCCCACTCCAATCTACCCCACTTCACTCCAGTCTACCCTTCTGTAATCCATCCAGCCTACCCCACTCCACCCCAGTACATCTCACTCCCATTTATCCCACTTAGTCTACCCCACTTCACTCCAACCAACCCCAATCGACCACACCCCACTACAGTCTGCCCCACTCCACTCTAGCCCAGTATATCCCATGCCACTTTACACCAATCTACCTCTATCCTACTCCTTCCACCCCCTCAAATATACCCCACCCCAATCGACCCCAGTCCACCCTACCCCAATCAACCCCAGTCCACCCTACCCCAATCCACAGCCACTCCACCCTACCCCAATCCACAGCCACTCCACCCTACCCCCTCTCCACTTAACCCCATTCTATTCAACCCCACCCTCCTCCACGTCACTTACTTTTAGCCTTGCTGAACAACGGCCATACTGGTGTACAATATGGCCTAAGCACATTGTCAAAGCCAATAGTTCTAGCATAGGCGAGACTTACTGGTTTTGACAATGCTTGTTAGGTATTACCAACAGAAACCACTTCTGCAATTGTTGTAGAAGACATTATGTACAATGCCAGTACTTACAGGGAACTTTGGGTTAGCTCATTTCTTGTCATTGGTTTGCATTGTCAGTCACGTGGTGGTTTCTCATTCCGTGGCTTGCTTTCTTCTTCTCGAATTGCCCCTTCCCTCAAGCATAGCATCTTACCATCCCTTTGAGTCGATGCCTTGTAGCCTTGCACTGCTCACATCAGGGAACTAATTTGTCCTATTTTTAAATTCACAGGAATGTGTTTTTCTCGCATGCTTCTCAAAGAGCTGCTTCCCCTCACATTGTTGTCCCCATAATCTGCGTTGACTGACCGCCAGCACCCGAGCACCTACCTAATTGCCTCAAAATCACAGCAACTGGAGATTGACCCACAGACTTCATTGGAAGAAAAGGGGTTGTTTTTTCTCCTGAGTTTCACATGTTGTTGAAAGCTCAGACATTATGGAATAAACCGTATTTATGACACTGGAGCAAGGACGGGACATACTGTACTTATACGTACAGTGGCCATTTGGTCAGTCCATTGCTTATTCTTGGTTGGCTTTCTTGTCAGTTGTTTCTCATTCAGTGGCTTTCCTAGCTAGTCTCCGGTTGTCGCTTTCTTGGAGCATAGTTTTTTTTTTTAAATCATTTGATTCATTGGATGACTTGTATATTTCAGTGAACTGCTTTTTAGGTCTGGTTACACATGGCAGCTGTTCAACCTTTGTTGCCAGTTCTTTAAAATGAACATAGTGGACTTTGGCTACCGCTGAAGGAGTATTACACTCGCTGTTGTCTATGGGCTATTTAGTGTTTCATTCCACCTTTCATAGAGTGCTTGCATTACAGGTCACAAAGGACTATTTTACATTTCAAAAGTGCACAGTATTATGATGCATTAACCTCTATATCTCATAGACTCATTGTATACAGAAAGCAGTCAGTTTTAGTTTTATTTGTTCAGTGCAGCCACTGTTTTCAGACTTATTTTGGACTAAAAAAAACTGCCAGACATAGGGTTTGTTAGTGCTTGATTCTTTTATTTTCAGCATTCCATGGAAGTGCATGTTTGTGTTTTGCTTTGTCCCTGGTCTGCTTCTTCTCGGCTCAGATACCATCGACCCAATCTCCTCCGATTCCTCACCACCCCCACTAACGTTGCTTCCCCTCCACCTCCTGGCTCCCTCTCTTTAGTTTTTGTTAATATTTTCAAACTCTTCCACCCTCACTCCACTCTCCTTTTGCTCTCCTCCCGCTGTACCACCTGTTCAGTGTTATGACCTGCTTCCCTGCTAACCCACGGACTGTTGCTCAACATCTCCTTTGATTACTCCCTACCCCTGTACTTGTGCTTTCTTCTTCTGTCCTTTCTTCCCTATCTTTTTTTCATTTGAAGCTCTCAGATTGACATCCACCATCTTGGAATTGTAAACTAAAAAAGGATTGGCATGGCATTCTACAAATGCATATTGGTGCATGTGTACATATACGTCTTAACTCTGCAGCAGTTATTTTTAGGTCAAGCATACAAGACCGCATGTGTGCTGTCTGTTATGAGAGCAACTATTGTGGGCTTACCAAGAACCTAGAGCGGCTTGGAGCCCACCTTTTGCTTAACATTTGTTCACTTTTCTTTCTCTAAGTTGCCTGCTTATTTGACTCCCAGCTTTTCAGTCTTATGTTTCATCCTCCTATGGAGCATAACCCCTTCACCATCTATGTTAATTGTCTCCTTCTGTGCTTCTATTGCTTTTGTTTAAAGCACTACTTTTTTTCTTTTGTTTTAAGCCCTTCATATGTTTTCCAGCTATCTCCCTCATGTACTTATCACCCCTCTTCGTGCTTCTTCATGCTCCCATCAATGTTGCACTCACTCTGGTTTCCTCCCTGTTGCTTTCTTGGCCATATGCATCTGTGCCGCCTGCTACACGTTGCCCACCTTCCTTGTTGCCTCTCCCAACTATACCCCCTCGTCTCTCGCCCGCTGCTGCTCCTCTATACCCATGCCATGCTTCCCTTGACCCCACCCACGCCCTGCATGTTTCTCCCGTCACTAACAGCCTGTGTACTAACTACTCCAACACTCATGCATTAAAAAAAAAAAATTCAAGCAGTTATATTTTAATTGCCGATCCAACTCCGATATGCACATGAAAAGAAAGTAGCAACAAAATGACACAGCCGACTTCATGATGAGCTTCCTTCCCCCCCCCCCCCCTCTTAATTAGGCTTTTTTTCTCCTTATTTAGCTATGCTGACCAGCATCTAGGACCATTGACAAAGGTAGCGCTCCTGAAAGGCTAAACTTATTGCCTTTGTCAATGTTTTTGCTTTTGGCGTTGCAGTTCAGCTTTATTGAACAAGTAATCTATTTTCCTTTTTGCTATTAAGACCTGTTTTACTTGTGCTTGTTGTGATACCAATATGAAAACTACCTCTAGAGGTGTGAACCTGCCCAAAATCTTTCTAAATAACCTTGTCTGGGTTTGAAGGTACAGCCACTAACCCATAGATATTCGAATATGGCGCAAGGCGTAGCTCCTTACTCCTACCTAGCAATCGTGATTACATTGGGATTTTTTTTTTTTAATAGTGACTTGTTTGCAAATATTTCAAACATTCTGTAAATATCAAATGCTTGGTTTGTTATATTTTGTTTTTTAAAGATTTTTTTTCCAATGATTTAATGTCTGTTGGCCAAGAGTCACTTTTAAAGAACATTGCACGGTGACCAAGACATCAACCCAGTTATCTCTGAGCCCAGTTGTCTTAATTGAAATGCAAGCTCAAGCTAAGTATTATTTTAAGAATTGTCTTCTTAAATCGGCCTTAATGAACTTTATCCAGAAGTGAGGCTTTTCTTTTGTTATACCCAGATCTACAACAAGCCCCTACATTTAGTATTGCACACTTTGTTGGCTCTTCAATATGTTTCCAGAAGTATATACTTAGTATACTGGTCAAAATGCGTTCCTCTGCAGTAGTGTCAGGTTTTTTTTTGTGGGGCTTGGTATACAAGATATGGCAGGATTCCCTTATCCCCTTGCTGGCAACTTTTTCCTCAGTCTCTACACTCCTGCTTCTGCCACCAAATGCTCTGTCCTCCCGGTAGCCCTTTCCACGCTTTAGAGTATGCTACTCATCTTGCAGAAAACTCTTAAGCCTATGCAGTGGTTACCCTCGTTGTTAAAGCCACTTAGACTTTTAGACACCATGTGTAATTTTTTTATACTTTTTTAATGTGATCTGTTGAATCCAGCTGTGGACCCTGTATGTTATGCCAACAGCTTGAAACACACCTGCAGCCTCTAGGTTGCACCGCATCCACCGTATTATGGTCCTTTTGCATGTCTCTTGACTTGAAGACGCTAGTATCAGCCTAAAGCCCACTTTAAAACCAGCAGTTGGCCGCATCTGAGCCATCCTGTCATTAAAACTGGAAAAACTGAAGGCACATACGCTGATAACAGGCCAACCCCCAATGTCCCCAAAACTAAATGACCACACAATGGTTTCTGAAGAAGTGAGGGGTAAGCAGATTTTTTTTTGTTTCATTGAAAGAGGTGCACAGAATAACGCAAAGTGTGTACTTTTGAGGGATAACCTTAGAAAATCATGAACTGCGTACTAAATTAGTTTTGATACCAGTTAGCCCTCTTTCCCCCGTCCTCCCCACCCCCACCATTTGCTGCCTCTTTGGCAGCCCATGAAAACAAATTTAATTTAAGCAAGAAAGATAAGGAATGTAGAGAGAACATACACATTTGACCTACTTTTTTCTGAATGTGTAGCGATAAACCACTTTCATATTACAAATATGTAGGTGGTGCCATGTATTTGCCTTATTCATTCATTTTAACAATTGGAAACAAGCATTTGCAATGCAGTGCGTCTCGCATTTGCTAGACTTGTAGCTGTTAGCGTTCTAAAGTCATAACCAGACTTTTATTGCCACATAAAATGAAAATTAAAAGTAATACTTTTATATAAGCGACCCGATTTAAACAGCCATGCCATGAGCTTGAAGACGCACACAGTGAAACAGAAGTTGGCTCGCAGTCAAACGAATCGGCAAATATGCAGTGAGATTGTGCTGCGTAGGAAAGAAAAATGAATCTATAAACCATGCTGAAAAAAATGGATCCTCGTATGTTTTCAGTAGTTGGCCGGTGTGCTCGAGGCGGGCTAAACACCAGAAAAGGCATATGACGTATGTCTTTCACAAATAAAGTCAAGCAAATTTCAAAAGGCAAGCCCACGAACCAACGAAATTGATATGCGTGCGGTGGACATTATCAAAAGCTTAGAGGTTACAGCAGGCCAGAGCGCTTTCGCTCGACCCCAAAAGAGCTCTCACTTGGGTGCACTCTCCTTCGAGTTATTGCAAAGAAAGAGATTGAACCTAAAGAGTTAGGTTTCGTTATATGCCATGTTATTTTGGTATGGACCACATCATTGCGAATGTAAATTTTTACTTATATTTTCACCCATTGTATTTGGAGAACCCGTTTGTTTGGCTTACATTATGTCGGCCCAACCATTAGATTGGCGTAAGGTTTTTCCGAAAGCTGATGCCATTAGGAGCAGGTTTGTGAAACAAACAATCTTTAGAGATTTCCTGTTAAACATGGAAAGTGTCCTTGGTTTGACCTGCCCAAAACAGACATGCCTGTCTGAATTATACACAGACTGCTGTAGAGGATGATTTGCTAAAAAATCACTAGGCAGGGTGCTCCCGCTCTAGTGCGAAGGGAATTTAATGTTTGCGAAGGCTTCCTGTGACTTTCTCAGATAAGACCATACGTATTCTTTTATTCAAATGTGTCCTGCTTTTCAAGAGTTGCCTTGTTATTGTCGATATAAGCCAGTTACACCTTCCCCCATGAAATGTGCTTTTGCTTAAATTAAGGATTCCCGTTTTCCTGGGTAACTTTTAGGTTAACATAATTAGAAGAAAGCAGGGATATATATTAAATTTGAATTGCTGTACTTAGTGAACATGCGTGAAAATGATAAATAACAACAATGTACCTGGCACAAAGTGACGCCACCGATAAAACAGGAGTGAACTTTTACTAGCACATTTTACATTGCCTCAGTGAATAGTAGAACTTTCAAAGAAAGTCAGGTTGGTTGGAAATAAAATGATATTCCTCCGCAAGAACACGAATGTTGTGCTGCATATGAGAAACTGTTGCTTAAATTGACAATATTTTATTTTGTAATAGAAATCTGATGGGTTTCGTTACTAATTAAAACGACGTCTCCGAAGCGAACGCACGTGTGGGGAAATATATATATATATATATATATATAATCCGGTATATGGCAATTATTTTCACGTCTGTAATTTGAGAGCTGCTTTCATTCTTTCGTTCTTGTGTAGGTTGGTTGCGTAGATCATTGTTCCTGCTCAAAGTAGAAAGTTTGTGTTTTAGGTTTTTGCTTTTGGTTACCCGTTTGGACGAATGTATAATATCTCGTTAAATACTGAGCAAGTTTAAACAAAGTTATGATTCCGAAACGCTGAAACAATCCCAGTCCAGTATTTGAGGCTTTGCAACATAGTTAACGCCCGTACTGTATGTTAGGTTGGCCCACATATTCTAGTATTTCATTCTAATTACAGTTTTTCATTCTGTTGTCTTATAATTTAGGATAAATCATGACAATTGCAGATATATTTTCCGACTGAAATGCTTGTGATTTGCGCATCTTCCCCAGCTTGCTACTCCATTTGTGCGTATTACACGTTTCCTAACGTGCAGTTTTATCCGTGGCTGCAGAATTTAGTTTTTCTTGGGTTTATCGGTTCTGTGCTGTGGCCTTTTTAGTCTTGCACAATACAGAAAGTTGAAGGAAGGTGGTTGCCTTTTCTGCCTACTGCTGCTTAAGGGTGCCCTGGTTTTAGATTCGCGTCGGATTACTTCTGGCGAGCACGTTTCGAGCTGACTAGACTTCCCACAGGATCGGGCTTTTATGTACAGCCCTGTAACTTCCTGCAATTACAGAGCCCTTTATTTCGGGTGGCGGGGAGCAGGCAGACAGGTAAGAACGGAGACACAGAAAAAGCCCCACTGACCTGAGAATGAGTATGTGTGTGCCTCATTCGCCCTGTTTTGAACCGCCTCAACCGCATTTATACCCACACAGTATCTGATAGTCTATACTTCAGAGCTGTAGCCAGGAGCGCAGTCGATCGGCATCTGGAACTCTCTGTGACCGTGTGCTTTATTTATTTTAATGTATTTATCATATTTGTCATACGAACAGAAGGAGTTCCGTAATATTTTCCCAGGTGTAGTGGCAAACCAAGCTGTGATTCACTAAAATAGATAAAGTAAACTGTGACATCCGCAGGTAACTTCTGCTTTTGAAAGAAGAATCGTTCAGTGGTTATTAGAACCTGCATTTCAACTCCTTTCACAGTGGCAGTCATTCTTTTGAGAGGTTCACTGGTTGTGCAGCCTTTATTATCGGTATTTACGTGTAACTATAGAACTCTTACCAGATGTGTGAAACCAATCTTCTACCCGACTTGTGCTAAAATAGATACTTATTATGCGAAGTAGTACCGTCAGTGTATGCGTTGATCTATACATGTTTGGCAGCAAGCACCCTTTAACACGTCTTTGCATTAGTGGATTTTGTGGCAGCCTAGCAGTAGTCTTCAATTTAACACTCAACATGGGTGTTTGTTGGTATGTTTTTTTTCTGTGATGCAAGGAATGTTTGTAGTTATCAATCACTGGAGTTTCTTTTTTTAGTTTTATTTGTGAATCAACCCATTGAATTGTGACATTCTTGCCGACAATGGGAACAAGACGTTTGGCGTTGGCCACCTACCTTTTGGTTTTGTTAATACTTGTTCTGACGTTTTATTTTTTTATTTTTTATGAAGCATTGGTGTGGGAGCTGCAGGGCCCTTGTCAATATTCAGAAACACAATTGCAAAAAAAGTGTGTGTGTATGTATGTATATATATTTTTTGTTCTCAAAGCGCATACATTTCCACAGTGACACTTCAGTTGTGTGTAGATGTTTTATCTTTGAAAGTGTGTAATTCGCCACTCAAAGTGAAGTTAGCCAATAGCCCTATTGTGTAGTGGGTAGAAAAAAAAGTAAATCACAAAAAAATTACAATTATTGATGACTGGCTTAAAAATCTTTCATTTAGTATATGAAATATAATAGTACTAAAGTCAAAAGGTCTTGTCCAACCTATATCGAAAAATATAGTGGAAGGAGCAGCTGCTTTTTGAGTTGTTGACCCGCCACAAACCCTTTATAGCTAGGCCACTTGTTAGTGGTATGACGAATTACAACTAGTTTTGGGCTCCCGAAGCTACGTTTTTTGAGGAAAGAGTTTTGTTGCCAATGTCTCATTGACTTTTTTTTTAATTGGACACTAGTACACTTTTATTACATAGAGTAGGTGCTTATTTGTAGCAACATTTAGCATGTGCGAAATTATAGTAACATAAGTTAATTGAGAAGCCCTAAGACTTAATTTTTTACATTGGGGATTAGTCTATAGATGGTTTAACAATTTTCCCATCAGTTTAATTCTTTATATGACCTAATTTTTTACATCTTCCAGCATAGTTGGGGTTTTGGGTATTAAAACGGTTGCACTCTTGTATGTATTCTGAACGCATAATGCAGTTCCCATGAGGACCTTTCCTATTTTGGTGGTGGGGGTGGGGTGGGGAAGGGGGAGGGAGGGAAGGTGTTTGTATCCAGATATATTCCACAAGCCATTTTTGCCTCCACTATATGACGTCTACCTGGAGAAAAAAAATGAGCTACCTAATTATAGAAGTAGTCTTTGTTCTTCTCCTTGGAAGGCATAACTCTTTTGACTGGTATTTGTGTGGCCAGCAGGGGAAAAAAAACCAGACTGTTCACTTTCACAGTCTGTTATGTGACCCAATTAAGAGCGACTGCCATTCTTGACGTGACATCACTCACGGCCTCAACACCCCACAACATTTGAAAACCAAAAACCATGGTAATCATGAAGTAGGTAGGTTGTTGTGGTAGGTACACAGTACAATTTATTCCCCTTGAGGTAACTGGTGTGCTTTGTCTCTTATTTTCTGGTGAAGGTGCAGTGGGAGCTTAACATGGCAGTGAAAGGGGAAAAATTGAAATCTAATCTTAAATAATCCCTGTTGGTCTGTAACACCTGAAGGGTGGTCATTTCATTTTATTTACTTCATGTGTTGGAACTCTGAAGAGGTCCACATGCATGGATAATGCATAAAATTACATACAACAAAATTGAAATACAATTCCTATATAAAACAAGAATAAAACACTACATTATCTGTAGAAAAATAAAAACGTTCACAATACTCCCCATTGAGCTTAAATTCAATACTCCTTATCAAACAGTACTATAGATATATAAAGTTCTTCAGACTAGAAGACTTACCTTCAATATGAAAAGACATTAATCTCAACCCTTCTAGTTCTTTACGATATCTTCCTATAAAGCGCATTATACAGTGCAAGAAATGAGTGCCCAGGTGTAGGCCACTCTTGTTACATTCCCAAACACATAATAGTATTGGCTACCATACGGGCAGATACAAACATCTATGTAAAATCCAAGATAAAATAATCTATAGAGTACAAGACGGCCAACCCTCTGCCCATCAGACATATATTACAGCACATTATCATTAATATTCCCTACTAATCATCGGAGAACCCCTCTACCTTCTTACACAGCAAAGTTTGTAAAAATGCCTCTAGACTGCTGAGGTAGTTCATTTACATTCCTATTACCACCAATACGTAAAAGCTCAATAGAAGTTTAAAAAGGACTTAAAACATTTAAAAATCCTAAAACAGAATAATTAGTTAGGTGGGTTATACAATATTTCAAGGGCCTCTCTGGCAGAAAAAATATTACAATTCTTAAAGAGGGGTTTCAGCCATTTTGTTCCTGAATATTGCCAAAGCAGGACAAACAAATAAGACATGCTTGAGATTCTGCACCCCCAATTGGCAAAGTACATAGATGTTAGAAGATCTGTCCCATTTGGAGGTTAATTGTCTTAAGTGCACTCTATCTAGTCTCAACAGAATGAAAAAGCACCTCACCCCATGTGGGAGATTCCAGGCAAGGTATGTCTGAGAATGTTCAAAAGTTGCTGATTTGGTCAATGTAAGGAGTCTCCTCTTTAACAGACAGGACTCAAAATCTAGGTAAAAACCTTTGGACCATGTCACTTCTTTAAAGGTTTTTGTAAGAACAGAAAACTGCAATAATAAAATCCATTTGGGTTCTAGTTCAAGCAATTGCACAGCGAGATTATAGTTTCTAAAAGAAACTTAGTTTTTATGGACATTTTCAGCAGATTAAGAAAAAAATCTAAGTGTCTTAGCGTAGATTCCATACTATGGGCTAGACAGCCCTCCAAATTACTGCCACAAGGCCCTGTACAAAGGTACTCTTAATACCAAATTCAAGCCTAGAAAACAGCCCCTAAGGCCGAGTTATTACAAGAAATCAAGCATCTTAGAATCTCTCCATCTGTCTTGTCCAGGAAACTGCATTTAGAGATCTCTGTACATTCTATAGCATACAAAAGGGTGGTCGGACAGCTGCATTAAAGGCCATTAAACCATGTCCCTGAGAAAGAGCCTTACTAACGTTATTATTGATATTATCTTGGTTGCTGAATGAGCAGGATAAGATTTCCCCTAAAAAACAATAGGCTTTTACCCACTCTAACTTATGTTGACCCAGGAGCCAAGATTTTTTTTTACCACACTTTTTCCCTATGAAACATACTACTTGAGACTTGGATATATTCATTTTCAAATGATGCTGCATAGTGTAATGATTTAAAGTGGCTGGACAATGATTTAGACATTTTGGAGTGAGAGCAATCACTACTATATTGTCAGCATATAAGAGGAAGGAGATAGAATGCCCTTCAATTTTGGGTGCAAAGCCATCAGCATTCGATAAAGAGACAGGCAGGTCATAAATATATAAAGAAAAGAGCAAAGGAGTAAAAAAAACCAACCTTGCTTCAGTCCTTTTCTTGTGGGGAATTTTAAAGACCGGCCCTGCTCTCTACCTAGAATAACTTCATCAGGTTGAGGAGTGCAAAGCTATGACCAAACGTAACAAATTTGGCGGAACTCCCAACTTGTATAATTTCTTCCATAGGATCTTCCTATCTACCCTGTCAAAAGCCGTTGAGAAATCTATAAAAGCAGCATATAGTATACTTTTCCAAATACCTTTCCAGTTGTGTCCAACAACACAATTTGATGATGATTTATGGGTAGGGAGTTTTAGAGGTACCAATTTTGTTTGCAGATTCTGCAGGGAGTAGAGATGCAGAGGACAAACAGCAGTTTTATATTGCTGCGTGTGAAATTCTGGCAGTAAAGAAACGTAGGGTGGTGGAGAAACACTGGGGGGTAGGGTTGGGAGAGGGAAGCAATACGGCAGGGAGTGTGATGTTTGAAACAACAAACAGGAGAAAAAGCTCTGGGTTTGAGGAGGAGAAGCAATGGGCAAGAGAGCAACGTTGACTTCAGGGGCAGACGGGCACAGAAAAGCTTGGATTGGAGAGAGGTGTATGGGTGGAAAAGCAACAAGGGAGGAGATGCTTATGGTGCCTACTGCATCACAGAGGGGGCAGGCAAAAGCGATGAAAGAGCGCAACACAAGGTACTGAGGTTTACTTGTGCTAAAATGATATTGTGCATCTGGCAAAACTGCTGGTCTATAGACGGTGAAGGGGGCAGGGGGTTGACTTATCACTTCAAAACACCAGAAAACAGATGACTAAAACGAAGATGCAAAAAAAATGGCTCTTTTTCTTTTAAATGAAAAGTCGCACTGGTCTGTACTACTTACAACAAAAATAAAGGAGAATTTTTTTTTCGTGAAAATACCCATGAGACCTGATTACTCTTTGCACTAGCGTTTGAGGCTGACCAATTTTTAGCATTGATTTATTATGTTCGCTTTGCTGAAGTAGTTGTAAATAGCTTTCCCTACTCCTCCTTTTGCCACATTCCCATAATAGTTGAGGGTACCGTGAGTTTATTTAGGCCTGCTGCGAGGGTGTCCCTTGACGTTTTGCTTTTGAAATTCATATAGTAACTTTGCATGACAGGTTGTTTTATCATTCACGTTAAATTGGTGCAACAAGGTGACTCAATAATGTACCATCGAAGCCGAACAGAGCACCAGCAGTTACCAGGATACCACCTTGAGTCCAGTATTTAATTGTCTAGGATATCAGAAAAAATACACATTTTTGATTGATGGCTGGTCTGATGACTTCAGACAAAAGCATCCAAAAACTTTGTACCTCGAGAAGGCCACGTTGACTTGATATGGTAAGTTTTCCTGTTGCAGACAAGAGGCTGTGTACTGCCTTAAGCATGAAGGTTGTGAGAATGCTGAGTGGTAAGAATTATGTGCATTCCCACAGATTACAGAACTTTACCTCAGAAATTTGAAGAAAATGTTTTTTTAAACTTTTTTTTTTAAGCTGTGTTTTTGAGGTTTGCCAGGCATTCTGTGTAAGAAAAGGTAGTGAGATCCTTGCAATTTACGCCACTCTGGTCAGTCTGTCTTTTTCGGGTTTTCAGAAATGCCTGGGTTAGGTAGGATTCCATGGGTTGTGCACGTGCCTGGGCTCAAACCACAGCTGACCAATAGGTCAGTTTCCATGCCCAAACTTGGTGTCTCCACCAAGCCCAGCCACACAATTGATGTACCGTTTTTATTAGGAAAAGGAGAAACATCGTACAGTAGAAAATTACTTTTTGTGAACTGAATTCATTCCACCAGTGTGCGTGAGAAAACAGTTCACAAAATGGCCTTTGAATCACATGATAGTATGGGTAATCACAAATTCAGAGTTTTGCAAGTAACCTCTATTCCTAAACTGTATATCTAGGGCACATTAAAAAAATGCCAAGTTACCTGCATACCCATTTTTTATTCATTAGTTTTTCTCATACAAATTTATGCATAGTTGGAAAGAAATATAAGATCAATATAAGGTGCAGCTCAGTTGGTGGCTTTACATATGCTTTTTTTGGCAACCAGTATATACTGAATTTTCCTGCAACCAGAAGGGTCTGCCATTCATAACAGTATTAAGTTTGTAACCTGGCCATCAAGGCAAAAGCTTAAGAGGCGAACGTTGTCCCCGGTTTCTAGTTTCCAACTTTTTTTTTTTTTTTTTTTTTTTTTTTAGGGTATTTTGAATTCAAATGTTTTGAGTACGAAAATAATAATTATTTATTAATTTTGTTTTATAAATATACTTGTTCCTGAAAGCTGGAAAGAGGGTGATACTAGCACAGCAAAAACTTTGTTGATTTCATGAAAGTACGCTTTCTTGCACAGTATTTTCTTTTCTGCCATTTTGTTTAAACAAACAAAAAAACGATTTTGCAGGATGTTGGTCATTTTCTCGGTCCTTACAAAGGAATCCACAAACCCTGGGTACCTATCGAATAACCAGTGTATTTCTTGAACAATTGTTTATTGTTTTAGTCACACACAAATTATGAAAACAAATTATGAAAGTTTAAGTGTGATTTAACTCAAATAATAGAAAAGACTACACACTTGGTCAGGCAACTAAGTGTTACAGTAGGGCTAATACTGCTATTTTAAGTGTAAGTATTGTAAAATCAAAGTTTGAGACTGACTGCCAATTAGTAAATCCTAATCTCCCTGAGTAGAGTAATTGGTATTGTTCTCTGAAAGTTGTGGACGCATTATTGTACTCTGGGTATTGTCTGTGTTTAACTGGCTAAATTTGTTTCGGCAGACTGTTCCCCCACACCCCCAAACTCCCTAATATTACAGCTTAGATTATCACATTTTGCGGCACCAAATTGGAGATTTTACATCGGTTAACAGCACTTCTTTTGTTCCTCATACTTAAGTACCAAATGTATAACATATCTTTGCAAGGTAGCATATTTTTTTAAAAATCCTGGTGCGATAGAATGCTCGGTGTTTGGGGGTTGTGAGGAGGGTCCACAAGGGAACACCGATACTTCTAACAGAGGAGTCTGAGCCGGAGCAAACTAACAAAACCCACCTATTTTCACGATCTGAGCAATTTTCTCTCTTGTCTTGTCGGGTCTGGCAGCCAGGTGTCTGCTTGTTGAAGGTGATTAAGGACTGGTCCATGTGGTGAGCTGGCCCGTTAGGGAGATGCAACACGCAGGGAGGAGTAAAATAACACCTTGCTTGCTGACCTTATTTTTATTTGGCCCAGTGGTCAGTGCTGGGCCAAATAAAAGGAATTATTTTATGTTGAAATTGTCAGAAGCATTATGTGGGCAGAGAGTATGAAGAGTTCTGAAGTTATATTGATTGAACACCGTTTGCAAAAGTGATCTGTCCGTATTGCTTAGCCTGCCAAGAGCCTCATTGTTATTTTTAGTCTGTAGGCAAACAATGTTTATTGTAGCTCAGCCTTTGTTTGTTTTCCCTTTAGTTCAGTTGCTTTAGTTGAATGACCTTTTTTGCCCAAACCACGTTTCTCTGGTGAAGTTTGGCTTCTTTATTTCCAAAAAACGGAATGATCATAATTGTTTATTGAAAGTGTTAAATTATGTGATTGTTCAACAGTAATGAAGTGAGGCAGTGGAGAAGGAAACCTTCCCCTTGGCAAAATTTAGAGTAAAACATATTTAATGTTGTGTTTCAAACTGGATCATTTTAAACTTGAGATTGTTTTTGTTTTCATAACCATGTTGCTTTGCTATAATCAACTTTCTTTTTCATTCCTCATGGCTCATCACATGAGACTAGTTCTAGGACGTTTACTATTTAGGTGTGAAGTCTGCTGTCTTAAGGATGGGGGAGAGAAAAATAATTTTAAAAATAAATTCTTGAGATAGGGTTGCAATTGGAAGAGATGTTTCTTAGTATTGACGTATTCAGTCGTTTTTTCCCTTTTGTTTACTGTTGGTTGTTGTCAACCTTTTTGGTGCATGGGAATACCCGACTTGGTGAAAATGATTCATAGGGATTCCACGTGTAAATTGAATAATGTAGGAGCCAGGATTGATTGAGCCCTGAGGAGTACAGCGTACTTTGTGTCTGGCCAGAGAATGCTCTCCTATCATCACTGTTGGGTGTCTGTGTGAGTTTTGGTATGGTTTTCGGTTTTATGATGTATATGTTCAGTACGTAAATAACTTATTTTTTCAAGCTGGAAGGAAAATCTTTTTTTGACAATAGATGTTTCACCAAATTGTAGAATACTGAAGACTTTAGTCTGTACTTTGGCAAGACCGTTGAGTAAAGAAATAGGCTGTCTTATTTTGTTCACCATAATAAAGAATAGCTATGATAAATCGTAACAAACGTGATTGTAGGTCTTATGATGTACTTGTGAAGTAAATGTGTTGGGTATTTTTTTGACTATCATTACTCTTCCTAATACCTCACAAAAGTCTTACCTGAGTTATTGTACTTACTAATATTTGCACAGTTATGCAGTATTAATAGTTTGGGTGCTTACTGTAGTAGTTGTTTTAATGCAATATTGTAAATTACAGAAACATTGAAGTAGAAAGAATGTAATCCTTTTATTCGTCTTGAAATATATGTAAATATTTATTTAATCTATTTGTAACACCTGCAATTTTCAGTTTTTGGGCTGCACTAGACAGGTAATTTTAAAATATAAAACCTATTTGTTTTTTTTCCAGGAACACCATTTACAGCGGGCTATCTCTGCACAACAGGTTTTTCGGGAAAAGAAAGAAAGTATGGTTATTCCAGTTCCAGAGGCGGAGAGCAATGTCATCTATTACAATCGTCTATATAAAGGAGAATATAAACAGCCAAAACAGTTCATTCATATTCAGCGTAAGTTTATTGTATACATTTTGACTCTACAATTTAAATCCTTTTGTTACATATTGCTTTCACTGAGAACCGCTAGTGTGAATTTCAGGTTGTAAATTGGGCTACTCACTGCTATAAATTAATAATGGGAAACAAAAGTTGTTTCCCACTGTTACTGCATCATAAGAGTCCAAGGTTGCTATACCAGAGCGCTCAGAAAACTGGCTCTCAATGAAGCTCTCTGTCAGGTGGATAGCAGAGGAAAGCATCAGCTGCATAGAAGGGAAGTCAGAGAGGGCGGTAGAGTTGACACAGGAAGCAATGTTTTATTTCTTTAAATTCAATTTGGGGTAGAGAAGGGAGGCTGTAGGAAGCTGGCTATCCATGTAGTGCACCAATGTATGGAGGCACTATGCAGATAGTCCAGACGACCCTTATTGGTTTTTGGTTTACAGGGTTCCAAACGACAATCCCAAAACCTCTCTTGTGGTAGTGTGGCCGAGAAGTTAGGTTTATCAGATTGTAGTGCTAAGCATTTGTGGTGCTTGGAGGCAATAAATGAGACCCATTCAATAAGGAACTCGAAACCAGTGGTTAGAATAATAGTTTTTTGTTTATACTTTTGTTTATGTTCAACACCACAGTGCTGTTACAAGAATTAATACTGATCCAGTTTGAAGAAAACGGGCAATATACCTGGTGTCTCCATGGTAGTAATGCAATCCGGTGTTAAAAACACATGTATTGCAGTATTACATTCGGGTATTTTACAGCGACTTACAGGACAAACCAGTCTGTGGTGGCATGCTGGTCGAGACCAGTAAGCCAACACACTGAGAGACTAGTAGGGTTCAGGGGCACCCCTAAGATGCCCTGTGGGTGTATCTCATAATAAATCCAGGTTCGGATTTAAGACAAGATGTTTGATTCCAAACACCATAGGGTTTGGTGAAGCCATTATGTGACTGGGTCACTCCTACTGACACACGTCCTGCACATACTTTAAGATGGCTTCCTTGCACACTTGCAATGCTCAGCCATCGGTCTGGGCATCATAGGGTCATATCTGCTTGTGGAGATAGGAACACACATTCAATTTAATTCACCCTTAGGGCTCAAAGGCCTGCTGTAGGGGTGACGTACCTATATTTAGATGCAGTGCTGAGGATATGGCACACAATGTGTGGTGTTTTCGCCTGGCTCACACAGGACAGGCAGTGGCAACTGTGTGCATCCCGTTCTTAGGGAGTGTCCCTGAGGGTGGCACAATATGTGTTGCAGCCCATAGGAACCCTCTCCCCCACCCATGCCCTAGGTACCAGGGGGGACTTACACAGGCAAAGGGGTGTGTCAATTGTGCACATTGCTACCTGTTTTTAGGGGAAGAGCACTTGCACTGAGGACCTGTTTAAAAGGGACCCAGTGCACCACCTCAAGTGAAAAACCTCCATGCCAGTGATCAGAAAGTGGGGGGTGAGACCATGTCCAAAAGGGCACTTTTCTAAACAGGCCATGTTGTGCATGGTTCTCTAATTATTAGTCTACCCCTGCGTAGCATTTGGAAGGAAGGGCAGAGGGTTTTGTGAACTGTACGTAACATGTTTTCACCTTGGATTTCAGAGTGACGTTATAGGCAACTTGAGCATCAGTTATTTAGTTTTATTTCTATAACTCTGTGCCTTTGGTTAATTTTAAAATCAAAAAATGCCAAACTGTCATCCCTTAGCTTGGCTGAATATCAAGAAAAGAGCACTTTAGTTAAATATGTTTGGATTTGTTTTCTTGTGATAGTTTTTCGGAAGTCAGTGAAATTTACAGCTTCTTGAAAATATGTATCAGATTTATATTTTGCAACTTTTTCTTGTGTGCTATAGATCTCCAGTGTATACATAAAGCAAATGCACAAGCTTGTTGAAATTTAGCCATTAGAAGTATTGTTTTTTTTGTTTTGCTAGTGGAAGTGCCACTTTGACTTGAGCTCTTAATTGGAGATTGAAGTGTCTTTAACCTCATTAGCAGCGTTTCTGCATCTATCACTGAAACTGGCGAGAACACATGGGACCCTCTAGCAAAAGTGCTAGAGATGAAGCGCATACTGTTCCAGTTGTATGGACGTCTTCATAGGGTCTGCACCACTGGAAAAATGAGGGCAAAGTTGGAAGCGTGTGGGCCTCATAATCCAGGGAACAGGCTAATTTGGGGAACTTAGTGGTCATATCGCATGTCACGTTTAAGGTTTACATGTTGACTGCCAGGACTTAGTTTTTTCTTTGTGATTTTATTTTAGAAAATAAACTAAATCCTCAAGAAAAATGGATATAGATTGAATAGTCAGATAAACAATTTGAGAAAATTAAACCAAAAAAGAATAAATCTATCCCCAGCAAAACTATATAAACTGAAAAACCCTATTTTGGTATTGTTTAATTACTATTTTGAGGAAAGGTTGTTTGTGCATAGCCTATGTAGGCCAGTTCCCACGTTTAACGATTCATTCATTAATGGATGGATGGATGGATGGATGGGTGTCTTTGCTGGATTAGTGATGGAACTCACCAGACTTAAAAAAAAAAATATATATATATATATATATATTTCTTTTTTTTGGGGGTGGGGGGAGTTTTTAAATATTGTTACTAGATTCGGTCTGGATATCGATAGCCACATTATAAGAGCTGGTTTGTGAAAGGTGGAATAAAGTGGAGCAGCTGAAAATGTTAGTGTAGGATACTTGTCACCTTAGCCTGCGTGCAAAGGTTTAAGTCAAGAATGATAATCACTCAATTTAGAAGAAAATTAAGCAACATAATTGTTAAACACTAGCCAATAGCGTTCTTGTCAAACTCTTTTCCATTTCCAAGATGTCTTCAGATACACGTTTGTGGATAATTTCGATGTGGGATATGGGGAAGGTGGGGGTGGTAGCGGTGGTGAAGGGTGGGGGGGGTGGTAGCGATGGTAAAGGGGGGGGGGGGGGCGGTAGTGATGGTGGCATGCAAATTCCTCACAATACCCAGAATACAGAAATCAGTAGATTTGATTGTTACTTCAGTGTTCCAGTAACTGTAAGTATGGTAATTCATTTCTCCAGTAAGTGCTGGATTGCCAGTCCACACAGCATGTTGTGCTCTTCCATGACTTCTTACTCTTGGGATGTATTGGTTATCTAGAGGAAATGATATAAGTAGGTAACATAAATATGGAATTATTTTCGGAGAGAGGCATATCTTAAGTTTTTTCATACATAGTGGTTATAGTTGCACCCTTTGCTGTCTCAGTTGATAACCGTAACCACTTATGATAATGCCTTGGTTGAGAGGAATATAGGAGAATAAGATATCTTTATGCCTAATATTTTCAAGGGTTTTAGCTTCATTAAACTTTATTTTTATGGGTTCCATGTGTCCTTCAGTCAACACAAGTGCATTTTTAGGTTTCACCTGCACATCGCTTGCACTGTGCTTGCAAAATCTCTTGTATTAAAAAAAAAAAAAATACATCTTATAAGGGGCTTAGAGCCCACAAATTACTTTACGTGCCATTGGCTGACTTCCACATGTCTCCAATATCACTCTTTTTTTCCCTTGCTTCCTATTGGTCAGCGCCTACTCCTCGCCCAGTCTCCTTCCTGGGCTTCGTGTCTTCGTCCTGTCGTGGAGCCTACAACAAGTACTGCTTCGAGTGGGCAGTGTCCTTCCACTGCAGGCTCCTGGAGTCCAGGTACTCTGTTTTTTTTCCTCAACTTGCACTCTAAAAGTGCACGTCTCTGCAGTCCTTCTTCTTCACCCCCACTTAGTTTATCAGCTCATTCCTTGAAGCTCATTCAAAGCACTGTTGTGGTATTAAGTAGGGGTGGGCAATGAATTCCTTTATGCTGGTGAAGTTTGCAGAGTTTTTTTCCCACTTCGCGCACCATACAGAGCGCAGGGGTTTGAAAACCTCCACAGAATTGAGTTTCCCTCTCTTGCAGCTCCCCATCATTAGATTAGATTGGTGAGTGAGAAAAATCACACACTAGACCACCTCCCTGTGAGATTTCTCAACGCGGACTGTCGTATCAGGTCGCTACTGCTTGCATTGAGAAACCTGTTGCTTACTTTGTGGAAGCTGCCTCTCAAGTAGAGAGCGGCAGAAAGCAGCAGCTCCTTCTTGTACTGCATGTTGTGCAGTTTGCTCTGATTTTGCAGCACAGGACCAACTCCTGGCACTAAAAATCAGTGCAAGCAGCGCGACTAACCACCCTGAGATGCTCGCGGAACTCTGACGAGTTTTGTTTTTTCATCACTTGGAGTTCAGCTTAGCACAACTGGTATTAAGCCCTCCAGTTATTGGTGCACAGCAAGTTCTGTGATTGACACCACTGGGTTGTCAGCAAACAGGAGTATGCAATTCTGTCATCGCCTGGTGTGGGAATGTCCTAGTTTATTTTTCAAGGTATTCACCAGCATGATTTATATATAGACTGAAGAGCCATGGCACCAAACAACTGAAAAATGTTATGATATTAAAGTAACTTAACTAAGATGTCAGAGTTCAGAATAAAGAGTGGATATATTCAAGAGCACTCCATACCTTGGCGCACTTTCACTGACCCATCAGCAGCTATTATACATTACACACTATGGAAAAAAAAGAAGGAAAAAAAAGAAACTGATTCATCCTTCCTGTCCAATGTGTCATATAATACAATTGTCACAGAAAGCCAGCGCTTAATTTGTAAAAAGAAAAAAAAAAAAAAGTGCCAGTGCCCAAAGCTGTCCTCTGAAAGATGTTGTGTAGCCATTTTAGTTATAGCTTCACACACGTTTTTTTAGCGAACTAGGCATTCCGCTGTGGACTTTAACCTAGATATATTTTATTCAGCTTTGTTTATTATTTTAACAATAGTCACATTTGAGGTCTTGTTTTATTTTCTCTATCTAGCTGTTCGTTGCCTAGGCCATCATTGCGTTCGTAAACAATACATTTCTTTCACTCTGTGCTTTTATCAAGGCTGCATTAAGATAGGTTGTTAGCAGACGTGGTAATGCTTTGTCTCTAGTGTTCATAGAAACATACGCACACTGCTGTGCTCTAACATAGCGTAGGTAGGAACTATTTTAAAGATTCTAGTGACAATATGGTAGCATAATTTTTATGCTTTATTCTCCTTGTCACAGTTTTAATCCTGTCATGCGTTATCATCCTAGTTATTGCAGTACATGCTGTTTTATCTAAGATGCAGTTACTTCTATAAAACCTTATTGAATTCTATTCTGCCTCTGGTTGTCCTTGTATATGTGAGACTAATGTAACTGAGAGAAACAGATGCGATCTGAGTGACCACGATTTCCCTGAGGAATCAATTGCCTTGCACTTGGCTGCCCAATTAGCCCTGCTCTTGGGTGGAAATGAGGCACTGCTAGTTAGCCGGAGCAAAACCCGGATTAGGCTGACAGGTGTCACCTGTAGTGGGTCCAGACTCCGTCTCCCACAGTACAAGTGATTCTGCCGCCGAAATCTAGTAGTCTCATTAGGATAATGAGAGCCTACGCAACAATGTGGTTGCTGCATTTAAATGTGTGATTGCTGAATGCTGAGACAGCGTAATCCTTAAGCCATCTCGGGCCTCTTTAATCCATTTACAGCCACTCCCTACCCCTTCAGCTCACACTTGCAGCTTTCTCCCTCTGACGCTTTTTTGTTTTTCTTCTCCTCGCCTTTTGCTCGCAATAGTTGCCTGATGAAGAAAGGTAAATGCCGGCCCTCAATTTGTACCTGTGCCCCGCACCGGAAACCACCAGCTCAAATTAAGCACTGCAGAAAGCCCATGTTTCATTTTGCTGCCACTGCAAAATACGAAATGGATATTATGCGCATGCAGCATGATGTGTGCTGGTGAGTTATGGTGACAGGTCAGATTAATGGCAGTGCAAGGCACTAATCTGTTTTTGCACACCCTGCTCAGTGCATGTTACTTCCTGGAGCTCAGCGGTTTGCCATCATCTCTCTGCTTGGTGTTGCTTTCTCATCTTTCCCCTCCAGTCTTTTTGGCCCAGATGTGAACTGACTGGTTTCATGTCTGGCTCGCAGGAAGAATCCGATGGGCTCCAAGACACACACAAAAAGTATAAAGTACAGCAACAGTGGCATATCACATCAGTGAGGTTGAGCCGCACTTCCCGGTGTAGCTCTTCAAGACAGCCAGCCAGCACTATGTATGTACTTCAAGAGACATCTGCTATACTTGCTTGGGTGCAGTGTGCTCTTTGGTTCTTGTCAGTTTCTGCTAGATCAAGTTTTCTAACTTAGGACCCGATTTAGGACTGATTTTCAACATATCTGCTCAAGATAAAATTTGGATCCTAAGAACTTATTTACTGAATTAGAGGCCGACCTTTGGAACTGAGAGTGCGTTAACCATCCTGGACCAACTTTGCAAACCCCTGATACAAATTAGCTCCTTGGGGTAAACCTAGGTGAAGAGCTTACATATAGCCTACATTACTCACATTTAGAACGAGCATGGGCAGAGCTTTGCCAGTGTTTTTCTTTTACATGTTGCACATACATTATGTATTGTGATATAAAGTAAAAAAGAAAAAAAACTTCCAGTGGTGCTTTTATTTTTTACTTGAAGCCATTTCGCACAGCAGTTGAACTGTGCAACATGTTTAAAAAAAAATAAAAAAAAATGGACAAATCCAATCGATTTCACATAGGTGAAACCTGTTGGCTTTGCCAGTGCTTGTTTTCACTGTATTCTACAGAACTCCAACTGTCACTGATTTATCTGATAGGTAGGTTATTATGAGGCAGAAACTTCAAACTTGTTACTTGACCCAATATAGTAAAAACTATTTGGTGAACATTGATGACATGACTGCACATTTTAGTCTCTGTTGCCTTTGAATGTTTGTATTATTATAGCCTGTTGCGAAGGGCTATATCGGTTGTTAAAGGCCCTGACTCGGCGTGGGCCTTTAACAACCAGTGTAGTCCGAGGCAGAAGGTCTATCAGGCTATTAGAACATTCCACCCACTATGGGTGGAATGTTCTATATTAAAAAGGGAGAAACAGAAAGACAAACATTGGAATGCTGGAGCCCCGGGCATATACCAGCCATTATAAGCCCGGAGCTACTCCATTGTCTTTAATGGAGCTCTCAACATTCCAATGTTGTGATTGTATTTTTATTATCATTATCATTTTTTTATATTTTTTTTTACATTACTTATATTTATGATTACATTTACTACCACCAGTTGATTTGAATAGGTTTGCACGTGTAAACGGAAAACCTGCTGGGATTCCTAAGCAGTGTACATTCGTTCCAATCTTTTATTGATAGATTAATCTTGTACTGTCAAAGTGAATGTGAGGCCCAATTGGATTGCTTAGGACGGGCATTTTTCAAAGATTTACAGGGGGATTCGATTTTCATGAATACTGTGTTAAACCATTTCCATAAACCAAGTGCGGTACTTGGAGGTGGGAGTACATTTTAAGTCCCAGCAGTCACTGTGAACATGTCCCTTTCTTCTGCAGCGGTCATTAATGAAACTTTGGGTACTGTTCGCCACATACAACATGGGGGGTGTAGAAAGACCATGGATAGCACTGCACAACAGTATGGGTATTCCCAGTTACTTGGATTCAGGCAGTGACCACAAATGTTTACTTTACTAAACATGTATTACCTTTCTTGGTAACTACACATTTGCGGTTACATTCCCTTGCCAGATACAAACTGCTCATTGCATGATGCCAAACTAATGAGGCCTGTCTTCATTGTGGTCCCTGCAGATTGTGGCACTCGGACATAACAACAAGAATGTTAATCAGGGCTGTGTAGATTGACGTTTCGTGGTAAAGTAGTGATTTATTTAGTTGTTGGCCTATATTGTTGGGACAATGCTATAGGGGTGGCATTTTCGAAAAATAATGTAATATTTATCCATCATTTTCATTTGATAAGTCTAGGTAAGATTAGACAGTACTGACGTGTGGCCTTCATGAGGTGTTTTTCCTCCATAGTTCAGGCATTGCTACCCTATAAAATAATATTTTCCTCAATCAAATTTGGTAACAGTTCCAAATTTTATTTTCATCTCCACAATTTATACAAAAGTGCTTGAGAAACACATCATCCTATTTTTTGTACTTCTTTTAAGGCAAAAAAACTTAAAAGAAAACCCAGTTTATAGTTACGATACGAGTCACAATATTAAAAGTTCACATTTGGGTTTAGTAAATTTTATAACACAAAAAATGTTAATGAAAAAAGTGTGTCAAATGTGTATTTAGAAATCTAATTGAGTGAAGGGGTGAATGCGTGGACATTTGTACTTTGAAGATTGAAGAGGTTATTTTTGTAGCTGCTAAATTACACTTCAAGATTTCATTCTGGAATTATCTTGAGTTTTGCTTTAGAATAAACAAAGATAGTGGGAGCTAACCTGTTTTGCAAATTTTGAATGTTGCAATTATATATCGTTATCATTTTCTACTTGCATTTATTGGTTTGAAAATATCATTTCTGATGAAGAAGCAGACAGTGCCATGAGTCTAAGGGAGAAGTCATTATCAATACACAAGGGCCAAAAGTAATGAAGCAATAGGAGCAGTGACATGATGTGTCTTGCAGAGCAGGCTTTTTTTTTTTTTAATGGTAGTGTATGTTGTGTTTTCCTCCTCCCTGTTATAATTTCATCTACAAGAGACTGCTGTAGATCTCATTCTCTCCACCCTCCTCCCATCTAGTGTTGGGCACAGACATTTCCGGTTGTTTTTTTCCCGTTAGATCCCTCCTTAAAACCCACAATGCACCAGGAAAAAAACTCCATCTCGTATTCCTTTTCTGCTATGCAGTTGGAATGCTCTTCTAGAGCTTCATGACCATCAACTCTATATTCCAGTCAATCGACACCAGTGATTGGAGTCACCAGGAAGAGCATCGCAAAACCAACTTCAGCCAACATTTTTAATTTGTCTGGGACCAGATATTTCCTCAAGGTGCTAGGTCACATGAGAGTGGTTTATGGAAAACACCCCTTAAAATGTTGCCCCACGTTCTCAGGCCTGAATAAATCAGCAAGTTTGCCGTTTCTGCTTACTTCAGGACAGTGAGGAAACCTGACTATTCGGCTTTCCAGGCCCTCACAAATTAAAAATAAATAAATAAGCAAACCTGCTACAGGAGAGAGTTGGTGGTCATATTATAAAATTGAGTGCCACAAGCCTACTGAATCAGCACCAGTCTTTTGTCCCATAGACGTCAAGGGACATACTCAGAAGGGATTGTAATCCTGATTCTAACAATTTAACGAAGACAGAGCTTCACAATCCTCTCCTGGGAGTTCGCCTGTCTAGGAGGAACAAGATTCCTGAATCCCAGGCAAACGTGCACCCAAGACTAAGGATACATCAGACACCCAGACCTGAAACAGCGTTGGATGAGCAACCACTGCACAGATGACATGGTGACCCTTGATCTCAAGGGTGCCTACTTTCACTTCCTCATCCATCTGGCACACAATCACTATTTCAGGTTTGTTGTAAGTGGACAACTCCACCCCATACTCTTTTGACGAGTCTTTAGCAAGTTCCTAATAATGCCCACTGCTCCATTCATGTCTTTTGTTAACTGGGTTATTGGATGATAAGAGCATATCAGCCTTTAGCAGTGCCTAGCACACCCACTCCAGCACCTCTTCACGGGCTAGGATTTGCAGTCCATGTCAAAGTCCTATACCTGCTCACAGTAAGTACAGCCCTTTCTTAGCGGCAGTCTTAAATTCTCTAACAGTCAAAGTCTACCCCATCAAGTAAGGATGATGGCATTTCAAAGGCTGTGTCCTCTTTTCCCCCCCTCCCCCCCACCCCTCAGTCATCACGTCTGACTGTGAGAACGATCACAAAATTATTGGGGATAATGGACTCTTGCACTGCCATAGTGCCACACACACTGCTGTGCATGTGTCCTCTGTGCCTGCATAGGCAGTTGTCATGTGATCTGTGAGAAGATCTAGTGTTTGTGGATCCCAGAGTTCAGTGCAGTCTCCAAAAAAGGAAGAACAAGAACTTGTTATAGGGCAGGCTATTTCTGGACCCTCAGCCGACCATTACAAACATGTCTTGCCAACAGGGTGTGTGCACATCTGTATAACATGGTTGTTCAGGGTACCCGATTGCATCAACAGTGAAAGTGAACTTTTTATCAACTTTCTAAAGGTGTCAACGGTCCGTTTGGCACTTGGAGCATTTTACACACTCATTCGAAACAAGGCAGACCTAAAGAAGGCGGACAGGATGAGCACTATGTATTACAATCAAAGAAAAGAGGACAACCACTTGCCTCAGCTGCCAGTGTTAACACATTCAATTTCGCACTGGGCCATCCAACACCAAATCCTGCTCCGCACAGAGCACATGCTCGGTGTACAATGACTGGACTTGTTAAGCATGACACATCAGCAATTAGTTGAGTGGGAGATGATTCTTCAAGTATTTCAACAGTACTTAAAAAAACAACAAAAAAAATTGAGAACATTCTCAGTTCTTTCAGTTCGCCACTGCAGAAAACGCAAAACACTCAAGTTTATCCTCCAGTTACACACCAACATTCAGTGGGCATTACACTATGGATGCACTGGTCAAAGATAATTGATTATGCTTTTCCTCCATTGCCTCTGAACCTTAAGTAGCGAGGAAGCTGAGGCAAGCGTCCATTATACTAATTCTAGTTGCACTGAACTGTGCAAGAGGATGCATGTACTCACTGTTACTAGAAATACATATTCACTCACATGAGTAGTTGCCTGTCAGAGCAGACCTTAACTCTGCATCACATATCCAAATTGTAGTGACATACATCTCGTGATTTTGCACCTTAGGTCTTGGAGATAGACTACTTACGGTTAAGCAGCGAAGTGTATGCATATTCTGCGCAGTATTCTTAAACCAACTATGCAAGGTCCGTTGTGCATCAAAATTTAAGTGTTTTGTCCATTCTTGCATAAACAATCCAAATGCATCCCTGAAAGCCTTGATTGAGGACATAATATGCTGTTTATAACACTTGTTAAAGGTTGGGTTGGACTACACATTCATTAGGCTTCATCTGGCGCTAGTGGCTGCTTGCATACAGAACAGTCGATATGCATCTTTATTCACAATCCCAGTCATTAAAGCTTGAAACCTCAATGCAGTCGTCACTATACTTTTTAACCATTTGCATAATTTTGAAATGCAGTGTCCTTATAACATTCTTAATGGCATTCACTGTCTTGCACAGGACAAGTTGCAAGCTTATGTACAAAAGGTGGGGGGTGGGTGGGGGGGGGGAAATCTAGTGAACGAACCAGCAAGGCCTGCTCAGCTTGTGATAAGATCACTCTTTTCCGTGATCTAGTTAGAAATGAAGTATGATTGTGATCGACGTAGTTGGGGACCTATTAGAGGGGTTCCTCCTTACGGGATAGGTGGTCTCACACACATAGTGTCATGCTTCATTATTTGACCACCTATCCACACCCAGGTAGGATAATACCACCTTGGCGGACTCAACCTCGTGGTTAAACAAACCCTGAGGGAGTGCTGAAATATTTCTTTGGATAATATAGGGATCCAGTTATATGAACAAAATCACCTATCAGCTCACCAGTGTAGCTCATACCTCGGGACACTATTGGGTATAATGACTCATAATGTCACTCTAATCCTACTTGCCAACATGTTTCTGCTCACACATATAGCCTTTGTTGGTCTGGGGCATTCGTCTGGGCCGTTATTCCTGTCATCTGACTCATTTGCTCATTGTCCTTGTTGTGACGTGCACTGCCTTGGTCTGTGTAGAACATGCGATCTACAGCAGCAAATTCTACTAACGGAAAATATTTCTTGCCCTATAACTATAGGTTTGTTGCTTGTAATGGTGTAGATTAACAGAGGAGCCGCAGTCAGACTCCCCCTCTCTCTCCACCCCATAACCACCCACCTGGGAAGTCATGCTTATGAAGTTCTTACACTACAAATGTACTTTCAGTCACAGTGCACCTTTGCATCTTTTACTGTTCTGTGCTTTACTCCAGTTGTCTCTCACGCTGGAATGAGGCAATCTGAAGTCTTTGTCCTAAAGCATTGTGGGCTTTGGGAGGAATCTGACTATACAGAAAACAAAACGTATACTGCAAAGATAAACAATTTGCAAACCTCTTTGCCCAAACACTAGATTGGAGGAGTCTGTAGAAAAAGTGACTTGCTTTTGAGCTTGAACGTGTAAGCAACGAGCAACTTTCAGGTGAATTATACTTGACATCAGCTGCTGTTCTGTTAGCATGTTGCAAAACAATAATGTACTTGAAGAGCCACTCGAGTGCCAAAGATGTTAGCACTGCTTACATAAGCCCCTCCTATAGAGATTTGAGGTGCTCCTAAGTGCCTCACATAATATAATATTGCTGTGTTGATTCTTGCCCTCTGGCTGACAAAATATTTTTACCTGATCTGACTGCATTTGACCACAGTACTATCCCCCTATTTTCGGATTTATTGTGGTAGTTTATTTAGGTAATATGAATATTATTTTCTCATTCATTTAAAGAGAACACTGGAGCTTCACTGATGTAATATAGTGTCCATATTCCACCCACCCATCTACTGCAGTAAAGGGCGTCACTAACCTTTTTTGTCTGTAAAGTATGTTCTTGCCCATTTTAAAAATGGGCTGTTGGTCACCAGCAGCATAGGCTGGAATTATTTAAGCATTTGACAGAAGGTGTAATATAACCGCAGGGAAATGAGGAGTTGAAGAGGTTACTTGACATTTGAAACTTTGAACGTGATCCTGATAAAGATTATTTAAATCCTATCACCTATAAACATGGCAGCCATTGTGTATTTTAAATGACTCTAACTTCAAAGAAACTATTTCCCATGGAGGCGATTACTCTGTTATGTATGTTACTCAATATGTGATCTACTTCATTTCAGCGTTTAACTTAGATAATGAACAACCAGATTACGACATGGACTCTGAAGACGAGACCTTGTTAAACAGACTCAATAGGAAGATGGAAATCAAGCCCCTGCAGTTTGAAATTATGATTGACCGGCTTGAGAAAGCCAGTTCTAATCAGGTAATGTGTGTTATCCATAAATTACTACTTAAGTTTGCTTTCACTTTGCACAAATGTAGTTATGTATTTTTAGTTCTGAAACCGTTTTTCTGTTAGTATTTGCCCAATAACATTCGATTAATTCATGCAAAATACAAATAATAAAATCTAGTTCTTAATGTCGGATGCCAACATAAATAGTCTATAAATTGCTTTCTAAATGCACGTTTTAATTTGGAACCTCTAGGTGCTGATTTTTATATATATATATATATATATATCTGCTCAACGGCATGTATGTGTGGCTATACATATACATCCTGTGCATACTCCTGCCATCTAGTGTTGGGTCCGAATGTGTGCAAGTTGTTGTCTCTGGAGTCAACAGTTGAAGTGACCCCTTCTCTCCGTGATAGTATGCATGGGCATCGACTCCACTGTTAAATTGTTTTCTTTCCACCATGAGGTGCGGACATGTTCTTCGGTGCTCTAGTTCAAGACAGTTTTTGGGCTGTCTTAGGTCTATACTTCATATCTACACCCATCGGTATTGTTTTCGTTTGTGTTCCACCCTCCAAAAACAGAAGAAGATCTTCACCCGTTAAATCAACATTTGTTGTTTCTACACACAGCTTTTGGGCCTCGTCTGTTCGGGTCTATTTTCTCATCTAATCAAACTCAATCGACCATGTTCAGTCCTAACTGCCACAGCAAGTAATCTCACTCCAACCTCCATCAGGTTTGCAGCATGTGATTGTCTCCAGATTACATTGAAAACTGTGAGTCCTGTCAATCTTTTTGATCAAAGAAAACACTGCGGTATCGACAAGCGTGTTGAATGGAAGTGCAGCGCAAAGAGCTGAAGGAGACCTCCAACATCCTCTGTCACCATAATGTCAACTGTGAAGAAGAACTGCACGAGGCATCGGCAGCAGAAGAGGAGGCGGCTTTCTCCATTCCGGACTCAGACCCTGATCTAGAGCTTGGGAAACAGTCACAAGACCTCCCTTCAGGGCAGTGCTCCGTGGGACCCATGCCCCTGTCCAGACCACCAAAAGACATTCGTCTTCCTCAGAAATCAGATTCTGGGTGGCCACTGCCAGCAGGCCATGGTAAACCCCGAACTCTGGCTAAGGATGCCCCATCCTCTGGCCCGTCACCGAAAGCTAAGCCGAAACAAGCCGCGTCGCTCGGTCTCAGTGCCGCGCCGACCACAAACTGCATCAGCTCCCCACTACCTGAGTCAGGTCTCTTGGATGTCAGTGACATGGCACTCTGTTGCAGCACTTTGAAGGCGCTGAGTCCCTGTCTGGGCTTGCGTTGTAGGTCAGTCGTTGCACTCATCAGAGACCATGACTCCGGTGCAGATGCGGCACTGGATCAGAGAGCGGTGCCTGTTCCGAAGTCGTTCTGGGAGTGAGAGTACTAGTGTCTTCTTCGTTGCACCAGAACTCACTCCCAAGGGCCCAGAAAATGGATTTGGCACCACCCAGCAAGTCAAGACTCCTAGCAAGAGAGTTCAGCTGCTGGCAGTCGAAGTCTTTGATGGCCCAGAGACTTCTTAACAGGAGTCGAGCTCAGATCAAGTCCTTGGAAAACCTTGGAAAGCAGGATGTAGAAAGCAAAGTCCAGTCCTTTCACTCCCAGAACAGAAGCAGCAGGCCAGCACAACAAAGCAACAGGCAGAGTGACATTCCCTCCTACGGCATCCAGGTCTTCTTCCTGGCAGAATGCCCTCAATCCAGAAGTGTTCTAGTATGTAGGGTTAGAGATCCAGTACTTATACCCATTTCTGACTTAGAAGTAGGCAGACTTTAAAGAAAAGTCTTTGTAGTGCACAAGACCCTGCCTTTCCCTGCCCTGGCCCCAGATACCCTCCAGGGGGTTGGAGACTGCTTTGTGTGAGGACAGACAAAGCCCTGTTCAGATGCAGGTGTCCGCTTGTCCCACCGCTCTAGCTCATGAATACCCATCAGCCTGCTGATGGGCCATCAGGACATGCAGGGCACACCTCCGCTCCCTTTGTGTGACTGTTTAGAGTGAATCCACAAACAGCCAAACTGTCATCCTGACCCAGACCTGTACACAGCAGACAGGCAGAGGGCACAGAATGACTAAGCAAGAAAATGCCAACTTTCTAAAAGTTTCATTTTCAAACTTACAATTAAAAAAACTACTTCACCAGAAGATGTATTTTTAAATTGTGAGTTCAGTGACCTCAAACTCCATATCTCTATACGCTCCAGTTGGGAATTTGCACTTGAAAGAGATTTCCAGCCATTCCCCAAGTTACACTATGGGAGAGATATGTCTTGGAATAGTGAAGTACTTAATTAGCAGTATTTTACTATCCGGACATATAAAACACACCAACACATGTCTCAACTTTTAAATACTCTGCACCCTTCCCATGGGGGCTTCCTTGGGCCTACCTTATGGGTGGCTTACATGTAGTAAAAAGGAAGGCTTGGGCCTGGCAAGTGAGTGCTCTTGCCAGGTCGACAAGGTAGTTTAAAACTGCGCCCATAGACACGGCAATGGCAGGCCTGAGACATGTTTGCAGGACTACTTATGTGGGTCGCACAATCGGTGCTGCAGGCCCACTAGTAGCATTTGATATACAGGCCCTGGACACACCCGATGCACTATAATAGGGACTTATTAGTAAATCCGATACACCAGTCATGGATAATCCATTCAACAATACAACGTAGACAGGGAGCATTTGCACTGTAGCATTGGTGAGCAGTGGTAGCTTGCCCAGAGTCCTAAAACAAGCAAAAACAGCTCAGAAAAAAGGAGAAAACGACAAAAGGTTTGGGAATAACCCTTCAAAAGGGTCCAGGTCCAACAGGCAGTATGTCACATTAACCTGTTAGCAGAACACCTCCCAGTAATGGACAAAAACATGGTAGATCTCCTCAGCAGGATGTGGCAACAGGTCCACGAGTGGAAACTCCACCTTTTCCCATATTTTCACAGATGGCGGTTTCCACAGAAAGACCTGTTTGCAACCGCAGACAACGCAAAATGCCCAAACCTAGCACCCATGCTCACTATCCAAGGGCAAAGCTATATGGATGAATTGGTTAGGGATATTTACCTATGCTTTTCCACCTCTCCCACTTCTTGTGGTTCGAAAGATCAGACAAACATCTCTCACCCGTATTCTGATAGTCCCCACTTGGGCTCAACAACTGTGGTTCACCACTCTACTAGAACATTCTGTAGTGCCTTGCAAGAAGTTTCCTCTCAACCTGGATCTTCTCACTCAGGACCACTGTCAAATCAGGCACCCAAATCCAAAGGAACTCATCCTTGCAATTTGGCTCCTTAAGTCAGAGTTTGGTTATTTCAATCTTCCACCAGAGTGTATATCCATTCTCAAACAAGCCTGTAAACCTACAACAAGAGCGTGTTACGCTGCTAAGTGGAAAATATTTGTTTTCTAATGCAAGATTAAACATATTGACCCTTTGCATGCAAGTGTCCAAAATATTGTCTGCTGTTTTACTTAATTTGCAGACATCTGAGCAAGCATACACTTCAATATGACTGCATCTTGCTGCAGTCGCCACCTACTTGCAAAACAGACCGCATTTATCACTATTTAAAGTACCAGTCATTAAGGCAATTAAGGAAGTACTTAAGAGTGATCCCACTTCGGATTACCCCTGACACCTATGTGGAATCTCAACATTGCACTTATCAGGCTTATGGGTCCACCATTTGAACTGTTGCATAACTGCCCTCTCTAGTTTCTGTTTTTGAAGGTTGCTTTATTAGCAGCCATCACTTCACTTAGGTGTGTTATTGAGCCCCCGGCATTAACTCTGGAAGAACCTTTCTTTCAAATACAAAGATGGGGTAGTTCTTAGAACGAAATTCCCACCAAAGGTTGTCTTGTCTTCCCATTTAAACCAGTCAGTTGAACTGCCAATTTTCTTTCCTGATTCTATTGCAGAAAGAGCCCTTCATACATTAGATGTTAAAAGAACTTTGTGCTATATTGACAGAAGCAAGGGGTTTTGTAAAAACAATTTTTTGTTGCTTTCTAGACCCCCTCACACAGGGAAATCTATATCCAACAGGCATTTCAAGATGAATAATTAAATGCATTCAGACATGTTCCGCCAAAGCTAAAAGAACTTTGCTCACACCTCCTAGAGCACACTCAACTTGTAAAATAGGAGCATCTAAGGCTTTTATAGGCAGTATACTAATAGCTGAGATCTGTAAAGCAGCTACATTGTCAACGCCACGCATTGTCACTAAACGCTATTGTGTGGTTGTACTGGCACACCAACAAGCAAATGTAGGGCAGGCAGTGCTACGTACACTTTTTCAGACAACTGCGACACCCACAGGTTAGCCACTGCTTTCTGGAGGGCACTGCTTTATCGTCTATGCATAGCCTATGTATCTACAGCCACACATGCCCTCCAACAGGTTGTTACTTACCATGCAGGGATCTATTTGTGGCATGTAGTGCTGTAGATCCAAATGTGCCAACCCTCCTCCCCAGACATCTGTGACTGTTGCAGTACCTTTTAATATTTTCTCATATGCATGGACATCTTTTTACAAACACTTACTCACACTCAATTTCACCAACTGTGGGAAAACAGTCTAACAATGGAGTCTATGCCTTTGCACACTATCTCCAAGAAGGGGAGTCACTTAACCTCGTGACTCGAGAGACGACTTAGAAGAGAAAAACAACTTGCATACATCCAGACCCAACAGTAAATGGTAGGCATGTGCACAGCCTGTGACTCTACAGCAGTGCATGCCACGAACAGATGCGTGCTTGGTAAGTTTTTATATATATATGATATATAATATAAATCAAAAACTCGGTGCCGTCTAATAGTGCACCAACAAGCCGCACAATATCCAAAAGCTCAGACTGAATGAAAAAATTAACACAATTGCAAAATAAATGCAATAAATAATCGTTGGCTCTATTTATTTAAAGAAAGTTCATGAATGAGACAGCACTTTAGAAAATCCTATACAAAAACGAGTAAAGCAATAAAGTGCCAAAAACAAACAACTCACACACGCTGTCCCGGCCAAATGTCAACGCGTTTCGGCGAAAGCCTTCAACTGGACATATATATATAATCACAAGTGCAGCAAGTTTTTTTTTTTTTCTTCTTCACTTCTTTGTAAGAAACATTTTCTCATCTGGAAGGAATTCACCTTAATTTCATTGTTTGTTCATATTCTATACTGTAGCATACTCTTTTCAGCATAACCGTAAATGCAGTAAATTGTAAAATTCTACTAAAGAGTACACAACTGCCTGAAGAGTTAGTGTTCTCTCCATGCTAAGGCCACCTGCGACGTTCTTGTGTGGATCATATTGAAACAAGGTCATAATTGGGCTGCATCTCCTGATGTTTTTCCTTTGGCTCATACTGATCGGCAAATTATGATGACCATGCATTATCTTTGGGCCAGTGCAAATAAACATGAGTATAAATGCTGTACCGACCAGTACACTGGATCTGGTACTGTAAATGTAGACTGAGAACTGCTATGGAAGAATTTGCTTACAAAAATTGGATAGTGTGTCTCATTATATTTCATGAGATATATGTATATATATATATATATATAGCAGTTGTACAGACAAGAGGTGTCACGTGAAAAAATAAGTGCAAGAGTATGGCAGAGGTTTGCATTGGCTCTGCTCTTGTTTATTGTATACCTCCGTGACCTGAATCAATGTGGGCACATCTTAATATACTAAAATTGGGAGCCAGAAATGTTAGACTTACTATTTGGCCACACAAAGAATAGACTCATAGTCAGTTTGAAAAAGACTGTAGGGATGTGTTCAGAAACCTGCTATCAGAGAAGATGGTTTATAGATGGTGTTAAGATCCAAGAAATAAATGAGTATAGATCTTTTAGAATGGGAGGTGGCAGTGACTGCAAAGCAGATTTAGACAAACACTTTGTATTATAATAGGGGCAGCTCCTTGGCAGGCTAATTGATTAAAATTGTGAGGCAAAAGATTTTTCACCAGTTACATATTGTCTCTATTGTTTCTGTATGTAAATAATACAGTACATTGTGTGGACGACTACTTAAGGCTCCTACCAATAGGCCTGGGCCCTCCTCTTAAACTGGCCTGTATATCAATGTGATGCATGCCATTTATACTGTTGCCGCTTGGCTCCACTCCCTATCACGAGTATTGAATTATTTTGTCTATAAGTAACCAGTGAAGGTGTAATCTAAAAATAGAAACAAGCACTCCTCGCTAAAGTATAAAGAAAAGGTGAATTTCCCAGTTCTGAACAAGCTGCAGCTTCACATTTATTTCTTTGGGGGAACCAATATGCATTGCATTAAAGTAATCCACTCTCAGTATAACTGTAGCGTGGAAAAGCAGTTTTGGGACTTTCAGAGGATAATAGTTTTGTCTTTAGATGAAGAAATCGGGCAGGAAAGAATTTGTTGACACAGATTCTCAGTCTGAACTTTTGAGACACGTGTCCAAGCTTTTAACTGAACAGGAACAGAAAGAGCTCCAAGGTCTGAGGGCTCCAGGTGTCACCCCCACTTGTCATGGGAGGCACCTAAAATAAGGATTTGCATCTTAATATTAAGTTGTAAAACATGTGCTTATCCCAAAGGCTAGAACAGAGAGACTTTGTTTAAAATTCTCTTTAATCTGACCAGATTAAACGTCTAACAGAATTGATCTCATATGTGAGACTAAAACTATGAGACCTAATGAAGTGGACCAGATCTCGGGGATACATTTTGAACAGGAGCATGCTTAAGGAAAGTCCTTGAGTTACTCCATGTAATATAGGTGTAGAATAATGGGAGGGGATTTTTCGTGCTTGCGTTTTATACTGTAAAAAAGAGGCAGTCAAGATGAATGGTAGTATTTCTAATATCATTCTCTGTCTCGTGAAGTAGAGTTAGTAGGGTGTTGTGGGTGATGGTATTGAAAATAGCAGAGAGAACTGATGCCTTCAAGCATTGACCGTAGCTCATACGTGACTTATACCAAGGCCGAATCTGTACTGTGTAGTGTGATTGATTGAGTTTTGTTTTAGAAAAGGTGTAATATTAGGAAGTTTTTCAAGAATGTTTGAGGTAACTGGCAATAGTGAAATGAGTTGATTGTCTACTCTACTAGAGTCCCTGAGAACTTTTTAAATATAGGAGAGGGCTACTTTATGCTTCATATCTAGCAGCATATATGCCTTAGCGCACCATTTCTTAGGGAAGGAATTGCTGGGCAAAATGAATCCAGTTCCTCCTAAATGAGGCAGGTAAGACTGACTTTATAAGGGGAGTTTAATGTCATTAATTGAAGTAGTTCATTAACTGTCTGAAGCGAGAAGTGAAATTCAAAAGGATTGGACCATTGAAGGGTCTTGTGCCTCATAAATCAAGCTGAACATGAATCAAATCTGTTATTGGCTGAAAAGCTTGAACATATAGTGTTGATATTTTGTGAGGAAAAAGTCTGATAATGGATCACAAAACTAATCTGCACTGAACACTGCATGAGCTACATTTAGGAAAGAGAAAAGGAGTGACGTGAAAAAATTGCTTTGTTGAATTAGTGGGAAAATTTTCTTTTCATAAAATTTGGCCGTGGCGATATTGATAACTTTCCTTTTTTTTTTTTTATAGGTTTGTAAGGCAAGGTGATACAATTGCTTCTTTACCTCAGTATAGTCCCCTTTCAGATAACATTGAACTTGTTTCACCTGTCACACCTTTGGAGCTATCTAGTCAACGGACTGAGTAAGCCAGGTCTCGAGATTGTCAATGCTTGTGCTGCCGTACTGTAAGACGTCAGGGGTAATAAAGTCTAACTCTTAAGTTATCTTGCTCCAGGCCCTCTGGATCACGATATCACAGATAGGATTCTCAAGTGAGGCTTTAACTTCTTAAATTATTTAATCAAATAATAATCTGACAAAATGTGTGGAAGGTTCTCTGATTAACTATTGATCAGGTAATGAGCAGAATTTCTTTTAAAATAAGTAGAACCATGACTGGCAGGTCCATTCAGATATAAAGTCAGCAGAAAATGATTTATAGAATTTGTTTTAAATGGCTGACACGTATAGATTTGTGTGATGTTATGTTTATGAACGGGATATTCCATGTCAGAACAAAATCTCATTTATCCCATAATGTTGATTATGTTGATTTGAACGGGGAGCTCCTTTATGCAGTTTACTCAAAATATTTAGTAAGGGTTATTTACCGCCTTGTCTGGACATGGGTAATGATCACATACTAAGACAACCTTTTATGTTATCCATATTTATCCACATTTATCCACATCTTAATAATTCTGTAATTGTTGTTTGGCGAATGATTCCTGAAGAAGTATGCACATGTAGGTTCTGTAGTTGCGGGACAATTGGAACAGTAGCTCAAGTAAGGCTTTATTGCACACTACTGAATACCAAAAGGATTCATATTGTGCATAATATAGTGCAGTTTAATCCTCATGGTGCTGTGGATAACACAAATATTTTAATCAGTGGTGAATGGGGAAATGCCTAGTTCACTGAAATTTTACAAAACTTGCTCACTTTTTAATAAATATTGGGCATGATTGCTTTTTTTTTTTAAAACCAGATGTAAACTATTCATGTAAATAAAATTAATAAACAGAATTGTCTCCCTGTCATAAACTTATCACAGTAATTCTGTTGAACAGAAGTGTAACTACCTGGGAAAAATATGGGTGAGCTCTATTTGAAGTTGAAGTTATTTCTGTTTTTCTTGATTGTAGCTTGTAACTCTTCAGGAAGCAAAGCTGCTGCTAAACGAGGATGATTTCCTTATAAAAGCAGTATATGACTACTGGGTGAGAAAACGTAAGAACTGTAGGGGGCCTTCTCTAATTCCATTAATCAAACAAGAAAAGCGGGATGGCTCTACAAACAGCGACCCTTACGTTGCTTTTCGAAGGAGAACAGAGAAGATGCAGACACGAAAGGTGAGTTGTGATTACTTTGTATGGAATTGAAATATATTTCTGTAGATGTCCTAGCACATGTGTATATTGGATTGTTGTTGTAGACTGCTTGTTGAATTTCTGCTGTGTGTGTGTGTGTGTGTGTGTGTGTATATGTGGATGTATATATAGATAGATAGATAGATAGATAGATAGGTATATATGTGTGTTACCTACAGACGGTCGCCGGTAGTTAGGGCTATGTTTCCATAGGTAAAGCATTTTTTGACTTGCTTATATCTTTGGCGTTCTTAGATGAATCTTCACAAAAGCCTCTGTAAAAAAAATTATATATATTTTGTTGCGCATGGAAAGTTTTGGGGTGCCGAAAGCAGAGTTTCTGTATGTGCAGGTAAACCGATGAAACCATAGATGAAAACATTACTCCCGCAAGCAGCTCTCTGCTTGCATGAGTTGGGAGCCAGCTAGGAGTGCAGGGGGGCCTTGTGGCTCCCCCCGTGATCCTGTAATTTTTTTTTAATTACTTCTGGCCTACTTCTAAAGCTTATTGGACTGTCACTCAGTAGGTTGGAGGCTCAAGTCCTGTCTCTCATGCAGTGTCTGTTTATTTACCAGTGTTTTGAATGTTAAATATTCTTGGTGATGTCCTGTCTTTTTTTTGCCAGCAACGTATTTGGATTGAATGTCAGTTATGTCTGGAGGCTATACACTAAGGAGTCATCTGTGGACTAGTGGTTAAGGTCTCCAACCATTTCCCTAGTTTATTTGCTTTTTACCTTCAACCGCTTAAAATATATACTGAAAGGTGATCTCACTCTTTTTTTTTTTTTCTTCCTGACAATTACATTTTTCTTTTCAATTTGACCTAAAATATATCATTCTAACTATATCTTTAATTAAAGTTGAGAAAAACTCTCTGGGTGGTTCAAGGAAGTTCACCGCAAGGCCTGGGGTGGCGTTATAGTTAGGATATGGAATTAAAAAACCTCAGAAATTTACTTTTAAAAACCCAAGTTTGCAGAGATGTTGTAGTTAAGTTCTGAATTTACTCGCCCAAAACCAGAGAAGTTCAGCAGTTAGTTATTTTAAGTAACCATAACTTGCGCCCTAAGGTAACTATTACCCGTGCCCTTGCCATGCACTGCCAATTATCCCCCAAATTATAGCCTTCATGATATCTTTGATAACATCATTGATAATGTCACTAACATCTGCAGTAAAATTATAGATCAGGTAACTGTGTATGGCGGTGGCGCAAGTTTATCTTGGGACGTAAGTTATAGTTACTTGAAATCACTATAACTGTTGAACTTCTCTGATATTTGTGTGCGAGTATATTCAGAACCGAACTATAACGTCCATGTAACCTTTAGTTTTTTAAGTGAATATATATGCATACATATATATGTACTTCCTATTGGCAGTTCCCAGCAGTTAGGACCTAGTTTCTGTAGAAAGTGTTTTTTGACTTTCCTATATCTTTGGCACCGTTGGACGAATCGTCACAAATTTTCTTTAAAAGAAAAGTGTGCCCAAGTATCTTGTTGTGCATGGGAGATTTCAGGGTGATCTGTCGAACTGGGAGCAAGGGAAAAAAAGTGAATGTCCCATGTTAATCCCCATAGGAGCTTTTGAACAGGACTACAGCCCGAACCACTGAACTAAAATACCCCAGATTTGTCAGAAAGGTATTTTTTGATGCGCAAATTATGCGTTCTGTTATTTAGTGTAAATCAGTTCAGTACTTTCAGAGAAATTAAAGGGAATCCAAATCTGTATATCTAGAACCTTGAAGACTTTGAATCTTCCTGATCTAGTCCAGAGATCTGATTGGCTGCCAACACTTCAACTAGAAAGTGTTGGCAGCCGTTTTGAGGCTCTGCTTCAGCCAAGACTTTAAAAAAAAAAAAAAAGCCAGGATACTGTTACCTGACCCCTTCGCCTTAGCCAAGGGGCCCCCAGGACATTTGTATAAATTCATGGCAAAAATCACAAATAGTCACGAATTTCGCAGTGGATTTAAAAAAAAAAAAAAAAAAGTGTCTGTGCTTGCTTTCCTTTTTGCCCCTTGGTGGGTTAAGTACTGGGGGTTTTCTCCGAATATAGGATTAGGACACCAGGGCCCCCCTCCTAGGGCTTATCAAAGCCCCGGGAACCACCACTTCCCTCAGTAATGCATATAATATAGGGTGGGGGGGAGAGGCTGCAAGCCTGCACAGCACAATCCGCACCCTGGGGACTGCCATCTCCGCAGGGCAGTCATTTGTTGTGAGGAAGCAGCATGGCTCCCGGGAACCTCCACCTCCCCGAGGTAATGTGGGTAATGTATTTGGGGGGGATGGGCATGACCCCTGGGGGACTGCCTCCTTCCCAGGGCAATGCATGTTTAAATATATTTGGGGGCCGCACAGCACACCAGGACCAGTTCCCCAGGGCAAATGAATAATGAGCCATTTATGGCCCTGGGGACTGCAAACCACCCCACCCCCCCCAGGGTCAGCCCCTGCTACTTCCCAAGATGCCTACCCTTGGAAAGTAGCTGTTTGCTTGGTGGGAGCAAACCGCTCCGTCCAGCAAAAACAAACATAACTCTGCTTTCAGCAAGCAGAAACAGTCTGACAGCTCCTGCTTCCTGAAAGCCGAGCTTTCATCTCTTTCCCTGCACGTTAACATGTAAAGAGTTATCTGATAAAGACACTCAAGGAACACTAACATTAGCAAGATTACAGACACACAGGGTCACTGTAGACATTACCACGTCGTCTCTTAAGCAGCTGTAGTGAAGTAGATGCACTATGTATATATCCAATGAAGTAGCACTTACTAATTACCCAGTAGAAGGTACTCGGTTGGGTAGATATTCTGAACACAACAGGGGCCTCTTCTTGGATGAATACAAAGACCAGGATTTATTGTGGCACATACCCATTTGACACAAATCGAACCTCAATGGGAAACCGATCTAAACAAAGCAAGTCCCCAAGTTCAAGCTCCACTTCTGTAAGGTACTAATCGTACTGATTTCTTGAGCATAATCAAGGCAAAGACGTTGGCTTTGAAGGCGAACTTTGCAGAGTTCCTTTTACTAACCAGTCACCTAACTAAACTCATTGTCCAGGTAAAATCAGGAGCACTCTCAAACCCATGTCCGCCTGAGATAGTTCAAGATTTTGTTGTTAATCTTGTGCCTGTATTGACAACTTTGCTGAATGTTAAAATCTCATCTGTTTCTTTACTGACTGAGAGGAAAAAAGGTCTCTGGCTTGCCTTTGTTTAAAAAAATAAAAAAATAAAAAAATATAGTACTGCCGGATTGCGCGCCTTCCCTTTGCTGCAAGAAAACCATCTGAATATGTGATTATCTCAATATCTGGAAATTATTGATGTTTTGGGTAATGCCCAGTTTGGTTTTCAAACATGTGTTAACAACAAAACAACTTTAAGTGCTGTCTCTAAGGAGATTAGAGATATTAAAGACAATGGAGGGAGAGCAGCAGTGGTCGTTTTTGTATCTCTCCGCTACCTTCAATACAGTGTTTTATACGGTTATGCTTGAACATCTGACTTAAGTTACGATTTACCGAGCCGCACATAACCTGCTTGCCACCCCCCCCCCTTTTTTTATTTTTTTATTTTAAAAAGCATCAGAGCTGACAGTAGCACCTTGGGAATCTTTTCTCAAAACCTTTTTCTCTCCCTTGTGGAGTCCCCCAAGGGTCATCACTTAGTCCAAGGCTCTTTAACATCTATGTAGCACCCTTAACTAAACTGATGCATTTTTATGGCTTCGCAACAATTGCTTATGCTGACGATACCCAGATAGTATTATCGGTTCCCGGCAATGTAGAGAAGGTGGCAGACAGGTTTAACAAATGTATGAATGCTATTGTGATTTGAATGACCTACAACTGTCTGAAATTAAGCTCCGACAAGACGGAGGTACTTATTTTTGTAAAAGACCCTAATTTCTGGGGCCATTCATGGTGACCTGACTCCCTAGGTCCTACTTCCTTACCTGTAACTAATCTGGGTGTAATTTTTGACACTGATGTCTCTTTTAGGGATCAGGTAAACAAAGTGGTATCATCATACTTCCTGCTTCTTAGGTCAATAAGGAAAGTATTACCATATGTTCCTTTCCACATACAAAAAACTGTAATGGTCACTCTAATCCTGCCCAGGATTGATAATTGCAATGCCCTTTATATGAGGTGGCGACAATTTGTTCCTGGGAAGCTTCAATTGCTACAGAATGCAACTGATCGATTCTTAATAAAGCTTCCTAAGTACTCGTTGGTGTCAAGCGCCCTAATGGAACTTCACTGGCTCCAGATATAAGTAAGATTGGCTTTCAAGGCTCTGTGTATCTCATAAAACCTTGTACGGCACAAGGTCCACTTTTCTTACATGAAAAATAAGGTGGTATAGACCTCATAGAAATTTTAGTTCGGCCTCTTCGTTGTCAGTCATAGTTCCAAGGACACACAACTTCCTGGGGTGGCCGCAGCTTTGAGTACACCACCTGTTTGCTGTGGAACAGAATTGCCATTGTATCTAAAAAAACAACCCAATATTCTCACCTTTCGAAAACAACTGAGATCATGGCTTTTCCCCACCTCATTTGGAGCTTGCTATCCTGCTGTCTTGCCATAGCTGCCGTTCTCGAATTTCCAGCGCCAATAAACCTACGTATATTCGCGGGCTATATAAATTAAATGATATGTGTTTTTTCTCTGCATTTCCATCTTGAAAAGTTATCTGTAATCCGTGATGGAGGTATTTGCATCCCTTCTTTTTTCAAGTGTAATATCTCATGTAGTGGCTGTGACGAGTGGTTTCTTGTCAACTGCTGCTGAGACACCACCACCACCACTGCCACTGCGTGCTGGTGGGTTGGCTGCAAGGCCTGGCCAGTGGCCATGTGGGCTGGTGGTTAGATTAAGATATAGTAATTAAAATTACTTTACATTTAAAAAAAAAAAAGAAAAAAAAAAAAAAGAAATTCACTGGAAAAAAAACAAAGTTTGCAGGGATGTTAGTTAGGCTCATATAAAAATAAAAAAACATGGAAATTCAACTGTTATAGTTTAGTTATTTCAAATAACTATGACTCGTGCCGTAAGGTAACATTAACTTGCACCCTCGCCCGGCACTGCTAATAACCCCAGATATTACAGCATTCATGATATCTTTTATAACTTCATTGATAATATCAGTCTAACATTTGTTGTAAAATTATTGCAAAAAAAAGAAACTGTGCGTGGCAGAGGCACGAGTTATAGTTACCTGAAAATAGGTGAATTTTTTTTTTTTTTTTTTTTTTTTTACATTTTAAAATGTGAGCCTAACTAGAACATCCCTGTAGCCTTTGTATTTGTTTCTCAGTGAATATATATATATATATATATATATATATATATATATATATATATATATGTAGCCTTAGCATGTGTGGCTGTAGATGCACATGATTGGCATACATCTGCTGTCTAGTGTTAGGCTCAGATGTTTAGGTTTTTCTTCATAAAGTTCTTGAGACATGAAATGCAGTGATATTCCTCCTTTTGGCATATATTGCTCATGGATATTAAATACATCAAATCTCGCTTGGGGATTGTTCTCCAAGGGCACCAAGGCTTTTAGGCCATTAGAAACCCAAAAAGACTGCTGTGCTGCATCCTATCCAGCAGTGAGCACAGGTGATAGAACAGTCACCATTCCAATATAGCCCCAGTGCCACGCTAAACACCCATGGACCAGACATTACCAACTCTGCATTCTCTTATGAAGGCTTGGTAAAACAAGCTTTAAAAAAATCTGTCTGTTACCAAATGTTTAGGACTATTCCATTAATGTTCATTGCTGTTGAAAACACTCACTGACCTCTGCCATGTACTGGTAAAAATTATTCTAGAATCTTAAATAAAAAAAATTCTTGCAATGCTGCATGTGAAAGCTTTTAAGTTTAAAAAAAAAAAATAATAAAAAAAAAAATATATATATATATATATATATATATATATATATATATATAACAACAAAAAAAATAATAACAAAAAAATAATAATAATAAAAAGAAGTGGCTTAGAGCCTGCTCATTACTTACCACTGGTTGGCTCCCATGTCACTTCTGTTGCTTTACTTACCATTGATTTGCATCTGCTCCCGGGCCTTCTCTGTCTATGCTGTAGAGTATGGACCAATTACAGCTTCCTGTGGCCAGTGTCCCTTTACTGGCTGCAGTCTCTTGGGGGAGGGGGGGTGGGGGGGGATTCTCTTTTGTTACTTCTGGACAGTCCCTCTTGTTGAGTGTCCAGAAATGTACTCTCCTTCATGCTACCCATGTTTCCCCACCACCATCCCCCTCCATTATTTTTCACCCACCCCAGTTCTTTTCCCGCTCCCCAATGTGTAGCAGCTCCCCCCCCCCCCCCCCCCCCACCTGTTTTTTTTTTTTTTTTAACATTTTGCACAGTAGCGCACATTGCTGTGCACCATGGCTGAAAAGGAAAAAAGCTCTGAGGCAGCTAATGTTGGCTGCGTCACAGCGCTTGTTTTTTAAAGATCTGTCTCACAGCAGCTTGCTCAACATGTGAAGAAAAAAAATAATAATAATTACATGACAAAGCCAATAGATTTAGCACAGGTGAATCTCACTGGCTTGGCCATTGCTCATTTTTAAAAGGACATTCGCTCTCCTTTATACTTGATGTAATTTACTCCACCTCATTTTTGCAGCTATCTGCCTCCTTAAAATCTCTGCCTTTGCCTCAAAAAATAGAAGGGAACTGTAGACTTTTCATCCTCAGTGTATACACTGTGCAACTATTTGTGTTCAGCTTGAGAAGTGTCTTTAGATGACTGCTGCACTCCATTTGGTCTGTCTGGTGTGTCGAATTCGACGGTGTGTTCATAGGGTGACCAGATATTTAACACCAAGAACCAGGACAGGCTACAGACATAAAAGTAGTACTACAAATAGCAGTAAAAGCTTATTGGGTGCACCGGAAACACTGATCGACATAGGACTGTGGTAACACTCAGTTTCAAAGGCAGTGCTTCACAGTATTTTTTGTTTTTGTTTTTTTTAAACCTTAACAGTGTATCAGTTTCCTACATACATGTTGGTATTTTCTGGTAACAGCAAAGTAAAGAAGAAAGGTACATTTTGTGGTCCACTTCAAATTAGTGCATTTTGGCAGAGACATTTGGCAACGCGTTGCTCAGTGAGGAAAGGTTTAGATTTGTGGTCCAGAGCAATGTTGATGCTGAGGCAAGTGATACTACCTGCCACATGCACACCATTTTTTTCTTATTTTTCCATAATGGTGATATGTGCTTTGCATGCAGCAAACAAATCTGTGTGAAGAGATCACAAAGTTTTGAGGATCCAATAAGTGCTGGGGCCACATGTCCAGCACGACTGCTACCACTTTTCTCAGACGGAGGCTAAGAAAAGGAAGCAGCTGTGAAGGCAGAGAGGTGTTTCCTTTGTATCACGCTGCACACAACAAATGAGAGCATGTGCAGCATCTTATGTGTAGTGATTATTCTCACTTTAACTTTTCCACAAAACCGGGACATCTATTTAATTTCGGTGAAACCTATTAGAACACCTGGACAGACGTTAAAAACCTGGCATCTGCAGGGAAATCCGAGTCAGCTCGTCACCCTATATACTACCCATCTCCAGAGATGATCCATACCCAATTTCTAGTGAATGTCTGTGTGCACCCATATATATCCAACTACTTAAAATCTGATGTGGTATCACACCGAGAATTGTCCTTCGAATAGTCCCTTTATTATTCCATGGGCTTGAGCAGAAATGTAATCTTAATCAACAAATTATCATTTAGACTACATCCCTTTATTTCTCTGGCAGGGGAGTTTGCACATTCTAAATGTGTAGAGAGCTGTAAAGGTTGTTGCTAACTAGTTTAGTTTATCATATATTGTTTTACGTATGGAAACAGTGCAGCCGATTGCCCATAAGATTGCATTTCAGTGTCACTAGATCTGAGATTAATTAAAGACTTCATAATCGTTCCAATAGAGCACACACAGCATTGGTGGCCTTTACAGACAAGTGCCTTTTTGCAAATAGTTTTAGAGTAGCAATCTAGGCTTCTTTGCATGTTTTCGTTAACATTACTCAATGGATGAATCTTCAAGGTAAGATGATACTTTTATACGGGAAGTGGTGCATCTTGGGTGTCTGTAGGCTGGCCTTGCACATTTTCCATCTCCACACTTCAAATCTACTTTGGCACGATAGTTAGTGTATTGTTGCAATAGGATCACCATAAAGTGAATTATTTCGTTTTCTAGTATTAATTAAAAGAAATATATTTTTTGTTTGCAGAATCGAAAGAATGATGAGGCCTCCTACGAGAAGATGTTAAAGTTACGACGGGAGTTCAGTCGAGCCATAACCATTTTAGAAATGATAAAGAGGCGAGAAAAGACGAAGAGGGAATTGCTGCATTTAACATTAGAAGTTGTTGAAAAAAGGTAAAACCATGACTTTTGCTGGCCTCTAACACATTTTTGTAATATGTGTTTCTGGTGCTCTTTGTGCTTTGTTTCAATATACATAATTAGTAAAACAGTATTTTCTTGTGCCTGAAATGTCTGATTTCTTTATCTAAAAACGTGCCTAACAGGTATCATATGGGCGACTTTGGAGGTGAAATCCTTAATGAAGTGAAGGTGACCAGACCTGAAAAAGATGTACATGCTACTCCAGCATCTCTTCATAATGGAAACCACCACAAAGCCCCAGAATGTAAAGTCAAGGTGTGTTGGCTTATGATATTTTACTTCATTGGTGTGCTATTGATATATATAGTGTATAAGATTTTTATGCTTGAAGATTTGTATTTTTTTCTTAACTTGGAATTCTATTAATATTCGGAACCCAAGTAATGTTGCGGCTGCTGTCTTCACAGTACTGAGAGACCTCTTTGGAAGGTGATGTTGAGCAGGGCGATAACCACCATTGCACTCTGGCAAGCTTGCCTGCTGATTCAGTGGTGCTTTTGTAGTGCTGATGTACTTTGGTAATTTCTGAATATGGAATGAAGTATTCGGAAGTTGCACCATTCCCAGTACTGACCGTGATACATGCTCTTCATTCCTATATTTAAGTAGAACCTCCATTACTGTTGTCTATACCCTGTGGATTTTTTGGAACAGTGATACGATCAATGGTTACTCCTCCTAGTGATATCTTTAATTCTTTTGCGCTCTGGTTAATCTGGGTGTTTAATGAGAAACTAATATTCTTTCACAGATTAAAATACCGGTGTTATTTACTTTCCCTTTCCTACCTGGATTCAGGCATTTCTGATGAGCTTTAATCTCCTCTTACATTTAGTAAAGTTTTCTGTTTTTTTTTATTGTCGCTCATCCTATTAAGTCTCTTGCTTAATGAGATTTCCCTCACTGGCGAGTGTTGGTTTTTTTTTGTTGTGCGATCTGTTACAACTGGTTTCCCTTCCCTGGGTGATCAGTTACTAGTCACTCTTGTTGACTGTGCTTCATCTAGGGACTGATAATGGGTCCCCTGCCTCCTTTTCCTTCAACATGTCTTGTCTGTGATCTCTGTAGGATGCTCCTGTTGCCTCTGGATTCACCTGTTCATCAGACCATGACCTCATGACTTTGGAATTTTTTTGCCTGTTAACTCTACTAAAATAACTACATACATTGTTTTAGTGTGGGTTTCTCGTGACATATTTACAAATTGGTTGGTCTTTGGCTGCATCCCTGCAATTTATTCTTTTTCTTTTATTTGTTGGATAAACCCTGGTATTGCACTGTCCTCGATGTAGTGGGATAAAACTCAGGTAAATCACAAAGACCATGTAATGCCTATTTAAGAACTCCAAGTAACACTACACTTCATGTCTTGTACATCTTGACTATGGAAGGATTTCTGACCTTTTTAGAAATGGGGTCTCTAGTTGGCAGTGGTTGGCCCCCTGTCGAATTAGGGACCTTCACTGTAGTTTGGGTAAGGTAGCCACACAGCTAAGATAACCCCTGCTTCACCCCCTTGATAGCTCGGCACAATCGGTGAGGCTTATCTCAGAGGCAATGTGTAAAGGATTTGTATACACCAAGTGAAAACACCACCAACATACTCCACACCAGTTTAGAACAATAGACAATATTTATCTGAGTAAAACAAGACCAAAACGACAAAAATCCAACATGCACAAGCAAAGAGATGAATTTTCAAAGCATAAATCTTTGTATAGTGCTAACCAACACAATAGCTCAAACTGTTGGCTATCACAACGTCTTGACACTGTTCTTCCCAACAGTCCGATGCCACTCGCAAGGGAATATGGACCGGTCACACGGACCCCAGGTACAATACCTTGAACAGCAAGTAAACAGACATTTCACGGAGTCGTGGAGGGAAGATGTCGTTGGAGCCGGTTCAGCATTGGTTCCTTACTGCTACCGGGGAGGTAAGGCATTGCTTCCTTACTGCTAGGCAGGAGAGTTGAGGCATTGGTTCCTTACGGTTGCAGGAGAGGTGATGCGGCATCGGTTCCTTATGACAAGGCAGGGGTCGATGAATCCAGCAGGTCAAGACGCAGTGTCGTGATCACACCACAGTGCTACAGATGCTACAGCAGAGTCGTAGTCGAGTATCACCCACGTCGGTGACCGGGCACTAAGGACTCCTGCTGTGGCAGAACTTCAGAGGTGCTGTGACAGCATTGATTGCAGTTGTTGCACTCTGCAGGGACCACAGCTGCAGTCGGACAGCGGCGCCGGTTCCGAAGTCGCTCTGGAGTCAGTGTGCTTTGTTTGTACTTGCTCACACCAGAACTCGCTCCCAAGGACCCAAAAACTGGATTTGGCACCATTTGGCAAGTCTGGACTCTCTGCAAAAGAACACAGGTGCTGACAGATGAAGTCTTTGATGTCCCTGAGACTTCTTAACAGGAGGCAAGCTCACTCCAAGCCCCTGGAGAACCTTTGGAAGCAGGTTGTAGAAAGCAAAAGTACAGTCCTTTCACTCTCAGGACAGATGCAGCAAGCAGCACGCCAGCTCAGCAAAGCAACAGGCAGGGTGACATCCCCTCCTACAGCATCCAACTCTTCCTGGCAGGAAGTCCTCAGTCCAGAAGGATTCTAACTTTGTGGGGTCAGAGGTCCAGTACCCATTTCTGCCTTTGAAGTAGACATACTTCAAAGAAAAGTCCTTGTATCGCACAAGACCTTCCTATCCTGTCCTGGCCCTAGAGACACTCCAGGGGGTTGGAGACTGCTTTGTGTAAGGACAGGGACAGCCCTATTCAGGTGCAAGTGACAGCTTCTCCCACTACTCTAGCTCAGGAACACCCATCAGGATATGCAGGGCTCAGCTTCCTTTGTGTGACTGTCCAGAGTGAATTCACAAACAGCCCAACTGTTATCCTGACCCAAATGTGTATTCCACAGACTAGCAGAGGCACAGAATGGTTAAGGAAGAAAATGCCCACTTGCTGAAAGTGGCGTTTTCAAACTTAGCATTTTAAAACCAACTTCACCAAAAGATGTATTTATACATTGATAGTTTAGAGACCCCAGACTCCTCATCGCTATCTGCTCCCAATGGGAAATTACACTTGATATTATTTCATGGCAAATCCCCTGTTACCTTATGGGAGAGATAAGCCTTGCAATAGTGAAAGCCGAATTTACTAGTATTTCAAAATCAGGGTGTGTAAAACACACCAGTACATGTCCTACCATCTAAATGCACTGTGTCCTGGCCATGGGGCTTCCTTGGGACTACCTTAGAGGTGACTTACATGCAGTGGAAGGGAAGGTACCCACTTGCCAGGTCAAAATGGCAGTTTAAAACTTCCCACACAGACACTGCAGGGGCAGCTCTGAGACATGTTTGCAGGGCTCCTCATGTGGGTGGCACAATCAGTGCTGCAGACCCACTAGTAGCATTTGATGTACAGGCCCTGTGTACCCATGGTGCACTACACTAGGGACTTACTAGTAAATCAGATATGGCAATCATCGGTAAGCTAATTACCAATTCAATTTAGACAGAGAACCCTTGCACTTTAGCACTAGTCAGCAGTGGTAAAGTGGCCAGAGTCCTAAAGCCAGCAAAAACGAAATGCAGCACAGTCAAAAATAGGAGGTCAGAGGCAAAAACTTTGGGAATAACCCTGTAAAAAAGGCCATTTCCAACAGACCTCATATCTGTCACCGTACACTCCAATAAATGCCAACCCAGAGTTCTCACCTGCTCTACATTAAGGGTTTTCTGATAGGTCACGAGAACAGGCATGCAGATATATTGCAAATATGTTTCACAAGGGAATAATTAAATCTTTCACTCCATGCAAACTAGACCTTAAATTAGCAGAGGTAGAAAGCCTGCATTATATTCAGCTAAGGCACTGGGTGATGTGGCCAGGATTTGAACAAGCCACTGCTAGAGTAAAGATGCCCTTTGAGAAGGCGATGGCAACACTCTTGGCCCAGAAACGTCTTACCTCTAAATTACATTCAACATTATTAAATATTGCAATTAGTCATAAGTGGGCTTAACAGGATAAATTGGACAGGGCATTGAGTACAGAGGTTTCTTTTTAAAGAGTGGGTGAAACTCTGGTCTGACATCCACAAAATGTCTGTCTATCACGAGGAAATAAATCCACCTTAAACTACTCAACTCCTGAAACTGTCATCATACTAGAATTAATAAAATATTATGACTACTAGCCCATTATGTTGGAGGCAATGTGGGCAGAGGGGTTTCTTTCATTCACATGTGGTGGGAAATGGCCAAATATGCAGTCCTTTTGGAAAGAGGTAAAGAAAACATTGAGATATTAGGCTTTCCCTTGCAGTTTACCACAACGCTGTTTTTGTTTGGCATGACACAGCCAGAGGTTAAATGTGTGTCACATAATGATCGTTTGGAGCTATTTGGGTGCATATAAGTTGGAAATAGCCATGTGGTATAAGGAGAGGGATCCCCCATGTATATTTAAGTGGTGTAGTCTGGGACATAGTAGCCATTGAATACCTTAAAACAAAAGTTAAGCAGGAGCATTTGTGTTTTGAAGTGCTATCGTCCTCCTTGATGGATTATCTCTGGAAAGGGCATCTTAATGTTTCAAATGCACCCCACTTAATGACTTTAGAAAATGTTCAATAAAGTTGGTGGGACATTATAGATGTTCCAGCATCACGCTACCCTATGGATGAGAGAAAACATCCCCATAAATAAATGGGAAGCCATTTGCTGATTTGAGGAGGATAAATGGGTGAGGGAGTGGGGAGGATTAAGGTTTGAAGGGAGCTTTGACTGTTTTTTTTTCTGTTGTGAAAATGCTTGCATGGTCCCCTCGGATACGTGCATGCTGTCATTTTCCAGAAGCAATATGCTTTTTCGCCTGTGTGAACATTGATACAATTTACATTTTTCCCTTTACGCTTCTGAGACTTCACGGTCATCAGGTACACTAAAGTGTTAAGTGTAGGTAGGAACTGAAATATTGTAAAGCCTTAATATTTTTGTGTGTGCCAGGGAGATATTGAAGGTTAAGGGACAAATGCCTGCTCAAGGTATCTCACATAAAAAGAGTACCTTATTAGTTATCAATGGACATTAGATGATTGGACAATGCATTTGATAAGGCGAACACGAAGAATGAGTACCTTTAGGGTTATTGACTCCATACAAATTTTTGTGACTGACCGCTTTCAGTTCGATGGCTTTGGAATATAGTAGTCTTTTCTGTGCTGGAACTCTTGATTCGAAGACCAAAGTTCACGCTTTTATCTCAATATTCTATGGAAGATGTCTGAATTTTCACCTACTTGACACTGCTACGAAAAGAAACACAGGTTGTAATGAGATCCGCCTCTCTTAAAAGGCTGTTTTCTAAGGAATTAAATTAACTGTAGTCTGTCTATTGGGCCATCACCATCTAAATAGATTTGCAGTCCGCAAAGGTGCAAAAACACGGCTTATCCACCAACACTGATGGAGACTAACTCATAAGGATGTAGCCTGCTTTTACTCGGAGAACAAAGCAGCCCTGAATATTTTGCCCACACAAGAACATGGTTTTTGTAAGGTTCATTAATGTTTCTGTTTGAAAGATGGTGGCATTTGGAGTTCTCATTTCTAGCTGTTTATTTGGCGTTTTCAGACAGCCTATTTTCCACTATTTTATTTCTGTCCTCCAGCTAAACACTCCCACCTTCATACTGTGGATGCAAAGAGAGCTCAAGGCAAGACAGTAAATGAGTTATTCGGAGGTGGAACATCTTGTGTGTTAAATTTGGACCTGAAATATAATGCCCTCTTTAAGGCAGTTCGTGCCTCTAGTGGCAATGTGCAAGTGTAGCTCATATGTAGTGCCTTTTTAGTACTACCGTTTATAGTCGAATAATAAACTTGATGCTGTCAGTAATGTATTAGACTTGTATTCTTAACTCTGTATAAGTGCGATGCTTTGTTCTGTAAATCGTGCTAAGTAATGGCATTCCCACGCTGCTCTCCTCTTGTAGGCAAATATACATGAATTCCCCTATAATCAGTACGCCACTTTCATTTTTTTTTTTCAGCTTTGCCACTTTGGTCTGTGAGAAAGTAACTTTGTGGTAATTACACAGGGTTCTTGCAAATCCTGCAAAAATCCGATCCAGCATTTTGCGTTTTTTTTTGTTGTTTTTTTAGTGTAAAATGCGTCCTTACTTTGATTTGAGGGCTCGTTTTGCGCTAAAAAAAAAGTGCAACAGATGTTCGTGTTGCTGCCATGCGCCTGCTTTGGAATTTTTAGAGAAGGAGGCTCAGTTATGCAATGTGTAATTTTTGGCGTTTTGCATAACAAGCATAAAACACTGGAAGTTACGGTAGATAACGACAGAGTACACGGAATTATACATTCTACAGAACTGACACTCATCTTGCCACCATCTCTGTATGAATCATCCTTCCTCAGAGTTCCTGATTTAAAAAAAAAAAAAATGGACATAACAAAAGTTTTGGACCTTAGGGTTTACATATTTTGGACTGAGCTCTTTGTGCTGAAGTTCTTATGTTTTAAAGATCCTGTTTTTGGCAACTGGTGGTGTTAAATGAGCGAAGCTGGTTTCGCCAGCAATTGAACTATTGTTGCTGACAAATAACCTTTATTTACCTTCTCAGGTAATATTGTGATATAAGAATATGATTTGAAGTCTGTGTGGTTGTTGGTACTAGTTGTTGTAATTACTGCTATGTTATGTTGCTCGTTAAAAACAGATTTTAATGGTGTATTTCTTGTCAGTTGTCCCATAACTCGAGTAAGCTTTTCTTGTGAACTGGGTACATATATTTCCACTGTGATCTACATTCCCTGTTGCTAGAACATTTGACAGTTGTAAAGCTGTTTCATTACCTAAAATTTTAATTCGCTTCTGCTTTTGACATTGATGGTCCTTTTCAGCAATTGTTAGTTTTCTGTTGGTTTGATATCCTAGTGTTTGTGTAGCATGCATTTTGGCTACCAGATGTTTATTGGTAACTAATGGGCTTCAGATGGGTTGAAAGGTTCAATAGAATTCCGACTTTGCAACCTAGCAGCCCCCTTTACTTAAGATTGCTGTCTCAGTAGAAGTTCATATTGGAACCTTGGTAGCCTTCTTAGTGTTTGTATGCATCGCTGGCAGCTTGTAACCAGTGACAATTGACCTTTTAAGCGTAAAGTGTACACCTCGGATTGGAAGTGCATAGCTTCAATCTAGTTTTCCTTCCTGTCTGTCCCTTTTTTCTCACTCCACCCACGTGTTGATGTCAGCATACCGTACGGGAAGAAGTGCTAAGGCTGCCTCCTTTCAGGACCTTGGACAGTGCCTGAAGTAGCATAGTTCTACAATTTTATTCAGTGTTCCACACTGATTACTTGTCGGGAAGAGCATGATAGTACTGCTGTGTTATTGCTAACTTAGCACATTGAAGACCAGGGCTCTGTGATTGAGTTGAAATTATGGATGCAGCTTCAAACGCAAGTTTTATTTAAATGAAAGTAGGAAACTTTTTCTGCCCGAGGTTTGACTTTGGAATGTTAAATTGGGCCATATAAAACCTGGTCAAACTGCGAACTGTCAGTAAATCAGTTGGATAAGTAATTGTCAAATGCTTACTTTCAGTGTTATGTCATGTCGGCACTTATCACAACTCTGCAGAATTGAGACCGGTTAGATTCATATACTCAAAGCCCCCTTTTTTATGTGCTGCTACTTTACTGAATTTTTTGGATTTGCATTGTTGCAAACTGAGCAAGTTGTATTGCGTACGTTTACATTCCTTGAGATGGCTTTTAAAAGAAATAACTCTGAAATCTTTTGTTTTTCTGTGTTAGTGATGCAGATGTTTCGTGAGACAATTGAAATGAGAACTAAATTATTGTTTCTACCTGCCCTTTCATTACCAGGAACACTTCCTTAAACGCCTTTTGAGCACTCTTAATTTCAGAATGAAGTGCGTGTCGGTCACTTCCCAATTATCGATATTCGAAGTTCATAGATTAAACCTGTGAAACCGTGATGACGTTTTTATTTTCTAATAAAGCAATAGTACTTGTAGTCACAAGGCTTGAGTGTACCAAGTGCCATTATTATCCCTATTTGTTAATTAAAATGAACAGTATGTTTCAGGGAGCAAAGGTGTATAATAGTGATTCAACTCACAGCCTTATAGCTAAAGGGATCTCTTCTTGTAAATTGCTTGCAGCGCTAATGTGATCTACGTTTACTGAAACTCAAGCATGTGCCATTTGTCCTTTTTATTGCTGTTGAAGTCCATCTTTTTGCCATTTGTAAATTATCTTAGATTTACATTATCTTCACATTACAGATTATACTAAAATAATTCAGTGTTTCACAGATATAGTTGGATACATTAAAGCAATATTCATGTTTATCTAATTCGCCCAATCTCGAATTCTTTCCTTCAGCATTCTCATCATTTGTCAATCAAGACGGAGGTTTCGGAAATTGTCCGTCAGAAAAAGAAATATCCAAAGAAGCCAAAAGCAGAAACTTTAACAACACCGCAGCAACCCACCACAGATCCCTTGCCTGTGATCAATAAGAGCGATATAAAGCAGTACGACTTCCAAAGTTCTGACGAGGATGAGTATTCTCAGGTATTCAACGTAAATAAATAAAAGATGCCTTCCTTTCTAGATACTGAAAATGAGTCTTTGTACCACTCGCAATATTTATGGGAGTATGCTGTGAACTGTTTTTCCCTAATGTTTTTTGTTTCAATTTAAATAGCTGCTACGTAAAACTCAAACCACCAGTTTACGATTGGAAATATTTTCTTGATTAGTTCAATGATGCACGCTATCATAAAGCAACAGTTTGTATTTTTAAATATCCCTGTGATAGCGTGAAAAAGAGTTGAAATAGGAAATTAAGCAAAGTGGAAAACCACACGAACAAAGACAGCAAATACACACCTGGATCCTTTTTTCAGCTCCTCTAAAAGGTGTGCTAGCTTTGCCTCACAAACACCTACCTATTGAAATTAAAACTATTGCAGTGGCTTTGTTTGGTAGACCTCCGTTCTATTTCCAGTCTCTCTGCGAACTTGCATTGATATGCAGGTGTGTAGAGTGGCATGTATTTCAAACTTTTACTCATTTGATATCCATATGTGGACAAACGTATTTTAAATCAACATTTATTCAGCTCTGAGAGGCAGAATATATTTCATATAATGCAATGATCTCCAGTACACTTGCACATCCCTTGGACTACCGTGTGCTTCACCTAATATGTCGTCTTAATTGTACATTCATCATAAAATGGCACCTTTTAAGTGTTCTATAGCCAAACTAGTTGAAACTGCCACTGCATTTTTGTCATGTAGCACAGGTTGTGAAACCTGTACCTTTTCTGCATCTGCAATTTGATAGAGATTTCTAAACATTCCCTACAAAATGAAACATTTGTTTTCCCACGTGTTTAGGTAAATGCACTTTTCAAAGATTTTTTTTTTTTTTTTAAAACCTTTATTTTAGGCCTCCAAATTTAATTATCCGAAATGCAACACTGGTAATGATAGGTTATGTTTTTGCGCATGGATTTACTATGAGCAACTAATTTCGGGGTTAAAATACATTTTGGTTTAATTGTCAAACAAAGCACCTGCATTCGGAAAGCTCCTGTCTAACCTTTTCATATCGACCTTAAGAGCACAAATGCGTAAATCTGTCCATGCAGAATAACTGTTGTGCCATAAGGTAAGCCTTGCTCTGAAAGGCTTGTTTTATTTTTCTAATTATTGCATACAAATAGTATATTCTTTTTTACTTTGCGTGTTGTAGATGAAGTTTTGTTGTGCTTTTTTGAAGATTGTCTTTTTTCATGCTGCAGGTGCCTTCGCCAATGTCGGAACCTGAAGACAATGACCCAGATGGTGCATACGCGTTTAGGAGAAGATTGGGATGCCAGTATTATCCTGTAAGACTTTGATAGTTTGTTCAATCTATCAGTGAGTTAGTCTATTCCAGTCACAGAAATAGGTTTCAGCAAAGTTTATCCGGTGAAAAACAAGATAAGATTTTTTTAAAGTACCTGTTCCTAATTAAAATTGGTGAAGTTTTCTTAACAAATAACAATATATTGGGGTGGGGTGGCGTTAAGAGGGGTGGAGGGGACTCCTCCAGGAAACTGGGCCACAATTCTCGCGTTGTGGCAGAGATTTTCACATATTGGAGGTACTGTTCCTGTCCTAGCTCAAAGGTCTCTGTCGCCTCCTGCCTCGTAATGAATCGTCCATCTGTGTACAGTTCTGCCAGGATGTTACAGGCTCCCCTCTTCCATTTGTCCACGGCCATGCCAGCAGCCATTTTCACAAACAGTTGGAGTACCCAAATGCGCACGTCCTGCACATATGGTACCTTCTTTATCACCTTTTTTTACCGCCTATTCTCAGTCTCTGCTGGTGCCCCTGCGCCCTTCATCAACAACATATGGGGTGACTCCATATCACAGGAGCCCCTCAGCAGCTGCTTTTCCCAATAATCCTAGGGATCCAGCCAGTGCTCTGCATATTGTAAGTGTACTGCCATTTAGTAAGCTTCAACTAACAGCTAGACAACCCTTCGACCATCTCTGCGGGAACAAAGCTGAACATTCGCCCGCTTCCTAGCCCACAGCAATTCAGTAATTAATTTATCTACCTCAGTGAAGTATTGCCGCAGGATTTTTTATAGCAAGCCCTGCAAAGTATAGAGGCCTGGCAACAGCAGCACCATTTTAATCACAGCTGCTTTGCCCATCATGAACAAGGGCTGTGTCTTCTAAATTCGAATAGTCAGGCCCAGGCTGTCTACAACTCTTCCCATGTTGAGAGAACACACACTTGTGGTTTCCCAAGGGAGATCTGCTACTGACAGTTGGTTTATCGCTTTCCACCTTAACTCCCCCAGCAGGAAGAGGGAGGGTTTGTCATGACTTACTCGGAGCCATGACACAACCCCAAATTCACGCATTGCCCCCAGCAGTATGGGCACTGAATACTCTGCTGCCGAACATACACCAAGGCGTTGTCGGTATACATTGAAATTGCATGGCGTGTCTCACCCACCTGAATACACCAGGGTCCCATCACCCTTTTAAGCGTACCCACCAGAGGCACCATTGCGAGGGCAAACCGGAGAGGTGACTGGGCATCCCTGTCTCGTCATCCTATGCAACTCAAGCCTCTCTGAAACCATCCCTCCCGTCCTAACTCTCTCTTCCAGTTTGGTGTACAAAAGTGCAACCATGCTTTATATTTACAACCCAGCCCTTCTTTGTCGAGGACCATCCATAAATATTCCCAGTCCACAGTCGAAAGTCTGTTTGCTATCCAGGAATACCAGCGCATAGGCGTCACACTCTAACTGTGTGGCCCGATAAACATGCACCAGTCACCTGATATTGCAAAGGGTGTTAAGTTTTGAGATAAACCCACACTGATCTGGATGGATCAGTTGGGTGGGGGGGAGGGGTGACCTAACAGTATCTTTACATCTACATTCATCATTGAAAATGGGTGGTTTGATGGAGGTTTTGCTGGATCTTGACCTGGCTTTTGCAACATCCGGCAGGTGCCCTATTGAGGACCTCATTATAGACTTCCAGCAATTTGTCCGACTAATACTCCGGCGTGCCTCAGATAGAACTCTGCAAAGACGAGCAGATGATGGACGGAATGCTGAACAATGCAAGCATTCACCCCTAGTCACAGAGAGCTGGGTTTAATCCATAACTGTTTTTGCTCACCAAGGCACCCCAGTTTGGACCCAGCCATATGTAAATCAGTCTTGACCTTGTTCCTCATGGGAACAGTCCAGCCCGAACTGCCAAACCAGGTCCACCCTAGACTGGAAACAAGCATCCTAGGACTGGTTTCAGGGTATCACCCTTCATCAGCTAGGCTAGCTTGAATCCAGTGAGCACCGGACCCACGTCTGGATTTACTCTTCCCACTTGGGAGCGACAAATGCAAAAAAGATGGCTCTGCCACTATTCTGTCCCCTCCCGGCACCTTTTCTGTTTTGAGGCTGAGTATTGCTGTTATTAAAAAAAAAAAAAACCACAGACACACACCCCCCCCCCGATATATGTTTCGGAGGTGAACTGCAAAGATGGCATTAATGGCCTGTTGCATGTATACCATTTTCCCTCTCACATCTTTTATAGACAGCAGTGGATCCAGACACATCTCATGTCTAACCAACTGATCCAACAGTGCTCCCGCTTTACCTCCCCGAGCGTGCAACTGCTGTCTGAGTCCTGTATACAAATTTGTCCAGCCTACTCCAATCTGCAAGGAGTTCCAGTTTATGTTGCTGCCCTTTTTGGAGTTTGCCCAGGTTTTGAAGCAACTCTTTTTCAAGTGCACTTGGGTTATGTTGCTGGCTATCCATTCTATTCTCAAACTGCTTCCTGACCCCATACGTGGTTTTTATTGCATGTTCTGTGGAGTACCTCCTTCAGCGCTTCCCACTCCATTGCTCTACCACTCGCACTTCCCTGCTTCTCATCAAAATGGTGAGTCAAGTTCTCAATGACCATGGTTGCAAAAATTGGGTCTGATTAACACCTCGGCTGTGAGTTTATAGAGTGGTATGGCTTGTCGCCCTCACCCAAGCAGTATTCCCATCAGTAAGAGGGAGGGATCAGTTATATACTTCACCAGGTACACCACTTCTTGTAGATTTTGAAGCAAGGTTCTCAAAACAAAAACCATCGTCAATCCTACTATATGCTCCGGCAGCAGGGGCATAACCGGAAAAGGCTCTCTCACGGGGATGCCACTTCCGCCTGACATTCTCTAAACCCATATCCTCACAGCCCCCTGTCAGTGCTGGTTTCATATGAAGCCTAGGGGGAATCTGTTCCAGCATGCCATTCAGTACACAGTTAGTCTCCTGCCAGTACAAGCTCCGCTGAAAGGTACTCTGTGGCGTCCGCTAATAGTGTACTATAAAATTGCAAGCAATCGGAGTTTGGTGCAGTTCGTGTTAACTCATCAAGGCAACAAGTCAGTGGCTTCTTCCGGTGTGTAGAACAATGCCTTTCCATCATACACAACTCTCAGTTTAGCATGGAACATTAGACTGTACTACAGTCTACGGACCAGCAGTTGCCGCTTGATTGACGGTTTCTTCACAGATCTTGTACTAGTTTGGTGTAGTCCAGAAAAACAGAGATGTAATTCCCTTCAGACTGTGATTGGTCATGTTGCAATAAAATATTACGGTCCCTGAAGTTGAACATCCGAGCAGTGATGGTGCTCCCAATGATGGGGCCAACACTTTGTTCAATGTTGAAACAGTTCAATAATTTCCTGGGTCTCAGTTCCTTCACAATCCAGGTTTCCAAGAAAAGCTTGGCTGACGGGCCTTCCACTATTTCAGGAAACCCTGTGAAGTCCCTACAGTACTTACCATGGAAAGCTTCTTTCCTAATTGCTATTACTTCTGCTTGCAGAGTTAGTGAAATTCTTTGTGGTCATGCACACAGTTTTTAACAGTAATAGGGCGGTGCTGTAAACTCGCCCCTAATTATTCTCTAAGGTGGTATCTGACTTTCATGTCAATCTAGTTATTGCTTTATCTACCTTTTTCAGAATCCCAGTATGCCAACAGAGAGGTCCCTCATCGCTCTTGATGTGAGAAGGGTTTTATCTGAACAAAACTAAGGACTTGGGAAAGACCAAACAATTGTAAACTGTGGCTCACTACAGACCGGGTTTACTACATAAAAACAATACGTTCGATGGCATATGTTGCTGCAGATACACATGTTTTGCACAGTCCGCTGCCTGGTGTTGGGCTCGGAGTATTACAAGTTGTTTTTCTTCGAAGAAGTCTTTTTTGGTCACGGGACCGAAGGACTCCTCCCTCTTCGGCTCCATTGCGCATGGGCGTCGACTCCATCTTAGATTGTTTTTTTTCCGCTGTCGGGTTCGGACGTATTCCTTTTCGCTCCGTGTTTCGGTTCGGAAAGTTAGTCAGAATCTCGGAAGAAAGCGTCGGTATTGTTCCGTTCGGTATCGGGATAGTTAGGTACATCGACACCGATCATCGGAAGACTTTGGGGTAGCTTCGATTCCCCCATCGGGGCCTGGTCGGCCCCACCGCGTGCGACATCGAAGCCGATGGAACGGACCCCGTTTCGTTTCTGCCCAAAATGTCACAGTAAGTATCCTTATACAGATCAGCACTTGGTCTGTAACTTGTGCTTGTCCCCCGAGCACAAGGAGGATACCTGTGAGGCCTGTCGAGCCTTCCGGTCCAGAAAAACACTCCGGGACCGAAGAGCCAGGCGTCTACAAATGGCGTCCACGCCAACAAAACAACGTTTCGACGACGAAGAGGAAACATTCTCGGTTCCGGAATCAGAATCCGGAGACTCCGACGTCGAACAGCAGCAACAAACCGTGAGTAAGACGTCGAAAATTAAAACCATCGAGAAGACAAAAGCCCAGGGGACGCCACTGCCTACAGGCCATGGCTCGACCCATAAAACCGGCGACTGGTCGAAGGCGCCGAAAAAGGGCACGCCCATAGCGAAGACACCCGACTCCGGTCGAGGGACCGCCATGGAGCAACCTCGGAGCCGAGATAGCGGCTCCGAGAGGCAAAAACAAGATGCCGGCACCGAAAAACATCGGCACCGAGACACACTGCCGAAAGCCACAAAAATTCTGTTGGTGCCGAAGCCGAAAAAAGATTCTCTATCTGCGCCGAAAAGTTCCACACCTTCATCCTACACAGAGGAACAAGGAATAAGTGGCCAGATGCACAGATTTGGACAAGAGCTCCAAAGTGTAGAATCAGACTACACACAAAAGAGACTGTACATCCAGCAAGACACAGGGAAGATATCAACCCTTCCCCCAATAATGAGGAAAAGAAGGATCGGACTTCTCAAGGATGACGCACAACCACAAGCCAAAGTGGTTAAAAAAAGTCACACCTCCGCCCTCTCCACCACAACAGGCATCGCTGGCACAAACACCGCCACAAATGCACTCACCAGCGCAAACTACCATAAGTCAAGATAATCAGGATCAAGACGCTTGGGACCTATATGACACCCCAGTGCCGGACAATGATCCTGATTCATACCCCACAAAGCCGTCACCGCCAGAGGACAGTACCTCATACTCGCAACTGGTGGCTAGGGCTGCAGAATTCCACAATGTCCAACTGCATTCCGATCCTATAGAGGATGATTTTTTATTTAACACCCTCTCGGCTACACATAGCCAATATCAATGTCTCCCAATGCTACCAGGGATGTTACGGCACGCAAAACAAATTTTTGAAGAGCCCGTAAAATCAAGAGCCATCACCCCAAGGGTGGATAAGAAATTCAAACTACCACCCACAGACCCAGTGTTTATTACTTCGCAGTTACCACCTGACTCCGTAGTAGTAGGGGCAGCTCGCAAGAGAGCAAATTCCCATACATCTGGCGACGCCCCACCTCCGGACAAAGAAAGCAGAAAATTTGATCCGGCAGGAAAAAGAGTAGCATAACAGGCAGCCAACCAGTGGTGCATCACAAATTCTCAAGCGCTGCTGGCCAGATATGACCGCGCACACTGGGATGAGATGCAACTTCTCGTAGACCATCTTCCCCAGGAATACCAAAAAAGGGCGCAGCAAATAGTTGAAGAGGGACAAACGATCTCAAACAATCAAATCCGCTCTTCACTGGACGCAGCCGATACTGCAGCGAGAACAGTCAACACTGCTGTCACCATAAGGAGACACGCTTGGCTCCGCACTTCAGGCTTCAAACCTGAAATCCAGCAGGCTGTCCTTAATATGCCCTTCAACGAGAAACAACTTTTTGGCCCTGAAGTGGACACAGCCATTGAAAAACTTAAAAAGGACACAGACACGGCCAAAGCCATGGGCGCACTCTACTCCCCGCAGAGCAGAGGCTCTTTTAGAAAAACTCCATTTAGAGGGGGGTTTCGTGGCCAACCCACAAACACCACCAGCCAACAAACAAGAACCACACCATATCAGGGTTCATTCCAAAGGGGGAGGTTTCAGGGGATATAGAGGGGGTCAATTCCCAAGGAGTAGGGGAAGATTCCAGACTCCAAAAACACCTCCACCTAAACAGTGACTTTCAAGTCACACAACCCCTTCACTCAACACCAGTGGGGGGAAGACTAAGCCAATTCTACCAATCTTGGCAGCAGATTACAACAGACAATTGGGTATTAGCAATAATCCAACATGGCTATTGCATAGAATTCCACAAATTCCCACCAAACATCCCTCCAAAAACACGCAAAATGTCACCACAACATTTAGAACTTTTAGGACTAGAAGTTCAAGCACTACTGCAAAAGGATGCAATAGAGTTAGTACCAGTACAACAAAAAAACACAGGAGTTTACTCCCTGTACTTTCTAATTCCAAAAAAAGACAAAACATTAAGACCAATATTAGATCTCAGGACACTAAATACCTACATCATATCGGACCACTTTCACATGGTCACACTACAAGACATCATTCCACTGCTCAAACAGCAAGATTACATGACCACATTAGACCTAAAAGATGCGTACTTTCATATACCGATACACCCTTCTCACAGAAAGTACCTAAGGTTCGTATTCAAAGGAATACATTACCAATTCAAAGTGTTGCCATTCGGAATAACAACTGCACCAAGAGTGTTCACAAAATGTCTAGCAGTAGTAGCAGCACATATCAGGAGACAACAGATACATGTGTTTCCTTACCTGGACGATTGGCTAATCAAGACCAACACAGTAAAAAAGTGCACAAACGACACCACATATGTCATACAAACCCTTCACAAACTGGGTTTCTCCATCAACTATACAAAATCACACCTCGAACCGTGTCAGACACAACAATATCTAGGAGCAACCATCAACACATCAAAGGGAATTGCCACTCCAAGTCCACAAAGAGTGCAAGCATTCCACAAGGTAATAAGTGCTATGTTTCCAAACCAAAAGATACAAGCAAAATTTGTGCTAAAACTTCTAGGCATGATGTCATCATGCATAGCCATTGTCCCAAACGCAAGACTACACATGCGACCCTCACAACAGTGCCTAGCATCACAATGGTCACAGGCACAGGGTCAACTTCAAGATCTGGTGTTGGTAGACCGCCAAACATACCTCTCGCTTCTATGGTGGAACAGCAACAATTTAAACAAAGGGCGGACATTTCAGGACCCAGTGCCTCAATACGTTATAACAACAGATGCTTCCATGACAGGGTGGGAAGCACACCTCAATCACCACAGCATTCAAGGACGATGGGATGTACACCAAACAAAATTTCATATCAATTACCTAGAACTGTTAGCAGTATTTCTAGCGTTAAAAGCCTTTCAACCCATAATAACACACAAATACATTCTTGTCAAAACAGACAACATGACAACAATGTATTACTTAAACAAACAAGGAGGAACACACTCAACACAATTGTGCCTCCTAACACAAAAAATATGGCAGTGGGCGATTCACAACAACGTTCGCCTAATAGCACAATTTATTCCAGGGATCCAAAACCAACTAGCAGACAACCTTTCGCGAGACCACCAACAAGTCCACGAATGGGAAATTCACCCCCAAGTTCTGAACAAGTACTTTCAAATTTGGGGAACACCCCAGATAGATTTGTTCGCAACAAAAGAAAACGCAAAATGCCAAAACTTCGCATCCAGGTACCCACACCGCGAATCACAAGGCAGTGCTCTATGGATGAGTTGGTCAGGGATATTTGCATACGCTTTTCCCCCTCTCCCTCTCCTTCCATATCTAGTAAAAAAGTTGAGTCAAAACCAACTCAAACTCATACTGATAGCACCCACATGGGCAAGACAACCTTGGTATACAACTCTACTAGACCTTTCACTAGTACCGCATGTCAAACTACCCAACAGACCAGATCTGTTAACACAACACAAACAACAGATCAGGCATCCAAACCCAGCATCATTGAATCTGGCAATTTGGCTCCTGAAATCCTAGAATTCGGACACTTAGACCTCACACAAGAATGCATGGAGGTCATAAAACAAGCTAGCAAAGCTTCCACTAGACACTGCTATGCATCTAAGTGGAAAAGATTTGTTTGCTACTGCCATACCAATCAAATCCAACCATTACATGCCTCTACAAAGGACATAGTGGGATACTTACTACATTTGCAAAAAGCGAATCTCGCTTTTTCATCTATAAAAATACACCTCGCAGCAATATCTGCTTACCTACAAACTACTCATTCATCGTCTCTATTTAGAATACCAGTTATTAAAGCATTCATGGAAGGGCTAAAAAGAATTATACCACCAAGAACACCACCAGTTCCTTCATGGAACCTTAACATCGTCTTAACAAGACTCATGGGTCCACCTTTCGAACCCATGCATTCCTGTGAAATGCAATATCTAACCTGGAAAGTCGCATTTCTCATTGCAATCACATCCCTCAGAAGAGTAAGTGAAATACAGGCATTTACCATACAAGAACCATTTATTCAAATACACAGAAATAAAATAGTTCTAAGAACAAATCCAAAATTTCTACCAAAAGTAATCTCACCATTCCATTTAAATCAAACAGTAGAATTGCCAGTGTTCTTCCCACAACCAGATTCCGTGGCTGAAAGGGCACTACATACATTAGACATCAAAAGAGCACTAATGTACTACATTGACAGAACAAAGCTAATCAGGAAAACAAAACAACTGTTCATAGCTTTTCAAAAACCACACATAGGAAATCCAATCTCTAAACAAGGCATTGCTAGATGGATAGTCAGATGTATTCAAACATGCTATCTTAAAGCCAAAAGAGAATTGCCTATTACACCAAAGGCACACTCAACCAGAAAGAAAGGTGCTACAATGGCCTTTCTAGGAAACATTCCTATGAGCGAAATATGTAAGGCTGCAACCTGGTCTACGCCTCATACATTTACTAAACACTACTGTGTAGACGTACTAAATGCACAACAAGCTACAGTGGGCCAAGCTGTACTAAGAACATTATTCCAAACTACTTCAACTCCTACAGGCTAAACCACCGCTTTTAGGGGAGGTAACTGCTTTATAGTCTATGCAAAACATGTGTATCTGCAGCAACATATGCCATCGAACTGAAAATGTCACTTACCCAGTGTACATCTGTTCGTGGCATTAGTCGCTGCAGATTCACATGTGCCCTCCCGCCTCCCCGGGAAGCCTGTAGCCGTTTAGAAGTAGATCTTAAATCTTAAACATTTGTACATTTGTAAATAATTATTATAAACTTTTTATGTACATACGTATTCACTCCATTGCATGGGCACTATTTATAGCAAACAACTCCATCCTCACCCTCTGCGGGGAAAACAGTCTAAGATGGAGTCGACGCCCATGCGCAATGGAGCCGAAGAGGGAGGAGTCCTTCGGTCCCGTGACCAAAAAAGACTTCTTCGAAGAAAAACAACTTGTAATACTCCGAGCCCAACACCAGGCATCGGACTGTGCAAAACATGTGAATCTGCAGCGACTAATGCCACGAACAGATGTACACTGGGTAAGTGACATTTTCATTATGTAGATGTTTAGTCTTTTGCATACTCTTGGCTGTAAGAAAACTAGTAATAAAACCATACATGGAAGATCAACAGTCCTTTGATCCAGAGGTAAGATGGCTAATGCTGCAGTACTAAGAAATATTTCAGTCTCTGAAATCTGCAAGGCAGCAGCCTGAAGATCTGTTCACACCTTCACAAGACACTATTTCCTTGATTCTGACTCCAGGGCTGGTGTGCATGAGTATGGCAAGACTCTTTGAGAAATCTCTTTGCTTAGTTGTTTATCTCTTCCCTTGTAGCTATAGGATGAGCTAGCCATTCTATTGAGTGCTCATTATTATTAATGGCAGTTCCCTGAAGGAAAATAAATGGTTTCTTACCTGTAATCTTAGTTTTCCTTCAGGGCAGTCTCCATTGAAATCATAAACAACCCTCTTATGAAGGAGAGAAAGTTCTTCATAGGCTTACCTATTCATATGTGAAAAAACTGGGTCAACTGCTTCCTACAGGGTATGAAGGGACACTGGAGTGCCCTTAAAAGAGCAGAGTTATGTCTTTCTTACGTTGTTGCATTCTATACAAGTACATTGCTATATTGTTACCTTTAGAAGAAAAGGAAAGGGCTTTTTGAAGGATGTTATTAAAAATGTTACTTTTATTTTATTTAGTGTCCTTTTTAAGACTTGATGTATTTTCTCCTTCCTTCTTCTAAAGTAAATTAATGAAATTGGCAATATAGCCTGTTCTTTGACTACTAAATTATATTTGTGTGACATGTACTTCCTGGCTTTTCTGAAGTGCGGTGAAAATACTACACAATGTAATTTCTGAAATAATGCTCTGAGATCCCCTACACAGTCTCACTACATAGTGTACCTCCCAAAAGACCATATTCTTGATACCTGCAAACGCTGCTCAAATATGGACCGTCCTAGAAGGCCTGAAAATCAGGTTCCATGACCTGCAGGATGGATTTCAAAAGGCTTCTTCTGGAAAATCTGGAAGTTTGAAGATAAGGTACTCCCTTCTATATAGCTCCCTCTTAATTCTCTAAGTTGGCCCAGAGAGGTAGATCATCTGCGAGGAGACATGGGCATTCTAGGTCGAGACCGTCATATAAATGGATACCTCATTTGACATAGACACCTAACGGTAGTTTAACATCTACACCACCTCCAACATTTATGCCCAGAGAGTGATCATCTTCAGGCGCCTCCTACTACAGTCCAGAGACCTGACATCAATACCACATTCTGGATCCTCCTCACTTTCAAGGCTTAAGCGTTTTTCTGGATGGCACCACCGTCTTTAGAAGAGTAGGATTCCGAGGTCCTCGGATCATTGAGGTGCATGCTGTCTGACAAGAGGGGTTGCTCCAGTTGTTAGTATTTCAGCTATGCTGTTGCCTCCAATTTACTTCCCCTTTTAAATCTTTGAATCTCTTCCACTTATATGCGTATGTGGTTCTGTAGAAGAACACTTTGCTTCACACAAGATATGCATGTATCCTTGTGGCTTAAGTGACCATACATATTGTAGGAATTCAAGAGCCAGACTTCTAAGTTCAAAGGTTGGGGTGCAGCATCTGGCCCCCAAACCTGTACAAGAGGTCCAGTCGGTGCTGCAGGTTCCTGTGTGGCCTCTTGGAAAGATGTGGGGCATCTGTGAACCATCACTAGCTTGGCCATCCCAGGGCTACTAATATATTGGCATTGCAGTTGTACTATTTGAACAGTATGTTCGCTGTGTGCTGTATACTCTGCTGCTCCAGCTCAAGTTTGATAGGATAGCCGGGTTTCCACAATTTTTATTTAAAATGAAAAACAAAGAATTTTCCTAAACATGGAATCACTTTTTGTTATGAATACTGCTGTGGTGTTGAGCCGTTATTTGTCAGACATTACCTTGATTCTAAAGACCCCAGTCATCATCGTTTGGTATATTTTTTAACAGGCCTTTAAACAATGCACAGTTTAAATTGTCGCTTTCATCAAACTGTACTTTCACTAATGGCAGGGGTAGCATTCCATTTAAAATTATAGTCTTCTAATGCATACGCCTTCCCACAGTTTCCTTTTTGTAACCATCAACTGGCTCAAGACTGGGTCCACATTTGTTGTTTCTTTATTACTGTTCACTGCCCCAGATAGCACCGCTCGGCTTCCTTCTAGAATCTGCAACAGTGTTCGGTTTGTGGCATCACAGATTCAACATGTTAAGTGTGCCTAGGGATGGATTACACATATGTATAAAAAAAAGTTGATTGTATGACTGCACTCAGTCTTAACCAATGATAATGTGACCATTGCAAAATATTGATATATCTGATGGGTAAATAGCAATTTGCTTTCATGATAGGTCAGTGAAGCTATACACTGTATTGTGGAAACTTAGTTTAGTTGAAATTGATTTCATTTTTCTCATCTTCAGCCTCGATTGGACCAAGCAAACCACCAGTGTGAAAATTCAAATCTGGCAGAACTGACGAAGTTGAGGTATAGGCATTGTTTAACAACTCTGACAGTCCCAAGACGTTGCATAGGATTTGGAAGAAGGCGACTTGGCAGAGGAGGAAGGTAATACTACAGTTTTCACCTGCTATTTACAGTTTCTCTGTGTACACAGAAGTAATTTCATCATTCATAATTCAATCTTTCCTTTCAGGGTAATAATGGACCGAACGTCCACGGAATACGATCCTGTGCTGCAGCAACTTGACCCGGAAACGCTGAATAGTTTTTCAAGCTCAAGTTCTTCCCAAGTTGTAGACTTTAACTCCAATTTTTCACGGACCAATGCTTCCAGTAAACATTTTGAAAACCGACTATCCCTTTCTGAAATATTAAGCAATATTAGATCATGTAGACTCAAGTGTTTCCAGCCAAGGCTACTAAATTTACAGGACAGTGATGACGAATGTACCTCAAGGAAACTAGGACAAACTGTGAATAATAAAAGGGTTTCTGCTGCATCTGTAGCTTTATTGAACACCAGCAAGAATGGCATATCTGGTAAGCAAAACATGTTTCTTATATCCGTTTTGATGGTTTTGCACATGTATTTATTGATTAACCTTTTTTTCTGTTCAACGTTTAACGCTGAACACACCGGTTCAACGTTTAAAATATGACCTGTGACTAGGATTGTGAGTTATCTATTTAACTTAAGTGTCTGATTCACATCTTTTCTAGGTCAGTTGGGTCACATTGAGAGCAGTGCTAAAGACTTAAACATTGTCAAGATAGACAAAGGGAGGCCTTCCTTAAGAAGAATGTTTCTTTTTTCAGTTATTTAAGGACTACACTCTGTTCCCAGAATTATACTTTAGTGTATTTTACTCTCCTTAATGTGATTTTATTTGATGGTAACAATTATAGAATTAGTCTCATCCATACTTTCACACTTTTATTTAACATGTTTTTTCCCTGTGTGTGTGTGTGTGTGTGTGTGTGTATATATATACACACACACACGCACACGCGTAGAAAATAATTTTGGAAAGTCTGTGTGCACGTCAAATTGGGCATTTTATTTCAAAAGCAGAAGGGTCGATTCAGCTTTAAAAATCACAAGTGTAATAGTAAGTGATCACTACATTTATTTTTTCATATGAAGAATGTTTGGGCTATCGAGCATGGAAAGGGTGACTGACACCAGTCACTCACACACAAGTGCAACGTCCATAGAGTTAATATATTTTTGTATCAACAGCTGGCAAGGTGATATTTATTTGGCCAACAGAACCAAACGGCAGAGGTAACTTATCAAGATGGGGTTTCTGGTTGAGTGCTGCCTTCCTATTCAAGCGTATAGACGCTGGTTTACACTAAATTAGCAAACCAGTTGTGTTTCACTATTGTTCATTTTAGTTTGAGACATAACCTTATTCAGTCCTCTCATCTGATAGATCTTAACTGAAAGATCTGGCCCAACTGGAAGTTAGTTCTTTAAATGGCAGCACGTTGATCTGTGGTACCATTTCTCTGTGTAAATCTTTTTGTTTTTCTACAGGACTAAAAAAAGATAAAAAGAAAAATTGTTGGCTACCAGGCCATTTCAGGTCTACTAAAAGAAAATTGTCACTGGACCTCTACTTCCTCTTCTTTAGCAAGACATGATGTGTTTTAAGTTGACAGGTGTTAAGGTATTGAAGCAGGAGAATTACATTTTGGGTATTTATCCTACCACACTAACCTGCTTAAAACTCACCACCAACAGAGATCTTGTGGTAAAAGAATAGTGCGTGGTTGTCTTCCTTAATTACCTTACTCTCCAAACTCCCTTACACAATTTCTCCAGAACCTTGACCGTATTTAACATCACCACTTTCAAAGAAGTCCTTGTAAAGTGAAGCTTGATAACTGGCTTGTTTTTTCAAAGTTCTTCAGATCAAGTGGTTAGTATTATTTGAGAGTTTGCAACAGAGTTCAAACTTAACATGCGTTTATTCTCAGGAATACTGGATTCAACAATAACACCTTTCCACACTCTGTATATGGCTGCGCCATACATATCCTGTTAAGAGAAAAAAAAAGGTATACCTCTAGAGCAGGAGCTGAGATCTCTCTGGTCTGAGATGCAGCCAGAATCTGATTCTTGGCATACCTAATTTGGTAGCACTTCCACAGTTATAGGGCTCAGCCGCTTGGCTGTTTAGTGGGCTAGATATCACAAGGGAAATGGCAAAGCTTTAGAAGGTAGATTATACATTCAGCTAATTGAATTGATTAGTGTGTGAACTCCTTAGATTACTTTGTATTGACACTGTCCAAGGATGCATCTGAATTATTTCATAGGCTGAACGTTGAGCTTAGAAGATTAGGCCATCAGTGTCCTGTTACTTAAGATTTGCAATTGCCGCTATGTTGCAGGACCTGGTAATCCTGAAAGATGAACTAGTGGCCTTTTTCGGTCTAGGCATGCAAGCAGCCCATTTTGTCTCAGGCTGCCTTGTTATGTTTCTGAGCCTGTCAAAGGATCATTTTGGCACCCAGCCTTCCAATGGAAATTGTGGCCAATGGTCATGGCTTCTCTTTACAGACATTTGCACAGGCTGCAGCAAAACACTTGAGAATGTTGTGCTGGACTTGAAATAAGAAAAGATGCACAAGCACAGTTTTGTGTCAATTATGGTGTTAAGATTTGTTTGGAATAATAAAATAAAAAAAATAAAAATCTAAACAAGATATCAGATGATGTTATACAGAAATAAGATTTTACTTTTGGGGATGGGAGAGAGGCACATGCAACAAAGTGCATTGCTGGTATGCTCTTCAGATGAGTAGTTGCATATCCCACTTTGGGTGTCAAGTACACTTTTGGCCTGTATTTCCTTTTTTATATATATTTGTTATGATATACAGAATCTGGTTTAGACATACATTTAACTTGCCCAACTCTGAGCCTAGGGTGGCATCATTTTTGTCATATCTTTCTGAAGGTGCCATGGTTAAACCTCTTGTTTTCCCCACTTCGGAATGTGCTGGTTAGTCCCCTGTTATGTGGGCTGATTATACAGTTGAAAACAAGGACATCTATTGCAAAACAGTCATGTTGCTCCACATTTGGAGGGAAGTGAAGACAAGTTCACAACTTTAGTCAGTTCTGTCCTTTGGAGAACTTCAAAATCAAAAACCACAATTTGTGCACCTAGTGTTAACCATGGTCCTGGCAGTAACACACTTAAATAGAGAAGTAAAACGTGATGGTCTATAAGCTTTTCAGTGAATGCAGTTTGCCCTCGGTACAAAATTATCACTAGTCATCAAGGTAAATTCAAGTTTGAGTAATGAAATGGTTTTGCATGAGCTTCCAAAAACAAGTTAAAAGCTTAGCGTGAAGGTATATATTTTTTCCTCTGGAAGGGATCAGATGACACATTGGTTACACAGTGTCTCCCTTAAATTGCTTCCCCAGCTTTGACAATAGTTGAGGTTTTGCAGCATGGATCTTTCCTGGATTCACTTGCTGTCCACTATTCCGCGATCAACTGGTCCAGAACCTTCCAGTTAGTCCTCTTTTCCGGTGTCATCTAGCTATTTGGTGCCATGATGTCAGACGTGCACCCTGGAAGCCCCTGTGCATGACCACCATGCCTGGATTTTTTTTTTCTGTTGTGCCTGGAAGCAACAGTCAAAACTATAGCGATGCCGAAAAGTTCCCAAGAAAAAGTGATTTATCGTTTAAAAAAAAAAAACAAGAAAAAAAAAAAACTGTGGGAAAAACACCGAAAAATTGCCTGAGAAGTGACAGAAAATCACTGGAGAAGGGACTGCAGAAGTCATCAATCACATAGACAGAGAATGCACGGAAAGAGAAAGACGCCCGTGGAAATGGAAATGCTCCCTTTAGGTTCTGCCCAACGTGTCACTGAAAGCTTGCCCCGAAGGACAACCACAAGGTCTGTAGCACCTGCCTACCAAGGGACCACAACACAAAAAAACTGCGAAGCATGCTTAGGTTTTTTCCTAAAGTAACAATCTCTAGAGCATATACACATCAAACACAACCAAGGTAAGTAGTAATTAGACATTAAGCGGAATAAAGAAAGAGGTGAATAGGGGATGTAAAGTCTTCATCTGGAGTTGTCAAAGAGGGCGGATCTGAGGCCATGACTGCATAGGATGAAATTAGTCTGGGATGTAGGTGATATGCGTTTTTAGGTCATGGGAGAATATTTTTAAATGTTGTCTAATGCAGCTGTTTGTCCTTTACGTTGTGTAATGGATTCAGAGTTCTTTACCTTTTCAGGCATTTATTTTGATGCTTTTATGGCCAAGGAATTTCTGTAGGTTTTTACACTTGCATCTCTGTTTGGGTGGTCTGCAAGACAGTCACTTGTCTTCTCCTTATATTTTCATTTAGTTCTGTGCTCTGAACACCTGCTTCAAAACCAGATCTTCCATTTGGTAAAGTGGTGTTTGATTGGGATCAAGCAAATCATTAGGGTTGCAATTCTGAAATAGTTTTCATGCTTTGCCACTCCTCAAGCTCTACTCTCTGTGTCTGAGAATTAGATTGCCTCCAGTCATCATAGCTCTAAAACTTCCTTCATCTTAACAAATTTGCTATTTATCAGGTATTAGATCTTTCATAGATTCACTTGCTTGAATCATTCCATGTTGTTGAAGTGGTATACCCACAGTACTATAGTAAAGCAGTGTGTAACGACTAAAATAGGCTATAATGGCAGTGGGCCATCACTTTATTAGCCTATCTATGTCCATTTTAAAAAAAGGACCACACTTGAATTGTGACGAATCAGGTGCTAGCACCCTGTAGAACACTCCCAAGAGAGGCTGATTCCCTCCGATTTTCTACTGCACATCATATGAAGGAGTCTCCCTGAGCTCTGCTCAGTTTTCCTGTGAGAATCAACTTTACTACATCTACAATGTCTGATTTATCCAAACAAGGTATTTGTCGTTCCTGGAAGACCTGTGGTAAGAAAAGACTGCATGTGGATGACTCACATAGAGATGGTATATATCGCCTTTACCAACAACAGCCGGTGAAGGAGTGTAAGATTTGTTGAACCTTTGCCTCTAAAACATTGCGGGACAGAGAAGGGAGACTGCTTCTATGTCTACAGACGTCCAGATCCCAAAGATACAGCTCTTAACGTGAGATCAATGGCACTACTACAAAGTCCCATAAAAGCTCAGGATCCTCTGACAAAGGGGTTCATGAGAGGAGAAAGTCGTTGGAAACCCACCACAGGGACCCTTACAAAAAGAAGAAAATTTCACTTGTCTCTGCAGGGTCAGCCTCTTCACAACCATCCACTCCATCCCTAAAGAAAAAGGGGACTCATCACCGCTCTCATTCTGAACCGTCGAGGTAAATAACTCCACTTAAAACTCCATCTGACTACACCACTGCTGGTGCTAATGTCGACGACGGCTACCACAGCTGCCGTCACTACCATCTCGTTGATGAGGTTATGGTTGGCAACATCGTTGACTACTGCCATTAATACTCCTATCTCATCTACTAAGGTATATACCTCCTAGATACTGTCACCGAAGCAACCTACAACTAAAGAACCTTTGTCAACCTCTGCATCATTGTCGAGAGGCTTACTGTTGAGGATCCCACCATTTACGCTGCCGTCAACCCCATCCACGGTAACACTGTAGTCGGCAAGACAAATGCTACCAGCAGCCCTACTTGTTAACTATTTCCTCCTTTACCATGTCATCCTCGGAGGCTACAACTATTAGGATTGCTACAGTCACAAAAACTGCTTTGCAAGTTGAAGAAACTTCCCTAAGTAAAGTGTCATCCTTGCTCCCGAGCCATCTATTAGATTGGGAAGAGTCTGAGGATGAGGGAGCTTTTAGAGCTGCACACAGTCCCTCACAGCTTCATGTTAAATATCAGGACAACGAATATGACGACCAGCACTATGAGTCCTACTACACTCCACATGGCAAACAGTATGAACATTATGATTTTTTCCGACCCAGACATGAGGTTGCAGAGAGATGCCTACCTCCCTAGCCCAAGATTTGAAGACCATGCTTGAAGACTACAGAAGGCGGTTCCCAGATTCTAACCAGGATCATCAGCAACTGCTGCAACCTCAACCTGTTGCACCAACAATGTCAAGAACATTACTCCTCCACCAACACCTAGGCTTACACCAGCCTCAACCATTGCTGCACCTCCTAGGGAGGATGATACCTCATTGGAAGAAGAGAGAGAAGAGGGGGGAGATCATTTGCACCACAACACCCTCATGACGAGTGGGATGACTATTTAGCCCCTAAACCATCACCTCCACCTCCTCAACCCCTCACATCCCCACCTCCCCCCAGGACATTGGGGGTTCCCACAACCTAATGGAAAGAGCTGTAACACATTTTCATCTCCCAACTTCTGTTACTCAATCAGATTGCTTTCCTGATGATTTTATGGAGCAGGTCAGAAGATCAGTGAGAGCCATACCCATCATTGACTACATCTGAAACAAGGGGCAATACATTATGAAGAATCCAGCTATGGTTCCTCCAGTTCCACCTCCCCTGGATAAAAAGTATAAGGCCACAGAAGATTCCCCATCTTGTTTAATTGGCCATCTCAAGCCTGATTCGGTTGTCTCCCAGGCTGCTCAAAGGTGCTCCAAGAACCCTTCCATTCCAATATCTCCTCCACCAGATGAGGAAGGCAGACATCTAGACAGTGTGGATAAGAGGTTCTCCCTTACATCTGCCATCATCGTCCAGATCAGAGGCAAAGATACTGCAGGAGAGCAAGAGTACTTCTTCAGAGATCATTGATTGTGCCCTAAACACCGCCTCCACATGTTTTCGCCAGTTAACTGGAGCAGTGGGTTTACAGTGCTATGGATGGTTGAAGGCCACACCCTTTCGACTAGCGGTCCAGTCTAAGATCTTGGACATAGGCTATGATGATGAAACCTTATATGACAATCACATAGATGATGCCCTATTGGCTGTTAAAACGGACACAGGCACCCCCCCACCAATGGAATGGACCACCACCACCAATGGAAGGAGATAACATCGGACAAATGCGTGTTGGATTTAGTAAACTAGGGACATAGCTTGGAATTTGTGCAAAGACTACCAAACCATCCTCCGAGAGGAACGCACCCATTCCAACTTCACTTCATGAGGAAGGAAGCATTGCTAATGCTTTCCAGGGGCACAATAGCGAAGGTTCCCCCTCATCGAGTATTAGCTTTTTACTCCTAGTTCTTCCTGGTGAGAAAGAAAACCGGGGAATGGAGACCCATCCTAGACCTCAGAAAATTGAATAAACCTCTGTGCAAACAGTTTTTCCGTATGATTACTCTTTCAGACATCCTCCACCTTCTGAAAAATGGAGACCACATGACATCATTGGATTTGCAGGTTGCCTACTTCCACATCTCCAAATACCTCTGCTTTACCATAGCCGATACCCATTACCAGTTCAGAGTTCTTCCTTTTGGACTGAAGTCAGCCCCTCAATTTTCACGAAATGTTCCACCTAAGTGGAAGCTGCTCTTCACAAAAAAAGTTATCAAGTGTTTCCCTACTTTGACGATTGCCTGCTGAAAAGCTTCATCACTGCAACAAGCATCCCAAGCCACCAGGGCTTGTGTCTCACTATTTTGCAGACAGGGTTTTGCTCTGAACTACAAAAATCATCCACCATGCCAACCCTGAGGATGATCTTTATGGGTACCAATCTCGACACAATCGAAAACCAGGGTCCCTTTTGGAAGACAGACAACAACAACTATCCAGTCTTGCTTTCAAAATCTCCAAAAGAAAGTCCATTTCTGTAAGACTCTTCGAGTTACTCCTGGGGATGATCTCCTCTGCAGTAAACCTGGTACCTCTAGTGCCACTAAGGATGGGACCACTGCAAGAGGAGCTACATAAGCAATGGATCCAATCTCATGGCTTCTTCGAGGACTTGATCAGTATTACCCCAAGGGTGGTGGAAGCACTGAAGTGGTGGTCCCGCATAGATCATATCTCCCAGGGTCTGACGTTCCTGGCTCCAGGTCCAGACTTCATCATCACAACCAGTGCTTTCCTGGAGGGCTGGGGCAGTCATTTGCAGGACCTGCAGATCCAAGGAAAATGGTCCAAACGTCAGACATTGCAGATCAGTCTCCTAGACTTTAAAGCAATATTCCTCATGCTACATGTAAACAAAGAGATCTGGAAAATATGATTTTTCTTTAGTGGTGCTTCATGTTGCACTTGTACATTTTTTAAGAGCTGTAAGTAACAGGAGTCACCACCACCCAACATCTACATGTTTTCTACCACGAGTAAGAGGCTCGCTCATGCCGGTCCGTACTGACATGACTAGCATGTATTACATCAACAAACTGGGAGGAACCTGATCTCTATCCCTTTCTTGTGAAGCGCAAGTTCTTTGGAGTTGGGTCATGAGTCACAAAATCTCTCATTGAGCCAAACGTGTTGAGCGTAAGCAACACTCTAACAGACACACTGGGCAGAAAAGAGGACAGTCGCCACTAGTGGGAACTGGGTCAACAAGAAGTGGACAAAATCTTCTGACGCTAGGGCAAATTCATAAAGCTGAACTGAAGTTTCTCACTTGGAAGGTCTCTATTCTACTCGCCCTTACTTCCATCAGAAGAGTCTGTGAGATACAGGCATTCACTATCTTAGAGCCTATCCTACGGTTCAGACAAATTTGTTCTTGGAACAAATCCAAGGTTTATTCCAGAGCTTCCTTCCCAGTTTCACCTCAATGAACCTATCGTACTATAAACCTTCTTTCCCAGTCTTACTACACGGGCTGAAAGGATGCTCCACACTTTAGACATCAAAGGGTGTCTTAAGTTTTATCTCCACTGTACTAAACAGATTCCGAGAACGGGTCAACTGCTAGTCTCCTATAGACAAGGGTGTTAAGGGCCTGCAGTTACGTAAGCCACAATAGCATGGTGGATCTCGGCAACAATTCAGTTTTGCCACTCAAAGGCTGGTAAATCTCTGACAAACAAACCTAAGGCGCATTCCACAACAACAGTATCCACCTGCACTGCTCTTTTTGCAGGCATCCCATTGGAGAAGATATGCAGAACTGCCAAGTGGAAGAGTACCCCATCGTTCACGCAGCACTAGTTAATGGAGTTAAAACAGCGCAGTGACAGGGCAGGCTGTATTATGTCTTGTATTTCAAAAAGGTGAACCTCTCAAAGTAGAGGCATACATTTATATAAACTCTAATACTTTTCACTCGGCTCTATATTGCCACTTTCCTGTTCTGTTGACGTTTATTATTTAAAAATCACATACGATTGCTTAAAATTTGTAATGTATGTCTTGATACATATTGATAGGTATATTGTATTGACCATTATGAATGTTTTACTCTGCCCACCATCCTCTAAGAGCACTTCAGGTGCATTCGATAGTGCTTGCTATTCTGATTTAAACCTATGAAAGATCTAATACTGGGTAAGAAGATGAGTTACTTACCTATAACTGCGGTTATACAGTATTGATATCTTTAATTAATAGATTCACATACGACCCACCGTGCTCCCCTGAGAGGCTCCCTTTATGATAAGGGACGCTATTCCCACTTGTGCTGGAAATCTGAGAGAATCAGCCTCTCTTAGGCATGTTCTAGAGGGTGCTAGCAACTAATTGGTCATAGTTCGTTTGGTCTTTCTTTTTCTAAAAAGGCCATAGATAGGCTATTAAACTGATGGCCTACTGCTATTATAGTTTCTACATACTGCTTTTTTTATGGTACCATGGGACTCCCACTTCGATGATGGGGAATGATTCAAGCATGTAAAACTTTGAAGGATACCAATACTGAATAACCCCAGTTACAAATAAGTAGCTCTTCTTCCTGTGTGTTTGTACTTTACATCCTGCAAGTACTGAAAGTTTTCAGAATGGGTCTGTTTAGAAGTTGAATGAAACTAAAGACATGCATTTTATGTGACTGCCCAGAGGTCTTCCGCTAAAGCGTGTTGTGCCTTCCCACTCAAGGACATACCACACTTTGTGAAGAAAGGGGACCTTAAGGCTGAGAGTACTGCATTAACCTCTGATTATTTTTTTTTCTTTTTTATGTTCAGCATTTATTTACCACTAAAAGATGATGTGCAGGTATACTGAGGAATTGGTCCTGAGGCAGAACATGTAACCCCGATTTTAGGTGTGTTGTGCCATAGTGTAACATTTCTTGGAGCAAATTGTGTGAAAATGCCTCAGAATTTGATTCTTTGAAACCCCCTTTAATTTTTCTGTTACAGATGCCATTGTGCTTTACAATTGGTGAGTGTTTTGATCTAACATTAATTTTGTCTCTAGTCACAGGAGGCATCACGGAGGAACAGTTTCAGACTCACCAACAGCAACTAGCTCAAATGCAGCGACAGCAACTGGCTCAGCTTCAACAGAAAAAACAGCTACAGCATTCCTCGCAGCAGACTCATCTAAAAGCACAGGTAGAAAGATTTCATAAGGGACAATTTTGCCAATGTTTTTTATGCAGGTTATCTTTTTTACATAATGTACTTAAAGTCGAAGTTCTTGACCGGTCCTTAATCGAGTTCTGCTTCATTAATTGAAGACTGAAAGCCCACTGTAAGACCTATGAATCCAGCTATAGTTTTTTTTTGTTATTTTGGCATGCTTTGCAGAATGATCTTGTAGTCCAAGAGAGCACACTTTAACATTTCTCACTTTTGTCCTTTTTCCTAGTAATAAGGTCAGCCTCAGTTCTGATTACTGTTTCATCACCACAAAATTATCTCGAAATGTCTTGCCTTTTCTGGCATTGTCAACAGTTTAAAGTAACCCTTTGACTGCATTGTCTGTTTTTGATGGCCTATTGCTTTCTTTGGGATCATTGTCTTTAACCACCCCCTTCTGTATGATTTCCTTGGCTTTATATAGATTTCTTGTCTACTGTTATTTTTTCACCTCTTGTTTTTATCCTGTAAGGTATAGAATACTCCCTTTACATTTTACGTCATCTGTGCTGAATAAAACGGTGTGTTCGAGTGGCAAGAGTGCAGGTGTAAGTTATGGTTCAAAAACTTGAGGTCTATTTCATACTCCTTTCAAGCGATTTCCCTGTTTCAGCATACAAAAAATGCAACTGTGCTGCATCAGAACCTTAAACTGGTAGCACAGATGGATAAGCCTCACAGATATAAAGCAGAATGAAAAACATGCTTCAGTCTTCTATTCGCTGTTTTGTATAAATGATAGACAGTTGTACATTTCCATAACTCATTTTGCCGCTGTTGTCATCCAAAACAGCCCTTTCTGCCTCTTCACCCTCGAAATTTGGAACTATAATTTCTCTATGGGAAATTCCCAACATCCCGGTATCTGCAGACCAGCAATTATCCCATTTTTCTGATAGTCCACTTGATATTTTACAGAGTTTCATCCAATAATCTCCCTACTCCCAAGTAATATAGGGAAATAGAATCTGACTTAGCGTTTAAGACTGATATATCTGGAAGTGCTTGACTGTAGCTTTTCTGCAGTTGAATATACACGGTCTTTTCAATGTCAGGAGATCACTAAACCTTTCTGACCAAATGCCATTAGCTCCACTGTTTACATAGACTTTAACGGCCCTAAGTGACTTTTTACCTTTTATTAGAGGGCGTCAGTTAACGCTAGGCTCACCCAACAATATTTTCTTCGCTTTTCTTGGACCAGAGCATTCTAGAACCAGATTGAGGAAGAGGGCATTATTTCAAGTGTCCAACCTGATGCAGTGCCACCTGCAATGTATATTGTTTTGCATAATAACCGTATTTGTGTCAAGGAAGGAATGTGCTCAGTTTTTGCCGTTTAATGAGACCATCTTCACACCTTGTTGATCTACCAACTGCAAATGTGGCTCATGGAATACAATTAGGATTTGTCCTGTGCTCCGAGTTTTTTTTTTTTTTTTTTTTCCATCCTGAAATGCAATAAAGCCTTTTAGGAACCAATGTCAACTGAACAATATAGGGCAGGTGAATTTCTCTTGTATTGTTTGGGAAACTGTTCAAATGGAAAATTATTATTATTATTTTTTTAAATTTTTTTTTATTTGAATTTATTTTGAGTGTAATTACTAATTGATCGAACTTGTGTTGAGGTGGTATTTTGAATTGTTGCAGCAGGAAACGTAAGTGGTTAGTTGAAGGCATGGGGTAAGTTCAACCAACTTTAAAGATAGGTGGCAGCATTTGAAGTGTTCTACAGGACATTTTCTTATACCATCCTAAGTTTGGTAAATTGGAACTATTTTATTGGGTGATGGTGAGTCCTTTTACTTACAGCTCTTAAAAAATGTACAAGTGCACCATGAAGCACCACTAAAGAAAAATCATATTTTCCAGATCTTTGTTTACATACAGAATGATATCATCTGTTATAGTTTTTTTCTGTGTATTCTGCTAAAGTGTATTTCTGTTGATCTGATTATAAATTCATATCTATAAGAACCAGAATGCAAGGACAATACACTGAATCATTTACTCACATGGAATCTAGAAAATGTGAGCCATTGATCTTCTTTCAAAATCATGTTCCTGTAGTATTAATCCTGTGACAATCTATACATTTTTGCGAGAACTGAAACATTCTGAAGGTTGACCATATAGGGTAATCAGGTTTCTTGTAGGAAGAGGATTTCAAGCTGCGCATATTTTATGGTTCAAATTTGTTTTTATTGTCACTAGGCAAGATAAAAATATTCAGAAACTAGATTCAGTGTTGGAGTGCTCGTGAATAGTGCCCTTAAAACAAAGTACAACATCCCACTCTTCTCCCGGGGTACTGCTTTTTTGTCTATTTGTGATCAAACACCTAGTTCGCTTGTGTGTGGTCTGCGGTAGTAACAGGGGCAGCAATAATAGGAGGGGTTGTGTCTGTGAGACAGAGTAGTCGTAAGTATTTAGGACGTCAGTTAACTGAATTCTTTGGATAGTAGTGCCACTTATGGCCTCCAGAGTTTTCTATGAGTCCCCCTGAGACTTCAACGTTAGTGTCCGCTTCCCCATCCGCAGGACCTGCCGCAAGTGGTGGAGCCAAGCTAAATGTCACAGAATTTTGTCTGTTCCTCAGTGTGCAAGGATAGTCTGGGGCGCTGCTTCAAGGCTAGGCCATTTTGGTGACTCTTGCATGACTTGAGTGGGAAAGTGAGTGCCTTTGGAAGGCCCATGACCGTGTATTCCAGATATCGGGGTAGTTGCGTATCTAGACATTTATCTGTCGGTCAGGACTGCATCGCAGAATTGCACGTCCCAAAGTATATGGAGCAGAGTCCTCAGCAACCCAGTGTCACCAGCAATCCGGTCTTTGTGTAGGATTACCTTTATGCATCTGGGAGGGTGTAAGGTACCAATGTGTAATGATTTTGGTGGCTGTCTCTGTTAGCGTTGTTGTGTGCCGTATGGTGGGCCCTGCCTTACACTTCATTCCATTCCTTCGGGGATAACGGTCTGCCATTTTCGAGTTCCCAACGTTTTTGACTGGGGGTTTTGGGTATTGGGGAAGCATGTAAGAGAATGCTATGTAGTTCTGTGACCAGGTGTTTGCCGTTAGTTTTAGTGACTTGCCACTTCTCAAGTGTTGTCAAGGTTCGGCATGCTCCTGCTCGGTTGGTGGTGTGCATGAGCCAGTGTCTAACCTGCATGTAACTCAGCCGTTCAGTCTTCTGGACTGTGTGCATTCTCCTGTACTGGTCAAAGGGAATAGGGCCGTCCTCATTGAAAAACAAATGGCCAATAGATCGGCAGTCAGCCTCTTGCCAAAGGCGAAACACCACTTGGTCAAGGCAAGGTGTAAAGTCTGTATTGTGTGTCTCAGATGCTAGAGAGGAAGGGAATGTCTATAGACCCTTGCGTGTTACCTCAGAGTCCCAGACCCTAAGCACTGATCACATAACAGGGGAGGAGTATAAACCAGTGGCAGTTTCAGGAATGAGACCTTCTAGAAGTGTGCCTGCGATTCCAGGATCTGTGAACAGCCATTGTTTCTCTGATTCCGCTCGTGACCATTCCACCATGTAGTGGAGCTGTGCTGCCTGGTTATAGCTTAGAAGGTGCAGGACTCCGAGTCCTCCTTCGGCTTGTGATCGATCGCTCTGGTCTCTACCCATCCTTGGGATGTGTAGCATCAGAGCTGGTGGGTCGATCAAAAGGGTCTGAAGCGAAAAGGGATTCGTAGGTTCACTGTCATTTTTATAGTCGCCACTCGAACAAACCAAGCGAGGCAGTATAGACGCCATTGTGCAAGGTCCTTGGTAACCTGTTGAAGAAGTGCCCCTTAGTTCAGTGTTGTAGTGTCTGCTACAGTTGTGGTGAGCTGTGTGCCTTGGTAGGGAATAGATGGAAAATCTGCAGGAGAGTTGTGTTCCAGTAGCGAGTGGAACTGTGAGATTAAGGGCCTGAGACTCCTCTTCAAAGCAGACCCCCGTGATGTTGAGATTATTGTGTAGACATTGAGCAAAGGGCTCCATACACAACCCAAACAGTAAAGGCTTCAGAGGGTACCCTTGTCTCATCCCTCCACAAATGGGGAATGGGGTGGACATTTGGCCATTAACCCGGACTGTTGCCCTTGCATGGTTGTAGTTAGTCAGAATCGAGGTGCAAAAGTTCTCCCTAATTCCAGAGTGGGCAAGTATCACCACAAATTAGGGCCAGTGTACATGGTCAAATGTTTTTTTCAGCATCTACGGACAAGAGCATAATATGTCTTTGGGAGCATTGAGACTTGTCAATACAGTGGAAAGGCCTCTTAGTATTATCGCTACATTGCCAGTGTGGGACGAAGCCTGCCTGGTATGGAACCATCAGGCCTGGCAAAAGCAGGTTTAGATGGGCCGCCAAGATGCTTGTGAAGAACTTAGCGTCAGCATTAAGGAGGTAAATAGGTCGGTAGGACCCAAATTGCTTCTTGTCTATCCCTGGTTTAGAGATAACTGTGCTAAAAGCTTCTGTCAGGGAAGTCAGCCCATAGGCAGGGCCTGTAAATGAGCTAAACAATCTAGTCAAAATCGGGACTAGAGTCATGCAAAAGGTCTTATAAAACAATGCTGAAAGCCCATCTGGCCCTTGGGATTTGTGGGGATTCTGCCGCACTATAGCTGCTATATTGTCCTCTGTTCAGATAGGTTGATCCAGCTCATTTGCTTGACCTGTGGTGAGCTGGGCTGTGTGTCGGCCTGAAAATAAAGTTTTGAGCTGTCCATGTTGGAGGGATTGAGTTGCGTATAGGTCCTCATAAAATTCTCAAAATCGGGTGGCTTTAAGACTGTTGTTAACAAACTCCTCTCTGCCTCCCCCTGCTAGAGATTAAACTCTTGCCCACCTGTCTTGGGCTGGCAGTCAGTTGGCCAGAAGTTGCCTGCAATTGTTGCCACTCTGATGGAAGGAATGTTAAAGATGTAACAAGGAGTATTCGTCCCTATCAATATCTGGCTCACTAGTTGTTTTCTAGACTATTCAAGCTGTCTCCATACTCGTGGGGCACCGGTGCGATGATGTATACACTACAGCTCCCTTACCTGTTGTAATCTTTCCTATCGGGCCTTAAGCAGTTTGTCTGCTTACGATATGGTAATGAATCCCCCCCCCCCCCCCTTACCACTACTTTCATAGTGTCCCACGATAGTGAGATGGAGGTATCAGTAGTGTCATTGGTGTCCAAGAAATTATGTAGTGCTGTTGTGATGTGCTTTATCACTTTGGGGTTGTGTAGGAGGGTTTTGCGCATGCACCAAGGCTAGTAAGTATGTCTCATAAAGGGGGTGGGGGTGTCGCGGAAGCTGTCTGCTGTCTCTGCTGCGTGGTTAGAGAGTGATCTTGGCTCCCTGTCGATTAATGTGATCAGATCCTGTATCAACTTGGTCCCCAAAAAGTGATCAAGATGAGCATAGGTTTTGTGGGCATGCAAGTAAAATGTGTAGTCACGGATGTTAGGGTGATGATCTCTCCATTTATTCCTCAACCCCATCTCTTGGAGCCATTGGGCACCCTCTTTGGATAATTCCCCAGAACCTCCCCGTTTCTCTGCTGAGCAGTCCTGGTTATTGAAGAAGAATGTTGATGTGTCCTACTAGTAATACCAGCCTATCTCTTAATGAAATTACCTCTGCCACCGATCTATAGAGGAATGTTCCTTGCCTTCAATTGGAGCGTATATGGTACCAAGAACAAAAGCATAAACTCTACCTTGTACATGATATGCTAAAAGGCAGCCTCTGATTTTGGCCGGTTTTGCACCAGTTTTCCCTCCGAGTACGCAGGGGTAAATCTCCACCCCTGCTGTCTTTGTTGCTACAGAGCAAAAAAAATATTGTGAAAAAGATCTGGATTTAAAAACGATGCCAGTCGCTTGATACTAGGTGCGTCTCTTGGAGAAGACATATATCAGCCTTTGACTGCTTTTGTTACGATCGAAGGGCCCATCTCTTAACCAGGTTATTTTTCACATTAAGGTTGAGGATCTGTAAATGATCGTGTGGTGTATGCATATAGTAAGATTGTATTGGTAGGCTCATTGCCCACAAGGTCTCTATTATCTCATCGTAACTTACCTGTCTCGCCATTAACTTTGATCCTCAATCTGCCTTTGGCTATTATTTCTTCTCTGCAGTATGAGTAAATCCCCCTCCCCCATCCAAAAGAACCTCCCATCGAAATGACAACAAACATAGTGTCCCTGGTAGTTCAAGAGCTCCGAACAGAGCTGCTGGGATCCAAGTGGTGTCTCAAGGTCCTTAGCGCCAGATTCACTTCCTTCATCATCTTCTGGTTCTGGTCTGGCTCCCCATTCCAGCAGGCACAACCAATCTGAGTCAGGAGCCAAGCAGGGCCCGTGGAACCCACTGTTATGCGTTCTTCTTCTCCAGGAGCCAGGGCCACCTCCCTGGGCCTCCCTGGTTCAGGTAAGTCATGCTGAGGTAGTAACCCGGTCTGGTCCTCTGCTCTCACAGGACGCCTATCATCTCGGATCTGCCGAAGGCAGTGCAGCGGCTTTTCTGTTTTGCTGCGGTCCACACCTGGGGGTCTGGCTGTTTGGGGATTGTCCGGACCCTATTTCTGCTGGGGTGTGGGGGAGTTGGTGGGGGGGGGGGGGGGTTCACCTGGATCTAACAGCGGCAGGAAAGAGAGGACATGACAACACGTCCTAAGCACCCTCCATCTTGGGCACGCCCCTGCTACATATGTTTAAAATATGAACACCTACATATTCAAATTATGCTGTCACAGATAGGTTCAGATTCTCAATCTTTTCTTGACGTTTCACCTATGACGAACCTACAGGGAAGACACAGGTTATTTGATCAGTGGCTGTTGCGGTCGCCTTAGAGATGTATCAGAAGAAACATTGACTTGAGTGGTTTTGTAGCATGGATCTTTTCTGGACTCCTATGCTGTGCATTGTTCGGCCATGCAATGGTTGGATCTTGAAATGTATCACTTAGTCCTTTCTCTTTTTTTGTTGTGGGCCTTGTGAACCATTTGGTGCCATGTCCCTTCAGACATATACCCTACATTGCAAACTACACTCACTGCAGGAGGGCTTAGAGGTCCAACCATCACATAGCCTCTAAAAGTCAAGCAGCATAAAACAAAGGTGCCATATTGCATCTCTTAAACTAAGGTCAGGTAACAACTTAATAACCATATACGCAGTATATACTTGATGGGAACTCCTCACCCTCACTTTTGTGGCTTAATCATATGCAACCTCTTCCCACCCTAATAATATGAAACTATCGGGGAGTACTCAACTTTAATGCAGTATTTTCTTTAATGATCTGGATCCCACCACTATCTAGTATACTTATTAAGAACTCCCTCACACTGCACTGAAGTCCTCATAGTATCACCTTAGCAGGTTGTTAAAAATGTGTCTTTGATGAAGCATGCCACAAAAGTGTGGGTGAGGTTTGGTTATCCATAATATTAGGTTATTCGGTTGTTTTCTGACCATGGTATAACCCTATACAGCTTGGCCCTGGACCCTTAGAAGAGTTACTGGATTTCCCTCAAGGCACTGTGATCGTTTTGAGAAAAAAACAGTCTTCTGCTCTTACAAATGAAATTCCAAGACTCTTTTTGCTGATCTTTCTAAAGTGGGTCAGCAAATGTCAGCTAGTTCAGCATATCACCCAAAATGGTTTTCCTTCTTTAACCTAGGTGAACTAGAAATGTTAAATGTGGTCCTAGCAAATCTTTTAGACCAATGCAGAAGTATGTGAAATGGAAACACATTTCTATTCTCTACTTTAGGTGGGAAGGTTATTTAAAATTCACCTATTTGACAAGAACTTTGCCAATCTTGGAACTTATTCATATTTGTTTAAAATTTCGTTTTAGTTAACTTGTTTTTTTGCTGATACTTTAAGCGATGGTCCCAGCTAAAGTATTTTAAATTGTTTTCTAAAATGTCGTGTGATATTTACTTGGCAAGAGACTAGTTTTTACTGTAGTCTAAAGCAATATTACTTAGGGCCGTCGTTCACAAGGAGGGTGACTGCATAGTGTCTTGCATTACAGATTGCTTCTGTTAGGCAAAACCCACATCCACAATTATGCAAGGTTTTTTTTTAAGAGGGGCAAACATTAGCACTGTTGAGCACCGTTCCTTTTGCTAGATGTAAAACAGCAATGTGTGGCCTCTGTCCTCATGTACTGTAAGCACGCAAGTCTGGATTATATTTAACACATTACTCTCAAGGGTCATTGATGCAGATGGTCAATCAGGGTGCCTGCAGAAACTTAAATGTTGTCATACCCATTTTTGGTATCTTTTTAAGGTGAAGAAGAGGTTTACTGGCACTGTCATTTTTAGTTTCGACAATGGCTTCTCTACTGTCTGGGCTCTGGGGTGCTCTGTCATGTTTTCTTATGTCGATTCTTCTAAAATGGAAAGTTAACTTTAGCCCTGGGGTCCTGGGAGCTGATTAGATCTAAACAATGTTGTTCCTGGAAAAAGGTGGTTGTAGTAATAGTCATGATGATACGAACTTGTGACCAGTAAATGTTCCATGATCCTCTTCCTAAGGCAAGGGAGGTATACCAATGGTGGATAACCGTTGTTAAAGGTAAGTAATACTCTCTAAATAATAATCAACTCTGGAAAATGTTTAAACTGCATTTTTATTTTAGAGATCTGCTAAATTTTGCTTTGTTTTCCTTTCTGACTGTTCTGTTTCTTGCAAGAATGATGCAGTAGCTGCTCGAGCTTTTGGAGAATAACCACCAGGCATACTTATCTTTCCTTATTTAAGGAGTTTTATAAAGCTCTTGCATGTCACCAAGCAGCCATGTAAGAGCACTATCATAGTAAGAGAAAGGAGCAAAAAAAACACTAACGTAAAGGCAAGGATAAATTGCCTCTGAGTAGCGTAATATGTAAACCAGGAAAAGGGAATGGCAATTTACAAGGCTGTATTAGCACTACAAATCAAGGTGTAGAAGAATATTTTTTTAACAGTTGATTTGCAGGCGGATGAAGGAAAAAATTGCAACAGTTGGTAAAAAAAAAAAACCTTTAGAGACTTTTCTGAATAAGTGTCAGCCTGTTCTGAATTCTCTTCACTCTTATCCAGTATTGGATCTTTCATAAATAAACATGCTTGAATCATTCCCATAGTCGAAGTGGGAGTCCCATAGTATCCTAAAAAAGCAGTATGTAAGAATATCCATAGGCTATAATGCTAGCAAACTCAAACATATATCCTATCCATCTCCTTTTGTATAAAAAAAAAAAAAAAAACAACAACAAAGTTGACTTCTGACCAATCAGGCGCATGTGAATTTATGAAAGTTACAAATACTGGATAACTGTAGTTACAGGTAAGTTACTTGTTTTCTTATCCAGTATTGGATCTTTCATAAAATCACATGATTGAATCTGAATAGGCAGCAGTACTCACAATAACTGTTATGCCTGTAGTGGATGGTGGGTACGAGCATTTTTATATATATATATATATATATATATATATATATCGTCAAACAATCGCGCCGGTGTAAAAGCAGTTGTATGTCGAATTAGACATATACATTCAAAGAGCCTCACCTTAGTGAAATAAATTACGTAGGACCGCCTGTCCCACGACTGAATCGGTTTGTTGTGTTGATTACAAACAATCCTGCGTGAAAGAATGTAGTCTTCTACATCGCAGCTTGACATATCTTGTCACGGACATGGATAGGTGCTATGTTTGTTTGCTAGCATTATAGCCTATGGATATTCTTACTTACTGCTTTTTTAGGATACCGTGGCACTCACACTTTGGGGATGATTCAAGCATGTGAATTTATGAAAGATACCAATACTGGATAACTGTAGTTACTGGTAGGTAACTGGTCTTCAACGAATGGCTCTCCATATGCAGAAGATGTCCTGCTCCTTGTTGCTTGGTATGGTCAAACCTCAGACTATAAAGGTTCCGTATAATGTAGACCAAACAAAAACCTTTTAAGAGGAAGAAGAAAATGAAGTCTGAGAAACCTTTAAGCCTTGAAGTTTGTACCCACTATTTTTTACTGTCCTATTTATATACCTGTTTGACTTTGTTGTGGCGAACCATAAATGTCATCATTTCTCATTATGAGCATAGAAAAAGAGAGACCTGAAACCACAGGAAGTTTCCTATCCCTGAGCTTTTGAAATCATTGAAGCATAGGTACATTAGGGCCATGGTCTGTTCCCACCAGTTTCTGCTTTCATTTCTGTTCTCCTCTTAGAAGAAAGCATAGAGGAAAATAGGTTACTTTATGTGCATTCCTGATGATGCAATTAGGTACCAGTGTCAACGATCTTATCTTTTCTGGGCATGTAAAATCGCCTTGCATAATAATGAATTGTCTGTGGCCTGTTTTTTTTACTAATTAAATTGTGTTACGCAGAAGAATACTCATTCTATTTTGTGTTTTTTTTTTTGTATGAACATTTTTGGAGGTTTGTATTTAGAGTCAATGTGTAACATAAGTGCTGTACACTCAGTGGCGGTAATGCAATGGTTTACAGTTCACAGCGGCCATATAATGTATTCTGCAGTGCCATACGTGTATAGAACTGTACTAAAGTGAAGTATTGTTTAATGCATGTGGGGTTGCTTTAGGGCTACTTGGTTATCTGGTTGAAATTTGAAAACTAGCATTTCAAAACTAAAATGTTTTAATTGTTTTATAGGGCTCAAGCACGTCTGACTGTATGTCTAAAACGCTTGACTCAGCCAGTGCCCATTTTGCTGCTTCTGCAGTGGTCATCACACCAGCGCCTGGTCGAAGTGAGGTGATCAAGGAACAGAACTCTGGTCATAACAATATAAATGGTATTATTCAGCCTTCAGGTAAGAAAGTGACTTGTCCTTCACCTTATTAATTTGTTTCTGGATGGAGCTAGTAGAAACGAGCAAAGTAAACAAACTCTGAACTGAAATTAGTTGTAATGGTTGCTGTACCTTGGTTGTCTCCGCATAGTCTTAATTATTTAATTTTGGAAAAAGGAAAACTGGTTATTGAAATTCTCCTGTGCAAATTAGTAATCACTCAGTTTCTCTGGGACACGATTGCTATAGAGTGCTGTTTTACGAGCTTTGGTCTCATCCAGCAAAATTAGAGACTATAAATAGGTTTGTGGCATATGCTAGTTGGGGGTGTGTGAATGAATACATTATGTGTGTGTGTAAAACACAGCTTATAGAGAACAAAGTGGTTATTTGCTCACATTTTTATGTGCTACAAAAAAGCTTTATTTACATTCAGTCTCTCTTGTTTATCAAGTGTGATAGGTGTTTAGTGGTCAGAATAGAAATTGTTTTAGTAAGTGTACTGTCAAAGTAAGGTATCTAAAGTGATAAACTTTAGGAGATAGTTAGGAGTTCATTCGAGTTGTGACAAGTGTTTAATTTACTTTGACTTTCAAATCTCTTGACTTTCTGCCACTAAATTTACACAGGTGAGGCAGCTGCTATAACCCCCTTTTGAAGGAGACCCCTTTATTCCTCTGCTTGTTTTCTTGTGTCTCCTTCCCTTCTACCTCCTTGTCCAGTCGCCTTTCCTATGGTGCCTTTGCTGTTTTCAATCCCTCCTCAGTCCCTTCCTCACTGGTATTTTCTCACCACCTTCCAGTTTGCCCCTGTTTATTTGACCATGCACCCTTCCAACTCGTGTCACCAATGTCCATTCTCATCTGGAACTTGCTTCTCTGTTTTGTTGTTCCTTATCAGAATCTTAGTCCTTTCTTCTGATCTCCCCGCGCCTGTTTGTCCATTCTCTTGTCCATCCCACCAGTTTCCGTAGTATTCCTGATGCTAGTCTGTCACCAGGTTCCTCTTCTGCAAAATGCATTAGATTTCTTCTCTTGAAATATTATATTAAATATAATTCTCTTTATCAGTATAGAGAAGGATGCATTGTATTTAAAGTATTTGAAAAAGTGAAAGATGTTTAGGCAGCAGTGCAATAGCAATAGGAGACCAAAATATTGAATCCTTTTCTCTTAGCTTTAATTGCATTCCAGTTTCAAGTTGAATAGTGATACGAATTTCTAAATAATCATTATGTGTAGTTGGTCATACTTTTGTCAGTCTAGATAATGTGCATCTTTTCCTTACTACCCCCAATGTAAAAATTAACTAAGCATTATTGGTACGAACTGTACCCTCAGTAGCCTACTTTTTTATGTTTTCTCACAGAGTATTTAAAGGACAGTGTACCATACGACTGGCATTCAAGAGATCCAAAATGTGTTATGAAAACCTGTAAATAGTTCCACCTGTAACAGGATGTAAAGTCATGTTATGTGGACCGTAACTTGGGTTTTACCTTGCCACTTATTTTTGTTGCTTCCAGTCTTTTGTGCTCCATTGTCTTGACAGTATATGAAGAATTTGTTGAAAATGCACACAGACTGAAACCATCAATGAATTATTGTTTGTAGATGTATGTCCTAATATCGTAGGCTCACTTTTCCACCCAGGAAAACTTTAAAAATAGTCCCTAAGGCTCATCTTTCTTCCTGTTGTCCCTACAAATGTTTTTTGACTCGTTGAGCGAATTACATTTATTTCTTACGCATGTGATATTTCAAACCTAAGTGCTTTTTTGACACAAAATTGAAAAAAGCTTTATATGTTTCTTGGGCCAAATCCGCTCTCTGTTTATTCCTATGTTTTCAATCTCTACATATGCAAATACATTTATAAACGAAATGTTGAGTTTGGGATTTTACAACTGATTGGAATTACAATTACATGAGTTTGTTTTCAAGAAGTCTGTATACATTAGCTAACTTGTCGCATGTGCTTTTCTGCTTTCAATAGGAACCTCAAAAACCTTGTACTCCACCAATATGACTCTATCATCCAACCCAGGGATTTCAGCTGTGCAACTTGTAAGGACAGTTGGCCATGCCACCACAAACCACTTAATTCCTACATTGTGCACAAGCAGTCCTCAAATGCTTCCTATGAACAATTCTTGTTTGACTAATGCAGTGCATCTCAACAATGTCAGTGTTGTCACTCCAGTTAATGTACATATCAATGCAAGGACTTCAGCACCTTCGCCAACAGCCTTAAAACTTGCCACAGTAGCTGCCAGTATGGACAGGGTGCCAAAGGTGACTCCTAGCAGTGCCATAAGCAGCATAGCAAGGTGCGTATGTGTCACTTGTTTGGGTTTTCCTGAAGCTGGTGTTCAATTCTTGTACTGAAATTGCAACATTATCTTTATTTGACTGACTGACTTGGGTATGTACAAAATTAAACAATGTTGCTAGGCAGAGATGTAAACCTTGTGTGAAAGAGGCAAGTGGGAAGTGATAACCATTATTGTTAATTATGTACAAGGGCATTAAAATCGGAATAATAGTGCTAGTTCTACCTCATGTTTAACATTACTGTTAATAAGCAAAGTACTGTTGCAGTCTTCTGCATGTTTGTACTGAATCAGTTAACTTAGTTAGCCTTCATAGATGCCAACTTGGATGGTCCTAGGCTTTCCAGCTCTGTGGCGTGCAGAGCACTGCTGTCAAGTGTGAGTCCTTCTCGCCTACTGTTGAGTTCAGGAGAACACCTGTTATTCTTGGGCGGTGCTTGAATCCTTAATTGAAGAAGTTGATATTTTTGTCATTGTTTTCTGTTAAAAAATCAGCGTATCCAGAAATGTGTGTATCTGCTTTCCACCATAGTGGAAAGATTCAGAAGCAGTTCACACAACTTCCCCAAGGGTGATATAAATCTCACCATTCCTTTCATACATCCTGATTTAAGCCTGGCGTTTGCTGGAATACATTGCTTACTAAGCCACAAAGTGAAACCTTTATGCTTTTTCTCCGACATGGTTATCACAGAATATGAAGTTCACCCTAAGAGATTTTGACAGCTTCTTCTAGTATTCATTATGCATAATGCGGTTAGTTCTTTGGCATAGCCAACATCATAAATTATAATAGCTCTTAATAGGGCAATTTTATTGGTGCTAAAGCACTTTGAGTATTCTCTGAGTGAGTGTTTCCCACCTATTAGCAACATGAAAAATCTGACTCCCATCTTATCATACCTTTGTGATTGTTCACTCACATAACCACATGTAGTTTACAGGTTTTTGCTTTTTTTTTTTTTTTAATTGTGACCAGATTCTGAGTCCCCCCCCCCCCCTTTTTTAGGTGCAGCTTGGTAGTCCGCACCAAAGATAAACCTTAATTAGTGCACCAAACGTGGTTTGCCTGATAGATTTTGCATGACAACCTTAATAACATTTTTGCAGTTTTGCATCTCATTACGGAGGGAAACGAGCATTGTTACCTGGTTATTCACCATTCAGAACTCTGACCGAGGTTATGCTGCACCTGGTAATTACTGCAACACATAGTATCAGTATTATCTTGTAGCAGAATTCCGTGGCAAACTATGGGACACTCAAAATAAATTCTCAAGGGACCAAGAAGGAGAGGCCTTGCTGATCTCGAACACCCGAATACGATTGAAAATACCAAACGTATTTGCTGAGTCTTATAGCTATTTTGAATTATCCTGAAAGCATCTTATGAAATCTACTGCTGTTCCTGAAATGTGTAGAGAAGTACCATGTGGTTAGGCAGATGTGACATGCCTTTCAGCCTTATTCCCTTCTTGTCAAATGTCTTATAAAAGGAATTCTCAAGGCACTGCATTACCAAAGTGAAGATAAGTGATGCAGTGGGCACCATGGACTGGACTTGTAGAATCGGGTTTTGTAGACTAGAGAATTTGGTTTTTATTATGGACATTAGTTTACATCTACAAAGCCTATTTACTGCAGGACAATGATAAAATGTGCAGCAGTTCTTGCACATAGGCCCAGTCGACTCAAACACCGAAACTAACACACTGTTTGGTAGTCAAGACTTTTGATTTCAAGATTCTCACCAAAGCCGTGACCCAAGTGAAGATCCGAAAACCTGGACTGTTTCTTGTCTTATTAGTGATTTTGGCATGGCCTAATTTAGCTGTCACCCATTTAACACCCTTACATAGTTTAATCTTCATTCTGTGTTTTTTATTTAGCTTGTGTTTCATATTTGCAACCATGTCTTGTGGTTTTCTTTAAGTTAGTCACTATATTTTTGTAATTCTCAGACCATAATCTAGTTAATAGTTTATTTTCTTGTTCGCTAATTGACTTTATTTTTAAAACGATTACATGAGCATGTGTTTTCTAGGCAAGTGGTCTAATGACTCAGTGAGCGGTTTGTCTAAACTTAGTTTGTAATTCATTCTGAAATGTTAACTATGTTCTGAGAAACATACATAGGTTTCTGAAATTAACATGTATTTCTTTCTTTCCAGAGAGAATCATGAACCAGAAAGATTGGGTTTAAATGGAATCGCAGAGACTACAGTAGCAATGGAAGTGACATAACCTCAGATCTATTGGACTTAAGCTGTGCTGACAGTATAGGCGTTTATATTCCAACTGAATGAAAAATTCAGCCCTCTGTGGATCACAGGGAGCTAACATGGACCTAAATGGACTAATAATATATCGTATATTAAATCGATATACATATATATATATATATATTGTAAATTTTGTAAATTTGGGAAAATCACTACCTTGTAAAATAGTTTATTTGTATCATCAATATTATTTCTGTTACTTGAATAGTAGATATTCATCATCATGCTTTTGCACTTGAATTTGCAACTGAATGGATTTAACAATAATTCTTTAACGGGATCATGAGCATGAAATGGGATCCTGCATCACTTGTTTTAACTATTTATTTTGCCATGTTTACATTTTGTATCTTGTACAAATAAATCCAACTTTGTGTCTAAAAAAAAAAAAAGTTAAAGATTCATAGCTAGGAAATGAAATTCTTGTAATTTTTTTCTAAAGGAAATGTAAAGTTTTCACTTGGTTCATTTTGTTTCGCAATTTGACTAGATGGACTTTTTGGTAAATAATTTAGTGGCATTTCACTGTCAAATATGAAGTTCAAGGCAAAATAGTATTTTCTATTACTGTGCAGGGGAAAGGGATGGATCGATACATGCAAATTTAATGTAGTAATTCACTTTTCCATATATTTTGAATGTATATTTCTATTTATAAAAACCAATTTATAAAAATTAATTACACACAAAGCAAACTAGGGGGAGCAAAAATTATGCATCTTGCACATGAAAGCTGTGCGGATATAAACTTTTTTCAACCAAGGACATTTTATCTAAATACTGCATATTTTAACCGGCTTTAAAACTATTAACACACCAAGCAAAGATTATTTTACCAGTTATATATTGCATTATATATCATTGCAATAATTATTGGATGTCTAGCTATCGAGCCATCCCTGGGGGTGGGGGGTTGTGGCAAGATTGTCTTTTCAATTTTGGATAGTTTTCCTGTGGCTTCAAGGCAAGTAACGGGTTCGAAAAAGTCTGACTGTAAGTGTTGGACACCTTCGTAGTGTAGTGTTTTAGTGAATTTTTTTTATACGTTTCTTGTAAATTAGATACGTGTAGTGGTGTTTCTCAGAATGTTTGTTTATGCACTAGTTCAGACAACTTTCCCTGTTACTTGTTCTTGATAAGTGAAAACTACAGGGAAATAAAATACATATCAAAACATTGGTATTTTGCGCACCTGTTTATTGTACAATGTGCAAAGTTTTGCTGTAGATCGGGGGATACCATAAACAGATAGATTTTTAATATAAATCTATGAAATGTCTGAGAAATTTGGTTTTGATTTTTCCTGAGATTAACTCACTAAAATAGTTTTCACTTAAGACGTTAAGCCAACTTGCAGTTTGTTTTTACTTCAGACTTTGACAACTACTTATTAAGTATGAAAAATAACCTGAAACAAGATCTGGTAGCTCTTGCTCATTTGGCAGGTCTCGCTGATTGGGTACGCTGTTTGTGATTGTTTTATCTGCCACTTAGTTCTACAATATTTGTACCATGGCAGGTGTGGGCTACTCCTAGACGAGAAAGGATACTTAGTCTTTTTAAATTAAAAGTAAAACATTTTTTGTTTTGGATGTGAAGCTATGAAATAATTGCTCCTGTGGTGTATATATTTATACCTTTTCTGTCCACATCTTCTTCAAAGGGTGTCACGTTGTTCAACAGGAATCACAGGAGAACATTGGAATCCACCTGGAATTCTGATCGTGTTGTAGTTACCTATGTAGCATTCCTTATAATCTGTTCTTTAATTGATGTAAATTATTTATTTTGGCGATTGAGAATTTATTCATGTAAGCAAACGGAAATGGACATTTTTTATGTACTGTTGAAGTGTGGCCTGAACGGTTACCTATATCTGTGTTCTAGGATACTAATCAGACAAGTTCAGTATATATTCTTAGCTGTAAACCTTTGATCTTTAATTGCTTACTTGTTTCCAGTTACTACACTAACAGCTACTTCATCCCAGCATTGTTAAAATACCAGCTTTTGCAGTACGAATCCTTTTCTGGATTCACATGCTGTGCATTATTTCGCCATCTAGTGGTTGGGTCCGGAAGTTTCCACCATTTCACCATTTCTTTTTCTTAGTCCCTTTTTTTTTCTTTTTTTTTTTTTTTTTTTTTTTTAAATATAAAACCTTTGCTTGTTAGTGTGCGTGATCTGAACCTCCATTTGGTGTCCCCTTGTGATGTTGTACTTCCTACAGATGTTCCCACCTTAGGTCACCATCTTCAGATTCTAGTTTTCTGTCGTTGGGTCTGGATGTTTGCACAGACATTGACATGAGGGAAAAACTTTGAAGGATTTGCGTGGAATTCAACAAAAAATTAATTAAAGTAAAAAACATTGTCACCATAGAACAGCTGAAGGGCGAAGCAAAATGATTGCAAAGTTATTTCCTTAATTCGATGGATTGCCATGAATGCTCGCTCAGTGTGGAGTAGTGGAAATGACACAGTTCCTGTCTTGCAAAAATTGCCATCCTAAAGATGCCCAGAAGGATAAACATCTGGTTTGTAACCTCTGTCTTCCATTCCACCAGTGAATATTGCAACATCTGCTCCATGTTTGCGCCGAAGACATTGAGGTTGAGAGCGAGACAAAGAATGGCCCATCACAGCTTGCAAGCCTTTTTTTTTTTTTTTTTTTTTTTTTTTTTTTTTTTTTTAGAGATCTGAGACTTTAGAGCAACAATGAGAATGTCATGGAGGGAGCAGAAGGAGAAACTTTGGATTGTGATCAGGAGATCGGTTGATGAAAAAGCACCAAAGAAAAGCTGAAAATCCGACGTAGGAGAGCCTACAACCTCCGCTAAGACACCAGAGTCTAAGATAGCAGACTCATGGGCACAAAAGGGACCCTCTGTGTCGAAAAGCTCACCGTCTGCAGGCACGCCACATGAAAAGGAGTCTCACTGAGCCCTCAAGGGTTTTTTTCAGTGGGGAAAAGTCTGAAAAAACAAGCTTCATCAAAGGAAGGTAGGCTGAAGGACGCATAGTCATTGAAGGGCCAAGATTCATGAGCAAAATGTCGAGGCTTGCTGTCTGAGGTGTCCTCCAAAGAAAGTTTGGCGTCGAAAAGGCAAGACTCGCCACTGACCCTGAATAGTGGGGCGTCGAACTAGAGAGAAAAAAAGAAAAAGATTTGAAGCTGAAATGGCTGATTCTCCCAAAAAAAAAAGGAATTCCATGACGGTCTGAATGGATTCAGGATCCCACAGAAGACCTCAACAAATAAGACACTTCAGAGGTAGAACTCGAAAAAATTCAGCCTCCTATCACACCAGAGCCTCAAGAGGATGAGGATGAACTTTTTCGTGGGTAAAAAGTTGACCAAGTAGTGTATATGGCTTCAGAGGAAATTGCATACCATGAATCTGAGTGGGAAGACTTGGAAGGGGACTCACCCGAGGAGGGGGAGTAGAGGCTTACCCATCAAAACCCTCGCTCCCAGATGATATTGGGATGTACAATTTAGGGACTAAAAATGCAGCTGAGTTTAATGTTCATCTTGAAGAAGAAAAACTTCAGTCATGCTTTCTCTTAGAAACATTGCTGCCAAGACCGAGAACAAATCGGTTTCTGCCCATGCTTCCAAGCATGCGCATTCAAGGCAGGGAAGTCTTTAAAGAACCAGCCAATTGCAGAGCAGTCAAGCCTAGGGCAGCAAAGGAATAAAAGTATTCTTCAGAAGACCCTGCGTACATTAAGGGTACTATACCTACAGACTCCATAATAACGTTGACTGCAAAGAAGAGAGCTAACGCCCTCAACCTCAGGTCAACCTCCCGAAAAGAGTAAAAGGGTGGCGCTTATGGGTTTGCAGGTTTTATCACAAAACCTGGTGTAATACAAATTCAAATGTATTACTCAATAGGCACGCTGCTCAGCATTGGTAGGAGATGGGAGAACTGATGAAGTATCGCCCAGAGCAGTATAAGAAAAGGGCAACACATCTGGCAGAAAGTGGGAAGTACGTAGCAAATAAGTGCTTGAAATCTATCCTGGATGTGGCAAACACGTCTAGTTGCCATATGATGACACCACTCTCTAATAACCAGTCTGTTTAAGGGACAACAATTGTTGGGAGAAACTGTGAATTAAAGTCTCACTCATCTCAAGAAAGACAGCAAAATCCATCAACACTTTGCGGTTTCATGGAGGAATATGATGGGGGTTATTCCCTGCAAGAAGACCAGCCTCCAGAGGTAGCTTCCAGTCTGGGAGTTCTCATTAAGGCAGATCCAGCAACAAGGACAAAATTACTTTTGAGGAAGAGGGGGAGAGGTCAGTAAGCCAGAGGTGGCTCAACACCCTCAAATAAGTGACTGTACTGCAATTACAACACACTTACAAATACCATCAGTGGAAAAAAACCCACCAAGCAGCCAAGTTTCACTCACAGCACACCAGTCAGTGGAACACTGAAAAACTTTCTCCAGGAGTGGAGGAAGATAACTTCAGAAAAATGGGTCCTAAACAATTCAGTTGGGGTATTGCATCAAACTAAGCAAATTCCTGCCAACAAGAGGACCAAAGAAAAAGTTCTGTACCAAGGAGGCAACGAATCGACTTCTCAAGGAAATTGAAAAGTCACTAAACAAGCAATAGAGCATGTCTCAAAACAAGAAATCAGCAAGGGAAATAACTCACCATAATTTCTAATTTCAAAGGTAGATGGTTCCTTTTGTCCAATTCTAGATCTCTGGTTCCTCAACAAGTTCATAAAAATGCAAACATTCAAGATGACAACTTTACAGAAAGTAATTCTACAGTTGCCAAAAGGAGGTTACATGGCAAATATGGACTTGAAAGATGCCTAATTGCACATTCCATTGAATGCAAAACACGAGATACACAGATTTGTGGTACATGGAAAATCATTTCACAGTGCTAACATTCGAAATAAAATAAGCACCAAGAGTGTTTTCAAAGTGTCTTGTAGCAGTGGCGGCACATCTCATGTATATCCGTAACTTTAATGATTTGGTTAGTAAGAGCAAACTACCAAAGATGCAAACTGGACATTCAAATAGTGATGCAGACTGTGTACCCCATAGCGTTCTCATTAAACATAGAAAAATCCTCACCAGAACAGTAAAAGATTTTCTTGGAGCAAGGTTAAACTCAATTCAAGGGAACACATTCCCCCCAACAAGAAAATAACACAAGGAGAGACATCCCTTTACCAGAAAGGGCAAGCTCTAACAGTAAGGAAACTATTGGGAAATATGGCATCATGCGTTCCTTTAATCCCACATGTAAGACTTCATAGGAGACCAGTCCAGGAGTGGCTTTGAAATCAGTGGTCACAAGCAACAGGGGGTTGGGAAGATCTATTGGTTGTCACACATATGGTACAGAAGGAAATGGTGTTCTAGAATAGGGAAAACATTACACAAGGAAGACCATTCCTGCAACCAACTCCATCTGTACGATAAATACAGACGCCTCACATACAGGATGGGGAGCACACATGGAATCCTTGAAAATACAAGGATTCTGGAGGGATCAGGATGCTGTGCAACACAACATTCTGAAACAAAATACAGTTTTTCTAGCTTTGAAAGCTTTCCAAAGACACCTCCGGGGAAAGACAATATTGATTCAAACAGACAATACAACAGCAGTGTTTTACATCTCCAAATCTTCACACCTCCCAAGGCTACCTCAGCACCTTTGGAAATGGGCAATGCAAAGAAACATGGAGATTCAAGCAATACATCTTCCAAGAAAGGGCAATGTCGAGGCCGACAGACTGAGCAGGCAGGCCTCATGCTCCCATGAATGAGAGCTCAATCAGAGAGTGAAATAAAAGATGTTTCAGATGTGGGGTATGCCAATAGTGAATCTGTTTGCAAGTCCTCAGAATGCGAAATGCTAGTACTTTGCCTCCAGACATACACCCATGTTTGCTGGGGAAAGCCCGTTTGATAAACTGGTGAGGGACATTTGTATACGCTTTGCCCCCAATTCCACTGTAGCACAAGGTCATCAATAAATGCAAAAGGAGACGCATGACCTATAATTGCACTGCAGTGTGTAAGGCACATATGGTACTCAGATGCATTGCAACTAGCTAGAGGGAGATTTCAGAGGCTACCAAAAAAAAAAAACAAGGTCTGTTGTCAAGGGGAAGGGTATGACACCCAGAACCAGAATGTTTGAAACTAATGGCATGGCTCCTGAAGACTTAAAATTCAGACACATGAATTTAAACAGAAAACACAGAATTAAGACAAGCAGGAAAACCCTTAACAAAATGTATGGCAAAATGGAAGAGATTTCCAGTATGGTGTATAAAGAATGGTTTAGGGATGGAAATCGCAAGGAAAAGACTGTTAAAATATTTAACTCACTTTTTACGAGAAAGGCATTAGTGTGCATCCTTAAAAGTTCATCTTGAAGCAATAGTGGCCTACACGAGGTCATATGGGAAGACGTTTTTTCACAGCACGAGTGGAAAAAAAGGTTCTTAGAGGTTGCTAAAAGAATAGCACCACCAAGAAGAGTACCAGCACCCACATGGAATCTAAATATAGTTTTTTCTCAACTCATGAAAAAACCTTTCAAGCCTTTACACAAAGCTACTTTGCAGATACTAGCTTTCGAAACGTTTTTTTTTTTTTTTGGTAGCTATTACTTCCCTCCGTAGGGTAAGTGAGTTACAGGCACTCACAATACAGGAACCCTATTTTCAAATTCACACGGACAGACTTGTCATGAGAACAGATCCACAGTTCATACCAAATATGGTTTCACAGTATTCAAACTATTCAAATATCAAGTTTCTTTCAAAATCCAAAGATGCACGCTGAAAGAACTTTGCACACATTGGACGCAAGATGTGTCATCATGTATTATATTGAAAAAAACAAAACTTTCAGAAAAAGCAACTATTCATATCATTTGCAAATAGCTACATGGGAAGACCAATAACAAAGAACATGATCGCAAGATGGATAAGGCCACACTCCACACAGAAAAATGGAGCAACAGTTGCATTTCTGGCAAATACACCATTACAGGAAATTTGCACGGCAGCAACAGGGTCTTAAGTGCACACACTTACAAAACATTTTTGTATTGATATTCAAATGAACAAGGAAGCTCAAGTTGGACAAAGGGTCCTAAATTATCTATTTACTAGTCAATACCCAGCTTTAAACCAGCCCCCACAGGAATAAAAACAAAAACTATAAAATCAATGTGCAGCATGTGGTTCCACAAAAGAATCATGCTGCAAAATGTAGTTTTTTTTTTTAACCTTTAGGTGTAGTTTTACAGCTTGAAGAACTTTCTGAATTCACAGGCGACGCACCCACCTCCAACAAGAAGATAAGAGGGGGGGGGGGGAGAATCTGAAGATGGCGTACTAAGGTGGGAACATCTTGAGGAATTATGATGTCACAAGAGGACATCAAAGGAAAAGACGGACAAAATCATTTGTGAAATAGTGGAAAATTCCCTCCCCAACCACTAGATGGCAGATTCTTCGATGCTGCAAAACTACACCTACAGACAAGAAACTTTACGTTCTTCACAATGGCTCCTGTTCAAGGGAGCAATTGTGGACAAAATGCTCTTTTGAGTCTTCCCTCTGCCTCAAATAGTCTAGGACATTTCGGCTATGTTTCAGCCTTTCACCTGCGTGCTCTGAGGCTTCTTGGCCCATTGGCTTCCTGTATCCTGCTTGTGAACCACAGCAGGTGTCACGTGGTCTCTACAGTTGGATCTGAAGACTGTGCGAGGTTGGCACCAAGGGAACCCTTCAGGTTCCATCCAGGTTCTGGAAGAGACTGCAAAAGACTCGATATACAAGACCCCTCTGCCTGCCCCACCCAGATCTGATGATTTTGATGGATGCATTGCTGGGTTGGTCATCTGGAAGAGGTTTAGATCAGAGGATTCTAGTTTTTGGCGAAAGCCTGCCTCCATATAAACCTTCTTGAGTTGTGGGTGCTTCACTTGGCACTGAAATCTTTTTTTTTTTTTTTTTCTCTCTTTTCCTTCTGTCGGGGCAGAAGAATGGCAAGATCTCACCTACAGCACAACCACCATGCGGTACTACAACTAAGAAAGCTGAGTGGGGTTGTTGATCTTGTGCCAGAAAACTGGAGGGTGGGACAGGGCATCTTCAACCAATGAGGAGAGACCTCATGCAATCTTTTTGCTGCAGCAGAGCATGTGGGTTGTCCAAACTTTTGCACGCTTGAGTTCCCAAGGCAGCTCGCACTTATAGATGATTTTCCCTTGGATTAAAGCTCAGAATTCCTGTATGGCTTGTAGCTTCTACCCCTCCTGCCTAGAGTTCTGAAGGTCCAGAAAGACCAAGCCCAATCCACTCTAGTGGCTCCAAACTGGGCGAGAATTGTGTGGTATGCAGAACATCTGCTAATGAACGTCTGTCCTCCGATCAAGCTGTCTTTTCGGGAGGACCTTCTGTTGCAACAGTAGGACAGGGCCCTGCATCTGAGCCTGCACAACTCACACTTCCATACTTCGAGATGGAGTAGTGACGGTTGATTGCTTTTGACTTTTCTCCTAAAATAACTGATATCGTTTTAGCAGCTAGGCATCCCTCGACCAAAGCTGTTCATGTAGGACTCTGGGGGAGGTTTGCCGTATGGTATTTCTCCTGAAACATTCATCCTTTGTAGCAGGGGTCTTCAACCTGGGGGGTGGGTCCCCTCAGGGGGGCCTCAAGTGATCCCAGGGAGGGGTGCCAGGCTCTGGTCAAAAGAAGCATCAGGCTGTAACAGTGCTTTGTTGCAAGTGGGAAAATAATAAGTGGAGTAAACACCTTTGTAACTGGCCATCACTGACATCTTTGCCATTTTAATCCTAGCCACCCATGGGCAGCACTATCCCCATTGTAATTGCTGACTGCGTCACGGAGCCGGATGGGTATCACACGATTCCAGTGCCAACAGGAGCTTTTCCTCCTCAACTGGATCCTGAGCCCTTTTTCTATGGGATAGGCTTTGGTGAATGGGAAGGGTCGCTGGACCCTTTAGAATAACAGCCTGAAGAAGAATTGGACTGGCATGAAGTCTTTGGTGAAGGCAGCAGATTGGATCCAGAGACTAGCATGCTTTTTCACCCTACTGTGGCTGAGGAGAAGGGAGCTTCTTAAGCTGTGGGGTGGTGGTGAGGAGGGTGACTTAGGTCCTGGACCTTCATCTGCCCTCTGTGGCAGTCAAGACTAATCTCTTGACAGAGATGCTGCAACCAGGAGCCTCCACCTCAGAACCCCTGCTCCCTTTCAACGAGGCCCTCGCTGATGTCCCTTTGGGTACCTAATCCAAACCCAACACAAGGGCTCCTGTAAACAGGAAGATTGCCCACCAGCATCGCCCCCCACCTAGGGGACCCAAGTTTCTTGTCCCATCATCCCCATCCCTGAGAGCTTGGTGGTCCAAGTCTCTACTGTGCAGGGCGCGTTCCCTTCCGTTCCCCTGATAAGGACCCCAAATGACTTGACACACTTGGGAAGAAGTTGTTTTCTTCCACCACCCTTGCATTGTAGTCTGTAATCACCGTATGCCTTTTGGTCCGTTTTTCCCCATACGCTGTGGAACACGGTTGAGAAAGTGTTGTCACAGGTCCCGGAGGAGGCCTGGGCTGTACTCTCAGGCTGTTGCCAATAGGAGAGAGGCAACAAAGTTCACAAAATCTGTTACAGACTGGACATGAGTGACTCGCTAGGCAGAGCAGTTTCCTCGACCGTGGTCCGGAGGGGCCACGCCTGGCTGAGGACATCTGCCTTTTCAGGGGATGTCCAGCCTTCTTTGATGGATATGCCCTTTGATGGCACCTGTCTTTTCAGAGACAAGGCAGACTCGGTGTTTGAGTGCTTCAAGGTTATGGCCAGATCCTTGGGCCTCGCGGTCTTCCCACATTCCCCCTCAACTCTCCATTTTGTGGCTACAGAAGGGGTTGTCAACTGTGTCCATTCCCTGCTAGCCACTGCTACACATGTTGCCCAGCCTCTACGTGGCTGAGTTTGTGGGACCCACCGACCTTGTGGTCTGGTCACTCTGCAGCAGCCTCTAAACCTTCTTAGTCTGACTTCCACCCTCCCCCCTTTCCCACCCAACCACTTACGGCCAGATGCAGCAGGATTCCCCATCATTTGCTACACTGACAATCCATTGTCAGACAGGTGGGGTTTGCAGCTAGTCCAATGAGGGCTACTCCCTCCCCGTCCAGACTACCCTTCTATCTATGCCACCATCCTGCGATCAGATGATGGAGAACCATTTGTCCCGTCTCTCTGAGAAAGTTAGGCTCTCGTGACCAAGGGAGCCATAGCAGGGGTTCTATTGCCAGAGTAGGCTGTGGTTGCTATCCCCGCTACTTTCTGGTTTCCAAAAGGACAAGGATCTTCACCCTATTCTAGACCTTTGGTCCTTTAATGTCTTCCTCAAGGAGAAGTTCCAGATGCTCACATTGGCTCAGGTTCTATCTGCCCTGGATCCAGGGGACTGGATGTTATCATTGGACTTGCAGGACACTTACCTTTACATCCCAGTCCTGCCTGCCCACAAACGTTACCTTTGATTCACTGTAGGCCGTGATCACTTTCAGTTCACCATGCTCCCCTTTGGCCTTACCAGCACCCCTCAGGTGTTCACCAAGGTGATGACAGTGGTTGCCGCTAGTCAACGGAGATCAGGGTTTTCAGTCTTCCCCTATCTCGATGACTGGCTGTTGAAGGCGGGCTCACCCCTCTTCTGTCCACTCCCACCTCTAGAATAGGGTGGATCTCCTGCATTTGCTGGCATTCACTAAAAAAAGTGCAGAAGTCACACCTGACTCCCTCTCAGATGCTCCCTTTCATCTGAGCTGTTCTGGACACAGTGCAGTTTCAGACCTACACGCCACAGCGGCGAGTCCAGGACATTCAGGCTATGGTTCCGATATTTCAGACTCTGTCCTGGATTTTGTTGAGTGACTCTGAACCTGCTGGGCATTATGGCCTTCTGCATCCTGCTGGTGACACATGCCAGATGGCATATGCAGGCTCTGCAGTGGGACCTGAAGTTCCAGTGGGCGCAGCATCAGGAGAATCCAACAAGGTCCAGATCTTGGAGGGAACTGAAAGATCTGCAGTGGTGGTTAGTGAACTGCGATTGGGCCCGAGGCTGATTCCTCCTTCCCCCAACCAGATCTTACAGCGTCACTCCTGGGATGGGGCGGCCATCAGGGAGAGGTGGAGATCAGAGGCATCTGGTCTCCTGTGGCAACAGGCCTCCACATCAACCTATTGGAGCTCCATGCACTCCAGCTGGCATTAAGTGTTTCTTCCCTCTATCAAGGGAAAGATGGTGTAGGTGTTCACGGACAACACTGCTGCTGCGTGGTCCTGCAACAAGCAGGGTGAGATGGGTTAGTGGACCCTTGGTCAAGAGGCTGTGTGCCTCTGGATGTGGCTGGAACAGAAGGGCATATCCCTGGTGGTTGAACAGCTGGCAGGCTCTCTGAAAGCCAGAGTCGACAAACTCAGCTGGCAATACCTAGTGGATCACAGATGATGCATCCAAATGGAGGTGGCGCAAGGCCTCTTTCAGCAGTGGGGAGAGCCTTAGTTAGATCGCTTCGCCTCCGCTGAGAACGTTCAACATTAGCAGTTTTGCACATTGGAGTTTCCAAGGCCACAATTGCTTTGGGACACTTTATCTTGAGTGGAGTTTAGGCCTCCAGTATGCTTTTCACCCATACCACTCCTACCCAAAGTTCTCAAGAAGATCAGGGGCTACTGGGCCCAAGTAATCCTTGTGGCTCTGAACTGGGCACGGAGCGCTTGATATCTTGAGCTTTGGACCATTTCCATTGATTCTCCAGTCAGACCTTCCAAAGGATATTCTGTCGTAGGGGCGGGTCCTGCACCTGAACCGGTCAACTTTGCTCAGAGGTGGAGCAGCATCAGTTAAAGGCTTTTGACTTTCCTCCTGAAATCTGTAATGTAATCTTGGCAGCCAGGTGTCCCTCTAATATGGTTTACGCCCGTTATTGGATGACATTTTTGGCATGGTGCACTGACACGTCTGTTTGACCCCCCCATCAACCCCCCCCATCTTTCTGCCTCTCTCTCAGAGGTCCTGTTTATTTGTTCCCTTGCACATCCCTGATCTGCTCTGGGCACTCTAAAGGGATATTTGTCTGCTTTTTTTTATGGTTGCCTGATCAGCCTTTAAGTCTCCTGTTGTACATAGTTTCCTCAAAGGTATACGCATCTTTTTCCTCCATCCCCATTCATTTATTCCCGAATTTGTTTTTGACCTTTCTGATGTGCATTCCTTTTCAGCTGTTCCACAATTGTCCATTCAGGCTTCTTACTTTGAAAACTTGTGACGATTACATCTACCCGCATTTGCCATGTAATCAGCACTACATTTCTATCTATACTGTGAAAATGGTGTAGGGCTCTTTTCAGCTAAAAGTGGTGTCACCTTATGTTGGCCAATCCATCACCTTACCTACTTTTTACACCCCCCATCCTCACTTCCTTCTAAGGAAGAGGAGAGACTCCACCACTTGGACCCAAAAAGAGCGTTGGCGTTCTACCTTGATTGTACCAAAGAGTTCCGGGTGGATGACTGTCAGGACCGTGGTAACGCTTGGGCGCAACTGTTCTCATGTTGCAGCCACCATTGCCATGAAACAACACATTTTGTGTGGTAAAAGTCATTTTCTTAACAGATTAGGCCACTGGTGGTATCATTGTTCAAGAACAGAGAAATGAACATCTTGCATCTTTGGCACATCAAGCATCGCCGTCATTGAAGAATCAGGAAGTCAGGGGGAACTTTAAATCCCAGCCTCCTTTGATACTAATTATGTCTGGGTGTGGTCAGGCTATAAATACCTGCCACACCCGTTCAACCAACGCTTCCTATTTTGAGCGTCTATGAAGAGCGGGTCCCATGTAAGCAGCTGACAGGATTTCCTGAAAAATCCTGTCTTTCATTTCACGAGCGGCCGGCTCGCGGCGGTGAGCAGCTGACTATATTTCTCGTAAACCTGTCTTGTTATTTAGCTCGCGGCCGGCTCGCGGCAGTGAGGAATTTCCTTTTTGGCATACCTGCCCTTTCCGTGAACTCAAGGTTTATTTGCTTTAATGAAACGCTACGAGAATGTAGCTTAGTAACCGTGTGTCCTTCGGATTTTGATTTCATGGTGAATTCAAAGCAAACTATATTCTCTGGGGGCATTTTCTTTTTGAAAGAAAGTTACATGCTAATAGATGTTTTGCTTTGAAAGAGTGTTTAAGTTGTTTGACGGATTTAAAAGCGTTCATTTCAATTCCATCGTATTATAGCATTGTCTGTACCAATTAATATAAAAAGACAAACAATTGTGACATTGTGTTTGGACAAAACTTGTCTGCTGAAAGAAAAATACAAATATTTGTGTTTCTCCAGTATGAGAGTTATTGAGGAATCTATGGTGTCTTTATTTAATGACTATGAAGCAAGGTATTTTGGTGGAATGATTCAACTTACTGTTTTCTGGATTTCTGTACTAAGAGTGGTGAAGACTTTAATTTTAAAAATACTTTCTTAGGTAAAATTGTTCTTTGTTGAAAGACATTCATAGGAATTAGCGAGATCATTGATAGATAGTGAATCTTTATAGTTAATGTAATTTTTGCATATTCCATATTAACCCTTTCCTTTTCAGATCTCCCTCCTTGCTGTTCCTTCCCGATTAACCCTTCCCCCGGCTGGGCCACTCGAAAGTTCAGCGCTATTACAGCATCTGACTTTGGTGTTGCCTGGAAGTGGGACCCATATTCAGCATCGTGCAGATCCCGAGAACTTGGACCTCCTGACAATGACTAACACTTTGGAGGATATGTGGGTGTGAAGAAAGGTCAGGCAGTGTAGAAACGGACCATCTCCTGATGGGTCGCACTCTGGCCAAAAAGCAACCCCTAAGGGTTTGCAACCTCATACTACCCAAGCTAAAGCTGCGACCACTGTGTTAGCATGCAAAGTTCCAGTCCTTGGCATCAGTCAGGCGGCAACGTGGGCATCCCTGCACATGTTTGCCAAACACTACTGCGTGGACAGACAGCTCTGTATGATATGGCAGTTTGCCTGTTCGGTCCTGCAGGACTTCCTAGTTTGAATTGGTTCTCGGAGTCACCTCTGGGGGTCATATTGCTTGGGTATCTATTCATAGGTAAGGAATCTGCAGCTAGAAGTCTCTCTCAAATGGACAAGCTGCTTACCTTTGGCAATACCTTATCTGGTAGAGACTTGTATCTAGCTGGAGATTCCTTATTGACCCAGCCATCCTCCCCGTTTTGCAAACTGATTTCTAGGGGCAGTGACTCCCCTTTCAGTGCCTTAGGTTTGATGCACCTGTAGTCAGTGTTCTTTATGGCTCTGCTCTTCTGATATGGAAAGTTGTGAATAGAAACTGACAGGGTGGTGCGTATAAAGGACATGCAACATCATTTCCAGGGTGGAGGGTGCCTAGCAACGCCACTTAACAGCGCGTAGTGCTACTGCTCACAAAAATCTTCCTGATCCAGTCTGATGCCTGGGGACAATTCAAAGTTAAGGAATCTGCAGCTAACTATAGTCTCCAGTAGATAAGGCATTACTGAAGGTAAGTAACTTGTCCTTCATTACCAGCACATCGATAGCAATCAAGTCTCCTGAAAGATCACATGCTGTTGAGGGGTTTGGTCCGATAGTCCGAGTTGCATGGTGTCACACCTTTTTTGTCCAGTGTCGCTCAGTGCAGTAATTTCTCCTGCAATTTTCTTTGGGCTCCCATGCCTTCATCCTTCAGGTTAGTAGATGTAATACAGCACAAAAGGAAAGGATGATGACACTAGTGACATCATGCCACACTTATTTGTATTCAGCAGCGCACAGAAGTGTATCTGTGCCTATACCCTCATTGATATTCAGACTGAGCCCCTTAAATGTAAAGTATTGATTTGGCGAAGATGTTTGGTAAGCAATATTCAGGATTCACCCTTATTATTTTCACCACTGGGTTTGTAATGCACAGGCTGCATTAAAAAGATTTTCACCATTTAAAAAGGACTTTGAACTCCTTTCCAATAATTTTATAGGTGTCCCCTCCTTTCATTCATCTGAATGCAAGTCATTAGTCTTCCATACAGAATTGATGTTGAGGGACCCCCCCCCTGGAATTCCACCAGTAGTTCGCCCTCTGCACCAGCTGGAGACTCTGTGGGTTCTGTACCTTCTTCTGTACTGTCTACGTTACAGCATTGCAACCTGCTGTAGACCCACAACTATCAGTGCTTGAGGGAGAGGCACAACCAGTCGTGCTCTCAGATTCTGAGCCAGACTACACAGGCCATGTCTGGATCCCACCAGGCTACAATCTTCTGGCAACCCATTAGACTTTGAAACTTTGCCCCTACCTCAAACTCTCTGCAATGTTTTGAGGTAAGACTCAGACAATGACTAATGTGAAGAAGGGGATAAGGTTAATACCGCAGTACTCAAATGACAGATGGTATGGAGGAGTTACAAGATGCTAGTGGCCTGGATGCTTCTCCAGATTCTGCATTGGCCTCTCCTCTAGGGCCCCGCTATTGTAGACAGTAGGCAGTGCTTCCTTCACTGGTTATGAGAGGATGGCTGAGGTACTTGGACTCCAGATTCCAACCAAGGAGGTAAAGACCAATGTCCTCACTGATGTCCTTCAACCACGTCAAACAAACATAGCCTCTACAGTCATTTATTGAGACCCTAAGGCATACTTTAATAGGGGCATGGATGAAACCATGCTCGGGCCTCCAGTAAATCAACAAATCGCTTGCTGCCATTGCTCTTCTGTCAGCTGTCCTCTAGGCCAGTACTCCCATCCACTTCAGGATTGAGTAGTCTAGGTTTTGCCTGCAGTATCAGAGGATCTTTGGGCCTCTTTTAGTCAGGCCTTTGAGGACGACCATGATGCAGCAAGGTTTACGATATGCTGTAAGCTGGATACTACTGATTGCCTAGGCTGGGTAATGGGCACCAGTGAAGCACTTAGACAACATGCATGGATGCTGTCTAACAGTTTCTCCGGAGCCATCGAGTCCTCACTGATGGCCATGTGTTTGGCAGTTTTCGCCTCTTTGGTGAAAAAGCAGACTCCGCCCTTGAGTTATCTAAAGATATCAGGACCATGGCACACTTCCTGGGCCTGTCTACCATAGTGAGACAGCTTCCCCAACAGTTTTGTTCCCTCTGTGGCTTTGGTGGGGGCTACCAATACCATCAACAGCCTACACACTCAGTCCAGCAGGTTTCCGAGCCAGTTAGTGGCTGAGCCTGCTCATCCATTAGATAATGTGCACATCAAGGATAGCGTTTGGCCAAGTCCTTTGCCCTACTTGTTGCTGTGGCTGCAAAACTGCTTCATTGCATCCTTTCTCACAGTCACCCTGTTGGAGTCAGGAGCTAGCATTTTCTCTCAGAGTGGAACCAATTAGTTTGGACAAGTGGGTCCTGTAAATTGTCGGCGCTACACCCTTCTATTTCTTTCCCCTCCACTGCACCTTCCCCCATCATCTGGATAGGTGATGAAGGAACATCTGTCCATGTTGCAGCCTGAAGTTCAGGCCCTTCTGGCTGAAGGGCCATAGTGAGGGTTCAAGAATCAGAAACTGGCACTGACTATTTTCCAGCTTTCTGGTGCTAAAAAAGGATGGAGGCCTTCCTATTTTAGACTTTCGCCTTCTCATTTCTTTTGTCTAAAAGTACAAATTTAAGATGCCCTCCTTGACTCAGGTCACTGGATGGCAGCGCTGGACCTTCAGATTGCTTATTTTCACCTCCAGCCCCCCCACCCGTCGCTTGCCTGAGGTCTGCATGTTACCTGAGTTTCATTGTGGGGCAGGAATATTTTTAGTTCATAGTGTTCCCCATTTGGCTATATTAGTGCCCCTCTTGTGTTCACGAAGGTCAGAGGGTGGTCGCAGTCCATCTTCAGAGGTTGGGGGGGTGGGGGATTCCAGTCAAGGTAGAGTTGCAAGCCCATCACCATGCTGGGGAGTTTTCTGTCATAGCAGCGACCAACGAGCCAAGAGCATTGAGGCTTAGGGATTTTTAGCAAGAGAAGAGGATGTTAACGAACGATTGGCGGTATAAGGATTTACCTAGCTCTGAACAAACTGAGCCTATGTGATGGACTGTGTGATGTGCTAAACAATGTCTTGAAGGTCATCAGTGTATCTACTGGTAATCAATGATGTTTTTGTAGAGAAGTCAGAAAAGAAGGTTGGTAACTAATTCCAAGAGTCAAAAACCAGTCTGGAGTTGCTTGTGTTCCTTTCTGGAGATGAACTGGCAATTTGATTGGACTTTAGGACTGGAACAACTCTGCTTTGCATATGGCTGGCTTCTGTCCAGACTGATATAGTAAACAAAAAAACAATGGACTAAAATGAGGCCAGAGTAATTACCAGTTGCAAAGATTCATTTAACTTTTCCACCCATCATGTTTGTGGGTCCCCCCACCATGTGAAAAGCCCATAGTATCACACACATACCCAAACGTGTGGGCCCCACGCTCAGTGTCATTCAACTATAGAAAAAGTTACATACCTGTAGTAGCTCTCTCAGGTGCAGTGCTGATGTTATAGCAGTGAGGAAAACCATCTTGAGAGTGAGGCACCACAGCTGATAGCTTAATAGTGGTTCAAAAGGAGTACACATCAGGAATTAAATTCAAATCCTTCTGGGCGCATTATGAAAGGTTTGGGTGTGAACAAATGCTGCAAACAGTTAACAAAAATATGCCAAAAAGGTGATTTAAATGAGTGGCTGGTCTGGCAACCGGATAAAAGCCGAAGGAGCTGGTAGGTGACCCTCAACTGTGCCCAAAGCAAGCCCTTGCTTGGCTAGGGAGAAGGCAAACCGCAATAATTTGGATAGTTTGGCTTGCAGAAGGTGGATCTGCCTAGAACTGCACAAAACCAGAAATCTGTCCCAGCAGCAGGCATATACTGATTTCATGGAGGGACGCCTTGCTGGTAGGATCACATCTACGACTTCTTGAGGAAGATCAAACAGTTACCTGTCACCGCTCAATCTTCAAATATGGAGCTGAAGAATGCACAGGCCCTGGTGCAGGATCCTGCCCTGCTGCAACAGAAGATCCTCCCAAAGCGGCAACCTGATCAAAGGACATATGCTCATGCCCAGGAGTTCTGGGTACCAGACTCTCCTTGCCCAAGCTGGTGTCAGCAGGATGAATTTGAACTGGTCTTTCCTGACCTTCTTCAGAACATAGGGCAGAAGAGGTAGTGGCAGGAAGGCATACTGGAGACTGCAACTCAGAGAGAGAACCATCTTGGAAAATCCCCCACACAAAGTTGCTGACATTGCACGTTATTGGCAGAGGTGAAGAGAGAGCCAGGGTACTCCTCATTCTTAGATTTCCTGTACCACCTCTGGTTGTACCTGCCATTTGTGATCTGCGCTTCGTTGGCAACAGAGTTCATTCGCCCTGGTGTTTAAAGATCCCACCAGATAGTGCACCACCGGAAAAATCCCATGGTAATGCAGCCACTTCCAGAGCGTAACACCTATTGACAGAGACGCCATGACTCTACTCCATCCTGCTTGTTGCAGTACCACATGGCAGTGGTGTTTTCATTGAGCACTTGTACTGGCGTCCCTTAGATAGTGAGCAGGAAGACTTGCAATGCCAAATGAATGGCATGCAACTCTGGCAGTTTGATGTGGAGCCAACCCTCTGAAGACCAGATGACCCTGATCTTCACCTCTCCCAGATTGCTTCCCCAATCCAAAAGTGATACTTCTGTCACAACTTTGAGCTCTACTGATCCAATCACTATCAACCACCACTTGAGGTCTCTTGCAGTCTCCTCTGAAACTGTACCTGATTGGAGTTCTCCACCTGGTGCTGTGCCATCTGGGACTTTGAAATGCCTGCAACACACGAGCTTCACAATATTTTTGTAATGGGATACAAAGTGACTTATTTGATCTTGCTCACAGGGTTTGCCGCTACCACTTTCTGCCTGATAACATTGCATTCTGAGAGGAGTATAACACACATATGTCCTCAGCCATCTTCAGTCTTTTGAAAGAGCTTGGCACTCCCCAGACGCTGGTCTCAGCCCTCACTGTTGTTTATTTCCTAATGTGTTCACAAAATATGGCTATTGGCTCTGCGCTAATCACAGCGGTTTACACTCCCACCCAAAACCCCAGCAGTTACCGAAACCTACCCTCCAGCTCTTGTTGCTAAGGTACTTCAGTGTTTGTCACTTTCTCTAAAGTCACATTTGCTGTGCATTTAAAGACAGAGTTTTTTTCCAGCACACAGCAACATTTTAATGAACTGCAGGAACCATCCCAGCCAGGGACAACAAATATATGGCATGGGGCAATATGAGCTAACGACAACTAGCACTGGGCATGGAACAATATGTGCTAATGAGGACACTTCATGCAACACCTTTCCACACAGCACCACTTCACTGTGTGCACCACCACTCTACGACACTCCACTGTACGCAATGCTACTCCACTCAACTGCACTTTACACAACTGCATTCCACTTTATGCCACTTCAGTCAACGACAATCCACTCTAGGCAACGTCACTTCAGTTCATGCAGCACCACTCTACTCTACACAATGCCAGTCCACTCCATGTCACACCAATCCATTTGATGCAATGCCACTCCAGTATAAGCAATGCCACTCCCACGCAACACCACTCCACACGACTGCACTCCACTCTTTGCAACGCCACGCCACACAATGCCACTCCAAACAAACCCACTCCATGCCAATCCAAGCAAAGCCATTCCACCCAATGCCATGCAACTGCACTCCACTCTATGCAACGCCACTCCACACAATGCCACTCCAAACAAACCCACTCCATGCCAATCCAAGCAAAGCCATTCCACCCAATGCCATGCAAGTGCACTCCACGCAACGCCACTCCACACTGCGCCACACAATGCCACTCCAAGCAAACCCACTTCATGCCAATCCAATCAAAGCCATTCCGCGTAATGCCATGCAACTGCACTCCACTCAACACCACTCCACTTTACCCAACGCCACTCTACTTTATGCAACTGAAGTCTATGCAACTGAGCTACACGCTACACCATGCAATGCCGCTCCACATGCCACTCCACACCTTAACACTCCATGCAGCGCTACTCCATGCAACACCACACCACTATGCAATGCTACTCCACTCTACACAATGCCACTGAAATATGCAACTCCAATCTACTCCACTTCAAGCAATGCCACTCCACTCTATGCAACGCCACTCCATTCAACTCCACTCTACACAATGCCACTCTACACCACTCCATGCAATACAACTCCACGCAACTCCATTCCTTGCAACTGCACTCCACTCTAGGCTACTCCACTCTACGCAACGCTACTCCGCTCTACACAATGGCACTCCACTTTATTCAGCGCCACTCCATGCGACTTATCTTTATTCCGCGCCACTCTGACACTCCACTCTACGCAGCCACACTTCACTCAATGCTACTCTGCTCTATGCGACCACACTCCACGCAACACCATCCAAAGCAACTCCATGCCTCTCTATGCCGCTCCACTTAACTCCACTGTATGCAACACCACTCCACTCAACACCACACCACTCTATGCAATGCCACTCTACTCTTTGCCACTTCACTCTGCAACCTCACAAACATATGGCTAAAAAATGTTTGCATTGACAATGGCGAAACCTCAGAGCTTGGCCATTGCCAAGATCTATTGGATTTCCCAATACTTCCTGCCTGTGTCACAGCACGGGGCCTAGTGACCCAGTAGTGTAAAGTTCCCTGACTGTGTACTTAACTCTTTCTTGTCCTTCCTGCATGCATGAATTGCATGCAGGTCAGCGTGTGAATACTGGCTTGCTTGCATCTAAGCTCTTTTTTTTGTTTTCTTGACAGCCCAGGGATTGGAGAGGTAAGGACTGCACCCCTATTGCTGACATTCCTGGGGGCTGGGGTGGGACGCACACATTGAAGGGAGAGGAGCAGAGAATCCTTTCTACGCATCAAAGAGCTCTTCGAATTGTGGAAGAGTTACTGGTTAGTGGGACCTAGACTTGTCTATGAAACGGTGGTATTGGTGATGGTGGTCTTAAACAAAAAAAATGTCACTCTGTGCTTTTCTCAAGGCTGCATTAAGATAGGTTGCCGGCAAAAGTGGTATGCTTTGCCTCTAATGTTCACAGAAACATACACACTCTTATGTGGGGATCCTTTCTTGGAACATCAGCTGTTTTATTATAAAAACACTACTTTGACCCATGTACGTTGGAGGGAGATTCCAGCCAGATGACCACGACTGTATGCTGGATTCTGATTGATTTGCTGCAGCTACTTATGTAGACTTCAGGCCTCTCACTCAGGTATGAGGGATGATGCCTTCCTGGGGGAAGTAGAGCTTAAAACATGCTGTGCTCTAACATAGTCTAGTTAGGAACTATTCTTAAAAACCGTAGTGATATGGTAGCGTTGTTTTTGTTTTACTCTCCTTGTCACAATTTTAATCCTGTCATGCTTCATCGTCCTAGTTATTGCAATACATGCTTTATCTAAAATGCAGTTGCTTCAATAAAAACTTATTAAACTATATTCTGCCTCTGATTGTGCTTGCATGTGTGAGACTAATGTAACTGAGAGAAACGGATGAGATCCTAGTGACCACGATTTCCCTGAGGAGCCATTTGTGTCATGCACTCGGTTGCCCAATCATCCCTACTCTTGGGTGGAGATGAGGCACTGCGAGTTAGCAAGAACAAAACCCGGATTAGGCCGACAGGTGTCACCTGGTGTGGGATTAGACTCAATCCCCCACAATACAAATGATTCTGCTTCCCGAATCCAGTAGTCTCATTAGGATAATGAGAACCTACGTGACAGTGGGACTAAGAAGGTTGGCACAGAGAATGTTGATAGCGAGGAAGGCTTGCTTACTTTGAACCTTTATGGGCCATATTTCATTGGTTACTGACAGTCAGTCATGACTCTTCCCCCTCCACCCCCCCCCCCCCCAATTGCTCCCTTGGCATGTGTTTGGCATCATTCAGAATTGCAGCTATTCCTGCTGTGGCTGAATATCACTTTGACCAGGGTCACTGCAGGGGATAGAGCACTTGAATGGAACTAACAGCCCCCCCACCCCTCAACACAAACGTTAGATGCTAGTCTCCAAATCACTTATTTTAGGATTTGGATTATAAAGGTGGGAGCATGAGCCTCATGCTTTGTTGAACAGCACTGTCTCATGAGAAGAGAAGATGATCACCAAGACTTCTTGCTGCTGAAAACATGCCTGGTGGACCAAGGTATTTCGGTCTCCCATCTGAGTGAGTGCCTATCACCAAAGAACACTTACCCTGTGCCTGGAGCACCAGGCTTCTGCCTGCCTACCAAGACCAGTGTGCTTTGTGTGGTGTAGGAGAGAGCCTGGATTGATCCTGGCAAGTGGATCCTGTTGAGCAGAGTGAGGTGCCTGGTCCAGTTGGGACTGGTGTTGCAAGAGACATTTGCTTTCTTGCGGAAGTAAGCAATCCATATCTTGCTGCATTGAAGTTGCAACCTATCCCCCAGTGTTGCGGATCTCACTGTGTCTGTTTCCCGTGTCTGTGACTCTTGTGACACTGTTGGGGCTGTCACCCATATCTGCCATGCCTGTACGCCAACAGGGGGCCACTCAAACCATTGGGGAACCATCACTGTGTCTGAGAAGTCTCCGTAACCAGCACAGGGGCTCGGAACACTTCCATATGCCACCCAGCAGCAGCAGATGGCATCACTGACTTACCGCAGAAACTGTCAATAAGAAGGAACAGTTGCACTTGGAAGCAGTCACTATCTGCAACCCCTTCAGCATGCTGACCACTCAACCTACTGTAGGAAGGGTGTAGGGTGGTCTGAGCTGCATTTTGTGGATTGTGTGGGAGAGAAGCACCCCAGCTCCTGGACTCTTCTATTGGCCACGGTTAGGGTAAGGTGTGAGGTGTAAGCAGGGCTACAGGTCTGTATGAGTGTTGCTGGAGCGTGGCTGTTTGCCACCAGGAGAGCTCAAAACTGTCACGGCCAAAGCTAGACTTTGATGTGCATCACCAGTGCTAGCAGCAACTTTGGTCATCACCTAAGATCTACCAGGTGCGCAGAGTATAGCATGGAGAAGGAGACGTGGAGTGAGATGACCCCCCCCCCACGGGGGACCGGAGAATGGTGGTGGTGGTGGGGGTGGGGGTGGGGGGGGGGTAGCTGGGATTATTCACTGCCCTGACAAGTGTGAATGCAGTGCTTGAGAGACTACATAGTTTAAGTAGTGCGCATTGTTTAGCGTGTACAATAAATACTGCTCTTTAAACTAAAGATCAGTATTGGACTGGACAAGCATCTTATGTGTCACTGTGGTTATTTTGAGTTATGAGCCCTTGCATACCTTGCCCCTACCTCCCCCTGAAGAGCTGTTGACTGCTTCACCCATGCTACCACTGAGAGTCAAGTGATGATGTGTTGTACTTAGCCTAGTTCCTCAGGACCCATAGTAGGATGGGCCCTGGGAGTTCTGGGGTAAAAGACCACAACCCCAGTGTGGGGCCCTGTAGCTCCTGCTTGGCCTGTGGCACTCTGAAAGAGGTCCTGACAGTTATAACCATCTCATAGCAAGGAGTCCAGCTTTAGAACAACCTGGGTTCTGGGTTGCCGCGCCATTGTGCATTTCATAAGTTTTCCTAGCTAATGTCTGCTACAGTCTGTTTATGTGCAGTAGAGTCTAATGCCTGGACTCCTCATGCTAACAGTTCAAAGTACAGTGTTCATTCCTTCATGGCTACCTTTAGTGATAACCAACAGATGCCCTCTTTAGTTTTCTAATCAACTCTTGGTCAGAGCAGTGCCTGTTCTCAGTAGCTGCTTTACTGGAGCTAAAGGTTCAAGCTTTACCTCAAAAAGTCTTTTGATCTCAGAAAGGAAAGCCCTCCCATCTTCCAGTAGCTTGTCAACAATACAATATTGTCTAATTTTTTTTTTGTAATGTCCCAGGCGACCCTTATGTAGCAGACTTTACTCTTCCTGATATTGATGTAAATGCAGCTTTAGGTGCCAGGAGTTTCCCTCCCTGTGCTGCAAAACAGTCCTCTGGACTGAGGCTTTTCAGCAGCACACTGTCTTCAGCACCACAGTCAACTCTAACCCCAGATTTTGTAATTCTTGGGAATTTGTCCTGTAAGCCTCCAGACCAATATACTTTACTATCTGAGTCATTCAAATGTCTAGGAAGCATTTTATCTTGTATCTTGGCATTACTAGAAAAATTGGTGAATAACTCTGACAATACACAAGATATTTTAATGATCATATTGAAAGTACTGATGGGTCAAAAGGAGGCAGGGTTAGCTCTGGATGAGAATTGTCTGTCAGTTACCAAGGAGGCCTGCAGAACATTGGGGTGCCCAGTTATCAGCCCCCTTCAGTTGTCCAGGACATTTGCCCTGCAGTAAATTCTCATAAGTAAATTCTATTTTCTGATCAGGTAACCCAGGCTGGTAAGCCTCAAGTGACCCGCAAGTCCACTTACGCTAAGAATGTTCCTCATCAAGATAGTGATGTCTATTCATTAAAAATTCTTTTCACAATCCTCCCCACCCCTCGCACAGCTGAAATTGATGTTTCATCAAAAGAGCCGGATTCTGAAGTGGCACCTTTTCCTATCTTTCGATCAACAGCTAGAATACACACGGAACTTGTGGCACTGGTAAATAATTGAAATTATTAACAGAAAGAAAGTTGGGGGAAAAAAACTGTCTGTAAAAAAGGGCAAGCAGCGAATTTCGAAAGAGAAACCAAGGAAAGTTAGGTTCTTGGAATTGTAAACATCAGGAGCTTCTCCTCTAAAGGATGAACTAGAGCAAACTTCTACTAAAGAACAAGGTGTTATACAACCCTATTGGGAAAAGCTTTCTGTCAGACAGAGGGTATAATCTTCCTCAGAACCAAGTGCTGATTCTTAACCCCTAACACTGTGAAATCAAATGTTAAGTTATCTGACTAATTGTCTGGTCATCAGGAGGGCAGAGACTCTGCAGTGACTCTGCATCTGCATCCAAGGACGTTGGCTATATATGGGCCACTGGGAATATTGCAGGTTTGGAGTTTATTGTATTATTTGACTCAGATTTAATCTTGAACCGCAAATGTTTAATATTTTGCTTTTCAGATATTGATGAGCTAAAACTGATCGAAAGTAAAGATATTTAACTTGTATAGTTAATGCATGACCCAGGAGTAGTGAAGAGTCTGGTTTCACTCTAAAATTATTGCAAAATTGATTCTAGACAATTGCGAACAGTTGCAATGTAGCGGTACAGATGTGATCCCTATAGGGAAAGAAGAGCCTCTACTTAATAAATATCTTGCTTCTCCAGCTCCACAGCAGGCTGGAGGTGGGCTATGTCCTTTGGAAAATCTCAATGTCTCCATTTGCAATAAAATATGTAAGCGATCCCCCCTCCCTTTGGGTGGAAAATGAACAGGAGAAATGGAGCTGGCTAGCTGGAGCTTTAAACTGTACCTGAGCGATGGGGCGGGCATTACATATGGGTCATTAAGAATAATTTCTGTGTGGTTTGCTGGACTGCAGTTGGGATTGAGAATCAAATGGAAAAACCTGATCATCTTGCACTTTACAGGCTGATTTAATCTGCATCCAGGAGACCTGGTGTACAGCTGAGTTTTCACATCCAAGCTATAAGGTGTTGTGCCAAAAGGCACAGCCCTCTAAGAAAGGGTGAATCACCATCCTTCTGAGTAATTAATAAATATGGCAATACGAAAGCCTTAATTTCCCTGCCAATTTCTATCGGATATTGAGAGTTAATCCTATTATGGAAGGCAGTAGGAGAGTGCCAATGTTAGTGGTGAACACCTATATTCCCCCCAGATAAGTGTCATGACAAATCCTTAACAGACATGTTTAATTTTGGCTCATCGATTGAGTTAAATGAGGTACTGTTACTGGGTGACAAAGTCCAAAGTTTCTAAACTATCTATTTCTTTACTTTGTGATGCAGCGAGGGAATCCGCTTTCAATATCCTGCCTTTATCATTCCCTTTAAGAATTAGAACCAATAAAAGGGGATATACCCTTTTAAAATCTAGGAGAGAATCTGGCTATGTGATTTTAAAAAGGAGATTACAATCTGATTCACCAGCAGAGCTAACACACAAATCACAACTGCGAGGCTCTATTATAGATTATTTAGCTTCCTCTTATGTCATAGCCCAATCTGCTGAGAATCAGACAATTTTTATATAATGCTGAGTTTGTCCGCTGTAGAAGCCTGGAATTACAATGGCCTGGATATTAATTTTAACAGGAAAACAGGTAGAATCCATTGGTCTCCTTTAAAAATATTTTTTCTAAAAAAATGTCTCGAAAGGGCTTCAATACATATTGATGATTGGAGTAGCGACCTCCTTGCTTGTTTGAATAGAGAAAATAATAATCTGGTAAGACTCCAGTTTGTGTTGGATACAAAGGAAAGGGCAAAATAATCTCCCTCCGAAAGAGTAGGAGGGCATTTGAAGACAGGTATGAGAAAGGAGAACGCTGAGCAGAGGTGGGTTGCTCTGAGAGAAGCTGTTGTGTCAAAAAATGCTCGTAAATATTGGGCAATTATTTCTGAATATTGTGGGTCTCTCAAATCTTCTTTCATCCCCCCACCCCCATAACTGAGGCAGGGTGGAGACTTTATATTCTTTCCCTTTATGTGGAAAACATGGAAATTGAGCTCAGTGAAATGGATAGTCAACTAGATTGTAATGCTGATACTGACAGTTATGGCTCTCCTACAGTGATGGAGATTGAAGAATTTATAGGGACCCTGCTAGCTTCTGGAGCAATGGGCCCTGATGGGGTCCCTATTTGGGTAATCAAACAGGAACCCTGGCTTTGGGCAAAGATCCTCCATCCTGTATTTCAGTTCTGTTACCTCAAAGGTACAGTACTGGCATTGTGGGCTGGGAGTGTTATAGTACCTCTATATAAGAAGGGAGATAGAACTTCCCCCATAAGCTACCGGCAAATTACCTTAATGAATGCAGCTGGTAAGGTATTTGCTAAAAGTCTATTAGAGCATTTTAAGTCCGGGGCTGAGTAAAGTTCTGTCCTTCCTTTGGAACAGGCTGGCTTTAGGAAGGGTCATAATACTCTAGATAACATTTCAGTAATGTAGTTCTTAAATGAAAAATATGTACAGATTAGGGGTGGGGTTGTATATGCTGTGTTTATATACTTTTCAACAGCCTTTGATAGGGTTGATCGCAAGATCCTGTGGAGGAAGCTGTTTAATCTAGGCATCCCTGTAAAGTTGTAACGCTTGATCATAGGTTGCATTCTTCCATATGGTGTAAAGTACTGTTAGGCGGGGATCGCGGGCTGTCAGCTGAATTCTGAACTAAAAATGGTTTAGAGCAGGGGTGTCTTTTTGCCCCGCTATTATTCTCATTGTACATTCATGACTTGCCCACTGCTCTAGGGAAAAGTTATGGCTTTGCGCCTAATATCGGAGAGTACCAGATATCTTGTCTATTGTATGCAGGTGACATTGTAGCTACTGACCTCACTCTGAAAGGATTGAATAATCGCCTGGCAGCCCTTAGTTCCTAAGCTGATCGGCATCATTTAAAAATTTATGTCACAAAATCATAAGAAGAAAGCTTTTCAGGGAAAAAAAATCTCTTAATAAAATACATTTTTCTTGGTTTGTGGGCCATCAAATGCTTGAGCGGGTGAAGGTCTGCCTTTTTCTGGGGGAAATTATGTCTAATTCACTCAGAAATCATGAACGTATATCTAATAATATGGATAAGGCCCTTTCTCAAGCACAAGGATTAAGTGCATTTTATAAGGCAGTCGGTTGGAGACACTTTGCTCATCTATTGTCAGTAAAGATCCTTGCTACTTTGTTGTATGCAATCAAATGTACAAAAATAGAAGACTGGGTGTTTTTTGTTGTTTTTTTTGACAGAACAGCAGGGCAAATCTTAAGATGCTTGGTTCCCTGCAATACCTTGGCAGCGGCTCCAAGGCTGGAATTTGGCATTGAGCTCTTTTGTGCAGGGTTTAGCAGGAATGGTTTGGAGGGCTTTTTGCCTATTTCACAGTGATGAATTTTACCTAAGTCATCTTGTTTATATACAGGTTTGTGGAAAACTGAGAGAGAAATCTCAGTTTTTCATAAACTATAAATATGCCTTACAATTCTTAAAGCTAGACTCTCATTCAACTCTGGCTCTATTGTCTCTTCAGTTCAAAATATAGATATGGAGCTTTGTAGCCAAAAGAGAAGACTTGATGTTTGATTAATTCAGCGAAACCACAGCCCTACATAACTTGGAACCTTTCGCAGGGGGTGAGGCATTTTTGTATTCTCCTAAGACTGAACATACTGCCACTAAAAGACTTAAGCTAATGGTTTGGTAATTCAAATGTGTGTGATATGTGTCTGCCGGATGTTCAGGACCTTAAGTATTTCAAATTTGTTTGTCCCTCTTTATTATCACTGAGGGAAAAGTGGCTGAAACCCCTCTTTTTGAAATTTAAGATACACTCAGTAGGTGAAGCTCTAAAACTATTGTTTAGCCCTCCGAATGAAATATTCTGTTTTAGGATTTGTACATTTCTTAAGGCTCTCTTAAATTTATTATGATTGCTTTATAGTACAGGCAGTTTTATACAAAGAATGTGCTTTCATTCACATAGATTCATGGAGTTTATTTGATAATATATTGATGCACTGTATAGGAAATGTACTGTAACAGAGCTAAGTGAGCTGATATATGGATGGACCTTATTTGTAAATAACATGGACTAAATATTTGGGCATGTGATTCATATGATAACGTAAATCTTATTCTATTGAGTATGTCTTATTGTTATTTTATATATACTGAATTGTTTATGTGGACCTCTTAGGAGTTCCAGATCATGAATAAATAAAACTTGAACTTGATAAGTATGGCGCATTCCTTCCCTTTTCCTGTGACGCAAGTCAGCGCAGCAAAGTGACCTGCTGCTCTGCCCTGCGCCACAAAGCCCATAAATATGGGCTTGAATGTGTATGGTATTCTTGAGAATTTGTAGCAAAGAGCAAATAAATATATCTAAATGTAAACAGTGATGTAGCACAAATGTTATTACTACCACTGACGTCACAGTGATCATTTACATGAGACAATCTGTGCATTTTGTTAAATTAAGTACTAATAGTTTTGTTGTAAAGTGGTGCACTGAAAATCATATTATTGTGCATACTGTAGGTCACTAGACTAAATCTTTGTTGTATAGCCTTTAACCTTCATGTATAACCAATTAATTGCTATGTTATATTTCATGGTTTTAATTAATAGTTTGTACTAAAATGACAAGAGATTTCAAGAGAAAGAGTTTAAGTGGTACATGTAAAAGTTGAAGATTGCTGCTATGCAACACACTTAAATCAATGTATTAACAGTTATTTAGTTTAAAATATACTGTAACGTGAACACTGACAAAGCTAATTTTGAATGTTATATGTGTAATAATTGCATAAAATTAATGTGCTGTTTTAAGTTACTTTACTTAGCCTAAGTGAGGCCCTGTTTCCTGTCTGTGCAGAAAATGTTTAGTCATTCTTGCTAACGTGAACCTTGTTTTTTCAGACTTCGTTCCCATGAAATGCTAGCTTGGTAATAGATGCCCTATTGCTTTGTATAAAGAAAGCCTGAAAAACTAACCTTGAACACAGTACATTCAGAAACTGTGAAACCAGACTATGTATAAAATTGTTTCAAACCACACAGATGCTTTTCGTAGTTTGGTAATGGGAATCTTCACCAGTGTTACAGTTCCATTACTCACTTTCATTAGACAATTACTTCTTCTGCGTTACTCCTCTTTGAAATGCTTTGCTGACTTAGAATTCTTTCCCTGTCCCGAAGAAGTAGACTCTTGAGCGAGCTTCTGACATGCTGACACTTTCCCTTTTTATTTACTTTTTGCCAACTTTGGTTAGTCACATTTTGCCCCAGATGCCATTTTATCAAATTCTATTTGTACTTTTTGCTTTTTATCTTTTTGCCTATGTGTTCAACCCAGCACATGTTAACTTTGATTTGCTAATCTGTAGGGATTTCCCTCGTCCTAGTTAGCTAAGCTAACATGACTTTTGAATTGCCTTAATGCTTAAACAACTGTAAAGAGCTTTTTTTCTGTACATCAGGTTATTCTTCTGATGTTTTGTATTGCTTTTGCAAATGTTTAGTCCATTTGATAGTTTGTGTGAACCTCTTCCATCACCTTGGTCAACCAATGGTGATTCTGTATCTTTATAACTTTGTTTTTAGAACCGTCTACATGACTTGGAGTCTGAGCTTGTAATACAATCTTTGCTCTATTTCAGACTGGAGATTGCCTTGTGTAACCCATTTGATCATAATGTCACTATAAATTGAATTGTTGTGATATTTTGGTGCCTTATGTTTCCACACCCTTATGCTGGGTGAAAAGATTTATTGACCTTGTTTAAAGCATGCTCCTGATTAGGAAAATGCTTCAGAAAATCTGGTAGCAGAAGATGGTTTCTCCCATGAGGAGGGAGACAGAGTTAGGCAGAATGTTAGAGATCCTCAAAAGGCTTTTGTTGTGCAAATTGCCCACCTCGAAAGTCTCTGTCCCATGGTTTGTTCCGAAGATTGATGAAGTTCCAGCGTTGTTCCTTCGCACTAGATGTGTGAGTATTGATAGGGTTTGCACTTGTGTTGCTTTTGTCCTGAGATTTTGGTGGTGTGATGTGAAGTGTTTTACAGAGTTTCTGCATTTGTGTGGTTGTAGCGCTTGCTGCTAAAAAGCTGTTGAACGGGTCCGCAATGGCCTAAGATACTGGGATGTAAAGGATACTTGGTTAATTTATTGCCTGCGTGTAAGGTGCTTTTTGTGAGACATCAGCAGTGCCAATAGATTTCCTTAAGTGAATGTGGGTTGGTTGTTATTAAGTGAATCCTAAGTGCTCATAGAGACCTGTATCAACTGGAGTGAGGTTTGCTGGTCAAGTGTCATTTGTTGTGTAATTGTGGAAACATAGTTGGGTAGTGTATTTCCGTACTGCTTTGAAGTGTTTGGTTACTCTATCCTGTAGTGAGCAGGCACGTTGTTTTTTTTTCCTTGCAATATTTTGCAAAGGAGGATGAGCTGCTGCACGGACTGGTATAGGTCGGTTGGTGTGAAGCTGCGTTGGTAATGGTGGACAGTGTTACATTCCTATTAGTTGTTAACATCGAAAAAAAGAATTGTGGGAACATAATTACGTCCTAATTCAAACACAAAGTTTGCTGTGAATTATTGAATTTAATGGAAAATAAAGTTCTTTAAAGCTTTAAAAAGTGCATAGAAAGGATTTTTTGTCCGAAAAAGATCTATATGCATGTTTGTGGCTTGAGCAATGGCATAAGGTTAATGAGAAAGAAGGTGCATTAGCATTTCTTTGCTATAGAACATTTAATTTAAGATTTATTGAAAACTTGAGGCAAGTACTTTATGAGATGAAACCAGCACAATTTGAAGCACTTAATACTTGGGAACATATGGCTCATCAGAAACAGAAAGATAAGTACAAGAGTAGAATGAAGAAAGCCATAAGACCAGTTGCAGAATCGAGATGGAATAGTCAGCAAAAAGCTTTAAGAGTAGATATTATTGAGGAAGCAAGGCTGTATCCAGCCATTACTGGTGAAGAAGGAGAAATCACCAGACCAAAAACTAGAATAAAGACAGATATTGCAGACCTGATTACAGAGACAGAAAATAAAAAGACTGAAGCTTATGGGAGTAATTCAGATGATTAATTTATAAATCGGTAATTGAACAGATAGGAGCAACAAGTGAGATACAGAGAATTGTGACCTTTGATGTGCCTTCTGCACCAGTTGAACAAACCTCAAATGAGACAGTATCAGTTTTGCATATTAGTTCAGTAAGACAGACTTCTAATGTAACCAACCAGTTCAGAGCTTTACCTCAAATCAGTCAGTTTAGAGTTTTATCATGACTCAGCCAGCACAGAAGTTTAATTTGAGTCAGTCTGTGCACAGATCCAGTACACATCAGCCTATGCAAAATTGTATTCCAAATCAGTGCAGAATTTTACCCTGACTCAAACGGGACACACTCCAAATGTCACTTTGACAGGACCGAGTGTAGGAATGACAGTTCCACAGAATCCAATGAATTGCATGAACCCAGATGCATTAACAGTCCCAGCGACAATAGGTCCAGTTGTTCTTTTGTATGCCCCAGGTATGACTGGGAACAACGCGCATACATTAAATGTCCCGAATGTTCAAAATTTTCAGAGAATCCCAGTTGCAGCAAATAACGCACAGGGATTTGTAAGCCCGATTGATTCTGAGGTAGAGAGAATGAATACTTTTCTGAGGCTGTTGACCCCCATACATACCTGTATTTTAGATTCCACCTCATTGAAAAGTCAGACAGGATTTACCCCTGATGCGAGGTTTCCACAGAGATACTCACCTTATTTTGCGGCCAGATCAGGGCAGACACCGAACATTGACTGCAGTACCTTGAATAGAATGTTACCTTCTTACACCCCAGAAGATATGTTTTTTCCAAATACCCCGAATCAGTAACCCAGCTTTAATTCGCAGCAATTAATGAGTGGTTGAATAATTTGAGTCCTGCAGGTGCAACAGGAGGAACGAGTTGCAGTGCCAGAACAGAGAGCACATCAGAGAGAGATAAATCATTGTATATACCTAGATTAAAGTCAGAGTTAAATGAGATGATACTGGGAAATGTGGACCCAGTTCACTTAGAGTTTGTCCAGGAAGATGAATTGAGGTTTGTGTGCAAAGACATTACAAAAAATGCAGGTCAAGATTATGACAGGCTAGCCTAATTAGCCCAGAGATATGATGTTGATTTGAAGAAACCAAACCCTTGAAGAGATCTTACAGAGTGGACTTTGCCAACAAGGATATTTTGAACATGAGACCTCCTGTAATGAGATTGCAGATTAGAGAACTGATTACTTATATTCAGAAATGGGGAGCTTTAGACAAGTGGGAAGGAAGATGGTTTAAGAAAAGAGATATGAAGAAAACGAGGAGCAAGTCAGAGTAAGGCAAATCTGAAAATGCTTCCCAGGAAAGAAATTCCTGGTGGAGGGTATGTTCATGTACCTTGGAGTAGGAGTAATATTTAGTCCTTCACAAATGACTGAGAGTGAAACCAGTCAAGTGGTATAAGCAAACAGAAAAGTTTGTGAAACTTTCCAAATGACTGTGGGAAGATTTGAATACATTGTTTGACATTGTGTTTCCGAGTGATTTATGGACTGAGCATAAGGTTTCAGCTGATTAGCCTGATAGTGAACCTCCAAGAGATCCAGTGATAAATGCGCTGCTTGAGGAGGTGATGCAAAAGTATCAAAGAGTAATTGGCTTTCTGAAGAACAACGTGTCTCCTAACTATATTGATTGGCTGCAAATTGGCAGGACAACTCAGGAATCTAAGGAGTCACCATCGTCATATTATTGCATGATTACTTAAAATCTTTGCAAACAAAGAAAATTATAGGAGACAAAATGTATGTACACAAAAAATGCTCTACGAGAGGCAATCCGCTACATATAGGTTACATTAAGTACAATAAATTTTTGAAAGAAATAAAAACCTGGACTGGTTGCCTTTCACAGAGTCAAAACCTATGGACTCTTTGTGTGGGCCATCAGTTCAGCTTGAACCAGCTTAATGAACTTCCCAAATTTAGCCAGGTCAGTAGGTTCCTTTTAAGCAAACACCAGGGATATTGCCTCTGTGCAAGTTCTTAGGTTATAACGAAGAAAGATAGGTTTTAGGAGGGAGCGATGAGCGTTAATTAGGTCCGGACAGCAGCACAATAGGTGGATAAAAGTTTGAGATTCATATTCACATAACCTACAACACCTGATGATGGTAAGGGAGCTCCATTTTGGGTTTAGCTCCTTTGTCCTCAGGCCGAGCAATCTCGCAAAAGCAATTTGTGTCACAGGTTTTCCTAATGAGATGACTGAAATACGGCTGTGGTGTTTTGTATAAGAAGCAACTAGTGCTTCTTGCACGGGAGTCTTGTTTGTTCTTTCAAGAACACATGCCTGGGAAAGTGTTTTTATCTGTCTTTTAATCACTGGTTTGATTACAATGTGTGATTAGGCCAGCCTGATCAGTTCTGCTTGATCAATTAGGAGATTGTTTAAAGCTGCAGTTGAATATTGTGACCAGGGGTTCGTGTTCGTATCAAAAATGTAGTGGAGGACTGACTTCAGAGTGTTGGGTGGGGCCATGACTTTCCTGTGATAGTATTTCAGGAAGGCCCCCATCAGGGCCCAATGCTGGCCCTTCAAACCAAATTCCAGCCTGATTAGGTAACTCCTTATATGTTGTGGCAGTTTGAAAACTCTTTTGTAGATTTTGACCTGGACCTTTTCTATCAGTGCGGGGGGTTGGCCAGGGAATACTTTGTGCACATAGTTCATTGCCGGGAGAAAGTGGCTTTGAAAGTTTGAAGGATTAATTTTGCAGAAGGGCTTTCTATTGAGTTGTTGAGTTGGCATATTCTAGTTGTTATATGATTGGCCTTTGCCTTCAAATGTTGAAGGTGGGCTTTGGGCGTTCCCTTGGCTGAGAGGCAAACTCCCAGATAGTTGTACACATCCGTGTACCTGACGATAAGTGGCCCCAGTTTCCAGCGAGAGTGCTGGTATTTCAGTGACCGGCTGAACTACTTTAGTTTTGGTAGCATTTACCTTCATTTTGTTTGCTGTTTTGTAGCTGTGCAGTGTTGTTAGTGCTCTTTGTAAGCCGACTTTGGAGTGGTCCAGCAGGAGAATATCATCTGCATATTGGAGCAAGGTGATCTTTTGATTGCTAATTTTTGGTGGTATCAGGTTGGCTTGTTTTAGTGCCTGTGGGATATCTGCGGTGTAAAGGTTGAATAGAAGCGTAGCCTTGTTTTAGCCCGTTAGTGGTAGGAATCTTCTTGGTGACTGTGGAGGGTGACAGGTTGACCCTTACCAGGTAGATGTGTATAACAATGTTATTGCTTTGTGATGGGCAGTGCCTTTTAGAATGCTGTGGGTGCTGGCTTTTTGGTGTAGAGTTTGACTTGATTTTTTGAGTGGGTAGGGATATTTCGGTTGGGCTATCGGTTCAATCTTTATGCCCCATTCCTCTAGATATTATTTGTTAGTACCGTATCGGCAAGAGCTGGAGATCTTAAGGTCATTATAGTAGCTTCACGTTTGTTACTGTGCTCTGGCAGCACCTTAAATGCTATTCTCACAATGTCATCTATTTTTATATTTATCACCTCTAGTAGGGCCTTAAATAGCCTTAACAGATTTGTACGATTCAAGATTTCATGATTACCTTCGGAGCAATATTGGGGTATGAGGACTAGCTTTACTGTAGATGTGCTACTTCCCTGTTCAGTTGCACCCTTGGTTTCTGCGTTGGTGTCGTTTACAGTTTCCTGATTTATTCCTGATTGAGGTGGCAAATTTGGGCTCGTCTGATAATTGATCTTGTCGTCCGTGCATTTCCACGTTGTTCTGAGGGAGGTCTGGGCTCGTCCTTGCAAAGCTGACCAGCTTGTAGTCCTGGATAATTTCCTTGGATGTTGAATTACTCAGAGACTCACTTGATATAGCACTTGTAGTGCCGTTTGAAGTTACTTGGGCCAGTGTCTTTGGGAGCCGGTTATCAACTGGCTGGGAGGCTTGATGGACAGAAGAGTTGCTTGTTTTAGTATCCGTGTTATAGTTATTGTGTACCACAACAGGGGCCAGCAATAATAAGTGTTGGTTGACATTTGTAGGAAGAGCTTCCCGGTTGCCATGAGTTTTTTTCCCCATCCTTGTGTATTTAAAGATGGAGGTATGTTCTTGGCTTGTTGGGGGATGCCATTGTAGGACCCTTTTTTGCCACTACCTGTCGTGTCTCCCTTTTCTGCTTGTTCTTAGCCTTTTTCAGCCTTTTTTGGCTCGTTTTTTTAAAGCATTTCTGCCTCCCTTTTGGATCCACATAACACCTATTCATTTCCGTGCTCCTTTGATGCTCTAGTGTTATCTTTGAATAATTATGATTGTGCTGACTGGAATTTGTGGTGAGCGAGCTTTCTGATTGGATCAACGGTGAGACAAGTGGGGAAGGCTGGCTGCATGAGCCCATTTGAGCTGGTTCTGTCGGTGGGGTATACATTGATTGTCTAGTTAGTCCCTCCTTGAGTGTTAGGGGTTTGGTCAAGTTTGAGTTATGCAGGGATGCTTTCCATTCTGTAATCCTACTAGTCAAAATGCCTGGTAGGGATGACAGTTTGTCCACCAGTTGTGTACAAACACATGTGTAAACACATGCAGGTGCTGTAGTGTTGGAGTGTTGCCTGCATTGTTCTATGGCTGTTAGCTTCACTTCTATTTTGATGATGGAATTAGCTAGCACGTCTACTCTTCCACTCTTCCACCGTCTGCTCCACCCCCCACCACCACCTCACCACTTCACCTCCACACCTTCCGCTCTCTGCTTTATGGCCTTATCGTGGTCACAGTCTCTTTTGGTGGGTCTGGTCTTCTGCGGCTTGCACGCTGGAAATGCAGTTGCTGGCACCTCAGTGCATGGCTTGTTGGGCTACTCGGTGGATGAGGCGGGGGTTATAAGGTTTGGAGGGAGCTCGAGGGGAGCGTTGACCTGCGTTTGGTCATGAGTGGATCATGAGTGAGGTGCAGCAGAGTGGGGTGGCAGGCGGCAAGACAGTACGGTGCTGTTGCTGGTACAGAGGTGCGAAGAAAAGCACCTTCCCGTCCAGCAGTCGTTGGCCCTCAGCCCTCCAAGGGTCTGGGGTCCAAGGGGACTCAGGAGCTTGTGGGGGCTCTTGGCCTCCCCGCTCCGTTTTCCGTGCTCCACGTTCTAAGCCCAGCCACTCTCGCAGCGTCTTCTCTCCTCGCAGCGTCTCAAATCTCAGTGAGTCTGTGCTGTCTGCATCTGTCGGCAGGATTCTGTACCTTTTTCAGCAGGATTCTGTGCCCCTCATCAGCCAGGCTAACTTGAATATTAGCCAGGCTAGCTTGAATCTAAGGAGTCAAGTCATTCCTATTATGAGAGATTTTTGCAGGCTTTCAAGCATTTCAGTGGTACTGAAGCTATAGGAGCAAAAGACATGGGTCATTTTGTGGTCAGGTTTCTACAAGGAATGAACCCAGGCATAAGTAACATGATTCAGCAGCATTTGATTTGTTGGCAGAACAAACAGATTGACAAGATCCTGCGGTATGCAAAATACTGTAGTGATGAACTGGAATTGAAGCAGGAAAAGTGGAAGGAGATTAAGGTGATGGCAATGCAATCGAAAGCTAGTAAGATTCAACAGTTTGCAGTGAATTCTGGTGGTATGCACGGATTGCAACAACAAGGGGTTAATGGATACCAGCAGCAAGGTAGAGGATGTGGTGTTCTTGTAGATCAGAGTGGAATTGTTGATGTCCAGAGCTTGAAAAGTACCAGTCCGTGTCATGGTTGTGGCCAATTGGGCCATTGGAGGAGGAAATGTCCCCTTGAGGGAGCAAATAATCGGGTACAGAGTAATGGAGTTGTAGAAGCACAAGGCAATAATCAGATTCAAATGCAGAAAGTTCAGAGACCCCAAATGCAAAATACAAATGTGGCCCAAAGACAGCAGGTGCAGTTTCCACAAGCACCAATGTCACAATCAAATACAAATGTGTCCTGACAGAATTTAAATCAAGTGATAAGTAGATGTGAATCAGTTGGCATCATGGTTTCCTTTACTGGATCTGAGTGATGATTTTGTAGACATTTTTCAGTTAAGTTGACTCAAAGAAGTAGAGGAATGCATGCTAGGTGCTTCCTTAGAAATAGATCAACCTGGTCCATATGTGCCACACACTCTACTATCAGAACAGCAGAAGTATCAAATGTACCTCTTTGAGGAAAAATAATTCAAGTTGTAAGTGTTGCAAATAAACAGTTGTCCAACCAGTAACAGAATCAGTCCCTGTGAAAATAGATTCCTTTGATGATGAATATCAATGTGTGGTGTGGACTCGAGTCCTGTAAGTCTGCTTGGACATGACTTGCAATGCAAGTTGAATTGTTCCATCAGTTATATCCCAAGAGGTATTGAAATCCACACGGATGATGAAGATGCAGCATTTAAAATTGTTAATCAAAGCCTGAGTGTCACATTGTACCCTATGCTGGCTTGTAATGATTTGCCTGAGGATTAAAAAGACATTGGTGGTCATTACAACCCTGGCGGACCGTGTTAAAGTGGCGGTAAGACCGCCAACAGGCTGGCGATAAAAATTTTGGAAGTACGACCGTGGCGGAAACCGCCAACAAAGACAGCCACTTTAACACTCCGACCGCCACGGCGGTACAGACAAACAGCGCAGCGGTCACCGCCAACAGACAGGCGGGAGACAATGTACCTCCCACACTATTATGACAGGCCAATCTGCCACCTTTTCCAGGGCGGATTCACCGCAGATAAAAACACGGCGGAAACAGGCATTTCGAAGGAAAAACGCTCACCTCTACACACTCCACGAGGAAGGAGGACACCATGGAGCCAGAAATTCATATTCTCCCTGCGTTAGTCTTCCTGCTCCTCTACCAGGAGCACCAACGCCGGCGGCGAAGACCATGGTGAGTACTGCATCTATGACATAGGGGAGGGGGGAGGGAAAAAACAGGGACACTCACACGCAACCCCCCACCCCCACCCTCACCCACTACAACACACACACCAATGCATATCTATACATTACAGTAACACCCCCCAACCCCCCCGGAAGAATGCAAAGACAAAAGGAAATGAGTGTAACTATTGTAATATATCAAAAATCAGTAAGCAAAAAAAAAAATATATATATATATACACTATTAACAAAAAATACACCACGATTAGTAGTCCAGATATTGCACCATTCATAGTCCGTGGACCACTGGGCCCAAAATGCATGGGCGAGGCCCACACAAGATACCCGAACATGACGGAGAGAACACTGCAGGGGCATCAGATAGAAATACAACAGGCACCTCAGGGGGAAGGGAAGGCGGGGCACCTCAGCCGGATGAGTGCACAACGCCAGATCCACGAGGGGGCTCCATGCCCATTGATGTATCCTGGGGAGTGCAAAGCCACAGTCTCTCAAGTCCCTCCAGTGGGTGGTTTGCCCACTGCTGTATCCTGGGGAGTGCAAAGTCACAGTCTCTCAAGTCTCTCCAGTGGGTGGTTTGCCCACTGCTGTATCCTGGGGAGTGCAAAGCCACAGTCTCTCAAGTCTCTACAGTGGGTGGGTTGCCCACTGTTCCGTCCTGGGGAGTGCAAAGCCACAGTCTCTCAAGAGGATGTCTTTCTCCACTGGTTCTGGAGGGGGCTTGGTGCCCAGAGTGCTTCATCCTGCCAGGGACAGAGGTAGTGGATGCTGTTCTCCACTGGTTCTGGAGGGGTACTGGTGCCCAGAGTGCTTCATCCTGTGCAGGACAGAGGTAGTGGATGCTGTTCTCCACTGGTTCTGGAGGGGTACTGGTGCCCAGAGTGCTTCATCCTGTGAAGGACAGAGGTAGTGGATGCTGTTCTCCACTGGTTCTGAAGGGGGACTGGTGCCCAGAGTGCTTCATCCTGTGCAGGACAGAGGTAGTGGATGCTGTTCTCCACTGGTTCTGGAGGGGGACTGGTGCCCAGAGAGCTTCATCCTGCCAAGGACAAAGGTAGTGGATGCTGTTCGCCACTGGTTCTGGAGGGGGACTGGTGCCCAGAGTGCATCACTCACCCCGTGACGGTCCCAGTTGCGTCACTGCCCCTGCCGGGGCTAGCGGTCCTTGAGTTGGCGGGCCTTGCCCTGTTCAGCTGTGCTTTCCCTGTTCAGCGGTGCTTGCCTTGGCGGTCTCTGCCCTGTTCAGCGGTGCTTGCCCTGTTCAGCGGTGCTTGCCCTGTTCAGCGGTGCTTGACTTGGCGGTCTCTGCCCTGTTCAGCGGTTCTTGCCTTGGCGGTCTCTGCCCTGTTCAGCGGTGCTTGCCTTGGCGGTCTCTGCACTGTTCAGCGGTGCTTTCCCTGTTCAGCGGTGCTTGCCTTGGCGGTCTCTGCCCTGTTCAGCGGTGCTTGCCCTGTTCAGCGGTGCTCGCCTTGGCGGTCTCTGCCCTGTTCAGCGGTGCTTGCCTTGGCAGTCTCTGCACTGTTCAGCGGTGCTTGCCCTGTTCAGCGGTGCTTGCCCTGTTCAGCGGTGCTTGCCTTGGCCGTCTCTGCCCTGTTCAGCGGTGCTTGACCTGTTCAGCGGTGCTTGCCTTGGCGGTCTCTGCGCTGTTCAGCGGTGCTTGCCCTGTTCAGCGGTGCTTGCCTTGTCGGCCTCTGCCCTGTTCAGTGGTGCTTGCCCTGTTCAGCGGTGCTTGTCTTGGCGGTCTTTGCCCTGTTCAGCGGTGCTTGCCTTGGCGGCCTTTGCCCTGTTCAGCGGTGCTTGCCCTGTTCAGCGGTGCTTGCCTTGGCGGTCTCTGCCCTGTTCAGCGATGCTTGCCCTGTTCAGCGGTGCTTGCCTTCGAGGTCTCTGCCCTGTTCAGCGGTGCTTGCCCTGTTCAGCGGTGCTTGCCTAGGCGGTCTCTGCCCTGTTCAGCGGTGCTTGCCCTGTTCAGTGGTGCTTGCCCTGTTCAGCGGTGCTTGCCTTGGAGGTCTCTGCCCTGTTTAGCGGTGCTTGCCTTGGCGGTCTCTGCCCTGTTCAGCAGTGCTTGCCTTGGCGGTCTCTGCCCTGTTCAGCAGTGCTTGCCCTGTTCAACAGTGCTTGTCCTGTTCAACAGTGCTTGTCCTGTTCAGGGGTGCTTGCCTTGGCGGTCTCTGCCCTGTTCAGGGGTGCTTGCCTTGGCGGTCTCTGCCCTGTTCAGCGGTGCTTGCCTTGGCGGGCTCTGCCCTGTTCAGCGGTGCTTGCCCTGTTCAGCGGTGCTTGCCTTGGCGGTCTTTGCCCTGTTCATAGGTGCTTGCCTTGGCGGTCTTTGCCCTGTTCAGCTGTGCTTGCCCTGTTCAGCGGTGCTTGCCTTGGCAGTCTCTGCCCTGTTCAGCGGTGCTTGGCTTGGCGGTCTCTGCCCTGTTCAGCGGTGCTTGCCCTGTTCAGCAGTGCTTACCCTGGTGGTCCGTCATTGCCCAGCTGGGCTGTAGCTGGCGGTCCTTCATTGGTCAGATGGGCTGTGGCTGGCGGGGCCCTCCTGGGCAGCTGGGCTGTGGCTGGCGGGGTCCTCCTGGGCAGCTGGGCTGTGGCTGGCAGGGCCCTCCTTTGCAGCTGGGCTGTGGCTGGCGGTGCCTCCTGGGCAGCGACGATGGGGCTGGCAGGGGCCTCCTGGGCAGTGAGGATGGGGCTGGCGGTGGCCTCCTGGGCAGCGACGATGGGGCTGGCGGGTCCCTCATGGCCAGCGGGGATGATGGCGGTCTTCTCCGCCGTGCTGCTCCTCCCTGACTTTGCAGGTTTCTTCTGCCCCTTCCCCACCTTGGGAGGAGTCACAGCTGAGTCCACACTCCCCCCAGGACCCCTGTGAGTGGCTTGGCTGGCTGGAGTCTTCCCCCTCTCCTTGCGGGCACTGGCCAACTTCTGGTGCTTCACAGGGGGGGGACTGGCTGTGCTGTGGCTCTGTGACAGACTGGCTGGCCTGGTGGCCGGTGCACTCCACATACCTGTGACAACCAGCACCACTGGTCCCGGAGATTTTGTGGCTGAGGTGCTAGTACGGGACCTATGAGTTGGATGGGGGGTGGTGGGAAATAGGTTAAGGATGGACAGGAAAAGTTGTTTGGAAACACTGGGACGGGTAGCTGGAGGGAGTTTGGGAGTGGAGGAAGAGGTGGTGGTTGTAGGAGGTGTACGTTTTGTGTCTTTGGGTGCAGGTGCATGCGCTGGAGGCTGTTGTGAGGTGGATGTATGTTGGGTGGGTGTGTGCCTACGTTTGTGTATCTTCGAAGGGGGCGTCACAGACACACTGGGAGAGGACACAGGGGACGTGTGAATGGTAGTGGGGGTGGTGAGTGCACGTGAGCGGGTTGTGGTGGTGGGTGTGCTGGTGCGGGACGTAGTGGCTGTAGTGGTAGTGCATGCAGGTGTGAGTGTAGACAAGACTGGGAGGGAGGAGGGACACGAGGAGGAGGGGGACACAGTGGAGGCAGTGGATGTTGGTGTGTCTGTATGTGTGTGATGCTTGCGTGAGTGCCTGTGGGATGTGTGGTGCTTAACTTTGCCTGAGCTTCCCTTGTGTGGTGAGGTGTGTGCAGGCTGGTCTGATGGTGTGCTTGGGATAGGCAGAGGTACAGGGGATTGGGTCTGGGTGGAGGAAGTTGGAGGGGGGAGGCTAGACACAGGGACAATGGCTGCCATCAGTGCTGAGGCCAGAGTTTGAAAGGTTCGATGAAGGGCAGCCTGACCAGAATGAATCTTTGTTGCAACTCCCTTTCTACACCCTGGATGGCATTCAAAATGGTAGACTGCCCAACAGTGAGTGACCTGAGGAGGTCAATGGCCTCCTCACTGAGGGCAGCAGAGGTGACAGGGGCTGAGGTGCCTGGGGCGAAGGTGATGCCCACCCTCCTGGGTGAGCGGGCACGGGGCGAAGGCTGAGGGGCTGCTGGGAGGGCGGTGCTGGTAGGTGGGTGGCGGCTGTACCTGTAGAAGTGGGGGGCACAGATGTTGCCGCCACCACAAGGGAGCTCCAATCGGAGGACGAGTCCGTGTCGCTGGTTGCAGATCCTGTGACCGCTGTGGTGCTCCCCTCGCCCTCCGTCCCACTGGTGTATTCAGAGTCCGTAGTGTGGGCCTCCATGCCCATGTGGGATGCAGTTCCCTCGTGCTCCGGTGCCACTGCTCCTCCGCCTGATGATGCTAATGCATACAAGAACAGGGAGACCGGAAAAAAAGGGGGGGGACAGAAGAAAGACCGGTTGAGTGCATGGCTTATCGCTACCGTTGGCAGACAAGACAGACACAGCAGCCCCCTGCACTACGTCACGCTGTTGGGCTCTACAGTGCAATTCCTGGGAAATGGCCTACAAGGCTATGGACGACATCTGCACACATAGATGACACAGGTGCATGAATAGCTGTACTTGGCACTCTACAGAGGTGGGATGGGGGGTCACAGAGCCATGCCTTACGAAGGGGCCTAGCCTACGGAACTCGCCCTCGCCTAGGGAAACCCACAGCCCTCCTCCCCCACTCAGACCCCTCCACTGCACGCAGTCAGCAGAATGAGAGTGTACTCACCCCCTTGTGTCTGCTGTGATGCCCTCAAGCGCCCATCCAACTCAGGGTAGGCCACCGCCAGGATCCGGAACATCAGGGGGGTCATGGTTCGACGGGCACTCCTCCCACATTGGGAGGCCATCCCCAGCTGAGCCTCCGCCGTCTTCTTGCTCCAGCGGCGAATGTCCTCCCATCTCTTCCGGCAGTGGGTGCTCAGTCTGTGGTGGACCCCCAGGGTCCGGACGTCCTTGGTGATGGCACGCCAAATATCCTTCTTCTGGTGGGCGCTGACCTACATGAAATGTACAGGGGAAGAAGAGAAGTCATTAACAACTTCACCGTCAAAGTGAGTGGCCCCCATCACTACCCTTGCCATGTGGCACATGCACCCACCGTCTTTCATGCATGCAGAACTCTGCCCCCTTCCTTCTTACAACCAGCCCTCTCCACACTGGCATAGCCCATACAACATGCTCCCTGTGTACTTACCTGTTGGTCTGGAGGACCGTAGAGTAGCGTGTACTGGGGGAGGACCCCGTCGACGAGCTTCTCCAACTCCTCCAATGTGAAGGCAGGGGCCCTTTCCCCAGACGCACAAGCCATTGTCTCTTTCAGACCGAGGTCACAGCAGCACTTGCAGTGTAGGTCCTCTCCTGTTGAAGATCAGGTATCGAGTGATTGAACAGCTAGAAAATGGCGGTCATGTCCGCGGCGGTGCGTACCATCACTGCCGGCGTACATCGTCATTGGCTTCTGGGACCCATAGGGTCCAATGTTAACCAATGCAGCATTGCGCCGTGGTCTTCGACCGCCTACCGTGATAGTGTACAACGCCAGCGCAGTTACCTCACATCCCATTGTCCCGCTTTAGAGGTCAGGCAGCCGCCATTTCAGGGGCCCACAGGGCCTAATTACCAACTGCGTCACACATACTTAGGCCTACTCTCAACACACATACAGGCCAGATTTTGTGTATGAATTATGTTCTGTGTAGACTGTGGGTACATACCACTGAGTTGTTTGACTCTGTGGTCGCTGTTGTCCTTCATAGGCACCGTCCGCTGGGACATGTGAGGAGATGGCGGAATCCTCCGGTGTACCGACCGCTGGTGAACCTGTCGACAGTGGAGGAAAGAAATTTGATCATCACCTACAAGTTTGACCGTGCCACAATCCAGGAACTGTGTACCCAGTTGGAGCCAGACCTGATGTCAGCAGTCCGCCATCCCACAGGAATCCCCCCTCAAGTGCAGGTGCTATCAGTGCTCCATTTCCTTGCAAGTGGGTCTTTTCAAACAACTGTGGCCATGGCATCAGGGATGTCCCAGCCCATGTTTTCCAATGTATTGTCCAGAGTGTTGTCTGCCCTGCTGAAACACATGCGGAGCTACATCGTTTTCCCTCAGGTGGAGGACTTGCCTACAGTGAAAGGTGACTTCTATGCCCTTGGACATATCCACAACATCATAGGTGCCATTGATGGGACCCCATGTGGCTTTGGTCCCCCCCCACAGGAGTGAACAGGTGTACAGGATCCGGAAGAGTTATCATTCGATGAATGTACAGATGGTATGTTTGGCAGACCAGTACATCTCCCATGTGAATGCCATGTTCCCTGGCTCAGTGCATGACGCCTACATCATGCGGAATAGCAGCATCCCTTATGTGATGGGTCAACTACAGAGGCACCGGGTGTGGCTATTAGGTGACTCTGGTTACCCCACCCTGTCATGGCTACTGACCCCAGTGAGGAATCCCAGGACCAGGGCAGAGGAACGCTACAATGAGGCCCATGGGCGGACTAGGAGGGTGATCGAACGCACCTTCGGCCTCCTGAAGGCAAGGTTTAGGTGCCTCCATATGACAGGTGGATCCCTATTCTACTCACCAAAGAAGGTGTGCCAGATCATCGTGGCCTGCTGTATGCTTCATAACTTGGCTTTGCGACGACAGGTGCCTTTTCTGCAGGATGATGGTCCAGATGGCGGTGTTGTGGCAGTTGTGGAGCCTGTGGACAGTGATGAGGAGGAAGCAGAGGAAGAAGACACTGACAACAGGGACTCAGTCATCCAGCAATATTTCCAGTGAAACACAGGTGAGAATACATTCCTGCCTACTACAAGTACTTTTACACTTCTACCTCTATCCTGTCTGTCGATTTCACCCATTGTATGGTCACTGAGTTGTCACTTGCCCTTACAGTTTCACAGGTGTGGGTCCCAACGTGTGTCATCTGCTTAGATTCCTCATGGACTAGAGCTGTGTGACATAGGTATGTTGACATTACTAATTCCTGAAAATTGTGTCACTGTCATTGCAAATACACTATTTCGAAATCACAGACTCCAGATCTTTTGGTGCTTTAGGTGTGTTTATTTACATACAAAATATTGGATGGGGAAGTCAAATGGTGAGGGGTGATGGCGGAGGAGTGTCCATGGCAGAGTCCAGTCTATTAGTCTCACAGGTGCCTTGCCCATATGGGCATAGGAAGTGGAGCTGGGGCAGTTTTATTATGAACAGGGTGACAAAGTGGGACAGTGGCTAGACAATCAGGGTGGTCTCATTTCTTGGCGGGGGTCTTGGCATCATGCTCTGTCTTGTTCCTGGATCTCAGGGACTGTTTGTGGGGTGGTTCTCCGTCTGCTGGGGGTGGGGTGCTGGTGTGGTGGTCCTGTGGCGGTGCCTCCAGTCCACTAGCGCCGGCGGAAGTGGTGGGCAGTTCATCGTCCATGCTAGTGTCAGGGGCCCCTTGTAGTGCCACAGTGTCCCTCCTGGTGTTGAGTATTTCCTTCAGCACCCCTACGATGGTGCACAGGGCGGAGCTGATGGTTCTGAGTTCCTCCCTGATCCCCAAATACTATTCCTCCTGCATGCGCTGGGTCTCCTGAAACGTGGCCAGGACCGTTGCCATCGTCTCCTGGGAGTGGTGGTATGCTCCCATGATGGAGGAGAGGGCCTTGTGGAGAGTGGGTTCCCTTGGCCTGTCCGCCCCCTGTCGCATAGCAGCCCTCCCAGTTCCCATGTGTTCCTGGGCCTCCGTCCCCTGGACCGTGTGCCCACTACCACTGCCCCCAGGTCCCTGTTGTTGTTGGGGTGGTGGGTTACCCTGGGTTCCCTGTTGTGGTGGACACACAGCTGATTGACGTGTCCTGGGGACGGAGGTATGGGCCCGCTGGGTGGGTGCTGTGCTGGTGTTACCAGAGGGGGGAAGGTCTGTGGTGGCCTGTGCCTGTGTGAGGGGAACCGACTGTCCCGAGGCCCACGATGGTCCAGGCTGGTCATCTTGATCCAGTTGGACAGAGCTGCTGTCATCACTGTGGGCCTCTTCTGTGGGTGGAGTGGAGATGTCTGGACCCTCCTGTCTGGTGAAGTTGGGTAGTGGTCCTGCAGGGGTGGAAAAGCATGATTATTGCATCTGTGTGTGTCATGTGTGCAATGGGTGGGTGACCGTGTACCCCAGTGCTGGCATTCCTGTGTGGGGGCTTGTGTGATGATGGTTTAGGGGGGTGTATGGGTATGTGCAGTGGGCATGCTTTAGTGATGGGTGTCCATGCATTGTTGTTGCATGCAGGGCTTGGAGTTGGGATGGGTGGTTTGTGATATTGGTACATTTGTGAGGAGTTGGAGTGATAGGGGTGGGGGAGAGGGTGGGGGTATGTGATAGCATGCAGTTAGGGTGGAGGATGTAATAGTTAAGATTTGACTTACCAGAGTCCATTTCTCCACTGACTCCTGCGAGGCCCTCAGGATGCAGAATCGCCAAGACCTGCTCCTCCCATGTTGTTAGCTGTGGGTAAGGAGGTGGGGGTCCGCTGCCAGTCCGCTGATCCGCCTGGTGGTGTCTTGAGACCACGGAACGCACCTTCCTCAGTAGGTCGTTCCACCTCTTCCTGATGTCGTCCTGATTTCTTGGGTGTTGACCCCGTCGACTAATCTTCGCTTTGCAATTGAGGTGTGCTGCACCTGTGCTCCAAAAAACTGTGGCTCTACCCGGACGATTTCCTCCACCATGACCCTGAGCTCCTCCTCCGAAAACCTGGGGTGTCTTTTCCGTGCCATGGGGTGGTGTAGGTGATGTGTGGGGTGGTGTGTGTGGTGATTAGTGTGGTGATCTGTAGTGCTGTGTGGTGTTTTGTGCATGGAAGTTGTTTGGGTGATGGTGTTGTGTGCCTGTGGCTGCTAGTTTGTGGATGGTGGTGTCTCTCTCTGGCCTTCTCTCTGTAAATGTGGTCGTAAGGGTTTGTGGGTGATGTGGGTGTGTGTTTTATATTGTATTGGATGTGTGGGAGTGGTGTGTGTATGTGTATCAGGTGTGTGTATTTCGAATTGTCCAATGTGGCTGTGTTTTGGAGATGTGTGTGTATTTTGAAGGCGGCGGTGTGTACCACCAATGGAATACCGCGGTTGAAAGACCGCTGTGTGGATTCTTGTGTTGTGATAGTGTGGGCGTATTTCTGTTGGCGTGACGTGGAGGTTTTTTTTCGCCAGTTTATCACTGACCTTTGGTGTGGCGGACTTGTGTGGGTGTCTGAGTTTTGGCGGATTCCGAGATGTGGGTCAGAATAGCTGTGGCGGAATTCCGCGGCGGTGTGTTGGCGGTCTTCTGCACGGAGGTAAGCAGCTTTTACCGCCAATGTTGTAATGACCCCCATTGTGAATCCTGAGGTTTGGGACTTCTCAGGAAAAGTAATAGGACTCATTAAAGGAGTTGAGCTTATCAAGATTACAGTGAAACCAAATGCTGTTTATCTGAGAACTCCCCCATAAACATGACAACTGAAACAATTGCAGAGATCACCCCTATGATAGATTCGCTGATAGATCAGGGACTCCTAAGAGAGATGATGGGAAGTTCACGCAGCCCTCCCATTATGGGACTGAAGAAGCCCAGTGGAAAATACTGTATAGTCCAGGAACTTAGAAACGTGAATGAGCTAGTTGTTCCATGTTGTCCTGTGGTTCTGAATCCAGCAGTTATTTTATTCTAAATTCCTTGTGAAGCAGAGTGGTTCACTGTGATTGATTTGGGCCAAGCATTCTTTTCCATGCCATTGCATGGAGAAAGTCACTTTCTCTTCATGTTTCGGTTTGACATGGTGAAAAGCCCCACAAGGGTATACAGAGGGTCCATTAATTTTTCACCAGATCTTGAAAATTAATCTGAAGTCACCTAAAATGCTGTATCATTCAGTTTTGGTCATGTTCAGTGCTGACCTATTAGTGGCATCAGACACTCAGGAAGCATGCCAGAGAGATACTATTGCCTTGTTGAACCTCTTAACTGAGAAGGGACATCAAGTTTCCCTGACTAAACTGCAGTACTGTGGGAAAGAAGTCTTGTTCTTAGTTCATCACACTGAGAAAGGTACAAGGAAGGTGTTGCAAGAAAGAATCTCATCAATTTTGAAAATGAATCTCCCATAGACGCACATACAAGTCAGAATGTTTTTGGGAGTGGTTGGCTACTGTCCCTAGTGGATTATGAACTTTTCCCTTTTGACTAAGCCTTTACAGAGGTTGGCACACAAGGATGTGTCTGATCTGGTGCCATTGGAAGACAACTGCAAACATGTCTTCACAGAGTGGAGAGAAAATCTCTGTTGTCCCCCTGCTCTAGGAATACATGATTATTATAAATGTTTTACTTTGTACTGCTGTGAGAGGGAGGGATGCACTCTCTCTATTTTGATTTAAATGCATGAAAGTGCAAACAGACCTGTGTCTTATTTTTCACCTACTCTTGACCCTATGGCTTTGGCTTTACCTGGTTGCCTTAAAGCCATTGCAGCAGTCTGCATCAGCATAGAACAGTGATAACGTTTTTTGTCATGGGTCATCTTTTGAATGTTTTTGTCCCCCATTCAGTAAAAAGTTTGTTAAACTGCAGTAAAACCCAGCATCTTACAAGTGTGCGCCTAACCAGCTATGAGCAGGTCATACTCCCTGCACAGAACGTTAATCTCAGACTTTGTAATACCTTGAATCCTCCTACTTTGATGCCTATATCTGTGAATGATTAAGATGGTAATGATGATTGTACTGATGAAATTGAGCATTACTGTTTCGACGTTACCGAACTATGCACCAAGCTAAAACCTGACATTCCCTTAATTGAAAATGATAATGAAATGTTTGTTGTTGGCTCCTGTTTAAGAGACAATGATGGTACCCTGAGAGCTGGTTATGCAGTCTGTACAGTCTCAGGTGTAGTAGAGGCCTCCTGGATTTTCTGCCCAAGTAGCTGAACTAGTTGCTTTTACAAGAGCATGCTGTGTTCCTGAACAGCTGATGGTGGCAATTTTCACTGATAGTCAGTATGGCTTTTGTGTAGTTCACAACTTTGGACAAGTATGGTCACAAAAAGGCTTTCTAATCTCTTCTGGTTCACCAATTTTCGAAAAGGTGATACAGTTTACAACCTTTTGAATGCATTACAGTCACCTGTCCAAATTGCGGTTGTAGAGTGCTCTGCATACCACAAAGCCAATGATCATGTAACTCTCTGCAATAACTACGCTGATGAGGTGTCAAGATACTGTGCCCTAAATTGTACAGCCTTTAATGGAGAGTACTTAAGTGAGTCAAATGATGAGACGAGTCACAGTCCTCTGTTAACTACTACAGATACCTGGAAGAAAGTTAAGAGGTTGCAGGATGACGTGTCAGAGGATGAACAGCAAGGTTGGGTTAGAGCAAGTTGTATCAAGAGAGATGAGAATGATATTTGGGTTTCAAGTGATGGAAGAGTTATGATGCCTAATAACCTGTTGCCACTCATGGCTAGGCATTACCATAGTTCGGCTCATGATGGTCATGATGCCATAATTGGGACATTCAGACAGACTTAGTTTAACCCCAGAATCAAATTGATGGCAGAAGCCCTATATCACCACTGTGTCATTTGTTAGCAGATGAATGTAGGTAAATGTACAGCAGTTACATTGCGTCACATAGGCAGATGAGGAGGACCTTTCAACAGAGGGCAGCTTGACTATACAGTATTGAGCTGCCTGTGTATGATGGACTGAGATACATCTTGGTTATTGTATGCATTTTCCCTTGTTGGGTTGAAGCTTACCCGACCCGGAGAAATGATAGTCTTACAGTAGCAACACTACTACTTAGAAAGCTGATGCCTAGGTTCACCTTCCCAACTTCTCTAGAGTCAGACCAATGGACACACTTCAATAGTGAAGTCTGGAAATTATTAGGTGCGGCATTACAAGTTGATCAAAGATTACGTTGCACTTACAGGCCTGAAGCTTCTGGATTGGTGGAGCAAGTCCATATTGGCAAAAGTATGTGCCTCCACCTCTCTGAAATGGCCTGGCGCATTGCCTCATGCTTTGATGAGTTTGCGCAGTACACCAGATAGAAAGACTGACCTGTCCCTGCATGAGATTATCATGGGGCTCGCAATGAGGTTGACAGCTGTACCTGCAAATGTGCTTGTGAACATCACAGATGATTTGGTGGATTATTGCAAGAGACTAGGTGATGTGCTTTATTCTGTGTTTCATTAGGTTGGAAAAGCTACAGTTCAGCCGCAGAAGTATCTCTGCCATGACCTGTGCCCAAGCGACTGGGTCATGGTGAAGAAACGTGAGAAAGTCATACTTAGAACAGCGTTGGAAAAAATAAGGTTGTCTTAGTGACCACAACATCTGTGAAGTGTGCTGCTCTGCCTAACTGGGTGCATGCTAGCCATACTTGCAAAGTTCAAGGTCCGCTTGAAGATACAGCACCTGTTCCTGAGGGATCGGTTACAGTGAGTCAGAAGGATCAGGTTAGCCAAGCCATTAGGGATTTGCAACTGGCTAATACAGCAGAATTGTGGTCTGAGTGAATCAACAGCAGTGGTTGGTACAGAAGGGTCAAGACAGAAACAGTTGACATCGCAAGATGGTGATGAAGGACCCAGTGCCATAGCAAAAAAAAGTTGTACCCTCAGACAAATGCTCAAATGAGAAACCTCTGCCAGTAGTGCAAGTGCCCCAATGATACCAGAAGAAACTGAAGAATCTGGTCAGAGCAATAGTGATACTGATAAACCAGTTGCTCGGCGATCAAAGAGAAAGAGAGTTCCTAGTCAAAAGTATGCAGCACCTGAATGGACATACTTTGCAGCAAATGACTGGGAGAAGGAATTTACAGAATTTTGTGTTAACAATGCATATCCAGTTGAGCATTCTTGAATTTGTTCTTGTGGCAAAACTGAACCTTGAAATGTCGTTGCCATGTGATGAACTGAGACATTATACCATGGATGTGTTATTTGGTAATCTTTGAACTGAGCATTTATTAGAGACATTTGAACTTCTATTCAAAGCTTTTTGAACATTTAGTAGAAAAACTTGATGAACGTTCTAGAAGATCAAGAAGACTTTTGCAACAAAACCTTTGAATTTTAAGAAAGGTCTAGCACTGTGAACAATCAGCATTTGTGCACTTCTACTTCCACAGTGCCTTCAGTATCCCTTGAGTGCCTTTAGGCCATTATCTCTCCCTCCATATCTGGGGTCTTGCACAAAGTCCTAGAGTTCATCTGGGGTTCCAATATTGTACCTATCCCACCTTCCATCCACCCCATATTTTCTCATATTTCTTTACCTCTATCCAGGTATAGTTCCTTTTCCATGATTCAAGATCTGTCCATACCCTCCCACCATTCATTAAATCCTGCTGGTGTCCCTGATCCCCACATCCTGGCAATGCCTCCTTTAGCTTCCCTGAAACCAAGATTAATCAATAGCTTTTTATACCTGGTTTGATTGGTTTGGCCCCATATTCCTAGGAGTGCTGTTTTCGGTTTCAGTTCCAGAGAGTTCCCCGTGGCATCCTCCACTGTCTTTCCTATTTCTCTCCAAAACCTTGCAATCTTTGACAGGAATGTCAAGTACTGGACTGCTGGATTCCTCAGGAGCAGACGCTAGTCCCCATGCCCCTCCACTAATATCCACACTGACCTTCTGACCGTTACCAGTGAAATATCAATGGGTACAAAGGGGAAGTGGGTAGAGAAATAAGAGAGACTGCCTTGGGATCTTTGCTGCTATATTTGCATTTCAATTCATATTCTAATTTTACTAAACTCTATTTCTATTATATGTACATCAATGTCCCACACCCCTGTAAAGCAAGACTTGCGTTCCTCTCTTTTAAATAAATTCTGTCACAAATAGAATAAAATTGTGAATTTCCCTAAGCTAGTATATGATTGCAACACTGCAACAGCATGCCAGAATAGCGGGTGTAGTATTTGATTGAGTGGATACAATTCTATAGTGAAGAAATCAATTGTTTTTCGTAGTTGTGATCCAAATGACATGTGAATAGATGTTTGCATTGGAGAATGAGCAAGTTCATGTATTTTCGATTATGCACAATAGATTAATTGAGGAGTGAGAATTCTCTGAGAAAAGTTTCTCGTAATGTAGAAAGTCTTGATTTTTATGTCACTTGAAAAGGTATCTCTTCAAGTGACATAAAAAAAATCAAAAGGTATCTCTGGGGGGAGCAACATGGCGTCGGCGTCAGCGTAACTGCGTTCTTGCAGTTCCGCCCACCAGGGGAGCCGAAGGATCGGCGGTCGAGGCGTCCGTGGTGAAGCAGCCTGACACGCTGCGAGCTTCCCGCGGGAGCGGTTTGCTTCCTCTCCCGCGGTTGTACTCGCAGCGGGGAGTGTAATCGCGGTGGCCGCGGCGAATGAAAACGGGTGGATAGAGGCCGAATCTCGGCCCGTCTTTATTATTCACTCTCCCCCGCGGTCCAGCGGGGGGGGGGAGGAGGGCGGCGGCGGCCGAAGTGATTATGGCAGCGAAAGGCAACTGAAACCGGGCCGAGGGTGGTGTGCCGGTCGTTTTGCCTTCTTTTTTTTCTTTGTTTGGTTTTCTTTACCCCGTATGGAAGAAAGTGTGGAGCCACATTGAGCCACTGGCGTTTGGGGTAAGATTGCACGGATAAGGCTGCACAAAGCTTGACAAAGCTTGACAGTCTCTTTGCAAGAAGGCATATGGGGCATATGGGGCGGAGAGGCTTCCCTTCCTCCCCCCCCCCCTTTTTTCTCTTTGGAAGATTATGCTTGAAGCTGCAAAGGACTTAGGAGTAAAGGACTACCAGGATTAAAAACTCTGCTTTTATCTGGAGGAGCAGAAGGGCGAATTTAGGAGGAGACCAAGAAGATCAAGAAGAAAAGCAGACAGGACAAGGACAAGGACAAAGGACAAGAGCTCGGCTGGAGGGGAAAGGAGGGAAGAAAAGAAGAAAAAGGGGGGAAAAAAAACAATAAACAGGAGAAAACAAACAGGTGGAGAGCCAGGTGTACTCTACTACTCAACTACTGCGGTAAGAGGGGGAGAGGTAAAATATTGGACAGAGGGGAGCGGTTTGAGGGGGGGGAAAAAAGGGAGAAGGGGGAGAGTGAATATTTGAGAACTCTGATGCTGGTATTAAGTGTGCAAGATGATTTCGGTCGACATTTATATACCCCCTTATGGCTTTGGAAAAACTTGACAAAACAAATAATAGTAGATACAGCTTTAGTGTCGTCTGGGGTAAAAGGACTATTTAGGCTGTTGGCACATGCATTAAAAACTAAGATGCCTCCCAAACCCTTCCGGAATTTAGGAGAAAAGATGGAGGGGTGAAAGTGACTCGGGCTGGTCGCGGCAAAGGAGAGCAAACGGGATCAAACAAACGCCTGACTACAGCGGTGGCTAAATCGGCTGTGGAAAATGTGTTGAGAGGTGTCAAGACAAGTGAGAGTAGTATTACCACTCCCCCCACCGAAATAAAGGTCAAGGGCAAAAGTCAATCTACTATCACAACGTTTCTTGAAGGAGGGGCACAGGATATGCGGCCGGTACATTTTACCCTCCCCTCTGAGAGTAAGGTGGTTGGGACAGAACCCCCTCCGAGCAGTAGTAGTAGTAGTATAAGTGGATGTATTACGAACAACGATCCCTCTGTGAAACTTAAGCAAGGCATACCAGAGTCAGAAGACAGTCAGAGGGAGGTAAGTGAAAAAAATTCTGGCTCCTATACAGAGATTAAGCAGCCTCAGGCACAACATCTCGACTGGTCTGAGCAATTGGAATATCGAGATGGGGAAGGAGGTGCGTCTATATTAAAATCTACAACAGAAGAAGAGAATTTGCATAAGAGTTTCGCAAATACTAAAACTTTGGGCAAAACAGCAGGAAAAGTCTCTCAATTGGCGGAATGGGGAAAGGATAATAGTGATAAATTTTATTCTTTGACAGAAGAGTCTGATCTCAGTAGTGGTGATCACAGTCTTGGCGGGTCTGAGGACAGTGAAACGTCGGAGACGGAAGATAAAACCTCAAGCAACGAACCTACAGTGCGACAGCTGCGTCGACAGCGTAAATTGGTCAAAGCACGGCCTTGCGCTCAGGGGTCCTCAGGAAACCCGTCATCCACGGGCGGTAAGAATTTAAAATGGGACTATGCAGGTATTGGACTCACAGATTCCTCATCTATAACTTTAACTAACCAGGGCTCAGCTAATGGCAATAAGGAATCAGATATTGGCCCTCTTACTTATAGCCCACCCGCGCTGGGGGCTGAGGCAGGAATGTTGCAGTCAATTTACAACTCAATCAAAGAGTTGCAAACAGAAACAAGGATCGAAAGTCGACGTGCAAGGGTTGCCACGAAGAGATTACAGGGAACAGTTCGTAAAGTGGCCAAATCATGTACAGAAATTGGGACTAAGCTATCCTTAATGGACGAAAGGATCATAACGGTCGAGGAGGATGTTGTTAATCTTAAAGAACAGAATACTATGAGGGATGAACAATTGACAGATGTAATGTGGAAATTGGAAGATTTTGAAAACAGGCAAAGAAGGAATAATCTCCGAATTCTGGGCATACCGGAAGGGCTAGAAGGAACTAATATACGGACATATATGATCAATTTTTTGCGTGGTGCTTTTCCGGAGCTGGGGAATTGGAGCTGGGAGAATGAACTGCAGCGTGTACATAGGTTCCCACTAAACCGGCGGGAGGGGGGCCAACGTGCAGATTCCAAATATCCCAGAGCAATTTTAGTGTATTTTGGGAATTATTTATTGCGACAGGAGATCTTGGATAAAACCCGCCCAAATACCCCTCGCACTGTGGATGGGGTGACTTTTTTCACTCGACCTGATTTTTGTCATGCTACTGTTGAACGGAGATGGCGGCTCCGACAACTTATTAAACCAGTTCTAGAAAAAGGCGGGGAAGCGTATTTGCTGGCCCCGGCTCGCCTCAAAATAATATTGAATGGGAAAACAGAGATATTCACGTCAGAAATTAAAGCAAAAGAATATGTGAGGGGGGCCAGATAACGAAATAGAGTTTCTTGGTCAGCAAAAGTGCTCCGGTAACTGGTGGGTGGGTTCGCACTTTCACGACGCCAACATTCAGACCATGAGTGGTCTGATTGCTCTACAGGATGGGGGGGCCAGTCTCAGGGAGGAAGTTAATACGGGAGGGGGGTGGGAGGGACTGGTCCAGGGAGGGGAGGGGGGGGAGGAAGGATGGCGGTTGGGGAGGGGGAAAGGAGGGAGGGGTCGGGGAGGAAGAGAAGAAGGATTGGCAAGGGAGGGAAAGGATGGAAAACGAGGGAGTAAAAAGGAAAGGGATGGAAGTAGGAGTGCAACAAGGGAAGCAACTGATAGCAGGGGCAGGAGAGACAAAAGGAGGGGAGCAAATTGAGTGGAAAATTCAAGATAAAGCACAGTCAGATATGAAAATCTGGGAGGACAAAAGGAGAGAAAGAAAGCCTAAAATAGAAAATGGCTAGACTTCGAATCGCGTCAGTTAATATTTGTGGGTTAAATGACTCTCGTAAAAGAAGTAGAGTAGTGGAGGAATTTAAAACTTTTAAAGCAGACATTTACTGTTTACAGGAGACACATGTGGAATATAGGAATGTCGGAATTCTGGGTACACTTGGTATGAAAGTAATTGCCCGAACAGAACAAGAGGTTAGAACTAAAGGGGTTGCGATATTAGATCGGACTAATAAATTAAATTTTGGTAGGCAAAAGGCAGATAGGGGAGGAAGATGGGTAATTGTAGAGTGTAGTTATGGACATGGTAGCTTTACACTCTGTTCCGTATACAGCACGGTCACGGATGACCCAATAGTTTTAGATACCCTGGCTATAGAATTAATAGGATGGGCTCCCCCGTATGTTCTTTGTGGCGATTGTAATTTGAATGGATCCTGGGAGGGACTACAGGATGTTTTAGTGCCTACAAAGAAATACCAAGGGCGGAAACCGCGAGTATATAATGCAATGGTCGCTATTCAGAAAGAACTAGGATTAGTGGACGCATGGGTGAGATTATGTAAGCCAGATCCTGGATATACCTATTACTCCGCCCCGCATATGAAAGTAGCACGACTCGACTATTTTCTGGTTTCCCCAGTACTATTAAACCAGGGTCAGATGGAGTTATATCCGCGGGTGGTTTCAGATCATAATCCCCTAGTACTAGAATTGGAGTTAGACGGGTTGGAACAAAAGGAGAGGAGATGGACATTTGAAAGAGGGCTTCTTAGGGACCCGGAATATTGTACGCATATGAGTAAGTGGATAGCCGAATTTCTGGGGTTTAACCAAGGGACAGCTCCGGTAGAGATAGTCTGGGACACTTTAAAAGCTGGAATACGTGGTGAAACATTGAGTTTTAGTATAAAAAAGCAAAAAAGTACCCAAAACAGAGTAAAAGATCTTCAAATGAAACTGAGGGTATTGGAAAGACAGCTGGTTGTGGCGATAGAAACAGGGAGTGATGTTAAAAAGGTTCAGGAGGACGTGGTAATAGCTAAAGCCGCAATTAACGAAACTATGACTCAAAGAATAGCAGAGAAATATCTTGCGCAGCGTTCATTAGGATACGAGTATGGAGAAAAATCCGGGCGTTTATTAGCAATACGGGCAAGCCAGAAAATAGCATCCGGGACTATTAGAGAGATTAAAGATTGGCAAGGACAAATGGTTGTAGAAGTGGATCAAATTAGGAGGGTTTTCCACAGATATTATACGGAATTGTATGATGACGCATCTATATACTCGGATGAAGAAATATCGAGATTTTTAACCCCCATTAAAGTTAATAAATTATCGGAGAGTGATACTTCATATCTAGGGGAACAAATAGATATCTCGGAAATTGACAAAGCACTGGGGGATTTAGCCACGGGTAAAGCTACAGGCCCCGATTCAATTCCTTTAGAGTTTTATAAAACATTTAAAGCCATATTGCTTCCGGTAATGATAGAACTGTTTATTCAGGTACAGAATGGAGGGGCAATTCCACCATCATGGGATACGGCTAATATAGTAATGTTTTTGAAGAAAGGGAAACTCGCATCAAACCCGGCGTCATACAGGCCAATTACACTAATCAATAGCGACACTAAAATATATTCAAAGATATTAGCCGCTCGACTATCTCTTGTGATCAGGAAGATAGTTTTTCCTAGTCAGCATGGGTTTGTGCCAGGAAGAGATACTACCGATCATATCCGAAAAGTTATTGCACTTTTGGACGCTACAGAAGTGGCCCAGGAGCCGATGGCAGTTGCATTATTAGATGCGGAAAAGGCGTTTGACCGGGTGAGCTGGAAGTATTTATGGCATGTAATGGAGTATTATGGGTTAGGGAAGAAATTTATTGCAGCAATAAGGGCTCTATATAGATCACCGGTAGTCAAAATACAACTAATGGGGGGACAATCGGAGAGTGTCCAGGTTAAGAGAGGTACTAGACAGGGATGTCCATGCTCTCCGCTCCTGTTTGCTGTTTATATAGATCCCTTGCTTAGACAGATTGAAGATAACAGCAAGATTCCACCAATTCATAGGCAGGGATGGGATATAAAAGTTCTAGCATATGCAGATGATATTGCTATACTAACTCCCACCCCTGATCCGGCATTGAGAGAGGTTGAAAAGGTGTCAATGAAGTTCGGAAGATTTTCTGGATATCGTCTAAACAGAGATAAAACACAGATATTGATTAATCAATACACCAGCACTCAGGATACACGAAGGGTCGACCATGCAGTATATTTGGGAATAGATATCACGCCACAAGTAGGAGAAATTGTTAAGTTAAATCTGGATCCCATACTTGCTAAAGCAAGACAAGATATGTGCAGATGGAATAATTTACATTTAACCATCATGGGGAGGTGTAATATGGTAAAAATGATTTTCCTCTCTAAACTGTTGTATTTGTTCCGGGCTGTACCATTGAGCTTTACTAACTCGAGATTTAAAGAGATAGATAGAGTGGTTATGAGATTTATCTGGGCATATGGTAAATGCAGAAGAGCAAGTAAATTCATGTCACTTTCCCGAGAAAGGGGGGGGTGGTCTTTGCCGAATATAAAATTATACCAAATGGCGGCAGCCTTTCAGTATATGCGCCCTTTATGGGGTTCTAAAAAAGGAGGGATTCCAGAAGAGGATAGTCCTAATATATATGAGCTGCAGATGGGTGCAACAGCTAATGGATGTTTGGTAACTTTTCATGAGCCCGGGTACTATAAGAAAACTCGATATAAGGTATTGGAGGCGGCCTATAAGTGCTGGCGGTCATGGTATAAAAAGAAAGGTTTTGGTAGATATAATTGTTATACCATGATCAAAAAGAACCCATTGCTCCCTGACATATTCAAGGATAAATGTATGGCAAGCTGGGTTTCGGCAGGTATAGAGAGGTTGGGGAATCTCTTTGATAACTCGGGGGTTAAGGCATTTGTCGATCTACAGAAGTGTTATGGTTTAGAGCGTAGGGATTTTTTTAAATACCTTCAGATACGAGATTTCCTTTTAAGAAAAACAGGAGGGGTGCAGGGATTTAGGAGCGTTCAATTGCTGGATGATATTGTGACTAATCCTAATATATCAATCAGGTCAATCTATCGATTATTAATGTTAGAACAGCCCGATGATTTAGAGAAGAATTGTGAAAAGTGGAGTAGGAAACTGGAAGACGGGAGTAAAATCTTTCTAAGGTCATTAGAATTGGGACACACTATTCTACTCTCTTCCTCCCTCCAAGCACAACATTATAAAACTGTGTTTGATTTGTATCATACCCCAGCTCATCTTGTTAAATGGGGCAGTTTATTGGGAACCAGCTGTCCAAGATGTAGAATGTATGGAATAGATATTGTACACATGATGGCTACATGCGGGGAATTGAAGGATCTGAAGGAGGGCATTCAATCTGTATTGAAAGAAGTCCTGGGATTTGATCTAATCCTAACCCCCGAGGTAATGGTTTTAGGGGTGTTGGGTGATACGGACAATCTTTATGAAGCATTTATATTTGTGGCTATGGCAGTATTTCGATTATGTATAGCATCCGACTGGCTCAATGTCCGACCCCCGACTTGGCAACAATGGTTGGCCAGATTATTGTCAGTGTATTATTTGGAAATAGCATTGTATGAACGGAAAGGGAAATATGCGAGGAGGAAAGGGAAGGTAATATGGGGGGCATTGCAGGATTGGATTTTTGCTCATAATGTTTAAATGTTTAAACCAAAATGGTATGTCACCATTTAAGAGATGGACATTTGTCTTCCAAAGGTTTATCCCCCGCTGGGTGTTATTTGCTTTATTTTCTTATTTGTATTTGTTGTATGATACCTTTCCAATAAAAAAAAAAAAATGAAAAGGTATCTCTTATATGACCTTTGCAAAGAAATTAAATACAGAGCTAGCATTCAAACAGCCTTTGAACTGTGAGTGCTGCAGAGAACTGAAATACTTGCTGTACGATGAAGAAAAGACTCTACTTCAAGATGCGTGAGCTGCTTTCCAGGACCAGGCATAAGAGTATGCTTTCTGACAAGGAATCTTCTGTGAGGTAAATATGGCTGCTGAAAGAGATTCTACCAGCGGCTCAGGAGTCCAGTTGAAGTGTGCCACCTTCCTTGACGAGTGCTTGCATGTCGAGCTGAGATTTCAGCTCGTGCGGGAACACTAGACTTCTAACCTTCCAGGAATGTCTGCCATTTTGGAGATCTCAAAGTTGGAGCACGTAGCAAACAGGTGGAGGATGGCCTTCAACAACAGTTTTGCAGATGGCTTACCATGCAGCCAATGTGGATACTGCTGGGGGCTTGTCAGTCTCTGGTGTTTTGTTCTTTTGCAAAAGTAAGCCTCTGTTCCTGCTACTGAATTCCTAACAGTCTTAGGGTAGCTCCATAGGGTGTGATAAAATGTGCCAGTGTCCCCACAGCCAATTCCCATTCTTTGCCTTCCCTATCTTGTAAAGCAAAGATCTTGTATAGTACACCAGGTGCAGCATTTTAAATTGTATCCAATTAAGCGATGCCGGGAAGCTACCTCTGCTGGGAACATAAGCACTTCTACCAAACCAGCCTCCTCCAGCTCCTCACAATCCCTTCTCCACCTCTCCCATAATGTGTTTAGTGAAGGTTGCGTATTTCTCATTATAGTGCAGTATGTCAGCGAAATTAGTTTCCTTGATATCTCACCCTCCAAAAGACGTAACTCCATGTAGCATCCTGCTGTGTTTCCAGCTCTACAGGGATACTGTGGATTAGAACCACCCTCAGCCGGGTATATTGTAGCCATTGCATATTGGACGTTTGGTATTCTGTTTTTAGGTGTGAAAATGGTAGCACCCCATTCGCATCCCATACTTCGACCAGGGACGATATCCCTATGGCGTCCCAACCTCTAAACCCTCTCAGGGCAGTTACCTTAGGCAGTTGTGTGTCCGTGGAGTCAGATGGTTGGGCCATCCCATTCCTTTGTTACGTTTCTGCCATATATGAATGACCTTCGCTGTTGCTGGGCTGAATGCGGGTCCCAATTTACCCCAGTGTAAACAGTGCAAGTAGCTATTATTGTGCATGGACACCCTGTCTGCCCTGAACGCTGGGTCCTCCCATTAAGCAAAGGCTATGCCCCCCTCATATCTGGACCTTTGCACTGTGCAAAGTGTGATTCTGGGCTGCCCGTCTGACCAGAGGAATGCGCAGGCCAGGGAATCCACTCTGGTAAAGAACGAGTCTGGCATGGGACAAGGGGAGTTCTGCAGAACATAAAGAAAATGAGAGAGTCACCATCTTAAATAGAGCAGCCCTTCCCATCAAAGAGACCGGAAGAGATTGCCAGTGTTTAACCTCTGTTTCAAACCTTTTGAGAAGGTGGGACAGATTTCCGTCATAGAAGTGGGAGAGCTGACTTGTGCCCGAAATACCTTGGTACTTAAACCTGTCTAGTTCCACCTTTAATGGCAATGTCAGCGTACATTTTTGATGTTTGATTTTTAAATGGTTGGTCTGAAATTAGAGAACTGATGGAGTCAAATAGAAACAAAAGTAGTAAGTGCAAGTACCTGTGTGTAGAACTGCTGTGATCATCATAATGATTAGATTATTGCTCATTGGCCCAATAGCAAACTAAACGTCTTTATTCAATGAGAAAGAATTACATGCAGATGGTTCCCGAGGTGATTTATCTACAAATGTATATGACACAATTGCTAAACGAGTATGTAAATACCATGGAAGTCAAAGACTGTTATGTCTGCATCTTATTGCCTTCATCAGTTAGTGAGGGAATCACTTATCATAGTATCCCCTTGTCAAATCAAATTTCCTGTAGTTTGTTGCTGACTCTTTTGTATCAGCCAGAGTATTTCCAGAATTATTATTCAGATTATGATCTTCTTTTCTCAATTGTCCCTATCATGAAACATTTGAGCAACTATTCCAAAGAGAAACACATTGATACAGTGGGAGGTTTCCTTAAACCTACCTTGACCTTTGGTAGAGTCTGTACCCAAAGAAATAATCTGACTTGTATTTTTGCCAGTAGAAAATAAAGTATTGGGCAAGTTGAAGACAGAAGTAGAACAATGACAGCTGAGGTAAAAAAAAAAAAATGGAGTAGTGCTACAGAGTTGGGGTAAGAGAGCAGACACTCATTCGTTAGCAGGGAGTCATGGATACCTTGCCTTAGATTGGCAACATGTAGGGAAGCTGTGTGTATATCGGCCTAAATCGAAAACTGCCACTAAATTTGTAGAGACAAGTGAATGTAGACAGGTGTTTTTAGTTAAAAGCGTTTGGACTTTTATGTTGAATAGACAAGACCCGGCAATACCAGGAGTTTATTTTATTAATGAGAAAAGTGCTTATTTTAAGTTGCCCAAAGGATGGTATGTAATGTGTTATCTAGGAGCAGTCTTTCCAAAGATTTATCATGTGGAGCATTTCAATGATCCTGTTTGGGATGAGAAATTAAACGCCAGAGTTAAGAGAGGTGTCAGTGCTTCAGGGACTGTACGAGATATTTTTGGTGCCATATTTCCATCTGTGGACGTGATCCTGAATGATCACAAGATAAGGAAGTTACCACCAATACTAGATAAGTTATGTACAGATATAGCATGTGCCTTTTTGTTAGTAGACACAGAAATGGTTGCTGTAAGATCAATGGCTTCACAAAATCGTCTTGCGTTAGACATCCTTCTTGTGAAAGAGGACGGAGTTTGTAAAATGTTGCAACTTCAACAGTTTTGCAAATACCTGACAATGGTATGAAGCTGAGAAAGTATACTGCGAATATGATAATCCTGAAAAAAGACCTTACAGAGTTACAAGCAACAGGTGCCTGGGAAGCAACAGGAAGTGGTTTATCATCAGTGTAAGGGTGGCTCGGAAGTTTAGGGAAATGACTTGTTAGTACTATCCTGAGACCTATGTTGATGACAGCCCTGTCTGCCTTAGTTGCAATTGGTTTCTATACGTTGTTCAAAAAGCTGAAAGCGATCAGAGCAAAGAGGAACAGAACATCTTTCCTGGAATGACCTCAAACATTTTGAAATGTCTCACTGAAAATGAGAGATTGAAGTTTGATGTGATGGCTTGATTCGCCATCAGAGGGAGGATTGATGTAGCAGAAATGTTATTACTGCCCCTGACAACACAGTGATCATCTATACTTGACAATCAATGCCTTTTGTTAACTAAAGTGCTAGTAGTTTTGTCGTAAAGTGGTGGACTGAAAGCAGTATTAATGTGCATTCACTGTAGGTCACTAGACTACATCATTGTGGCATAGCCTTTAAACTTCATGTGTAACCAATTAATCCTTTTCTATGTTGTACTTCAAGGTGTTAATTAATAGTTTGTACTAAAATGACAAGAGATTCCAAGAGAGCGAGGGTTTAAATGTTACATGTAAAAGCTGAAGATTGTAGTTCTGCACCACATTTAAAGCAATTTATTTAACAGTTTCATTTTAAATATACTGTAACATGTACACATTAATGTTGAATTTATAAGTTTGAATGTTATATGTGTATTATTTTCATAAATGATTGTGCCATTTTGATTCACTTCACTTAGCCTAAGCGAGACCTGCAAGGCCCTGTTCCTGACTGTGCAGCAAATTTTTGTCATTTTTGCTAACATGAACATTTCTTTCAGACTTCCTCCCATGAAATGCTAGCTTGGTAGTAGATGTTCCATTGTTTTACACATAGTGAGCCTGAGAACTTAACCTTGAGTGCAATACATTCAGGAACTGTGAAACCAGACTATGTATACTATTGTTTCAACGTGCACGGCTGAGCTAAGATGGATGCTTTTCACATGCTGGTAATGGGAATCTTCACCGATGTTACAGTTTCATAACTTACTTTCATTTGACAATTCCACCTTCTATGCCATGTGGAATTCTGTTTGTACTTTTTACCTTTTTACCCATGTGCTCAGCCCAGCATGTTAACTTTTGATTTGCTAATCTGTGGGGATTTCCCTCCCCCTAGTTAGCTAGGCTTAGATGACTGAATTACCTTAATGCTTGAAAGAACTGAACAGTACTTGTTTTCTGTACATCAAGTTATTCTTCTGATGTTTTGTATTGCTTTTGTCAAATGTTTAGTCCTTTTGATGTTAGCTCATTTGAACATTTTTCGCCACCTTGGTCAACCAATGGTGATTCTGTATCTTTATAACTTCAGACTGGAGTTTTCCTTGTATGACCCATTTGATCATACTGTCACTCTAAATTAGATTGCTGTGATGTTTTGATGTCACATGTCTCCACATCCTTATGCTGGGTGAAAAGATTTATTGACCTCGTTTAAAGCATAATCCTGAGTAGGAACAGTGCAGGTAGAACAGCAACGTCTTCTATTTAATCAAAACCAAAATGGATTAAAAAATTAATTAAGTGGGATTGCTGCTACAAATAATTTTTTAGATTCTCCCTTTGACAGGTGAAAAGTGCTAAAACCCAGTATAAAGGAAATATTGCTCTGTCACTTTTAGAAATACACAGAAGCCCTCACACAGTCTCTGCATGCATCACAATGGTAGCTGGTGTCTCGGTCCATGTTTCTGATTTTTGTGAATAAAATCCTGTAACTTGGGGGTCTTATGTTGAACAGATGTTTTTCACATACATTACCCTTGGAAGTAATGTGTTCTTTCTTCACATGTTGTATGCTTTTTACTCTGGAACAAGATATTAGTCTGACGTGAACGTGTGGAATTTTATACAGATTCTGTTTTGTGACACCAGTATGGCCAGAGTGGGACAAGCTGGAGATTTCAACAGTATCTCCCTGCTACTGAACTCACTTTGTGTTGTTTTTGGTTAGAAATAAATACTTTTTTCCCATGGATAATGAGGTAGAAATCTAAACAGCCATTGTTAAGATTGCAGGGGTGAAGTCAAAGGCTAAACTGCTTCACAGCACCAGCTTACGAACAAGGCTGTAGTGCATTGCAGTAAAACCCTGAAAGATTACAAGCCTTTTACAAGCCTAGACTGTCAGAATGAGAAAGTCCATCAAGTAGATGTGTGGTGATGCCACCAGTCAGCTAAACAGCTACTTGTCTGTTCCACCACATGGCCTTACCCTTAGAGTTGTCTCTGAATGGCAGACACACAGCCAGCTTCACAGCTACACCAAAGACCTATTCGGGTAAAGAGAAGTGCTAATACAGGGCTTTGCTCCTTATTGTCTTGTACATAGAACATAATAGCTCCAGGAGATCATAGGGTCTAGAATCAATATTGACTTTCATGCTGGAGAGGACTGCATCATCTGCGAGTGTAGCATGGGGAAGTATGGATTCAAGATGGGTTATAACCATGGCATCCTATAAAGGAAGAAGTTCCCAAATACTAGTGGGCGTAATGTTATGAAGGTTCTGATGTTAATCACATTTCATCAAGTCACAAGTTGCTAAGTGTGTAAGTTGGTAGAGATCATATTTATCTTGACATGCCAAGTCATCCAGAGATGGCAGGGTATCCTCTTATTGTTCTAAAAAAAAGCCTTTGAATCCTAGAAGAATGCTGCCCTGTTTCCCAATTGTAATTTTGTATTCCATATATTGAATGAGTTATAGCAGACTGTGTAAAGACTGAAGTTACGTTATAGCCCATACAACAAACTTTATCAAAAAGGAAGCAAAGAGATTTAGCTGCGCCCGCTTTCTGAGCAGTAGATACAGAAAAGGTCCCTGCACCTCTAGAGGTCTCTAGGGTCTCAAGCAGCCCTACATAGAATTATAATAATAACTTGCTTGGTTATATAGTGGGAATCAGCCAAAAGTTTCTTTTAACTTCAAAGAACCCTTGAATGCAGCTCTCAGTGCACTTCCAGAATCTCTTTCCTACAGTGTGAAGGCTACTTAGCCTGCACCAGAGATTAGCCATTGTGGCCCATATTTATACTTTTTTAGCACCTAATTTGCGCTGCTTTTTGACGCAAAAGTGGGGCAAATTTACAAAATACAATGGTATTTTGTAGGTTTGCAACGCTTTTGCGTCAAAAAATTACGCAAATGCGGTTCTAAAAAAGTATAAATATGGGGCTATGTGTGTACACAGTTGGTAATAAATTGCGCTCTAATGCCCGCATTTATACTTTTTTAGTGACAAATTTGCGCTGCTATTTGACGTAAAAGTGTTGCAAGATTACAAAATACAGTTGTATTTTGTAAGGTTGCACCACTTTTCCATCAAAAACTGACACAAATGCGGCACTAAAAAAGTATAAATATAGGCCTAAATCTTCAGCATATACATTGGTTTTGGTTTGTCCCATCAGCAGTGCCAAAGTGGTATGCCTTCTACATAGTGATTGTATTACATTCTCTAAAATTATTGGTGCCATGCCCGTTAGATTTTCTAAGCCCTTAAATTAACATGTAGCCTTTTTGGAGAAAATGAAAACTGGCAGTTGTCTCAGCCCTCCTGTGAGTGGGTAATGGTGTTGATGTCAATACAAATCTGTCAGAGAATGCCACCTGGAGGTGATATCGCTAAGCCCCAAAATCAGTACACAAAAAGTATTATTATATATTCTAATCTTTATTATGCGCTATTCTTCTACGTATAAATTAATGTATTCTTCTACGTATAAATTAATGTAAGAATTATCACCATAAACGTTAACAACTCGGCATACAAAATACTGAATGCCATATATGCCCCAAACTTAATTAATCACATATTCCTAATAAATTAGTGTAAACTTTACCAATTTTACAACTAGCTGACATACATCTTGATTATGCTAGAATTTATTATGCAGTTATTTAAAGGCGCCACCTGCGGTAAACAGTTATGCCGCTAGGCCTGAGTTCAGAGCTCGGTGGGTCATTACAACCTCGGCGGTCTTTTAACAAGACCACCGAGGGACCGCCGTGCGGAAGACCGCCAGTAGTGGCGGTTTGCCGCTCGGCGTATTATGACCGTTGGCTGCCCTCCGTTGTTTTTCAGACGGAGAGCCGCCAACAGCCATACTTGCGGGCGGCGGCGAAGTGGAGGTTGCTCCACCTCCACCGCCACGCCAACAGAACACCGCCCAGCTAATCACGTCCTGTGATTCTGCGTGGCGGTGTTCTGTTGGTGGTGTGGTGTCGGCAGAGCTGCCCCCATGGCTCCCGTCCCCTCCCGGCGGATCGACGGAACAGGTAAGTCGATCGTCCGTTAGGGGAGGGGGTGGCGGGGTGTTGTGTGTTGTGTGGGTGCATGGGGGTGTGCGTCTGTGTATGTAGGGGGGTGTGTGAGTGCGTGTATGCTTGCGGGGGTGTTGCGTGTTTTGGAAATGAGTGCGTGTATGTCTGTAGGTATGTCTGTATGGATGTGTGTGTGAATGTTTGAATGTGTGTGTACGTGGTGTACGTGTCTGACCGTGTGTGTGGATGTTGGCATGTATGTCGGTGTGTGTGTGTGTATGTGTAAGGTAATGTCGGGGTGGGGAGGGGGGCCCTGCCAACTTTGGGGGGTGGCAGGGGTGGTGGGGGGTATAGGGGAAGGACTCGGGGTGGGGGGTGGGGGAGACCCCTATCAGTGCCAGGGAAGGAATTCCCTGGCACTGATAGTGCTTACCGCCATGGATTTCATGGCGGTTCCTACCGCTGGAAATCCACGGCGGTAAGGCGGGTCAAAATACCGGCGGCGGTATTGTGACGGCCGCCGGGCTGGAGACCCAGGTCTCCAGCCCAGCTGTCGTCTCCGCCCTGGTGGGCGGAACGGAGAAGCGCCGGATGACATGGCGGTAACCGCCATGGTCATAATACACAAAAAAAGACCGCCAGCCTGTTGGCGGTCTTACCGCCGCTTTAACACCGTCCGCCAGGGTTGTAATGACCCCCTCGGTCTTAAAGCGTTCCCTTAGCAACAGGTCAATCTGTCTTGCAGTGCTCCAGCTTTTTTCTAAATGCCCTTTTTAGGTAAAGCTGTGCTTGACCTAAAAAGTCTTTTTTGAGGACATTCTGAAAGCTTTGCTAATAATGCATTCCACCCAGTGTTTCCCTTCGGCTTTGTGATTTGTAAATCACATTTGCTTGCTTTTTATTAGCTGACTTTATTTGTCCAACTTGAGTTAGTCTATCTTGTGAAGCATAGCCTATTTATTATATTCTTACATGAGAGCTTGCTTTCTGTAAACAGGCCTATAAATTATGAGCCAGATTTATCAAGATTTTGTGCCACCCTTGCACCCAGAAAGGTGGTGCATGGGCGATGCAAGACCTAAGTAAGATTTATTAAGTCATAGAAAGCCACCTTGCGTGGTCCTGCATGGCTTGATAAATCTACAGTGATGGACGGCAGCACAAATTGCTGCCCTGAGTTACTCTGCCCCGCGGAGGCATTCCATGTGTGGAGCGTGGGCGTTACCACACATCTACCAAAGAATTTTGGCGAATTCCTAGATTTACCATTAGTGGAAGACCCGGTTACAGGAAAAAATACTACGCCTCCCCAGGTGAGGCGTAACAAGGAGAAATATTTTTATTTCAGCTCGTTTTTTCCTCTTTCTTCAGGTGCTGCATTCTGCAGCACACATAGAAAGAGGAAAATGCCTCCCAAGATTGTTTTTGTGCAGGAGGTTGTCCCTTCCTACTCGAAAACAATCCTGCGTATAACATGACGCAAAGGTACCAGTGTTGGCGATAGGCAGCCAAAAATGTGCCAGCACTAGGAATGCCCAGGAATGTGTTATATAAAGTTAAATATGGCGCATTACTTTTCCCTTTCATGCAGCACAGGAAGGTGCTTGCTGCAGTAAGTTGCATGAAAGATTGATAGATATGCCCCTGTGTCACTTTTGCATGCATTCAAAGACTGCGGTTACATTTCAGGCTCTTTGTTCCAAGGGACCTTGGAATTTACTTTTTCTTCCCTGACTTCAAAGTGAGAAGATTTATGTGACAACTGTGCTGGGTACAGGCTTTTTTTCTAGCACGCAACAAAATTTTAATGTCTAAAAATGAACTGTGCAAATATTTCAGAATGCATCAGAAGTAGGAAAGAACAAATCAAGCACATTGTTTTGCAATTTTGAAGTGGGGTGAAGACAAATATTTTAAATGATCAATACACTAAGTGATGCCATTTCCACACATTATCGTTTGTGCACTGTATAGATTTATTAGTAAAACGGTATGTGCAAATGTAATGGTAATTTCAATTGAAAATATGTTGTCTGTAACGGCAGTGTGGTACCACACTATGCATACTCCACTCTACAACACTCCAAAAGCCTTCACTTCACAACACTCTACTCCACTCTGCCATTTCGGGCCATTTTACTCAACTCTATGATTCTCTACTCTGACACTCCACTCCACTCTACTCCATGACACTCCACTCTACACATCTCTGTGACACTCTACTCTACCCCACACCACTGTACCCCACTTCACTCTACAACACTCCATTCAACATCACTCCACTATATGACACTCTATTCTACTCCACACCACTCCACACCACTCTACAACACTCTATGACACTCTACGCCACTCCACTTCATGCCAGTCAACTCTAGGCCACTCTGCTCCACTCTATGCCATGGCACTCTAAGGCTCCCCACGCCATGCCATGTCACTTTACTGCACTCCTTGCCTCTCCACCACACTACATGCCATGCCACTCCACTCCACAACACTCTACTCTGACACTCCACTCCATTCTGACACTCCACAGCATGCTATGCCCCTCTACAACCCTACATTCTATGACCCTCCACTCTACAACACTGTGCTCAATTCCCTCTATGCTATTCCATGCCATTTTACTCCACTTTGATACTCTACTCTACAACATTCTTCACCACTCCACTGTTTAACACTCTTCTCACTACTCCACTCTCCACTACTCCACTACTCCACTCCCCTCTATGCCCTTCCACTCTACACCCCTCAACTCTACGACACTCTACTCCACTCTGACACTTTACTCCACTCTTTGCTGCTCCACTCTATGGCGCTTCACTCTATGCCACTTTACTAACTGCCACTCTAAGCCACTTTACTCTATACCACTCAACTCTATGCCTCTCTACACCACTCCAATCTATACCACTCTTTGCCACTCCACTCAGCTTAAAGTTAAAACAACTCCCTCTACACTACTTTACTCCAATCTACACCACTACATTCTACTCTGACACACTACACTACACTACTCCACTCCACTTAACTCTATGCTGCTCCACTCGACTCCATTCCAATGTACATGATTCCACTGTGCTCCACTCCATGGCACTGCACGACATTCCACTCCACTTAACTGTATGACACTCCAGTCCATGCCACTCTCCTCTATGTCACTAACTTTTAGCCATGCTGGCCAGAAGCCACACTGGTGTACAACATGGCAAAACGCCATTTGCAAAGCTAAAAGGTCTTGCATTGGAGAGAGATATTGGCTTTGCCAATACTCAAGATATATTATGGCTAATGGAGCAAATGTGCTTGAGTCCTGTAATTTCTACATAGCATTGAAAATTCAGATGAGTGGGAGGAGGCAGAGAAGAGACATAGGGCGTGCATGCAGGAGTCAGCAGGTAGATGAGAGAAAATTGGCTCAAAATTAATGGGGGAAAAAACTGAGATTATGGTGTTTGGCATGGACAATTCCATCTGGATGGAACAGTGGTGGCCTGACAATTGTGGTGCTCTACCTGTCCCTTTAGTGGTGGCCAAATACTTGGGTGTGATGTTCGATAACACCTTGATCTTTGACACCCAGGTTAACAGAATATCAGCTCATGTTTCTGGATGATTCGAATTTTGGAGAAAATTCTGCCACTTCTGCCAAAGGAGCTCAGGGTACAAGTGATCATTTCATCTGAACTACTGCAATGCCGTATAGCTAAATATCAACCAGCTCTTGTTAAACAAACTTCAAATCAGCCAGAATGCGGCTGCATGCTTAGTCCTGGGATTAACCAAACACTTCTCAATCACAAAAGGGCTGCAACACCTTTAATGGCTGCCTATAAAAAAGTGTGGTTTTTAAGGCTCTCTGTCTGATGTATGAAGCGCTTCGTTCTGTGGGCTTGGGCTACCTTAAGACAGGTGTGCATTGGTACGTTCTCAGGAGACATCTGAGATTAGCAGGATGATACAAGGTGGTTGTTCCATGTTGCAAGAAATCCAGGTGGGGGGACCGGGCCTTTTTGGTAGCTGCTGCGATGATGTGGAACTCCCTTCCAGAACATATCTGCAGCTTTAGTGGACATTTATTGATTGGCAAACAACCTAAAATGTGGTTGCTTGATCCCTAGGAACTGAGTGGCCACTTCGGAGGGGTCTGCCTGTATTGGACTGCAGTTGATCGCCTATTTCATTTTTTTCTCTACTCCATAGCGCTTTGATACGCTGCCGATCTAACGCACTTTTTAGGAAAACACCTAAGCTGCTGCTGCTGCTGTTGTGTCATGCAAAACCAGCCACAGTAAAATGTAAATATTACAGTGAATGTAAAAATCCAATTTCTCACTCGCTAATGTGAGCAACAGAAAAACGTGACAACTGGTCTTACATAATTTGAAAATGTGCATAAATCCGAGAGGGCTGCATAAGTAATGACTAACCTGTCTTCCAGGCCCTCTACTTCCATCATGCACCTCAATTTATTTGGTTCACAAATAATGGCCTTTTTAGTATACAGCAAGACCTGTGTTGTATGTAACATTATCTAAACACCTTGTAAAAATCCCTACCACACATGCGAGTTAAGTGAAGGGTCCTGGGGTGATGGCTTTTGTGTTCATCCTAGTGAAGTTTTATCTGACTTGACGTAAGCCGCGCAGTACGAGTCACAGCAAGCAATGACTAGTGGTTCTTGCAGACCAAATCTGGTATGAGGGGCATTTTTTAATTGTACTCAATTTTCGTTCTGTTCATGGAGTTTTTTTGCCAAGTGGCCCTCACAATAATAGACTTCCTTTGCAGGCTAAGAATTATACTAAACTCCATTCGAAAAGGCATGCAAATTCAGGAGTGACCTGCGTGGATGGGGCTGGGCGGTGTGGGGGGCGGCACTGGAAAACAATAATTAAAAAATAATAAAAAAAAAAAAACTTACCTTCTTTGTTCCTGGGCTGCGCTCCTCTCCTCCTGTTGCTGCTGCAGGCACAGGCTCAGATCAGCGTCAGGATTGGCTGTGAGCGCGAAGCCAGGGTAGTCCCAGGCAGACTGGGAGCATGTTGCTGTGTTGGAGACAGCCCTGTGCGCATGTGTGTTTGGCCAGCCCGAGACGGCTGGCCAAACACACATGCCCCTCAGCTCGTCACCCCCAATGCCTTGACCCTTTTACATGGAAAGGATAATAAACAGAGTTTATTATCCTTTCCATGTAAAAGGATTTGCAGCAGTTGCTACTGGTGGGGCTGCGATGCTCCTCGCCCATACAGAGGAGCCGTGCCTGTGCAAATTATCTTTGAGGGAAACCGATTGTGTCTTCCTAAAACAGAGGCACCTCCTGTAATGGAATAAAACAGTTAAATGGATGGTTGCCTGTTATCTGCGGAGTTTTTGCACTGTTCGATTTACGACAGACGATGTTTTTTCGGGAATAAAGCCATATTTTAAGAGGGAGGCTAAACTGGAAAACATGGCTTCAAAAGAAGAAACACCTGATTTTATTATTATTATTATTTTTAAGTCTGTGATGCTGTGAAACAGAGTCTACTTTATTTGACTCAGTCTATAGTCCATTTTTCAGCGACCTTTCAAACATAATTCAACCATGGATTTAGAAGAGTGGAATTTATGACAATTTGGTTTGAGGGCTTCAGATTCCTTCATGGCTTGCCTTTAATCATAAATCAAAGTCGTGAATGTGTCGTCCATTTCCCTTTGACATATTAGAGCTATGAAATGTTTCAAGATGTTTTCCCATTGTTATCGACCTGTTCCTTGGTCTATATTTCTGCGACAGGCCCATTCTTGCAGAGCACATTTTGGCAGTTGGTTGAATGGTACAGACCCTACGTGTTCAGTGTTTATGTTAATACGTTAGATACCTGCAAACTAACCATCAGCTGAATAGGTGATAGCTAGTTGGCCTACCTGGTTGTCTCCATGCATGACCTTAGGATTAACAAACCCTTTATTGCAGCTACATACCGTTGCATTTTGCAAACGTAAAATCATTTAAACAAATCTAGACTCCCCAGTGGTGGTCTGACTGTATTACGAAAAGAGAAACTACAGAAATTTCAGTTCGGAAATTAGACTTCTGTTTATAATCCTTAACTTCAAAGCTGGCTCTTTGCTAAACAGATTTTGCTAATATATATTTTTGATTTTGCTGGCAAAGACCACCCTTGTGAGTTTCATTTTAAAGCTGATGAGACCGATGGAATAAGATCTGTTGTTAAGTCAGTGGAGCATGTCTTTCACCCCAAGAATTACATCTGCTAAAAGTACGTGGTTTTTCCTGGTGAAATACTGCCAGAAAATGAGAAATAACCAGGGAACTGGCATTTCCGCACCAATAATTCATCAATTTCAGTAGGATGCAAAGTGTATCACGTTTAATCAGCTGGTTATTACACTCCCCTTTCCCCCGGAATTAATGCTAAGCTCGGTCTTAGTACATTCCTGAAGGAAGAAATGCCAGAGCACTATTGTTCAGGCTCATTCTAATCTATTCTTTATTGCTTCCATTCCTAATGGCCCCCCTTTGGAAAGTGATGTTAGCCATTCTATTCAATGTGCCTAGATTTTTATGAAAGTTCAAATGACTGCAAGGAGAAAGGTACATGTGTATAATGTTTGTGCGTCTGACCTTATTTGGTCTTTACCTTTAATTTATAAGGGGACGCGTTAGAGGTTCGATGGACCTTTTAACTGCGCGTAGAGAAAATCCCACCATAAGACTCAAATTCAATACCAATCAATAACAATATCAATCAATGGAATCAATAATCTTTGGAGTCAATAATTTCCATGCACCATGACCCCCTTGGGCCATGAATAACCACACCTTTATGTAAAAGTTATAATGTTTATTTCCCTATATTATCTATACTAATATAACGTAACTTAGTCTCAGAATCAAATGATACACATACAGAAACAACACTGGTTGACCAAATCTCCGAAAGAATCTCAATTTAATCAAAGCATGTATGGTTACGCATTCTAGGACTACAGTACAACTCAACAGCAAGAATAACTGCACAATAGGAATAGCATACATTTAGATTTAGCAAAGAAATTACATCAACTGTTGTTAAATCCACCCCAGTACCCAGTTCACAGGAAGAAGAGGATCTGGTTCTTTCGCGGGCATTGACCGCTAGGGCAGAGGAATATCAGCGAGAGCAGCAGGTGAGCGTGCAGTGTGGGGAAGGGTCTGTTGTGAAAGGCTTGTGTGTTTGTGTGTCTCAGTATGTACAGGCAGTGTGCGGACCCGCATCGGTGGCACTAGTATGCATTGGGCAGGGAATGGCCGTGTGTACCAGTGTGCGTACAGTGTTCCTTGCAACTGGAGTTTACTCTGCCTTGTAAACCTTGAAGTTATTGCCACGGTCCTTGTAGTAAAAGGCCTTTGAGTTTACGCAGCAGCTTTCCTTGTGGATAGAAGCCCACTCTGTGCACACTTAGGACAATGCAGTGCACTGTGCCTTTACACAGGGTTGAGCTTTAAGCATTTGGCTATTCAGAAATTGAGTAAAGATAAATAAATGTTAGAAGAGTACACTTATTAATTAACTTCAAATATTACAAATCTTGAAAGTCTGTCTTTATATTACTTTTCTTCTCATATTATACCCATTATTATATTCCTGGAACATACAATCCCTTACTTTGTATTTACATATCTATTCATGTATTACTCTAATCCTACTGTACTGGAGATAAATTAAATAAAAAATAAATAAATCTATAAATAAAATACAAATTATAAATAAGTAAATTAAATAAATACATATTTATAATAATGAATAAATAAAAAAAAGTATTGGTAACAAAATATGTGTGTGTATATATATATATATATATATATATGTATATATATATAATTCTAAGTAAAAAATATATTTTTACTCTCTTGTAAGCTTTACTTTGTCTACCCATCACCATGTGTCATGTCTCCATCAATCTATCCTCCATCCCCTCTCTGACTCATCCTAAATCCATCCTACAACTTTCATCTCCTAAGTCCCCCTGCCTAAGCTCTTCCCTCCTCTTCCACATCTAGCTCACCCAAACATCAGTTTACTACCATGATCTCCCAAACAACCCTACTAAATTCTCCCTCATTTATCTCACCTTTCACTCACCCAAAACCTCTCCTGCTACTATGGTCTCCCTAACCCTTTCCACAGACTCTCCCCTCCTCCATCCCCCCTTTACTCATCCCAAGCCTCATCCTATTACTATAAACTCCCAATTAACACTTCTGGATTCTTCCCTCCTCTACCCCTCCATCACTCCATTCATCCCAGCTAACAAACTCACATATCCGCGGCTCAAATTAACTCATAATACTAAAACTGTACTTGTATTTCCCCATACTAATCCACCACTAATTCCTTTTGGGTTCCGGAGTAGCATGCTACTTGCCGAAAAGCGCTTCGATGCCTCGTCAGGGGTAGTAAGCGCTATACAAATACTATTACAATACCATACAATATAATAATTAGCAAACATCTTCTGTGAATCTCCTAGCTAACCTTTTGATTAGAATAGCAGGTTTGGGCTTCATGCAAAACAAGTTAGTCATTGCAAATTTGGAGAAAACATCTAGCTATGGCTCTATCAAAATTAGCGCCTGGTACCTAGAAACAAAAGACAAATTATAACAAGAACAATAACATTTCATTATACCTTACCTCAGTATGGATCAGCAAGCTGCGCTAGCTTCGTCAATTGGACATCAGTTCGGTCAGCATGGGCTTCGGATTTTAGCAATAAAGTTCAAGATGGGATTCTCTAAGTAAAGAAACAAGGCAAGTACACCTCATCGGTGAAGGAGGAAAATGGGACAGTCTCTCAAGGAATGGGGATAATCGGAATGGTGCTTCTCAGCAAAAGATTACAAAAAAGTGAGCTCTCTTCTCTCTGTGCAGACGGGCTAAGTTAAAATCATCCAGAACACTTTTCACGTTGCCATTGGTCAAAGCATTGTAGGTTTACATCGAGTCCAATGAAAGTAGAACTTCAAATTTAAAATATAACTAAACTGTCTTTTTTACATGTCGATGATTGTCTCCTCTTCACCTGTTCCCATTGTCGGACTCGCCAGGTAACAATTTTGTATCTCTCAGTCCTCCAGTCAGTGCATCCATTGTTAGCTCCTGGGAACATCGCTTTCACACACTAAACTCTACAATGTGTTGATAGCTAATACAGCATATTCTAGCAGACAGTTATCATGGGAAAGAAAGCATTTACTACTGTTTGGTCACCACAGTGGAATAATACAAGTAACAGTGCAGCTTAGCATGAGGCTGTGCAACTAGGCCCAAAACCTCGCTAACTTAAGGCCTACAATTAATATAGCAAGATACACAAGGTTTAATCATTAATATAACATACTACTACATTAATCTAAACATGAGCACATCATATCACATTAATAGGTAATTAATAAGGACACTTTGTGATTATTGACAGCCATTCAAGTAGGCATATTTCCAAAGTTGTGCATTATTTTCTGTAGTAATTCATTTTCTTTGCAAATTCAACATTCAGAGTACCTGAATATTTATTAGTAAAAATTCAGCGTTAACAATCCCTCCTCTGATGACTAAATATGCCATCACACTGACATCTTTCCACTTAATTTGTCCTCCCTATCTCCTTTAATTCTTCCTTCCCTTTTCTAATTTTCCCTGAACAGTTTTTCCATTTTAATTTCTTCCCTCCTCTGATAATTTTTCATTTTCTTTGATTTGATCACATGATACAATTTACTTATTCCCCATGCTCCAACTATGCAAATTACAATAATCAATATCCCTTGCATTATTTTCAATATTATCCATTTTCCTAGGTTGCCAAGCCAATTTCCCATGGAAGCAAATCCTTTGCCAACTTTTTCCCAAACTCCTGGTTCTTTCAGCTCTTTCAAATCAGCTCTATCATTAGTCAGATTACTAAGTAAGCTTCTAATTTCTTTGCTATTAACAGGAATATCTGCATAACAATGCTTCAAGTTCAACATTTTGCAAACTCTGCCATCCTTTGCTAAAAGAATGCCTAACGCAAGGTGGTTTTGAAGAGTCATAGATCATACCGCATCCATTTCTGTATCTATTAGGATCATGGCGCCTGAAAAATTTGTTAGCATGTTATCGACAATAGTGGACCACTTTTGAATTTTCAATGAATTCAGTACAACTCCAACTGAAGGAATTATTGCTCCAAATATGTCTCCAACTATGCCAGAATATAATTCTCACTTTTGTCTAGTATGATGTACTTCGGTCTTTTTAGGTAATTTGCTCAAGTCCTCTATCTGAAATATCTTTGGGAAAACTATCCCCAAGTAACATGTGCCATACCATCCTGTTGGAAGACAGTAACACGCATTTGGTCCACAGTTGTAATAAACTCCGGGAATTGCCGGATCCAGTCCATTCAACATGAACGCCAATTTAATCTGAAACAAAAACACCTGTCTGCATTCACTCATTTCCACAAACAACTTTTCAGCTCTAGATTTAGGCCTACATACACAAAGCTTTCCTATGTGTTGTGCATCTAAAGCTAACATTCCTTGTGTCTTTATCTCACTAAATGCATAATCTTTTCTAAATGTCCTTCTCTCTAAGCCTTTTTCTAATTCATCCTTTAATGTTTTTCTCCTATTATCTGTCTGATCTAAAAAGGTATTTTCTATGGGTGTAAGCAAGCATGTCAAATTGTTGCGATGCGCGTATGCAGTGCCAAAGGTCAACGTAGGCTCAAAGAATCCTCTCACTAATTCTATAGTGTTCTCCTTAGCTACTCTACTCAGGTACTTTATTATAGGGACAAACAAAAACACAACAGCATAATTGGAATAGAAATACTCCTAGTTATAGAATCTCGTTAGTAACAGACTACAACTTATTTCATAAGTAAGGGACAAACTATGAAATGTAACTCCTTCCTCGACTGATGAAGGAATCTGTGTGCAAACATAACAATTTCTCGCATTCATTGTCTCAGCATACTCAATAAGAGATAGAAAACGTTATAAGAAAGTTCTCATTGGGCACTATCTACGTGCAAATATTTCTCAACTAACATAAACTTCTCTACTTCTGTGAGTGTAGTAGTTGTCACTAAAGCTAAGGTATGGTTGGCTTAACTCGTGTCAAGGACAGTCATTCCCATAATCAATACCAAGCATAACATCATGCATGCATGCAATCACCAAACCAATACTCATCTATTTACAGCACCTATTCTTCCTACCTTGTTGGCTAAGATTACTCATGATCTTTAAAGAATCCGAAAGTTAAAGAGAAAAATGATAACTATGCAGCAAAAATCAAAAACAAATCTTCAATCTTCCCTTTAGCGGTTATTTACAGCTTTCAGGCTTTCTTCCAGGATCCTTTGTAAAAAAAAAAAAATCGGTAAGTGGTCAAAATCGGTTTAGCAGCTTATCAAATCAGGTTACCAAAAATGTATTTTCCGGTTGCTTTCAACAGTCTCTTTCTTTGCACTTTTCTCAGCATACAGTTTTCAACAGTTCAGTTCATTGATTTCCCTCAAGTGCCAAAATACGGACCTGGTATGTCTCAGTCAAAACAAAAAGACTAAATTTATCTTTGCCATTCACTTGCTGTTGCATACGCCCATTCAGGACCAGGGTACCTTCGACTTCCAATTCTCTTTCTTTTCAATCTTCGATTTCCATTTAATTCTCCATCCCTCAAATCTTCTCTCATTGTCATGTCTAATTCCTCCTTAATTGTTGTCACTGTAATTGCTTCTTTTCTTTTTGCTTTGACTTCGGCCACTTATTTCCTTTCAGTGGACCTTTCGTCAATTCTCTTTTCGGTTTCGGGCTTGTTATTTCACCTTGCTATGCATGATTTTCTCTTGACGGACATGCAACTGGTTCATGAGGAGTCAGACCACACTGGCTTTGATCCGCCTCAACTCCTTCCCCCTCGGGGTCTGTCCTTTGTTCCATTTCTCTATCTGCTTCTGGGAGAGCCCTCCTCTGACTACACTCTCCTGCTGCCTCAGTTGAGGTTGGTTTACTTTCCCTGTGGGTCTTCTCCTTTGTCTCTCACAAGAGGGGCTGAACCACTTTCAGTTTTGCTCAGATTCAGTCTCAATTTCTCCTTCTCCTGTCTCCAATTCCGGAGTTGGTCTGAATGTTGTTGGTACTCTCAAAAACTCCTCTTCATTGTCCAAAGGACATTCCACTTTCCTGGTATGGCTTGTGTGGATCCAGTTCAGAACTCCAGTGCACTTCACAGCTGTGGCAGTGATCAGCACTACCTGGTAAGGGCCTTTCCACAGAGGCTTCAAACACGACTTCCTCATGTGCTTTCTGATCACAACCCAATCACCTGCTTTCAGGTAGTATCCTTGATCTTGAGACAGTTGCAGTGTGATAGCTTCCACCTGATGAGAGAAGGAGCAAACCACATCAGCTAGACTTTTGCAGTAGTCCAACACTATATCATCTGTTATGTTCACAAGAGCATTTGCAGGAACCTCTGGCAACCTCATTGCTCTGCCAGTGAGGATCTTTTGCAGTGACAGCCGTGTGTTCCTGTCGGAGGTGTTCCTAATTGTCATAAGAACTAACGGTAGTGCGTTGGGCCATTTCAGATTCGTGGACGTACACATTTTCCCCATTCTTGATTTCAAGGTACCATTCATCTGTTTCACAAGTCATGATGCTTCAGGGTGGTAGCTACAATGCAAATTCTGCTCAATGTTTAACATAGTAATTTAATTACTTCATTATTGAAGTGACTTCCTCTATCTGCTTCTAAGGAGACTGGAAACCTAAACCGTGGTATCAGTTCCCTAAGCAGTAATTTTGCTACTGTGAGGCTGTCATTTCTCTGTGTGGGGTAGGCTTCAATCCAATGCTGAAAGATACAGACATTCACCAACTCATATATCAATCCTCCACACACAGGCATCTCAATAAAATCCATCTGCATTCTGCTGAATGGACCTCCAGCTCTTCCAGTGTGGCTCAAATTGACCACTGTCCCTTTGCCCACGTTAATTTGTTGACAAATGAAGCAACAATGGCAAACTGCTTCAGCAACCTGTCTAACTTTGAATTGAACCAATTTTGTTTAAACACTCGAATCATAGAATCCCTCCCAACATGGGCTTGACCATGGTAATATCTCACCATTTGAGTCAACAAACTATTTGGAAAAACCAATTGACCCTCTTCTGAAACCCATATTTCGTCTTCACGCTGGACACATTTCAATTTGACCCATGACTTTTTCTCTTCCCTTTCAACGTTATCCAGCAATGCTTTTAGTTCTTCCAGGGTATCTATAACATGTAATGCACAACTTGGGCACATCTCTTCTTCCACAGGTAATATTTCCAATTTATCTGGAACGATATACAGTTCAATGTGCAAAACCTTGCGACTTGATCCGTATATTCATTTCCCATTGACACAAATATTGTGATTACAGATGTGCACTACATTTCAACAAGGAAATTTTCTCAGGCATTTGAATAGCTTGCAACAATTCATGAATTCTCTCACCATTTCTGACTGGTCAACCAGAAGAGGTCTGGAAACCTCTCTGTGACCACAACTAACCAAAGTCATGGACTATTCCAAATCCATACTGACTTTCTGTATAGATGGTAACTTTAAGCTGTGCAGAAACATGGCATGCTCTAGTAAGGGCTACCAGTTCTGCCACTTGCGCAGACTATACTCCTCAAAGCCAGGACGCCAGGAACCATCAACAAAGATTTCCCTCCAATCGGGTATCTCTAATATCAGGTCTTGGTTTTGTGCACAGATCAGTTACTTCGAGACAATCATGTTCAACATCTTTCAATTTGTCAAATTTAACATTCTCTTTCAGGAGTAAGATTTCTGGGTTAAGCAATGTACACCTTTTCAATTACATATTTGGGGACCCCAGGATGCTTGTCTCATAATGAGTCAGCCTGGCACCTGTAAGGTATTGCGTTTTGGTTTGTGTAATTAAAACTTCAATGGAGTGAGGGACCACAATTGTCAGGGGGTGTTCCATCACAATGCTCTCACTCTGAGTGAGGTTCAGTCCAACATCAGCGACTGAACACAGACAGCCTGGTAAGGCTGCTGCAACTGGGTCCAAAGTAGCTGAAAAATATGCTTCTTGTCGGTTTACTCCACCATGGACTTGAGTCAAGACAGACAAAGAACATGGATCACGCTCATGACAAAACAGCGTAAAGGGTTTTGTGTAGTCAGGTGTTCTGAAAGCCAGGGCTTTGCACAAACTCTCTCTTAACTCAGAAAATGCTTTCATACACGCTTGATCTAACACTAAGGATTCAGAAACTTCTATGCGAGTTAGCTTCTGCAATGGCTTCCAAATGACTGAAAAGTTGGGAATCCACTGGCGACGATAGCTTGCCATTTCCAAAAACATCCTGACATCTCTTTGTGCTGCTGGGGGATTCATCAGCAATATGGCTGTGACACTTTCTGTAGATATTTTCCTAATTCCTTTCTCAGTTAGGTGACCCAAATATTTCACTTCTTTCTGACAGTACTGTATTTCTGCTGGGGACACGTTATGACCATTCTTCCCTAAATGATTCAGTAAGGCAATCGTATCATACTTGCATTCTTCTTTCTTTTTGGATGCAATCAGCAAATCATCAATGTACTGTACCAATGTCAATTGGAAAGGCATTTCCAATGACTCCAGGTTCCTTTTCAAGATCTGGTTGAAAATAGAAGGTGACTCGGAAAACAACGGAGGAATTCTATACTAACAGTAAACTCGATCCAAAAATTTGAAACAGAAAAGAAATTGAGTATCCTCATGTGGAGGTACAGAAAAGGATGCTTGTGACAGGTCTATTACTGTGAACCACTCAGCTTTTCATGGGATCTGAAACAAAATCACTGCTGGGTTTGGCACTATGGGTCAACATTTAATCATAATGTCATTTACCTTTCTCAAATCCTGAACAATTAAAAATTTCCCACAGGGCTTTCACAATCCCATTATCGGTGAGATACATGGACTGCTCAGCACTTCTTTCAAAATGCCTTGGTTCACAAATTCTGAAATTATGGGTGCAATCCCTTCAATTGTGTCCTGTGTCATGTGTTACTGAGGAATCTGGGGACAAATCACATTTGACTTGACTGAAACCTTAACTGGCTCAACTCCTTTTATTAGACCAATGTCTTTTCCTGTCAAATCCCACACCTTCATTTTAACTGTTCCTTGTAAGTCAGAAGGAAGATCTCTCATTTATTGTCTCACAGTCTGTCTCTGCAGCCGGGTCATCCTCATCATCACTGTTTGTCTGATTTTCAATTCCATCCTTTGAGCAAGTAATAGAGTATCTCGTATTACACAAGTCCCTTTCTAGTAAGGATACCGGCCTCGAGTCACAAACTACAAATTTGTATAATCCTTTGAAGTTGCCAATGTTAATCTGAACTGGTTCTGTAATTGGGTTTGTCAAATATTGGTTTGCTACTCCTACAATCTGGACTGTTTTCCCTGAAAGGGAAAAGTTTGGAACTTCTGCAGTCTTACCGTACAGTGTGTAGCTCCTGTGTCAACTAAAAATGAAACTTTGTGACCCATTAATTTTCCCTTTACATATGGACCTTTCTGATGTACTTCTAGGGAAGCTGCAAGCACACATTCTTCTTCGTCCGAACTCTGACCCACCCAATCATCGTTTATTCCATTCTCACTGTGTAACAGGAATTAGTGTCCCGTGTTATTACTCTGATTAAACCAACAGACAGACAGGTTTTTGAAACTAGCAAGAGGACCTGCAGAGGAAGCTTTACATGCTGCTGCTCTATTGGGGCTTGAGGTATTTGAATTTGCTGTCTAGGTACCATTTGAACTTGTGATTGCAATGGCTGTGACTGAGGCATCTACAAACGTGGCATTTGCACCTGTTGCATGGGCAGAAAACCTTGCATCTGATTCACAGTGTATTGAAAATTTGGATTATGGCCTCTTATTCTCGGCCGTCTCATGTTTTGAAAAGAATTGATGTCACTTGCTTGCTGAACAACACCTTGCTGTACTAACATCAGGCACTCCCGCTTCCAATGTCCAAGCCTTCCGCAAGCGTGACATGGCGACAATCTTTTCATTCCTTGTACATCATTCTGAACCACTGCAGTATTCAAATCTGGACTACGATTTCCATTTCCAATTCCTCCATGGCCTCTACCTCATACTTGATTCTGAAACACTACATTTCCCTGCTGTGGAAAATTTCCCTGCATTCCTGTTTGTGGCGCTTTAATCTGCATCACCAGTACCTTTTCTTTCAACTTTCTCTGTTCCAACTCAATCTCGTCACTATAGTACTTTGCATATTGCAATACCTCATCAATCGGCTTTGCTTGCCAGCAAATCAAATGACTCTTAATCATCTGGCCAATTTCAGGTCTCAATCCTTCAACAAATCTGAACACAAAATAAATCATATCTTTTGGCTCAATTGTTTCTGTACCACTGTAATGCTTGAATGCCTGCAACAATCTATCATAATATGCATGTGTTGATTCTTTCACTTTCTGGGCTGTCCTGTCTATTCTGTGCCAGTGGATGTTCTTGGGCGCATTCTCGTTTTAAAAAATTCAGTCAACTTATAGTAATATTTCATTATGTTAGGGGACGGTGCACCTGTTACTGGATCTCTCTGAGGTTCTCTTATCGGCCAATATAAGCTCCTCTTGCATTCAACGCATTAGTCTGCTGGAACTACTATCTCTAACAGGGTGTTCACATCCTCCCGCAGGCATTTTGCTAGTTTCACAAATCTTTCTGTCTGTTGGTACCATTCTACTGGCTTCTCTCTCAACCTGGGGTAATCATTTGTAAATGACAGAATGTCACTTCTGCTCCAAGGGACATAGACATTGGTAGAATGGTAGAATTTTCACTGCGTCTTCAACATGCTGTGCATTTGCAGTAAGATTTGCAGAATCCCTTTTCTTCTTGTCTCTTTTCTTCACCCATCTGCCTTCCCACTTGTCTAATGCTCCCCATGTTTGAATGCTCTGGATCAATTCTCGAAGGTGAATTTTCAATCCTGTTATTGTCATGTTCTCAAAATCTTTCAAATCAAAATCTATCTTTAAGTGCTTCATTTTTTTAACCTCTATGTGATATTTCTCTGCTAACTCTGCTAGTTTCTGATGTACTATTCCCGCTTTGTTAGTAATCTGCTTGCATAGGCATTGCAACTCATTTCCCTTGAATGTTTCAATTCTGTCTAAACCCATCGTTCCCTCATTAGATCTTCTGCCTCTAGTCTGAGCCTGGTCAAATTCAGGGCACTTCCTCCACTATAATCTCCTTGAGTAATACTCAATCTCTCTAACCATTCGATCAACTGATGAGCTGTCAATCCCTGTAATGTAACGTTGTTGAGACTCACATCTGGCACTTGCTGTACTGTCAGATTCAGGGTTTCTGGTGTCACCACGCTTGGATTTGGACCTCTGTATGATCTCACCTAACTATTTGGAGGAGTCCTGTGGGTTGATCCAACTGATATCGGAGCTGTGGGAGCTACACTGGTGCTAGAACTTCTCTCATTCACTGCATGTGACGGGGACGATTTCTCAATAACTGTAAAATGAATTCATCTTCATCTGATTCTTCCTCATGTGTCAGAGACTTCCTAGATCCTGTGGATTTCTGCTTTTTGTCATTAGAAGGAAACACATCCCTCTTTCCAGTGCTCTTTCTAGCTTCGTTCTCATTCTCCTGTGTAATTGCAGGAAAAACCTAATTCCCTGTAAAGTCTTGGTTCTCCAAAATTTCTGATCACTATCCCATCTAGCCTCTGCTAGTTTCTTCTCAGCTTTTCTCATTCTCCTCTCAAATTTTTGTTGTTATTGCTGTTTGGCTACTAGCTCCAAAATTGCTAATGCCTCAAACTGTGCTGGTCCCAGAGGAGGCTTCAAATCATACAGTAGCCTCCTTAAATTCTCTAGGCTCCGCAAATTAAATGTTCCATGGACAGGAAACATTAGAATCCCATTGTTCTCTGTCACTTTGTACCATTGTTTCAGTCAAAGACATGGTGCAGCATCCTTCTTTTTGAATACAATATTGGCGGGTGTACATTCTAGCAGTGTAATTTCTCCTATACTCGTTGAAATATACGTATCTCCCCTTAGGACACTCTTTAAAGCTTTGAAAATTGTCATTTTCGTGACTTTTATGCTACTTTCAATCAAGTCAGGAAGTGACTTTCAATCCCAAAGTCCATTTCGCCGACCTTCTCAACCAATGATGCTTCATGGTTGTCCGCCAATCCGTGCGCGACCCTTCTCACTAACCGACCTATCCCAGCACGGCTCTAATGACATCACACTCACCTTTGCTGAGCTGAGGAGGTCACGCCCATAGGAGCTGTGACCTCTTCAGCCCAGCAACGTTCAGCTAAGACAGCCAGGAGTCTGCGCAAATGGCACATGTCTGCTCCTGGCTGCCTGACCTGAACATGAAGAGTGTCTGTAAGGCTGACCTTTGTTCAGCCTAACCGGCACTCTTCATGAGGGGCAAAAGGTGGGGGGCTTGGCCGCTCCGCCGTAAAGGATGGGCTGCACCTACTGGTACCTCTTCATGTTTCAAATATGGTCAACCAGGGGCACTGGAGCAAGACTCTTGGAACCTACCTCGAGGTGCTATCTCATTTTGTGCAGGCAGTGGGAGTGAGAATGTCCAAACCTACCCCGGGGATTTCATGAACCAACAGAACAATCTGATTTTCCTCCTCTGCTTCAGAATTCCAACATTTTAGGGCAGTTGAAAAAAATACATCTCTGTGCACACTCTGAGTCCTGTAGGTCAAAAAATGCTGTATGCACTGACTGTCTTTTACTCAAAAGCACACTTCAACCCTAATTGATACTGCTGCTAGTCAAGCGGGTCAAAAAACTTCAGAATTTCCTAATATTCCATTTACTGGTGAAACAATAGTTGCAGCTGGTATTTGTAACACGAGTTCCTCACTACATAACGGATCCCGTCTTCATTTACGTATGTCTGATCTCTGGTCAACAAGGCTTCTCCTAACCCTCCTGTAGATCTGGTGGTGGGGAGCATTCTGAGGTAAAATGAACAGTTTTTCCCTGTTTCAACGATGTGTCTATTTCAATCTGCCTATCAAAAATGAAAATGATGTTTTTCCTGTACTTGACAAAAAAGTCACTTTATTTGATACTCACAATACCGTGAATACCCCGGTGAATAAAACTGCCCAATATTTTGGATCACGTTCCGTCCTCCCAGTGGACTCAGCAATCTAGCAATGTTGTTTCCATTTTAACTGTTATACTGCTCAAAGTCAGATACATGTCGTGTCACAAGGCGAAAGCAGGAATCCTCCAGGTCATTGCTGCTTTGTTAAAACAAAAAGTTTGGTACTGATAACGCGTCCAGCCCTTATAAATTACCTGTACCTGGACACGTTGGAGGTCGGTGAATCTTTTAACCGAGTCGGGCTCTCCTCATCCTCAATAGTCGAGTCACTCAGATCAATAATCAATAACTGTTGTAATCGGTAATCAATACTCAATTAGTAGATCAATATAACACATCAGAAATCAATAACAGTTGGTATTTCGGCGCACCATGACCTTTCAGTCATGAATAACCACATCAATTTATTAAAAGTTAGTGAATTTATTTCCCTATATTAACAAAGCTAGCACGATATATATATGTCTCAAGACCAATTGATATATGTATATGAACATTACTAGCTGTCCATAACAGCGGAAGAAACGCAATCTACGTAAAATCTGAATGATGATACACTCTGTTATAGCAATGCAAATCACCAATGTGACTAACTGTATTTGACTAATTGCATACATTCGGTCAGCATAACAAGATTTCAATTCTTCATGATACATTGAATGAAAAACCTCGACTAACCTCTAATTAGCATTGGCATGTGGGATTTCATGCAAAACGAATTTAGTCAACCCAAATTTGGAAAACTTCTAGCTAGGATCCTATCAAAATAGCAGTTGGTACCTAAAAGGAAAAACACAATGCATAATACATTTATCCTTTCATATTTACCAAATACAATCAGCTTTCAAGAAAAGTCTTCGTCCTTCAGGTACCGGTTGATCAGCATGGGGCAAATTTCGAAAGGGGCAAAGTTAAGGGCAAGTTTCCTTGCAGCGGCAAGGAGAATGGGGCAAAGTTACTGCATGGGCAAGACAGGGGCAAATCAAAGTTAAAGTCTCTAGGGTGAGAATTCTTAAAGTCTCTTTCTCTCAGATAGAGAAAAGGGCATCAGGGTGTCATCCAAAATGGAGTCTGGCATCAGGCTTCAAACTGGCATCGAGGAAAATGGCTGACTTCTCTTTGTCCGGTGGGTTTAAGTAAGAAACATTCCAAATTCTGTAGGGTCTTCCATTGGAGGGTTCATAGGTTGGCTTCAAATTGTCCAATCAAAAATTGTCTTTTACTAGCGCCCATTTATGCATACACTGTCCTTGGAGCCTTGGAACACAAATTGTATCATGGTTTGCCAATTATTTTACTATCTGTACCTCCATTGTCCGCACCTGCAGAGGCTGACCTTGTATCAAAGGGGATGTAACCGGCCTAGCACGAAACCTTGGAGATAAGTGTACCAGCCAGTTTCTACTGGAAAAATAAAACTTCAAGCAAGAATATATTTCATTAATTCAAGGAAAAAAGAATCACGCAGTTAGAATTTGAAACCAAGCAACTAGGCCAAAGCCTGTACTAAATTTAAGCTAAGCAAAACAGTATTCAGACAAGAAATCATGGCATACATTTGCGATTATGACGGATTAGTACATTTTAATACTTCGTGATTAATAAAGCTCGTTTATAATGATGGCGAACTACCCCAAGGGCACAATTTCCCTCGTACATTATTTCTTTTACTAAAATCACACTTCATTATGTGTTTTCGATTACACGGTATACATGAATATATGTCGGACCTTCTTTTTCTGCGTCATCAATCCCTCCTCTGATGACTAATTATGTCATCACATCAAATCTACCCACAAATTTTATTCCATTAAAATTCTGTATAGTAATTTGGCACTTCAGTCAATTCCCTTTTTCTTTTAGTCCCTTTTGACTTCTCCCTATATATTTCCACCATTTTGTTCTCTATTTTCTCTTCTCTTTTTCTTTTGTTCCTTGCTTTTAACATTTTGAAAGCTTTCCATATTCCCCAAGAGCCTAATAAACAAATTAATATTATCAATATTCCCTTTACTATTTTTAGTAACAATCCGTTCCAAACGTTGCTGAGCCAATTTCCCACAGAAGCAAATCCTTTTCCAACTTTCTCCCAAACTCCGGGTTCTTTCAATTCCTTTAAATCTACACTTTCTTTAGTTAAGTTTGTAAGCATTGTTCTAATTTTTCCACTGCTGTCGGGTATATATGTACAACAGTGACGCGTGCCAAGCATTTTGCAAACGCCGCCATCCTTTGCTAAAAAAGATGCTGCAAGCACACAATTTCCCTCCTCATCTGAACTTCCACTCTCCCATACATCGTTTATTCCATTCTCGCTGTGTAGTGGGAATTGGTGTACTGTGTCATTTTGACTCATTCCCTGACCCGTGACCTGTTGAGAAAGCATTGCTTGCTGCTGATTCATTGGTGCTAAGGGTATTTGCATTTGCTGATTAGGTACCATAGGAAACTGCTGTTGCATTGGCTGCAATTGTGTCATTTGAACACGAGGCATTTGCACCTGTTGCGGTTGCATGGGTTGTAGACCCTGCATCTGGTTCATATTGTTTTGAAAATTTGGGTTCGGACCTCTCAGTTTCGGTCCTCTCATAGTCTGAAATGCATTGACATCATTGTTTTGCTGACCTACACCTTCCTGCACCAATATTGGGCACTCCCGTTTCCAATGCCCGACGATTCCGCACGTGTGACATGGCATCACCTTCTTCATTGCCTGTATACCATTTGGAATCATAACGGTATTCAAATCAGGACCATTATTCACAAAACCTCCTCGACCTCTGCCTCTCATCTGCGGCTGAAACATAACATTTCCCTGTTGCTGCTGCTGCGGCATCTGTTGTTGAAAACCTTGCAAACCTTGTAAACCTGTCTGAGCTGCTCTGAGCTGCATCACCATCACCTTTTCCTTCAATCTTTTCTGCTTTGTCTCAATCTCATCACTGCAGTATTTTGCATAATTCAACACTTCATCGATCGACTTTGACTGCCAACAAATCAAATGCGATTTAATCATCTGGCTAATTTCGGGTCTCAGCCCTTCCACAAACCTGAACACAAAATGGAGCATGTCCTTTGGCTCAATCGTTTCCGTGCCACTGTAATTTTTAAACGCTTTCAACAACCTCTCATAATACGCATGTATAGATTCTTTAATCTCTTGAGCGGTCCTGTCAATCCTTTGCCAATCCACATTTTTCGACGCAACCTTTGTTTTCAAGTGCTCGATCACCTTGTGGTACAAACTCATTACCATAGGTGATGGCGCACCTGTGTCCCTATCTCTCTCTGGTTCACTCGTCGGCCAACCTACAGCCCTTTTACAATCTTCCCACAAATCTGCCGGAACCACAATTTCAAATAAGGTATTCAGGTCTTCCCAGAGACACTTCGCGAGTTTCACAAATCTATCCGTTTGTTGATACCACTCAATCGGCTTCTCTCTTAATTTGGGAAAGTCATCCATAAAGGATTGAATATCGCACCTGTGCCATGGTACATGCACAAGTTTTCCCCCTGCTGTCTCTCTCATTGGTAACATGGTTATCAGATCGTCATTCTGTTGTTTTTTCTCACTTCGTTCTGAAGTATTTTCCTTCCTTTTATCCTTTTTCTTGACCCACCTGCTTTCCCACTTGTCTAAACATCTCCAAACCTGTGCACTCTGCAGTATCTCTTTAAGGTGTGTTTTCATCCCTGCGGATCTCATGTGTTCAAAATCTTTTGTCTCAAAGTCTAAACAGTAACTTCTGCTTAGATGTTTGGTCTTACCTATATCGATCTCGTTTCTGTCTGCAATTTCTTGTAATTTCTTATGTATGTTGCTCACTTCTCTTGTAATCCTAGGGCACATGTATCTCAGTTCTTCTTCTGTGTATGATTCTAATCTGTTCAAACCCATTGTTCCCTCTACCAGTTCATCTCCCTCCATACCAACCTTATTTTATTCAGGTATTCTTCTCCCTTCCCGCTTGATGTACTCTGTGGGGAGTTCAGGCTGTTGAACCATTGTGTCAACTGTTGCGCGTTCAGTCCCATCAATGTAGCAGTTACATCAACTGCCATCGACAGTTTCTGTAATGTTTCAGTCTGTGAGGTTAACGGTACTAATAGTGGTGGATGTGACCTTACCACGGTTGACGGAGCACAAATTGGAATTGGACTAAATTCCGACAAGGACCCAGATCCATTTGGCAGTGCCGCTATCGGAGTTGTCTCTGGAGTGGTTTCTATGCATCTTCTCCCTGTCCCATTCTGTATCATTAACCCTTGGTCGCTGGTGCTTGAATTTGCCTGTATGTACAGTGGTACTGGTGGACCTACAGTGATAGGTAGAGATATTGCATCTGGATTCTGTCTGTTCCCCGAATTCTGTGGCATGTTAATCCCCACATTGTGGTTCATCATTGCTGGCATACCTAACTGGCTTTCTACTACTTGCGCTTCTTGCGTTTGCTTTTGGGGCATCGAGAACTGTGTTGATTCAGCTTGAATCAATGTCGGTCTCTGATAGTTTTGTCCTCCCTGCGCCATTGAATCGGAAGTCATTCCCACATTATGCTCATCGCAACAGTGCCTTTGAACCTGTGGCTGATAGTTATCAGCAGGTTTCAATATTGGCACGTCTGGGTACATTCTCTGAATCCGTGGTATTCGTGGTGAGAAAGGCATGTCAGAGCTGCTCGGCCTTTGAGATATTCTCAAATTTGGTGTTACATTACCCTGTATTGGTTCTGGAGGGGCAGTACTAATACTTGAGCCTTTTTCGCTTTCCACGTATGGTGGTGGGCGATCATTCAGCAATTGTATAATGAACTCCTCATCATCTGACTCGTCTCCGCTTTTCGAATTTCTATTTCCCCCTCCCTCTCTGGACTGACTCCTGTTTGTCTTACAGGTAGCTTTCCTTCCTTCCGTCTCCGCTTCCTCGGCAATCGCTGGAAACAATTTAATTCCCTGCAATACGTCTGATCTCCAAACCTTTTGTGTGCTGTCCCATCTAGCATCCGCTAGTGTCTTTTCTACTTTTCTTATTCTTGTCTCAAATTTCTTTTGTTGTTGGTTTCTAGCTATTAGCTCCCAAATTGCTAATGCCTCAAACTGTGCTGGCCTTGGAGGTACTTTCATGTCGTATAGCGCAAATCTCAGATTTTCTAAAACCCTTAGGTTAAACGATCCGTGGATAGGGAACGCTACACTTCCATGTTTCTCTGTTAATTTACACCATTGTTTTAACCATAGACATGGCGCTACACCCTTTTCTTCAATGACGATGTAAGCTGGTGTACCCTCAGGCGGTGTTTCTTCTCCTACATTGGCTTTAATATAAACATCTCCCCTCATGGCACTCTTGAATGCTTTGAAAAATTTCATCTTTCCGTCTTTTGTTTTTCTAAAATATGTAATCAATAAGTGACTTTAATTCCCGGAATACTCTTCGCTTGCCTTTCCCCTTCCAATTGCGCTTCACGGACTGCATCCAATCCGTGCGCGACCCTACTCACCAACCGACCTATCCCAGCGCGGCTCCTAGTGACGTCACACTCACACACTGCGGCTGACAAAGTCCTGCGGCTTGTCCTCTTTTCATTCGGCTTCACTCATAAACCAATTTCTGCAATATAACGCGAGCACTTAACCAAAAGAATAAAACAGATCTGTCGGTTTACTACAGGAAAGGTACTACAATCGCTTCAGAAACCTTAGGGATTTTTCACTAGCCTCTGCAGTTATTCCATCTTTCTCGGTTTCCCACTTTCGCAAGCAAAATTTGACCCGCAAACTTTACTCTCAACTGATCAATGAACTATTCTAGTGCACTTTAGAATTCGTCAAATCTCAAAGTCGAAGTTACTCTGCAACATTCATACCGACTTGTTGACCACGCCTGATCAACCTATTAAACCGACCAGATCACAACATCAAACAAGTGTCACATACACTTTTCAACATACTCCGGAGTCTCTTGACCTCGCAGGGCCCGTCTCAACATCAACAACCACGTGGACAATTTTTTCTGCTCAAAGCGCCACCCACACGTGAAGTTCGACGACTTCCCTACTCTCACACCTTTGGAGTAACACTCCTCTAATATCTTTTAACCCCCCTTAAAATCCTCACAAACTTCTCAATTAATCTGCGGCGATAAGCTGTGCAAGCGCGAAACCCTAACTTCACTCATACCGTCACTAGAAACGCTGAGACCGTTCTCATACCTGCATGTTCCTCATTCGCAAGCTCCGAGATCCCGGGAAAGTCATCGGGGACTTAGGGCATCATCATCTCTCCAACTTGTTTTATCAAAGAAAATTCTAACCTGACTCTGTCTATTGTTCGGATGGGGTCCCAAAGGGCTAAACCATCCTCTGCTACCATCTACTGATAACGCGTCCAGCCCTTATAAATTACCTGTACCTGGACACGTTGGAGGTCAGTGAATCTTTTAACCGAGTCGGGCTCTCCTCATCCTCAATAGTCGAGTCACTCAGATCAATAATCAATAACTGTTGTAATCGGTAATCAATACTCAATTAATAGATCAATATAACACATCAGAAATCAATAACAGTTGGTATTTCCGCGCACCATGACCTTTCAGTCATGAATAACCACATCAATTTATTAAAAGTTAGTGAATTTATTTCCCATATTAACAAAGCTAGCACGATATATATATGTCTCAAGACCAATTGATATATGTATATGAACATTACTAGCTGTCCATAACGGCGGAAGAAACGCAATCTACGTAAAATCTGAATGATGATACACTCTGTTATAGCAATGCAAATCACCAATGTGACTAACTGTATTTGACTAATTGCATACATTTGGTCAGCATAACAAGATTTCAATTCTTCATGATACATTGAATGAAAAACCTCGACTAACCTCTAATTAGCATTGGCATGTGGGACTTCATGCAAAACGAATTTAGTCAACCCAAATTTGGAAAACTTCTAGCTAGGATCCTATCAAAATAGCAGTTGGTACCTAAAAGGAAAAACACAATGCATAATACATTTATCCTTTCATATTTACCAAATACAATCAGCTTTCAAGAAAAGTCTTCGTCCTTCAGGTACCGGTTGATCAGCATGGGGCAAATTTCGAAAGGGGCAAAGTTAAGGGCAAGTTTCCTTGCAGCGGCAAGGAGAATGGGGCAAAGTTACTGCATGGGCAAGACGGGGGCAAATCAAAGTTAAAGTCTCTAGGGTGAGAATTCTTAAAGTCTCTTTCTCTCAGATAGAGAAAAGGGCATCAGGGTGTCGTCCAAAATGGAGTCTGGCATCAGGCTTCAAACTGGCATCGAGGAAAATGGCTGACTTCTCTTTGTCCGGTGGGTTTAAGTAAGAAACATTCCAAATTCTGTAGGGTCTTCCATTGGAGGGTTCATAGGTTGGCTTCAAATTGTCCAATCAAAAATTGTCTTTTACTAGCGCCCATTTATGCATACACTGTCCTTGGAGCCTTGGAACACAAATTGTATCATGGTTTGCCAATTATTTTACTATCTGTACCTCCATTGTCCGCACCTGCAGAGGCTGACCTTGTATCAAAGGGGATGTAACCGGCCTAGCACGAAACCTTGGAGATAAGTGTACCAGCCAGTTTCTACTGGAAAAATACAACTTCAAGCAAGAATATATTTCATCAATTCAAGGAAAAAAGAATCACGCAGTTAGAATTTGAAACCAAGCAACTAGGCCAAAGCCTGTACTAAATTTAAGCTAAGCAAAACAGTATTCAGACAAGAAATCATGGCATACATTTGCGATTATGACGGATTAGTACATTTTAATACTTCGTGATTAATAAAGCTCGTTTATAATGATGGCGAACTACCCCGAGGGCACAATTTCCCTCGTACATTATTTCTTTTACTAAAATCACACTTCATTATGTGTTTTCGATTACACGGTATACATGAATATATGTCGGACCTTCTTTTTCTGCGTCATCAGTACCCACCGTAGACTATTGTACACTCCCATGGTAACTATAAAATGCCTGATAAAAACACCTATCGATTTGTACAAGACTCATTTTCCATAAATGCTGTTGTATTTTCCTGTTGTGCTAAATCCAGCTACTATTTTGTCATGCATTCCAGCAAAAGCCATGCAGTTCACATTGCATTTATTTTCTGATTTCCTCTCCATTTCTATCCATCCCAAAACCCAGTTCCTTTTTTCCATCACTTTCTTCAGGTCCCATCAAATGTGGATAGTTTGAGAATTGTAGGAGGTGTGGTACAGGCGCCCAATCCGCTTTTACTTGAGAGAGTTAATCTGTGGAACAATGTTAAGACTACAGAGTCCAGAATGCTTTGCGATGTTTACAGGTGTGCTGAGCGCAAGACAAGTGCTGGAGTGCTGAAGGAGAGTACTACTACAATATGTTGTATTGAAAGTAAAGAGTTGTTGGAGCTCATGAGCGCTTTCATTTTTGGCTGGTATTTTTTCTAAAATTGAAGAAAGGAGAAGCATGATCAGCACATGTAAACCTGAAGTGTTGGGAGCTACACTTTTTCTGAAGAATTCCAAAAATTGGAAATGTGGGTTGAAATTTCTGAGCAGCATTTAGACTGAAACAATTGAAAAATTCGTAGGATTGCACAATGGCTGTGTATGACATAGAGCCACCTAACTCCCTCCTTACATGTGCACGATTGAATTGTGGACTGATGGCAAACTACAGGGGCGAGAATGCTTAAGGTGAAACACAATTGTGCAGAGTACAAGACGTGCTGTTCTGCTGAAGCAGAGTGCTGCCAAAATATGTTGTACTGAAAGAAATCATTCTAACCTCAAGCTCTGGAAAGATTTTTCTTTCACTAGGGCATTGACTACTGTTTTCTGTTTTATTTGTAAAGCACACTGACTGATACCGTAAGGCGTCCTAGTGCTAACGGTAAGAATCATTGATGCTGACTTTGTTGACTTTGCCGCTGGTGTGGACTACATCCCCCAGTAGCTCTCCCTCAGCCTAGGAGGAGAGGCACACTGACATGATGTGCTCTTAAGCATCTTGCTCTAGCCGTGGTACGGAATGCGCCTGGGCGTGTCCCAGGGTGAAGACTGGGCCACGAGCAGGCCCATCTTCACCCATCATCCACAGGAAGAGGCCAGGCTAGGCCACCTTTCTTGGGTCTCTTGCCCAGTTTTCAAAACAGTGAGTCTGCCTCTACCCCATCTAGTTGGGGGTTTCACAGAGAACCTCATATCTGATACTTGATGACTATTGAGTGGCTGCAGTCAGTCTTTGTGAACAATAACCTTAAAATCTGTCTAGAGCTTAGCCTGCAATAATATGGGGAAAAGAAAATTGCCCGGGACCAAAGAAAATGCAAATGTCAACCCCATTCCCCCTCGGCACTATACTGGAATCCTTTTAGCTTGCGCAGTTGGGGTAATCTCCAAAGAGATAGATCTTGCTGAGAGACGCCTATCTCTAGACAAAGGGGAGGGCTTAAACAATCCTCCATCAGACCAGACTGGTTATCAACCATGTCCAGGGATTAGTGACTCCTTATCTTCAGGCTTCCCTTTACCTAACTAACCTGAGCCTCAAGTTCATTTTCTACTCAGAGAATTCAACAATGACTCTGTTATCTCGCATGCTAGTGATTGTAGACCCTCTACTAAAAGGAAGCAACAGCCCAATTGTGTTGGTAGCCCCAAAGCTCGTGCACAAAAGAACCCTGGCCGAGACCCAACCATCTGTTAAGGAAGATATAAACTTTGAATGGGCTCCCGTTTTGGCTAAGTTTGGGTCTTTTGTTGCAGTTTGTGTCACCCCACTGGTGGATAGGTTTGCGAAGCCATAAAATTGCTGTTTTGGAAATAACCAAGTAACAAGCTAGGGACAAGGCCTTTTACGATCCTGGACATATGAACCCCCTTAGTTCCCGAGGGGCTATGGGTCCAACGATTCCTGGTTGCTAGCATTTCTAGTTTGGTTGCACCTTTACCTTATGTAGAAGCAGATTTTGCTGATGGTCAGAATCTGGGCTCATTAACTGATGGTGCCTCTGAGATGAGGGAGTGGCATACATGAGGGGTCGTCTAATGGGTCGAATGCTTCCCCTGATCAGCATATTGGTGTTCATGCACAGCCTGCTGGATCAAACCAGTCATGTTAAAATCTCCCCCCAGAATGCTATCCGTATGTTGCCATAATGATGGATATACCATCCTTGCCCCCCTCAATAGATGAACCTACCCTTCAACTTAAGAACAAGGTGTATCATGGTTGACCTATAATAAAATTTTTAACATTAGAAAATAGAATGACATTTTATTTGTGAAGACGGTTTGGTGGGTTGACCCCTCTACCGAGCACCTGAGGGAGGATTGTATGATGATTAATTGTAGGTACCATCACCTGATTTCAAGCACTGCCAGGAAGCATTCTTTGAACTCTGACAATAATATCCTCCCATTAGGTTTTTCTTATAAACACTTGTAACCTAGGATGCAGCCAGGACATCAGAGACCCCCATCAATAGTTTGCGAGCCTGTGAGATCATCTGTTCCTTCCTCAAATAGATTCCCCCCTCTGTCAGACCTGGAGTGTATAGATTGCCACCTAGAGGATCTAACAATGCCCAAAGATGTAGGTAAGATACCTATGGTTAGTCCCTCAACTAGAGACTTGGTTTTAGAACACGTTTCATTTCTGAGGCTTGTTTGTTGGAACATTGCTGGCATCGTGACCAACCAGCAGGACACAATTTGGCTTGATTTTATTACCCAGTTTGATATGGTTATACTGCAGGCAACTTGGGCCCTTGAGGATGTTACATGGGATGGCTTTGAGAGTTTTATGATACTAGCCGTCCCCTCACCTGGACAGAGAGCACAGGGAGGTTTAGCTGTTGTGATCAGCATTTCCAGGTTTTTTAAGATTGTTCCGATTGCCCTGGATCATAATGTGATCCAGATTCTGTGGATTGTTTCACCCAAAAAGCTTAATTTCTTCCTTATTAACTTTTATATTTTTGGTTATAATTTAGGCTTTCAGATAGAGACACTGTTCCAGGTGCTGTTAATATTGAACCTAGGTCTTTAAGTCTTCTTAAATAATTCTATGTGATATTGGTTGAAGATTTTACTGCTAAACTGAACTCCAGCTCTACAGTGCCGGTCCCTTTTTTGCTGTGTTATATGCCAATGTGCCCTAAATCATCTGGCTTTAGGGGTTCACGGCTGTACAAGCCCTGTGTAGCTCAGGCCTATCCAGTGTGGTGGATATTGTGGGAGATCCCCACAACCTGCATCCTACCTTTGTTGGCTGGGGCCAAGGCTCAACTATAGATTATGTTTTTATCTCTAAGAATATGGAGTGGTTTGTTCATTCGGGGAAGGAGGGTTAACAAGAGCTTCTATAGTGACCATAACCCCATTGAGTTTGCCTTTACTCTGCCTGACTGTTCTGCTTCCCTGTTTCCCCTGGGATAAGCAGCTTGTACCAGAAGGATAGGGGACTCAGATTAAAATGGAAAGTAATTCAGATCCCTACTTTGATTCACTTATTAACTGTGTTGAATTTGAAAATATTAGTTGATTGTCTTCTAACTACCAACTGTTTGCCAATTGATCTTTTAGATGCTAGAAATATTATGGTAGACCGCACAGGGCCCAAAGGGGATTGTACATCTGGATGGTTCGAAAGAGGATTGCTAATTGTAGGCTTCGAGAAGTCCTCAGCTTTCGTCCTAGGAATCAGCGAAACATTGCAGCAGCAAGGCTAGCATACATAGAGGCGATCAAGAACAGGAAACTAGCAATAAAGGAGAAAACGTGGGCAAAATTAGTCTATGTACAAAGCTAGGGAATCAGAGATGGTCTGGGAGATTGTAAATGGTAAAAAGGCACACTTAATAGACACAAAAAAGGCAACTAGGCTCTGGAAAATAATAGGGACAAAGGATAGAAACCACTATTAAAGCCTACCTTAGGTATCCAAAGAGCATTGTAATATATGCCTGACCCACTAATAAAGGCATGCTTCATCATCAACGCCTTTTCACACCCTGGTAGGATGACACCACCAGGGTGGACCTAACCAGAATTGGGAGTTCTTAAATAAAGTATCTTACCAGATAAAAGCAGGGATCCATGATGAAATTAGTGTCCCAAAAAAACTTTAATTACCGTTTTGGGGTAAGGAATGGTTTTTTGGGACACTAGTTCCCTAAGGAAACCCTACTTTCTGTTTTATCAATACCCTTGGTACCCTAGAATAAAAGGGAAACTCCTTTGGGTATATTAGAAGGTATTTTTAACAGTTTTCACCAACCCTGGGTCCCTATTTGTTCTGAGCCTAGTTGCCATTTTGTATCTATTAATTTTTGTGTGGGAGAGCACAACTAGGGTAGTTTCTCTCGTTCTCTTTGTGTGTAAATAAATAGGCATACTTACCTCTATCTGACAGGCTCTAATATCAGTCCGGATAAATGGGTGGATTGTTTTAAACAGATGTACTCTTTTGGATATAGTGCCATTTCAGAGTCTGCAAAGAGGTCCCTCAGGAGATTTCTTTTGAGTTCGAAGAGGTATCTAGTGCCATTATGGCTAGCCCACCTAATGAGGCCCCTAGGCCAGATGGGATGCCCATGGACCTTTACAAAGATAATATCCAGCTATGGGCCCCCATGATCACCAACGTTTTAAATGCTGCAGCATTCGCCAAAATCCTCAACTCAAGGAAGACCACAACTATTATGCCTTGGTTTAAGAAAGGCAAAAGACAGGAACCCCTTTGCTACATACCAATATCATTGCTGGATTCTACAGCCAAGATCGTGGGTGCTTTATCCTGCATCGTATTGAAGTCTGGGCCAAGCACAGTGATCTCCTCTGTCTTGTAAAGTATGGCTTCAGGGAAGGTTTGGGGACCCTGGAAGAGTGCCTTAGCCTAAATCCTGTCATAGGGAAATATGTAACTGTAAAGAAAGGAGCGCTTTACTTAGCTTTTATGGGCTTATGTAGTGCATTTGACTGCATTAATCGGTCCAAGCTGTGGGGCATTTTATTTAGTGTTGGTATGCCTTCTCCCTTGGGTGATTTATTACGGGCTTTACATATAGGGGCCAGGTTAGATATGGCATTGGGGGAGAATGCACTGAACCCTTTGGCTTGGCTTGGGGAGTCCCACGTGGCTGTGTCCTGGCACCCATTTTAATTCTTATATATATTAATGGTCTGAATTAATTTCTGGTTTCCAATGGGAAAGAAATGCCAAAGGTGAAATTTGCATTCATCCTTGCCCTTCTTTATGCTGACGACACAGTTCTGATCTACTGCACACCTGATGGTCTTAGAGGCCTTATCGATGCCTTTGTTAAATTTATGAACGATCTAAACTTAGATACTAACCTTGTAAACATGCACTATGTGATATATGGGAGACAGACCTGCAAAATCATACCAATTCCTATTAGGGCTAAAAACATCGTTAGGGTCAGTGAGTTTCCCTTTTTGGGGGCTTCCTTTGACTCACTGAACTGTCGGTTACCTTGTCTCCCAAACTGCTGCTTGCATTTTAGCCAATCATGTGGGGTATTGTTCAGATTTGCCACCAGCGTTGGAAGTAAACCTATTCTGCCCCTGCTTGAAGTATACAAATTGAAGTGCCGCCCGGTTCTGACATATTGGGCCGCTATATAGCGGTAGTGCCATCGTTCGAAAGTGCAGCAGGAGAAAAATCACTTCTGTGGGCGGATGCTAAGTTTGGGCCCAGGTAGCTCTAACGTTTGTGTCCATGAGGAATTGAATATAGCCTATGTAGAAGATTATATTAAAATTGCCCCGCTTCTTTTATGGGTGGCTGCTTGGAGTAACCAGCATACCGCCTTCAATCGTGATGTGATCTTGATTGTTTAAACTGTGAGCATGGACACACAAATCCCATGATTGGACTAGTTTAGGAGAACCACAGAATTGCTGGGCAGGCCTGATTTGTATACTGTAGTTCCCCTCATATGATGAGCAAGAGTGCAAAAGTTAAGTAACTATTTATAAAGCGCGCCTAAGATGCAAGAGAGTCCATAGCCTTGGGCAAACTGACCATGAGAGATTATCTAGTTACAAGAACTAATGATGGGACTGAGTCTTATCTTTCCCTTGTGACAAATCCGTGGGAAAGGTCTCTTTTAGCTAAATTCCGAATAGGCTCAATTAGAACCCATCTTTGTTCTTCGGCAGGCCAGTTTGATCCGAGTTCTATACTGACTTGTCCTTGTGATAATATCTCCCAACAGTCACTTGAGCACTTTACTTTTTTTGCTGCTACTACGACCCCTTCCGACGTAGGCATTTGCTGCTCATTCTAGAATCATGTGTTTTGTACCAATACAGACCAGCTTTTTATTACCATTGAATGCTAATTGACCCAGCTGTTTGTTATGCTGTAGGGGTGTTTTAGAAATTACCCTGTATTGGTGCAACACAACGATTTCTTAGCATATCCTTTTTAAACACTGTGAAACAGCAAAATAATCTCTGTCCTCTTTGAGGATGTGCATGTCTTTAGCTGTGAATCTATATACATCAAAGTTGAATGTAAATGTTATTGGTTTACATCCTAGATTGACAGGGATCAGGTGCCCTAAGGGAATCATTTATTTTATTGGATGTTTCAGTTCTTTTCTCTATGTTAGTCACAAAGTGATCCATAAGCTTAAAAGAGAAGCTGGTACATTATAGTTCTAAGCAGAATTCTAAATGCAACCAGGTGTAATGTGGTCCTTGTACCATTAGGTACATACCGTCCTGCATTACATCCGTAGTCTGATTTTCTGCCCTCTTCTCCAGTGCTATCCATACTTTTTGCCCTTCACCTTCTCCAGGTCCGAACCAATGTGGACAGTGAGAAGGATTGTACAATAACATTATGGTACAGGCACCAACCCCTCTTTTACTTGAACAGTGTTGAACTGTGGAACAATTTTAAAACAATGTTAAGGCTACAGAGGCCAGAATGCCTGGGGATATTTACAAGTGTGCCTAGTACAAGACAAGTGCTGCAATGCTGAAAGAGAAAACTGCCACAATAAGGAATATTCAAGGTAAAGAGTTGTCAGAGTTTGTGCAACATAATTCTAATTGCAACCAGGTATCACATGTGGTCCTGGGACCAGGTCCTGGGACCAGGAGTTACTCACCTTCCTCCATTCCATCTTCCTTTAGGATATGCAGCTCACAACAGCAAAGACTGGAACTTCATAATTTCCCTCAATCACTGAGCTAATCTGAAGATTATTCTTCTCACACTTGAGGCTGTACCATTGCTTTGCTATGGGTGTAGACGTATGCAAACATTCAACCCATTACCTTTTGTTGTTTTTCTACGAAACTTTAACTGAGGAGGGTATGCCCAGACATGGGTCCTGAGCTCACTATCCCTTAGAATCAAAGCTGCACCTCAGTGTTGAGTCCTAAAAAGGCAGAAAGCTGTCTGAGATGGTCCGTGTTTTTGTTTAGAGGGTGCATGATCTGGCAGCCGTATTTGCTTATAGTTGCTCCCTCTCTGGTGTGGCATTGTAGGGGAAAATATATACTGGAATGCAGCCCTGAGAAATTGCCAATAGTGAGACTTGCTAGCATACCACTAATCATTTGTTATTTTTAATGTTTCATTTGTAGTCTATTTCCGGGATAGCAAATATTGCTAAACATAAAAGCAAATTGGAAGAAGGCAGTGCATTAACCACAACATTGCACACAAAGCATGCATTTCCACAGATCTTAGTGAACTTTTTCTCTGCATATCAATCCTTCATCATCTTAAATACTAGTATGCAAGAGATAATTTTTCAACAGACAGGCAGTGAAATCTCTGACCTTGAAGACTGACCTCAGGTCCACCCTGTCTTCAGTTTGGCTGAATGTCATGGATCTCTTTCAAAAAGCCAGTCAGTAGTATATAGTTATTCACTGTTGGGCAATGGTCCTCTCTGAAGGGTCACCACAAACGTTTTGCCTTCTCCTCCTTTTTTTCTGACCTTGTTTTTGCTGGCTTTAGGACTCTGAGCACATTTCCACTGCTAACCATGCTAAAGTGCATGTGTACTCTCCTAGAACCTGTGTATGCAGTTTTAAACTGCCATGTTGACTTGGCAAGTTAAATCTCTTGCCAGGCCTAAACCTTCATTTTTAATACATATACGTCACACCTAAGGTAGGCCCTGGACAGCTAGCCCATTGGCAGGGTGCAGAGTATTTAAAAAGCAGGACATGTACTTTTAAGTTTTATATGTCCTGGTAGTGACAAACTCTTACATTTGTGTTTCACTATTGCAAGGCCTATCTCTCCCTTAGGATAACATTGGGATTACCGTATTATATTTTATATGTGTGATTTCCAATTAGGAAGAGGTGGGTCCCCCAAGTCTGATATCTCTGAAATAACAATTTAAAATCACAACTTCAGGTGAAGTCAGATTTTAAACTCTAATTCTGAAAATACAGCTTTTAGAAAGTTGTTATTTATTTACGTTGGCCTTTTGCTCCCAGTATCTAAAACACGTCTGGGGTGGGGTGACAGCAGGATGTGTGCATTCCCTCTAGACAATCACACACAAAAGGAAACTTAGTTGTGACTGATGGGCCATTGGAGGACCTCTGCTCACTTCAAAAAAGTTTCTTTGAAGTCTGCCCCACTTCAAAGGCACAACTGGGAATGAGTACTGGATCTGACACCACCAACTCAGTACACTTCTTGACCTGTGGATACGCTGCCAGGAAGAAGGACTGCTGTGCTGCTACAAGAGCAGCCACTCTGCTGAGCTGCTACACTGCTGGACTCCTGCTTTGCTGAGCTGACCTGCTGCCTACTTGCCAGAGAGTGAGAAGGACTGGACATGCATCTCTACCTCCCAGAATCCAAGTTACTCCAAGGCCTTGCTGGCTTGCCTTCTGTTTTCTGAAGTCTCAGGGACACAAAATACTTCCCATTCACCTGCTTCTGCTCATGGACCCTCCTTTAACCAGCTCTTGACCCCCAACAGCTGTCTCTCCAGTCTTGGGCCCTTGGAAGTGTTTTTTGGCTCCCGAATTCAAGCTTTTAGGCTCTTTGTGACTTCAAACAGGCCCGCTCACACCAGAACCACATCACTTGCATGAAGAATCAGCACGAGCTGCTGCAAGTTTGTGTCTTTGCACAGCAGGAATCAGTTCATGTGATCGTGAGGCTTCAGCCTGCCTGTGTGTGATGCCCGGGTGACTCCTTGCACCCGCTGAAACTGCCAGTGATGCTTTACTTACACCTGGCGAACTTCTTACCCAAGAACGGAACTCTTGGCTCAACTTTTGAGAAGGTAAAACTATAGCGGGACTTAACTTGGATTGTATCCGACTCACGCTCCTTCATGGTCAGTCTAAACTTTAGGATTTACCCCACTCCAGCATGACCAGATATCTCTTGTTCGCGCTTTATGCTTTTAAGCACTATATTGCATTTGAATCTTTACAAATTCATATCTCGACTTCTACTTATTGGATTTATGTCATTTTGATCTTGCTTCATTCATACAATTAAGCTTTATTTTTCTAACCAGGTGTGGTGTCATTTTGAGGGGTGTTTTCACAGCTTTACTGTTTTAAGTGCTTCACAAATACTTTACACATTGCCTCTTAAGTTAAGCCTGACTGCTCTGTGCCAAGCTACCAAAGGGTGAGCATGTGTTAATTTATGGTGTATCTGACTTATCCTGACCAGGATTGTGGTTCCTGGTGGGACAGGGTGCATACCTCGGAAA